>NC_046332.1:106661517-108017017 GCF_000738735.6 Corvus cornix cornix
AGTCATTTCATGTAACTGTCTAAAAGCCATATATCAAGATACTCCTTCAGGAAATACTTTAAATTTTGTCTGATTAGAGGATGACTTATGGATTGGCTAGCACACATTTTTCAAAAATGACTGTCGTTTGGAATTTAAGCCATATGGAGAGAATATACTATTTTCCATGGAATGCGTGTCAATTACAGGATTTGAGGGAAGATTTTTAAAATTGCTTTTTTTTTCTACACAGTGTAGAACAAGACTTCAGACACACTGAAAATTTTTCAGGAGGAAAAGTTGGCTCACATGGATTCTATAGAATTTCATAAAATTTCCAACATGACCTATGAATAAAAGGCAATGTCATGCAAAATACAGACCCACCCTTAAGTGTCAACATGGCTGCGTTCAAAACAGCATGAGATACTTAAGTTTATATTTTTAAGGATTATTACCTTTCATTACTTTTTAAAATGTGTTCAGTCTCTCAGTTCTGTTTCTCTTACTCTAGAAATAAGTACATAACACTTACATAACTTCCAAACCTGAATACCTTCCTTCTGTCTGAGTTGAAAAACTTCAGATAACGTGTACCTGACGATGATATTTTGTTCCTATTTCATTCAACTATTCAGATGTTTATTGCTCCATATATATATTTCAAAATGTACTTTTCCTGAACTCTACAAGGTATCTTCATGCCTCTTGTAGATTAAATTTGAAGTTTTTATAATCATGAAAGTTGAAAATAATTTAGTAGACATTTATGGAAAGTTGGAACAGTCCAATTCTCCATTGATCTTCTAAGACTACTGACCCCTTTTTTAATGCAGTGTGGATTCACAGAAATGATCAGCTTATTTCTGCATAGATTTTTCTCTAATTGCCACATCACCAATTTAAAATTTTCGAAATTATCTTAAATATGAGACAATATGGTAATTTGAATCAATGCCATTTCCAGATATTTTTTCCATATAGAGTTTAGTATCCCTGTGAAGGGCAGTACTAGTCTCCCATAAATAAGGTGTGTCTCTCTTGATCATGGTGCCACTTAACACATCAGTGATCATATAATTCTGTGGGTTTTTTTTCTGTTATAAAGCCTGGTACACTCACTACATTAATTATTATCTTAATTGTGCATTCTTATATAGCATACTAGCTTTATCTCTGTTCGCTAGTTTTCATTTTCCTGTGATTCTCCTGAAGATAAAAATCACAGGACTTAGTTTTCTTGTACAGAGTGCACAGAAAAAAGCATATTCAACTCAAATAAATGCTCACTCTCTTGCAGCAAAAGGTATCCTAACTATCAGACTTACTCAAGTGTTTTTAACCAACAGTGTGCACAGATATCAAATACTGTATAAACTCCTTTGCAGGTGAAGACATACAACCAAATTTTGCTTTCACCTGCATATGTTTAAAGGACAGAACATGTGTGTCTATATGAAATTTCTGTAAAAAAAGGGCTCCCTGATGTGATGTTTTTCACTGCATAAAGCATAATAAGCAGCACAGCTTGAGTAAGGAACACGTCAGATAAAGAAAAAAACCACTGGTGGGTAAGGAAATAAAAATTAAGTTTTGTCATGCTTCTTCAATCCTGATCTTTTTCAGAAGTGCTTACCAGAATGGTGGTGGCTCTTAGCAACTATTGCATCAGAGTCTACAGTCAGAAGTGCAGGAGTGTTTTTGCATGACAATATGCTATTAAAGACACAAACTGTAATTCATTATTTTCTATAATTTCTGACCTTCTAGCAAGTCTAATTCTTCCATTTCATCCCCAGTTAGACATTTTCAGCATTAGTGGGTCAAATCCTTGTTTGGTTTAAAGTCAGTGCTCCTGTGACATATATTTATTTATCACCATCATCTACATTTCAAAAAAATTCAGCTCATAGGCCTGTGTAGATAAATACTGAAATATTTTCTCTCTCTGTTTGCCATTAGTTTAGAAATTTAAACAGCTCTAGTGACCTTTTATCCCCTGGATTCATTTCTCTCAATATCTTCCACAGACTGATTTGTAGATTTGTTAATTTTGCATTTGCATGATAGTTTTGGGAAGCTATGTAGAATGCACTCCTCCTGCTGATTCTTCCTTCTTTTATCAGAGCATACCAAGTTTTCAAACATTGGTGCTATTTTACTCTTATTTTATTTGTTACTGGAACTCTTAATGCACTTGGAGATTCTGAAACGCTTCACATAATTGTACTCATCTGTTTTGAGGATTCTTATATTTTTGTACATATTTTAGTTCTCTTTCAAGGATTTTCTAGGAACTATGAGCTCTTCTCTTATTATTCTTCATGACCAATCATTGTGCTTTCCAGTTTGCCCTCTTGGATGAATATATACTGCAATTACATAAGTTTGTGTGTAGATATACAAATATGTGTTTGTATATGCACATGTATATAAGTGTATGCATAAGAACAAATATGTATACACACTCATATGTTTATGCATAACATATATAGAATATGCATGTATGGATATTCATAATGGCATATTTAGGCATATAAGGAGGCACACAGCGCCTCGCTGCCAGAGGGGCTAGCTCTAAAACTATCACAGCACATGATTTTCCTTTGGTGCTGTTTCCAAGGACTCCAGCTCTTCATGACACTTTCAGAAGTCTAGTGTACAGTAGTATCAGTTCATCACTGTGACAAAGCACTTTTTGTCTTCTGCAAATTGAAGTTCATTACATTAGTGCTGATGTTCTCTCAGCAGGTGGTCTATGTCAATTATTTTTTGCTTCTGTGTAATGAAAGCTGCTACATATTCATTTCAATTCTGTTACAGAGCTCTGAAGTTCTGACAAGCTGTGAGCAGTTCTTCAATCAGGTAAACTTATGAACAGCTTCCTACTAGTTGGAATCATCTTGTCCTGACTAACCTGGATTTCTCACAACTTGTCTCTATGTTTGCCTCATACACAGTGGCTAGGTTGTCCTTTTCCTTTCTCGATTTTTAGAGCGTGTTGCAGAAGACAGGCATCCGAACCTCACTTGCTCACTCACAACAGCTGTTTCCAAATGTTGGATGAGGTGATATTACTTTAACAGGTTCATGCCCGAGAGAATTTACATTGATCTGAGACTTGGACCATGTCCACATGAGAAACTTACCTTGTCCTGGTCCAAGCCAGCACGAAGTCTCTAGTCAGATCAAGCTGAGTTCTGTTCCTCTGGAAATAACAGCCCTTCCCTCAAGACTACTTGCCAGTCTGGCATCAGTCACATGGACACAAAACAACCTTGTCTTAAGTCTTGAATAAAGTGCTTCTTGACGATACACTATTCAGATGAAAAAAACCCCAAAAAAATCCCCAAACCAAAATATGGTATTACATAAAAAATCTCTCCCAAGTCTTCAAGTTGCTGTGGTACTCAAATACCCAGTTTCACTCCCAGGATTTTGCCATAACTTTGGTACATTTTACACACACACATACACATATATATAAAGCCCCTATAACCCCTAACTCTCAATCTATGGGAATTTTTTTTTTTTTTAATTTTCTAAGTATTCAAAAGATTTTGTAAAACTATGGATCTTCTTCCAAAGCCTTTATTTTCCTTATGACTCATTAGAGGGACAGTAACTCATTGGACACTCATATTACACTGGCAACTAAATCTGTTGAGAAACATCTGAGTTATGCCCATATAAATCTCCCTAACAGGCTCTTGGAGCACTCCCTCTGCTATGTGCACACACACTGCCAAGCATAAAGAAAAGATGGTTGAAAAGTTTTACTTTGTGTCCCTCTAGATAATAAGTCATCAGAATTCATTTTTATGACTGAAAACATAAAGAGTGTAGTGTCTGTGGAGCTGACACTGTTCACTGGAATTGGTTATCTGGACTTACACAATGCTGTTTGCATTAGGTAGCTAGAAATTTGTTATCAGCAATATAAAAACATCTGTGATGCTGTCAAGTTTAACGAGAGGGAAGCATGGAAGAAAAGATTGCAATCTAGAGATACTATTAGCTCTCTGGAAAATAAGTTTGAACCATATAACTTGTTCATTAAAACACTGAATGACCAACTCACAGACTGGCTGGGGCAGGAAGGCACCTCTGGAGATCACCTGGTCCAAGCCTCTGCTCAGATCAGGGTCAGCAAGAGCAGGGTAGCCAGGAATGTGTCCAGCTGGGTTTTTAATATATCTAAATATTGAGACTCCACAACCCTAGACAACCTTTCTGTGTGTGACCTTCCTCCTCTCAAAGAAGATTTTACTTATGTTTAAGTTTAATTTTGTGCCCCCGAGAAAAGTCTGTCTCTGTCCTCTTTACACCCCATCAGGGAGTGCGATCCCTCTGATCATTCTCTTTTCCAGACTGACAAGTCACAGTTCTTTCAGCCTCTTCCTGTATGCCAGATGCTTCAGTCCTTGAGCCCCTTCGTTGGATTCACTCCAGTATGTTCACGTCTCTCTCATACTGGGGAGCCCAGGATTGGACCCAGCACTTCAGATTTGTCTTGCCAGAGTCAAGTAGAGAAAAATAATCACTTCCCTTGACCTGCTATCGACACTCTCGCCTAATGCAGCCCAGGTTACCTTTAGCCTTCTTGGCTGCAAAGGCAAATTGCTGACTCACGTCCAACTTTGTGTTCAGCAGGACACCCAGGACACTCCCTGCCAAACTGCTTTCCAGATGGGGCATACACTGGTACCTGGGGTTATTCCTCCTCATTGTCAGGATGTGGCCTTTACTGTTGTTGATCTCCAGAACTTTTGGCCCATTTCTCCAGCCTTTTGAGGTCCTCCTGAATAATAGGACACCAATATGGTGCATCAGCCACGCTTTCAAGTTTTGTATCATCTGTAAAATCACTGAGGGTGTGCTGTATCCCATCATCTGGATCATTAATTATAATGCTGAACAATATTGGCACTAGTATAATTACCCAAGGGAGAATCTGTGTGATGTTGTAGAATTGACATTCATTGCTTATGAAAAAAGTTGTATTCAGACCATTATATTGAAACAGCCTTCCTACCATCTTGACTATCAGATCAAAATGTTTCCATTAGTTTTTTGAGTTGTCTTTGTCATTTCATCTATTTTTGAGAAAACTCTTCTTCCCTATTGATGAAAAAAGTACTGTTTAAAAACCAAAGCCTAACTGTTTTTAAACTATCGTGACATTGATCTTAAACTATGAAAATTTTGAATAATATTGTTCATGCTCTTTGTGTTGGACTTTGTTTCAATAAACCTAATTTCAGTTTTCAGTACTGAAGTTTTCAGTAGGTGGTCATCTAAAAGTCACATCATTGTCAAATGATAAAGAGATAAGTTATTGTAGTTTATGTTAGTCTTCCTTTTCAGACCTCAGTGGTCACTCTGTTTTTTAGTTCAGGACACTTTTGTATTTATTTTGCCCTGTTCTTCAAGAAGTTCAATGATGTTTGAGAAATTAAACTTCATTATACTACCTGTTAGAGCTCTTGCATGAGACCAAATTCAGCTGCTGTCCTCTTGAATGACTTTTATTACTCTTGTTCTTGTTGTGCCCTTGGAAATCGAACATTACCAAAGATTTCTCCATCAGAGGTGACAATGTGTTAGACAATAAGGTGATGAAAAGGAAAGGGATGGCAGAAATAAAAGGAAGTGTTTGCATCTGTAAATACTGGATCAGAAAATATTTTAGTACCAAGCTTCAAGTAAGCCCTGCTGCTTTGATGTCCATATGAGCATTCTTTTTTTTTCACAGAAACTGTTATTTCACAGCCGTGTATTATCCAAGTGCACAATGTATGGCTGTTTTCTTGTACTCATGACTTATGGCCAGGCAGGATCCAACCACTAAAGGTAGCAAATCATATTAGGAAATTGCCACTGTAATGCCTCACATATACTTGGTAAGTATAGATCTGCAAACGTACTTGAATCAGCATATAGATCATAAAATATTCAAATCAGAATTATTAAGGTTGGAAAATATCTCAAAAGTCATCAAGTCCAACCATTAACCAGATAATATTTATGTTTCTGTTGGTATCTAAAAGAAGAGATACTCTGATAATCTTGCTTCTTCAGAACAAGACATTCAGGGTAATCAAGTCTAATTCTTTTGAACTCTGGGATCACACCTTTAGCAATTGGCAAAAGTCCACCTTAGTTTTGCAGTCCATATGCCCTATAAAATCACACTTCTGTCTTCCGGGCTATTTGCATCCATTTATTTTTGTGTCAGTCTGGCGCTTTAGTTTAAAAAGCAGTTTTCACTTTCTGTTCTTTCTTCTTCTCTTTCTCTGACCCCCTCTCCTTCCCACTCCCTGCCAGTAGGAAATATCACAGGCCATCTTTCCCCATTGGTTCTGCAGCCTTACCTAGCCTTTGTAGCCTTATCTAGCCACACATTAGGTTTCCACACGTAGTATAGCCTTCTTCCATTTGATAGCTGTTTCTGATTCTTTAATCACACTACAAGTCCTCCCCTGGACTGCTCCAGTGGCTCTGAACTTAGGAAATTTGCAGAGAAGTACACACACTGTAGTATCATTGCTAATATCAATTTTTGTATAGTTAAGTTCTTAAAAATACTTGTACGCTGTTATCTTCCTGAGCTAAGAAAAAAATGAACACAGGAAAAGAGCAGAGAAGAAGCTCAAGTTTGTAATTTCACTACTATCTTTGCTCAGAGTATCTGCAGTTATTAAAAATTTGTAATTAAATGAAGTACCAGTTTAAACCAGCGCAGTCTACTATAGGAATCTAGCTCTATTTTCATGGACATTGTACCTACATGTCTTGCTTTTTCTTGTAAATTAAGTGGCAGTCACTCAGTATTTTTTCTGCAAAGTTTTAAAGAAATTTTCAAAACACAAAATTTTCAAAATGCCACTTTTCTTCTAATCCCTAGTTCAGTTCCTCTCCCTCCCTTCTGCCTAAACATTGGTCTTTGTCATAGTCTGTGCAATGAGAAAAGCCTGCAGGGCTTGCATGATAATCGTGTTTCCAAGTAGTTTGAGAGGATTACTTTTTGGGTTAAACCTCAGGAATCTCATTCAGCAATCTCAGCTGAAAGATCTGTTATAGTTATAAAGGATGTACATAAATAGTGCAGTGCACTGGCTTCATATAGGAAAAATAATGAGCTACTTCTGTGACACAGTGTACAGCAATGTTTATCAGGCTGTGATTTGTTGATCAATGGAGGTTCTTAAGCATTCAGAAGGAGTGCAGCAAAAGGCCATTTTTTTCTGATATGGAAGAAATAAAGGAACATTGAAAATGTAACCTACATTCAGTACAGCAACAATTGAATTTTTTTTGCATTATTTCATTTTATGGATGGATGTTTTTGTGTGTTTGTTTGCATGTGTGTGCTTGTGCATGCATATACTATATTTCTGTGTGTGTATGTTTCTATATTTCAACAAGGTATCCTGCAAACTTGAAAAGTGTGAAAATCAAAGTAGTTGTTCCTAATTATTCCTTCTATCTCTATCACAGCATGCAAGTGCGGTAATGAAGAAAGTCAAGAACTGTGCATGCCACCAGCAATATCAATGCTGAGGAATTCATGCAGCTTGTCTGAGCCCTCATCATTTCTTTCCAGCAGGTCAAGAACTAGTTCAAAAACAATGATTCTCTTGAATGGCAGCAAATGATGAGGAGGATGCCCTTCCAGGGACTTGGTTTTTCCTTTTAGAAAGTTAGAACTAAAACTATTCCTGCATTCCCAAATTTTTGTGCCAGACTTGAATCACATTGACAACCATTATGACCAATGATTTTTCCTCATTTATTGGTAGGTCACAAACAAACTTTACCCTAAAAGCTATTTTTTTCAACTTTAAGAAAGGAGCCTATGTTTATATTTCTGATTGGATTGTAAGTTTGGAGAAAGAAAAAATTCAAAAGTTTACGAGACAACATTTAAGTTTCTAAGATATTAAAAAGTACTCTAGCTTACTCTTTCCCTTTACCCTCAATCTCAAATGACTAAAATACATTCTCTTGGACTTCTTCACTCTACCACTCTTTGGATATTAAAATTATATGAAGAAAATTTGTTCAAGTTCCTAGGGGACAATGCCACATAATAATGATAACCCTCACTTTTAATTGTAAATGTCTTTTCTTTACTTTTATGTGTGATATCTATTTTCTTCTGTAGATTGCAGTTTGATAATGGCAATCCTTCACAATAACTTTGAAGAGATAAAAGGATAAGCACCTATAATGTACTCCCTACATTTCTTCACTCATATTTAATGCAATGATAGAATAAATATTTTGCTTTTCCATTAACACTGAATTTCTGTTCTAAAATATGCAAAATGGAATATTTGAAAATGCTGCCATCAAAAAATTAAAGCTAACACAGATTCTGGCAAGGATCATCTCTTTCTCAAACCAGGAAGAAGGGAAAAGGAAATATTCCTGCTTCTGAGATAACCTTTAGATCAGTTCAGCCAAGTCATGCCTCATGCAATGTTATCAAGATCAATAAGACTTGCTATAGAGTGAATTACTGAAGTTACTTTGGATAAATTATTCACCAAGAACTTCACAGTTTTTATGGTATTTTAAGACAATGATTTAACAAATCTCAAAGGCATGCCAATTCAAAGTATTGATCCAAAGCTTGGAGTTTCAGCTAATTATACCCAAAGATCACAGGTTGATAAAGTTTTCAAAACTAGGCTAAAAAGTTAGGTGAATTAATTCAAATGATCTATAACATTCCCTCCTTAGGATCAAGTTTAAAGACACTGTGGAAATGTCCTTTACAGCAATGGCAGCACTTTTGCCTCCTGCCAAAAGTGGGAAGTCTATAAAGCATGAAGAGAAAAAATATATATATATTAGGAGAATTCAGCAAATTTCCTGGAACTTCAGTCCCCTCTCATGAGTTCAGAAATTTAATTTATTATCATATTTCCCTGAATATATAATTTAGTTTTAAATAATTCTGCTGTAATTTCAACCTTTTTACATCTTTAACTCTTTATACTTTGGGACTATATCCTTTTGTGAGTGCCAAATACCAAGTATCTAGAAAAACCCACATAGACTGGTTATAGTTCATGAAAGAAACACATAACTTTGCATTTCAAATGCAAAAATAAACCTAGTTTTTTCACAGTTAAGAGAAGGACAACATAGCATAGAACATTTCATAAATCCTGCAAATAAACTGAAAACTACTTTACAACCTTCTCTGTTTACTTTTATCTCAGAGAAAATAGCTTCATTAGGCTTTATTAGTATTCTCAAGATTCCTGTATCCTTTGAAAATATATTTTAGCAGTCTAAGGTAAAATATATTGCCTTCTGCTGTACAGCTATGCTGAAATACTTGTGTTGAAGAGAGCCTTCAATAAATGCTACTTTGAAATTGAGCCCGAACAATGACAAATCTTAAAGCTACTTTTTTTGGTCTAAAGCAAGAAGTGATCAGCTGTTCTACCACGGTCCACTCTGACTGAAAACCATTTTGGGGAGAAGTGTGAAAAATTGGTGGAAGATGAAATAATTTCTAAATAAAATTTTCTTTTTGGTTAAAGAAAACAGAAGCAAACAGGAGGAGAATAAACATGATTTATGTTTCTGGTTTTTTTCCATATGCACCGATTACAAACAAATTTAGCTGCTGGTGGCCAGAAACCCCAAGGGTCATGTGATATGCATTCCTGTTTGTCTTTAATCCTGTGTTAAATATTGTACTGAGGTCTGTAAACACTGATAAGCTTTTTTGCACTGTAGGTCCTCCGAGATCATTGTGCCTAAATACCATAAAGAGTTTACGCATTTTTTTTGGTGGTTTAGATACATCTTAGCTCTCGGTTTTATCTTTCCAAGAGAGAAAGTCAGCCTGATTATATATTAGTATTGGTATCATTGTAGTGATTAGCTGTTCAAATCTGAAAAAAAAATGAAATAAAAAAGTACTTCAGTGTAGATGCTCATTCTTCACTATCAAAGAAATTTTGTCAGTCTTATATGGGAAATTTAGAAAAATTTTCAGAATTGCATAATCATAATTTTTTATGTACAAACCTGAAAACAGTAAAGAACCCTTTACTGTTTTCAACCCATACAATACATTGGTTTGGAAACACTGTTTCTCTATTACCTTTGTTATTTATCAGAGCAAGAACCTTCTGCTTTGGTTAAATACTTACTCCCTCATTGCCATACCTTTCTGACTTTTTAATGTATGGAACAGAACTTAGTATAGGTCTGGTTTTAGATAAATAATTTTTTCCTAAGAGATGCTTTTAAGAACAGAAAAACAAGCAAGATTATCAAACTACACGCAGACTTGAATTAATTTTCAGTGCCATTTTTTAAAGTTGCATTTTGATTGAGATTGGTCCATACAACCTTTATATATACAGAAATAGTACATGCTTACATGCCTATTGATAAAAATCATCAAAGGGTGGACATATAGGCTATTTTCTGGGTTCAAATGGGAGAAGGACAGAATGGCACCATATATTTCTGTGTCTGGTGCTTAGAGCATTTTAGTTTCCATCTCCCAAATCAGCAGCGATTGTTTATCCTTCAGTATCTTTCTGATAAAACTGTACTACTAAATACACAAGAAGTGTGTCCAGTATGTCTTTACTCATTCTTCACTTAGATGTGCTGTTATGATTTCTGGATCCCTAAAAGCAGCTGAGTCTGGGGAGATTGCTCTCTGTATCTCAGGATCACAGTTGTTTGAGGCAATTTCCCTAACAAGGTAAATATATTTGTTGACATCTATAAGTGGCTTACTACCAAGTGGGATGTTACCCTGATTATTCTCTACTTTTTAACAGAATGACACAGCTCTCTTCAGAGCATAAGACTTCCTAACATAAATTTTCTGTTTTAACCCTTAAAAACACAACCACCTCCTGTAATCAGACACCATGAATATTTAATAATGCCTGTGTTTTCTCTTTTGCATAGCCTTATCATATTAGGATCAGAGAAATAAATATTTTTTTTCCAAAGACACTCATTTGATATATATATGTTCAATTTTCTAAAGAAGGGAATATAATGTAGTAATTTTGGAGATTTAGATTTTGAGGTATAGTAATACATATGGGAATCTTTCGTGTGTGTGTATTTAAGATTACAGCAATGACACCTTATTTTATAACATCTAAACCTTTTCTATTGTGAATTTATTAAGGTCAATGCTTTAAAGAATTAGAAATATATATGAAAGACCACACTTTAGCTTTGAAATGATTTGCTTGAAAACCTACAGGAAGGCATGGCAGGCTAAAACACCAAACAAAACTTAAACAACAAGAAACCTGAGTTTTGCTTTTCCTCACTCTTAGCTATCTCGGTAGAGTAAGTGATCAAATTAATATTAAGGAGAATTTCAGAATTAGCCCACTGACTTTATTCTGGGTAGTAAATATCCCTTCTCTTTTTAAAAATCCCGTTTTTGTTTTCAGTTAAAATAGTAAGTTTTCTACATCGTTGTATATTTTTAAAGTTCTCTACATAGTTCAGCAAACATTCCCATCAGCCTGATGAAGTAGGTCATGGAAGAGTAATGCTATTTTTTTTGGCACAGCGTAGTAAAACCCAGAACAAATTAATTGCTTTCAAAATGCCCTGCCAGCAGAGACCTGTGCCTCTCCCAAATTCTGAGGTTATATACACATTCATTTCCTTTAAACATGAGTGATAGTAAAGCTAGAAACTTAGTTGGAGTCTAATGTCTGGGTTGTTTTATTTTCCCTCTGGTAATTATTATTTTTTTCCTGTGGGTAGCTTGGTACAGCTGGCCACAGATTTTTTTCCTCCAAAATAAGATATATCATACTTAAATCTAGATGGCTGAAACAGAAAGACAAACCCCAAATCCCCAAATTTAGATGCTGTTACTTAATGGATGTAATGCCTTGAAAGACTGTACCAGCTTTGGCTGATACAAACTGCTGCTGAGGAACTGAATTTCGCTGAAATTGGAACTTTTATTTTTGGGATTGTCAATTGACAAGTTCCAAAATATTTAGGTTGTGCCTGTGTGAAAGCATGTCTGAAAACACAGAGGAAACAGAGATAAACCAAAACATTGCTGGGTATGCAATGGAGTGACCTGTCCTTGGTTATGCCCTGTCTCTGAAGCCTAGTGCTACAGGTCAAGGCATTAACATAGAAAAAATATTTTCATAATAACATGGCAAACATATTTTGACTGTTCTTTTTATCCCCCTTTCACTGTGACACTCCTTAAAACCACTTTCTTTTTCTTTTTCCTTTTCTTTTTCTTTTTTTTTTTTTTTTTTTTTTTTTTTTTTTTTTTTCTTTTTTTCTTTTTTCTTTTTTCTTTTTTTCTTTTCTTTTCTTTTTTCTTTTTTCTTTTTTCTTTTCTTTTTCTTTTCTCTTTTCTTTTCTTTTCTTTTCTTTTCTTTTTTCTTTTCTTTTCTTTTCTTTTCTTTTCTTTTCTTTTCTTTTCTTTTCTCCTTTCTTTTTTTATTTTCTTTTTTCCAGTGGGACATAAAACCAATAGTTCTGGAATGAGCTGTGTCAGTCAGCTTGACAACTACTCACAGGGTTTTTTTTATTTCCATCAAATTTCATGTCAACCAAGGCATATTACTGACTAAGAACTTAGCTCCACAAGCTGAGCTGCTGCAACAACTCACTGCTGCTATTGAAATCCTATTGCTCCTTCTGTCTTCGCTGTTATCAGCCTCTAAGTCCTGCTTCATTTCTACCAATTTGACACTACTGTTAAAATAAATTCCCATTCAGAAAGACAGGAGGTAAAAATAACTTTGGATTGCAACAAAGAGCCAGGCAAAGAGCAAAAAACTGTTCTGTGTTCACTTCTGTCATAGTCCTATGAAACTGAAGGGAGAGGGCAGCAGCCTGCCTGTTTTCAGATGACAATGCTGCACTTTTCTACACTGAGAATACAGAGAGGTCATTCTCATCCTCATGATCACCTTAAAAAGAAATTAAAATATATATATCTATGTTTTTAACAATGAACACAAACAATTATTACACACATAATATTTATTACACAGAGAAGGATAAGGATAATGTGTTCAACTGAACCTTACTCTCTACCTTTCCACATTTACCCTCTCAATCTTATTGGAATATTTACAGTAAATTTGGGGCCTCCTGTTTCCATGTCAAAAGTAAAAGAAAAGTAGGTATATTTTAGAAAGGTAAAAAACCACAAATTGTACTTGATAACCGTTTGGGCACATCTTTGGGGAACTTCATGCTCAGTGACTGAAATAAATTATTGTTTTGCATAAAGCTTGTATAATCAGCAAAATAGTGATGGTATTTTCTAAAATGCTTAGATTCAAATGATTTAGGTGATCCATGAAGTTTTAAATATTTTGTATATTAAAAAGTTGATCATTTGATTTGTTCTTATTAAACTGCTTTTACTACAATGCATTGCAAATAGATATTCTTGTACTGCTGACATTGTGGGTTAATTTATGGGAAAACAGAGATATAGGCTGCACATTAGACTGTGTCTATTTCTATCAAATTGCATGAGTGCATGAACTTTTCAGATGAAATTTGAAAAGTTCAGAGTTTTGGAACATATTAAGGAGAAAAGAAGCAGAACTTAAAAGACGGGAACATATATATGGTGTTATTTAGACTCCATAAACACAAGTCACAACAAGTTCATGTGGATTTAATTGAAAGATCTTTTGAGTTATTTGTCCTAATGTCTTTTTGGTCATCTGAGTTTCTGATGAATAGTTTTTCAATATAAATCTCACATATGTGTTGGCAGTTCTACATAATGAGGGTGGCAAAGCGATTCTGTTTCAAGTTTGAAATGCTTTAAATTGATGGGAGAGGAGCTGCCTGAATCTAAAGTAATGGAACCTGCATTTATAAAAAGAACGTCATGCATAAAAAGGGTTTCAGAAAGGAGTTCTCTTAAAGTATCCTGCTTTTTCTAGAGAATAATACATGAACTTTGGAAAATGTTTATAGCTCCCAAGATACTTTTTTTTCCTTTCTCTTATTCATGTTGAATACTTCTTATATAGGATTTAATTCTACTGAATCAGAAAGATTGTTTGTCAGATAGGCAAATAAGTACTACTCCACAAAGGTGATAGAATCTGTTCCAATTGATTTTTAGACCTATCAAGCAATTCCTTTTCTTATATATATGAAAAATGTGAGGTTCCAGAGTCTTATTATTTCCTAAAAGCAAGTAATAATACAGTTTCCATCCCTATTCATAAACAGATCCTTTACTCGGATACACATCACCATAACTTCAATTGGCATCAGTAGCAGTTGTGCAAATGTAACTAAGGGCAAAGCTTGGCCCTTGATAAAAATAATTTTCTGCAGCAAAAATAGCCATTTATGATTATTCTGTGTGTATTTTAGATGAGCCATTCAGTTATCTCTCTTCTTTCAGGAGAGTATCATAAATTGCAAACCTCCAGTAACTTTCTTTGTGTTCCATTTCATTGTCAAATAAATTAATATATTATTCTGCAAAAATCCATCATATGTTCTAGGCAAGCCTTGCTATTCTGAATGTTTATGAGACAATCCAAAAATCAAGACCTGTAACCCAATAAATACATTATTGGCCTTGCTAATGACAGATTTCAGGCTTTGCAGTAGCTCTGCAAATCCTTGGGATTTTTTATGCTTTGTCAGGACTTCCCTTGGCGTGCTCAGAGCTATGTTTCACATTGTTCAGCTGTAAAAGCAATATTCTAATGACCTATTTTCTAATGGCTATTTCCTAATCTGTTTTACTTTTGCTGAGCTTTGTGTAACCAAGTAGTATAACCATAATTTTTGTATAGATAATACTACTAAGTAATTGTTTTGTGTAGAATGAACTATTTATGACCATACCATAATGATGTGGTGTAATGGGAGTGAAGCAGAACCCTTAAATGTGGGGAAAGAGCATGCAGTGTAGAGATGGGATGATGACAGAGGCAGCACCTGGTGATATGACGACCAGGGCTATCAAGAACTCATGAGTGGTCAATTACCTATTGATAGAGAAATATTACCTTCACACCTGGGTAAAACCAGTGTTTTAGAAGTAACAGGAGAACAGAGAACAAGTATGCAAGGTAGGAAAGATGTTTGTTTGACATATGGGAAATTAAGATATATTAGGGACAAATAAACCACCACAAAACTCCAACAAAATAAAACAAAACCAAACCAAAACCAAAACAAAAAACACAAACAAGGGGGAAAAACTATGTTAGAAATAATAGAAATTTGACCTGAAATGAGAAGCAAGTAGCTGTCAACATCAACATGATGCACCTGAGGGAAGGACATGGATTGCTGATGACATGCTATGGTGTCCCACTCCTGCTGTCATGCTGCAGACTCTAAGATCTATAGAAGCAGTGGAGGGGGAAGAATAACTCCACAAAAAAGAGTACAAAATCCAAGAAGTTTCTGCATAACAATTATAATGGTATTATTTTTGAGATTTTCCTCTGAAATAGTTTTCTTCCCTCCTTTTTTTTCTTGTAATTTCTATCACACAACAAATAAATTCATGATACTGCATAAAAGGTGGGTTTTTTTATTTTAGTTGAAATAAATGCTTTTAAAGATAACAAATACACCTTAATGTTTTTCAGCAGGGCATGCAGCCCCTATGTTGAAGTGTAGATTGTGCCATCTGCTCATGCACTTGGGGAATTTCTGTGTGTCAGAGGTACTCCTCATGTAGAACATTTATTCATTCTATTCATATGTGAATTCTCAACAAGTCAATTTAAACAGAAAATATTTTTCTATGTCTCAAATAGGTACTTGTCTTGGGGTGACTTTATGATGTGTATCCCATATCGCTGCCCTATGCCCAGAAATTAATTCTTGTGCCTTTCTATGCCTCTAAACTGAGTCTGAGAGGGGGAAGGAAAAACTGAGCAAAACTTTTCCAAAGCAGTTTGCAGTCTGTTCAAGGTCACACAGAGATAGCGACTTTTTTTTCCAGCTGCAGCAGGGGAGCGAGGAAGCACCCGGCTTGCTGCTCCCGGGTCAGTTTTTGGCCAGTTTCAGCTTCTTTTTCTCCGAAGGAAGACTGAGAGTTGAAATTTTTTTCCTTCCCTAGAATTTCGGATTTTTTCCCTTTTCCACTGGACTGCTTCAATATCAGAGCACATCGGGACGACTTTCCACTGAGCACAGAGGAGCTGGCCCTGGGCCAAGCCCCAGCTCCGAGGAGACCAAAGGGAGGACTCTAACACTTTCCCAGGTTTTTCCTCCACAGCGAGAGATTTTGTCATTTAGCATTATTATCCTTTTCCCGTGTGTTTGTTAAATAAATAGTTTTTATCTCTTTCACTTTCCTTCGAGGAAAATTTATTCTATCCCGAACCTGGTGGGGGAGGGGTGGTGACCTGCCTTCTCTCAGAGGATGTATTTCTAAATTTGGCCAAACCGGCACAGTACTTTTTTCTAAGTCATATAAGAAGAGCATCCATGCTTTAAGTGCCTGCTCTAAAAGAGCAAATATTAGATGACCTGAAAAAAGAAAAGCAAGATGGGCTTGCAAAAGATTAGGTTCTATATTCTTAAAATTTTGCTATTTGGATGATCACAGAATATTTTTCCCAGTCAACGTCTCTGATTTGAGTAGAATCTTCCTAGAACTGTTAAATTTTACAGAGGAATAGAACAATGAGATGACTAACTAAAATTATTTTCCTAGCCAATTACTGAAAGAATAATACCTAAAAGACTGTCAGCCTTTATCTACCCTCAACAATGTATCTTCACTGTAATGTTCTTAAATCCCATCAGTTCTTTGTTTCTATCATAACTAAGAAGATGATGTGTGTTATTCTCCAGTAATGCTGGAAACATCATAAGGTGGCTTTTAAAAGGACACTTGGAACGTAAAGCAACATAACAAGGACATATCTGGATCCTAGTTCTTGCTCTTAGAGAAGGATGTAGGTTACATGCCTTAGTGCACAATGGGAGTGGGGTAAGAGTGGGGATAACAGAAGTAAAGATATTGGAAGTGCATCCAGCACCTTCAGCAAGCAGAAGCTGCTACCTTCAGCAGTGTTTGTAGGGATGTACAGACACATGCTTGTGGGAAGCGCCCTTCCCACTTGGGGAAAGGTGGTTCAGGAGGAATGGGCACGTATTCAGGGTGTAATCCAAGGGGCAAAATAAGCCTCGCTGTGTCTTTTACCCAATGTCTTTACACAGGGGCAGTGTGCAAAAGCATGGTAATAATGCTTGGAAATCACTTTCTGTGATTTTTCTTCCTGTATTCATCTTCATTTTGGAGCCATGTTTTTGAGGATTAACAGTTATTTACTGACTTATGAATGGCAGCATAACATTTATGCTGGAGGCAGCATTTTGCATCTGCAGCAACCTGCATATGTGAAGATCATACATTTACCTTTTCTAGACCAAGCTAATACCCATAATCCTGCCTTCATTTTCTCCTTTACTTTTCAAAAAAATAGCTACTTGAATTTTAGTTCTTACAAAACAAACGTTTATACAATTTATTGTGAAATATATTTGACACTTCCATGTTTCCATGGAAGTATCTAGCTTATTAAAAATGTGTTTCTTGCTGCCATAGTATCTTTAAAGGGAAGCCCCCTCAAGTGTCGTGAAAATAATTGCTCTACCTCTTAATACTATTTCAACCATTATGAATTAAGAATCTTTACTAACTGTCATTAGAATCTCTTCTTATATATAAAAATATTCATGCCAATTAGAGCAACACTTTTCCATACTTTTTTATATATTGATAGATCATTGTTCTGATATAAAACTTTACTACAATTGTTGGTAGAAAACACTAGACTGAGTCCAAGACAGTGAAGATAAATAAGTAGAAATGGAAATGAAACTCATAGGAAATATTAATATTATCATAATCTATTTTGTATTTGCATTTCTGTCCATCCTCCTTCAGTATTTCTAATGAAAGAAAACACATTGAATATCAAGAGCTGAACAAGAACTGAAATTCATTTTTAGGATAAGGAAAGTGACATGAAATTGAATAGAACTTTTACCATCAACATTATTCATTAGGACCATTTGTTGATTAAACTATCTGTTGTACTCTCAGCATGTCATATCACATCAATCACATATGAATTTAAATTAAAGCCATATTCCAAAAAGTAATAATTGCCAAGTTGCCACGTGTGCCATCTGAGTGCTAAATTTAAGCTTTTGCAGTACTTCAGCAGCTGCATGAACCTATGAATAATTCATTAACTGTATGAAATAGTAGATTAGAATTAACCAACTAGTTGCATATTTTAGCTAATGTTTAGAATTGAAGAAATATAACTAGCCAATTCACCCGATACTTCCTAATGAAAAGCAATTATTTTGTGCAACATTTTGGAAGATCTACTTAATCTTTAATATATCCTTTAGGCAAACAGTGAGGAATTGAGCTAAAATTCAAAATTACAAGAAGACAAAGAATGTAATAAATGGAATGCAGAGGAAGAAAAGGTCTTCAGCTAGATAGTGTACAAGTGGCTTGTACGTAGATCCAGGGCTTCTTGTTCTTGGATGTAACAGACAACAGGTGATTTTTTAAGCTTGCTTATGTACATAATTTTTGTGTAGTTTTAGATTGAAGGAATCATTATATATTTTCTATGCACATCAGAAATTGTCTTTTTTTCTAACTAACTAGCATTAAAGCCCATATTTCCCATTCTTGAATTGCCAGAGATATGTTGGTACTGGGCTTGCCTGATTTTTGTGGCTGGTAAGCAACAGCAAATATCTGATGGAAGGAAACTGAAAATTTTCTTTGCAGGCACTACATATTCTTGTTCTCAAACAAACTGCCAACACATAAACAACTAATTGCATACCTGTGGATTCAAAAGTAATGTATTTTTAAAGCCAGGAAAAGGGGAGTTGTTGGAATTGTAAAAAGAAGAGAGGCCCGGGCTCCGGCAGAGGGAGAAATGCAGTCCAAACCAACATGGTTGATAAGAGCAAAACTCCATTTATTAGCAATCCAAAGGCACTTATATAGTATACCAGCTTGTTAACTCTTAAGTGGCATAAAGCTTATCAAAGCACATTTCTACTTCTACATAATTGGACTTACATTGGCAAGCTTCTACAGTTATGTTATGATTAAAAGAATTCAGAGTTTATCTTCCTTCTCTCTCGGTCTTATCTACACAGCTGTACCTTCTCAAAGCTCCCTTCTTGTTCCCAGATTGGTTCTCATAGAGATTTTTCTCATGGAGAGTTTTTCTCACACACAGGCCTTCTGCTTGCAGGCTCTTGCTACAGTTCTTTTATTGATCCCATAATTCTATGAATGATCCATGTCCCTGATCCTTTAATAATTCCCAACAGGGAGTAATTTCTCACCATGGTGTGACTGACATCACATGATTTTATAGAATCTTAGAATATCTCAAGTTGGAAGGAACTCATGAGGATCATCAAGTAATCATTGCAGGACTACTTAAAACTAAAACACATGAAAAAATGCATTGTCTAGACATTCCTTGAACTATAACAGGCTTGGTGCCATGACCACTTCCCAGGAAAGTCTGTTCCAGTTCCTAATGTTCATTTCGGATTTCCCCTGACACAGCAAAAATCAAGCTGTCTGGGAAAAGGATTTTGCCTTTCAGGAAACTGCTGGCTTATGAACCTGCCAGGGTATTTTTCTTCTCATCACAGGGGCAAGTGTGATTCTTGGATCTTTTATTGCACTTTTTGCTTACCTCAGGCCTCTGGGCTGATCCCTTGTAAACTGGGAGCTGAATGATTTAGATTGTGGAGCTTATGGACATATGTGATTGCAGCTGGGATTTTTTTTTATAGTTTTCATAGTGGTATTCCCTTTTTAATCTGTCAGAGCAGGTACCATAACATATTATGCAAATTTGTGATCAAGACTGCAGCATGAGTCTTAAAAGGGAAATAAGAATTAATAACAGCATGTCCCCTGTTGGAAAGGAGAAGCCCCATCACTGAGCAAAGATATGAAGCCTCATTCTTAGATGTCCCTTTGCCTGTTTTCTTTGATAGCCATTCTTTCAAGTGTAGAGAGGGTTGTGACACTGCCTGTAATTTATGTGGGACCTAATGGGTTTTAACTTGTTTTTTGCTGTTAACACAGATGCTTATTCATTCTTAGTGAAATGTAATTTTTATCTAATTATAATTTTTGAATTATTTATAACAGTCATATCCAGGCCTTCACTTCTGTATTATAGTGCTATCTGCAAGTAGTAGAGGAGCACTTATCCCACCTGCTCTGAAGGGGTCAGGTCATGCCAAGTAGAATCTAAGAAATTTTCTAATTTTGGGTATGACACACAAATGCGCTTCCTTGCTTTAAAATGACTGTCTGTAGTAGTAGTAGTAGTAGTAGTAGTAGTAGTAGTAATATTATTATTAATAATAATAGTAGTAATAATAATGAAGGGAGAGAGGGAGGGAGGGAGGAGAAGGGGAGATGAGAGAGCCATGGGGAATGCTAACAGTATAGTAGAAGTAAGACAGTAATAATACAAAATGGGAGTACCTTTGTTTAGAGTAATATCTGAGTCCTTTGGTATAAAATAATTAAGCTGATGAAATACTCTGATAAAGGGAACTCTAGAAGAGATTAAGGTACTCCAGCATCACTTTTATTTGTGTTACAACTGCTTATACATAATATACCAGGGCTGTGCAAGTGCTAGTGCTTTAAAGATACCTAAATGAGAAAACTCCTAGTCCAGGCAAAACATTCAGAAGAAATAAGTGAAAGTGAAGAGGCAACATGAAGTAACAGTACAGTGGGTATTTTAATTAAAAGCAGTGGATGAACGTGATGGTTGGTCTGATTAAATGGTAGAACAGTTTGCCTGGTGCAAAATTTAATTCACTGAGGTTAACAAGAACAATTTTCTACACAGACACCCTACTTTGTCAGCCTCTTCTTTGACTTCAGCTTTTTTCCACCCTGTCAAGAGGATTGTTGAACAAAACATTTAGGGCTTCATAATGCATTACTGTTTCTAACTTCATTTTTTGGCATGATTTTTTTTTATTATGTTGTCAAGCATGTACATAGGGAGAGATTTGTTCCATCACCTAGGCCTCTTTCCATAGTAATTTAAAAAATCTCCCAGTGTGATATATTTCTCAGCATCTCAAATAATTAGGACAATTGGCCAAATGGCACATTCCTGATTCCACAAGGGTATATGGCAATTAAGAAAATTCTGCTCTATTAAGGTAATTTCATAGTGACAAAAAGATATATTAGTATGTATAATTATAATAATGTTTAGCATTTACAATATGCCTTCTACCTTAGGATCTCAAAACGTTCTTCAGAATAATTTATTTTGCATTCAGACTGTGGTACATCTGCTGCTACCTCTGTGTTACAGATAAGGAAAAAAAGTTACAGGGAGTTAAAATATGTGCAAAAGCCTATGTTTTAAGCGATTGAAGGAGGCTGATTGAAAGAACAAGAAGCAAAATTTTGTCTCTACTTTGGTTCACTATTTCTGATGCATTCAAAGGGCAAGATTGCAAGTTGAGCTGTGTGTCTCTGGCATGTGTCCTCAGAGGTCTACTCTAGAGTGTACACACAGAGAATGTTTGGCTTTAACCCACCTTATACATGTTTCAAACAGATGAATACAAATTTGCACATCATTATTTAAATCTGGGAGAAAATGGAAGACTCATGGCCTACAGACTTGTCTAAGAGGGGTAACAGCTCAGAACTTCCCTTGGAGCCGCAGCTTCCTTAACACCTCCTCCTCAGGTCTTGTCTGAGTCACAGTTGTATCCACGCCCTTCTCATGTCTCAAATGCACAGATCCTCTGATGTAAGGACTTGGAATTACGAAATTATTGGCAATGCTGAGGAAAAGCATCACTTCTGAGAGATGAAAAGTGTATAGGAACAAAGAAATTACACAATTTTGTATTAGAATTTAAAGATTTCTCTTTTCAAGTTATAAAAAATAGCAACAATCAAACAGAAAAATTAGATTTCAAATATTTCAGTTAAAACTTTTATTTCCATCTCCAATACTTATCTCTATATCATCAACATCAACTTCTATATATCTCCAAATCCCCATGTTGTCTTTCAGATAGTGTTTCAGTGCAAACCTTTCCTTCCTGTAATATCATTTCAGTTTCCTCTTAATAAACATATACTTAAAATGTTTCTGTTCCATGATAATAATAATTTTTGAAGATGTAGAATCTGTGAATCCAACACAGAAAATTCCCCTGTCATATTGGGTCTATCTAGATGATAGGAAAAGAAACTCCATGAGGCTAAAATGAATTCATTAATGTTACAGTCATCCCCAAGATACACTACATGAGTGACGTATAGAACATCTGGTGATGTGGAGGTAATAAAAAATAAATCAATAGTCCTCAAAATCCATACTTCAAATGTTTTGCAGTTATTAGATCTTTAAAAATGTGTAATAGAGTCAGAGAATCTGAATAAAATTATTAGGAAGAAAATAAGATATTAAATAATATTTGAGAAGGTAAAATTTTTCATTAGAAAGAAGGGAGGCAAAATAGAAAGATACAGAATAAATTTACCATAATAACAGCAGAAAATCAAGGAGTAATGGCCATGAACTAAAACACAAGAAGTTCCACCCCAGCAAGAGGAAGAATTTCTTTACACTGAGGGTGGCAGAGCACTGGGGCTGCTGCCCAGGGAGGTCATGGAGTCTCCCTCTCTGGAGACATTCAAACCCCACCTGGATGTGTTCCTGTGTCACCTGCTCTGGGTGACCCTGCCTTGGCAGGGGGGTTGGACTGGGTGATCTCCAGAGCTCCCTTCCAACCCCAACAATTCTGTGATTCTATGATCATAGTAATTGAAAGAAGAAATACTTTTTAATTCATTTTTATAGCAAAATGTGTAATTCATGGTCACGGTGTCTTAGGCATTTAGAAAAAACAGTAATCATTGATATATGATGAAAGAGTTTTTGGTATTGAAACTTAACTATTGATATTGAAATGGGTAAAAGAAGCTATAGGGCATAAGTCAGACTTTCTCTGAGTTTGCAGATTAAAGATTAATCTTTCCTCACAGCTACTCTATGAAGGTCTAAAACAGAAAACCTTCCTTCAAATCCAGCTTGGAGGTGGGATATGAAACAATATGTTGTATTGAGCCACCACCAAGCACTGTGTGCTTTCTGCTATGCAGCTCTGGGATGGGGAGGAGGGGAGGAGAATAAAAAGCCTTGGCTTTGCTATGGGATCAAAGTAAGCATTTAGGTCATGTTTTTTCTCTCATTCAAGGACTCAGGATATAATTATTGGTCACTCTGAACTAGACCTGTGTCCATAAAGTAGATATTTATTCAAAGTTCTTACAGATAAGTGTGGTGCAGAAAAATAGTGCTTAGACTTCTCCTTCCATTACTGTCATTTCAAACCTGAGTCCCTTAGTTCAAATCTCTTGTTTCTTTGCAGCTGAACTGGAAAAACACACCAATGTTGTGATGTGAACAAACAAGGGCAAGGAAAACCTGTCTAACATAATTTTACTTGACACCTAAATTATAGTCATGTTGGGTTCAGAAAATAAAGAACGGAGCAGAAACCGAATGGGCCGTTTTTTCTTTAGTGGCAGTACATTCTCTGTTGTCATTTTCAGTATATCAAAAATAGAAAGGTTTTCTTCTGAACTGATCAAAACTAACTAAAATTTTAGGTCAAAAATATTTCTCTCTAGAACTATGTTGAGCTTACAACTACCATATTATGTTGAAAAAACAGTCAATTCTAGTTCATCCTACTAATCCTAATGTTGCTACGCTAGGTTGTCACTGAACCTGCTTTCATTTATTTTTCATGTTGCGTTGAAAGCTCACCCAGTTTTTGATTTGTATAAAGAGTCTTCAAAACTAAAACAAATTAGTACCTTTTAAATCTATACAATGAAAACTTGCAAAATTTGATTTCATGTTTTATGCAACCTTTTTTGCCTATTTTTAAAAAAGAAATATAACTTTGCATAATATTCCATTATTGTAATGATCACTGACCTATCAAAGTACATGCTATCATTTTAATACACATCTAACATGGCATAGATCATTTTACATCAAATATATATGTGATGTAAAAAACACATAAGGAAGCTCTGCATTGCTTTCAAACTCTTGTATATGTCAAATAGACCTAATTTCTAGAAATATTACTTTTTTATTTTATTCTGAGAAGCTGAACTGTTCCAAATTCTGTTACAAGAACCTTGTCCACCTGACCATTGAGGCTAAGGCTGACCACTGTTGGCACACAGTTTAGAAGGGGTGTTGCTGCTTACATGAATGAAGAATAAGGCATTGCCCCAAGAACCCTAAAGGACAGAAACAACCCACTTTATCTGCCTCTTTGTATTTTTTGCTAACATGTCTGTGGACTTGTCTAAAAAAAATCTGACTGACTTACTTTTCTGATTGCTCCAAACTCCATTTCATCAATTTTCCCTGCCTGAAAAGTGCTGATAAAAGGCCCCCATTCTGGCTAACTGGGAAATGAACAAAAAGATGTCACTTCTACTTTTCTTTCCAATATTAATATTAAAGTTTGAGGGATTTTGAAGAAAATTAAATTTTGAGATAATTAGCTAAACCTGCAGCTTTAATTAATCACAGCCTTAATCCATCATAATGCTTATGCATACATCAAGATTTTAAACATGTGGACATGAGTTCATACAAGTGGGTTTTTTTAGAAAAGAAAAATGTCTAAGTAAAGTTTAAAATGAGTTTTTTTTAATTTTCCTATACTTATAAAAAATTTTGCAAAGTTGGAATTTCCACAAAATACAGAAAAATATTAATTTGATTCTGATTTTCAGTTGCTGGAAACAGCCAGATATTATAAAGATACATTAAAAAAAACCAAAACCAAACAGCAACAACTCTAACTTTCTCTGTTTCAAAGAAATAAAAATATGAAAGGAAACTGGGAAATTCTGCTCTAATTATGCTTTATTGCCTTATAGTGTAGACACAAAGGGGCCTTGATTTAGTGTCTGATACTTATTCTTCAGGCGTGCTACGGAATTCTCATCAAGGCTAGGGTGATGTCACCAGGCTGACCAGAGACATGATGAAATTCCTATTTACAAAAAAAATGGTTGTCCCTTGTCTACTGAGAAAAAAAAATGCCTTGACTTATACATCACTGTCAGTATTTTCTGTCATTATTTATTCCTTTCTGTTTTGTGTGGAAGCCCTTCAGACTCTCTCAGTCCATAAATCATTGGTTATTCTACTGCTTGAAGATACTGGGGCAGCATAATACATTCAAAGTTTTTTCATCAAGGTCTGTAGAATATTTGCTTAAAAAGCAGTTAGGTCCACATTAATGAATATCTCTGTGTTAGAGGAAAGATGTGTGGAAAATGCATTAAGGACATTGATACATATTTCAAAGGTTCTTTGTTTTGATTAGTTTGATAAAATACAAGCCATGTGTGTCTTTGGATGCTGAATTTTTGATAACCTAATTTTTAGCGGGTTTTTTTCATAATATGCAGACAAGTGGTTGAAAAGCTTTATTATGTTTTGGAAAGCTGTAAAATTTCCCAGTCAATCTAGAGGGGGATGAAGCAGTTTTCAAAAGAAGCAGTTAAAGGAAGAAAGTGTGGCCCACAGGGACTGGCTCGTTGACACTGCCCCAACAGGGTGGATTAGGTGACGTTTAAATCTGTTACAGCCATTTGAGCCTATGAAAGAAGGAAAATAGAGAAGAAAAAGAGAAGAAGCTTGTGTGGTAAATAAAAGTCATGGAAAAGGGAAAGGTGATAGAGAGGCCACAATATTTAACAGTGAATGATTGATTCTACAAGTCAAAGAGTAACAGTATCTTGTTTTCAGATTGTTTAAGTCTCAATCCTTTGTAAGCAGCCTTTTTGAAGAAGGCTTTGTAGGCAGCTGGTAAGGCCCAGAAGGCCTCTGTGTCAAGAGTGTAAAGGTTTCCCATTATCTTAGAGCAATTTGTTACTCTGAGATGAAGAAAACCTTTTTTCTTTTCTTTTGTGTTACAAATATGAAATTCATAAAAGTTATCTGGTTTTGGGTTTTGTTTCAAAACATCTTGTAAACAGAATAGATTGAATATGTATTCACAAGTTGAATAGATGCCTTTTAGGTTATTAAAAAGAGATCTTCCTACCTCACTTCAAAATCATGTGTAATCATGGAGGTGCATTCTTATCCTCAGAGCCTTGAACTGTGATCAGTTCCTGTATGCTTTGATAGTGCCACTGGAGATCAGTCTTGCCCTTTTATGAATGCACTCCAGTAAAGCAGACCAGACTCGACCCTTAAGACAATGTTCTAGAACTTCTGAAATATGTAGGGTGGCACAAAAAGTGCTTAAAAGAATCTCTTTTGGGTTTTGATTTTGATTTTTGCTTTTTTCTATGAGCACTCCCTGTATTAGGGTATCTTGCATTTCTCGATAAGTTTGAGGTTCTAACTACTTCTAGAAAAGAAGTGCAACTTCCTTCAGAACCCTGTACATTACTCTCTGTTCCAGCTATTGTGTGCAGAATGAGCAGCATACCATGCACATGGTTTTGCCTCTTTCACAGCATAAAAGTCCTATACAACTGCCCTTACATACCAAGACCCTCTAAATGTGCTGGATCCTACAGCATGGTCTGTTTTTTCCTCTTCTCAGCAGTTTGTCTGTTGTTTAAGTCACGACAAGGTTAGAGATCTGCCTTACGTTTTCTTGCCTTTCCCTTTTTTACCCCAAATGTACCCCCCTTTTCTATATCCACAGTAACTACTATCCACAATAACTAAAATAAAAATTTTTGAAATACTTATTGAAAGACTTTTTGTTTGTTTGTTTGTTTCAAAACTCGATCAACAAGGAGTCATTCAAAAGTGCTAGGCACTGAAAGGAGGTGCTTGGGCTTCATGGCCAAATCTAGTTTGTGCAATGTTTACTCTGTTACTACGGGGAAATTGTTTATATACATAAAGCAGAGCACACCATACTTTCACATATGCTAAAAGCCAAACTCCCACTGTAAGGTTCATAATAGCAATCAAGCTGTTCAAAAAAAGTTCCTTTTACAAGACTCAGACATCATTTGCCTGGTGTGGATTGGCTTAGAGAGAGCACGGGTTACTAGTGCTTTTTGGAGTGAAACCCTCTTTTGTGGGAATTTCTCACCTCGTTTTTTCTTTATGAATTAGACAAATCTGTTACTTTCTCTGAAATAAACTGCTGATGCCACTTTCTGGAAGTCTCTTGGTTGTTGGGGTGCCAGACTGTGCCTGTTTGGGGATGGATCCAGTCAGGGTCATGCAGATCTCTGCTTGCCTTGTGGACCCACTGGGAGTTACTGCTTTTGGAAGAACAAAACATCACCCTGAGCTGCTCAGGGTACACAAAAAGAATAATTTATCTTAGTATGGTGCAGTGTGCCCTGACAGTATGTCTGGCACCTCTGCTAACCAAGGGAGAGATGGGACAGCAGAGAAAGATGCTGACTCTTATTCCACACTTCACATTCACTGCTTGAAAACAGGGAGCAGTGACAACACTTTGGGATGAAGAAACATAATTGCCTCCATGCACAGTGCCACTCTGCTTACACCTGTGTTACCTGTTCCTGAGTTTGGCTCTCTTTGCCTGGAGAACTGTCATGCCCCATGGCTGCATGGCACTCTAACCCAGGGGAATTTAATTTTAAAAATCCCTAGTTGACAGACAAGCACTGATGCAGTGTCATTGCATCGTTCTTGAAAAGGCAAAGGCTCAAGTTCTCTAGCCCCTTTTTGTGGTTTCAAAACTCAGTGAATATAATAGAGGCTTACCTTTATTGCTGCAAGATTACATTTTATACTGAAACACAGGTGCGCTCTGGGGTTTCTTTGCTTTCTGACAAATTGCTAGAGTTGTTCACACTAATGGTTAGCTACTGGCCATGTAACACCCTGAATAGATTTCCTTACAGTAATTATAATACTTAGACAAAAAAACAGACTTTTAAATTACTGAACTGACTTGCTGAAATGTTGAAGGTAAGATATTGTAGCTATCTGAGAAAACTTTAAGTATGTGCTTGCATTTCTATTTGTAGACTGTTATATTTTTAATGATATATTTATGTCTTGAAGTGAGTAATGTTTTATATACAGGAGAAATAGTTAATGTGCTTAGATGACTCATACATTAAACCTAACGTCACTGAGTTTTACTCCTGCCTCCATTTCCTGGGAAATGAAACTCTTGTTAAAAAAAAATTTTATACTGAAATAACATCTTACTGAAGTCTGCAACACAACTGACACTTTGTTACTTCCTTCATCCTGTTAGGAGAAGCACATGGGAAATATTAAGATACAGCAATGTAAACACTTTACATTGACCCCTTTTTAAAGGAACAAAATCACTTTACTGCAGGAAAAAACAGTGCACAAAAATGTATTTGTATTGAGTCATTTATGAGTCCCCTGCAAGTGTTAGACCAGATTGCAGTTCCATTTGCACATCTATACAGAGAAAATACTGCACACAGTTTTTCAGGTAAAGAAGGCCAAATTTGTTGATCCTACTGCATCATATCTTTGGACGTCCTATTGATTTTCCCATAGAGTGACTTCACATGAGAAACTAAGGAAACTGAAATGGATAAAGCCTGGGGCCAGACTGAGAGTAATTGTGGAAGAACCCTTTTTTCTTATAAGAGCTCCTGAGAGCCACAGTCACTGGGAATGTAGCTGTGTGGGAGTCATGATACTCACAAGGCTGTGCTAAGGCATTACCAGAGATATGTCCCATCAAAACAATTTTTATGGGCAATATCTCAGTCATCTGGTTTTGATGACCTATTATATAAGTGTTCTGTCAGAATCTGAGTCATTTTGTGGGACACCATGGCTTTTTGGAATGGCTGCTAATATTATACAGAAATTTATCATCTATAAGGATTGTTCAGTTTACAGGTGCTTTGTCAAAGTATTAATGGGGCAGAAAGCTTTGACCTACTGAAACTAGAGACTCTTGGATCCTGTAGCTCAGGCACATATTGCAAGTGTTCAAAAGTGAAGTCTGAATCCTATATTGTTGCCACTTATTATGCTCAATACCAATTAGGTAAACAATTTATAATGCATTAAAATACGTTGATATTACAGGCAATAAAATCTTTGTCATTTTTTCTGTTACATGATACTTGCCCCACCCTTTTCTTAATTATTTGATAGATTCCATAATATTAAGTCTAAATTTTAAAAGTCTCTGTTTTCTAGTGTTACACTTATGCACTCGTATATGTAGTTTTTGGAGACACTGTCCAAAAGCATTACACAAAGGATGCATTATTTAATAGACCAAAGGTCAAAATGTTCATGACTCAATATGCCATAGGTCACTATATTTTGAAATGACTGCATATTTCCTAAATGATGCCAAGTTCTGAAATATATTTAAGGAACTGACAACACATCCTCTAGTTTGGAAAAACACAAAGACTTCAGAAATGCTTTGAATGATGAGTTATGGGGTTTAGGGAGTATGTATTTCTTTTGTCATATCCTTGGTGGGAAACCAGATTTTCAGATTCTTTATCACTCTTTAGCATTATTTTTGCATTTAATACAGTCCATGAGGAGTTCTTCTGCAACACTTTTAGGCCATATTTTTTATTTGTATTGCAATTCTTAATGACATTTTGATAGGTCTGCACTGAGTCAGATTTTTCTTTATGCCCAATGTATTTTCTTCTTTCAAAGGGATAAATGGGGTTGTCTGGCTGTTCTGACGTGATATATTTTAGAAATAAACAGTCCTAATATCCCTGTGAGTTACAGTCCCTTCTCTTCCTCCCCTTTGCCAATACAGTCTCATGTTTTTGTTGTTGTGTCTGGTTGGTTGGTTGCTCGCTTTCAGTATGTGATACTTAATTTGAGGTTTCAGGACCTGAGAGTAGAAGAAATTTAGGTCAGTTTTGGACTAGTGTTTACACAAAGATTGTGACTTGTGTTATCATTAAATGACTGATAACCAGTTCTCATTTTTCTGCCTTTTTTTCCCTAAATACAGTATTTTTGAAACTCTTCATGGGCTATGTCAGGGTTCTGAAGGAAACAGAAAAGAAAAGTTTAAAGTAAGATTTTTTTTTCTTTGCAAAAGAAAATGATGTCTTTTCCAAGATAAGTAAAAAATTTATTCAATCTTTCAGTCACTGTAAATGCTCCAAAAATAGCCATTTTTTATTAATTTTCACCTGTCTTGTGAATCCTGAAGGATTAATATGAGTTACATTAAAAAATTACTAAGTTATTAATCTAAAGATATTTAATGGAATCTATACTTACAAAAAAAACCCCTCTAAACTTTGCTGGTTTATATTTTTAAGAATATTGTCAATACAGTCCTATTACATTGAGGTGTGTACAAAATTACATTGTTTTCAGCACATAGTAATAGAATGTAGGATGCAGCAATTGCTATTTTCCATTAGAAATTATTTGCACAAATATGAAAATTATTAGTTTTCTTAATGTCCAGGAGATGTATTGATTCATGATTGCCAAAGCCAGGTGATCCTTAAACATCCTCTGCCTCTTGGGAGTAACAGTGAATTTGCAGTTTTCTACCAGAAAAATCACTATGGTGTGTCTAAAAGTTATTACCATTGTAGTTCCATTGCCACCACTCCCACCAGGAAGTCTGATTAGTGGACTGGGTAAGCACTGCTGCTTTTCTCCAGTGCTTATGCAAGAGACTGGTTTAAACAGCTACTGATCTTTAGATATGAGCAACCTGAGCTGCTAAATCCACCCTGCACAGCATTCTTACTGCATGTTATTTACCTGGCTGTAGGATGAAAAAAATATGCAAATGAACTAAAAGGTGCAATATGAATTGTCTTTAAATTACTTTGACAAAAGCTTGATAATTTTCATTATAGCAGTTTTATCAGTCAGTGTCATCACACAAGAGCATGAAAGTTCCTGTCTGTCATACTCAAGGCTGGTGTTCTTTCATCTTGTCACACTTAAGTAATGTAGGTTGACAAGTCCCTGTATGAGGAAGATTCCACATAAAAAAACCACTGAAAAAGCCAAATAGTGCACCTAGGCTGTGCCTGTAGCTCACAGTGTCACAGGCTCAGTCCTATTCTATGGTGAGGTGAACTCAGCTTGTAGCATGCTATAGAAAGATTGCTGTGGATAAGGCTTCTAGCTGAGTGTCAGAGATGATTAATGAGACAGATAAGAGAACATCCTCCTTTTGACACTAAGGGGCAGATAGAAGAGAATGAAAGAGTGAAGGAAAGCAAAACATTTATAGCTGAAAAATAACGAGGGTCAGCAAAGCTCTAGTCTCAAATTAGAGTTGTATGTTGGTCCATTTGTCGTTGTAACTTGACCCCTTCTATCTGATAAAGGACTTTTAAGGGGAGATGGTAACAAAATGTCCCCTATGGAGAAACAAAAAGGATTAATAGCTTTAATGGAAAGAAACACAGTAAGACCAAAGCAGAATGCAAGCAAAAACCCAGAACTAGGTGTTTCTCAGAATGAGCTATTTTTTTCTTCAGCTCTGAGATGGTTTTGTGGAGACAGGAAAAGATTAAGGCAAGTATCTTCAGCAAGTCTTAATTAAAAAAAATACATAAAAGACTAGTAACAGAAATGGGTATTGCTGAAAATAGTTTATAAAATACATAGCAAGTTCTAACATCACAGGGGAGTTCATGACCTACTCCCTCAGCTTCTTGGAGGGGGTGGATCAAAAGAACACAATCAATATGAATGTCAAAAGTCATGGAGGAGCTTTCTGTTAATGCTGTAAAAGAAAAAGATCCTTCCTCATTCACGGAACTTATTCAAATGAATACTTTTGTTATTAGCAGACAATTTGTAGGCAGAAAATTATTTTTTTAGATGCACGAGTTTGTCATAATCAGAAACATTGAGTAATTTGCCATCTGTGTAAAATGTATCAGACCTCATGAGAAACGTGAATGGCAGAGTAGATTAGATTAAATCTTTTGATTTGGGAGTGTGTGGCAACAAGTTTATTAAAGAGCAAAACTAGTCCTTGGGATGCTGTAATATTTGTCCTACAATGAAGAGGGCACTCATATTTTAAAAATGTAAAAATTTTAGAAGGACTTATGTCTCTAAAATATTGTAATTTTTATTTATGAAAAAGGGCAAGAAATTAATAGAGTAAGAAAATAATTTTATTGGAAAACATAAAAATTAAAATCTTACTGTTGGTAACTTATGACTTGGTTAAAATATGCATTTATCTGTTGTATAGTTCATTTGCAACCTTCATCAGGGAATGTGCAGTACTGTCAAAACATCTTAAAATGAAGATTCTTCCAGAACAGTTTCCTTTTAGCCTATCACAAATAGCTACTGACACTGTAATTGAATCACATTTGTTTAGCAAGCTGGTTTTCTGAGTGTTTTTTGAGCATGAGTTCTTTCTGTTCATTAAACAGCAATGTTATATAAGGTTAGTGCAGTGGATAAGTAACTCATATGAAATAAAAGTGAAAGCTTAGTACATTTTAAAGTAACAGGGTGATCATCAAACCTGAGATGTCATTTACGAGACAGAAAATATGAATGAACTGTTTTCACAGCTATAATGATACAGCCTATCAGTGCAAAGTGGTTTATATAAATACAGTTGTTAAATAGCTTTCATTTTGGTTTGGTATGTTTATCAAATGGATGAGTACGAAAATAATTTTTGTTATAGACAGATAACAGAAAACACTTTCCAGAGGAAAAGAAATTAAACAGTGCTGTTCTTCCATCTAGTTGTTCCAGTCCATCACAGGAAAAGGATAGCTAAAATAAAGATTTCTTCAGACTGGCCTCATCTCAGCCTTTTGAGCCCTCCCACTAAACTCTACCTGCCAAAAAAAAAAAAAAAAACAAAACACAAACACCAAAAAAACCCAAAAAAACCAAAAAAAATCATGGAAGAAATAGGTACTTTTGCCTGAAACATAAAAGACATAAAAATAGGCATATTTTCTCTTAACCATGTTTGGAAAAGGAAAGTATGTTGAAGTTCAAATAGATCTATACTTAAACAGAAAGATTTAGTGGATAAAAAGCAAAAGACATTTACATGTTTTATCTTAGATAAGAAACTGTGATATTCTAGTCAGGTTGTGTAAGGTAGCCCAAAGGTGTTCATGTGGCACTAAATAGAATTGTCTCAATATGAAGAAAGAGAACATAATACAGAATGAATACTCATTCTGTAGTGCTCATTACATGAATTCAGAATTTTGTTTAAGAATTTGTATCGTTAATACATAAATCACCAAATTAATAAGTTCTTCTCTGTGTCAGAGGGAGAAGCCTCACCTCTTTTTAATGATGTTTTCTCAAGAGATTTCAATATTCTCTTCCTCTTTATAATAGAATCATTCCCCAGCTTTACTACAATGGAAATATCCTCAGTTTTGCCTTCTATTTTTAGCAACTTCCCAGTTTTTTAATCCTCCCATATATCTTGGTTTAGGAAAGACAGTTTCTTTAAACTTTTATTCTAAGATTCCTATTTAATGAAACGCAAATTCTCTAGACCCAAAAGATAATTTTGAATTAGGTAAAGTAGGAAATGAACATTTATTTTACAATTTTGACTGTCAAGCAAGTTACAAATTCTTGAAACCTGGATGAGAGAAGGCCTCTGAGGGGTCAGTACAAGAGTCCATATCACAAAATATACTTTATCTGTCACTTTTACAATAGGCAGGTATAATATTTTAGTTTCAGAAAGACTTATCCATTGAGAAAGCATGAGATGGAAAGGAGATAGGCAGATGGTAGTACTCAAATAGTGCACAGTAGTATCTTCCTTTCCATAGTGAAGTCTGAAAAAAATCCAAAGAGGGCTCATTGGTAAGAGCTTCTGATGGGAGAGGTGAGGACCAGAAGCATCTGGAAGCAGTTCATGCAAGAATGGAGTGACACACATGAAATGCAAGAGTTTGGCTACTGGAACTGGGTATGAAATTGTTCTGACATACTGACACCTTTACAGTGAAGCAGAAGAATCACTAAATACACAACTAGGAGAGCAAATGTTGTGAATATACCTATGTTAATGTGGATTATTTTCTGGACCATTGAAAATTACTTTTTCACTTCTTATTTCCCACAGTATATTTTTATTTCATTGAAAGATAAAAGTGACATAATCTTCAATTTACTAAAATTTATGGAAAACCTGAAGTAGAAACAAACTCACCTAAGAAGTCCACAAACCTGGTGAAAATGCCATTAAGAAAAATCATCACTCATCCAGCTTTTTCCTTTTTTTTTAAGAAATAAATGATGTAAAGACCTTATTTCTTCATATAAATAGCCATTTATGGAGAAAAACAATATAGAAAAAATGTAAGGGAGAAAGATATAGAAAGAGTCAGGGAGAAAGGTATAGAAAGAATCAACACCTACAAGCTGATGCCAAATTCAAACAGTAAATAAGGCCTATATTTTTTAATATAGTGTGTATTTATCTACCCAAGAAACTTCCTGCAAGTTATTAAATTTAGGATATAAATAAATTAATGAAATGAGATTTGATCAGCTATATGAAGTTCTTTCTTCACTTAATTTCCATTAATGTATGATGCTGCTCTATAGGGGGAAAAAGATTGGCACACTTTGTAATCTCAACGGGCTGCATTTAAATTGAAAGCTATATTTACAGTTTTTATTTTGGCAAATCACTACAGAGAACAAAGAAAGACTAATTGTACTCTCACACATTTTTAATTCTGGAGAAATTCCACTTACTTGCTTCAAGTTGCTCTTCATCCATACCAAAGAATATACTTTGAACTTGGGTTACATGATACCAACTTCCTTTTCCAGTATTTCCAGATGCTTATGATTTTTTATTTAACATATTTAGCTGGATCTGCATATACACTCTGAGATTTCTATCCAAGGCACAAATTTGCATTTCCTTTCCATCAAAACCACAGTTCAGCTGAGAGGTAGATGAACTTGTGCACATATAGGCTTAGTCTGAAATGAAAACAGAATATGGCTGCAAACTTCCAAATCCTATAGCTCAGATGCTATCACTAGAACCTCTTATATTCTTTGTAAAATGGAAAAATATTCTTGTGCTTTCACTGCATGAGTAATAGATCAAAGGTTTGGGACACAAACACAATCATGTCACATTATCAGAATTTGTTTTACTTATTTTTATGGGTACATTGGAGTTCAAAAATTTGTCTTATTATACTAGAATAACCCATATTAGAATTTCCCATACTGAGCATGCAGATACTATAGGAAAGACTATCTACCTCTGTTTTAGTTCCTCTTAATCGTTTGTTACTGGAGTGACGTATTTCACAAGAGAAGGAGAAAAAGGACATGATCTGATTTTTCCCATTCCTCCTTTTGTTGTAGTCACTTGTTAGAGGGGAGGTCTTGAAGCTGTCTGACCATTTATGGCCTCAAATAATACGCGTGCATCTTATATTATACTGATTATTGCTTATGTTGTAGTGACTGTTGCTTATGTTACACTGACTCAGCTCTCTGGATCTTCTCAGGCATTCTGGAGAGATTCTCATTCAAATTAGACACAAAACTTCTTTAAATCTATAGGTTTCAAGTTGAGAACAGAAATCTTTGTTAGGATAATTGTCATGAGAAGATGGAAAGCTATGCATTCAAATATATTCAAGGTAATTTTCTTTAAAAATGCATGAAAGGAAACTGAAACAACAGAGCATGAAAAGATGTAAAAAGTTTAAAATTTAACTGAGTGCCTTCTTTCTCACATTTCAGAAAACATGCCCATGTTCTTTCTTACACTGTCTTTCCCTATTGATATGTTTAGTGAAAGCATTTTAAAGCTTTGAAATAAAGACATGGCCTACTGACTTCTGTGATCCTGTGAGGTACTCAGTTTTTCACTTAAATAAAAACCTATATATTCTCAGGCTTCTGGATGCATATAATTGAATCAATGCTTAAAAGCCAATAGGTTCTTTCAATTAAATTTAGTGAATGAAAATAGCTTTTTTTCTGGCCAATACTCACATATGCTCTTAACACAGCATCAGTAATCTTCTTATACGTGCAGGTATAAATCAGGAGTGACTCTAATAGTCTTAAGGGCCGTGCACTGGAGAAACACCAGAAGGAGACTAGAATCAGGATTCAAAATTCTTTCATGAGTGTAACCTAATCAATAATGAATTTGCATTAGTTTTGGAAATGTTAAATCAGGAAATGGTATCAGACTTTAATTTATTTTAGCAGATGTGTGTGGGTTAGTCACAGGGTCCAGAAATCAAAGTAATGTACACCTGGGAGCTCTGCTACCAAATGAGCTCATCTAAGTGTGGGATGCAAATAGAGCAAACCTGGTGAACAACTTGTCAGTGTGCAGGCTACAGCCCTGGAGCCTGTTCTTCACAAGGGCCAAAATACTTTTTCTCGACCCAGATTTTTATGAAAACATATTCTATATGCAATAAGCAGAGGTAGCCTTGGTATTGATTCAAAACTAGTTTATAAAAGCCAGGAGCCGTTCCATTTCAGCCTCTTGAAAATGACTCAAGATTTTATCCACAGGAATTGGATTTAATGATCTTGATAGCTACTGACACATCAGTCTTTTCAGAATCCTTTCTGTCTGTATAATTAAATTGAAAGTTGGCACCAGGGAATCTCAGGCTCTGTCAGGTAGTATATGTTTTTCCTGGCCTAGAATGAAAAGACTGTACAGGCAATGGGGTATTATTCTGCTTCACTGGATTGGAGGAAAAGAAAGAGAGATTGGTAGCAAGCTTTTTGTCCATGGGTTGATTCAATGTTCCATTCACGAGGCTATTGTTATTAAGGGTTCCTGTCTGAGGACTGTTTTTTCTAACATACTTTGTTTGCATGTGTTTGTTATAAACAACACGCTATGTTTTTATGTAAACTAAGATCAAAGAAGAAGGTCTGCCTTTTTTTTTTCCTTCAGTGAAATTCCCTCCATTTTCCTCTCTTTGCAGCTGTTGGCTGGTCTAATTTGTCAACTGTGTGACCATACACCATTTGCAGTCCAGCTGCTATGTAGATTTATAACAAGGTTGGCACATCAAAAGACAAACAGAATTTTGCTCCTAGAATACTATTTCTCCATCCTAATTTGGTTTTTTTAATCATTATTTCTCCATTCCATACATACAAATATGTGGGTATATGATCAAGAAAGAATTGTTTACAAATGTGATAACTGCATGGATAGATGCTAATAGAATAATGCTTCCAAATATCTTCAAAATAAAGAAAAAGAAAACTGAGTGATGAAAATGCAGTTGCTTTTTAAATAATTTTAATGCAAATTTTCATTGAAGGGGAAGAATGGTTTTTACTCTGATAGAAGAGAATAACTTTTTTTCTGATTTATACAAAGTCTGAGTGAAAGTACTTTCCAAAGAGCGAGACTAATAGAGCTGGTGGATAATAATAGAACTACATTTTTAAGCATTCTTTGCTGTCAAAAAGTTGAAAATATTGAAGAGAAGAAAACTCATCTGTATTTTGGGAAAACAAACTTTGTAGCTTCCCTCCAGATTTACAGTCAGGTCATTCCAGGATGGCTACTGAAGCATGGAAATCAAGTCACTAAATATTTATGTGATGTTAACAAGCAATAATTGCAAATAAACATTACTTAGGTATTTGTGATGACAAATCTTACATCCCCAGAATTCGATTTGTAGGCTGTTTTTTGAGAATTTACCAAGCAATATTTTTCACTTTTGTACATAAAAAATGCATACAGGAAATTCCAAGTCATTTGGGAAAGCAGTAAAACCTGCCTGTACTCTTTTAAGCAGGACCTAATTTCTAAAATTATGTCTACTATGATGTACACATGTGCCATCTGCAGTGCCTGTTCATTTATTAATTCAGCTTCTTTTTAATTCTACTCTGTATTTTTATGTATTTTGACCATATTAAGGACCTTGACCAATTGACAACGAAGTGGGGCCTGTAGTGGCAAAGGCAGAGCATTCATTTTGTTCCCTCATAGAGGAGTTAGTGTGATACTATCAAGAAGGTTATGAATAGCAACAGAAATTCTAACTCCTCTTGGTAAAATTGCTCCCTCTACTCATGAATTTGAGAGTTTTTAGCCTACAGAAGAATGACTTGAATTTACTGCTTTTCTTTGCTATAGCTGTACTTAATCTTCAATTAGAAAGGTCTGGTGGGACCTTCCAAACCATGGTAGGTCTTGAAGGTGACATCACACAGAGTGGTGGTCTAGAAATGTGCATCCCCTTAAGCATTTTTGAGTTAATATTACTAGAGGAAAATGGTAGAAATTAAAGTATGTAGTATTTCATGGGCAGGGGAAGAAAGGTAAAAATTCTTCTCTATTAGAATGAATAAAGTAAGACGCTTTGGAAATTGTGCCTCATAAAACTGATAAAACATCATGATTATTCTTACTGTTATTTCTTTTATATTTTATTTCTAAATTTAAATAGTAATTCAGATAAAAACTCTTATGTCAGACAAGTAATTATTTCTGCTTCCCTGGAGTTTGTCTGAACTACTGCATCTAGTCAGTTGTTCAACAACCACTGCTGTTTTGGGCTTCACACTGAGAATTGGCTCTGCTGTGATAAAGCAAAAAACCCACACGTTCTCTTTTCAGTGCTCTCCTATTTTTTTCCCTTTAGAGCAGTCTGAGTCTCTTCTTGGCTTTCATTAAGCAGGTCCTTCTTTAAGTAAATAACAATATTTCTTGCTTTGTGGTTACTAGATCGTCCCTTTGTGACCATCAAGAACTTACATGTATGGAAAGGGCTGTAAAAATGCTCAAATTTTATATAAGTGAGATTATTTAAATTTTTATAAGGATGTAGATTTTATTGGTCTTAAACACAATCTGAAGACTGTTGTATAGTAAAAAAGATTACTAGAGTGGCCTTGTTGTAGCATGATATACTGTAAAAGAGAAAGTTCAAGACAGGCAGTTCACAGTATCTGGTCAAGACAAATACAGTTAAAACATTAAAGATCTCAAGAAGTATGCCAAACAACTCTCTGCTTTAAATTGCTGTGGTATATGCAATTTTATTTAAAGTGGGTTTGTGATTTGAATCAGACCATTATAATATATGTAATTGTTCTAATAACAGAAGTCTGAATATGCACCTGAATATTCACTGAGTTTCATTATTTTCTTTGCCCTTTTGAAGGAATTCTCAGTAAAAAGAGCTTCAATTTTAAACTTATTTTTTTGCATAGGCAGGCATTTGTCTTACAGTTGCATTTTGTCAGACAGAAATTCTGTTTATCATCTATGAATATTTAGATGTTCCATTGTCAGGTTATTCCATTATGAATATCTCCAATCCCATAATTCTTCCAAAGAATAAATACTGGATAACATCTAATTCACTTGTAATAGCCATCTGGAGGGATAAGTAAAGGGGAAAAATAGTTTGTGCGGTTACTAATAATGAACAAGAGAGCTGTCCAGAAGAGGAGGACTCCTGCTCCTGTCAGATTTGGTCTCAAAAGACTTTTGGAGGCCTGGAGATAATGGACAAAAAGGCAAGCCTTTTTTCAAGGTGCAATGGATGCTTACCTTTTTATTTGTCAACAGTAGAGAGACATGTTAAAGAGAGTGCTAACTTCTTGTTATTTGAAATCTTTGTCCATGTCCCTTGGAGGTTCTCACTCTCGTCAGATCATTGCCCTCCTCCCCAGTACAAAACCTTTCAATAGGGGACTGACTGACCATCTGTAAAGCAGTTCAAATGTTTTATTCCAGCTGAGAGGAGTTTCATATTATTGTGGTTTTGTGATCTAAGATTCAGTGCATTGGCATTTCGTAGATGAATCTAAGAAAATGATGTGAACAAGGGATAATTGATGAAACAGAATATATGCTGCCTACTTGCTAACTAGAGGTAGAAATGTAAACATTGATATAATAAATCTAAAGATGTCTACTTAACCCTTAATAGACTTATTAGTAATTTTTTCCCATATATTGCCTACAATCTTATTCTGTGTGTGTATATGTGTGTATGTATACATATAAGTATGTGTGTGTATGCATAAACGAAATTTTAACGATCTATACTTAGCCCTTTGCAACTACTTGAAGCAGTCTAATGATCCCAGTTTTCTTCAAAGTTACTTAGACTGGTTGTAGTGTTGTAGAGGGATTCCTTGTGGAATATAGGATACCCCAGGAGGGCTTGGGCATCCCAGGGCTGTTGCAGAAGTACCCCTGATGGGGCCTCAGGCTGAAAACAGGCTTGCTAGGCACCTGCCAGCCAGCAGCCTTGAACAGCCTTGGGAAAACGTATACACTGGTCAGCTTCCCCGCTGCTTAGAGGCTTTCTCATGGGAAAGGGGCGTGAACTTTGGAAAAAAGTATAACTTGGTGTAACGGGATAATAAAGGGGAGCGCGATGCTCAAATCGTATCGGTGTTTGTATCGTGACTCTGGCTGGATTCCCCTGCTCCCGGGACCCCCCCCCCCCCACTACACAGTGTCACTGCTGCATTTACTGAACCTAGATATGACTGTAATTAGCACAACCCTTTCTCATATAAGACTTTAATTTTGCAAAATTTCTGTCCTTAATTCCGGAACATTGTTCAGGTAAAGAACAGCTCCTGAGCTATAAAACTGTTGTCAGAATAAATAAAGTGTTCATTGTTTGGAGAGTGGAGGGGACTTTCTCTATGTCATGGCTTTTTAAAGCAACGGATTTTTCTGCTTGCTTGATTTTCTTAAAAGTGAGAAATTTTGGTTATGGAAATAGTGAAACAGCAGTAACAGAAAATTTACCCTGTAAGGTAAGGTGCCTTATCCAGTTATTAGTATTTCTTCTTTCCTAAAACAGTGTGATTTTGAAGGAAAAATAAATTTTAATTGGTACCTGAGTGCTTTGAAAAGAGAATCTTCAATACTTGTTCATGACATTTAAGCTTTTTTTTCACAAATGAAAGCTGTGAAAGAAAATGGTAGGTGTTCTGGAAGACCACCTATCTTGTATTTGAAGATATTTTAGTTAAGATTGGTGTTGTGTCTTATTGAGCTTACTCATCTTTGTTCCTCTTGTAACACATGATCTATTGAAATGTCTGAAGATCAAAGAACTATATTGAGGAAGTAGTAGAAATAATTTTGTGTTGATTGAAGTCAACAGTTTAATGGATTATTTCAATTATTTGGGTGTCAACTAGAGCCTTTCTGTTTTAAAATATTTAAAAACAAAGATGATTTTCCAAGGCTATGATAGTAAACACTTCTTAAACACAGAGAAGTTTTGCATAAATTTTGTGAAAGCTGTGTCAGGTAGAGGTGAAGCTGCCATAGCTCTATGTCTCCAGGTCCAGCTACTACCAAGCATAACCACACACACAAATTCATGTGTGCACCCAGTAACTGGCCTTTAGATGTCATGTCAGACTCAGCCTACCCACTAGTGGGGCCTTCTCAACCCAAAGACACATTTTCACACATGCACGCATGTGTGCCCACACACGCTTCCCTCTCAGTTCTCTGCCCTGGCACTTCCAGTAGCCACCTTTAACGCTCTGGTCTTTCCATCTCTTTGCACAGACTTACGGCCTCTTTGATCCCTGGATCCCAGGCCAATTATCCAACTCACCACCCAGTCCAGCCTGGTGTTTCTCTTGACATGTGCTGACATACAGAATGTCACACATTCCAGTGGTGGCCCCCACATTTTGGCTCCTGTAGGCTCTCCTCCTCCTCCAGTTGCTGCAGCTCAGACATCCCACACACATGTTTACAAGACAGAGAGCCTCTCGCACAGGAAAATAGTCAGAAATGGAGTTTAATAAGATGACAGGACAGATCAGGTACAGGGAATGGCCAGACAAAGTGTTGAACCCCTGCTTGTTACCAGCTTATTCTATCCCCTTATCCCTCTGTTTTCCTAGAATTGTTCCTCCCCAAACCACTCAGGTACCTGAGAGTTTTTCCCTGGCCTGGCAGCAATGGGTATCCACCCCAGCCATGGGGCTGGTCATCTCCTGTCATATCTTGGGTAAAGGTTGGGCCGGGGTCTCCACCGTTCCCATGTGCCTCTGTCCCCCCCCAGTTTACCAGAAAAAACAGTGAAAGGATTTGGTCTTCTCATTAGACAGAAATTGATTTGTTTTCTTTGTTTAACTATTTTGAATGAATATTTCTGTAGTTGAATTGAGTATGTTCATTCCCCATGCAAAAAACAAATAGAAACCCTAAATATATAAACAATTTCCTTCAGCATTTAGGTTTCTGTTGAGTTTATAAATCAACTAAGTAGTAGGACCATTGAGGTAGTACTGGAAAAATACGAGCTGGAGGTTTCTGAAGGAAAAGCATGAGAATCAAGGAGGCCTGTACTGACACTGAAAGGACCTCATCCTTCTACTTGTTCTGAATGCAGTACTGATAGATTTTTGTTGTTGACATTGAAAACTCTCAAAAAACAGTATTGTGATGTTTCTCTATAACGACAAAAGCAAAGATGATCTTTCTTCATGTCTCATATTCCTGGTGAGAGCAGAACAGAAGACAAATTCTACTTCTCTTTGAAATCATGCAATTCATAAGCGAAGTGTGAGGAAGTAATATATGTGTAGAAAAATCCATAATTTTCAAAGCATGAGGAATTTTTAAAATTTGTAGTGAGAACTGTATTGGAACAGTTTTCCCAGCTTAAAAGACAAGCTTCCACCTTTTGTCCCTTTGGGGAACATAAACATGAGGTCATTCCATTAAATTATGTATACCATCATTTTTTAATTTACTATTCAATGAAAGCATATATAAATATGAATTTATAAATAAACATCTTCCTGACAGTGTGTATAAAATAAAACTTCTTATTTATCACCCATAAAAATCATAAGGTGATGATTAAATGGACTGGGAAAAAAAAAAAAATCTGGATGATTCTTTATTAGCTAATTTTCTGAAGGCATTGTTAACCTGGAAATAGAAAATAATATTACTAATATCGAATATTACCTAACCAGGGACAGGGGGAGGGAAGACCATGTTTAGAATTTGGTCACAGAAAACTGGAATTTGGTCACAGGCCTAAACTATGTGAAAAACATTTGAAACCAGCTTGACTGTAGATGTTTAGTGACTAATTTGTCTATAAAACAAAAGATGTACAAAACCATAGATGCCTTCTTCAAATTTTCCTTTACACAATTTGATTTTAATCTTCAGTTTTAGGACTTTTCTACACTTGACTTTTAGATAATAACATTTTCTTTAGTAGGCCAGCCTAAACAGAGGAGTAATAGAAAACAAAATTAGGTTTTAATTCATTCAATATGTAGGATTTTTTAAATGCAACTTGCAGGAAAAAAATTACTCTATTTTTTTGTCTCAGTCTCCAGTGATTTCTCAGACAAGAAATAAAACACTCTACAGGATTGCTCTATATTTTAAAATGCCATATTTTTCTCTTGTGTTTGTGGTTTGGGAATCCATTAGAATAGAGTACATGTTGGCTATAGCAGCTGCCTTCAAATATGGCAGGCAAAAAGAAATAAAAACCACATCCCTTTCCAAACAGAAAATTAGCATAATTATAAGAGACTCATGCTAGTGAGCTCCACAGAAGCTCAGGTATGTGAACATGAGTATAAAGAGCAACAGGATGCTCCATATTGACTGGGATATTATTAGGAGACAGCATATCAGTGGGAAAAGTGATATTTTCAGTTTCCACTGGAGCTGGTAGTGGGCTGGAGCACCAAGAAGGGGGTGGGTGGTGACTGCTATTCTGCCTCCTTCACCAGACTCCTTATGGTGGTCCCAAAACCTTCCCCACCCTTTCCAGTCCCTTATTTGCCACCCCACCAAAGAACACTGGAACTCTTGCCATTGCACTTGCTAGTTTACACAAAAGAAAAACCCAAAACCAACAAAAGCAGTCAACCCTTTTTAAAATAATTGCTGCAAGCATTTTCTAAACTTTAAAAAATATATGTCCAACATTTACAGTTTGTCTTCTTTCTCTGATGTATCCTAGCTTGGCATAAACACAGATTAAGATGCCAGATAAAACTGTTTCAGAGGAAAGCTACAAATGACTGGAAGGGGAATAGCTGGGCAAGAAGGTAAAGAAGAATAGATGAATAGAGAGGAAAAGCTGAGTTTTATAAAATGGCTGTTTTATTATTCTTACACCTAATAATGCACTTAAATTTTGTTACTATCTTTGTTTTGTAGGGGCTTAAAATTTGATCAATGCTGCCTCAGTTCTTCTAGAGATGACTGATTCCTTCAAAAGGGAAATTAAATCTCCATGACAAAAGAATGTGTTCAGAATTAAGATCATAATTACATTTACAGGCAGCAGCTCATACTTGTTTTAATATGGCAGGATGCTTTTTTTCTGATGCTTGCTTATATGACCTGAAAGACTATGTTGCTAAGTTCAAATGAAAATTGGACATATATACAATGCTTAATAAAGCTCACAACAGCTGGGAGGGGAAAAGCTATTCAAGGTTTCCAGCATTAAAAAAAAAGGGATGGATATACCAAATGACACTCAGGAAAAAAGTAAAGGAAAATATGTACTGAGCATGGTCTGGATGCCACCTTTCAAGATCATTTTTTTCTCACTGTTCCTGTTCCCAAATCGAAGGGAAAAATGTAATACCATGTGCTGTACCTCTCTTAGTGTTTGCCTTTCAGACAGCTAAACCAAATTTTTCTCTTTATAGGTTTTCTTTGTCACTTTAACAAGTATCTTATACATAGCACTGTAACACTTATTGCTAGAACAAGAGTAACCAAAAAAGTTTTTAGGTCAGAGATTATAAATGAAAGAGAGAGCATTGTAGGAGATATGAAATGCATTTTTATCAAGCCACATCATCAGATTCTAAGGATTTTGCATAGAAACTAAGTAGAAATCCATGCTGCATAAAAAGAAAGAGGCTTTCAGAACTGTTCATGTGGGTTTGGACACTAGAAACTGTCAAGAAAAAAGAAATATGACTAAGTTCATTTGATGAACTTGCTTGTTTTCCCCTCTAAAATGTCATAGGGCAATGTATGATCACATGAGACAGCACCCAACGGCAGAGGTAGAAAGCTATCTACTGCAACAATTTAACTTAAGTTTGTAGGGCTTCTGTTGTCAAGGGATCCAAAAACCTCAGAAATCTCAATTACTTTATCCTTATGGCAGCTAAAGGGAAGGCTATATTGTGTCTTGGTTCTTATCTGTAAAAAGGACTCTTAAACTGCCTGTAACCTCCCTGAAGATGTTTTAACCACCCCAAGTATGGGATAAGACTTCAAAATGAAACCATTTTCAGAGTTTTACTTCTTGGAGCTATTAAAAAATAAAATCTAAAGCTCAGGAGAGGAAGCATGTCATGATAAGAGAATGGAGAGCTGACATTTAGTGTGGTTGTAGGTCTTCCTCTTCAGGAGGTTAGTTATTTTACTATTAGGCTTAGTGTACTTACACAGGTTAAATACTGAGTCTGGATATATGAAACACAAACATCGTTTGACACTTTTGTTATGTAAAGTAGGTAGTTAAAATGCCAGGTAAAAATCACAAGTCTGTACAATTCAGAAGAGTTCTACTAATTTCTTATAGATTTTACAAATAGCATTATACTTGTTCCCCACTCTCATTTTTCAAGAAACACAATATTCATATGATAAAGATATATCTCTGTCTGAAACTTCTTATTGAATTAAGAAGACATGGGAGTTTTATGTATAAGGAATTTTTCAACATTGTGATGTTGCTAATTACTAAAGCAAACTGATTAAGCGTTCTGGATGCTGGCAAAATCCTGATGATCCTCCTACAAAATAAAGAGATTATACAAATTAATAAACAAAAAAATAGTGGACTCTTCTAATGAAATCTTTCCTCTTTCCTTCTATTTCTGCTTCTGGAAAAATATCTCTCTAAAATCATTAATTTCCCTCAGAGCACATGGTATGCAGCTATACAGCATATTCAGTAAGAATTTGTTCACAATTGGGGAAGTCTTATAAATTTGGAACTTGCTGTAGGTGGGTAGATTTTGTAAGACGTTAGGTACACTCAGTGTCATGTTCTAACTCAAAATGACATGAAAAATTTATTTAAAGCTCAAGAACCTGTCTAAGTTCTGTGACTTAAAACCATCACCACTGCAAGTCTTAATTAAAACATGCTGATACTTGTTCATACTGCAAACCCTCAGCCCACAGACTCATAAAATATCCTGAATTGTAAGGGACCCTCAAGGATCACTGAGTCCACCTCCTGGCCCTGCACAGGACAGCCCCATAAATAACACCATGTGCTGAAACTGTTTTCCAAGAATTTCTTGCACTCTGTTAAGCTTGGTGTCATGATCACTCCTCTGGGAAGCCTATTCCAGTGCCCAGCCACCCTCTATCTGATTTTTTAGCCTTAGCTCAGAAAATGAATAGAACTTTCTAGACTTAACCTAAATTGTGACAATGAATGGTTAAGAAACCTTGCTATTGTTTCCTACAGAGCTCTGCAGAGTGTGATGTTTGTAGGAATGCCTCATAGCTTCATGAGCCTGATAAATGTGGCAGGTTGTAGATGTGACTGGTCCTTAGTGCAACAGTTCCAGAGAAACAGTCTTGGTAGAGATTTGACTGCTGTATTTAATCAGCTATGAATGGAGTTGATGCAAGCTGTGGTTGTCACAGAAATTTCTGAATGGGACTAGAAGAATTGTGTGCGTCCCTTCAATTTGCTTCCCGGTCCTCTCTCTCCACAGTTGGGTCGAAGGTTCTCAGTAGGCTAAGAAGATAGCAGGAGAGGAAGACAGACAGAGACAGCAGAAATTATTATTTAATGAGTGTAAGCTTCATAGTCTTCTCCAGGTATTAACAGGTGAGTAACACACAAGGTACACCTGAGGTTTATAAGTAATAAAATTTGAAAGAAAAACATAAACCAGAAAATTCTGAGTTATCACAGGAAAAAAAATGAAGAATGAAGAAATTATTTTCAATCATTTTATGTATGGGTATTTTGAATTATGTCTTTCAGTCCTGTGGTCTCAAATTTTATTAGGTCCTCAGAAGAAGCTAATAATTTTCAATATAAGCTGTACTATTTTTTAGCTCCTAAGACTGCATTTCCTGCTCACAAGTGACTCTCATCCAAAAGCGTTTCCTAATTCAGTATTTTTGGGTTTGCATATTTGCTGCATATCATTGACTTTCAGCTCAAAGCTGTTTGAATTAGCACTTGATATTATGAAGTTTTTAAACTGTTTTCCATGCAGAGAAACCAAGACAAAGTTCTGCTGTGTTCTGACTTGTTTTGCAATGCAGTTCGTTGTACTAACCTAAAACGACTTGGTATCATGTTGAATGACTAGCTATAGGTGCAGACAAACATTTTTTGTTCAAAGTGGCTTGCGTTCCCCTCCAAGACCTTCACTTTTCTTCTGGGTTTTCCCTTGGGGAAGGGGAGCATGATTCAAAATAAATTGTGGGATTCCTCCTTTTGCACAGAAAACTGCAAAACCTTGTGACAGAAATAGATTAAAAAGCCAAATTAGCCATTCTGTTTCAAATGCAGAACATTTTTCTTTACATTATGTTCCCACTTTTCTTGTTGCTGTCAGTAATCCTGCACAGTTTAAACTGAGGTCAGAGTTTTGCTTTACCATTCATAAAACATGAGAGGTTCCAGCTGTCGTTCACATCAGCAAATTGGCTATGCAGGGCCATTAGAAATCAACAGGAAAAAAAGTAAAACTAGCTTAGTCATTAAACTGAGTGGATAAATGATGATTCTATATTTGTAACACATTCAAAGGAACAATGTCAAATGTCAATAGACACATTTTAGAAGTTGAGTCACTACTTTACAACTTGTTTAACTTTTAAAGCAAATGGTATATACCATTTTAAGGACTTCAACTAGTTCAAGGGCTTGTCTGAGTTAAAGCAGCTTAATTGAGTTTCGCCATGTTAGACTAAGCTGATATGCAGTGCAGGACCTAATTAAGAATGTCCCACATAAGCAGTATCAGATCTTATCCTTGTATAGTGTCTATCACATCTCGTTTCTTTGGGAAAGAAATAAAATATTATTAGTTGTCACTTAATCAACTCTATAGATCTAGCTCAGCTCACGGATACTCAGAAGGATTTTCTTTTAGCTTGTGAATCACCCAATTCCTGTTAGCATTGTAAAAGGTTCTTTATTTGCATGTTGTTCCCTCACAATGCTGCTGAAAGGTTTTTCTAAGGTTCCACAGGTGTATAAGGCACTGTTCAACATCAACAGGCTGTGCATTTGTTGGTAAAGGTCAGGTTAATCATAGGAAGAGGCAGAGCAAATTTATTTTTCTTCTATTTAACACTGATAGAACTTGAGGTGTAAATAATGTGACCTATATATTGAACTGTTTCTGTAATTTGTAGTAACTGTTATTAAAATAGACTCAAATTTAGAATTTCCAGAAGCTGGAAAATGGCAGATAAGCTACTTTAAATACTCAAGAACTCATTTAATTTAAATCAAAACAGATTCCTTAAAGCCCTAAACTGAAACAATGTTCCCTAAAGGGCTTTCATAAAAGGATTGATTCCTTGAATTAACTAGCTTGAGCTTAAGTGTTAAGCTCCTAAAACTTCCTGAATTGCTAGGGCGGGCTTAAACACTTGAATTCATCAATAGTACCTTAGTTAAATACCAGCTCCATGCAGAAGTACCTTAAAGACACTTCAAAAAGAGAAGTATTTTCACTTTAACTTTTGTCGTAATTAGGTCAGCCTAATTAGAAGAACATTAAATTCTCTGAGAAATTAGAAATTTGTGTGATTTACATAGGCTGTCAAATTGAAAGTTGTATCTTTTGAAATTTTGGATTAAAAGCTTTGACAGCATAAAATGCAGAAATGTGGTATGTAAGAACATGAAGAAGAGACTGCTAGATAAGACTGAGAAGACACGTAAGATGAGGAAGTCAGATACTCAAGGCTATATTTGTAAGATATCTTTCAGTGGGTTTCTAGGGTTATGGAGATTGGAAAGAGAAAGATCTTTTATGCAAAAGTTTGGCACTGCAAACATATAATAAGATGAAAAATCCTGCAAAGTTATTATGGGTAGGGAAAACAGAAGAAGAAATCGTGTGTTAGAGGTAGAACAAGTATTCCAAACAAAAAATTAAGAAAAGAAATAGAACTTGGAAAACTAAATTGTAGAGAAAATGATCAGTCAAAACAGACAAACAAAACAACCTAAAAGTTGTCTGAAACTGAGTAGAATGAAGTCTTGCTTTTTATTAGGAAAAGGTTTTTCACCCAGAGGGTGGCTGGGCACTGAATCGGGCTCCCCAGGGAAGTGGTCACAGCACCAAGTCTGACAGAGCTCAAAAAGCATTTGGACACTTGCAGGCACATGGTGTGACTCTTGGGGTTGTCTTGTGCAAAACCAGAAGTTGGAGTGGATGATCCCTGTGGGTCCCTTCCAGCTCAGGACATTCTATGATGCTGTGCCATGCAGTGACTTTAGGAGTTACCATTATATTTGCTGCAATGCCAAGAGCTGTGAATTCCAAACATCTAGTATGAATTCTGAAGCATTTATGAAAAGTAAATCTTCATCAGTTCATAATTATTAACTTAATTGTATGAGACCTTACTTAAACCATTACATAAATTCACCAAAATATTCAAACCATTGAGCTCAGTACTGTCAATACATTTCTTTTAAAGCTTTGTGTTCACTAACATGTTCAACAAAAATCATTTTCAAGCTCATTTATGCCAATCAGCTTGAAGAAGAAAGGCTCCATAAATCATCAGTAGAAGGCTGAAACTTAATTGTATATACATACAGCATTCTTTTTGCATTTTCTTGCTTTCTCTTCTGAAGTTGTATGTTTCATCTGCGTCAATGTGTTTGCATATATATTTATGGAAGGCGTTGTTTGGTAGTGGGATTACGAAACACTGCTTCTCTGTTGTACAATGTAAGTTGTGATCTTACAAACTGGAGTAAAATTGGTAGGCCAATGAGAGATCCACTTGGAGAGAGGGAGGGGACAATGTGCAGGGCTTTTCTTGTTCTCTGTGTCAATAATTATCGCAAGAAAGGATATCAACTGATCAACTCCCAGTCATGATTATCAGACTTGGCTGCACCTTGTTATGCAAACAAGTGAAATCATAGGATCACTATTTATTTTTGACTCTCAAAAAAGAACTGAAATAGTGGAAACTTGGCAAAATCAATACATAGAGGCAAGGTAGTTTATTTATATCAAGTCACTTTACTATACCATCTGTGTTTTCTCACACTTATGAAAACTATTGCTGTAGTCAAGCTTGGTGACAAAAAGTAGTTTTCATGGAAAAATGACTGTAAAGCTATTATCTCTGACTTCTTTGAAATAATTCCATAGGAACTTTGGCTTTACTGTAAGAACACCTTCTCATGTTTAATATTAATTCCATTCTTATAGGTACGGAATGACCTGAGGTGAAAGAAATTTGGTGAAACTAAGATCTTAGGTGTAAGTAGCTTTCAAGGACCATAATTAAACCATGAAAAGAAAAACAATAAAAAGGTATTGTAAATTAAGTGCAGATGAAAATTAGTCAATTTTAACTTTTTGAAAAGTTCATCTTAAGGTTACTATAACTACCATTTAAATCAGATGTCTCTTAAAAATATGACTAGAGAAAACAAGCAAAATACTATCTCACCTAAGATGTGAGACAAAATATTTCAGTGTTATTGTTTGACAACTTAAACATATTTAATTTATAAAAGCTAACTTAAATTGATTATAATTTTACCATTCATGATTACCATTGTAATTTGATATGAAATTATTACATGTGTGAAAATTAAATTGGGTTTTGTGTATTTATCATGTTAACTTCAATTTATTCTGCAGACACTAGTCACTAGGAGGAGTAATAGCAAAATAAAAGGTTTAAGTTTAGGGACCCTAATCTGGTACAATACATTTTTTTCTGTCACTGTTTGGAATTCCAAAGTAACTCAAGTTCCTCTGTTTGTATTTGTTAGGAAATGAAAGCTTAGCTTTGGAAATCCAGATAAATTTTATTGTACCTTGTATGGTGAATACATTTTAATGTCTTTCAGTGTATTCTGAGATATTACAGTTAGACATCACTAAGGACAGTAAACTAACAGTTTTAGCATTATTCCTTAAATCTGATCTCTAAGTTAAATCTTGCCCAATAAAATAATATTCTTGTTTGTTATAATAAAGTGTTCCTTGATTATTTTGACAGGAAAATAAGGTCTGGGTAACGTCAGGCCAGATCTTATAATTAACATATTTTCAGCAGTATAGCATCTGTTAAGGGGTCATATTAAATCCAGTGGATCAGTTTCTATGCAGAAAACTTCTCATTCCCAGTTTCATGCTCGGGGAAATAATATAATCTTACACATTATAAATATGTACTTGATTTTGCAAATAAGCATTTAGAGATAGATTTATCAAGTCTCTCAGCAGCTAAATGTTTCTATTTTGGCATATAAATTAGCAGTTTCATTTTCTGGAATGCTCACAGCTGCCAATTTTCAATAGAAATCATTGCATAATTTAAAATAAAATTGAATATTTCCTTTATTGTTTATATCCCCAAACGGAAAGCATGACCAGTCATTAAATATCTGGTTCTAAAACCCACTCAAACTGAAATCAATTAGGAAATTTACACTGGATTCAGTTGGATGGGAATCTGTTTTTAACAATTTCTAGATTACTTTGTACAGTACGTACAGTCATCTTTCATTTACATATCTGCTTTACATCAGTAGTATGATTTTTGGATCTGGCTTTCACAGTCTAACTGGTCTGAGTAGTTAAAATGTATTATAGGTCCTACTCCTGTATTAATGGGGGGATGAATAGCACCCCACTGAGAATTTAGAACATCAATATGAGGGTAGTTAGTAAGTTTTTGAAAGTCATCAAGCTATTTTTTATCCATATCAATGAATTGACATAAGAGTAAATTAGCAAATATACACAGAATTCTGTTCACCTCTTTATAAATAACACTTCACGTAAGAAAGTTAATCGACTCCTTGCATCTACAGAAATCTCCTTTTCATAACCCTTCATTATGGCTGGCAGCTCCCTGAGCTCACTTCTACTCTTTGTGGGTCAGTCCAGTTGGGCAGTTAAAGGTGTGAGTGCCAGGAATCCTGCCATCTGGGTTAATTTATTTAAATTAGATAATAAAAGCCACAGGAAAAAAAAAATAGTGACTTGGCCTATACCCTGAACAGTGGAAATCTGTCAGAAAGGTCCTAGGGACATTTGAACAGCCAGAATTCAAATTCAAACTGCAAAACCTTTTTTTGCCATACATGCATGTGCAGTAATCATATGCAGCTGAAGATGTACAGTAGGAAGCTCCTTTTCTCATTTAGCTCACCTCCCATTTGCACTTTCTTGTCAAAAATACCAGTAGGCCTCCCCTGGCATGTAAGAGTAAATATTTCATTTCATCCCATATATTATTAATTTCTGTTGCTCATTCTGAAGAGACCTGTGTTATGGCAAAGGTTTATTTTTCATGTTTTTTACTAGCATATAATTGAATAATCCTTGAGAGTAGTGTTGATCTTGGGTTTTGTGTACCTGGCTAGAGTTAACAAGATGAGGATTTTCTCACAGACAACTGAGGATAAAGGAGAGCTTTGTTCCTAAAATTGTATAAAGAGAATCTCTCAGATCTTTAAACTAAATTCCGTAGGAGATACACCAGTTTTGACATGATACCTAATAATGGATATTGGTCACTTTATGGCTCATTTAAATAAGTCCTGTTCATATTTGTCCTAAAAAACCTGTTTCTCACAAAAATGGGACTCAGAAATTTGTATTTCAAAGCTAGTTATCGAATTAAAGAAATGGTTCTTGTTTCACTTTTAGATTTATGGAATAATAGTCCACGAGCTGTTTATGACATTAATTAAAAAACTATTCTGTATTTTTTCAATATCCAGAATTATTAAGACTATGAAAACAGGTGAAACTGTGAGTTATATTAAGGTTCATGGCAAGCATCCTGCCAAGAGCTTTACTCCAGATTTTTCAGAAGAACAGGTACAAAGATTTATTCAGCCATTTGTTTATGTGGACCATTTTTGTTAGTACAGCTTTTGTTATAAAGGTCCTGAGTCTGTAGCACCACTGAAGTGCCCTGAGGTGCTAAGAAGATACAGTTGTTTCATTCTATATGTGAGGAGTGTTTTCTTTGATAAAGCTTTAATTAAGAAAGAAAAAGGAAAGAAATAAAAACTGCAATCAAACAAATAATAAAAAAAAAATAAAACCAAAAATCCCATAATGCAAGAAGATTTTAAATTTCAGTAATAATTGCCTTTTGTTACAACTGGTGGAGGATAATTTTTTTAATTGTTCATTTTAGTTCATTGACATCTACGTAATAAATAATGATATGTTAATATTTTCTGATGATGGTAAATCAACTAATTCAAAATAAAACAGAAACTTTCATTTCTGTTCATGTGCAACACCTGAAAAAAGGTGTTTACTATTGTTTTACTCAATTAAAAAATATGAAGCTCTATGGAAAATTACAGACAGTGCATGGTGATTACTTGTAACATATAAACATTGCTAAACTTTTTTTAAAGGTTTGCTTATAACTTCACCAAAATATTTTTAATTAATTGAACAGTAGCAATTTAAGTCATTATATTTTAACATTTGTGGCATAAATGTGTGAACTGTGTCTGCATTTGGGTTTCAGATCTTGACAGAAGCTGAAGTAAATACAATGATTTATTGTAAATAAAAGCATGATTTGTCTTGGTGTATTTATTCTCATTAGATATTTATCACAAACCTCAGGTACCATACCACAGATCAGTCTGGGTTCTGTGGGAATAATTTAGAAGACATAATTGTAAACAATTAGTTTTAAGCTAGGAAGTACCGACCAAAATATTTTAATTCACAGAGCCTAATATTACACTACAGGCTGTGTACTTGGGGTTTTAATTGAATTTTTTTTTTTTTTTCTTATTATTAACCACTTATTCTCACAAGGGATGGAAAAGCTCTACATATATACAATATGTCATGGTTATTGTTAGGGAAAGTAAAATGTTTCCCTGAATGAAACATTCATTCCCTGACCCTAGAAGTCACAAATCCTACAAAGCAGAGGTTTGTTAAGTGATAACTGTAAGTGACATGCTAACCTGCTCTAGATTCTGATGCAAAGTAATTATTTTGGGGGGTTGTTTAATGATAGTAATGCATATTTTTAAATTAGTAACCTAAGAAATGTGATAGTGACTGACTACTCCTTTACACCAGAAGTTTGTTCACAGTGTTTTCGCAGCTGTCAGAAAGGCAGAGTTTTAACTGGTGTTTGTCAGTAGTCACTCGGTGAAGCCCCAGCTTTAACAAGACTTGGTGGTGGAACACATTAAGTGAAGCATGATCAGTTATATGGATTTCTTGAACATCTTATTCCAATATATGGTGAATGACATACTGAAGAAAGTGTCTGTATTGGATTAATGAGACAGCTGGGACAGGGCAAATTTAACCTAGTAATTTGGAAATGAGTCTGCAGGACTTTTGAATATAATAAAAAATACTGCATGATGGATGATAAATCCAGGTTTTCGAAATGTTGTTTTTACCTCCTACCAGAGCTGTGTTTAGGAGCAAGTTTCTGAATACTGGCTTTTGGATGAATAAGGATATGGATACAGGAATATAATTTCTGTTCTGTTCTAGAGTCTTTATAGATTTAGATGCTGTTTTGTTTCAAAGTCTCTTATTCTGTAAAACTGATAATATCTGTGACATACTAGGAAATTAGCCAGCTACAACTTCATATTTAGAGATGTTTATTTAATAAAAAAGAGAAAAAGCCTCTTAAGATAGTCAAGTTTTTGTGAACTTAGACCTAATTTTATGATCAAATGACTGATTAGTAATAATACATATTTCACAAGATAAACAGACCTAACTGAAAATATTATTTAGAAGAACACTGAAAATTATAAATTATGTTTGTACTTAAGGATTATATAAATCTTGAGTTGTTTCAGCAATTTGTGTTATGGTTCTAAAATCTTTTTTCTTATTGATTATTCTACAATGAACTTCAGGTTTACTTCTAAAACACATTGTGCTCAACCTACATTTGTATCTGCCTTCTAGATAAATGTCATCTCAGTATACTTTGGCAGTGACAAAAGCAAATGAAAAGAATTTAGAATGTAACATTAAATTTATATTCCTAGGTCTTAACATTTCCTCAGTTATGATGGCAGGGAGGGGAAGAAATTTTTGTTCTCTGTTTTGGAAGACTGTATAATTGCAGATTCCTTTAAATGATAGTGAATTAAGCAGGCAAAGCCTCTGTATCATAGAATCATAGAATATACTGAATCAGAATGGACCCATCAGGGTCATCAAGTCCAACTCCTGCCCCTGTGCAGGACACTCCAAGAGTCCACACCGTGTGCCTGACCACATTTCTTGAGCTTTGTCAGGCTTGGTGCTGTGACCATTTCCCTGGGGATCCTGTTCCACTGCCTAACCACCCTCTGGGTGAAAAACCTTTTCAAAGAGAGCAGGTAAAAGTAGAATGGTAAAGTTATTGGATATTCAGTTCTAGAAAACCTATTGTGAATTCAATAGAATTAAACTTTTCATCATCATCTTCAACCTATTCAAGACCAGCAGGATACAGTGTGTCCCTCCTAACATTAGGAGTACATTAGAGACTGGTTTCATGACCCCTGCAAGCTTTTACTTCAGGTACCGCTATAAAATGCACTGATTTGGTCAATATCTAAATAATTGATATTTGGCTTACGAAGGCTTCATTTCAGAGAATGATTAATTGTGTGAGTTTTGTTATCTGGATTTGGCATATAAAATATTGCCTTATGAAAGCAACTCATCAACAAGCACCCAGTGCTAATAAGCAGAATGTAGAACTGAGATTAAAGAGCAGTTCTTACAAAAATACTGTTTTGATTCTGGATTTGGGGTTTTGGTGGGAATTTTTTTTGTGTTTTTGTTTGGTTTTGTTTTGGTTGGTTTTTTTTTATGAATGGTCTTGTTTTAGCAATAAAGACATGGTAGAGAAGAAAACATAAAGGGGGAAAAAAAGGAAAAGTGAGAAATAGGAAAAGTTGAGAAAATTGTGAAAGACATTGCTTGGATAGTCAAGCTGTTATAAAATATTCATAAAAGAGGAACTTGTCTGTTTCATTTGCCATGCCTTATGTTTCATAGTGATTTCCATTCCTGTGTGATCAAATTGTTTTCTTTAGATGACACAGATCATCTGATTGAAGAAAAGAAAAAGGAAAAAAAAAGATTTTAGGCTGTAATAGAAGTGAACAAGGATTATCCGCTTCACTCAGATAACTGCCACCTGACACTGCTTGTAATTGCATAGAGGTCTGAATCTTGGAGCATTAGCTAGAATATCACAAGAAGCAAGATCTGGTGCAGGAAGGGGAAGAATATAACATAGCCAATTTAATAATTTCATTCTGTTTCTGTCTTAAAGAAATACATGTAAATTTTTTCCTTCCCTATAAGAATAATTTAGATAAAAAATATATTGTAACCTTGCAATCTAGCTAATCTTTCACTTTTAGGTAGTTAGTGATTCTTGTTTAATAATAATATTACTATATAAAATAATATATAACATTTCTTCTAAGGATGCATTTCATAATTATATTTCTAATATTAGACTGGTTTAATTAACAATTTTCATATACTCTTTACTATCATATTTCAATTAAGGGAATTTTAAGTGTCCACACAAAAAACCATATAAATATACTCACACATTTAATTAAAAAAGCCCTCTACTTTTAGTCAATGAAATGTGCTTGGGAAATGAATAATGTATACTCAGATTATTTGCAACTATTGGTAAGGTTGCAGTTTTAATTGTAATTCTGTATTAGACAGATTTATTGTAAGTTCAATTTGCATTTAAAATATTTTAATCTGCTGACATGGACTCTAGTTAGATTCTATTATAGATTATATTTCCATGAAGTTTCTGTTATTAAATATAGTAGTTTAGGGTTTGGATTGTGGTTTTTTCCTTGGCTTTGGAACACTTAACTCCTGCTGTATTTTTATGTTCTACATGTCTAAAATCTGGATTGACTCCTCATGTTTCAAACATTATTTGAAAACTTTTCTGTCAGTTTCTAAAGATTTTTTAGCATGTAAAAAATATTTACTAAAAAAATGTGTGTCAAAAAGAATACTTTCTACATTTTAAGCATGCTACTTTCAATACGTAAAAAGATTTATTACTAAATTGAAGACTTGGGTATCACTAAGTAAGAGGTGGGATGAAAGTACATGTGTGTGCAGGTAGGAGTTGTGCCTGTAGGGTTCTTCTCTTCAGTTTTCTTAAACAATCACTGGGGTAATAGTGTTTTCCAGTAAAGGAAAATTGCAAGAATATTGAAAATCAAGGCAGTTTAATTTTCTGTTATACTGGCGATGTTGAAATGAACAACTTGTCTGAAATCTTCTGTTTCTCAGTAAGTGATTTTTTTTCTTACATGTCAGTAGCATGGTCTGTATATCACCTTTCTGGTATCCTGTGGAGGAAGGTCCTGAACACTTGAAAAATAATAAAGTTGTGACTAATGAATTTCTGGTAAGCAGACAGATTCCATGTATGCAGCAATGTCTAGAAGTGAACAACTATGCTATAGTTTTGTGAATTTTTTTCGTATCATAGACTTCTAATACTATTTTGGAAATAATGATCATAGAAAATCTCTAGCTTTATTACTAAAAGAAGCATTTTAGTTTTTATTGTCAGTGGTACTAATAGCACATTTGAGAAGGAGGCTCAGAAATTAGAGAGCCGAAAGTACAAGCATAAGTGATTACCTTATTATTCGAATTTTATTAAAAAATAAGAAAGAGACTACAATTTTGCTATACACTGATGTTAACCTTCAAAGATAGCATTTTTCTCTTTTAAAAGGTTAAAAATGTTCTTAATTTAACATTAACACATTTGCTACCCTTCTTTCCTTAGAATATATTATAAGGTTGCATTCTGTAATTTCTGTGACTGCAGCTGTATCAAAGGTGTAGTTTTAGCTTTAAAATTAAAACTAGAACAATGTAGTCTTGTACTTTCATTTGTTTGAAATTGCTCCTAGAGACAAGATACAATATGGACTTTCATTTTGCATTTAGTCTTTTCTCTGCCACATAATTTGTAAAAGTATGTAAGGAAAGCTTACTTTTTCTCACTGCAAACAAATGTACTTATCAGGACAAACGATGAATCTCATGTACTTCATAATATAGCATTGCAAATATTGAAAATTTCTGTTAAAAGAATCCATGAAAACAAAGACTTTTTTTTTTGAGGGATGACGTACACCTTTTTTCCCCATTTATCATGACTGCCATTTTTTTCTGAATTTAATACACTTATTCATACTAAAAACATGGCAGGATAGTGTGGTCATATCAAAGTACCAGTCTTAGTCACTTCCTTTTTTTAATTTTTTTTAGCAAACTGAACATTCTGAGTTTTCAGTTGGGTATGGTTGATTGTGTCCTTTAACCTGCAGGTTTTATTCCTTCTCCTAGCTCAAAGAATCTCATTCAAGGTGTCCTTTTGGTATTCAGAACACAAGATTTACCCAGCTACCTGTTGGAAATGTTACCTTCTCTGATTTGATAAGCAGAAGTATACATATGTCATAGCCTACAGCACTCAATCTGCCTATTTGTACAGGCCTGCGAAATTCATGCTTACACCTTGGATTTTCTTTCAAGTTTCAAATATGTTGTCACCTTGGCAGAACATGGCAAGGAAAGAAGTTAATACATAAACTAAGCACATGTCACGAGGTACCTCGTTATTTGATGGGGGCTATGCAGTCATACCTAGAGAAGATCTCGGACTGTTACGAGCAGTACAGACCCAGAAGGGACTCTGTCGTGTTGCAGTGGGGATTTTTGCAACATGCATAAGACAGCAAGGCCCGTGGAAAAACAGGGACTGATTCTTAATAGATATTTTTCAGAGATGTTTATTTTCCAGCCGCATGGCCGGGGTGCAGCCCAAGAACTGTGTCCATCACAGGACCAGCAGGGTCCTTCCCAGGCAGGGGAACACAAAACAACCAATGGGGAACGAGGTTGACCGGGAAGTAGGGAAACCCCAGGCCTCCCCGCCATGGTCCCCCAAACCCCGAACCCCATGCCAGAGGGGAGGAACCCCAACACTGTCGTGTGCTGGAGTTAAAGCAGAATGCATGATCATATGTGAAATGCTGAGTATCTGAATTTACTCTAAAAAGGAGTAATCAGAATATCAAGAGAAAGAAAAGATCACCCCCACTGAAAAGTCACTAATGTCACCAAGTCTTCTGGCACATCTTGTCTCCATCCAGGTTTGTGCAGCATTCCTGATTCCAGCCGTATCCACTTGATCTTGGTCAGGGAAACGCACATCCCAAACCCAACACCTCCCCATGAAATACTGAGTTCAGCTCAGGAAGACAATCTCTTGCCTGTCTCTGTTCCCAGCATTGCAGAGGCTGAGGGTCCCAGGCACACACAGCTACAGTCCCATCCAGCCTCAAAGCAACTCGGGCACCTGGGTTGTGGAACAGGAGCCCCTGAAGGACTGTGTGACACCAAAGCTGGCTGGTCTATCGGGCTGCACATTTGTAGCACTCACCTAGTTCTCTGGGCTACTTATTTCAGGAATAAGCAATGAAATATCTGTTTTGGTGGAGGTTTGGTGTGAAAATAAAATGTAAAGTAATATTTACATTTTGAACACATATTTTTCCAGTAAAACTTGCAGAAAGCTGCTAACAAAAACCAGTACAGTGAGGCTTCTTTTACCAAAAATCTTTATACCTGCTTGCTAAGAAGATTCACTCCTACCTATAAACCCCTTTATCATAAATTTTTTTTAGGGTTTTTTTTAGGGTTTCTTTGATCAATTTATTTTGATTTGAGAAAAATGAAACTATCTTTCTTTAATACAGGGGTTTATTGCCACTATCACTTCCTTAGAATTTGATTTTGGGTGTGTGATCCATCTATATTCATCCTGGAGAAAATGTAGAAGGTAATGCAATGGATAATGCAGAAGAAAAATGTTTTTGGTGTTTACTAAAATTTAGTAAGAGCTTTTTAAATAACAGTCTTCTGCAAAGTCTTAAACATAAAACTATTCAACATAAAGTTTTTGGGGCAGCAATGCTCTTGGTGTGTTTTCCTGTGGTGGTTTTTTGATATTTTCTATAATAGATTTTTGGTTATAAAATGTTGATATCCTATCTGTCATGTCCTGAGAAATAATTATCTGGTTTTTTGAAGAGAAGTTTGTGCTTTCCTCAAAATAGCAGCTATCACTGTACTGAATTCAGATGTTCTACGTTGTAAGGGAAAATCCTGTAAATCATCATGCACACACATCAACTGTATTCAAAAGCTTATATGTCTTTGGCGTAAATTTTGCTACATTGCCCAAGTTGCTCATTTATTCTACAGTTTAAAATACAAGTCAGACACAGGTATATTAAATATCCATCTGAATATCTCTAAAGTTTTGTACTAATCTCCTCAGTTTCCTTTGAAGAATTATCCTGAAAAGAACTTTCTGAGAAGTTATTCACACCCACTTATGGTGTGTAATTGATTTTCTTGTTTGCCTCTACCTTTAAGGGAAACAATTAAAGCAGGAAGAGGTTTGCTGCCACTTTCATTGTTGTTCCTTTTTGTGTAACAACAGGGGTCTGGAGATTGGTTATTTTGCTTTATGGAAATGTTTAATGATCCTTTTTAAAATAAAGATATGTGACATTTTATTTTCTATGTTCAAAACAAACTCAAAATAATTATAACATTAAAAAGTATAACATTAGCATTCTCCCTTTTCTGAAAATTATATCAAACTGGGATTTAAAAACAATCCATTGATTTAAAAGCCAAATTTGATCTCACTATAATTTTTCTAATAAAAAGCTAAATGTTTAGAATCATTAAAAAGGCTACGGTTGAGAGACAAGCAGTCAAACAAGGAATCCAGACACATAATTTTGTCTTTCACAAAAGACATTTCTAAAACTTTCCTAATCTGTTTTCATCATCGTCGTATTCCCCAATGCCTCTTTTCTCCAAACTCAGTGTTCGATCAATCATGGGTTTTAAATTTGAACTTTCAGAAATGTTTTTCTTTCCAAGCTGAACACCACTACTACGACCATTCCTGACAAAACAGAACACAATATACTTTTGCAACAGTAAAGACAAAAGTATTACTAAAACTACTTCATCCTAAGTACTCTCATGCTAACATTAGTGACCACAGGAAAGACTAAACAATCATGTCAAGTTCGAAACTCAGCTCTTCAGAGAAAGTTGTTCAAAGTGTTTTGATTTTTCAACACCAGCATTACAGGGTGTTTAGGCATAAAAATATTGTGGTGAATAAAATATTGTGGTGCAGTAATTTTAGGATGTATATTTAACTTCTTTCCTCTCATAATTTTCTAACAACAGTGATTTCAGGTTGAGATTTCAAAGAACGTTTTGGTAATACTGTGTTTTGGTACCAGAAAGTAAAAGCATTTAACTTCAGTTTATGCAACAGTTTTGGACTAGGCTGTTACCATCACAGGATGACGTGAGTGAAACTTTAAACCATTGCTCTTTAACCTGCTAACTGCCATATTTTTTGTGAAAATCTCTTTCAAGCAAAATTTGTGTGATTTCTACCAGTACTTTAAATAAAACAAGGATTTTTATTTTTTTTTTTCCTTGACAGTTTTGAAGAATTGTACTGGCAAAAGTTCTGGACTTGTAGTTAACTGAGGATGTATAAAATGTGATATTCTTTCTGAGAACTTCTGAGAGGCAAGGGAGCTCTAAGCAAATGTTGGATAGACCTGCAGCTGTAAACAGATGCTGAGCTAAAATGTCATGAATGAGAGAAGCTTCTCCTTTTAAAACTTACCCACAGAATTTAGCAGAACACATAGAAACTGAAATTTTTGTATAATCTTGCAAGTGTCCTGGGCATCATGGCATTATGTAGGATGGGGCGGATGGGGGTTGACTCTGTTTATTTTGAGCTCTGTGTTAGCATGCTTTAATGCTTTGAAAATAAAACAAAGAAATTTGGGCTCAAATAAGTTATAATTAGAAAAAAGATTTGCACAATAAGAAAACATGGTGGAGGAAATCACAGTGGCTGCAGAGGCTTAGAGTGGAATATACTATAAAAGAATACAGTAATGTAAGGGTACGAAATAATTTAGAGGGAAAAGAATGAGATTTTTTCTGCCACTGAAGTTTTCTTAGAAATAAATTTATGGTGGATAAAAAGCATGTAAGCAAGTAAACTTCATGTTTGTCACATTGTCATAGAAGATGAGACAGAGACTGGAAAGTGATGCCTCTCTTTGCTAAGGAAACTGAGTGCTTCTGATGTGCATCCTGAATTTGGAAAATTTTTTTCTGCTGAGTTAGAACAGAAAAGCACACGACACTCCATTAGGTAATTTCTGGCTGTCTACATTAGTAGAATGTTGCTATTTATATTTCTTGCCCATTTTTAAAATTCCCCTGAAAGCCATCTACCAATTCTGTGTCGTCCAACAAATATGTTAAGTTCAATGCAGTCCTACACAACTCCTCTGCAAATCTTTAATGTCATAGCACACACATCCAGATGTCTTTCCCTGACTTTAATGTAGAAATGTCAGTTTCTAAAATACAGGGTATTTACTCATGGCTCTATATATCTGCTCACTTGAAGTCTCCCCAGCAGGGATATTTTTGTAGAATATGTTAGAAAGAAAAAGAAAAAAAACCCTCTCGCTTCTTGTATCAATGTATTTGGCAACTAATTGAAGCATGTAAAAATAGTGCACGCCGCAAACTTTGTAGTTCTTGGGGAGCTGTTTTTTCATTTTCATCAGAAAATGTAAGGATTTTGATTTCCTTGGAGTACAGATGTCTTATGGAGACAATATTTTGAAGCACTGATTAGTTGACAGCAGAAAGAGTTTGGTTTATCATTTTGTCTTAAAAGTACTTACTGTGATGGTGGGGTGTGGTGGCCGGTGAACATACATTACAAGGGACAAAGGGTTTTCAGTAAGACAAGTCCCCAGTACCACAAGAAGCACTTCATGTTAGGCTGACCAAAAAGGTTTCTCCCAGGATGCTTGTTCTGTTATGTTAATCTATCCCAGTTTGGATTCCCCGGTTGCCTGTCAGCCTCTACCCCTTGTCACTCCCCCAGAGCTTCCCCATTGGCCCCCGTTCCCTGGTCCCGCCTTTTCCCCGCCCCTGGATTAAACTGTGAGCTTTGGGGTCATGTTGGTGTTTGCTTCTGCAGCCTTTGAGAGTGTAGCAGCAATAAATGCTCCTGGCGGAATGCACACAAATGCCCTTCTCGACTCTTTGCTACCGACTCCAATACTGAACCCACCCGTGCGTCTGTGGGGGCACGCAGGACCCCACGGAGCTGGGCAGGGACAGTATTAGTGGGTGAAGGGAATATATTGTATATATATTTACTGCTAAAGATGGGAAGAAGAAAGCTAAAAACAATATCTCGAGATTTACTGTCCAAGGAGACTTAACTTTGCAAGACTTTTAACAATTTTGGGCTTTTATGACAATGAGCAGTGTCCCAGTGATCATGGGCCCATCTTTCTAGCTGGTCAAGGTCCCTCTGAATGGCATCTCTTCCCTCTAGAGTATCAACCACACTAGTCAGCTTGGTAGCATCTGCAGCCTTGCTGAGTGTGCACTCACTCCCACTGTCCATTTTCCTGACAAAGGTGTTAAATAATATCAATTCCAATATGGATCCCTGAGGCATGTGATTCTTTGCTATTCTCCACCTGGACATCAAGCCGTTGACTGAAATCTTTGAGTATGACCATCCAGCCAATTTCTTATACATTGAGAAGTCCACCCACCAAGCCCATGTTTCTGCAGTTTGAAGACAAGCATGTTGTGTGACACAGTAGGAAATGCTTTGCACAAGTCCGGGTAGATGACACCAGCTGGTCTCTCCTATCCACCAATACTGTAACCCAATCATAGAAAGCCACCAAATTTGACAGGCACAATTTGCCCTCAGTGAAGCCATGTGGGCTGTCACAGATTCCCTCTCTGTTTTCCATGTATCTTAGCACAGTTTCCAGGACGATCTGCCTTATGCTTTTTCAGGGCTCTAAGGTGAGACAGTGTCTCGGTTTGAGACAAGTTTAGGGGGAAGCGCCCTGTAAGGGACATCTCCTCCACAGAAGACAGGTTTCAGCACTCCCTCCCCCACTGATACGAAAGGAAATTCTTGGATGAAAGTGAAAAAAACTTTTGATTTAACAAGCAGAGTGCCAGCACAGGGCACAGGAAAAATATGAGTAATGTCAGATAATAAACCTTCTCTCTGCAGAGAAAGCTGGTGGATTTAGAGTTCCCTCTGTAGCTGGCTCGGGCCCTCCCGAGGTCTGAGGCCGGGATGCGGTGTCACCCCAGCCTCCCTGCTCGTCCACAGGGTCCAGTGATCTGGTTCTCCAATCACAGCTAGGCCGAACAGTTCCAGAAGAGGAAGAAGTTGTTACTGGAGGATTTTGCTATGCTGATATGGGAAAATTTCTTGCCTCGGCTACCAGGCTGGCTAAAAGCAGGAAGGTGCTCCCTTGCCTCTGCAGCGGTGAGAATGTGGAGAAGTGTGTGTGAGTCCTTGAACACAAACTGCGCTGAAGAATTCACCCGGCTTCTCTCCCCCCTCTCCTGGACACAGCTTAAAGCTATGGGACCCATTTCTGGGCATAAAGCAGACAGGGAAATACAGTATTATCATAAAATCACCACAAGACAGACAGACTGGTCTGTAATTCTCTTTTTTGTCTTTTTCATTTTTATAAGACTATAGCAAGTCTCACCAGAACAGTCTGTGAGAATACAAATCTCTTCCACTCTGGGTATAATTCTTCATTGCAGAGGAAGAAAAGCAAAACCAAGAAAGCTTTAGTTAAATTCATCATTGTGAAATTACATCCAAACACAAATTTCAATTCTGAATTAAAAAATCAAAACCATGCAAGAAGTAAATATTTGTCTGAAGTACCTTAAACTGTGTGATGATAACATAGAATCATGGAATTGATTGTTTTAAAAAAGACCTTTAAGATCATTGAGTCCAACTGCTAACATAACACTGCCAAGCTCACCATTAAACCATGTCATTTAGTGCCACATCTGCACATCTTTCAGATACCTTCAGGGGTGGTGACTCCACCACTTCCCAAGGCATCATGTTCCAATGCTCAATTACCCTTGCAAAGAATTAATTTTTTTTCAATAATTAACTTTAACCTCCCCTGGTGCAACTTGAGGCCATTCCCTCTCATCTTATCACTTGCTACTTGCCTACCTTGCTGCAACCTCCTTTCAGGCAGTTGTAGAGTGATCATGTCTCCCTTGAGCTTTCTTTTCTCCAGACTAAACAACCCTAGTTCCCTCAACTGCACCTCGTAAGACTTGTGCTCCAGAACTTTCACCTGAATGTAACAGAAAAAGAGGAACAGATGAGCTGATAACTGATGCAGAATAATACTATTTAAAACTAAGCTCCTGTGACTGCAGCAATTTAAAAATCGGGAAACTATTATTGGTAGTCAAGGAATATAAAAAAGAAGTGGTCAGAAATAATGAAATGAAGATTAAAAGCAGTGTAGGAAACCACATTGGCTTTGGCAGTCAAACTGCAGTGTAGAGTTGTCACTTAATATCTAATCCAATAAAACTGATGCCACTGGGAGTTTGCTGTGAAGTTCAATGAATGTAAAATAAAGTTCTAACTAAATCAGTTTAAAATTATAACCTCATTTTCTCCTTCCTTTCTTTAATGTTCTTTAAATATTTTGTGTTTTGAAAGCTGAACTATGACTCGTTAGCAGAAGAACCATATTCTTGTATTTCAAGAGATCACCTTTGCAATTCATTAGTATTCAAAATGTTGTGTGAAACATTGTATTTAATTTATATGGATGGATGCCCAATATATTCTAAAAACATAAAGCTTTCTACAAAGAACCATGAATTCAGCAAGTTTTCATATTTTAAGAAAACCCATTGAAATGAGACAAAAGATACAAAAGATACAAATCAAATGCTGCATAAACTAGCTGTAAAATATGCATCAATTTAGACCCAAGAACTTGCATTATTTAATAATATTAAGCTTTACCAGAACATACTCCACTCCAACTTGTATGATTAAATGACAGGTTATTCCCATCTCATATTAGCAAAACACAGGGTGGTTAAGATTTAAGTGTTTATTGATGCTTTACAGTTGCAGCTGTAGCATGCAGTAAAAATTATATATGATGCTCTCTTTTAAAACATTCTGTCTTGGCAAAAAGCAGCAATCCCCTCCATATTTATATTTTGTCCATAATAAGAAGATAGTTACCCTTTCTGGGCATGAGAAAGCATATAATTGAGCATGCTTAGGAATCCAGACTATTGATGTTTAGGAATTAGTTCTTAAGGTTCAGTTCATTATGAAGCTATAAAGAGCAAAGACCAACTGTTACTCCAAATATGTGGTAATACAAAACAGATGTTATAGTACCAGGGAGGACTGTACTTCAAATTTGTTTTAATTACTCTTGAGTGCACCTTCTAATGACAAATCTTGTTTTCTGCTCCTCATTCTGAGTAGAAGCCATACCACCTAGCCACTTTTGAATGCATCATTGGGCGGAAATCTTTCTGGTTCTAAAATCTGTTAGCCTGAGGCCAATCAAAGGCCCTTGCGCCTTCAAAAAATAAATGTGTGATGAAACAGCTTTTTCATCAGAGAACCAACCATAAGATTTTCCCACATATAGTTTATTCATCCATCCCAAGTTATATCCTATTGAAGAAAGACATTCAAACCAATTAAAAAATTACAGAATACTTACATGTCAATCCTAAACTGAGATACTTCCTTGTGTGCTTTTGACAATTCCTTTTAGACCAATTTATCCCATCTTCCTTGATTAGACTGATTTTGCCTTTCAAAGGACTGCTTGCAACTCAGCCTTGAGCAGGTGTCAGGCTGTTTATTTCATGCCCCTCATGAAATAGTATAGCAATGCCATCCTTGACATTGCTTTGCCTATTTCTTACTTTCCTCATTCGGTTCAGTTTTTTATATTGAAGCAGGGTGGTAACACATAAGTAAATACCCATTTGCAGCATTCATATCATCATATGGTCAAAGTTGTCAGTCTCCACAGAAATATTTTAGTCTTTTCCTAGATATTTGAGCTATTTAGATTAAAAATAAAAGGAAACTAGGTCAAGAGCATGTAAATTTAAATAACTGAAATTATAAATGCAGCTAATAATGAAAAGTGACTGTTGACATCAGTGGAACTCCTATTACTGCTATAGGTAGGGATATTTCTTCCTCGTCAAGATTAAGGTTACTGTTTCATGGGAGAAAAAATTAAAAATAGTAAATTTTCCTAAAAGCCATAAATATATTGATTGAAGTTAAATGAATTTAAATGAATTTAAACTCCATGACAAATGGAGTTCATTTTTTACGAACCGGAGATGATGTGATGTGATATGCTGGGTTTTTCACATTGAAGGCACTGACATCTCATAAGCATCATAATTAAATCATTAAATCGTTATTACCCCCAGGCATTGGTATTGGGATCAGTAGTAATTAATATCTTCAACAATGACATATACAGTGTGATAGTTTGGACAGGACAGCTTGCACCCTCAGCAAATCTGCAGCTGACACCGTGCTGGGTGGTGTGGATGATGTCTCTGTGGGGTGTGATGCAATCCAGAGGGACCTGGACAAGCTCAAGAAGTGGCCCATGGGAACTCCATGAGCTTCAACAAGTTCACGCAAGATCCTGAGCCTGTGTCAGGGCAACTGCTGATATCAATCCAGGCTGGGGATGAACAGATTGAGACCAGCCCTGCTGAGAAGGATTTGGGGGTGTTGGTGGACAACAGGCTGGACATGAGCTGGCCATGTGCCCTTGCAGCCCAGAGAAACAAATGGGTCCTGGGCTGCATCCAAAGCACCGTGGGCAGCAGGTGAGAGAGGGGATTTTGCCTCTCCACCCCACTCAGGTGAGACCCCACCTGCAGTGCTGCATCCAGCTCTGGGGTCACAGCACAGGAAGGACATGGAGCTGTAGGAGTGAATCCAGAGGAGGAAACAAAGATGATCAGAGGGCTAGAGCATCTCTGCTATGGAGACAGCTTGATAGAGTGGAATTATTCAGCCTGGAGAAGGCTCCAGAGAAATGACATTGCAGCTATTAGTATTTAAATGAGGCTTAAAAGGGGGGAAACTTTTTAGCAGGGGTAGTGTTAAAGGAGAAGGAATAGCAGTTTTAAACCAAAAGAGGTTAGATTTAAACTAGATATAAGGAAGAAGGGAATTTTTTGCTATGAGGCTGATAAAACACTGGAACAAGTTGCCCAAAGAAGTGGTAAATGCTCCAAGGTCAGGTTGGACTGGGCTCTGAACAACCTCATCTCTTTGAGGATGTCCCTGCTCATTGCAGAGAGGTTGGACTAAGTGACCTCTAAAGTTCCCTTCCAACACGAGGTATTCTGTTTCTATGATTCTATGATATTTAGAAGTGCATGGATGAATAAAAAGGCTTAATAAATTATGAAATGATACTAAAGTATTCTGAAGTAGAGCCGATATTTTATTTTATTAATGTTACACTGATATTTGACGAAGTAGATTCAGAGATAAACTTTTTTTTAAAAAAGGGAAACATAAGCATGAAAAAGAAATCCAAATCATCAGTACAAATCCTCAGAGTTACACAGTATCAAATGCAAATTTTGCTGATTGTGGAAAAATAATGTTTATATATAAATAAGCAAATGTAATGTATGTATTTATGCTGATCTTCATGTTATCTTATACAACTATTTCAGTTTTATTCTCAGAGTGGGATCCAATGTATCTCCCATAACTCATTGTAAATAAGATGTTTGTTCACCTGGGAAACAGCTTTTCACAGCTCTATGGCTGTTTTCTGAACTGCAACTCCCATGAACCATAGCAATAACATCACAAACCCAGTGTTTCTAGTTTTCCCTTCATTCACAGAAAAGAAAATATTTTCTGTGGAGCAGATATAAAAGAAGTGGAACCATCCCTTGACAAGCACTAATAACTGACTAATTTCATCATATTGAAAGAAAGGAGATAAGGATTCCAGTCATGAAAGTTGCATTGTGTTTACTTCCTCTGGTTTTCTCAGATAGATTGATTTCTAAGGAAGCCATGCTGAACACATTTGTAACAGAGGATTGAAACGTGAGACAGCAGATATTACTTAAAGGAGTACACTATTGAAACATAAATTCTAACAGCTAATATGTCAGTAGCATATTGCAAGATCACAGTGATGCAACAGTGATGCCTACAGCATCAACAGTTGTCTTGGGTGGGAGGATGGCAGTCAGTTTTGCAATTTCTAGATCACAGTTGTTCCCATTTATGTAAGTTCAGAACAGCATCCTAGGAGACACCTTGACAGACTGGCTTGACAAACTGCTCCATGGTGTGGCCTGTCAAAATCAGCACAATCCCTGTAGGGCATGAAGGGACAAAGCTGAATATTTCCACATGCCATCACTCAGCTGCTTCATGTCTTGTGTTAGAATTAAGTTCCCTTGCGTAACACCAGCCTCTGCAAAGCACTTGATTCCCACTACCTCTTACCAGTATTCCTACATTCCCACACTTCAGAACTTCCCTAAGGATGATTTAAGAAACTGTTTTGTCCTTGTATGGGCATCAGGGGACCCCAAATATAAGAGGAAAAATGTGGAATGCAAAGACACCCTTGATGTCCCTCTCTCTTTCAACTTCTTGAAAGGAAGGTCAGAAATGTGAGGGAATTAACCCTTTTTCAACTTAAATATGCCATTTGCCACTTAGCAAGGGAAATATTTCACTGATAATTGATAGTAAATGAGAAATTCTATGCATAAGTAATAATCATTCAAAATATTAATAAAAATTATTTGGAAATATGCTGATTCACTTAAATACCAAATCAGGGATGTTCTGTCATAAATATAAAATGAAATGCTTGTGTTGTACATAAAAGTAACACTGCTTTAAACTTTTTCATCTTTAATGTCTGATGGTTTCGTATATACCCTCAAGCGAGCAGGACTGTGTGAGGTTTCAACCTAAGGGTTGAAACCCGTTAGTTCCTAGTTTCAGGTCCGGTAAGAAGGAGAAAGAGGAAAAGGATGAGGAAGAGGAGGAAGAGGATGAAAATGATGTCCCTAGACAAGATCTGGCATGACTAGAACAAGGCTGTATTTCCAGGAGAAAGCCACACTTTCTAATCCCTGTGGCAGCAGCCTTCCCATGCCCAGGCACAGGCAGTGACTGTGCAGCTGATGAGTAACAGCAGATGGAGGCTGCTTTCACCAGTCATGCCAGAGCCTATGTCAGTGAAGAGAAATTATACTAGAATGAAGGCTTAAAATGAAAGGAGATACATAATTAAAAAGTTGAGACTCCTTATCATCATGTCATTTTAACCTTGTTCCATTAGCAAAAATAAAATAAGTCACTCAAGACCAACTGCATGTGAAAGAGTCTATTTTAAACTTGTTCCAAATTGCCTCTGAGCTTATAATAAGCTGTACTGGTTTTTACTGACAGTAATTTTTTGTTACTGTGCTTTCTGTACTGATATATTGTGATAATCCCTTGTATGTTGAGGTAGAGGACTACACTTAGAATGCGTTCCAATTGATGATAATGAAAATATATTAAACAAGTTAATAAATACCCTATTTCCCCATTCTGGCTGCTGCTCTTATATTCCAAATCATTGCAAGCATTTAAGGAGATTGCTGTTCTGCAGACACAGCAGAGGCAACTAAAAGAATTTAATAATTTCTTGGAGCAGAATGAAAGTTTTTGCTGCTTTCACATGTCTCTCAGTAGGAAAAGACATGCAGTTTTTTAGCAAATAGACAGAGTTACCGCTCTTTGTAGCTGGGACCAGGGAGCTCGTTGCAGTTTTATGAAACTGTAAATGTCAGATCTTGGTTTAGTTATGGCTGTTAGAAATCTGTATACATATTTTCAGGGTGGAAATTCTGTTGGATCTTGTTTGCAGGCTATGGTAAAAGGCCCTCAAAATTATGTCATAACTGAGGAGGAAAATGGTGGCTTATTTCATGACCTGAGTCTTCTCCAACAGCTCCTCTGATGAAAACAACTGCATGTTAGTTTTCAGAAACAAGCTGAATACATAGAATTTTTCTCTTAATTTTGACATGGTCCTCAGTGCAGATAAAAATTATAATGTACTTTGTTCTGTAAGGTGCTTGTACAGTACCTACATAATTCAACAAATAAAAGAAGGGCTATAAGATTTGAGATTTAAAGTCAATAGGAGAGTTAAGCCCTCAGCCTTGGGAGAGGGGGGCAGGGTAGTTTGATTTTGGAGTTCACACAAATAGGTAATCTTGAAGGACTGCATGACAAACATTTTAGTCAACTTCCTTCTTGAGACACCTACTGTTGCTCATCTTCCCAACAGGGAATTTCACACAGCCCAGTGAAAATACCACCAAAAAAAACCCCCAAAAAACAAACAATCAAATAAAAGCAGTAGGAAAAGAGTATTCATTCTGTGTCTAAGATGACAGGGCATCAGAAGATCCATTGCTCTGTCATTGGAATAAAACAGACTGTTGGATTTCTTTCAAACCACTAATTTCATTAAAGTAAATTGTATGCTTTATATTGCTGATGCAGTCAGCTACTGTTAGAATAGTATTTTATAAATTCTCTAAGCTATTGATGGCATTTTTCTGGTTCCATCTTAAAATTGTTTTATTTAATCACCTTTTACTTCTCTAAGTGTGGAAGGTGGGCTGTATTTGTGAAGAGGAAGGAAGTGAAAGGGACTGAGAAAATTCAGTGAAAGTTACCCTCTTCCATAATTTTGGTGGAAGTTCTCTGAAGTTGTCTGGAGCCTGCTATAAATGTGTGAATCTTCCATGTTTTATTTTTCAAATCTTGCCTCTAGTTTTTCCAAAATTGAAATTCTCAGACTTTGCATGAAAAAAAATCTTTTACAGATAAGGTCTGATTCATGGAACTTCTAAAAATAGTTTAATTAATGCAAAATTTGCTATCAGAAGCAACTTAACAAGGAAATACTACTGAGTTTTCCTGTCAGATAGAAGGATAAGTAGCTCTTCCTTATTGCCTGTAAAAGTACAATGTTATTAGTCAGCTTACAACTGGCTTCAGTTCTTTGGATGAAACTAAATTTTTAACAACTTTTTTTTCTTAAAGAAAGGTATTATTGCATAATTCAAATCACCTCTAAGCTATTCCTCCTGGCACATTTGGTCAAAAATCTTGGGGCTAATAAAAGCTATTAAAAAAAATCTTCATATTAGCAACAGAATTATTTGTCCTTGAAGAGGAAATATTTTTACTTGTCATGTACATTGCTCAAAGAAAAAAAAACTTTGAACAAGATCATATTCAGCTTCTTGGCTAGAGAGAAATATTCAAAATTGGTTAACATTAGGAACTAACCATTACCTGATAAAATGTTGTGGTGTACAGGTGTAGTGTAACAATGATGCCAACATCTCATTGCACTGGCCCAGGTTTTCCACCTGACTTCAGTCAAGAAAAACAGTTTCAGGTATTTATGGTGCCATCATGTGGAGACTTCTGAGCATTGAAGAGCTTGAATTAGAAGAGCTCGTATTACAAGGAAAGGAAATCTGGACCCCAAAACAGTGCTTATAAGCTTGAGCTATAAACAGGTGCTTGAAATTAAGAAATCCTAGCTCATTTCTGAGTCAAACTTCTGATCTTCCTGCCCTACTTAGGTATTTTCTCATGACAGTCACACAATCTACCAGAACTTACGTGTTTTACCTTAGAGAAAAAAATGCCCATGAATTTTTTCCCCAACGGGAAAGAATATAATTTTGTCTTAAACTAATGTAGATGAAGAAAAATAATGGCATCGTTAAATAAAGATAAATATAAGTTACATATTTTCTTCAAAGCATTCATGCTTTTCCAGGGACAGAGTATTCTTAGGCTAAAGTTATGCAGAAACAGGCAGGCTGGAAGGTTTTCTGTGAGTATATTAAAAAGACTAGGTCAAAGTTGCAAGTATCCAGGCTTACATAGATGGAGGGAGACAAGTATACTCCTTTGTACATAATCCTAAAAATCAGAAAAATATTTATCTAATAGTAATTTTAATGTCTTTTTTTCCATTTTTTCAAGGACAAAATTATTTAATCTACCTAGGAAGCAACTGAATTAAGTCACTTCCCTTTTTTCCCCTAGATTCAAGATGGAATATTATAATAGTTCCTTTTAATTCCATATAGATTGGCCTGCACAGATGCTGTGATTCATCGTGTGAGCCTATTTATGCTCTTTTATTTTGCTGCATAGGACAAATTGTTCTTTATCAGTTCTTTTATGAGCATCCCATTGAATACCTCTATGCATGCAGAATGGCACATTGTTTCCTAGACATTTTTTTTTTTCTTTCTCAAGAGAAAAGGAAAAAGGAGCCCCCTAAACCTGCAATAGATACTTTCCCACTTTTCTGCTCAAAGCATTTCATTGTCCTAGTCTTTCTTTAGAGAAATAACACTCAGTCTTCTGCTGTTTCCAATGAAGAATCCTCTTGGTTGCTACATCTGATGTCTCAACAGCTGCTTATCAGCTTTTTAGATTTCTGTATGAATTTTTTTTTTTTTTTTTTTTTTTGAGGTAACAAGTTGTCCTCCCATTTGCAGTCTACGTTTGAGAATAAGGACTTTTTTTTTTAAAGTGTGCCTGCAAGAAATTTATACAAGGAATATAAATGTGGTGGAGGTTCTTTCCTGTAGCACACTTACGCTAAGGTTAAAAAGTAACCTCTTACACAGACTAATCTGCCTAAGAAGTCAATCTGGATAATTTCTAGGCATGTATCTTATGATTTCACACTATCATGGAAAAGAAAGCCCTGGTTTTATCATCAAATATTTAATTTACACATTTTGATTTTTAGAGTGATCAGGTATTTATTTTATGCATATAGTTTGGAAAGTTCAATTATTGAGGTTTAGATCATATGAAAAATTTTGGTAACTAAAATAGGTTATCAGGAGATGAAGATTTATGTAAGAGGATGACAGGCAATAATTTTATCTTTCTGAATTTTTTAGAAAGTTTTGATGGAGTTATAGATGGGCCTTGAGTGGACTCTACAGGTATTTCTGTATGTCTTACTGCAAATATGTTTTGTATCACTCTCCAATCTCTTTTCTCCAGGGTGTTAATTTTGAAACTTGTAGCTAAAATGCTGAGATAAGAGGTAGTATAGTATGTGGTATTAGAAAATTATTGTTGCCTTGTGAAGGAAGCTTAGGGAAGGGAGGAATTATATACAGGCAAAAATAAATGTGGTAGATAAATTGCAAAGTAAACTGGCTAAGAAATTACAAGTGATCAGGAAGAAAAAGGAAAATATGTGAAATGAGTAAACCGAACAAGACTGTGGGTTTGGGAAGGATCCTTTGCAAGTAGGTAACAAGTTCTAGTCGGGCCACATCTTAAAATCCCAAACCTGTCAAATTTTTTTACCCAGAACATATTATTCTTACATAAAAAGACAAATGAGTATTGAGTCTAATGGGCCTCTGAGAAGTTACATAGAAAAATTATTATAAAATTACTGCTTAGCCTTTGGTAACAAGAAGAATCTGGGTAACTGCAGTACTTCATGAACTGTAGTACAGACAGTTACTGGCCTGTGTGACTTTATGTTTTCCAGGGGTAGCATTCTGGTAAAAATATGGGATTTGTAATGGTTTGTAGTCAGCTGGAGAAAGCACTATAAACATTATGTTTGATGGCAGTCTGAGACTTGAGGAGGAAAGGCGGTTTCCTTTTGACCTTAATTTATGTGCTGTTAAAATTAACTTTGGATAGACAAATGTTTTGCCTTTAAAATTAGATTAGTGTACTTATATTTGCATCAACAACCCAATTACAAATGAGACACTTCCAAACTTGTCTTAAAATGTCTGGTCAAATTTCAGCCCAAGTCAGTGTCTCTTTCAAGCTACAGAAGAAAGATTTAGTAGTTTTTTGACATGATCTGAAAACTGAGAAAGTTCTTGAAGAAATATAGGGAGGAGCAGGGAAGATTCCTTTTTTTCAGGAAATTAAGATTAATTTCCTAGAAGGTTGATAATGCTAAATTACATTTATTTTATCAGTACTTTTGATTATACTTGTGAAAAACTTCTAATGATAAAGGTCATGACCTAAATGGTTTATAAACCATCAGCCTTACTGAATTTGGATGGACAAATAGAAAAAACATTTGGGAGACAAAGGTGTTAAAAGTAGTTTAAATATTGCTGTTACACTTTGATATTTGTATTGTGTTAGTACATCCACAGTTACAGGTAGCAGTGGCATGAATATGTACACAGAGATGGTCATAGCCACGGGGTTGAAAGTCCAAAATATGACAGTAGCACATTAATGAAAAAAAAAAATATATATATAAGAAGAGCCAAGAAAAAGTTAACAAGTCTGGTTAATATGACATATGTCTGTGAAGGTAAATTAATCATCTTATATATGTCAATAAGGTTTACAGACTTTACAGCTAACATATTCCAGACCTTCAGACTTTCTCTGTTTTGGAGGGGAAGGAAAACAAACAAACAAACAAACAAACAAACCAAACCCCCCAAAATTGTTGAGTACATAAGCTAAACAAATACCTTTTTAAAGAAAGATTTATCGTTCAAATTAAAATTGTGACTGAGCAGTCTGTCAGAGGCTGCCAGAAAGGTTTATCCCAGTATACCTAGTGAAAGTAAATACAGAAATACTGCTGAAGGTTATGGGACTGTTCTGGGCTCAGAGCACACAGAGGTCAGAGATTACAGAAATATATACTGTGATAAGCAGAATTTTTTACAGCACTGATGCTCTTGATAATGGGAAAGTAACACCAAAATCATCATAAAATCACAGTAAAAACCAAGAATTTTTTTCCTTTCCTTTAAGGCAAATCTAGGGAGAAACTGAAATACCAATAAGTGGGGATGTTTCCACTATTATTATAATTACTCTTGTTTACTTATGGGGCACAGTGTGAGTGCATGAGTCTGCTTTCTGACACAGCACAAATTATGTACAGTTTGACTTGCAGAAATAGATCATCTTTGTGGGTAAGAGAGCACTAAGGAGGCCCTTAACCAACATTATTTTTCAGTTGCAAACCAGTCTTTGGTAAAATTTGCCAATCCTATTAAGTGCTGTGGACTGATTTCTTACATTATTGGAAATTAAGGAGTGTGAAAACAAAACTGATTTTAAAAATTTTTCTATGTTACACAACATTTCTTTCAGTACTATTTTTTTACCTAGGCTTTCTTTTCACAGAAATATCATTTAATAGACATTTCATCCTTGGTGTAGTAATAGTTCCCATCTGTATTCCTTAAATAGTTATAAAAAAAATCTCAGGTTTGACAGAGATGTAAAAGGAGTGTTCTATTTTTCATAATTCTCCACCTGTGTTCTTATCTTAAAACAGCATTTAATTGTGCCTTTTGAGGTTTTAGCTCTTGTTTAAATCTCAAGAGACAGTTACCAAGTTAAAAGTGTCTTCCCATATTTGTCATTAAAAAAAAAAAGTATCAAAAGCAATAACAATTTTAATTTATTTTGTGATACTGCTCATGGATGAAAGGAGTGTGATAAGTCATAATCATAGTGTCTCTATGGTGTCTGCTACAGGCCAGAATCTGGCAGTGGTCAGCACTGTGTATACATGCCCATAAAGGCACTATCCCAGCCCTAAATACCTTGCAAATTCCATGGAACAAATTGAAAGAAAGCTATGAGAGAACAATTTTCAATATGAAGAACTGATGAAGGGCAGAATTTGCTAAGGGCTGCAATATAAGTTTGTAATAGTTGGACTCTACTGAATGACACCAGTGAAATCCTTCTGAAGGTAATAAAATCAAAAGTACCTCTGCTATTCTTTGTACTTACCATCAAACATAAAATGTGAAATGCCTGAACCTTGAGCTTCCTGATTTAGTTTTGTATTTTCTCACAGCAAGGGACTAATGGTGAATTTTCCTTATGTAAATGAAGTTTTAGAAAATTAGTTCTACAAATATATCTTTCAATAATCTTAAAAAGATTTTTTTTACCTTTGAGTTTCTTTCATTATGTGCCAATAACGTTATATAATCAAAATTAGCAAACTAGTATACCTAGCATGAAATAACTCCTCTACTTTGTGTTTACCTCCTGTAGTGAATTCTATTATGAAGCTGTCATTTACTGCCTTCCTGTGGCATAAAGAAACCCTTTCTGACTCAGCAGTATCCAAAGATCCTCTGTTTTTTTCAGGCTTAGGACTGAGTGATGTCTGTCCTAGATCTCACAATAATGTGAACTGGTGGGGGGAAAAAAAATCAACATTTGGAGGAGAAAAAGCAAAATGGTTTTGTAATAGGATGCTTCTGAACACATGCAGAGAGGTTGATATTGTTAAAACAATTGAGGAAGGGAAAGATCTATTGATGATTATAATGCAGATGAGAAGTACAAAGATGCAGAATAAATGTTGCTTGTGCAGATGCTTGCAGCCCGTCCATGGGATTCATGCATCATGATTCTAGCAATACAGCTAGACCTTCACTGCCTGACAGTTTAGTCTTAATGTTTAAAGATCTCATTTGTGTGAAGTGGGGAAAAACACCTGGAAAGATATTAAAAGGACTGTCCCATATAAAAAAATCTGTGTAGAAAATGAAATGTAGATTAAATCTGACAATGTTTTGTTTTCCTCTCTAATTTTTATGGCTGTGAAGATGCATGATCATGTTTGCCTAAAAATAAGTGTTTGCTCTCATAGACAGGAATTTTTGTATTAAAAAAATATCAATGAACTGGTATCAAATTCTGTTACACAAGCTGGCCTTTAATTTGCATTGTATTTTCAAGGAGTCACTTAAAGCAAAACAATGCCAGCTGGAAGTACTTCTTAATGTAACTTACTATTCACTCTTGCAGTCATTCTTTTTATTCCAGATTGTACCTCATAATGTTATACCAACATTATAATTGAAAAATCTAATGGAAACAATTAGCATCAGAAATGCTTCATGTGTAATATATTCTTGTATTTGTACAGATTGTGGCATAACTCCTTAAAGGAGAACAGAAATATTTTTAACCCTGCCCAAATGTGGGCTTTTGACAATGAGCTATGGCAGTGCTTTGGAAAAAAAAATTCTTTTGAGTAATCAATCCTTCCTATTCTCTTTTCCTCATTTCCATCTCCTGCTTTACTAAAAACATAAAACTTATACTTCTTTTCATTCTTCAAGAATATTTACTTTTGCAGGCTGACAAGTTAAGCAAGTAAGGGAAGGCTAAGATCAGATTTACAGGTAGGTCTAAAGGAACTTTAAAGCTTGACTATGTGCCTCTAGCCTAAGCTAGCATTTCTTATTTTAAATATGCATCACAGTGAGCATCACAGTCACTTGATGATTCCATCACTGTAAATTTTAGTCCTAGTCACAAGAGTCATTGAATGATAGAATGAATCATAAAATAATTTGGCACCAAAGGGGCCTTCAAACTCTGAGCAGTTCCAATCCCCCTGCTGTGGGCAGTGACATCTTCCACTCCACCAAGTTGCTCAGGGCTCCACTCAACCTGCCTTGAACACTTTAAGGGGTGATGAATTGACTTCTCTTGGCAACATCCAGAGAATGTTGCCACCTCCTCACCACCTCCTGAGTAAAAAGTTTCCTCCTAACATCTAACTCAAATCTCTTCTCTTTCAGTTTAAAGCTATTCCCACTTGTCCTATCATCACATACCTGTGTAAAAAGTCTCTTTCCAGTTCTTTTTTAGGCCCCCTTTAGGTACTACAAGGTTGTTATGGGGTATGCCTGGAACCTTATCTTCTCAAGGTGGAACAACCCCAACTCCCTCAGCCTGTCTTCATAGGAGAGGTGCTCCAGTCCTCTGATCACCTACATGGTCTACCTCTGGACTTGCTCCAAAAGGACCATCCCCTTCCTATCATGAGGACCTCAGAGATGGACACAGTGCTCCAGGTAGGGTCTCACCAGAGCAGAGTAGAGGGTCGAATCCCCTCCCTTGACCTGCTGCCCAAGTATTTTTGGATGCAGCCCAGGATACAATTGTCTTTCTTGGCTGCGATCATTCACTGTTGGCTCATGTCCAGAACCCCCAAGTCCTTCTCCACAGAGTGCTCTCAGTGAGTGGTTCTCCCAGTCTGTAGTCATGTCTGGGATTTCCCCGACTCAGGTGCAGCACTTGGCCTTGTTGAACCTCATGAAGGTGACCTGGGCCCACTTACTGAGCTTGTCCAGGTCCCTCTGGGTGGCATCCTGTCCTTCTGTTGTGTCAGTTGCACTGCTGAGCTTTGCGTCATCTGCAAATCTGCTGAGGGTTCACTTGATCTCATTCTCTATGTCATTGATAAAGATATTAAAGAACATCCATTCCAAGACAGAGCCCTGAGGGAAAACACTAGTCACCAGCCTCTTCCTGGACAAAGAAAGGTTGATCACTACTCTCTGGCTGCACCCATCAAGCCAATTCTTAATGCACCAAATAGTCCATCCTTCAAATCCATTTCTCTCCAATTTAGAGAGATGGATGTCATGTGGAACCATGTCAAAGGCCTTGAAGAGGTCTGGGTAGATGACATCAGTCAGTCTTTCCTCAACAACTGTTTCAGTCATTCCATCATAGAAGGCTACCATTTCCCATGGATAAATCATCTCTTTAAGGATTCCATCACCTGTCCTCTTAGCTTGAATTAGTTCTTCCTTGGTTTTCAACTTCACCAAAAGACCTGACCAATAATCAATCGTTCTGCCTTAAGTGGAATACTATTAGTACTGAAAGTAATAATGAGGAACAATTGCTCTGGACTTACTTGATCTGGTTGCAGCCTCTGTGCTTCTGCTTAGAATAACTGCAAAGCACTTCAAGCCAGCATGCTATAGCAGTTATCCTGTCCAGAAGAGTGAATCAGTGTAATCAGTGCTGAGAAGAACAGGTCGAGAAAACAAGAAAGGGGCCCTCACAACTCCATGTTAACAGCCTTTTGCAGTGAACTTGGTTTTCCAGCAAGAACATCTTGCTGAAGATAACATGTTGTATTGATAATAGTATAAAATAGGTTAGAGAGAAGCTTTATGCATAATTTAAGTTACTCTCTTAGAGAAAATACAAGTAAACTGATGGATTCAGGGAAATATATCTCTACATGGTGGCAAAGAAATATCTACTGTAGCTACTTACCTGACATATCTTTTCCCAGTGGCCCAATTAACTTTACAGTGTGGCAGAAAGACTAAACTTTTTTCCCCATCAGAAAAGGTTTTTATCCTCTGAATTATACGGTGACCTTGTTTATATCATAAACTCAAAAATAAGGTGACAATTCAATCATGTATTTCATGTAAAACATTTCAAAAAAGAAACTTGAAGCTGTAAGATAAAGTAGAGGCTTTTAGATATTATGTATTGCACATTTGGTGTCTTTGAAAAAGTGACTAAGTGTGTCACTTTTTTTAAATTCACGTATTTTGAGGGAAAGTGAAGAGGCTACAAAATGCAAATGTAAAATTAATTTGTTTTGCAGTTATCTATTTTTAGAAACAGAGCAGCCTCCACAATTACTTCTCTCTAAATGAAATGCAAAAAAAAAGCCTGCCATCTCTATGGAGCATTATGATTTCCAGCAGTGTCATTTGATTTTTGGTAGCAGGAATGCCTGAGAACAGCAAAATAAACCAAAAACTTTTTTTTTTTTTTTTTTTTTTTTTTTTTTTTGTGGTGGCTAAGTGTGTTAGTAATCGTGTGTGTCCAATTCCTGATCATATTTCAGAGTGGAGTTTTTTCGCTATACTCAAAATCGGTGCCACTTGAATAGGTTGGGAGGAAGAGTGGGACACTGGAAAGTTTCATTAATGACTCATCAGGGAACTGTCTGGCTTCCCTGTTATGGAAGAGCTACAGGAAAGACACTTGAGGAAATACATTACTTAGAGTACTGTTTGAGTCAAGTACATCCTTATTTGCTGTGATGTTAGGTTTCTTAACACTAGACTTTGTAGGTGCCTAGGAGTAATGCAAAGCTTAAGCAGACCTAAAACTGGGTGCAAAATTCAAAAACCCTTGGAAAGAACAGCATGGCAAGATTTCCAATTAAGTTATACTCAGAGAACTGTATCTCAGAGAAAGAGATGATCCAAGTACCTCTGCAGGTCCAAATCAAACAGAAATTAAACAAAGTGAATAAAATGAACTGTCTTTCAGCTTATGCTATTTTGCTTCAGAACAATTTTTCTAGGGCAAGTCATGAATGAGACCACTGTGAGAAGTCCAAAACTGAATTTGTGACTTGTCATGCAAACAAAAAGCTGGATCTGACAACAATCAGATATTTACCAATTAGCTTTTCAGTCCTGTTGATGAGCTTGTCCAGCAGACCCATCAGACAAGTAATGGTTTTTAAATAACTGGAGTTTACTTAGAGATTCAGAACCTAAGATTAAGAACCTGCAACGGCTCTTTTCGGCCATCTTTCCCACCATTTTTCTCTTTAACCTGCTGCATACTCTGGTCTTGCAAATATTTAGGTTGAGATTTTGTGTATTCTACTGGTAATTTTTACCCTGACACACAGTAAGGTTGTCTAAACTAAATAAATTTTATTTTAGGACAAAAGGACAATATAAAAGTCACAGGGTTTTTCTTGGCTTTAATGCTTGCATGCAAGACAATGAATATTGGAAAAAAAATAATGTATTCTATGAAAAAAATTCATATTTTACACAGTAAGGTGCTATTGTGAAGATTTTATTATGCAATCTTGCACAACACCCAGAGAAAAACTTGTTGAGGTTTCAGCAAATAATACAGGCATGTTAAGTTGTTAAAAGAAACTAAGGTGATTAAAATGACAGTTTGCACAACACAACTGCACTTAGGATTTATATTCAAGGAGCCACTGGTAACTCAACTAGATAAGATCCTGCAAGAATATATTGCTTTGATATAAATTTTAATATTTTTGGCAAACACTGTAGGGCTTCAACATAAAGGGCAGTACAAATCCAATACCACATTCATGTCATTTGAATGATCTTGGTATCCATAAATTGAAACTATAATCACATTAAAATGTGCTTCACAGTAAGTTGATAAAACTAATAAGGTCTTTCTGAAGGAAAATGCCCTTGTGCTATAGGGCACAAAAAGATTTTAGAAAATACCTTGAGTTATTTGTAGCTATTTTACCAGCACTGTAGATTTGCTGAAGATATTCACAAAGATCTATTCAATGCCTCTAATTTATGTGAATGCTGTTAATGTATAAACTTGGCTTTTATCCAGTGTTCGTTCCTTCTTGAACACAATACGATCATCTGAAACAGAAAAACTCTGTAACAAGCTAAAAGGTTTAAATATTATTATGAAATAACTGCATTTGTTTGTTTCTTTAAATGTGTCAGAACTGATTTCCAAGATAATGTAATAGCTGTTCCCTGGGAAATATATGACCAGGTGGCTGAGGTGAACTGCAATTCTACTTTCTTTTGTCTGCCTGCAGCTCCCACTGGACTATCACAGCCCTTCTGTGCACACATGTAACCACCTCAGAACATCCCTCATCCAAGAGAGGAATAGGTACTTGAGGAAGGCAATATAAAATGCATGGCTATTATTATTTTTAAAATTGAAAGCAGCCTATTATGAATTTATTTTTTCTTTTGACTTAGGGAATTGCATGAATTTTTTTTTTGTGTTTTCCAGTAACAAAAGAAATTGTTGGGAACACCTAAGAACTTCTCAGTGTTCACATGAATTTTTTCTTTTTATGATCAATCTGAAGAAAGATTTTGGTAAAAATTACAGTCAGACCTATGGAGGTGAGTAGGCAGTAGTGCAAAGAAAACACAGAAGTATTTTCATGGCCTAGGCACTGCTGAAATGTTCAGCACATGATCTTGTTTGACTTTTACAAGAAAAAAGAGAAACTGGGCTAATAACAATGTTTAAATGTTTATCTAAAAAATGTTTTGCATTTGAAAGTGCAGGGTGAATTTCTGAAACATTTCTACATTTCTGATATTAAGGTGATGCCAGCACATTAAGGCTCTTGGGGAAAATGTTTAATAAGGCATTATTTTTAAATGTTCATCTGTAATTTGCCTGGTATGTACTTATCTTTTGAAGAGTTGTTACATCATTTGGAGTCTAATTTTAATCACTGAAGGATGAAATGGGAGAATTTTAATCCTGCTTTAAGTGCTCATTTCAATACAGCATTAACTGTAGTGTTGCTACTGATACCTCTGTAATATATCTGACAAAAGCAGCTTGAACAAGTTAGATCAATCAATCACTTCAAACTCAATGAACATTCTTTTTCCAACCATGTTTTCTTATATTTCATGAAAATCCTGTGGATTTTTCATGACTTAGGTTAAAATGAATAGTAGAAAATGGGTCATGGTTTAAATATAATAAGAGGACGAAAAAGTAATTAACCCAATGTATGTGTGTGAAACAGCACCAAGAAAGTAAAAGTGACTTGGGTGTTTTTGATTTAATCATCTTGGGCTGTTTTTTTGTGGGTTGTTTTTTTTGGGGGGATGGGTGGGGGAGGGTGTTAGGTTTTTGTTTGTTTGATTAGTTGGGGTTTTTTGTTTGCGTTTTTGTTTTGTTTTTGTTTTTATTTTATTTATTTCTGAATCTCAGACCAGAGTTTGATTTTTTAACTATTTCCTTTTTTTTTTTTTTTTTTTTTGTCTATGCATGTGTGTGTGTTTGTTTTTCTGGCAAGTGATTTTCCTGTTCCTTTTTGAACAAGGGGGAAAGGAGGCCTTCTTTGAAATGAGGAAGTAAACAGAAGAAAATAGAAAAACTCTGCTAGCTTTAATGTTTGTTGTTACCAGATTAAAAGCATCCTTAACACTCTTTAAGGTTAGTCATACTTATACTTACACTTATGCTTATAGAGACATGATGAATATGTATGCCAAAGAAAAATGATACAAAATTCTAACGTCCACCTGCAAATTTAATGTGTTTGAAAGCATAACATGAATTGGTTTTCTCACGCAATTACTTTTTTTTCCCCTAATGAGGTCTGTAAGACATGTGATAGGTAAATATGAAGTCTGCTGCACTGAATTTTTCTGAATATGTAATTACATGAAGCTTAGAGGGAAAAAAAAAGAACTCTATTATGAAAGTATGGACGACTCATGCTGATATAAGGGGTTTTATTGCCGCAACAACAAATGGTTCTCAGGTAGGGATTAATTCCTCTGTATGCTTCCTGACTAAATAATTACTGATGTCTAAGGCATTGAAAGATTTTGAGAGCCTCTATGCTGCAAGATGCTGGCTCATTTCTACCTGCTCTGACAAAAGCTTCAGAAAATGGGGCTTCTCACTGGCACTTGGGAAGGTGCACTAATCACACTGTGGGTTTCTGTAAGCCAAGGATACAACAGAGGAAGATTAGCTTCTGCCTAGCACATTAAAACTGCAAATACCATTCATAAAGCTGTCCCTGTCTTAGTGTGCTTTGCCATATAAAATCTGCCTTACAGCTTCTGATCTGCTTGAAATTGTTGAAGGGAAGGTGAAAAAGCAGAAAAGAAATAGAAGTTGGAAAGAGTGTGGTCTCAGTTTTGCTGACATTTGACATCTGAAAAACCCTCAGTATATGGGAGGTCTTATCAATTTTAGTCATTCAAATTCTTTAATAGTGTGTATGTATTTTAGAATCAAGGTTGTAATATCCAGAGAAGACCTGCCATGACTACAGCAGTTAGCATACAGTGGCACTTGCTGATAGCTGTGCACCCTTCTCTTCCTCTTCTTGATCCAGCATATGCCCAGGTGGCCAAGAAGGCCAAAGGCACCTGGCCTTGATCAGCAGTAGTGTGGCAGCAGGACCAGGGCAGTGACTGTCCCCCTGTACTCGGCACTGGTGAGGACACACCTCAAATCCTGTGTCCAGTTTTGGGCCCCTTGGTACAAGAAAGACATTGGGTGGCTGGAGCGTGTGTCCAGAGAAGGGAACAGAGATGGGGAAGAGTTTAGGGAGTCAGTCATATGAGGAGCAGCTGAGGGAGCTGGGGGTGTTTAGTCTGGAGAAAGGCTCAGAGCAGACCTCATTGCCCTCTGCCTGAAAGGGGGTTATAGAAAAGAGAGGAATCAGACTTTTCTCCCAGGGAACTAGAGACAGGACAAGACAAAATGGCCTCAAGCTGCACCAAGGGAGGTTCAGGCTAAACATCAGGAAGAATTCCTTCACTGAAAGGGTAGTTAAGCTTTGGAATGGACTGCCCAGGAAAGTGATGGAGTCACTGGCCCTGGATGTATTCTAGAATTGACTGTATGTGGCATTTAGTGCTGCGGTCTAATTCACAGTGCTTACAAGGTCTAGTTGATTGGTTGAAGTTTGGGCTCCATGATCATGGAAGTCTTTTCCAACCTTTAATGATTCTATTATTCGATGATTTTTCCTTGTCAGGTTCAGATCTCACTGGAGGAGGCCTTAGCAAACCCCCAAAGTGGCAAAGTTAGACTATAAACATTAATAAAAATGTATATAACTAAGAATAGAACTCAGTAAGGAAAAATATACTTTCAAATGAATGGAAAGAAATTTGTAAAGAAAAATAGAAGTGAAAACCAGGTATTTTTTATGACTCCTGAACTTTAACTACCAGCATAGTACAGTGGAAATGGTGTCAATGAATATATTCAGGGAAGGGAGCTCAGAGTCCACCTGCAGAGTGAGCAGCAGGCTGAGCCCTGAGGGACAGGAGCCTGAGGAAAGAGTCTATGAAGGGGCAATGACCCTTTGCACAACAAATGGCCCAGGACCTGTGGCCCAGCCAGGCAAGGGACACCCAGAGACATGTCAGGAGCCACCAACCCCCCAGACTTTCCAGCATTTAGACTGTGAGGGCATAAAACCTCAGGGTTTCCCTTGCTCGGGGTCCCTCCTCAGAGACACCCAGCTGGAGCTATCATTTTGTTCTTGCACCATGATTAAAATATTTTAAGGATCGAGATATCTGAGGCTCTGATCTGGGAAAACTGGCGTTGAGCTGGTAAGGAAACCTTGTCTGACTATGGGAGTGTGGTCTGTGTAGCTGTGAAGGTCCCAGCCCAGGGTGAGAGAATGGCTGTCAGAGTGGCACCTGGATGGTCAGACAGGAAAGTAGTGGGAGTAGACTGGGGTTTTTTCCCTGCATCAATATGGTCATGGCACAGTGCCTCATTTAATATCTAAAATATCTTTTTAGTATGTGTGGGAAAGAAGCACGATCAGAATTATTTCAAGAAAAAGATGTTTCACTGATTTGTTTTACTGGATTCAAAACTTAGGAGTTTTAAATATTAATTAACGTTCTCTCTATAGATACTCTCTTACTGCCCTTTGAGAATCGTGACATATATATGTGCAGTACTTGAACTGATGCATGAGAGCAGTGGCACTTTTAATGAATTCCTATAATGTGTATGCATCATACACAGCTTTATATTGCACAACTACATGTTTTCTGTTTTCTTTTTTTTTTTTAAAGAACACTAAATATTCTGGTAAGAGATTTTGAATAATTTAGTAGGAGAGAGGTAGTGCTTTTTTCAAGATCAATCAGGAGGGGGAAAAGCATATTTTTGACAACTTTTCATCTGAAATTATGAAAATTGACCTAATCATTCCTGTGTAAAAGTGGAACTGAATGCAGATAAAAGCTTGTTTATCTGCACTGTTAATTTTTTTGTTTAATAGCTAAGTATCCCAAGCTATAAGTGGTCACTTTTCTTTAAGTAAAAAGATGGTGACACTGAAGAGTTAGGAATGTTCACTTAAGGGACTTCTGAACACTCATAAGACAAAAGGAATTGTTTGCTAAGTGTAGGTAATAAGGAAAAGTTAAGAGTATTTGAGTTTTTTCATCATCTGCCTGAAAACACCATACCTGTGAAGTTCAACCTCTCTGTCAAAGGAGAGAAAATATGGTTTGGTAGTATCACTCTTTTGTGATGCTTAATCTATCATACATTTAATATATTGCAGTTTTTATTATTTAATTATTAATATTGTTAATTAATATTGCAATAGTCACGCACATTGGAGCACCGTTGCTTTGTAAATGCTACTAGAAAGTTTGTTTTCTTGGTCAACAGTACATCTTATTGGCACTGAACTGCATGCCTGCAGGTGACCTACAGGAAGAATTAATTTTATACCAAAACCAAAATATGCGTGGATATGGATATTTCTGCTCTGCAAAATAGTAAACATCAATTCTCACAAAGATTTTATTTATTTCCAGTTATGCCTTTGATTGCAAACTAATAAACTTACTATAAGCTAATGATGATGCAGTGACTTCTCTCTAAAAATATACATAGAAACTTTACTCTTTGAGAAGAAAGTAGCAATACTCCTTTTCATCAATACAAGCACTTCCTCACATTTATAAAAAGCATGAAAAAAGTGCTGAACAGGTCTAGCTATCAAAGTGAAGATCCAGGTGAAAATTGTAATGGCCTTCAAAAGACTTGATCATAGTGCTGAAATTCCTGATTTTCACAATGGGTAACAGGAAACTGCCTATAACACTTCACTCACTTTAATCAGAATTTAGATTCTGAATCCGTGTGACCAAATGACCCCTGGAAAATGGTTAGTGAGAGACAGTGAGGTAGTTTCTATGTCTGTCAAACTGTGATTTTTTTGCTTTCACCATCCTATAGTTTGCATTCTAAAAAAAAACCTTATTATTACTATTATTATTATTACTACTACTACTATTAATCTCTACTACTACCATTAGTATTAACCAAAATTAGGAGGTAATGTCATCAGTCTCTATTTCTATTACATTGATCTAAAGGTGGGTGAAATATAAACTCTTCCTGAAAGGAAAGGGGCAAGGTATTGGGATAATCTTGCAGAAACTTACAAAATTAATAGAAATCACACATATGTTGTATTGCAGTTTTTATGCCACTTAGAGTATGTTTTGGGGTTGTTTTTTTTTAAAGTTCAGCTGTTTTCTTAATTTTTTCCAAAACCAAAAGACAAAATCCATTATCTTTTTAAGCTTAAGGCTGTTTCATCTGATAGGCTTGGTGAACTGAAAAACCATAAAATTATTTAAAGTAGCATCTCCTGCCTTTGTTTGAGACACATTTGTTCAGGTATCTCTTGTTTAGCAGTGATAGCTTGGCTGTTGTCCAGCAGTTTAATTAGCACTTGCCTACCCGATCTCTTATAGCAGATATTATTACTGAATTTAGGGACTCTAAAAAGCCCATATCTGACAAAGGAGGCTTAATAATGAAAATCACTATGTTTTAACATTTTATTTGTCTTGGCAAGAACACCGACTAGAACACATACATTTTTCACTAGCTAGAAAACATTCAGTTCAGAGTTGCAATCCCCGAGTTGTTCGCTCTTCAGAAAAACAGAATTGAGCAGGAATTAAATTGAATGAAAACTGGAGGGGGAGTTGCAGAGAAAGACAAACTGTACAACAGAGCATTATTTTCTAGACAGATGTTAATTTGTTTCTCACTGGGTGAAACCGATCTGCTGTAATGTATCTATGTGTATATTTTGAAATGTTTTTGAGCAGAATATCTGTGAAGAACTGGGGGTTGATTTCAGCCCCTGGGTTTGTTCGGTTGTCTGATTTCTTCACATAGGCTAGCTAGCTTAGCTCCTGCTTTACAGCTGCTGAGAGCTGATTTTTGGTATCTTATACTCACGGGAGGTGGGAAGGGGGGAGTAATTTTGTGTTTTGCTGAAAGGAGGGGAAATATCCTTAACCAGTGGTCTTCAGAAACTATGCCACCTTGGTTTTTCCTCTTCCTCTCTAATCCTGCTGTTGGCAGTGGTGTGGGGAAATGGATGAGGAAGTATATTGTTAGTGACTATGTATGGACTACAAAACCAAAAAGCTGAGATATGGAGATAATTTCTTTCACTGGCAGACTGGGGATTACTGTGTCCTTCTAGCAAAAAGGAAATATCCTTTAGGAAACATGGGTGCTTGCTCTGCTTTACAACTGCTGACCCTCTGTCTTAGGAATTGTAGGGGTTCTTATCTGTGGCTACACAGCAAAACAATCCTTCATGTTTTCCCACCCTTGTTACAGGACCCATCACAGTTCAGGATCTCATATCATTGGATAAACTGGTAACAATCTTGGTTTCAGTTCATCTCTTGTGCTGAAACTTGTCTTTGCTCATTAGCTTCTACTCAAGCAGGTGGCCTGTCCCATCAGCAGAGGATAGGAGGGGCAGGTGTTGCTGTTGCAACCCCGTGGTGAAGTGTCTCCTCCCAGGATTCAGTGCTCAAGGTCTCCATCTGCAAACATGGGCAATTTAGTCATCACCTAATTTTAACTGCTTAATTTTCACATACCAGTTTGCCGCCTTGCAGACCTTTCTCTACTGAGTAATCAGGAAACCAAGTTTCTGTTGGGCGTTCAAATGAGATACCTAAAGTAGACAGTCTGAGTAGTCACTACCCAAAATGTAAATTTTCCATATTTTTTTACATTTTATGAATTAAATAATTCTTAATAATCATTTTGTGGTAAAATGAAGAAAATATAGAGCTTATATTTTTTTCTCTCTCTCTTACAAGAGCATCTCTTCATCTCTCCAATCTTTGATATTGTTACATTGAGATTCACCACTTCCGTGTTTGTACTTTAGCAAAAGGTGTAAAATGTCAGTAATAAATCATAATGACAAAATGGGCAATGAAAATTGTATGTAATAGTTCTCTTGCAGTGATCTCAAATCTGCCAGGCAGCATATACTTGTTTTAATCAAACTAGAGAAAGCCTAAAGGAAATAACTGACTTCAGTCTGATGTGATCATATGGAGAATTGATAACGATATTGACAAGGTTTTCTTTAAGCATTTACTAAAATTAATAAATTTGCATTTTTCTTTGACAGTGCTAGACCCATCTGGGGCAACTTGTAGCATCAGTAGCTGAAGCAATTATTTTCAGTGCTGCTGTTTTGTAATTCTGCCTTTGAAGTACTCTGGTTCCAAGATTTTTAATGTATCTTCAAAAAAAAAAAAAAAACCCAACATTTTTTTGTTAGTATAATTTGATGCTACAAGTAGGCTTCTTAGTACTACTGGTAATATTCCACATGTTCAAAGGGGAGTGTTCCTTGTGCTACAATGATCAAGATACATGCTGATGAGTCAAATTGTTTTTTCTCTCCATTTCAGATAAGCGTAAGAGATGACCATAAGGTGGCTGTAGGGCTTTCCCAAATTGCTAGTCACAACTAAGAGATAATAAATTAAGTACACTTGCACAAAGACGTTCAAATATAAACTGACCACAGATAAATGTAAGGTATAAATTAAGTATGTGCTGTGAAATACAAGATAGTTTCTAAAAACTCAAAGATGGATACTATGAAGCAATTTCCATCAGGAGTTTCAGAAAAAAACAAAAAGTGCTTTTGACGTAAGAATTAGTGTAAGAATCTCTATTTCCTCCTTTGTAGTTGATAGACAACAAGAAATATTAACTCAGAAGAACTGGCCCTGTTCTGCCATTAAAATAATTGGATTACTTTATAACGGAAGAGAAAAAGTGTGCATTTTTAAATTATTTCAGTCTGTACCTAGTAGGTGCACTGTACAATAGTATTTAGGAGTAGGTTTTTTGTGATAAAACTTGATGAATTTCATTTTTGTTTGTGCATAATTCATTTTATTTAATATTTGAGTATATATCACATATTTTCATGTGAAAGGTTATTTTCATTAACCTCCAGTATCTCTACATATTCATTTTAGTGAAATGGATCTTATGATTTTTCTAATAAATGATAGAATAATGCATTTATATGCAGATTAAATTAAAAGCTAAGCTGCTGTTGGCAACTCAAGAAATAGATCAAAATACTAACTTATGAAATCTTCAGTTCCTTATTTACTTTTGGATGATTTTTCATTACCTTATGTTTACTATGTAACTTTTTTGATACTAACATTTTAAAATTTAATTTCAATGCCTTTTATCTGCAGTGGTTAATTCTTTTTACTTATTAATGTAATAACATTATGTAGCTACCTTTTCAATAGGGCTAGATTCACAAAGAGGTTAATAATTCTACATCATTGAATGCCGTGATGGGAGCTGGTATTCAAATGGGTCTTTAAAACATGCTTTCCACAATAGATCTGCAGGATATTTCACACTGGAAACAAAAAATCTGTCACATAACACAGTGAGTTAGTTCTGAAAACTTTTTTCTATTTCCTTGTCAAGAGGTTTATTTGTATCATAATAGGAACAAATTTATATTACACTGAAAGTTTTCCACAGCAGACTATTTATTAACTCCATAGTGCTATGTTGGATATATGTGGCAAAATTAAAAATAAACAAAAATAAACCCAAAAGCCCCCCAAAACAAAGAAACAAACAAAAAAACAGGTAAAATAATACCTTAAAATAGAAAGCATCAGACTCAAAGATGAAGTGAAGAATTTATAAATTAATTCATTTTCTAGTCAGGCTGAAAATTTCCGGTATGTCTGGAAATCGAAGAACAGCAAAAAAATATTATATTTCTAAAACCTTTTTGCCAAAATGAAACCCTTGCTCTCTCACGAGTGTTTAAGGGAATTGCTAATTTGATCATTTCTGACAGTTTTAGTATACTTGGCTGCAGTGGAGTAAGTTCTGCTCTTTTTTAGACAAATACATTTTTTAATACCTCTGTCAGTTAGCTGGGCTGTAGTTCATCTGTTGTGCTGGCCCCCTCCAGCAACAGCAGAACAGGAAAAGATTTAAGATAACTGAGAAGAGATATATACCTGACATCTGTGTAATGGACTAGACACAAAATATGAATGCCCTCTTTCCCACTAATCAGAAACCACACTCCAATACAGATGGAAAAGTGATGACAGGCAAGGAAAAAGATAGAGACCAACTGGTCTCTTGTTCATGAAGAACTTTCTTCTGGGGGACTCAAGTTGGAGAAGTTTGTGGAGGACTGTCTCCTGTGGGAGGGACCCCACGCTGGAGCAGGAGAAGGACTCCTCTCTCCGAGGAGTAAGCAGCAGAAGATGTGATCAACGTGTGATGAACTGACCATAACACCCATTGCCCATCTCCCTGTGCCACTGGAGAGACACAGGTGGAGAATCAGGAGTAAAGTTAAGCTCAAGAAGGACCAAGGGATGGGAAGAAGGCATTTTTAAGACTTGTTTTGCATCTCATTATCCTACTCTGATTTTGATTGGCAATAAATGAAACTGATTTTCCCAAGCTGAGTTTGTTTTGCCTGTGGCAGTATTTGGTGAGGGATCTCTCACTGTCATTATCTCAGCTCACTAGCCTTTTGCTGTATTTTCTTTCCCCTGCCCAGCTGAGGAGGGAGTGATAGAGCAGCTTTGGTGGACGCCTTGCATCTGGCTGGGGTCAACCCACCACAGCAGTCCACATGCAGGTAGTTAAGTGATTCCTGACTAAGCATCAAGTCAGGGGGCTTCTTTATAGAAGAGGAGATTTCCAATGGAAGGAAAACAGGAATTTTTACTAGATAAGGAAAATCCAGAGGTTGGTAATACAATTTTGTGAAGGAGTGTTCACTTTAAAATCTGGATTTGTTATAAATAGCAATGTTTGACCATTTTGTCATAAACAAAAGAGAAAAAAAAAACAAGCCTATTAAATTTTTTATTTCAAGTACTGATATTTTACATGAAGTTTAATGTTGTTCTGCAGTAATATGAATATAAATTACAATTATTTGGCAAGGAAAAGTGAATATATTTTTGACTTTAATGTTGTCCCCTTGTTTTCTTTTCCATTTTTCATTCCAAAAATAATTTTTATTAAGACTGACCTAATTTTGAACCTGATTTCAGTGAATTGAACAGATAACTTTGCTGGATTCTGTAGTTATCTCTTCTTCAAAAAACTGGATAATAGGTAGGGATAGAGATAGGGTGAGATGCTGAATAGTAGAAAAGAGAAAAGAAGGTTTAGGTTTCTAATTCACTTTTTATGAGAGAGTTATAATGCATAAATGGAATAAAATGTGTTTTGAAATGTGACCTGTCTAAGATGTGGTTATATACAAAGCTATATAATGTACATTTGAACTGTGTGATTGTCATGATTTTGAGAAGGAATATAGCCGGCGTTTAGAAGATGAAAGAAAAATCTGGAAGGGATCGGTTTAATGTGTTGGGTTTTTTTCTCTCAGAGATAACATTTTTGAGAAAAAGAAAATCAGTTCTGCTATGAAGATACTGTGTTAACTCTGGAAAAGGGATTCAATCAATGAAGTGTGAAATGGAAGAATTTGAATCACTTTCAGCAAAAAATCTCAATGTGTCCTTAACTATGGAGTTACCAATAATATTTTTATAATAATGAAAATGTCATATCATCTAGAGTTCATATATAATCATCTAAAGTGTCCCGAGTTAAATAGGAGACCTGGATTTTAGTTTCGATCATTCAATTCCTACAAGTAAAAATAGCCTTTCTTTCTTTCTTCTGTCACCATTTAAAAAATCAGTTCTGAGGAAAGAGAAAACAAAACTCCTGAGGATGAAGTCTGTGAGAATCTTGGGATTAATACTTATGTACTTTATCCCATTTATTTTCTCTATTAAATGTGTGAAATAATACAACGTATGCCATACAGTGAGGTTCAATCACATCAAATTTCATACAAATTATACAGTGGATGTGTTCATATTTTGATTTTATTTCCTTACCTGCCCCTCTGGGTTTGTGGCACATTAAAGAACAGATTTGCAATTGCCATTTTAGGAGGCATCTAATCTTACCTTAGATTTTCTTTATTCTGTTTTGCTGCTAGTAGGTCTGTGTATTATAATGTGACTTTTTCTAAACAAAAATAATCCTCTAGAAAAATGTTGGCCTCAATTTCAAAGGTTAGCTGAAAGAGAAAAAGATTTGTGTCAAAATCTTACATATCAGGGTCATTTGTATTAATCAGTCTTTTCTGTAAAGCTGTAATCTTTTTTATTCATGTTGGTGAAAGACTTTGTTTGCTGTGGTTAAGCCACAAAGGAATTAAACTTTTCCTCAGGTATGTTTGTTGTCATTAAAGATCAAGCCTTAGAGGAATGTGGTAATTAAGCTGCTGATGACCAGTGTAAGAACTAAGTTTACTTACACACTGCAACATAGCAGTGCATAAAACAGTGCTCAGCTGGAGACAATTTTACTCTCAAAGACAATTTTCCCTTGACATTAAGAAGACTGTGTTGAGGACAAGCTTGATAAATACTATTTCTTACTCTGTTGGCAAACCAAAGTGTAAAATGAGACTCAATGAGAGGCAGGAATGCCTTTTCCTACTGTTTGGCTAATGTGCTGAGAAATACCATGTGAACAGCCATCTTGAGCTGCTGGACTGGCACTAATTTATTGCTGTAAAATGGGACAATGGATGGCAGTACTCATGAAACCCTGGGGAAGGTGTGTGAACAATGAATGAGGGGTTGCTGTAACTGCTCTGATGGCTTTCAGAGGCTGAGCTCATCTTCAAAGGGGAAGTAGAAGTTATGTGTTAAGTGGAGATGCCTGCACTGACAACTGTGAGCTTTGCAGCTCTCCAGGCTGGAAGCTGTGCAGTCTCATCAGCACAGAGCTACTCCCAACCTGAAGTACAAAACTTAACAGCTTGTGCATTACTGTGCTAATTTTGGGCTGTTTCATGCCCAGTCAGTGCAGGCCCAGTCGAGCCAACCTTATCCTGCCTTATAAAAATATGTAAGCTGTCTTTTTCCTACTCAGAATAGTAATGGAATAGGTACAAGGAAAAAAAAAAACAAAACAAAACAAAGCAAACAAAAACCAAAAAAATCCAAACCAAAAAAAACCCCAAAACAACCAAACAAAAAAAGAAAACATGTGCATATGTATATTTGCATAAGTTTTGGTTTTTTCTCCTGGCTTCTTAGAGAGTCCTGGTAGACTTTTGCTCTCCTACTGTAACCGTATTTCAGGCAGTTAACTTGGTCTAAACACCGACTGAAGACACTAGAATGACCCTAGCATTTTTATCCAAAGGCATAAAAGCTGTAGGAAGTCCAAGCAAAATAAATAACTTGATTAACACAAGGGAATTTGTATTTAGGCTAAATTTCCTCCCCACTGTTTCAATTGCTTAGAAATTCAGAACTCAGTCTTGCAAATTTAGGCTCTTCTATGTCTTCTTCTATCTGTCTACCAGAATTTGCAGTTCTCTCCAGAAAGAGAGAGACCTTAGGTTTAACACATCATAAAACAGTCAAACATGTTAATGCGTGAACTTTGTGTTGGAACATTTTCTAAACTGGTACACATTATATATCCCAGAAAAGATGGGGAGATAATATGAGCTGTTGCAGGAAAGCACTTGTTTGCTATTGTATTCACATGAGAAAACTTGGATGCTGAGGAGAAACAAAACAAAACAAGACTAGGAGCAATATAAACACTTCTGTTAATGAAAAGCATATGGAACTTTATTAAATATGTTGTTTTTTCATATGTCTTGTCTGCTCTTCAGGATTATCCAGTCTTGGTTCTTTCTCATATTTTTGATATACTTTTTCCACTTCATTATCCTTAATTTTATTTATTTTCGTTTGGAAGAGAAAAAGATGGAAGCACTTTCTTTTTTTCCTAATAGAAAAAGTCCCTAGTCTTTTTTCTCCTCTCCGTCTGGATATAAACCCACAAATTCATGTTTGGCTGTACAGATGATGGGATCTATAGCTATTTGGCTTATTCAGTCACATCTCCTTTCTTCTGAAATATATATGATCCTGTATTTGTACATTCCACCTGTTGCCTTCCCATGGTATTAGCAGAGGGCTATGACACTAGTGACCCTCAAAATGTGCAGCTCCAGATTGCACTCAGATATCATTCTCATTGGTATTTCTTATACCGTGCAGCAAAATTAGTCATTAATAATTAAATTGTATATTTGAGTGTGCCTATATGTGCAGAGGAGGACAGTGAAGATACATAGAAGGTGAATTAGTTCTTAAATAGAAAAATCCCTGAAGAAGTTTTAAATAATCACAGATCAAAATCTATTTCAGCTCTCTGACCTTATCTTGAAAAATATACTAGCGTTTTCTTTACCTCAGTGCATTTGAGGTAGCAAAAAGACAGTACAGAGATCAAACAGAGTGAAGCATCACTCAATAAAAGCTAGTCTCAGAGGAATATTTGGGTTATAAGGTGCTCTTACAACCATTTCTAATTTCATTGAATTCCTTTATACAAGCATTCATTCCTTCAGAGGCTGGAAAGGCTCACTGAATTTGCAGGCCAGGTTCCTTAAGGAAGGGGTGTGTGCAGAGCGGGATCGTGAGCACGAGTGGGGTGTGCAGGCAGGGCACCCCTGTGAGTGTGCAAAGAGGCACGGCCCCGCTGAGTATGAGTGTGCACAGCTCACTGTTGTGAGCACCAGTGCACTGCTGCAGTGTGGTGTGAAGGGCACAGCGGTAGCAGAGGAGTGTGCAAGGCCCCATTGTGATTGTCTGGTTCAGCTCTGCAGCGTGTGAGCGTGCAGGGCACCACTGTGAATGTGTTCCAGGCACGGTTGTGAGCATTGGATGTAATGAAAGGGCTGCAATGTCTAGGCCTCTAGGTAAGGACTGAGGAAAAAACAAATGAAGTGGCTATCATCATGGGGGGCTGGCTCTTGGCCACCCAGCCAAGACAGTGGCACCAAAAATTCATTTTTTGAGGAACCTAGGGATGCCTCCAAATCAACTGCCCTTGTCTTCATGGGGGAATTCAGCTTGTGGGTGTTAATTAGGAACACCATGCAGCTAGTAGAAACAGGCCCAGGAGATTCCTAAAACACCTGGATGACTGCTTCTTGGTCCAGGACTCAGGGAGCTGACTTGGAGAGGTGCCCTGCGTGATTTGTTGCTTGTTCCCAGAGAGGCTCTTGTGGATAAGGTGGTGATTGGTGACCATCCTGGTCACAGCAACTGTGCAATGATTACGTTTCAAATACCAGGTGTCTTGTCTGCACTTGTCTTGCTCCCAAGATGGACCAGGAATAGGTGAGCACAGTTGGAAAATCAGCATGTTTTAGTAATGTGTCCATGGTGAAGCTGTTATCCAAAAGTGGGTTCGTTCATGCTGTGTAAGAAGCCATTCCCCCACGGAGTGGAGGGATTTATTTTCAGTCTGCACAGAAAGGTGTGCTGGATTACAAATCTACAAAGCCAGCATCACAACTATCAATACTTGGCATTATTTACATATATTAGCAAACCAAGGCATTAATGTTCATTGACTAAAAATTATATGATTCTCTAGTTAATTAGTGTTCTATCTTCTATTGTTTAAAAGATTCCCTCATTTTTTATGCAAATTAGTCTGCATGCTCAGTCTTTCTCTTCCTTTGAGTCAGTAGGTTTCTTGGATTGATGAACCAGGAACCAGTGGTCATGATCTCTCCCTGCCAGAAGTACCTGTTGGACTTCATTTCAGCATGGTTGCTGAGCTGGGTTTATGAATTTCTTTCTGGCATTTTCTCCCCATTGGGACAACCCCTGGTGTCTCTCATCTTCCCACTGGGACAGTTCCTGGTATCTCTCATCTTCCCATTGACTCAGCTTTTGGGTACTCTCATTCCCCTTTGGGACAGCTCTTGCTAGGGCAAATTTGAGCCATCTAACCTGATCATGAGTCACAATGGACATGTAGGAAAAAGCGGTTCCACAATGAAATAAATATTCTTGTGTCTGTTCATTTAACCAGAATGAAAAATTTGTTTTATAATACATCAAAAATTTGTCTTTCAATTGAAGATGACAACCTTTTCTTATTGAAAATGTTTTCAGAATTTCATTCAAAAAATATTTCCAGGGTATCCTTAGAATCAGGGTGCAAAAATGTATTTTGGTACAATAATGTATTTTGTTTGCTTTATCTACTAAGTTTTAATTTTGAATGTATTCTAGAATATAGCATAAAGAAAGAAAAGGAAATACTCTGATGTTTTGATTTTGTCTTTGAAATTCAATGCAGCTAAGCACACCAGTGTGCTTACCTGATCCACCGAGGTACCTGAGGAGCCTTTTTATCTGAGTCTTGTGGGATTTGGATTCCTAACTCAATTAAATCCTTTATATTTCTTTAGATTTGCTTCAAACAAAGCATTCATACTAAGCTTTAAAGTAAACTTTGGTGAAAGGTGTAAAGTTTTCTTCTAAAACTCAAATAGTAGTGGTTTTAATTTCCTTTGCCTAATGAGATTAAAGTACTGAACTACTGTATTACTCTGGTGACCTCTTTCTCTTTGGTAAGCTGTCTCAAGTGTGGCAAATGTGGCATATGGGAACAGAGGAAATGTCAAAGAGGGGAGCAAAGATTTACAAAATTTAATAACTTTCATAAGCTTTAGCTTCTTGACTTAATATGGACCAAAAAAAAAAAAAAAGGAAGGAAAATGCCAGATGCTGTAATAATATGGGTTCTTCTAAAACAGAAAAAAAGTGTACAAACAGATTTATAATGACTTTTTGTAATCCTGGAGTGAAGATTTACCATAGTTAATATTTTCTCTTTAAAGTTCAGTTAATATTGTTGTTTCTTTCTAAGTCTTTCATGAAGTTCAAGACAGACCAATGCAGGAGCAAATGCTGCACTTCCTAAGTTCCTTGTGGTTAATATGTATTTCCTAATCATTATGGTAGCTGGTGCTGTTCTGTGTGCTGGTAGTAAGCTTCAGAGTAAAGTCAAGAATTTATTTTTCCTTTCAGTCATTCACACAGAAAATGTTAAAGGGCTCTTGTGACTAAAAAGAAATGCAAAAGAGAAGGAAAATGTGTCTTTCCCAAAAGCTGGATGCTTGTCCACATATACAAAAAGCAGTGTACCAGCATCTATTATCAGTGTATATTTTTTGAAACTAAGATATGTAATAACAGAATAGACAGTTACAAGGACAATAACATTTTAAAGTAAATGTGTCACCTGCTGAAGACACAGCTGCATGAAGGGTGCAGTTTGTGAGGATTTTTCCCCATCTTTAGTCATTATTTGCCCTGTCTGATGGCAGCAAAATGCAGGTCCTGATCTGACACTGTCTCCCAGTGCAATGATGTTCATATCCAGGCCACACCAGGGGGCCCTGACAGCCGTAACCAGGCCACGGAGCATCTGCCCTTCCAGACCTCTCTGCCCTGTGCCTCCTTCCTTCCTCCCAGACTCAGCCTTTCCCTCCACCTCTGCTTCACTGACCTACCCCAAAACATCTATGGGAAGAGGACATTATTCTCTCTCCAAGTGTTTAAATGTTTCTGGAGCATCTCAAAACTGCTGATGATTACTAAAGCCTTGCTTAACAGATTCCTAATGGCACCATACATTTGTATTAACATACTGATATAAATATTGACGTCATATCCCTGTTCAAGAGCACTGCTGTTGCTAGGTCAATTCTTTCTGCATGCAAATGCACTCACAGTAAATCAAACTGAAGCAGTGATATATGCTGAAGATTATTAAAAAAATTCTTGCCTGCTTTGGGAAAAATGAATTACTTTGTCATATTGAGTAAAGAAAAATAAAAACTTCCTAGAACTGCTTTGTGCTCTCTAATGCTGTACTGCATTCTAACTTATATTTAGTTGCAGGTATAGACACAAATTGCTGTCTGACATAGATATGGCTTTAAATAAATCCATATCTGCAGTTTCGGTCTAGCAGGGCTACCAGCAAGCAAGAAACAGCCATCAAAATCACTAGGAGTTGTATGCAGTTAACATATTCTTTCACAAAAAATATTGATATTTTAAATCTAAGATCCCAGTTTCCATACATTACTTTCTCCCAGTATTTTAGGAGTGAAAGTAATGTAGAACAGAATAATAAACAGAAATATGTAATTTTTAAAAATATGTATATTCTTGGTAACATCATGGCCTATTTATACTTTTTATGGTTAGAACTTTTTCAATCTTTGAAATTTTAAAGTAAGAATGATACTTGGATTCAAAGTCTTTTTGAAATAAAGTATTTCTTTGGGTTTCAGCTCTTTCTGAAGCTCTCACTGCAATTCTTTGCATTTCTGTACAGTGCTAGTCACATAGTCATGATAATGCAGTTTAAGAAATTTCCACCAGATCAGTCACAGCAACAAGATAATTGTGCTCTCCTATGCACATGTTGTAATTTGATTAATTTTAATCCTCTTGTGTTATGAACTAATCTGTTGAATTTTCTTATATTTACTCCAAGAGGATAGTTCTCAGATATTTAGTTATTGCAGTTCAGCTGATATTCAGCAACTTTGTGATATTAAGCAACTGAGTTCTTTGTAGGAAAAAGTTTAGAGGTATACAGTGCAGCTGTTAACTCGAGTGCTACTGAAATTCCAACATGAAAAACTCCTTGGTCTTCCTCATAATCTCCAAAACAAAGCTGCTGGTGAACAGAATGTATTTTCAGAAATAGTTTCAATAAAGAGAGATTATGGAAGAGATTAAATAATTTGCCATCTGCTATGCAACATGATACACCAGTATGGCCCAGAGATTCTCTTTTTTGGGAAATCTCCTTTCTAAAGGAAAAAAGTACCCTTACATGTGCTCGTTCAATTTTTAGAAATTAGTGTAATCTCTCCCCGTGGTAGTTCTCTTCAGGCTTAGTCACTATTTTGTTTCAGTTACTTTGTTTAGTCATTCCAGAGGGAGGTTTAAGACCGGCATGTACCAGACTTGACCTCCTCACATACTTATGTTGAGATTCTAAACGTATATATGTAATATATATGAAAGATTATATAAAAAGTTACACATTATATAGAAATTGTGTGATAGTGACACTGGGTGGAAGTTGTCTTTCAAAATAAATCACAATATGTTTGGGGAGCAAGGAGGAAAGAAACTTGCACTCTTAAGGTTCAAAAAGAACCACAGATATACTGGTATAGCCAAAAAAAGAATACAAAGGATTTGGTGCTAATAAAACCGAAGTTGTGGGTTTGATCCCAATATGGGCCATTTACTTAAGAGCTGGTCTTGCTGATCCTTGTGGGTCCCTTCCAGCTCAGACTATTCTGTCATTCTGTGAAAGAGGATGTAGAACTGCCCTCAAATAAAGTTGTATAGTAAATATAATGAAGAAGAACCAGCTCATTTCAGATGGGCACAGAAATTAATGCAGTTTAATATCAGGCTTTGGAAATTAATCTAGTAAGCAAACTATTGTGTTTTGTGGCTGTTGATTAAATTATGCTGCCATCTCTATGCTGTAAGTGTAAATGTACGTACAGTCCCTGAGCTGAAAATGAATAATTGAAAGAAAGTAGCAGACAGAAGCACGCAGAAGATTAGGGACCTGTGTACCAGGTCTGGCCGAGATGGAGTTACGTTTATTCACAGCAGCCTTTATGGTGCTCTGTTTTGGATTTGTACTAAAAATGTATTGGTAACACACCAATGTTTTGACTACTGCTGAGCAGTGCTTGCACCACATCAAGACTTCTCTTTTTCCCATTCTACTCCTTAGGGGTGGGGGAAAGAGATTGAGAGGGGACTCTGCTGGGAAAACTGGCCAAAGGGATATTCCACACCAAATAACATCATGATCAGAAATAAAAGTTGGGAGGTTTTGGCGATTGAGGTAGCCATTGTTCAGAGACCAGCTGGGCATTGGTCTGCTTGTGGGTTGTGGGAGATAATGAGGGAGTGCTTATACATCACTCATGGGTTTTTTTCTCTTCACTTATTAAACTACTTTTATCTTGACCAATGAATTTTCTCGCTTTTGCTTTTCCTATTCTTTCCCCTGTTCTGTTGCATATGTGGCTTAGTGATTGAGAAGCTGTGGGATGCTTGGCTGCTGGCCTGGGGTCAATCCAGCAGAACCTGATCAGTCAGTCCAGCCAGGATACCTTTAAAGTGTGTGTTTATGAAGCTTCCTAATTTATATGACATGGTGAAACAGAATAGGAGAATTTGGAAGAAGCAAAAGGGACTGAATAACCAACAGGGGAAAACTCCTGATTTAGAGTAGTAATGCCTTTTCTTGGTCTTAAAATCAAGAGTCAAACATGGTTAGAAGGGAAAAAGGGATTTTACCTTGGTATTTATTTTAAGGATCCTTAGGTGCACCATGTCTACGTCAAATGCACCTCAATGCCCACTGCAATGCACACCCCCAAAAGATCTGGTATAACATTGTATGTTTTACTAATTAGCATATCTATCAAAGATTTCCCAATGAGAGGCTCAAGTGAGCCCCCCTCCCCAAGGAACCTTCCCCTGGATGGTTCTATCTTGGTTTACAGAATATGTTCTGGAGAGGACCTTGGGGTCTGGGGCACACTGATCTCTAACTACAAAGCTTCTAAAATGTTTAGTCTCCTAGCTGAACAAACAAGTCCAAGAATGTAGGCAAAAAGCACTAAGAATACAGAAGTTGTAAAAGGTATCACAGGGGTATAAAAGAAAAGGCAAAAAATCATCATGGCATCAGTAGGAACTTAGGAAGTGCAGCATTTGCTCCTGCATTTGTCTGTCTTGAACAGTATATTTATTCTATTTTTTTTTTCTTAAAATAACTTTCTTGGTTTAATTTTTTCTACAACATAACTGTGGTAATTAAAGGATTATCAATAATTCAGAAAAAAATTCTATTTAATTTGTCTTGGATAAGATAAAAGAGAGAATGACATAAAAAACTTCCTACCAGATTGACATAAGGGTATTTTCATGCTTATTATGCCTCTAAGTAGCCCAATGCATAGGCATATATACTCTGTTTCATGTTAATGCAGTATTCTGAAGCCAAGAAACACAGCATTTTTAATTAATTTATGGCAAGACATACATTTCTTTTTTCATTTTTCCTCTTCTTATGGGCTAGTGCATTTGCCAAGATTCCTCAATGACCAAATCTACCACTTTTAAAACTTCACTGGATTTGGGAGAAGTGCAAATTTTAGGAGCTAACTTCTTTAATAGATGACAATATCCAAAATAATTTTTCTGTTTCCCTGAAATGACATTCAACATCTCTTTCCATTACTGGCACCCTCTCATGACAGCCACTACACAGTTTTAGACTGAGAACAAAATATATGTTTTTAGCCTCAAATGTAATTTTTACGTGAGTTTTCAAGAGAATGAAAAATGCCTTTTCAAAATGAAAATGCTATATGCAACAGAAGTGCAGCATAGCAATATGCAAAGCTGTAACAGAAGTCAGTGCAAAAGGAAATTTAATTGTGTATAAATACCTGATGTGATCATTTGATAATATTCGTACTAATAATTATTCTTTTTTTTTTCATTTTTCCAATTTTATACTGGCAGTACTTTGAAAAAACAAAATCTAAGCAGTTTAAGAATAGAACTGACCATGTTTTCTGTCATTCCCATAATGTGTTGTGTTTTTAAGCTCTGCTTCTTTACTCCTGTCAGAGCTTATTTTTTAATCAAATAAAAGCATATGCAAAACAAAAATAGACAATCTTTGCATGTCTTCATAATGAGAACCCACACTGGAATACCATGTGTTATGTTGCATGGAGTTAATTGGCTCAGGCACTGTAATGAGTGTGCTATAAAGTATAAAAACTTCAGTTTTATTTTTTTTTGTAATGCTAGCTAGTCTAAGCAAAAAGCAGAAAGTAACAAGCAGGGTAAAGAGGGGTAATCCAGAACAGACTGTGATTTCGACGGTAAAATATTGTTGAGAAACTTGTTTTAAAGGTCACTTTGAGTCTTATGCATTGCTCAATGAACTTTTGAAATGATGTTTCATGAGCAGCCAGTTAAGGAAAGCCTGTTTTCTTGACCTGTTATGCCTCCTATTCTCCACCCTACCCAAAAATCTTACTGCACGTATGCAATATCCTTTGTTTGCTTTCTCTACCCATCATATTTACTCTCCGTACATACTGCCATCTTATTTCTGCATCCCCTAGGGCCCTTCTTGACAATTTTCCAGCTTTAGGAACAAGAGCTGGTGCTTTCTCCTTTACATACCCACTTTTCAGAATTTTTTTGTGACTTATGATATCACTTTGTCAGGTTTGCAAATGCCTTATTAAAAATCCCTGAAGTAGCTGAAAAATAGAAGACACGGTGACATTGCATAATCCTCTTTATATAAAATTAAATTAAGAACAGAATTACAAACATGGATAAGCAGGAAAAAATAAATCTGCTAGTTTTTATTTTATTAAGTACTATTAAGTGAAATAAATTTAGAATAACTTGCTATTTCTGTTGCAAATGTTTTAGAACTGTTTTGAACTGTCAGACCTAATTTGTTTAGATGTCTGGAAATCAGATTTTAACCAATGTATTGAAAACTTGAAGACCTTTTCTAACCTTGAAACCTGTATTTTGAACTGAAGCTTTTGAATGAGACTAGGCTGTAGGAGCAGACCCAGGAGTTATTGGCTTTATATTTTGTCCTTTTCAGCACTGAATTTTACCTTGAAAATGATACATATGGTACCAAAAAATTAAGGGGAAGACCTTCTTAGTAATGTTAAATATTCTGTGTTGGGTCCTATCCAGCAGGTGCAGCCTGCAAGATGCTTGTTCATTGAGAAGAATGATCTCATTATTAGGACAGTGATGCAGTGTGGTTTGTTTCATACCCTGAAATCACTCAAGGAAATAACAGAGTGAATGATATTTATCCTGGGCCCTCTCTTGTGCTATTATGTGTAGCAATAACTAGCAGCATATTAAAATAGAGATCAGGGACTACAACCATTCTTTTGAAGGCAGTTCTGAAATTTCAAAGCTGTTGAATTATTCAAGTATTTTCCATTTTATAAAATAAAAGATGATTGACTGCTTGATGGTGCGATGATATAAATAAAAACATCAAAAAGTATTGAGTGTTATTTTTTTCCCCATAGTTGTTTTGAACCCCCATAATTGTAGGTGTTGATTTTGTGTCAGTAGCAGCCATAATTAAGAAAGGAAACATTAGATGATTTCTGTGGTCAGTGCCCTACTTATGCACAAAAAAAAGAAAAAAAAATCCAGTCAAAGTAGAAATGGACACAGTTACAATATGAAACTGAATATAAGTAATCTTTTTGATATTAAAAATCTGAATGAACATTAAGCTTTTGTTTTCTGTCCCTATTTACAAAGACTAACACACGTTTAACATGTAAAGATGTAACATTTTTAAGGTAGCAATGTCAATATAAAAATGAAAAGAATTCTCTGAATAAATGTTTGGGTCTTTTTAAATGTTTTTTAGTTTTTGATGCATTCAAGTTTTTCTAGACTGAAAAATGCACGTGTATTCTACACACCACATGCAGAGTGTACATAGAAAGTGTTTGCTACGGTGCATGCGTGCTATCATCATCTGAGTGTTCACAGTAGTATAATTTTTAAGGATATGAAAGTCTGTTTTTCTTTTCATAATGTGGTTTTAAGCTTCTGTTTATATTCCTCAGTTACGATGGAATTGGGAGCATTTTATGCTGAGATCAACAGTTATCCCCTGAAATATCAGTTATCAGAAAATATCACAGGAGGATGTCTGTGTCTTATGATGGGAATGATGAACTTCTATTACATCTGAAAAAATTGAATTAGCACCTTCACATAGATTAGCACATTGGCTAAGCAGTAGTGTGGGGATTTTCCTAGAAGATTTTTAAGGTATTAAGCCTTCCAGCTGTAATAAGGTTAATACAGTTCTAAGTGACTTGAATGTCAGTGGTGGCAATTTAACTGGTACAATATTTCTCTAAGCAGGAAGAGAAACACTCTCATGTTCACTTCATTCAAAGACCACTTTTAGAAGAGGACATATGTTTTCTTAAGATTATCACTGAGTGTAACTGTAATAAAACACAGAATTACAGAACAGTTTAGGTTGGAAGAGACCTCTGAAGGTCATACGGTCCAAACCCCTGCTGCTCAGGCAGGGCCACCTAGAAATGTTTTTTCAGCACCATGTGTCTCTGGCTTCTAAATATCTCCAAGGATGGAGAATCCACAACCTCTCTAGGACACCTGTGGGAATTTTCAGTAACCCTTACAGCAAAAAAAAATTGTTTCCTGGTGTTCAGAAAGAGCCTGCCATGTTTCAGTATGTGCCCATTGCCTCTCGTCCTGTTACTGGGTACCAGTGGAAAGAGCCTGGCTCTTTGCACCTTCCCTTCAGATATTTGTATTCATTTCCAAGATCCCTCCTGAGCCTTCTCCAGGCTGAACAGTCTCAGTTCTCAGCCTGTGCTCTTTGCACAGGTGCTCCAGTCCCTTAATCAGCTGTGTGGACCTTTGTTGGACACTGCAGTCTGCACATATTTCTTGTATTCAGGAGCCCAGAGCTGGACACAGCACTCCAGGTGTGGGCTCACTAGTGCTGAATAGAAAGGGCAACCAACTCCCTCAACCTACAGGCAATACTTTGACCAATGCAGACCAGCTGTTTCATGTCCATCCCCTTGGTTTCCTGTTGAACTTCATTATGTTCCTGTCAGCTCATTTTTCCAGACTCTTGAGGACCCACAAGATAGCACATCTGAGGTATCAGTCACTCCTTTTAGTATTGTCTCATCATCAAGCTTGCTGAAGGTACACTCTGCTCCATCATCCAGACATTACTGAAGATGTTAAACAGGACTGGACCCAGTATTGACCCTTGACAAGCACCACTAGATAAAAGATATAATATAAATCCGTAACATGAGCATGAAAATATTCATAATAGTTTGAGTAATGTCGTGTGTTTAAGCCCAGCCAAAAATTAAGCAACATGCAGCCACTTGCTCAATCCCTCCCTCTTGCCCCCCCCCCCACCCCAGTGGAATGGGAAGGAGAATCAAAGTAAAACTTGTATGTTGAGATAAGAACAGTTTAATAATTTAAAATAAAGTACAGTAATGATGGTAAATTACAATAATGATAATAAAGAGTCCTTGATTTAGGATAAAAACAATTTAACAAAAACCAAAACATCAGTGTATTATCAACACCATTCTCATTCTGAATCCAAAATACAGCACTGTAACAGCTTCTGAGAAGAAATTAACTCTAACCCAGCTGAAACCCGGACAAGTAGATATTCTCTTAAGATATCTGGTGGAACATTTTGATGTGATTTGTGCCAAAAAATGAACAAACAGTTTAGTGGATAGCTGGATCATGTGATCCTTAGCAGGCTTTTCTAGAATCATGGAATAGGCTGAGTTAGAAGGCAGCCATCAAATCAAGTCCAACTCCTGGCCCTGCACAGGACACCCCAAGAGTCACACCATGTGCCTGAGAGCACTGTCCAAACACTTTGTGAACTCTGCCAGGCTGGTGCTGTGACCACTGCCCTGGTGAGCCTGTTCCAGTGCCCAACCACCGGCTAAAAAATAGTATCCTGAGATCCAGCCTAAATCTCTGCTGACACAGATCCATGCCATTTCCTCAAGTCCTGTCACTGGTCACGAGAGTGAAGAAATCAGGACCTGCCCTTCTGCTTCCCTTCATGAGGACGTTGAACACCTCAATGGGGTCTCGACTTGGGATCCTCTTCCCAGGCTAAGCAAGACAAGTGACCTCATACAGCTTCCCATCCAGTCCCGTCACCATCCTCATGGCCCTCCTTTGGACATGCTCTAACAGCTTAATTGCTTTTTTATATTGTGGTGCCAAAAACTTTCTCCAGGACTCAAGGTGAGGCTGCCCTGGTGCAGAGCAGAGCAGGACAATCCCCTCCCTTGCCCAGCTAGTGATGCTGTGCCTGATGCCCCTCATGACATGGTTGGCCCTCTTGGCTGCCAGGGCACTGATGACTCATGTTTAACTTTCCATCCATCAGGACCCCCAGGTCCCTCATGAAAAAAATAATACTGAAACAAAGTCAGTGGTATCTACCCTGCATAGTTAATCCTTCATCCAGTCAAAGGGCTTGAAACAGAGTTTGTGTTATTCAGCAATATATTCTCACAGATTCTGCAAGTGAAAGGAATTGGGAGCGATTAGAACTGAATATCCTGAGAGAGAAGATATAACTAACAGACTAATAATGTAAATCGAAGTGTACTAGCTAAATTAAGCAGTGAAAAGCAAGATTACAATTTGATGATAAAATATGATGAAGAAGATATTACCTGGTAACTTATATAATGAAATTAACACCGCTTAGATGTGGCTGTTAATTCATTTTTTGCATTGGGACTTAGAAGCAGAGAGTAATAAACTCAGATGAGAGAGAGAAAATGCTCTTTCAGAAAGGTAAAAATGAAATGATAAAAGATGTAATTGAATTCTGAAATAAATGAAAGTTAGTTTCTTTAGTCCTAAGGGGAAACTAATAGTGTAGCTTTGTTTCCATTCACTTCAATTTATGCAAGAGTAAAACTAAGTCTTATTAGGGCCTTGTAATGGTTACTAATTTTTAGGAACTGTTGAGTAGGAAAATTGGAACAGGGACATATTATTTTCCCTTCCTGGTTGTAAAAGTAAATGCAGGAGGAGACAGTCCAAAGATATATGAAATATTTGTTTGTGTGAATCCTGTTCACAATGCAAATTCACTCTAAAGTTTTTGTTATTTTTTTTGCTCCATCTTTCTATATTGGATCAACTTAGGTTATTGCATACACAGGGATGTGTGAAGATGTCTGAGTCTTTCTTATTTTGCTATGTATAATAAGTACTGTGGCATTATCCAAATATAGGAAAATCTCAAAAAATCGCTATCTAGTATGTTTTTCTCCCAAGTAAGAGATCAAATATTGTCTAGGTTTAAAATGCTAATACTGCTTTATCTTGCACAGCAGTTTGAATTCTCTGTTAAAGTCAGTATTCAACCAATTCTCGGATGAAACTTGAGCTTTGCAAAAGTTGATTTTCTAAGCTAGTTATCTATCTGAGCTCTTTTAAAGTTAATAAAGTATCAAATTCAAAGACAAAATATTTATTTGAGACAGATACTAATTTTAAGATGAAATTATTTGTCCTTTGGATGTACTGATTGCTTTCTACTGACTGGATTGGGGCCTAGTTAACTAGCTGAGACTGGACACTGAGTTTTTAAGTGCATGAACCTAGTGGTGAATTTTCATGGTTGAAATTCCTTAAGAAAAAAATTATAAGCTTTTTTTAAGGAAGGCATTGTAGAAAACTGCTCTTTTCCTTCTGTTGTTTTGGTATTCTTAATTAAAAAAACAGGGGAAAATGGTTTGAGGTTGGTGTTTTTTTGGCCTTGGGGTTTAGTTTTGTTACTGGGGTTCAGAATGTCAAATAAATCTAGCATTGCTTTCTGATGAACAGTTATTGTGGGACAGTATTGGTAGGGGCTGATGCTATTCAACAGGAAAAAAATGAAAACATTATTAACCATAATTTGTAATGTAGTTCTGGAAGGTCAGGAGTTCCAACTAAGATCTGTTAAAAATGTCCTTGAATAACCCATTAAAATTACTGATAGCAATTTTCCTGGAAGAATCTTTTTTCACATCTGGTCTTATTGTAAAGACAGTGTCTTCTCCTTCAAATCTATCCCATACTTTCATACTTTGTGGTTCAGACTACAGCTCCTTGTCCTAATATCTTCTGAGACTTTCATTTACCTGGTAACCTTGAAGATACATGATTGATTCAAATTAGATAGTGACACCCTGTGAACCACATGCCCTCTGTGTTGCACTAATTTCACTTCAGTATTTTATAACTGGTCATGCTGGAGTTCCACAAAAGACAAAAGAGCAATTGCTCAGTTAGCTCAGAAATTATCAACATTTAGCAATGTGTGTCCTAATAGCTCTGTCCACTATAGACAAGTACATGACATAAACATAATGAAAATGCAGTTAAATTTTCAGGGATAAAAAGCACACTGCTAGTCCCTCAATGGACTTTTTTCAAAGGCAATACTTTCCCACAATAAAGACTGCTGTGTGAGTAGTGTTTTCCAAAGCCTTTGACAATCTCTTGTAATTTTCTCTTCTCTTGTAGCTGATGGATGCACTGACTGGTCTGTGGATTACAAGAAATATCAAGTTCTAGTGGGAGAACCTGTTCGTATAAAATGTGCACTCTTTTATGGATATATTAGAGCTAATTACTCCCTAGCCCAAAGTGCTGGACTTAGTTTGATGTGGTACAAAAGCTCTGGACCCGGAGATTTTGAGGAACCTATAGCTTTTGATGGAACCAGAATGAGCAAAGAAGAAGACTCCATTTGGTTCCGACCAACAGTGGTACAAGACAGCGGGCTCTATGCATGTGTTATAAGGTACTATATTTAATTATACTGCATTTTAATTGACCAAATATGAAACAAGGCTTCTTTCTGCATCTTTAATACTGATTACACTGATTTTTTCAGCCCTTTACAGTGTTTCTCTCTATCTGGATCTGGATATAAAAGTGGTCTTCCTACTAATATGCAATAGAAAGAGTCAAAAACAAAGTGTAAAGCAAATGAGTGGCTAGAAAAGAAATTCATGATGCAGTTAGTCCAGTGATGCAAGGATGCAAGGAAAATGAGGAAATTGTTTTATCAGCAACTGGAAAGGTTTACTATCTGCCATACTTTTTTTTTTTTTTTTTTTTTTTTTTTTTTTTTTTTTTTTTGGTTTGTTTCAGTTTTTGTCTTGGGTAGAGGGAGGAGGATTGCTCTCTGGCTTGTGTGTGCTGAAGGAGATTTTTAATAAATAATGTGTTTATAAAAGCATTATTCTATGAGCTGCTTATATAATGTGTGAGACATTTCATATCATATTGTTTGTCCAATAGCATATTCAACATGGTTTTTCTGATGATGACAGTTCTCTTTAAAAGGAAATCACAATAACCTAGAAGTTAAGCTCCTGAAGGAGAATGTTTAGTTATATTTAGATTAATATTTTCTGATAAATGTGTAAGAGTAGCCATGAAAATGGAAACAGATTTGTCAATTATTCCATAATGATATTTAAAATACCATAATTAATCTCCTCGGTTTATATAAAGAAAACCTTAATTATCTGATGTTGTGCTTTCCAGCAAGTATAGATAAATGCTGAATTTAGCTACTGAGACATACTTTAATATATGTTTATCATCTCAACCTGTATTCATGCTTTTTTTTTGCATGGATTTTTATTTAATCCAAAGGTAGGTAAGAGCATGTTGTAATCTGCTTTAAACTACTGTGGTGGTTTGCTACGAGTCAGAAATTAGACCTACAAATAAACCACCCCACTTCCCACCACCCCCTTTGGCAAGAGAGGGACAAAGGCAGAGACTATGGGTTGAGATAACAATTTACCAAAAGCAAAGAGCTGTGGAATAAGAAATGCACAGTAATAGCAGCAATACTAATAACAAATAAAAAGGTGCTTTACACGCAAAAGGTGCTCATCACCTCGACCTAGTTCTGCATGGCCACCAGGACAAAGCCAAGATGGTGACACTCCCCGTAGTTGGAGCCATGTGGCTTTCCCCACCCAAAGATAAGATGGCAGCCATTCCTGTGCTCACCACCATGTGCCTTTTCGCAAAGACAAGTTGTCAGGAGCTTCCCAATTCCCAAGTCCAAGACAATGGAAAAAAATGATGGACAAACCCCTGAAAGCTAAATCGTTCATGTTGCACTGCGCTGCCACTCTGTTGCACTGGGCTCAGCTCCCCTAGGGTTGGTTTTGCCACTGTTTTGTTCCCCACAGCTGCTTGTCACACCAGTGCCGCCACTTTTGACCACTCCGCTCCACTTGGGCTCAGGCTACATTTGCTTCTGGTCAGAACCATTTCCCAGAGCCACACCTGAGGAATGGGAAGGGGATGGGCGATGATGGTAGAGGATGGGGTCTGCAGGCCAATCCCAGCCACCACCCCTGCAATGAAGAGAGGGATGTCACATCACAGGGTTGCTTCTTACTTATGGTATATGGACAGTGAATATAGCTGGATAAGGTGCACTAAGAGTTAATGTATATATTCAAGGCCAGCTCCCATAAATTATGTATTTATTACACACACTTGGTACAATAGTAAGTAATAAGTAGTTTCTGTCAAAAATTCTGCCTTTAAAGTTTCAAAAATAGCTGAAATATTGTTCCTGTCAAGAGAACACTTCCTTCATGTATTCTTTTCCTTCCCTGCCTGAAAACAGCAATTACAGTGTCTCCAGTAGCTGCCCAACATAATATCAGCACAGGTCAGTGAAACTGGAGTTCGGTAGCAAGGTCCTTGTGAAGATCTATATAATTTTGAATCATAGAATCATAGAATAATTTGGGTTGGAAAAGATCTCCAAGATTGTGAAGTCCAATATTTTAACAAGGACCACCACACAACTAAATTATGGCATTAAGTCCCACATCCAGTTGTTTCTTGAACGCTTCCAGGGATGGTGACTCCACCACTTCTCTGGGCTCTCCATTCCAATGCTTAACTACCTTTCAGTGAAGAAATTCTTCCTCATGTCCAACCTGAACTTCCCCTGACGCAGCTTGAGGCCATTTCCTCTTGTCCTGTCACTGGTTGCCTGAGAGAAAAGGCTGACCCCCACCTGGCTATAGCCTCCTTTCGGGTAATTTTAGAGAGCAATAAGATCTCTCTTGAGCCTCCTCTTCTTTAGACCAAACAGTCCCAGATCACTCTGCCACTCATGTGACTCACTCTCTAGACCCTACACCAGCTCTGTTGCCCTTCTCTGGACACCCTCCAGCACCTCAAAGTCTTTCTTGCAGTGAGGGGCCCAAAACTGGACACAGGATTTGAGATGTTGCCTCACCTGTGTTGAGTGCAGGGGAACAATCATGCCCTGGTCTTGTTGGCCACACTATTGATGATATGGGCCAGAATGCCATTGCCCTTCTTAGTCACCTGGGCTGTTGACCACAACCTCAAGATCCTTTCCTCCTGGGCCGCTTTTGAGCCGCTCTTTCCCCATCTTGTAGCACTGCATGGGGCTGTTGTGACCAAAGTGCAGGACCTGTCACTTTGCCTTATCTCATACAGTTGTCCTCAGCCCATTGATCCAGCCTGTCCCAATCTCTCTGCAGATCCTTTGTACTATCCAGCAGATCAGCATTCCTGCCCAACTCACTGTCACCTGCAAAATTACTGAGGGTGCTCTCAATGCACTCTTCTAAATCATTAATAAAAATACAAATAGAACTGGCCCCAGTAGTGAACCTTAAGGAACCTAACTAGTGATGGCCAACAACTGGATGTAGCACCATTCACCATGACTCTTGGGACCCAGCCATCCAGACATGATTTATATTTATGAACATGATTAATGTTTATGAACATTAATTGCTTTGTTAAGCTGTAATATTTAGTGGAGAAAAGTGCACACAAACAACTAAGTCTTGTTCAGAAACATAAGAGTGTCTATAAAGAATCCATAGGATACAGACAAATAGAGATAACAACAGAAGCTTAAATAAAATATTACAAATTATATTATAGATGAAAAACCTTCTCCATCTTTAACATACTTAAAATAAATTCATTAGGTACTTATTAGCCATAAAAATACTGCCTATAATTAATTCAGAGATATTCAGCTTTGAAGATTCAAATTCAGATAACAGCAAGGTTCAAACAGGGAATAACAGCATCTATGGAAATCGTTCAAATCTATTTTCATCCCCAGCTGGTAAAGAACCTGAGCGTCTGCTTCAGTATCTTTACCTGTTTCTATTAGTAACACACAGTACAGCATTTTAGACAAATATTTTGAAGTGTACAGAATTTTCTGATTTTACAAAGGAAGGAAAGAAGGAAGGAAGGAAGGAAATCAAATTATTGTCTACTCTTGCATTTAGGTTTATCACCCTTGCTATCGCCTTGCATGTCTGAAGGTAAAAGCTTCAAATGTAGAAGTATTTCTAACTAATTTTTAAGGTCAGCTTTAATTTTTGGTCTTTAGCTGTATTTAAAATATCTCTATTCAAATTCACAGCAGTTTTATATTCTGTTTTTATATTTACATGTAGATATGCATGTGCATCCACACATACAGATATTATGTTGTTGAATCACATAACTTCCCTGCCATATAGTTCAGTTTATTTGACAGAAATAAAATATAATGTCATAGAGATATTTTAAATAAAAGAATATTAATAGTCTCCAAAAACTGTCAGTTAAAACTGCTTCCAAATTATCTTTGAAAAGGGTAACAATCACAATATAGAATACTTTTATTTTTCCCCCCACCATGATTTGAAATGCACGCTTATTAAGTTTATGAAAAACTAGTTCTTTATCTTCATCATGTGAAAATTAATTTTAGGTTTAGATAGCATAAATTTATTATTTTAGATAGGATGTGTTCATCTTCAAATATGAAGTATTGGTTTTCTGTAATTTTAAAGATCTAATTCTGTAAATCATGTCAATTACAGCTTAACCAATGTAACTATTCAACTGTTAATTTCTGTACAGTTAGCTAAAATAATTGCAGTTATATGAATGATGTGTTGTTATCAACACATAGTTATTTTTTGAAATAAACCTGAAATAATAAATGGGAAGTTTAAAATAACACGTGCAATTAAGTTTTGGTAAAAACTCCCTTAGTCAGTTTTTCTTTTTCTTTTTCTTTTTCTCTTTCTCTTTTTCTTTTTTTCTTTTTTTCTTTTTTCTTTTTTTCTTTTTTCTTTTTTCTTTTTTCTTTTTTCTTTCTTTCTTTCTTTTTCTTTCTTTCTTTCTTTCTTTTTTTCTTTTCTTTTCTTTCTTTCTTTCTTTCTTTCTTTCTTTCTTTCTTTCTTTCTTTCTTTCTTTCTTTCTTTCTTTCTTTCTTTCTTTCTTTCTTTCTTTTCCTTCCTTCCTTCCTTCCTTCCTTCCTTCCTCTCTTTCTCTCTTTCTCTCTTTCTCTTTCTCTCTTTCTCTGTCATGGAGGCTAAACATCCACAGTAGGAACTTGTTCAATTACCAATTAAATTTAAGAAGAATATGTATTTTTACATATTTCATGTATGCACGATTGTTTAATTAATTATCAGAAACATTGAACACAGAATGTATGAGGAAATCTTTGCTTTACTGAAGGAAATGGTGAGCAAAGAAAAGAAATAGAATCAATTTTTCATTAACCTGGTGGAAGAATCATTTCTTCATTATCTTGAATAATGTAAAACATGTTTACAAATAGGAATTGCTATTTCTGGGTACCAACCATTTTTGAAATCTGTCTTACTCTAGGAGGGGCTTTTATCGTGGTCATACATGCTTATAAATATTTTTATTTCTTTATAGAGTTTTTACCAGTGATTATCTTAAGAAAAGAGTAACCATTCATATAATAACTACATATCAAATCTCTATGAAAATCAAAACCAAAATAAAACAAAAACCTAACCAAAAAAACCCAAAAACAAAAAAAAAGGGAGAAAGTATCTGAAAATGAAGTCTTAAAACAGTTTGTCTTAAAAGTTCAAAAATGTGGTGTTTTCTAGATCTGCATGAGATCCTTGGTTATGTTTATGCATATTACTGACAAAGGAATCTGAAAATGGATAAGAGAATTAAGCTTTCTCAAAGGAATACCAAATGAGCTAGTAATACTACAAAAGAAGTCTCAGAAGAGCCTGTTATTCTATCAAATCCTTTAAGGCAGTAACACCACTCATTCTCCCAGGTAACAAGTGACAGGACAAGAGGAAACAGCTGCACGACGGTGACTGTGGACGTGCTACATTAACAGTTGGACTCGAGGATCTTGAAGGTCTTTTCCAACCTTAGCAATTCTATGGTTCTAAGACAGCAACTCTGACAGCCTCTTGAGATGGTGTGCAAGCTCAGGAGAACCTTTTCCAACATATGAGATGAATTTCCTTGGTCCTTGCCTTTCTGTTCATTTGGTTTATAGAGAGTGCAGGGGGCTATTTACTCTGCCTTTGTTATTTTTACACTCCATTTGTAAGCTTGCCTGAGCTTTTTCCATGGTCTTTTCCTTTTGTGAAGATGGTAACCATCACAAGGAATCTGGCTCTTATGGAGATGTTTTCTTATGTTTGATCCATCCCTTTCAAATGCCAGCTTGGTAGGGTAGTCAAATATCCATGAAAATTTTGACTGTGACTTAGGGAGGCTTGGTGAGTAGAAAAAAGCCTTCAGGCGAACATTAGGAATTTACACAGGTTGGGTAGCTGGAGCATACATTAAGTGTCCTGTACAGATGGCAAAAGCAGTTGCTCCTAGAAATAAATGTGGGATTTTCTTGAAGTTAATGCTTGTTGAAAGTCAGGAGATTGAAATCCACTCATTCTCCACTGCCCTGTCCCTCTGACACTGCAGGAGGTCAGCTGTCTGACATGAGCATCTTCATTGTACATGATAAACACCTTCCACATGTGTTAGGACAAAACAAATATCTAATACTGAGGAGATAAGCAGGTGAGTGCAATGTACATCTTGTCATTATGGAGTTGGTATAACTTATGCATAAAGCTAAATTCCAGCATGTGTTTGCTATTTTCTTGGCTGAGTGAGAACTCAAGATGAAAAACAAGCAATGGTGATGAATAGAAAAAGGAGCAATATCATCCTTACTGTGGGTGGAGTCATGAATAAGTGAGGAGTCTTGATGAGCTAGAACTGAGCAGGTTAGTCCAGATAGTTCTTTTATGTAAGGCTTAACTAAAGGATATATTAATTTTTACTGAGGGGAAAATATCAAATGCCTGTACTTGCACAGAATAGGAGCATTTCCAGGACACTTCCAAGGGAAGGCCATATTGACACTAGATCTGCAAGAGGCGGCATGTGGGATACATTTGGGTAAGCCACATGCCACTACTTACCCACTCTAAGGTAAATAAAATGAGCTTTTTGTGGCTTTTCAGCTAAACCATTTTCTAGGCTCCATCAGGCAGACTGACAGCTACAGCAGGAGATTAGATGTGGTACACAGGTGTATGAATGTAAGTGGATGACAGAACTGAAGTATCTTAAACTGAATTCCAAATTAAAATAACTTCCTTTGTGTGCTCCCATCACATACATTGAAATGCAGTGGCTGATGTGAGAGTTAAGGGACATATCTCTGTACTTATTACTATGGCATGAGGCTGGCATTTTAAAATATTAAACTTACTTGATGAGTTTATAATTTAAGAAAGTAATGGAATTGAATTAATTTATAATCATAATTCTTCTGAACTGCAAATCTAAAATAGTGATTGAGGCTCAAAAAAATTCATCAGACTGACTTAAAAGCCTTAATTCAACAAACAAGACTTTTGGTAATTAGTTTAGCATTTCCAAGGCTTCTGACCAAGTAAATATTACAAATCCTCCTTTAGAAAAGGGAAAGAAAAGCAGCAGCTGTGAATCTTTTGTCAGGCTCCCAGAAGTATCAAGTATTAGATAATCTATGGTGAAGTTTTGCATTACTTTCTCAAAGGGTTCAATCTGAAAAGGGGGTGTATGCCATTACCCAGAAATGTTACTAACACAAGTAGGGAGACTGTAGAGAACTTGACTGCTTTCTGCTCCCATTATGGTAAGAGTAAGTAAAGTTGGGAAAAAGGTGGTGTGTTTTCAGGATGTCTTTGGAACAATTCTATCCACAGCTCTCAACGATTAGACTATTTTCCCCAAGCCAAGACTGATCTAAGGCAGTCCTAGCAGCAGTGAGAAGTTTGTTCATGGTCTTGGTTCTGACCCTTGCTTCTCTCTCCTCTCCATTCACAAAGCAGAGACAGGCACCCAATATTACCAATAATGGAGAAGAGATTGTGTAGTTCCCAGCATAAAGAAGAGTGGAAAGGTGAAGGCCTCTGTCCCTCTTTCCCTTCTTTTCAATCTTCTCCTTTATTTTGATTAAATCACAAAGAAAAAAAAAAAAAGGTGGTGATTTCATCTTTATCTGATACAGAAAGAAAGGAGAAATCTTTATCGCAAGTCTTCAAGCTGGGGCTTAATTATTTATCTAGGGAGTGTTTTTGTGTGCTATAGAAAATTTAGTAAATATAAGAGGATGTCATGGTGAGAAAAAAAAAAAAGATTTTTTTATTTTATATCTGTGTGGAGAAGTTTTCAAAAAAATTTGGATGCAAATCAGATGGACATTTGGATAGTTGTTATATTGAAAATTAAATCAATGAAGGAGAAAACAGTGGTAAAATTGGCAGTGAAAATAAATAGACTGCAATTAAATAAAATTTAATTAATTAATGAATTAATTTCATTTAAGTTTTCCAATACATGTAACAGATTCTATTTTTTTTTTGGCCATCCAGTAAATAATTTTATAGGAATTCTGGCTCCTAATCAACAGCACAAGTAACAGAGTTTGGAGGGAACTGGAGGAAAAAAAAAGGAACAGATACATATTTACACAGCCTGTATGTTAATGAAATATTGCCTTGGAAATGTAGGGCATGAGAGAAGCAAGTTACTTGCTGAGTCTGACAATGTCAAAATAGCAGGTTTTTCAAAGGATTGCTGATGCACATGATTCAAGAGTTCAGTGTGAAGAGTAGAGTACTTGAAGTCATGTGAGATCTCAAAGTGACTCCAGATGTGATGTGCTAGAAGTAATAAAATGACATCTTGTAACACCTAAATCATTTGTATTCAAATATTTCACTTCTTTGTTCTATTACCATAAAATCAGAGTTCACATGTAAGCAAGAGACAAATAAAGATCCATGATTCCATTTCAATGGAATGCAATTATTCCATTTCATAATTAATTGTTTCTTCAATTCCATGGTGTCTATAGAATGACTAAAGAGTAACTCTTTTGTGGTAAATATGTCCATAATTGATGGTAGTCTGAAAATGATAAATTTACTTTAGTTTTTAATGTCTTCTTTTAAAGCTTACAAGCAGACTTAACAGATAGAACTTATTTGTAACACTGAAAATGATATTGTTCAGATATTCCCACTACTGAGAGAAACTAATGAAATTTGCATATTTGGTGCATGTTTAGTGTTACCATCTGTCAAAGGAATATAGCCTCATGCCACTAATTTCAAAGGTGATTAGAATGACCAAACAAATCTTGTGGTATTTAATTGCAAAAGGTGAGATTATCAAAGGTCAAGTCTGTCTCTATAATCTTCATTCAGCCTTTTAAGGTAGTAAGCATTATGATATAGCAATTGAGTCCTAAATTTGGACTTCAGTTAGAAAATTAAGATTAGACAGTGAGAAGGGCTCCTATTTTCACTTACTGCAAGAGCTAGTTTATGCATATAAATACATGCATTAATACACACATACACACACATAGTGGCACAACAGCATACATACAGATTCGAATATGCATGTATCTATTTTTATATAATAATAGAATCAGAGAATACTTTGGGTTGGAAGGAACATTAATGATCATCTGTTTCCAACCCTTTGCCATGGTCAGGGACACCTTTCACCAGACCAGGTTGCTCAGAGCCCCATCCAGCCTGGTCTTGAACAGTTCCAGGGACGGGGCATCCACAACTTCTTTGGGCAACCTGTTCCAGCGCCTCATTACCCTCTGGATAAAGAATTTCTTTCTAAAACTAAACTAGACCTATCCTTTTTTAGCTTAAAACCATTCCCCCTCGTCATATCACTATCTGCCCATGGAAAAAGTCACTCTCCATCTTTCTTTAAGCTCCCTTTAAGTATTGGAAAGTCTCCTCAGAGTCTCTCATTTCCAGGCTGAGCTAACAAAGCTGTCTCAGCCTGTCCATAGCATAGGTGTCTCAGATCACCTTCATGGCCTTTCTCTGGACCCTCTCTAACCCTCTCTAACCTCTCACATCTTTCTTGTGCTGAAGGCCCCAGACACACATGCAAATGTATATGCAGGAAATAATAGGATTAATAATTTTCAGGTCCAGGTTCACAGCTATTCTCAATCTAGATGCCATGAACATAATTCTTACATGTTTCAAATAGCAGTCAGTAATCCCCAGCTGTGGTATATTATTAAATGAAGAGCACATAGTCAAATACACCCTCGTGGTGGTTGATAATGAGTAGTGACACTCACAGGCAGTTTCTCTGTGTGTGACATTATATCTACTAAAATAGCTATTGTTCATGTTATCTTCAGTGTTGTTTAAAGTATGACTATTAACATGGCACTTTACAGGCAAAAGTTTAATCAAATGCATTCAAAGCTCATTATCAGTGTTACATACTAAAATTAGCTTGCTAGAAACATCTTTGCTTTTGGCTACAGTTTTCTTGTACTGTTTTTCTGTTTGTGGATGCTTGGAAAAAGACAAGGGTTTACAACAATTGAGTTTATTTCAGCATAATATTTTATATTGGGGCAAATTAAAAATAAAAGCCCTAATCTCATGTTTTAGTGAAAGTATGCTTCCAGAATCCCTTTCTATTCAATGCTGAGGAAAGAAGGATAAGGTGCATAGACCATAGGCCCTGTATCTCTTCAGCACCAGAACAGAGCAGATTCTCGGCCTCAGAACCCGCCAGATCTTTCTACCAGAATACAGGCAAGGCATATGTGTGATGATACACTGTCCTGCAGTATGATTCTGCATAATACTAATAACAAAGTGTGAAAATCAAAAGGCGAGGCTTCTAAACCAGCATCTTTGCTTAATTTGCTACAGGAGCCCTGGATAGGCAATATTCCAACACTAACAGACGTCGGATTTGCCACTATTCTCAGCTGAGGTGGAAAAAAATATCTTGAGAATGAGCACTTAAACCAATACTGGGGGGAAAAAAAAAAAAGGCTTTAACTGAGCCACTGTTCTGGCTCCAAGGCATCTGAATCTCATTTGCTTTAGGAGTAACTCTTTCCCCAACAAGCAAGGGCTTACACTGCTACCAAAGTGCAGAAAATACAAGTGCTTTTCAGTAGAAAACTCTTCCCTCTCAAAGTGTCTAAGTTTTTGTCTAAGATTCTGACTTCTTAGTCCCTGGAAAATGGCTAATAACTCCAGTGGGACCTGGATTTGCAGTTACCTGTTTGTCTTAAAAGCTTCAGAGCTGTTAAAAACTACAAACACATTCTTTCTTTCTATCACATTTGAAGGAAAAGTGTTTTCATTTGAAGCAAAATTCAAGAGTTGCTGGAAACGTCCTTCATAACCACTTAGAGTCTAAACTTGAATGTGAGAGTACTCACAGTGCTCACTGCGTGTTCAGTTAAGCAGCTGGAACTCAGGAATTGAGTCTGCATTACTTACCCATCGAGCTTTTTCAGCTGCTCATGCAGTCATTCCAAGTACATGCCATTTAATGGTCACTTGCATTCAGTCAAGGTTTATTTGAGAGGAGTTGATCTAAGGATCAAAAATTTTAGTTAACTCTGCAGTGAAAAAATGAGCTCTTTAACAATCATTTGGCCTAAGTTTTCAGGTTGGGCAGAAAAAGGAAAAAGTTTTCCCTGGGAGATTGCAGCTAAGTATTATGGTTTGAAAGGTAAAAGGTTAATGAAAAACCTGGATAGTGAAGTGATAAAACTATATACGAGTTTATAAGGAAATGAAATCCTTTGTATTCAGTTCAGGCTATGCAGTAAGTAAAACCAGGACCTGCATACTGAGCAGTAAGATAGAAAGAAAGATGAGATCAGAGAACATTTACTGGGGCTTGCACATCCAGAGTACCAAATCAGAAAAGCAAGTGGCTGAGTGGAGGAAAGACTGGGGAAAAAGAAGAGTGCTCATGCTATTTAAAGATAACATTGTAATATAGGCACACAGGGTGGAAGGATTAAGGAACCTTTAATTACTGCATTTCTTTACATCTAGGTTTTTTACTTCATGTTTTTTGTTCAGGTATTTAAAATATATAGATTACGTGGCAGTAGAGTTATACAATTTTAATTTCAATGGGGTGTGCATACCTTGCTAAAATTAATATGTTATCTCCCACTATTCTGCCCTGTGAATTTTACCCCAGGCTCTGTAGCACTATAGGTAGAAAAGTTATTAAGAAATTTTATGCCTTTACTGCTATACAAAATCATGTTGAATCCTTGTCCTTGGTAAAAACATCTCTAAGATGGCTGTGAGATTTAATAGGGATGCACATGTCTTTCACATTTTTAGGGTGTACTATTCTCTTAGTCTCCCAGGTGAGGAATGAGAGGGCCAGGTGTCCTCAGGCAGGCACAACTGATGCTGGAGGGGACACTGAGTATGTGTCCAACCTCCCCATTGCAGAGCACTTGCTTCTACATGCCAAAATACCCTCTCCCCAAAAGATTTCCTTCACAGTAGCACTGCCTTCATGCTTGGTAAGTGACAGTCCCTTTTTCTGCAACAGCAATGTTGTATTGATCAATTCATCATTTGAAGTGAGAAGAAGAATGGCCTCAAACAAATGTGAGATCTACTGGACTGCTATGATACACTGACAGTAAATACTCCATTTCTGCTTATTGAAATTGCTAATTTTTCCATTTGGCTCTCAAGTGCTGAAGCCAAAACAGTGTGCAGACTCCTTTATGGGCCTCAGGAACACCCTCTCAAACTCAAGCCTGTTCATTATTCAAGAGGTGTTACATTATAGAGCAGTTGTCTGGCCTGAAATATTGTCTAGTGCTTTTAAAAAAGCATTGTTTTTCCACTACAAATAATTTTCCTTATCAGAGCAGATTTGTGTTTATTTTTTTGTGGGAATTTTATTTAGGGAATCATTCTAAAATAATACAGGTCCCAGCACTAGACCTGTTGGTCATAGGAAGGCTTCAATAGGGAATGAATGAAAACAAGGACTCTTTTAACCTCTCATACTGCGAACCGGAGAGAAAATACCTAGTTGTTAATTAGAGCAATAAACTGGCACTGTATGCAACAATGTACAATTTGTTTAGAGTGGTACTTTTAAGCTGCGCTTTCCTATTCTCTATGAGAAAAATACACCCACACATGTTCAAATCTTGTGGATGTTTAGCACATGAGGAAAATCAGCAAAGGCCAAATGAAATTAAATCAGCTAAAATAGAAGAGTTTGGATTAATGTATTTATAGTCAAAATAGTGTGATCAACATGATTAATCAATAAATGTCATTTCTGTGGACATAATATGGTCTGAAGACATGAGTTGAACCAGCTTTAATGACAGTTTCATTGTGTCAGTGAAAGAGATAAGACACAATTGCATATGAGGAAAATATGTTATGACCTAGAATTTTTGGAAGGTGTTCTTCAAGCACTGAAAATTGGAGTCCCTCAGTCCCCTCAGGGCAGAACAGGCACAGCTGACTGACAGATGAAATACGCTGGGCTGGACAGCGGGTTCCTACTGTATGTCCTACAAAAGACTTGACATAAAGTGATTTACACAGGACAGTGGGTTTTGTCTTATGTGGGATATGGAGGGTATCCAACAATGTATGTCTTCCCTCTATAATGATGGGAGGGGGAATAGGTGGATAAGGCTCTGTAGCAGATGGCGATGTAGCATTTGTGCATGACACAGAACAGCAAATACTGCATTAAAACCTTAACTCTGGGAAACTACAGCAAATCCTACTGTCAATCTCTCTTCTCAAAGTCTCATATGAATGGTGACTTTAAATGAGCAATCTGCTTGTGTTTCAGTGCCTTGTTGCCACTGAGAATCTCACTGACATGCAGTACTTACTTTGACCATCATGTTTTGTTCTTTGGTGCTCAGAAAATACATCAAAGAAATTTAATTTGAGTGACAGAATAACTATATTATAGACTCTCTTAACAGTGAAGACTGCTAAAGGAGAAGTAATGTTTTTGAGTGAACAGCTACATGATTAGTATAGTTTTGAGCATTTTACATGAACCAGCATCTAACTCTTTCTGACTCTTCAGTAGTTCTATTTGGAAGACATGTGAGAGTCAAAGTTATGTTTGCTGAAGTACTGTATATCAAATTTGCAGATTTCGCAAGGCATAATACAGTAATGATATATCTTTGCATTTGTGTAAATCTGAATCATATAGTGGATGGTATTTCTTTAAAGTGGGCAAATAGCCACTGAGAATTGTATGACGGGTTTGACTTTTTGTCAGCAGAAAAAAAAAGGATAAAATATTTAGCGTAAGGTGCTCAATACCTGTTAGATAAAAATTGGCAGGGAAGTAATTTTCATGTGTTTAGAGTATTTTTGGGATGGCAATTTAGGTAGCAATCACAATCAAATATGGGTGATTTGCTCATTGTGTACTACGGTCAGAATTGTTGCAACTTATTTTTCTATACTCTCTTTAAGTGCATAAAGGGTGTATTTATTTCAGTCATTTCAGCTTCATTAATTGGCAAATTATCACTTCAGTTAAAAGTTAGAGGTTGACATGCAGAGTATGTTATAAAACTTTATGATCCTAATGAGGTCATGAACTTTATATGAATTAGTGCATTTAGAAAAGTGGAACTGGCAATTATGCAAAACATAATCTCCATCTTGTTTAAAATGAGTCAAACCTCCAAAGACAACAAATAAATAAAGATACCATGATTCACATTATTTATATTTACTTAAAATTTCTATGTTTACCCCTGTATTCCTATATGATATAGTTTTAGGTAGCCCTGTGAGGAGCAGAGAGTTGGACTCAATCATTATGTGTCCACTTCAATTTAAGATAATCCATGATTCTGTGTTCACCATGGAATTTTCATCCTATACTATATCCTTGAAGATACATATTTCTCTACAGAGACAATGAAAATGATGCCTCCTTTTTTTAAACTTTTACAGCTTAGAGAACAGGCAGTATGCACAGGCATGGTTATCTTCTGTCAATCTGACAGGTGAGCTTCTTGATAGGGATAAATGGCTTCACGTGGAGACCTGCCCAACATTTTCCAAATGTAACATCATATGTTTCCAGTTCTCTGTGGTGTGCACAAGAAAGGTGGAAGAGGGGGATATGCGTGTGTAGTGGTTTGGCCTAAAATACTCATTACTGTTTATCTTCTGTGAGATAAGAATTAGGAGAAACGCAAAGCAGGCACCGAACTTGAAAGAATATAAAGAAGTTTGTTAACAGACCTAAAAGAGGGAAAAAAAAAATATACCACACCTTTAGAACTCTTCTCCTCCCCCCACCTTCCTCCCTTCTCCCACTGACAATGTAAAAAGACAATCCTTAAGATGTTCAGTCTGTTTACCACTTCTATAACAACCTTGTTCAGTCCATTTAAAAAGAAGAGTCTCTCTTGCTCGTGCTATGAACACATTATCACAACGAGACAGCCGCCCACTTGCAAATAACTTTGTTCAGTCCATTTAGGAAGAGGAGTCTCTCTGATCGCATGTGAGTCCCTTCCCCCAACTTGCAGCTTTTCCCACAACTGCTTTCGAGGGTCCACTCTTGAAGATTTTTGGGGTTCAATTTTAAGGTTGAGCCGTTCAGAAACAAAAGTTCTCTTCACCCATCTCTGGGAGCATTTAATCTCTAAGAACAGAGGCCCTTCTCCTTCCCTGGGAGCAAAGGGTCTTCATCATCTTCATCGTTAGGACTATCTCTGGGAGCATCTCTAGGGACTGAGGTTTTCTCCTTTCCCATTTGGAGCAAAAGTCCTCATCTGGTCCATCTCTCCCTGTCCAAACTTCTCATGAAATTACAGCTGCATCAGCATCTGCCTATCTCAGCGCAGGTGCTTTTGCTTACGAGTTGAACACTCCACCCCCCATATCTTCATGAAATTACAACGGGATACTCTGATATATCATAGCTTCACAACAGACTTTCAGCTTTAAGCATCTCCTCTTTCTCTTCCCTCAGGTTTTCAGCTCTTCACAGCAATAAAAGGGTTAATCTCACTTCAGCCTTGCAGCTTTGCAGCTGGAATGTTGAATGTTGCTTATCACAGTGGAGAGGGGGGGAGCCAAGCCACTCCAGCTGCCCACAGCAGGGCTGTGGGGTGGTTCTGCAGGTGGAACAGGGCCCATCGGCTCCAGGATGGCCGTGGCCCGGCCCGGCCTGGCCTAAGCAGGGCCTGGCTGGGCCCGCTGGCCCCCACATGGGGGCCCGCAGCCACCTGTCCCAGTGCCGGAAACAAAAGAGAGCTTGGGGGGGGAGTCTGTCTATTCTTAAGTGTGTATCGCAGAGGCGGTCACAACTTTAAGTGGCTTAAAGAATTGTCCATATTCAAACTGGCCACTGATAGGTACTGTCAGGTCAGGTCCCAGAGGAAGCTGTAAGCATCCCTTTGCAAGGACACCCCTTCCGGGACTATGCTTGCTGACCTATGACAGCGTGTTTAGGATTTTGTGTAGAATATATATGTTCATAACACACAGTGAAATAGGGACAATTGAAGGTATTCTCTTCTAGTTCATAGCCCATTCATTCTTCCATTATGTAGGACCCTTAGACATGAAAGAAAATTTAAGTGGATCGAAGCCGTTAGAGATCACTGCCTTATCTAATTGTAAGAATTTTGAACTTGAGGGAACCTAAAGACATCCTATGACATAATCATACCTTAAAAATATTTTTAATTTCAATAGAGAAAACCAAACAAAAATATCTGGCTAAACATCTAGTAAAATTTTGTGAAAAACAATCTGATCACTTACACAATGCGGTTTTGAATCCAAGTAAAATCAAGAATGCAGTAAGTGTAAAGAAGTGTAGTATAAAAACAGCTATTTAACCAAACCATACTGTGATCCACGTTTTTCTGCTTTCATTTGTTGTGCAAACACTACTGTAGCTGCCACTATTATAAACTCAAAACACTAGCAGACAAGGATCTTTCCATTAACTTGAAAGTTTTGTTTTAGCTTGAAAAGTTTAATTGTGTAGTCAAGTGTATAAATACGTAGATACTTTATTATTATTATGTATGCGGTTTTTTAAATGAGGAAATATTAGGTGTTCAGTTGAAATAAGTGCACAACTGCACCAGTTATATCATGTCCAGCAGAAGATAACTAATGAACTAAATCACATCCAGGATGGTATGAGATAAGGTTGAGAACCTTGACTGAAAACAGCCAGAGATAACCCCACTGCGTTAGCACAGTATTTGTTTAAACACTTCCTTCTCTGGCCATTACAGATTTCCTTTTTCTAGACAAAATATACAACTACTCCTGGAAGATTTATGCAAGTGAGACATTTGGCAGATGATAAATCATATAGTTGTAAACACTGATTTTAATTTTCATAATGTAAGCCTATTCCAAAATGTGACCATTTAATCCCATCATATATGCATCAAAATTTCTAGAACAGAGAATGTTTCACATGCACAGGATGAGACACTCTGCCCAGGAGTGCAGTGACTGAAAAGGTCTGTGTAGTCATTTAATAATAATGCTCAGACTTGAACTCCTGTTTTGTTTCTGCATCTATTACCCTAAATATGTGACAGAGGATGGGAACATCAAGTAGGATGGCTCAATGAAAGGCAGGACGAGGTTTTGTGGCAAGCAAGTTGAGCAACATGCACTCAGGCTAGGAAAATGACTGACTTATGACTAGTATAGTCAGAGCCATTTACTTTTTGGTTTGATGAATTGTTCATTTGCTGGAATATTTAAACTGAATAAAATTATCTTTGTAAAATGCATGCTACACCTCAAACATAAGTTACATTCTGATACTAAAATCATGCATTTCATAGTGTACTTCATGTAGATGTTAGACTACAGGGTTATAGTATGACCTCTTTGGATGTGAAAAAAAAATATGTATTTGTCAATGGAACCACAGCTTTTATTCCTCAGGATGCACCTTAATATTATTATTGGGAAATAGATCCGTAGTTAGATCCAGGAAACTTAACAAGAGGCCTTGATAGACCTGAAGAAAATAATGAGCTTAATGCTGTGAAATAGTTGGGATTTGTATTCTTGTTCTTAAAAAGGGTTTGTGTCTGACCTTCAGCCTTATTATTCATTTATGCTCATTCGTTCTTCATTGTTATTTTATTCCATCTTTCTTTTTAATATTGTAGTGAAACAAGACATGATGTGTGTATGATAACATGTAAATGTCCAGTCATACAAGATGAAAAAAGAATTTACGAACAGCAAAAAAATAAAAACAAAGGTTCCAAAGAATTCCAGGACATAGGATATACTTATTTACATGCTTTGAACTGCAGGAATTCTGAGGCAGATCATTATAAATATTTATCAGATTTTGAATTTATAATCATTTGGCTCATGTTGTAGGTTAGTTTGATGGTACATAATTCACACTACACATGAAAAGACAAAACTGCATAGGTGATTTTGAAGAGATGCTTCACTGAAGTTAATGGACAGGCAGCCAAGGTGGCCTGTGAATTTTTGAAATTAAACAAATAATGTGAACAGGATGAATGAGATGGATTCATTGGGATTTTATCTGAAAATTTACTTTATTTCTTTCTTCTACATGAGAGGGTATGTGTGAGAGACAAAAATAACGTGAAACCAATTAATAAATCTTAGATATGTATGTACTTAAGTTTGGATTGTGAAGAACATTGCAGATTACAAATTGTGTAGCTACCACAGCACATTTACATCTTGGAAAATAAGAAAAGGGGGGTTGTAGGCTCATGTTGTCCATAAATATTTTATTTTTGTCAGAGTATCACTAAAATTCATGACAGTGCAATTTCCAAACAACATTCAAGGGCTTTGTGCATTGATTAAGTTTATTGGCTTTGGTCTAGTATTTAATGAACTGCCAGAAAAATTTATTGCTTAGCATACACAAGCAACATGAATATTATCTATTCATCTTGCTAATATAGAAAAAGCAAATGCTAATGTTCTTGGAGTCAGTAAACAAACTGAGGTGTTTTAGTATATACATACAGCGTTTGTATATACATGTAAGTGTATGTAAAAGTCAAGGTAAGATTGGACTATCATGATGCATTAATAAAGACAACTACTCTCCTTGAGGAATTGTCTCCTTCTGTTATTATATTTCTCATTATAAAAGGTCAAAATTTGTAGTTGAAAATTTCAATTCAAATATAAATAATACAATTTTTAAAAATCACAGTATGTACTATGTAACACAGAACTTGTAGATCTCTTTAAACATTATTTTCATGATTCACTTGCAAGGTCAGAATGATAAGCTTTCCACACCATTTCCTATTACATTTTTTAAAATTGTGATCAATTGCATCTCCTGGTTGAAACTGGATTCTTCTGACACGGGAATTAATGACAATTTTGATGACAAAAGAAGGGACACTCATCCAAGTCTTGAGGCATCAGCCATGTGAGTTAGACAGACAAAAATTAAATAAAATAGCATCTCATCCTCTCTCATCCAGAATAGCTGAACTTCTTCAACCATACCAAAATACGCCTAAAAAGATATAAAGTGTGTACCATGAAAATTAGTGCATATGATGCTCTAAGAACAAGGAATTAATGTTAGGCTTCATTTCTCTTGCAGTTACATTTACATCTTGCAGGCTGACATGGAGCTGTTTGCAAGAAAAAGATCCTAATCCACGATAACTAATCCCTGTGGCAGCTTCTGTGTTATACCACGCACTTGTCTCATAATGGCAGCCTTGATCTCAAGAGCGTAGGACATAAAAAACAAATAGATAAAGGTGTTCCTGACTTTGGATAGAACTTTGTTTCTTTTCCTGTGACTAGGTACACTGAAAAAAGCCAGGCTCCATCTTCTTCACACCCTCCCTTCAAGTGTTTATATATATCAGTGAGATCCCCCTGAGACTTCTCTTCTTCTGGCTAGAAATTCCCAGCTCTCTTTGCCTTGCCTTTCATGTGGAGGTGCTCCAGTCTGTTGCGATCCGGTTTAAACCCAGAAAAGCAAAGCAAGCTAAGTCTCCGTGCACAAATTGGAAAGAACTCAGAAGGCTCAAAATATTCCCAGAAACGAGATTAAAACCAAATGAGGTTAGATGTTGATGCCAAAAAATGGATGTATTTTATTTAATAGTAAAAGAGGCAAAGAGAAGGGAAGAGAAAAGAAAGAAATAAAGCAAGCAAGAAATAGAGAAAGAAGTATGCGTGGGGGGTGGGGAACAGGGAGAGGTGACAGGGGTTAGGTGGAAGCATAGCACCCCTCCAAGGGTCCCAATGACATCTCGTTGCTCCCCTCCATCTGGTCTGCTGGTGGTGAGGGTCCCCCATCGCTGCCGTGGCCACGCTGCCACACGCCAAAGAGAGCAGAATCCCGTGGATTAATACTCGCTGTGGGCCAGGTGGGAACGCCCACGTGTCTCCCTTGCAGGGGCTGGCTTGACACTGTCCCTTGCAACACTGAGGGTCTGTTGCACCATCTCTGGTGCTCTGGTGCAGGGTCTGGGGACCCCTTTGAGGGGGGCCCCTGTGATGGGCCATGTCACCCCCTTCTGCTGTGGATAAGCTTCCCCTCCCCGGTGAGGACCCCTCAGCTGGGCTCCTCTGCACAGGGGAGGATGGGCAGTCACTGCACCTCTGACCACAGGCTTTTCCAAGATAGCCAGAGCCTCTCCTCCCTCCACCCTGTGGTTCAAGGGTCTGTGCAAGCCTGGCAGCTGATAGCCCTGGGGCTGTGGTCTCCACTTTGGAGGTGTTAAACCAGTGCTTTGTGAATGTCCCCAGCGCTGAATTGTTACTTTATCTTATCTTCATCAGCGAGCAGTGTCAGGCCTCAGTCAGGGCCCCCCCATTCAGGGTGTGGTAGTCTTCTCTGCAGCTTTTGTAATACAGTTTTAAAAGTCCTTTAAGAAAAATTTTAAGTCATAAACTATTTCAGTCTCTGACACAGTCTCTTAACCAATTTAGTGGCCCTTCCAGTGTGTCCCTGTCTCTCTTGACCCAGGGAATGCACAACTGGACACTCTACCCCAGATGTGGCACCACCTCCGTCTGCTGGCAGTGCTCTATCTCATGCAGTAGAGGATATCATTGGCCTGTTTTGCTGCAAGGGCACATTGCTGGTTCATGTTCAAGTTGATGTTCCCCAGGACCCTCAGGTCCTTTGCTCCACAGCTTCTGGGTGTCTCCCAGCACAATTTGGTACCCAGAGCTGTTCCTTCCCAGGTGCAGGACTTATCCTTGTTGAGCTAGATAATATACCTGATATGAACAAGATTATCATGATATGAACTAGATAATAGACCTGATATGAATAATAAGGCATTCCTGCAAATTGCCTATTTTTTAAACAAAATAACTAAAAGCTTATCATTGGTTTTCTATCAACTGTCTGTTATTTTAATCTGAAGTTTCCTAATATTTTCTTTAGGGACTCTGCTTCACTGAAAGGGGCTCAGTTCTTTCCATTCCTCTTCTTTCTCTCTTTCATGAAATCTTAATTCTGGAAAATAATGAAATAAATAGCATCCTATCAATCAACAAGGCCTTCCCGTGCAAGTACTTTTAAGTTTTTCCTGCGTTTATTCAACAGCTAAATTTCAAACTCTCCTCTGTCAGTAACTAAAGTCACTACAGAATCACAGAAGATTTTGAAAAATGAAACAGGGCCATACAATATTTGAAAGCTTGATTATCTGTCTTACAATCATAAAGTCCTGGTGAAATAATGATCACGCACTAATAATTCTGCTTGTGCATCATCAGTCTCTGATCTCAAGTCTGTAACATCTCTGATCTTCTTGCTTCTCTAATCTTTGGTCTGTGTTTCCTGATAAGAACATTCAGTACCTTGCCATAAAGATTTTTGGAAGGTGTTTTAAAGGTAGAAAACATGAAAAAGAGAAATTTTGTGTTCAGAGGAACACTAAGAAATTTAGGGTTAGTTTAGACAACTTCCATTGCAGCGATTCAAGAAAAATAATCTCTAAATTACTAAAACTAGTACTAACCAAAGGGATTGCAAATGGGGAGAAGAAAGAGTTTTGGAAAGTCCTTCTCCCCATTATATACAGTTGTGATATTCTCAGTCTATGTGATATTTTCTACTTGTACCATATTACAGCATCTCTTTTTGTGATAGAAGTATTTTAGAGTTTTACTCATTCTGAAGTTTATAATTGCTGAAATTCTGGAAAATTTTTAATAAGATAAATTAGTTAAAAGCATATTTCAGTAACAATTTGTTGATGACTCTTTACACACATGGTGTTTTTTGACAACTTAGAAAGAGTTTAACTTGGTTTTCTCAGTTGCCAGTTCCAATTCCACCCCAAAAAATCATTGTAATAAGTCTTAAAGTATCTTCTAAAATAAGGTAGAAAAAACGGGAAAATATAATGGTCTCTTAATTGGTTATTTTTATTATTCATGCTTGCAAATAGATTTTTAAAAATGTGATTATGAATATTTCAACTGATAAAACATTCTAAACCCAAAAATTAAAGAGAAACATTTATTTTATTAATGAAATTTTTGTGTCTGATTAATAAATTTTAAGCCTTATATTCCCTCTTTGGCTTTTATGTGACCAGAATGAATTGCTTTATTTTCTACCTGTCATTTATCAGTAATCTTCCTATCATTTTTCTTTGCCAAAATCTAAATGGTAAGCAGTGTGTTGTTTTAAATAGAGATTTTCAACACAACTACAAGATGGTATTTATCCAATTTCCATATAACAATTAAATATGAAGATAAAAAGTCAATTTTAAAACGGTATTTGGAAATCAGAGGATTGTGTCTCTGGTACAAAACAACTCCAGAGAAGAAAGTTGGTGAATCAACTGAAATACCAGCTATAGAGAGAGACCACCTTTAAAATAGAGACCGAATACCTTCTAAAATACATTCCCTTCACAACAACGTGACCCAAACCTGAAGTAATAGTAATTTTTTTTTTTTTCTTTTAGTCACATGCAAAAACTCTTTTTTTTTTTACCTGGTTCTGTATGGTGTATATTTTAATTCCCTACATCACCTCTGAGGTAGTTTTTACAAAGGATTCTAAAGGCAGAGTTATGCTCTAGTAGTTCCTACTGTAACTTGCAACTTAGTCATGGATATGTAAATTCCAAACTAGGATTACTTAGCAGTTTGAAATATGGTTTTGTGAGAGGAATATGATATTCAGAGTAAAAATACAATAATTTTAATTATTTATGTCTGCCACTGGGAAGTTACAATTTTTTTAAATTATTTATTGCTGCAGCTGAGATTGCAGCTGTACTAGGACCATTTTCCATGACACCTTTTCCCAGAATAGTTTCAGCTGATCTGAATCCAGCAATGGGTTTGAGAAGCTCAAGCTATTCTTTGAGTAAGTGTTTTTTTCACATTGTCTATAATTCTGGATATGGCTTTCAGACAGAGGAGCAGTCAGTTGATGCAATGAGTTCAGCAAGAAATTGTTTTGTCCTGTGGCTAAAGGAAGAGGTTTTATTTAAACTTTACTGCTTGGGTTATTATTCAAGTTTAACTTGTTGACATTTTTAAAATAAGTCAGTTTGTTAAGATGAGATAAATTGTAAAATATTTTCTTTTCTGTTATTTGCATTTTCATGTTAATGTATTTTCTTCCATTTTACTTAGTCGTTGTTCTTCAGTAACACAAGTAACTCAAGTAATCTGTTGCTGTGGCAGCTGACATAATTTCCTACTGAGAGTGTTTCATTGATTGGTTTATTTCTGTTTGTATTTTTGCCCTCTTGGGTAAAACAGAGGTTTATAGATGTGATAGTCCTGAGCTGTAATTCTCAGTGAGCCTGCATCTGGGTGATTGCAGACAAGCCACTTGACCTCAATATGACTCAATTAACCCGGCAGCAAAATTGGGTAAACATCAAAATCTCATTGAAAAGCAGCTGCTGCATCTAAATTGAATAGTCTAAAATTGCATTGTGACAGCATTGCCATTGGGTCTCTAAAGATCTGAATTTTAATTGTTTTTCAGTCATAACACTACATGAAAATGGCTCTAAAAGGCATGCAAATAATGATGTCTCCATTGTTTTACACTGACATTGCCTCTATGGTCAATGGAGGCATTTAGATCAATTCTATAAAGTGGCTTTTTGCAGTTTTCCAGTTTTTTCACAACCATTTACATGTATATCTGCTTGCAAGGGGCATGCATTTTTAATAATTTTGTATCAGATAGCAGAAATTTCATCTTTAATTCATCATAAAACCTTAAGAATTTATTGATCTTGAGGGAAACCCAGAAGAAATGAAGACTAAAAGAAGTTTTATGAGGTTTTGGAAAATGAATGGTTCAATTTTGGGAAATACTCCATGACAGTCTTTTTTTTCAGTAATGGTGGAGTCCATACTTAGGAAGGCATGCATGGCCTAGGTGCTGTCTCTCCTGGCACAAGCATTGGTAATGTTTTGACAGGATTTTTCTTCACATCTGTAGTGGTTTGGTCCATCTTAAGGAAAATTTTTTCCTCATAATGAATTTAAATTCTGACTTTTTTATCTATCTATCTATCTATCTATCTATCTTTCTGTCTGTCTATATCTATCTGTCTATCTATCTATGATATATCTTCTGGCTTATCTTTCTCATGCAGCCCTTTTATAGGATTATAATTTAAGATTTTGGTTGCTATTTTACTCAGCATAGTGAAGAACCTGTGCTATTCTGGGGTCTTTCATGATCAGCCACTTGAAAAATATTGACTATTAATACTAATCACTCCAGTATTCTTCTCTGTCACAAAAAAACCCCAAACAAACAAACAAACAAAAAAACAAAACCAAAAAAAACCAACCAAAAAAAGACCTTTAGCTTACTTGGTGAACCCTAAAGACAGGTTTAAATCGGAACTTATCCCATAGGACACCTTATTCAAACACAATGGCTAATAGCAAGCACACATACTAATGCTGAAATTGGTAGTGTTCAGTGAAGTCAAACTATCAAACAGCTGAGATCCAAGCCTGGAATCTGGCTTTCTATTATTTTTACACTATTCCTTAGGCGTTGCTTCAAGATTTTTACCTCCTAATTATCTTTTATTTGGAATATATCATCACAATGGATACACTCTTATTTTTTATCCACGTGCAATGCACACCTCAAGTGCCAATCAGTACAGTAGTGGCTGTATAGACAATACACACTGTGCACCATACTTGGTTGTTTTCTAATATACATATTTTCTTTCAGTTATGACCAGGAACCCCATGAAATGGACGATTTTGTGAGTCACTTGATAACCTACAGAAAAATTTATTCTAACTGAATACATGTCCTAAAAGCAATCACATGGGGAGAATCTGATGTTTATTTCAGTATGGAAGCAGCTTTATAGTGTAGAAATACTTCTGTGTATATAAAACAATTTCATCGCTGTTTACTATCAATGATCTGCTCACCTATACAGCAGCAGAGAGATCAAATGCCTGTGTTTTAATAATTAGTTAAAATCTCTCATTATGAAAATCAAAGAAACGGCCTACATCTGTTAGTATACATGTTCAATTATTCTATGCTGTATTTTTTTCTACTATATTTATTATTTTCACTAAGGCAGCCATAGCCAGATGATATTAAGAAAATTAAAAATATACTCCTGATAGGGATTACTAAAGAGTCTTTATATTAACTTTAAAAAGTTAAATACTTGGCATTTGATCTCATGCAAAAAAAAACCCCCACTGCGCTTTAAAAAAAATAAGTATCTGTATCTTCAATATAATGGGTAAGCGGAAATCCTGGTATAGGAATCTTGAAGATGACTTTAGTAATGTAAAATTACCACAAAATGTACTAAATATAGAATCAGTTAACACTTATCACTAATTGGTCAGGAGAACAACAAGAAGTTTGAGAATATACTGTCCTGTGTCTGGCAATACAGACTTAATACTTTAGGTAATCTGAATAAAAATATTTGGTTACAAAAAAGACATTTAGTTTGGCCTGAGTGAGTTTCCTATATAAGGTATCTTATGTAGAGCCAAAACCATACAGCAGCTGCAAAGGGACACACAATGTAGAAAGCACTTCTTTTAGCCTTTCGCTTTTGATTCTTTTTTGCTCCTGTGTGACTGAAATTACTGTAAGGAGTTACAAAATTATCCAGAATATGACTTGCTGCTGCAGCACCGTGCTGGCTAGTACCCTGTCCCGGGCAATCTTCTGCCTGCTCCCAATGGGGCTGGACGGAGCCGACCACGGCGCAGGAGGGCAGGCGAAGCTTCGGGTCAGGTTCGCCTTGCCCACCGATTGCAAAGGTGTGAGAAGGAGGTAAGAAACACGCGGACTTCTTCGTGGGAGAAGCACTTTACTGAAGAAATGGGAAATCCACAGAGAAAGCTGAAGCTGTGTGCCTCACAGGGGACCTTATACCCCCATGAAATGGGCGTGGCAAACACACAGTAACCAATGGAACATCAGTCAGGGGGTGTTACCGAGGTGGGGAGAAGGAATTACAGCAAATGGGAGAAGGGGTAGGCGGGGAGGAATGATAAGGACCAATTAACAACCGAAGAACATAGAACTCTCTGGAAATACAACCAAATATGAGGAATAAGGGGAGGGGAGGGCTGCGGCCAATGGTAAGGCAGGGATTTATGTATTTTTCACAGCCTTATGAATGCTCAGGGCTTTTGGGCTGGGGCAGCATCAAACCACTGGACCTTTGGGTCCACTTGATCCGGCTGACCCTGGCTTTGGCCATGGTTCACCGCAACATCTCTCCTGCACTGAGAAGTGTGTGCAAGGGTGGTTGCAGATGGATGTTTCAGTGGATAGTTATATGAAAGATGGAATAGGAAACATTTCATTTCCCACCTGTAATAATAGAGCACTTCTTTGTACAGCCTGGTTCCTGTCCCTAACTGGGAAAATCAATAGAAGTTGCAGCAACAAAGTGTATGCTCAGAGAAGAATAATAACAGAAGAAATAGTTTTCATGGAGGACAATACACAAGCACACAACTTGATGTATATAGTAAATTTGATATATATACTGATGACTTCTGCAAAAGTAGACAGCAGCCCAGTCAGCAAAGGCTTTTCTAAGGCAGATGACATTCCGTTACTTTGCAGGATATCTTCCAGGGGTTTATTTGATCCTAACTGTTACTTTCTTCTGTTCCAATGGAAAGGACCAGCATGTAGTGCTCAGGATTTTGTCATGCTTATTATTTACAAAAAAAAAAAAAAAAAAAACCCAAAGAAAAAGAAACGAAGTATGTAGTGTATTCAGATGCTAGTGATTCTGTTGCTTATTTTCTAGGCAGTCTGATAAAATATATTTCCAAGATTTTTTAATACAAATATGTAAGACATCTTTAAGAGCTACACTGCACATGCATCACTGTGGATTAGACAGTTGAATCCCTGGTCTGAGGAGAGCAGGGATATCCAAACAAAATGTAAAATTCAGACTGTGCTAGTGAAGTACTGTGTACCATTATCCATGTACCAAAATCCCCAGGAAGGAATGAGGAACACTAGTAGATAGGAAAATAATGTGTTTCAACTATCTTTGAGAGTTCCTAATGTACCATTCCTTCTGAAATGTCTCCATCTAATAATAGCAACACTGAAAAAGCTGCTAAAGAGAGTATCAAATCCCCAATATAGACTTTAAATGACTGAGGATTTTGCTTTATAGGTGGTCTTTTGATTTGGTTTCTCTTTGGGAGTGGAATATGGATTTCATTGTTCAAAATTGTATTCCTAGTTCAGCTTCTGTAGTTGTAACACTGAAAAATGCATACTCATGGAAGTATTCAGGAAAGGCTAAATAACATTACTTTTAACTCATCCTGGTAAACTTATTCAAGTCCCTTACCTCTCAGATGCTTACTCATTGTTTTACTGAATTTAATATATTCTGTATAAATTATCTATGAATATTAATGTCATTCTTATGCTTATAAAATGTCAGTTTCATTGTTTATGTAAAATATCAAATTAATTTTGAAAGGTTTCAGAGTAAGTTTTTAATATTGCTTTACTGACAATGTGAGTCTTATCTCTTTAATGATTTTTAATAGTCCCCAAGCTATGGCCTTTATTCTTACTATTCTCTGACCAGTTAATAATTGCATATTCTCATATAAAAACATGCTGACTTTTAAAGCCAGAATGAGCAGATAACATTCTATCTACAGGTATAAATTGCTGGTTATTAAAGAGTAGATAATTTGATATAGAAATGTACAGATCTCGTATCTGATCATGTGAAAACATCATATGTTTTTAGCTTAACCTGATCATGAAGCATAAATAACATAAACTAAGTTACTGTAAAGCAATTTTGAATATTTGATGAAAATTTTATTTGAAAAGATATTACCAACATAGAAGCTCTGTAAAGTGGAGTACTAGAAAAAAGATGTTTTCAAAATCCAAGGAATGGATACAATGAAATAATGTACATTCAATTCCCATATCCAGATCATCAGTAAAGGTGCTGAACAGGACCCGACCCAAAACTTAGCCCTGGGAAGCACCACAGGTGACCGACTTGCTGAAGCTGTTGTGCTTCCTGAACCTCGTCTGCTTGGTTGCAGCTTTCAATTTTTGTTTCATAATCTGCATTCATACCTGAGTAGTCCCATAGTTGAGCTTCATGTTCCTCTAATCCCAGGTTGCTGCAATCATCCACCTTCCCTACAGAGGATACCTTCTGTGGCAAATCATAGGAAAGGTCTTCACACAGGTAATAAAGGTGTACTTGAGTGGACTACTGGCAAATCAGTCTGGGTGGTTTTAGGGTATTTTTAATTAATGGAAGTATTTATTTTTCCTCAAAGTAATTGCAGAATTTTTTTTCTCATGGAAAAGATTTTTCTTTTTAATCCTTGATTTTCCTTGGAAGAGTATCTGCTTGCAGTTGGTAGAGATTGTTTATTATAGTATGTCCTGTGTGATTTTGCTTCTGTGTACACAACTGTTACTTTCTTGGGTGGGCTATATATTGGCATATGGGTTTTTTACTCTGTTAGCTTTGACTCTTCCAAGTAACTTTAAGTTCTGTTCAGTTTTAGTACATGTATTCTTCTGAACAGGATTCAAGAAGTAAATATCTGAAAAAAATATCTGTCAAAATTACATGATGCACTGTACTATGTCTGAAGAAGCGTATTTTTTCTTGGCACCATACGTAAGAAATCTGAGTAACAGCTGCTGACAAAGGCAATAATTCTCAAAGTGAGGTTTTTTTTCTCTCTGCTCTCAAGGCTATTTTGTTTCATTTCTCGGAAAACAAGAAATTGTACTGTCACAGCATTTTCTCTAATGTGATAGAGGAAGGTATTTAAAAATGCATTCAACAGAGGTGGGCTGTTTCAGGATGTCTTTGCCATGTCTTCTCTGTATTGTCTTTCCCATTTTATAAATGTACTATCTGGAAGCGTAAATCTCTCTTTAACCTGTGTCTCATGAGATGCTGATTTAACTGCTACTTAAAGACCCAGACAAACACATATTTTACTGATTGTTTCTGGAGCTCAGTGTCCACTTCATGTTGCAGCTTATCCCATTCCTATCTACTTAAAATATATAAGACCCATATGGGTCTTTATGCTCAGCAGCAACTTTATACACATTTTTCCAATATTGGCTCTTGTGGGGTGAGCAGAGACATGGAGCCTAATTAAGCCCTTGTGAAGGCACATGGTGGCAAGCTGACTGATTTCTTAAAGAATTTGCACCAGCTTTTCTTCCTCCTCAGATAGGAAAGAAACCAAAAAAACCAGCCCTGCTTCAAACTTACGCAGTTAAATGTTAAAAATCTCACAGCAGCTGTCTTTAGATCAGGAACTTTTCTGTCATGCTTCAGAGATCACTCATCTCAGAGCTGCACTTCCTCTAGGTCTCTCTTCCTGCCAGGCTTTCTGCCCTCTCTGCCTACATTCTGCTTCTCCTTAAGATACAAATGCTTTTAAAAACTTCCTTAAAAGTCCAGCTTTTTCTTTTTATCAGTGATTTACCTGTCACCAGTTGCAGTCTACACACACTCATCTTACTCATTTTTTCAATTTTAGAAAAAAAAGGTAAACAAGAAAAAACAAGCCATGTAACTTTGTGTCCTAAACACTCTTCCTCCTCTTTATGACAGGTCTATTCTTCTTTTACGTAAAACCTTCAGTCATGTGCTTTCTTCTTGAGTGTTTATACACAACACCTAAAATAGGGAGGCATTGATTTTGAGTGGAGAATTTGACACTACTAGAATACAAATAATACATTACAATCCTAAGACTTGAACTACAGGAAAAACATATGGGATTTCTCTTAATTTTCAGTGTAAAGGAATTTGTAAGAGTGGGTTTAAAACTGATGTGTAGAGAGAGAGACAGATTCTGTAAAATCTGTGCTCAGTTATAAACATTTATATGTCTTTGCTGTGGAGTATCTGTGACCCATTGAAATGATCATAGAGGCCAGCCTGCTTAGTAAATAGCAGCTGCATCCAAGTTGGTTCGGTTGGCTAGAAAATGAAAGCATCCAAACTCTTGATCCAACCTTTTAGAATGCTATGTCCCATTCAGTCTTCTTCCTTAGGGAGCAGGCCAGATCGTTTGCGTGCAGTATAACACCGCTGCCTCTCGGGACCTAGAACAGTAACTGGGCTAGTTCTGCTGTGCACTCATGCTGCTTGGCCTTCTTTTCAGTTACTCCTGTGTGCTAATTAGAATATAAGATTAAATGAAACGCAAGTTTCACAGAGAGATGCAATGTGTTTGAATAACAACATCAAAGTATGGCTAAGGAGGATTGTTCCATGTCTTTTGGAGTGATTTATTTTGGATGATCCATCGATTAAAATTATTTTTGTACCTTTTAGTTCTTTATTGTTGTTCTTGTTATTATTATTAATACTATACTTACAGAAGTGAAGGTTAATAATTTTGAAAAACACCAACTATTCTATTAAAAAAATGCATTTTCAAACTACATACTATTGTATATTGGAGAGGTGGCTATGTACTGGCAGCTACTCCTCTATCTCAAGACACATCATCTTTGAGCCAGTGCTGCCAGTGTTTCAGAAAGCATTTGAGAATTACTATTGAAAACTTGTGTGATTCTGCATTTATTTGTCTGTTCATTGCATTATATGACACATTAAGATAACATTCAAGACGTTTTTGCTATTGTTGCTGTCTAGATTTAAAAAAAAAAAGGAAGACAAAGTTAAAATTTCAGTAATACATAAAGAGAAAGCAGCAAATACATCTTTAAAAATTAATAGACAAAATAAATAGTTTCAAATTTAGAAAAGAGCTCTGGTTTCACCATGCTGTAGGTATAGTCCTTTTATAGTCCTTCCTATATGACCCCCCAATTTCATTTCTATTGCAATGCAGTTCTATTCTGGTCTTTCTAAGGACAGATTTTCAGTCATGCTACATTTTATGGTCTTTTTCTGCCTTTTAGTATTCAAAAACACTTGGTATTGTACATCAAAGTGATGTTCTTGTCTAGTCTCCAAAAGCGATGCTTAAGCAAGTAATGCTCCTGCCTACCATGTTATCTTTGTATTCATTCTGTAACTCTGCAGAAAATCAGGCAACTCATGTCATGTTCAAACTTACAATATATAATAGCCTATCTAAAACAAAGTCCTTTTTTAATACATGAGGGCATTGCTGAGGAGGATAATATAGCTAATAAAATATCATGAGAGTATTAAAGGGCAGTAAAAATTAAAACCAAATTTTTTTATCATAGCTTGGGATTCAAAATTACTTTCAGTGCCATTAGGAAGTTAGTGATTTACCCTTGTGGTGTGTTAAACTTGGCTGGCTGCCATATGCCCACCCAGCTGCTCTCACACTCCCCTCGCTCAACAGGATGGGGGAAAAAATAGGATGAAAAAGTTTGTGGGTCAAGATAAAAACAGGGAGATCATTTACCAATTACCTCCATGAGAAAAACAGACTTGACTGGGGGAAAATTAAGTGTAGGATTGTGAGAAAAAATGGCAAAACTAAGAACGGCTTCTCCCAGTCTCCTCCTGCCCAGGCTCAATTTTATTCCTCTTTCTCAAGTCCTCTGTCCACCAACCCAGTGTGGCACAGGGGGATGGGGATTGAGGGTTGCTGTCAGGTCATAGCAGTTCATCTCTGCCACTCCTTCCTCACACTTTTACCCTGCTCCATTGTGGAGCCCCTTCCATGGGATACAGTCTTTCATGAGGATACCCACTGTGGCTACTTCTGTGGGCTGTGGTTCTTCAAGATTTACTGCACAGGAGTCTTTTCCACAGGGTACAGTCCTTCAGGAACAGATTGCTTTAGCATGGGTCCCCCATGAAATGCAGCTCCTGCCAGAAAACCTACTTCTGTACAGGATTCCCCTGGGCTCAGCTTCCTTCATGGACTGTCCACCTGCTCCAGCGTGGGGTCCTCCGTGGGCTGCAGGTGGATATATGCTCCAACGTGATCCTCCATGAGATGCAGGGAGACAGCCTGTGTCGTCATGGTCATCTGCAGGGGATTCTCTGCTCCAGCACCTAGAGAACATTTTCCCCTTCCCTTTTCACCATGCTTAGAGTCTGCAAGGCTGTTTCTCCCACTTGTCTCTCAGTCTTCTCTCACAGCAGTTGCACTGTGGTTTTTCTGAAATGCATTCTTGAATAAACTCCTAGGGACATGGCCAGCTTGGGTGCTGAGTTCAGCTGTGCCCTGAGGTAGATTTACTGGAGGCAGGTGGAACAAGGTCTGTCTAACCTGGGTCAGCCCTGGTCTCTTCTCACACCTCTGCAGCCCCCTGCTGGTAACACCTTGCCCTATAAACACAATACAGCCCTTTATTTTGGCTGTTTCTTCTAATCTACCTGCTGTTCTCCTAATCTATCTGCTGTTTGACACAGTCTTAGTCCCTGCTATTTAGTCTACCTCTATCTTGATTTCAGTCCTGCTATTTTCCTGATGTTATCACCCTGCTGTTACACACGGCTGTGAATAGTTTGTATAAAGATTGAACAAGTGGAGGACAAAATGGGACAGTCACGAAGATGCTCCAAATAAAGCAGGAAGGTAGCTTTTTCTTTCATATATTCTTTCTGGCTTTTTCATCCTGTGATGTGTTAATTTAGAAATGGAGTTGATTTTGGAGGGTAAATGTTTAGACCTGGATTTAAATTATTTTTGTGATATTTTGTCATATTACTATTTGTGAGGAGTGGGGAAGTAGTCTTTCTGTTTGAGTTCCTCCTCTTCAAGATAACACTTTTACACTTCACAGATGATGAGGTAAATGTATTACAGAGTGTGAAACACTTGGTTACCTTTGGTTGAGGTCACAGGCAAATACCTGAGCAGAAGATGGATGACAATCTGTGTCAGAAAACTTCTAGTGGCAAAGTGTACCCCTCATACTTTGGGGGAGATTTTTTCTACTGGTGGTAGTGATCAGATGTTGCCGTTGTGACAGCATGTTGTTCATTGTTTAAGATAGATGGTTAGTGAATTATTTTGTGTGCTCTACTCTCTATGTCTCAGTTAGATTGCTGGATTACTTTCAGAGACAAACACAGAAAAATAAATCTGAATTTTCTTGGTTTTTTTTTTATGATGTGGTTTCCCTTTAAAGAGGGAAGATGGCTCTATGAAAACACATCTGAATTAAAGTAGTTATCAGATATTTGTGTGAATGCAATATCACTTTACTGGATGTTTGTATTTAGTGAATAAAAAAGGTGGTAATTTTTATAATGGTCAAATAGAGCAGCTGTTTAGAAATCCAAACTGAATATTCATAAACTCTCTTCCTGCCTGATTTAACTGATTTGAGCTTTCAAAGTCTAATGTTTTCTCGGAAGTTGTGCTAGAATTGTAACCAATAATCTTCCCATGTTTATAAAACATGCAAACACACATATGGTACATATAGGGGCATTATCTTCATATTAGCTAGATTTTGTTGACAAAAAGATCATTTAACAAATATATAATTTGCTGTCTTCATTGCAGTTTTATAAGAAACACTATTATAAAAATGGGTATGACATTTGCATTTCTATTTAATTGCTGTGGAGTGAACATAAAAAGATAAGAGAGCCAAGAGAGCTTATTAAAACTGAAATGAGGGCAAGTGATAAAAGAATGATATTTTAGTGGTGCTGCAGTCAGATCTGACACTTTCCCCACCAAAACAATCTTATTCAGGGATTTTTTTGTGAGGAGAGAGGATATAGGGATTATATAACAACTCTTTTCTCTGCTGAGATAGACTTGATATGCAGGATCTCTCCATGCCTGTATTTTAACTTGAGGGCCTCAGTAGCCTTGGAGACATTCTGGAAAATAATGTGACTTTTTCTCTGCCCTGAAGTAGCTTCCTTTTTTCTTTCTTTTTCCTGCCCTTTTCTTTTTTTTCTTTTTCCCTTTTTCTTTCCTGTTTCAGATTATACCATGCTGAATTTAGGGCCTCCTGAGCCTCTCCATGGCATGCCTCATAGCAACATCTCTGAATTTCAACCCATCCAATGAGATTTAATAATTGAGAGTAATGTTTGAAAGTATTGAAGCCATGTTTCATAGTGTGAAATGTTAAGCATTGGGAAACACTAGTCTATACTGTGCATGTAAATGAGTTAAGTTCACGATGAAAAGTAAAGTATAATCATTTAGCTAACAACTTAGTCATAATGTAAGTACACAGGAAGGTAGAGCCAAAGGTATATAGTAATCATTTAAGGCAGGGACTTGCTAATTTTTGTTTTAGTGACATAATCAAGACAATGCTTTTATAACGAAATTTGTAAAAATTCTCCTGGTTTTAAAACATTATGTCTATACCTAAATGTGCATATGCTGCATGCCACTGTAGGGACTTCCCTCTGCTCTTGAATATCACAAACCATCTTACTGGCTGAAACCACCACAGATATTTTTACTTGAGACTTGAGTCTAGCTGTGCAGAGAACTACAGCAGGGAAGTGTCTTGGAGGAATCTGTGCTGGAATAGGCAGCCTACCCCACCTCTGGTTGGGCATATCAGTAGATAGTGGCAAAATTCTGCTTTGTCAACAGAATAAGCCCTGTTCTGCCAAGTGTTCAGCACAATCTTCAGTCACAAAGTAATGATGAGCTGTCACTGAGCTGAAACAGGAACAGAACTCCATTGTATAACTTTTCCCCACCAAAAAATAAAAACCAAATCTGTTCTCTGCAGGGAGATTCATAGCTGCTGATATGAAGCTGTATTAACTTGCACAAAAATTGAGAAAATCTGTTTAAATAAGTAAAATCTTCCAAAACCAGACTTACTTTTATGTGTCCAGTCTTGCTTCTCTGGAAATGACAGCTTACAACAAATCTAAAAAGGAGAGACATTCCTCAGAAATTCAAGAGCTTTCTGGGACTATCTTATAAATAGTGACATAGCCTCAATTATTTCTAAACAAAGTATAACCACGGGATATGGCTTTTCCTTCAAACACACGTATTCTTTGAATAATTGTGTATGCTGATGCTCTGAAGGAAGAATACACACAAACCCCAGAAACTGTGGAATTAAGTCATCCTAGTAGTGTGGTTCAGCTCCATGGTCTGAAATGAGCAGCTGCAGGAATAAGGAACAATCAAATATTTTATTTCTACTCAACTTTTATCTTGTTGTCACAGGTAACATTCATGTGTCAATAGTACTTTTAGGTGCAAGTTTGGTTGTGGTTTCTTACGGTTTTTTGCAGTTCCCGTGTTTACTGTGGAAGACTAGTATCATTAAAAGGCATTGTGAAATAGCTGAAAAACTAAAAAATAACATATGAATCCAGGAAAGCTGGATTCCCATACTGTTTTCCTATGAGTGTCTTTTGTGTGAAACAACTGGTTTTATAATAGTTTTATTTTCAGAATAATAGACTGGGTTGTTTCCATGCTGAAGGGCTCCTGGAGTAACCCTGATGTTTATCAGAGCTATCATACATTAAAATTGATGCTTGCTGTTATGCTGCAATATATTTCAACATATTTTTGAGTTCTGGCCTTCTACATAAAACTAGATACTTTCCGATACTTTGAATTTAGGAGAAATGGGCTAATTCATTTCCTGATTCAAACATACATAAAATGTAGAAAACTTCTATTTATTGTTCCACTTTTCATAACATAGCTTTCACTTCTGAGGCAATTTACATTTCAATATGCATATATGCATGCATTTGATTAACAACTGTACTACAGACATTGGTATTTTGTGACAGGTTCAAAAATTATCTATTTAGAAAATGACTTAATAAAATAACAGAAAAGTTGGTAATTTGATGTGAATCCTTAAAGAAGGTGCAGATAAATTCTTAAGGGCCAAATATTCTGTTGTCAGCACATTTTATAATAACAATAATAATATTCTTGTCACTAACATCAATGAGTAGGAAATTGTAACATGTAAAATGGAAATATCTGCCTCTGTAGATTGAAGGCTGTAGGGCTTCTGATACTGTTCTTAATAGTATCAAGAGTCTCTCATACATTTCAACCAGCAGTTGAAAGAAGCAGAATATAATATGAGGGCTTCAAAGTCATGTTCCTCGAAACATCTGTGTTGCATCAGTGTCTTGCACAGTTCAAAAAACATTTTCCTTGGATATTTTCTTTGGTGTACTACAATTTGTGCTCTTAAAGACCTACACCATTTCACTGTTGCTCCTCGTCTTTCAGAAATTGGAAATTGAAATATTTATGATTTATTCTTCTCCTCAAAAAGAAAAAAAAAGGAAGGGGAAAAATTATACAGAAAACATCAGTATTACAGAGTAGCAGTTGCTGATCCATAATTACAATGGCAGTTTTCCCATAAAAAGCTCTGCTAAAAAACAAACAACTCCTAAGTGGCTCAGAAAGAAATAGATTCTTCTGATTTTTGTGTGCTTTTGGTCTCTCCTCACAGTACAGTTTTCTTGGTAACATTTATAATTATTCTATCCTGAAATTTTATCAGGAATTTTTGATAGTATTTTATATTTGTTTTGTTTGTAGTAGTTCTGAAATGGGTTAGCTTAGGAGAAATACTTCTGGGGTTTTTTTGACCACAAAAAATTAAAAGTTTTGAGAATACTTAGGATTTAAGGAAGTTATATTGGTACGTTATCTATATATTTATAATTTTTTATATACTGATGTAGACATAATGTTTACATAGTGTAAAAAAATCATGGTTGAAATATATTAGAATGGGGGTAAAAATGTGTCGCGGGTTCGGTTTGAACCAGGCGGAAACACCAATTTAGTGTAGTGGTTTGGTCCAAAATACTCATTACTGTTTATCTGCTGTGAGATAAGAATTAGGAGAAATGCAAAGCAGGCACCAAACTTGAAAGAATATAAAGAAGTTTATTAACAGACCTAAAAGAGGGAAAAAAAAAAGAATTATACCACCTTCAGAACTCTCCTCCTCCCCCCACCTTCCTCCCTTCTCCCACTGACAATGTAAAAAGACAACCCTTAAGATGTTCAGTCTGTTTACCACTTCCATAATAACCTTGTTCAGTCCATTTAGAAAGAGAAGTCTCTTCTTGCTCATGCTATGAAAACATTATCACAACGAGACAGCCGCCCACTTGCAAATATTGTTCAGTCCATTTAGGAAGAGGAGTCTCTCTGCCTGCGTGTGAGTCCTTTCCCCCGACTTGCAGCTTTTCCCGCAACTGCTTTCAAGGGTCCACTCTTGAAGTTTTTGGGGTACAATTTTAAGGTTGAGCCGTTCAGAAACAAAAACAGAGGCCCTTCTCCTTCCCTGGGAGCAAAGGGTCTTCATCATCTTCATCTTTAGGACTATCTCTGGGAGCATCTCTAGGGACTGAGGTTTTCTCCTTTCCCATTTGGAGCAAAAGTCCTCATCTGGTCCATCTCTCCCTGTCCAAACTTCTCATGAAATTACAGCTGCGTCAGCATCTGCCTATCTCAGCGCAGGTGCTTCTGCTCACGAGTTGAACACTCCACCCCCCATATCTTCATGAAATTACAACAGGATACTCTGATATATCATAGCTTCACAACAGAATTTCAGCTTTAAGCATCTCCTCTCTCTCTTCCCTCAGGTTTGCAGCTCTTCACAGCAATAAAAGGGTTACTCTCACCTCGGCCTTGCAGCTTTGCAGCTGGAATGTTGAATGTTTCTTATCGAAGTGGAGAGGGGGGAGAGCCGAGCCGCTCCGGCTGCCCACGGCAAGGCAGTGGGGGGGGTTCCATGGCTGGAACAGGTCCATGGCTTCAGGATGGCCGTGGCTCGGCCCAGCCTGGCCCAAGCAGGGCCTGACCGGGCCCGCTGGCCCCACACGGGCCCCGCAGCCACCTGTCCCAGCGCCGGAAACGAGAGAGCTTGGGGGGGAGTTTGCCTATTCTTAAATGTGGATCACAGAGGTGATCACAACTTTAAGTGGCTTAGAGAATTGTCCATATTCAAACTGGCCAGCTGATAGGTTCTATCAGTTCCCAGAGGAAACTGTAAGCACCCCTTAGCAAGGACGTCCCTTCCGGGACTATGCTTGCTAACCTATGACAAAATGGTAGGTAAAAGGAAAGTTTAAACTTCAGAGAAAAACCTGGTAGAAGAAGTACTGCTGTAAAACTGAAGTTTAAGAAAACAGAAGTTGTATTTCAAGTTTTTTAGGAAGATGCAGAAACTGATTAGACATTTTGTGTGCATTTGCTTTACATTATAGAAACTTTCAGAAAATCATTAGAAAACAGGATTACCAGAATATGAAGCATTCAAAAGTAGTTATGATTATACTCACAAACTGTGACTACTTTTACCACAGGATGCTGTGATTTGGAAGTCTTCAGATTAAATAATGAAGAAAGGACAGTGAATACTTTATAAAAAAAATAGTCTTACAGAGAAACCTGTTGGGATCTTTGCCAGGAGAGTGAGCAGAAGAGACCATTTATAAAGAGAGACAGGGAAAGACACAGCTAGGAAAACAAGGGATACTGGGAAGAAATCAGTAACTTGTCAAGAATGTTACCCTTATGGTCTTTGAGAACTGGCTGATGGTCTTCTGTTTTAAAATAAATATACTGATACCTTGTCTGCTATCACACATGTAGTGCTAAGTTAATCACACTCTAGTGCCTAAAGACGATTGTGGAAAACACAAAGGCTCAATGAGGGGTTAGAGAAGCAGAGATGGGTAAGAAATCCTTATGACCTGTAAGTGGAAAGCCACCCAATTGCTTGGAGATGCTCCCTCCTGGAAAGGCCTTCAGACTAAAGAGTGTATGGGGCTTCCTATGGGATGCAGGGAGGAAAAGCACTTGTTGTTCATTTAAAAAATATTACTGAATGATCCTTTGAAGTGATTCTGAGGATGCATGAATCTTATTTAGGGGAAGGACCAGAGGTACAAAGAGACAAAAAGTACAGACCAGAGGTACAAAGAGATGGAAAAAAAAAATGGAGTATAAAAGTCAAGGGGATGGTAGGAAAAGGAGATAAAGAGCTGTTCAGTGTACATATGCTGATGGTGGGTACTCTAGTCTGAGCCATATAATTTGTCCCATCTTCTCATTAAAAAGCATTTCAATTCTCCATGTGGGTGTGTTGTCTACATGAAGCAGGTGTTGGTGCATGCTAGTGAACTTTGAGCTGACCTGGCTGGGGAGCAGGGTGAGCTGTCTGAGGACCGGCAGCTGGTGAGGACTGCAAATCTCATGTGCCAGTGCCAGAATCTGGGGTGAGCAGTGGACCTGGGCCAGCTCCTGGGCTGAGAGTCTGAGGCCTGTTGCTAGAGGCTCCCACACTGAGTTTTTGTGTATGTGTGTATTCCACTTGCTGACTTCACCTTGATCAGCTGTAGGGCAGGCACTGGGCTGGGTCAGCTCTGCAGTTCAGTATTTCAACAAGCACAGGGCATCTGTGCAGGTGTCTGTCTGTGTGACCCACCCTGTAAACTCGTGTGTGTGTGTGCTCATCTGTGAGGTACCTGTGCTTAGCCCTTCTGCTGTATGAACCCGGTGCATGTGCTGCAGCCTCTCCTCAGCTCTCTGGTTACTAGATTCACCTGACTCTGACAAAGACATCAAGAGTGTAAGCAGAAGTGTTTCTGAACAAATGTCAAGAAAATAGCTATTTAATTCAGATTGCTCTGAATATTAAAATACTTGTAAATGGATATTAATTCACCCATGAAAAATGTGACAGTGTTTAATCAATACAGGAATTCCCAGGCTCTCTTTGTTCTTTCCCGATATGAAGAAAAAAAGTAACTGAAATAGACCGCAGAAACAAAAACAGAAACCAGAAAATGTGGTATATAAATGACATATATATAGGTTAAGTTTTCTATTCATAAGGAGTTTATATATTCTTTCTTTCTGTACCTATTGTAAAAACTGATGGCAGGGGTTTGATCCATAATGTATTTATAAATGGAACTAAACTTTGTTATACAGCTATTCCTATATTTAGGTAGTGGGGAATTTGTGGGTGAAGCTAGGTGACAAAGAACAGCAGATGATTAAGCTGGCAGCACCAGCCCAGCTGGAAGCTGTGTCCTGCTATAGGAGGAAGCAGCCAGACAATCCAAAGTGAAGACTCTGCATTTCTGACAAATGAAGTGGACTTTTCTGTGAGTCCACCACCAAGAAAAAATATGTATGAGAGAGGTGTCTGCTACCGTCCCTCCTGCATCTGTGCTGAAAGGAGGTGCACTCTGGCACATGACTGTTGCATCGTAGTCCAACTGAAAAAGAAATGACTTTCAATTATCTGAAATGTATTTAAAATTGTTCAGTTTACCTTTTATGTTTGAGATATGAATTAAAATGTGTAAAGCAAACCTCATTTTTGTGAAATGAAAATAGCTTACGTGAGCACACTTGATTTAGGTGAAATTATTCAAAACTACTGTGCAAAAATTCTCTCATACGTTCGTATTGCTGCTGTTCACGTGACTTTGGATTTTCATGTTTGGATATTCTGGGTGATTCATGCTTCTGAGGATGACAAGCAGCAAGCTTGAAAGCTAAATCAAGAAATTAAAATATATAGCTATGGTGTCAGGCACCTACCTTATCCTCATACTCTGTTTGTTTGGGCAGGTGATGCCTCTGAAACCTTTTCATTTGTCACATCAGAGTTGTTTACCTTGATGGTAGATAATAATATGGGACAAATAATAGTATAATTTAATATACTTGAAACTTGACTCTCTGCTGAATTCTCAAATGTGTCATGGTGTACTTAGGTTCAGTCACTGGAGATGGAAATGTGACATTAAGCGTGAAGGTCCACGGGTGTTGGTTTTTTACATTATGCTGAGGAAAACAAGAATTAATTTTTTTGAGGATCCTGTAGAAGAAATGAATTAATAATACTTTAGCATGGAGTAAAAACTCATGCTTTGAAAGCCTTACAGCAAAAACCGTGCTCCTCTGGCTGTCCCAGCCTCTTCAAGAAAATATTTCCAAAGATCCTTAAATAATGTTTATCTAAAATGGCTCACTGAGCTCTTTTTACTTCTCTGTAAGAATGATTATTTTTCTGCAATTTCCTTTGACTCTATGGACATAAAGATGGGGTTTAATACCTTTAAGACCAGGCATACAAACTGTATAGAAGCTCTGGAAGCTGAACTGAGAACCAGTACTTTCAATGCTGGGCAGAGTTGGTAGCTGGGGTGGGTGGAAGTCCTTGCTTGCCCTTGTTTGTCTTCAGGGATACTGTTGATATGAACATAATGCAAATACTGATTTATATTGCCTGGGCTTCCATAACTCTGATCTTCAGCTACAGCCTGAAATGTATCAAGATCACATCTTAGAGCTTAAAATTAGAGTGAAATAAAAATATTTATTGCATCGTTACAGATCACACTGAGGCAATTTTGGAAACTATTCTAAGGGAATGTGTTCATATGAACACAGTCAAAAATGATTAATAGATAAGTCTCCTTTGTCCTTTATGGTCCTCAAATGAAGGAAAAATCCAAATTGTGTTATATCCCTTTGTTTAGTGATTTGTCCCTTCAAATCCTGATGCCTTTGGAAATTCAGGACTTGCTCTGAGGTCTTCAGTTATATAAATTTCATAAAAATTCTTGCACATTTCTAAATTTCTGCTTTAGTAGCAGGTTATGTTTTTCCAAAGACTGACCTTACTTCAGAAAATTGCCACTTTCTTTTGAGTTCTAGCTCAGTCTGCACACAGCAATGCTCTTACATTTATCTGTGAGGTGTCATACTACTGTCTTCTTTTAAATCCTCTGACTGGTAAGGAAGACTGACTGATTTCTGAATTGCTGTTTCTTCTTAGGAAAGTAGGTGTAAAACAAGTATGACTAAAACTGTTGGGGTTTGTTTTATTTTTTGTTTGAGGTTCGTTTGCTTAGGGTTTTTTTGTTGTTTTTTTTTTGGGGGGGTTGGTTTTTTTTAACAAATGTAGGAGCTCTAAATCTAGGAACTATTTAGGTTTTTAAATTCAGAATATTCATTAAATCCCATTAAAGAATTTTCAGGAGTCTGGAAAAGTGTCATCAGTATGCTAGGAAATAACCTTAAACCTAATAAATGTGATGATTTTTTATATATTCCCATTTTTACTGGGTAGATAATGGGAAAGAATTATGGAGAGATTTCAAGGGAATATTATTCATATGCAAATGTCGTTCTTCTAATATCTATAATAAATGCAATTGTTGGATATCTTGGTACATATCTACCTTTAATGAGTAACTTTTCTATTTGGAAAAGAACACACTCATGCAGAGTTAGCAACAGATAAATATCTAATCATTCAGAAACAAGACAGATACCTTCATGGGATATTCTTTATGCATCTGCTCGACAGCTGAACAGAAAACTAACTTAGCATTTGAGACTGAATGACAGGATCTATCTTTATCTGAGAACTGTGTGAATTCATCAAGCAAAGAGAGGGAACAAGGGAGAAGCCATTCAGCAGCACCACGTTTTCAAAAATGTTCTCAGTTTTAGTACTATAAAAGAAGGCCAGTTGTATTTGCAAAAGGAATGATTTGGTGATAAAGATATTCCAGTATGTGTTGACCTTCTGAGTCATCAGGATGTAGTAACACTCAATTTTTCCTGAACACAGAAGCACAGCTGCTTGAGCAGGCTCTGGAGCACCATACCATAGACATAATTTTAAGGACCTCTACCTTCAAAAAGTCTGCATTTTTTCTGGTCATTCTCATTCCAACCAATAATTTTTTTATGTACTTTTAATGTAATACTTGGAAAAACTAGTTTTTTGTTTAATGGTTCCCATCCATCCCCTGTGAGTGAAAAAACCACCCAAGAAAACAGATTTTCCATGAACAACACTATATGCAACTTTGCAGAAGAGGACCTGGGGGTTCTGGTGAAAACCAAGTTGAACATGAACCAGCAATGTGCCCCTGCAACAAAAAAGGCTAATGATGAGCTGTGCTGCGCTAGACAAAGTATTGCCAGCACACCAGGCGGGGTGGCCCTTCCTCTTTACTCAGCAGTGGTGACACCACTGGAGTACAGTGTCATGTTCCAGACTCACTGGTGCAAGAAAAGCACAGAGTCCAACGAAGGGGCATGAAGATGATAAAGGAACTGGAGCATCTCTGCTGTGAGCACAGGCTGAGAGGGCTGGGACTCTAGCCTGGAGAAGGAGCAGGAGAATCTTGCTGATGGATATACATTTCTGAAGGGAGGGTGCCAACAGGACGGAGCCAGCTTCTTTTCAGTGCTGCTTGGTGACAGCACTAGAGGTAATGGGCACAAACTGGAACACAGAATATTCCATTTGAACAACAGGAAACACTTTTCCCTATGTGGGTGACTGAACCCTGGCACAGGTTGCCCAGGAAGTTGTGGAGTCTCCATCCTTGGCGATATTCAAAAGCAATCTGAACACACTCCTGGGCAAGCAGATCTAAGTAGCTCTACTTGATCAGGAGGGTTGGAGCAGATGACATCCAGAGTTCCCTTCCAATTTCAAGCATTTTGTGATTCTATGATTCTATAAGTGAAAGAAATGGGAGGAATAACAAAACTCTATTAACTTGTAATTTTCGAAAGAAGCATTTCTGCTATTCTGGCATATGGTGCTAAGTGAGGGTATAAAAATTACTCCAGGATCATTGGTTCCCAAGAAAAAGCAAGTGCCATCATCTGCTGAATTATGAGGAGATAGTATACCTAGAGGCATTTCATGCTACGGTATTATCTCCCTACTGCAGTCTGTTGAAAGCTAAAGGGATTTTCATCTGTAAGGTTACACTTTTGCACAGCTCTTCATACTTCTATCTCCTCTGGAAATATACATTGATCTGCTGCAGTGAAAACATTTAGTATCATTCTGATACGTCTCCATTTTAGCACTTTATGACTCACTGGCCCAAAATTTCTTCACTAACAATCCTGGGAAGTCTTGCTGAAATGAGTAGGTAATTTAGCACTAAATTTGTAACTAGCACTAAAATATCAAATGTACAATTAAATTTAGACTAGTCGCAATCCATATTTTACTCACCCTATATGTCCTGTGCAGTACAATGCTTTTTTGATTAATTGCTATCCTTTTTAATTACCTCTAGCATTTTTACCTGCAATCCATATATAAGTGCTATTCTCTGAAGTTCCAATACCAAATAGTTTAATAGGAAGTTGTTTTTAAAATTGAACATTTCTCATACTGAATAACACATAGGTATACTAATAATATGCTTTTAAAATTTTTATGTGTTAATTTTCTTGAATCACATACCCCTGGTATTAATGTTTCAATTATTGAAATCCCCAATATACCCATATGACCAGTTTATAGGTATGTATGTATAGGCACATAGACACATTTTCTCTGTAAGAAAGCTTTAACTTCAAATAAAATGTATTTAGATTTATATTCATATACTGTAGAAGTACAGACAGAGTTACATTATCGGAATATTTTTGTATTCCTGTAGAGTAAGATTATGGACTTTTTTCTTTTAATGTATCTGAAGGAAAGCTTTAATGTTAAAGAAAATTTTTGATGGGGAAATTACTTAATTTTGTGTATTTTTGCTTTCCATGTAATTGACAGTACAAGTTCATAATTAAGGTTATTGTCATAATTTTGTTTGAGTATTTTGTACTAAGAAAGTGATGTTTTAATAAAATGTGGAAATCAATAACAGATTGATTCCAGTTCTCATAAAGAAATGTTTCACTTTGACTTTAAAAAAGAAGGAGATAATACAGAAAAATCAATAACATAAAAATGTACATTTTTATTCTAGTTTACCCAAAAAAGAAGCTCTAGGGTATTATAAAGGTGAGAAAGTTAATTTCCCTTTGTAAAGGCTAAATTTTATTTAATTTTTATTGTTCAGAACATCAATAAAAGGCCTTTCAGCCAGTAGCTCCCTCTAACACAAGGAAGGCATTATTCTAATGCAGTTAGACTTGGCATTTTTGACATTCTCTTTTGACAGGTTTGGAGTGAAGGGGAAACTCAGGATGGCAGTGCGTACCACTTCTATCAGGAAAAGATTAAATGTGAAGGTTTGGCTTCCAAGAATGGGAGCGGGCATTGAAACTAAACAGTATTTTCTGGTGTGTCTAATTCAAACCTATTAAAACAAGTATCTTGCAGAGTATTGATATTCAAATAGTCCTGGAGGCTCGTGTGCACTGGGTTATTTCATAGTATCATGCATATAATTAGGTGACCCTTGAGGGAAGAAATCAGTGCTTATGTAATTCAATTGAGGTCAAAAGCAGTTTCCAAACTGGGTTGGCCCCCCAGGGTACGGAAGCAGGAGATAATTTCTAAGGCACAGAGGAAAATTCCAGCCTGCTTCTGTCCATCTCCCTCCACTTCTCTTTTCCCCATGCCTGAAGCACTGCCCTAGCACTTGCAGCTCTGTTGGATCTGGAAGCTTTGTGGAAAAGGCCTTGGGCATGTGGTGAGGGATATCTGTGATTTCAGATATCTGAGTCAGAGAGTGTGGGAGTCAGCCATTCCAGAGTTTGGGGAAAAAAGCCCCAAACAACAAACAAAACCTAAATCCAATAAAAGCGGATACTTTATATAAAGTTTGTGAACTGCTGTCCTGGAGAAATGGGCCAGAAGCCGCTGTGGGGGCAGCCACCTGCTGGGGCCATCAGATCCTGCCACCAAGGAGCCCTCAGTGCATGAGAGCAATCCTGGCTGCCCTGTGGTACACTGGCCTTCCTCCCTCACCACATGCCCAAGGCCTCAGGCGTGTCCTCAAAAAACCCTGCTGCTATGTAGAGGCTTTAAAAATTTTTGTGCAAAAGTTTTAAAGCTCACAAAGAGCCCTTGGAGCTACGGGCCAAGAGCACGAGTAGATTGTCAATAAAGTGTTTTTGTTTCGGTCTTGAATGAATGCTTTACTCTCCAGCTTTCAGGCATCCAAATAACTGTAACAGAAGTTACTTGGACTTAAAAAGGGCAAAATTGTTTCTGCAAAATCATGAAAAAACTAATTAATGATGTCAACAAAAGTTTGCCCAGGAAATGTGGCGGACCATTTATAGAAAGTGGATATGGACATCAGTGGCTAAGCTCACTTATTAAAATTTAAAATAAAACTGCAAAGAAAAGAGTTTTCTCAGATTTTTTTTAAAATTTCCAGTTTAAAAGGAGCTGGAAATAAAACTACTTTTCCAACTCAGTTTGTATGATGAGGAGAAACTTAGGAGAAATTTTCTGGTTAGCTGTTTGCTCCCCAGTTTGTTTACTCTGGTAAAGAGTATGATGACAGAGCACTGGAGTGGACAAGTAATGGGAAGAGTCCCACTTTCCCTTCTGTTATGAATAGGGATGATGAGGAATGCTGCCTGGACAGAATTGAGCTGTAAAAATCCACCACTGAGCTCTCTCTGGTGAGGCTGAAGAGGAAATTGACAATTACCAGAGGTGTTTTTATGAGGAAAAAAAGCAGAGTTTTGTAAGCATAAACACATCTGGACCATTTTAGAGATATATTTATAAAGAAACCATGATTTAAGTGCTTAATTCTCTAAGCAATTCCTTTAAATGTAGATGTGAATGTTGCAAAAGGTAAAGTTTAGAGAAGCTATTTTTGGTCTGTGTGCATTCTTTTGTCTGTACTTGTGTCTCCTTGCTTCTCCTTTTCTCTCTGTTACCTGTTAATTTGACTTCATTTTAAGATAAATTTAATTTAAATGGATTTTTTGTCTTAAATAAAATTACCAAACAGCTTTTGGCTTCCTGCTTTGTATTTTGTACTTTTGGATCTCATTATTTTAGCACTTGAAAATCCATTGAATAAAAGATGAAAATGAAAACGTCATTTATATGCACAAAAACTTTCTAGCTAATTTTATACTTGCAAACATTTGTGACCGGTCAGATTAGGGAAAAACTAATTCAATAATTTGTCACCTCTTCTTATCACCATGTTCAGGAAAAAATAAAGGCAAACAAACAAACAAAAGAAACCCACCAAAAGTATCACATGATAACTTGAGTTAAACCACAGTTAGTTTAGCTAACACCAGTTATTGAAATTCCTTAAGCTCATGTCGAAGGGTTTTTCATTTGTTTTATTTGTTTCTTATGTGGTCCCTCTAGTAAGAGACATATGGAAAACTTTCTTACTTCTAACACATGAGCATTTTTTACCCTCAACAGTATGTGTATGCTCCAGAGGGCTCTGCTGCCTGCTTTTTCTGCTACCTGAGATGTTTGACATCTATTGTATCCTTCATGCTCTAGCAGTAATCAGCAAAATCACTCCCTCCTTCATTCCTACCCAGGGACTATTTAGTTTTCTTTCTCTCTTTCTGTACTCTGAGCCTATTATCTTTGTTTTCTTACCTTATACTATTTGTGTTGCTCTGCCTTCTGTACCAGCCTCTTTGAGTTTTGTTTCATCCCAACAGCCTTGGTTTCCAACACAGAGTGTGAGATGAGTCAGATTGACAGTGCAGTTAGTATTTAGAATTGAAATAAGGAAGTCTGTGTCACCAGTGGGCATCTGGAACTGTAGGGTTTTTTGATGATACTTTGGGATTTTGAGAGAAAATTCTGGTCGTGAACTCAGCCGACAAAAATCTACCCAAAATTTTTCAGTATCTTGTATCTGACAGTTTAGAAAGATCACTTCAAACAATGAATTTAAACATTCTGAAACATTTCCAAAATGCTTCTCTTATGGAGCAGGAAGCCTTAGCTGCATCTGCTAAAGGATCTGCTGTTGCGATGGAAACTTGGATGTGCTTCAGACAGAATTCTGTCTCTGGCAATTGACATTGTCACTGTTGCAGAACAGAGTTCTTTAGTACATCAAAACATTAAATCATAATTTTTGCACAATTCACTGTGAATACTGAAGGATGCCTATGCAAAAATTTTACTTACCTTGCTTCTTCAGAGACTGGGAAGACAGTAAATTGTCCTCCCTTTTTTTTCCCCTGCCATGTCCTTCTAGAAATATTTAAATAATGAGATTTAGTAACATGAACAAACATGATGCTTAAACACATGGGAAGGAATTAAAGAGAATATTTAAATGTGAAAATTTTATAGCCAAACAGCTCTCTATATACTGCTGTCATCCAATAACAGGATACTCTCATCTAGTTAGCTTACTCTGAAACCTCAGAGCTTGATGAATTGTTCAGAACCTGTTTCCAAGGCATAAGTCTTCCAAGAACAAAGGAAAAGCATTTTTCCAATTTGGAAAATCATAATTAAGTGACTTTTTATGATATTTTCAAGACACATGATAAACAAAAAAATAAATAAAATATTCCAAGTGACACTTTAATGGAGAAATAACCTAAGGTACACTAATGAAAAGTATTCCTTAAAAATCAGTGATTTTTAATTACATGTACAAGTAAGAATGGAAATTGGCTCTTTACCAGCTTAAAAGCAGCAAGACTGTTCAATATTCAGTGGATCCATTCTTTGATTTGCATAAAGCTTAAACAACTTTATTTGCTTTACACAGCCAGATTCTTGAACACGATAACAGATTATACTTACTGCTTCATTATAAGGAAATAATTTTGTGTTTGTTTTCCTTGCCCATGAATCAGATCAATAGCTAAGGGTCATTCTGTTCAAGAATTTATGTTTCTAAGACTCTTTTCTAATTTGATAGTTACTTACAGAGTTACATTTTCTATAAGAAATTGGACTCTAGAGTTCTTTGAATTGAGTTTTCTTATTCTTTATCCTTAAGCATTTCTATCCCCTCTTATTGAACAGAAAAAGGAAACAGATATTAAGAAATTGATCTTTGAGATTCTGCCATGTCTGATACACACAAGTCCATTATAAATAAGCAATCAGCTTATAGAGGCTGAGAATGGTGATAAGGAGATGAATGTTTCCTCAGTGCTCTCTGCAGGATCTTCTGTCAGCAGGTCAGGGGTAAAATGCATTTACGAAACAGTAGGAGAGAAATCTTACACCATCACAGTGTGCTTCTGGGGAGTACTCAACTTTATACACTCATTTGCTCCCCACCTGGAAACTCAAATGAAAAAGAAAAGAAAATCAATTCAAGTAATTTTGTCTTTTTTCCTGTCTGAATCACATAGTGGAATGTGGGAAGGCAGACAAAGTTCACTATTCTCTGGCTGCCTTGCTTATCAACATCCAGAAGCAGATGTAGTAACAAGTTTGAGGAGAGAACACAAGCTCATGAAATCTGTGGGTAATGCAGAACATTTTGTCCTGGGAGTATGGGCATTGAAGGCTACGGTCAACAAATTGGCAGTGCCTTGCCTTGGATTGAAACATCCTTCATTCTATAATTAATCACAAGATTCTTTTTAATTAAGGCTGCAAAACGTTGCCACTTCCATTTTAAGGCATGCTCAGAGCTGATGAATATGTGGCTCTTGGTGTGTTGCTCGAGTTCCAATTTGTCATTTTCCTGTGGTACCACAAAATGATGTCTCCAACCCTGAGAGCTGCCATAATGGTGTCTGTGAGCAGACTGTGTGTCTAGTTTCACTGGTAAATACATGGATCTTTTGTTGTTTACTTATTTTTGGGGAAATTGTTCTCAAATATACAGTAATGACACTAATGTTAGAAGGATTTTGATGAAAGGGAGAGACAAACCCTTAGTTACAGAGTAAGGCCAACCAGTGCCTTCTAAATATTGTAATTAGTCAAGAGAAAGAAGCAAAACTATGGTGGCCAGCTATAAAACAGACACAAAATACGTCAGATTTCCTAAATTTTGCTTCAAATGAAAACCAATTTCATGTACATTGGCATTTATTTTTTTTTTCATATTAGACTTTTCTTTCTATTTTTATTGCATTACAGAAACTCAACTTACTGTATGAAAGTGTCCATTTCGCTGACGGTGGGTGAAAATGACACTGGACTCTGCTACAATTCAAAGATGAAATATTTTGAAAAAGCTGAACTTAGCAAAAGCAAGGAAATCTCATGTCCTGAAATTGAGGATTTTTTATTTCCATTTAGGGAGCCTGAAATTCTGTGGTACAAGGTAAGGACTGCAAGAGATTTATAGCTTAAAAAATATATTATGTTCTTATGATTTTCTTGATCTAAAAGTGTTATGAAACTTTGATTTTTTAAAATTTTATCAAGAAAAAACAACAGAACCAATGATAGAAAAGAATGAACTCATTAGAGATGAAATTCAAATGCTTCCTTTGGTAAACTTTATAAGATACCTATGCATGCTTTACCTGAATGAACAACTTAATTTTGCAGAATAAAATTCAGCAAGGACTACCAAAACTTTGCTTTCTATATATATACTTAAAGTTATATTTGCATATATAATTTCATTGTTTTTTTATAAATAACTTTATTTAATATTGTGTACTGATTTCTAGATCATTACTTAAGGGCCAAGTTCTTGCAAATAGTCTTGCCTGGTGGCAGTGCAGGACAATTTATTATGGTATACAAGGCTATGCTACCTAAAAAGTAAAATTGTATGGCCTGGAAAGTTAATGTCCAAATTAACTGATAGCATATCTAAGATAGGAGAAATGTAGCCAACTATTTGCTTATTCTCATCTTAGAATTTGTGTCTGTAATAAAATATTTTTGTAGATTAAGAATGCACCTTTTCTAGGTTCAGAGGGTGTTGATTCTAAGATGTTTTTAGAAAGAGATATATAGCATCCTTATTTCTCCTCATTCTCATCTTCTTCTGTTTCTCTACATTTTTTAATTATATATTTTTTTAATTGAATTAAAAAGAAAAATATAATTATCCTCTGCAGCCTGAGCTGCTGGTAATATCAAAGTCATAGATTGCAGACATAAATGTAATGATAAATAAATAAATTAAATAGGAGCCACTCAGCAAAATAATATTAAAAAAAAAAAAAACCCACCAAAGGAATCAACTCCCTTTTCTTGCCAGAGGCATAAATATCAAATCAGTTAATAAAATTCTTTTTAATCAACACCTAAATAGAGTGGATTTTTAGATATTTAGTTTATATAAATTTATAACTAGCCGGGGCTCTTGCCTAGCCACCTTGGCTTTGGGTAACATTGTCCACAGTGGTCCAGTTTAAGTGTAAGAATGCAATCACTGAAGTTTTATATTCTCTTTAAACAGGAATGCAAGTCAAAGACGTGGAGATCAAGTATTGTGTTTAAAAAGGACACTCTTGTCATTCGGGAAGTTAGAGAGGATGACATTGGAAATTACACTTGTGAGCTAAAATATGGATTCTTTGTTGTCAGAAGAACGACAGAGTTGACGGTTACAGGTAATTACAGGCTCTTTCTATCTCTTTTATTTAGGAAAAAAAGCCCACTGAATATTGTGGTTCAAGTTGGGTGTTTTTGAGTCGTACCATTTGCACACAACTTTGCTGTGTGCCTAGGTATGAATGGTTGAAATGGTTGATACATTAAAGCTGTCCTGAATACTTCACAGTGGTATCTGTAATACCTTGACAAGTCTGGTTTTTTTCTGTTCCAAAAGCTTGTGGGCAGCTTTTTTTTTTTTTTTTTTTTTTTTTTTTTTTCTTCTCTCTCTCTCCATTGAGTGGGAAGTGTGGTCAAGGAACAAGTGAATTCAGAAAGCATGAACTCTAACAGAAAAAAAAAAAATCATTAATTCTTCCTACTCTGTCATGTGATTAAATTACTTGGGACATAAAAATAGGTGTAGCAGTAACTCCATGCTACAAGCTCTAATTTTCTTTGGACATGAGAACAGCTGTAGCCACAACCCCAGAGCAGTAGCTCTGTCCCAGAGAGACCATTGCAAGGGTGTGACAGGTGCTTGAGCAGCACAAGATAAGGGACAGGAGCATTTTTACTGTTACTCTCTCCCTACTTTCTCTAGTTCATATTTCAAGAACTTCCTGATCTCAATCGTTATGCACTGTGGTTATCAATTAATCTATTTTACATTAGTCTGATTATTTTTTTAATCCATTTAGTCTTGGCTTCAAAAACATTTTGAAGTATCAAGTTCCACATAGTAATTATGTAACATGAATAAACACTATAATTCAGCAAACAGAAATTGCATAAGATGCATTTAATGTAACCTGCCTTTAAAACTACCATATCATTATTTAAGATCCATTATCAATGAAAACAAACTATATACTCTAATAGTAATGTCCACAGCAGCAGAACAGTGTAAAGAGTGGTCCATTGAATTTTCAGTTCTTCACCAGACCTCTAAACTCCATTGTACAGTAATGTAAAACATATAGCTGAACATACATGTAAGTTAGAAAATGAGCTTTTACAATTATAGGATTACAATGGAAGGCAGGAGTACCTCATGATCTATGTAATGCTGTGTAATTTCATGGTATATTTTGTAAAAAAAAGCAGAATGGGGATTTTCCTGGCAAATTAGAGGTGAACTAAATCCATGTGGTTGACAAAGAGGCTTGCATGTATGAGTTCTTGCACCTTCAAAGTATCTAGTAAACCGAGAAACAAATCTTCAAGAATAATTATATAGGTTGCTCTTCATCCTTTTTTGTATCTAATATATAAATCTGAGGCACACCAGCAACTAGTAACACACTTATATTAAGCATTAGGTTGACTTGCAAATTTCCTTTAATGGTGAAAAAGTTTGTTTTCTGTTTCAATGTATCCCATTCTCCCTCCACATTAACAGAAATTACAGTGAATTAAGGAATGCAGTTTTCCTATTAGATAAGTCTGGAAATCATACTGTTTAAGTTCTTTTGGGAGATTACAAGTAATCAATCATATTTATTTAAGCTCAATAAGCAGGATCTCTTTGTTGTTGTATAGCATTGATTTATTTGGTCAGTACAGACAAGCAATTACTGTCGAGTGATTAATCTCACAATAAACATCCATATACTCTGTTTGATTGACTCTGATATAAAGAAAGCAGAGAAAGGTTCTTCAAGTGTGTGATTTATACCAGAAGGAGGTTGTCAATTATCTTTTGCAATATTTGATACCTGGACTTGGAGAGTACATATTCACTGCATCTTTAAGTGACCCCTTCTGTCCCTGTGGCTGGTGTTCCACTGCACAGCAGTATTTCAACAGGCTCAGACTGACAGAAAAGAGAAAGAAAAAAAAAGCATTGGAAGCAGATTCATGTTACTATTTGTAGGAATAGTTTAAAAAAATGTAATTCATCGCTCATACTGTAGGTAGGAGTTCAGTATTTAATGTTTAACTAGACAGAGACAGAAAGAGACTTGGCTGATTTTGATGTGCTAAAAATGAATGAATGCATAGGGAGGGAAATATTCAATTTCCACCTCTGCAAACCCCAGCAGTTTAAGGACAACCTCCAAGTTAGTAAACTCCTTTGGTAGTACTGTGGGTCTTCATATTATCTTTATAATATTATGTGAATAAATAGAACAAGCAAATAGATTTACTCACAGTACTACTAATTTTTGTTACACCTGTTCCTCACCATTTCTTCTCTCTGGGCAAATGCGGATGGTCACCCACTTAAGGATTCCCTTCTTTTTCCCACACAATGCATTTTGGCAGAATTGCTGTCTTCTGTAGGGGAGCCTGCTGCCCTTACAGACTATTAACTATGGATGTAATTATATACACACGTTCTTTTCAATATTGGTATTGTATATTCTTGTTATGATAGCCTCAGTGCTTTACACCTAAATACCTGTGTGCCTCATAGTGAGACGTGGAATGGCTCATATTCTGATTTTTCATTAAAGTTGAAAGATAAGAAGGGAATTCACACATTTTGAAAAAGAGCAAACTCACTTAATAGGCTGTATCCATCTAATCTAAATATAGAAGTTGAAAATCTATAAGCCATGGAAAAAGATAACTTTCATACCTTTTAAAAAATGCGAAAAAATTGCCCCTTCTTAGCTTAAATTATAAGCACTCAGTGCCACCTTGGGTACACCTTTATAGTAACAACTATTTCATGGCTCACTTTTTTGTTTGTTGTTTTTGGGGTTTTTGTTTTGTTTTGGGTTTGGTTGTTTTTTCATTGATCTTAATGAAAACTTTCAAATGTTTTTGAAGATCTGTATCTCACACTGAAAATATATTATTGTCTTAGTAATTTGAATCAATTTCCTAATTGTTCTAAGGTTGGACTTAGAAATTACCATTTTTCAAAACAAAAATTATTCACTGATTATTTTAGCTTGTAACTAATGAAAATATTCACATAAAAAGCATAATTGGTAGGTTATTTGGTTTGTGGTTATGCAATTAAACATTCTAAAATGTCCTCCAATTTACAAAGTCATTTCTAGGCTTTTATACTTCAGATTAGCAGTTTTTCTTTTATGTATGGAATTTTAACTAAGGCATACCTGCCCTCTCCGACATACTTGATTAAGAGTATGTTTAGTACTGGGAAAGAATCCTATTAGAAAAGTATAGTGTTAGTTTAGTCATAGTGCACAACATGGGTCAAAAATATTTTCCTTCAGTGATTTATTTAAATACTAGGTTTAATAGTATTCTTTTTTTTTTTAATTATAGTACCAAGGCATTTGCAAACTCTTTCCACTTTTGAAGGGTTTCCTTCAGGTCAAATGAAGTCCAGCCTGTGTCTGAGAGAGAATATACCTGTCCCTACTGCAATAAAATATAGTTCTCCATCATGAACATCACAAAACAAACAGACCCCATCAGCCTTGCAGTTGGAACATTACTTATTCACTTCCTCCATGACCGTTTTAGTTTTAAATATTAAAATACTTCTTCCATTCTGTTAAAAGTAAGAAGACCTTATATCTTGCAGATGGAATCAGAGCTAATCAGCAGATTCTTAATCCTGAAGCCTTTCCTCAGAGATACCCTTTATTTTCTTTATTCAATGATTAGACCCCTAGAAGTTCCCTTGAAAAAAACTCCTGCTGGAATGAGCACAATTTTAGATTTACAGATTTCAGCATGTTTACAATCAAGCTATAGGAATATATATTTTTTATTATTTATATTCAGCCTGCTTGGTTTAACGAATTTCTGCAATAACCTTGAAAGTGCCAGTTCACTCTTTTCCATCTTCAAGCCATTACTTTTTTTCATTTTTAGTTTCTTTTGGCAAAAAAAAAGGAATGCAATTTTTCTCTTTCAGTTACGCAGTAGTCAACTCTTAGTGTTGCTTAAAATTTGGGATATGTTGAATAAGTTTTGTCTCTTTTGCTTTCTGACAGATTTAGTCTTCATTAGCTTAGTAAGAAATCTTAAATGACTACACGTATGTATGTATTTTAAGGGCTGGAAAGATCACTGTAAAAATAAATAGTATGAAGAAATAATTATGAATAAATTATATACATTGCCTCACAGCTCATGACATGTGGATGTTTTATGCACAGCCAGCCACCATATATTGTGAATAAAAAACCAAAGAAAAAACAAAGAAAGGGACACACACACACACACAAGCATATACTTTGAAAGTTGTAGCCTGCTTCAAGTGGAGTGTATTCTAACTGTATAAGACAAAATGTTCACCATCTTTTTCCCCAAAAAAGTTGGCTTCGATTTTTTTCCAGGTGTGCTGCTCTTTCTTATTCAATAAATCGCAATGCCGAGAGGTGCTGCCATAAGTATGTTCCTCTTTATTTTTAGCAGGTGCTAGGTGAGAAAAGTATTAAAGAACAAAGAGGGTTGTTTTCCAGGCATTTATAGCTTTAGCGCAAACTCTGCTTGGTTTCTGAAGTTAATGACAGGGATAAACCATATTGAGTGTACCCAGCGACTCCTTGATTCAGCTGATCCTAATAATTATCAGAACTGATGTTCTTTCCTTTGGTTCATCATTAATTAAATTCAATTCCAGAACATACTCAGATAGAAGTTCTATTTAACATTATTCTGTGCAAAGAATAATAAAATATAAAGCAAACAACAGATTCATTATGAAAGCAGCATGTTCGAAATCCTAACCTAGCATTTTAAAATGCATAAAATCCTGTAGGTTTACCAAATTTATGGCAGTAGAATGGGATGAATGTTTTTTTTTTTTTAATTAGAAATGAGTGATCTTTTATAGTGCAATCATTTTAGTACTCCTGAAAACAAGGGTCTAAATTAATTTCCTGTGTGCATTTGAGTAATAATAATCAAAACATTATGTAGATGTTTGATTAAAATGTTCTCTATGATTGTTTATTTAACATATTTATTGTAAATCAGTTTAGAGGGTTATTCCAAACCAGCCTCATATGAAGACAGCAATGAGCAAAGCTTTATGTGTTTTACTTCAAAGGAAGTGCAGATGATGTCATGTTATTTATGTTATGAATTAAAATTATGAATTAGAAAACCAGCTTCAGCAATTTAGCCAAAGAAGAGGTGCAAAAGTTAAAGGGAGACAAAATTCCAGATTAATATTCAATCTTGCTGCTGGTGACTTTCTGGCATTTCTTCCTTCATGATATGCTGAATTGAGGTGCTCACAAAGACCAATTTTAATTATCAGAGATTATTCCCATCATAGTCAGGGTAGAGAGAAGATCCTCTAGACTGTAAGTCAAAGAAGGAGACAAAGCTGGATGGTCAAAACTTATTTAATAAAACAGATAGGACGTGGCCTCTAATAGTTGATGATGCAGTCATGACTTCTTCTGGAGTCCTGTACTCCCTGTGGACAATATGGTGCCAGTAAAAGTTAGGGGTGTGTTTCAATAATTGGTAAGAAATAGAAAAAATCTTATTCCATAATCAAAATGAAGAATTCCACTTAAATTAATAAATTAGATATTATGCAAGAAGTCCAGTGCATTACTGTGCATACTATTGTTAAATTATGTCAATTTTGCTTATTTCTAACCACAGCATTACTATTATAGACCTGATGTCTTTTTTTTTTTTTCCTGAATATGTTGAGGGTTTTTTTCAATCTTGTTTGTAAAATTAAAGACTTAAAGTTTAAAATAATAACTCCAACCAAATCTATTTTATTACATCAGGTGAGAGTAAAAAAAGTAGGGAAATGACATTTCCAAAGTTATGAAAGTTCGTTTGTGTGAGTCAATTTCCCTTTCTTCATGAGTCATATGAGAATATTGAAACAAAAACAGTGAGTGGATGTTGTTACCATGATTGTGCTTCCCATTGTTTCAGTTTAGTGTAGTGAAGTTGTTAAGATAAACTCCATTCTACAGAGAGAGAGAAGCTGCAGACAAAAATGTTTATCACAAAAATGTGTTAGTGACTACTAAAGACATAAAAGACATATAAACCCATAGCTCAATAATATCTTGCAAAAATTAAATAAATCTGTTGTTCAGGCATCCAAGATGCATGTTAAACAACCTTTTAAAAAGTAGATAAATTACATTGAATGTTAATGTTTCACATTATTGCTATGGAATCAGAAGACTTCATTTTACTTTTACATTCCCCTAGAGTATTTTAAATCCACCAATACTATCCTAACCAAGCATTTATCATTTCCAAAGCTTTTCTTATACTGCTTTAGATAATTTATATGTACAGTGGAGTCTTCTAGGATGGTACTTTAATAAACCAGAGTTTAATATGTACCAGTACAATAGCATATGGACTTTGTGTTGCTCCCATCCTAAAAACAATCTGTACACACTCTTAAAAACAGTCTATACACTATTAGACTAACTGAATATTTAGCTTTAAAATGGAGAGCACTTTTCCAATGCTTTTAATGGTTTTCATTTGGCTTAGGCAAGTTCTAATCTCAGAGCTACTGAGCACAATGACTTTGATAGTACATATGTTCAGGGAGAAATTTCAGACAATACATGTATCTGAAATAGTTGCAATTGTTTTTAGAAGCAGAAAATTTTTACAGAAGAAAAGACATCCTATTTTAACTGCAGCAATATCAGATGGGGAGAGTGTTAACAGAAGACTCAAAATCATTTAGAAGGTATCTAATATATATTCCACTATATTAAAAGAGTAAATTCTCTTAAAATCCTCAGAAATATTGTCATCTCCCCTTCACCACCCCCCCAAGGAAAAAAAAAGGCTTTTTTTCATGCTATTGTCTTATACTATTAATTAATCACCCAAAATGTAGTATGTAAACAATAGAAAAACAGTTTATATCAAAATTAACAAACAACTTTTACTTGGAATTCTATTACAAGTGTGAATCAAGACTGAAATCTTAGTTTCTCTGTGACTGATTCCATTTGCTCATTGACTTAAAGAGTTAATATTTGATCTTTTGACTTTCTGGTTATGGAAGATGAGAATTGATGTTACTTTTAAAAATTGAAATCAGTCTTTTTTAAATTCCAGCTCTGCAGATCACCTTGATGTTTTATTGGTTATTCTGTCATTCAATTTCTTTCAATTAATGAATGAAATCATTTTCTAAAGGTAATTTAAATATTCTTTCTTCATGCTTTAGTAACTGGCAAAATGCATGGTAGCTGCATAGTGACCCTCCAAGACAGGATGAACAGCAGACTAAATTTTTTTTATACCGTAATAGAAAGGGAAACCCTGCCCATCTATTTCTACATTACTCTAAAGTACAGATTTTAATTTTGAATCTGGCTAAAACTATAGTTCTTCCCAGTTTACTCACTTTGGTAGACAGTTCTTAGTGGAATAAATTTGGGTAAAACATCTACTGACTGCAGGGCTAAAATTAAGCAGTCAAGAGAATTCACTCTGTATTCTAGGGTACTTTATCTGAAAAGTTTAAAAATTAAAGATATGTGAAAAGGGATAGAAATTACTAAATAAAAATTGTGTAATAATTTAATTTCCGATGTTTTACTTATCTATGTGAGAGCTTAATACAGGAAAACAATTTTACCAGCTTGTTTTTTTTTCTGTGTGAATGTGATAACACACAATAATTGTTTGAATATGAAAAGTAAATTGGAACCAGCAATGACACTTTCCCATTTCTTTAATGCAGTTTTTCCTTTTGCTTTGGAGTATTATATTCACATCCGGAACTGGATTAATTTAAAAATATTAGATACAACTTCATAGAAAGATGATTCAAGAGTGATATAAATTGGTGAATTTCCTCCACATTCTTTAAACAAAATGAAGACAGAAGAACTAGAGTAGAAAGATGGCTATGAGTTTTCTCCTTTTCTAAATCATGCTGTTCACCTCACTGCATTCTTCCCATGTTAAACAAGAGGATCATATTTCTCCAGACACACGATATGACAACAAAAATTCCCAGTCCTTAATAAGCCCTTTATGGAGCCACTACTCCCACAGCACAATTTTACTCAAGTTGTGGAAGGTTTATTTATAGTGATTACATGATTTGTTGCATGCTTTTTCTTCCTAGAGGTAAAAATCCTCTCACCAAAGTTTAATATTTACACCCAGTGGAATAGGAGCTGTCTGCTGTTCCTGGCAACTCCATGGCATGACTGATACCCTCTTTATGCCAATGCACTGAACGTCAGATGAGTTGAATTCTACAGAATTCCACTTCCATTTCTTGACTGTCCAAGGGTTTTAGTTAACAAACTCAAATGTAGATTTATAATATAGGCATCTAAATCACATGAATCCTGCTCTAACATTTCACGGTTGTTATGGTTATAACCTTTGGAAATGGTAAGCTGGCTCTACATAATATTTTCTTGTTATAAAACAAGCACAAAAATTCATGTCAGCTTTTCAAAGCAGACAAGTACAAATCTGTAGTAGAAATATTTGTTTTTTAAACGAGATGTACAGCTGGGAGAAAAAAAAACCTGCAAGCTTTTGGGTGTACAAGACTGTCTTTAGATCTCAGGGGCTTAATACACAAGTTGGTCTAATAAAATATATTGCTTCTACCTTGTTATGTCTAAAGTGACATTACTGTTATTATTTTTCATGGTATTTCAGTTTTCTTAGGATGGAATCACAGCATGCATTTCTTTAAGCTAGCTGCAGTGTACAAAATAAGTATAGGGTTTTTTATTAAAATATTGCTGTTTTGATTAATATTGGCAGTTAGAATAAACTGTGCTTCAGATGTAACACAAAGTTTCCTTTTTACATTCTGTGCTTTCTTTGAAAGTGATGATTGCGGCTACAAGACAACTGGAAGCTTTCCTTTTATACTTCACTATTCTCAATTCAACGCAAACTAAACAAGGAAAAATGAGTACTCTTTGAAAACAAAGGTTTTAATTTGAGCGCTGCAGTAAACAGAATAAATGTTTTATTAGAAAGTAGGTGGGTTATGGTGCTTCGCTGTAGAGATGGTAAATTTATTATAAGTTCCTACTTCTGTTCGGTGCTTACACATATCTTCTAACCGGGCATTTTTAATGTTGCTATCAATAGTCTTTAATGCCCAGGTGGGTAAAGAAGCTGAGGAGAGAAGTGATTTTTGTTTTCTTTTCATATACCTCTGCCAAGAAAACTTGTCTCTTCCACACACATCCAAGACGGAAGTGCAACTTTCCGTGAACATCTGGTTCCTCCACAGCTTTGAGCCTGGCACTAAAGCCCAAGCACCAGTTGCCTTATGGCATCCCATGCTGGCTGGACCTGTCCTAATAAGCCACCCCCTCTGACTCTTTGCATTTTCACTGAAAGGCTTCTATTTTTGTGTTTTGGAGTTGGTAATTGCCTCTCAGTTTGTGATTTCAGTGGCCCAAACCATCCTCTCTCAAAACCTCTTTGCATAGCCTGCCCCATGAAAGCACAAACCAGCGACGCACTTCGGGTCTTGGCGTCACACCTAAGACATGCAGCAGGAGGAGGTACCTTTGTGGGGGCCACCCTGGCTCCCCACAAACCCTGCTCTGGTTGTTCCTGCCCTCCAGCAAACCTGCCCATCCCGCCCTGGGCAAAACTCGGGTAGACACAGCACAGGATCCAAGGCTTGGGAAGAAAGGCAGCACAAAAATAACCCCTGAGATGGAGGCAGCAGGGACCACTGCTCCTGCGGGGTCAAAGCAAGCACCTTCCCACCTGGACAGATCCTCCAGCCCAGCAGCCACCCCTCCCTGCAGTGGCAGAGCGTTGGTGAAACACTGTTTTTAATTTTCAGGCGTTTTGTTCCTTCAAAACAATTCCATCAGTTTTTCAGAATTTTTGAGCTAACATTCAGAATTCAAAAAGTCACTCATTAATAACTAGGCAAAGGGCAAAAAATGCATTATGATAAGCTAATTTAAATAGAAATAGGCTCATTCCTCTGTGTGGGTTGCATATGCTTTTTTATTTTTTTAATTTAATATCTATATTTTTATGAGTAAATTCAGTTTTCTGAGGAGCTACTCTGACACCACCAGGAAGAAAGAAAAATTAAGGCTATGTGAACTGTTTGTCATTTTCATACAGCTAGCACTATCTAGACTTTTTGCTTATATTTGAGCAGTGACAGTTTAGTGGGATGAATGAGAGGGCAGGAACAGAGATTTAGGAAGAAAAGACAATTGCAAAATGTGGATAATTTGACATTTAGTGGAGATTATATGATCAAAACAGGAAAAGCATTCATTTCTTCCCTATTCTCGTGCACAAATAAAAAGCTGTACACTTAATAGGAAATAGTCCTATGCAACTATTTCTCTTACTAAGAGAGGCTCAAAAGATGAAGAAAAATGCTTGAAAGACCTAGTCTGGCTTTTGAAAAGTCAAGGACATTTCAAAATGCTTTTGCATGTGTTCTGTAATGTCTTATTCTAATATATTATAAATGATAGTTGGCAGATTACACCTCGTATTTTCAAAAGCTAATGTCTGTAATGTTCTGCTCTAGGTGTCTTCTTGTCTATGTGGTTTAAAAACATCTTTGTGATCTGTCATAGTAATTTTGATATGCACATAAAGCTGAGAGAACAAGGATTTATAAACTCAACTCAGAAAGATATACAGGCAGAAGTGCCTGCTAGGGGGTGGACAGCAAGCATAATGCACTGAAGATGACTTACTTTAGACTATAGTATATATAAATTGGAATAAAATATTATAAATACACATTCAGGGTCCTGTTATAACTTAGTAGTTCCAGAAGACACATGATAAGTGTTGAGTTTTTATGATCTGTCCTTTGAAAGCAGCAGTTCTTAAAAATATTACTTAATTAAAAAATAAAACTAACCCAAACAATATAAATTGTGGGCCGGTTGAGTCTTACAGGCCAAATTAAGACTTTCATGACTTGAAAGTTTTCTTTCCATTTTTGAATGTATGGCAAAGTCACTCCTCTAAGAGAACATGACAGCTGATCTGGTTCCCTTATTAAACTGAGTGGTTCAGAGTATCCAAGGGCAGAAAACTTGCATTAACTTGATTAAAAATACCATACAGAGTCAACAGAAAAATGACGAATTTACTTTTGGTATTTTAAAAGGATTTTGTGGGCAGAAAGGAGAGGTTTTTTAATAAGTAAATTGTTGCAGAATGAAGAACTACATGTGTGGAAGGTCCTTATAGTTCCTGCTCATGTACATTATGGAAGAATAAATAAAATGAGTAGAGTAATGCAATTCTGATTCAAAAACAGAATTGGAGGTGGTCTTAATTCTTGGGTTTTTTATGGCAATTGATAACATCTAGGTAAATTAACTGAACTACTGTCGCATTTTCAGGATATGGAAATATCTTCAGTATCTTCAACATGCATAGAAAAAGGGTATTTATTTTCTTAGAGGCCTTTCAGCATTATCAGCAAGTTAGTATGGAAAAAAATTGTTTTCTGCAATTTCAGTCATTAAAAGAGAAGCTAGGCCAGTGCTAAGCCTGTAGTCTCTGAAGATTTTGAGAAAAGAAAAAAATCATTTGCACTGCACTGGTGGGCTGTTATGTTATAAATTTGAAAGCAGGTGAAAAGTGTACTCTTCTACGGCTAAGAGGCATTTTGTGATTTTTTATCTATTCAAATAAAAACCATAGGTGCATGATTATTGAAATCAGTTTTACTTCTTGTACTTTTAATTATAAATATTTGTTTTAATTAAAGAGATACACACACACATTCACTAAATTTGAACAGAGTTTGCTGATTCCAAGGCAACGGAAAACCTTCCCATTTAAAAAAAACCCTCCTCTTTTCATTCTCCAAAACTTTTGCCCCGAGGAGAGAAGAGGAGAGGAGAGGAGAGGAGAGGAGAGGAGAGGAGAGGAGAGGAGAGGAGAGGAGAGGAGAGGAGAGGAGAGGAGAGGAGAGGAGAGGAGAGGAGAGGAGAGGAGAGGAGAGGAGAGGAGAGGAGAGGAGAGGAGAGGAGACGAGACACAAGCAAAACAGAGGTTGCTTTTATGATTGTTTGTTTTGTGAGGAGAAAAAACAAACACCGTTTTAAAAATGCTTAGCTATATTTGACCTTTACCAAATTTTGAGTAACACATCTTTGAAGAAATATCTGGGACTTCCTGCCCTGGAAGGAAAATAAACTTTTAACAAGAGAAAGATAATTTTAAACTCCTGCTATATTTTTAGGAAGCTCTGCTATGAGATAAAAGGCAGACTTTTAATGCCTATAGTAATACACCAACTCTTTCCTAAATAAGATAACAGTTTTGCTGGGTGCAGGGGAAGGGTAGCTGTGAATTCAAACCAAGGCAGTAGAATATCTGTGGATAGAGCATTTGTTTAGGACAAACATATATTTCTTTCTACTGTGCAATGGGAGCCTGGGAAGACTGCAGCAACACAGCCTTAAAGATTTGGGGTGTATGGGAGAAAATGAATATGCAAATATGGAAGGAGCAGGAGACTTCCACCAGTAGAGATGGGAAAAATACAAAAAATACATACAGAAAATGCAGTGATTTTTTTTTTTTTTTTTAATAGGAAGCCCAATGTAAATGCAGTTATGAGTTTCCCTACTGTGGGAATCTGTACCATTTTTCACACATGGTATTGACACTAAAGGCTGGTGAGGTAGTCAGAAGTTCTGAGTATATTTAGGTGAATACAGTTGTATCTGTCATCATGAATGGCTGCTATAATCACAGCTTTTAAAACCCGCTGTTGGCTTCCACAGTCCATGGTACAATTGAGCTCTTCAGAACTACAATAGCTGTTGACATTCCATTAAAGAAAAAAATATGAGTGGAATGAATATGCTTAGATTTCTTTTTACTCTGTACAACTGATTTATAAAAAGAAATAGCAGAGGGAAAGAAAAACAAGACAAACCTCTGTGAAAAGTAATTAAAGACGAATACATGGGAAGGGTAAAATACTGCTACAGCTATAGCAGAGACTATTTGGCACACTTTAAACTATTAAAATTGATTTTTTAAATTGAATATTGCTATATCATTAGGATTGTCAGAGCTATTGCACCAAATTTTTTCTAATTTGTTAAAAAATAAGGTTATGCAAAGCTTTTGATTTATCATTTATGTACCAGCAGACTGTAGCACAACTCTTATACAAGAGTTGTTCAGTTTAAGCTATGAGTAGTTAGATTCTAACTACTGAGAAATTCAAAGGTGATAGAGATTTAGTTAAATTTTTGCATTATTTATTTCTGTATATATTAGCTGGTGATGAATGTACCCTACCTGAATCTCATTGAAATGATGCTTTCGTGAAAGTTTGGTGCCCAAGTTTGTATAGAATGATACAGTGAAAACATCAGCCAAAAGCACAGCTAGTCTTTCATTTACTTGTTTAAAAAAATCATGATTTCCCTCTCCCCCTCCAAAGGGTAGTTTTCAAAATAATTTTAGAATTTATATGAAATCCATTTAAGAGCTTTGCCTTTACCTGTCAGCTTTGCCTTTACCTGTCATCATGAAATACTTTGACTGCAGCATGCAGCCTTTTCCTGTTTGAAAACCTTTATAACTGTTGTGCTCATTCTAAGGAACATGGAAAATGAGAGGCTCCAAATTGCCCTTGGAGCTATTACTGTGTAATCCAGGGCATGGTGTTCCTTTGCTTGCTTAGTTGCTTTTATTCTAGAAATGTCATTATAGCAAAGTAAACGACACTGTCATATAAATCTATTTTTCTCTCTCCCTAAGGTTATGTTAGCTACCTATACAGACATTTGAGAGATATCTCTGCATCTTGTGCACAAATGCTAAACAATATTGAAATATAAATGCATGAAGAATATTAGAATAGGTTTTTAAAAGACAAAATTAATGTTTAATATGGCCTTATTATACAAATAATCTGTTGCATCCAGTAAGCCCTCTGCCCCCTGCTGCACTGAATAAAAGCAGAACAACTTAGCTAGGAAAAATTAGAAATATTATTAATTTTTTCTGCTAAAAATAAGGTGAGACTTTTGCATCCACATACCAAATTGGTTTTAAATAACCTTCATTGTCCTTTGAGACTTGATCCACATCTAGTACTTCACCAAGCATTGTTAAACAGGTTAGAGTGCAAGCTGTAAATATTGAAATTGTGAGTCTGAAGCAGCTCGACAGCTAGAAAAGCATTTACAATTCTTCTAATCTTTTTTTCATATGTCATCTGTGAGAAAGTGAATGCTTACATTATAAATCAGGCTTTTAAAAATTGCTTGCTATTCCCTTGTTTTCTTTCTGGAATATTTATCTCTGCCTAATACACCAGGAAAAATTAACTAAAATTATTTAGAATCTCTTTTTTTTCAGAGTTGTGAGTCAAGTCTTAATGGTCAATGAAATACGAATGCAGAAGTAAATGAAAAAAATATAATTGAGAACTTAAACTGTGTGGAAGTGAAGAAATTCGGGAGGAGCAAATGTAAGAGAAGGCAGATATTGCAGCAAATGAGGCTCAAAAACTCTTAGTAATACTAGTGGCAATTAACTGTTAGGATGTGCTGCCTGAAAGATCACGATATTCACAAAGTCTTTCTTCTGAATGACATAATTTTGTTATTTGCATAGTAGTTCTGTCAAATGATGATTTTTGTGACACTGTTGGAGTCTGTGAAATGTCACCCCTGTCTGTCAGTCATTCTTGAAAAACAGGCTGACCAAAAAAATAAATAAAACCACATTCTAATAGCTACTGCAATACTGCATTACAAGAGCAGTCATAGGCAGGAGCTTTCTGGGTGTGTTCAGACAGTTCCAGGTTTGGAGATAAAAAAAAAAAAAAGCAACTTTAGTTTCACTACCAATGAATTCAAAGACTCAGAACTCAAAATCTCTCTTTATCTCTCAACCATCTGTACTAGATTAATGAGAAGAGGGATGAAAAGACACTAAATTCCTGTTTATAAATTAACAGGCATATCTCATTTTGATTCCTGTCTGACAATGTCTACATCACAGAAAATGCTATTACAGTCAGCAATAATTGGCACCCTCTTTGGTAATCTCAGAGAAGATGAGACTTGTATAGTTTTGGAGCCTGCACTACCAGCCTCACTATTAGGCAGAGTCCCAAAAGTACATCAGAGTACAGGGAGGATGAAGAAACCTCTCTGCTCTGGTTTGTAGATAAAGAATATAATTTGGTTTATGATAGCCTGATTGTTTGCTACTCAGGATAAATAACTTCATTTGAAATTAAATGGTCTCGGTCTTGTTTCTAGACATCTTTCAATAGTTTTCCTGCAGCTGATATAGAAATGGAAAAAATAACGCTTGAATGACAAATCAAGATGTTTACTGAAGTGTTGCCTAGATTCAAAATGGTTTTTTTCACACAGAAAAGAAGAAAATTGGATTACCTGGGTTAGAATTTAATTTAAATGTATTGATCCCTACTTAAGGAGATACCCAAATTACTCCTAGGTGGTCGTCTACCTGGGGATCAGCCAGAGTTAAGCTAAACCACAAACATTTATGCAGAAGGACTATGATGTATTCTGCTCAGCTTGTGCAGTGTGTCAGCTTTACTATTTGTTTAACCATGTTTTTAACAGTTGGACTTGATGAACTTAAGGGTCTTTTCCAATCTAAACAATTCTGTGATACCATGATTCTATGAAAATACCTGTGGTATTCTTTTATGTCACTACAAGATCCCTTCAGCCCAGCCATAGTTTGCAGCCACATTGTTCAACAGCTGACAGTAGGTATCAGTATTATACATGTGTGCACTAACTCTTGACAATAGCCTGAAAAGAAGGTGATTCTTTTCTCTTTGCATTTGAAACTCATTTCTCTATCATGATCCCAGACTTCAGTTGGTATTCTCTGAAGGTGTAACTGCAAATAATATTTTGTAGGTTTAAAATTAAGTCGAAGACAGTTATCATGAGACCAGTGTGGTTACATATATATTTTAATGGTATTAAATCATTAAATTGAAAGTCGTTTTGCTTAAATCATTGATAATTGTTTTCAAATAGCAATTCATATGGTAAAATCAGTATTTGCACTAAGAAAGGCAGTATTACTTCAAAACAAAAAACCAGATCCCCAACAGCTAACAGGAGAAGTTAGTGATAGCCTGTTCTGCCCATCCCAAAATGTGAAAGGAAAGCAGAATGCTTGCACTCTGCTGGCAGTATCCTGCCCAAATTTCAAGCCATTGCCTTTAAGTTCATGGCTGCATTGCACTTCTAAAGCTCCTATCTCATCAAAACTGCTACAAAATTAAACACTGAACTTCTCTCTGAGAGCTAAGACAGACATTGGAATTTTCCATAAAGGTCAGCTGAAATTTTCCTGTGCTGCTACAAGTCTCTCTCCCTGCTGGATCTCAGACTGCCCACAGCCCTCCTCCTTGAAAGTGAGCTGTGCAAAATGCTTTCCAGCAGCACCCACTTGGTAATTGTTTTTCTGCCTAAAGTTTCCAGTGCTTCTAAACCAGGCAGCATGTCAAACTGGCAGTGAAAACTGCACAATACACGGTTGCCTGGGACTGTCAAACCTCCCGGAGTGATGTTGGCAGGTAAGAGCCGCTCATTTCTAGCTAATCTAGATTTTTCTAGTTATTTGCAGGCTGTTATGAAGACAGGTTAGATGTGCTGGGGCCAATCCTTAGCTTCGTACTCAGTAAAATGTAGAAAATATTTTTGAACACATTTTCCAATTTCTTTATTACAAGTAGAGTCATGCAATGCTTTGTGTGCTTGTCTTCCCAGTCACAAACTCTTCTGATCACATTCTGAAAAGTCTTCAGATATTCACTTCAGATTCTGTAATTCCAGCTGGGTTCATAATTTTATTATATGCTAAACAGTATTTGGACATCAAAGTAATGCATCAGTCACCCTGAATGATTTATAGAAAGACTGTTTTTCTTTTAAAGTTAAACTAGCTATTTAAAAAATAAAATGTTTTGAATTAATACTGCTCTGAGTTTCATAATTGCAGACATAGAAAAGGACACCTGTGAAATATGTAGAGCTATAGGAGAGGTAGTTGCAACTTTATTTACCCAGTAGGTATTGCCTGGATAATAGTGTGGGCTACTGTTCCTTCCTAGATCATCATTGTTCATGGAAAACTTTCATTAGCCCCTCACTGACCCTCATACCGTTTTAAGAATTACATTCCCTTCCCCTCACATGACAGTGAAGAGGTGGGTCAAATGGGACTGTCATTCTGCTTCACCAGGAGGTCAAGGCTTAGTGTTAGAAGAAGCCTCTCTCTGCCATTAGTGCTGCTTTGTAACAAAAAATAATTACCCATGAACCAGGACTAAGCTGTCTTTAAACTCTTCATGTAAACCTTTCCTCTCTGACTCTTGCTTATCAAGGAACTAGATACCTTATGAAGTGAAAAATAGGCACAAGATTCTAAGAACCATTTATGTATACATAAGTACACATAGGATACAAGGAAGCAAGAATAATGACAGGTTGTTCAGACCTGAAACATAATTCCTATGAATCAAACTTTCCCCCTAATTTTGACCCAAACTGAAGACTACATCTTTCCTGGTCATTTCTGGTGCCAGTCATGGTACATCCGGCCCTTGGTTACCGTTTTTAATTGTCAACAATTCTCACCTTTAACATATTAACTATAAATTTCCAGTTCATTCCAGTGATTCTCTTCACTACAGCACTGCTGCCTTGTTTAGAGTGACCTCCCAGAAAAATAAGAATTATGAAAATAAAATTGTTTTGCTCTGTTCTCTTATGATTTCACTGAAATAAATTTGCATGAATCAGATTAGAACTGTGGTCACCTGAAGGACCAGAACACAATCATACTGGAGTAGCACTCTCCATTGCATTGATTGATCTTTTTAAATTTGCTTCTCAAAAAAATAAATAAGTAAATAAATAAGCTTTTTAAAACATGGAAAGAGCTGTTTAATAATCATAATTAAAAAAACAAATCACTTTGGAAAGAGGCTGTGCAGCAAGATAGCCTTAGAATGACGGTTCTTTTCTTTCAAAACAGCTTATCTTTTAGCCATTCACAAGTTTACAGTTCTTTGCCAAAAAAAAAAATGTAAAAAACCCCAAAAAAAATAGAATGACAGAGAAAAAAAAAAAAGACATGAAATTTGGGTAAATACATTTTCTTCAACACTTCTGTTCCTTAAAGGATAAATATTTCTATTTCTGGTCCCTAGGCAAACATTGTAATAAATGTCATTAACTGTAGAAATATGAAGCAGAAGCAACTGCTTGGAGGTAGGAGGAATATTTCCTCTGCAATTGGCATTTAAAATGGGTCTCAGGTTGGCAAAAGCTTTTCTAATATGATAGGCTGCAGCTAATATAGAGATATAATCTATTGCTGAAGTTGTTTCGAAAAATAATCATTATTACAGAAATACCAAGACAGGTTGTTGGGGTTTTTGTTCAGGGATTTTTTGATTGGTTGGTTTTGGTTTAGTTTGTTCTTTTTTTAAAAAATCTCTTTGAATTTGAGCTAATGCTTCTATTGGAAAACTATGCAGCATGTTTTCCAAGCAGTCTCTTTTCTGATTTCTTTCTTTGAGGTATACATGTTAAAAGTAATAATGACAGAGGCCAATTGAGGCGGGGGGGGAGGAGGGGATGAGGAGCATGAATAATCTTAGCTGTATTCTCAAAGAAGAGAAATTTATACTGACAAACATAGGATGGCATTGAAGGCCCCTTGGACAGAAGCTTCCTCACTGTTGCTGTTTTATAGGACCTGAAAAATGACAGTTCTTTCTTCATAGCGAGAGATGGAAGTCAGTAGTGTTTCCTTTCTGAAAAGAATTGAAAGATACTGCCTCTCAAATGAATGAACATTAGTGTTAGTATATTTTATGGAAGAAAAGTCAATTTTAGGCAGTAGGGCTGTGGTTTGGCAAGTCAAACCTCACTGACATGACTAATCGTCTCCGTAGAAACACTGAAATTACTACCCAGTATGCGTCAGAATTATGTTTCAAAGCATAATGATACCTAGGCCTAATTGTGATTTTAGATCAGGTTTAGCTGTAAGAAGGGAGAAAAAACTCTCATAAATTGCTTTTCGATATTGATATCCATTCCACAGTTGCCAGCTTCCTTCATGAAGTATTTCTGTCTGTCCATCAGAAGCTCCATTCTCTGATAAACTTCCCTTAGAAAAATATATTATTCATGCAAAAGAGTCTTTAAAGGTTTGTATTGATGTGAGACTGTTTTATTTTTTAGTTGGCACTGGAACTGACTTATGTTTGCATCTATCAGTTACTTACAGCATATCTTGATCCTCTCTGGGGAAATACATTTATGATCCAACTGACTGGAAGTCCCTGTTATCACAGAGTCCGCTGCCAATAGCTGACATCACTTTGGGCTGTTGCTGAATTTTAGGTTTTGAGTAACTTTTAATGGTGCATGATATTTCTATTTATGATGTGCTTTGTATTTGCATCTCTTTTACATTCCTCATTTTTCCTGTTGTTATCCAGTCTCTCCTCTTATTTAAATCAGAACCAAAGGGTACATTTAGATTTATTGTAATGACAACATGAATATGTGTTCTGCTTTTGAAATGGTAAGAGTGCATAAATTAGTGAAAGAAGAAATACAATAAAACTAGCCTAACTTTTGCTTTTGAATAAGTAATTTAAGGGATAAAAATGTATATATCTTAATGCTGAACATCTTCATTAAATTAGTGGTTTCCAGACGAGTAGGTGTGACGTGACTTACAGACCCAATATATTCTTCTACAAACCCAAATATAAAATTATTACTAAGATACTAATTTACTAATGCCAAAAACTTCTTGAAGATTTTGTTTTATTTTTGTAAATTTTCCTGGTATATTCATCACTCTAATTTAATAGTATTTCAAGGAATGTAATTTTTTGAAGCTTTTTATGAGCACATTTATCACCTTCTTAATTGACAGATATCCTGATTGCTTTTTTTTAGCATAGTTAAGAGTATTTGAGTAATTCTGAATACTTTGAATTAAAATTAAGTAAAGAAAAAAAAAAATCTTCTATTGCAGTAGTAATTAAATAAGGAGTGATTTTGTCTTAAAACTGATACTATTTACCAGCGGTACTGCTCTTAGAGCTATAAACAAATAGTATATACAAGTAGTATTGGATTAAATGTATGTAAAACAAGATGAATAATCAGCTTTCCTTCATGTTCTCTCTCTGTCCCTGAACACCCAAATAATTTCAAAAAGCAGAATTGCAACACTAATTTCCCAATAGATAGCAAACTTAGTGAACAAAACATAGATTTGTAGCCTAAGACATGAATTTTTCATTGAAGTAATGAGAGTAGTTACTGTGTGTCTTTATTTTTTCTCTCAGACAAATGAAGGAGCTACTGAATTCGGCATCGAAGGCAAATGCTGAGAAATTTAAATAGGACACATTCATACAGAATGTGTTTATTATTGGTTGCATATATCATTTAATATTTTAAAGCCCTTTTATCATGTACTGTAGCTCATGGAAATAAGCTTTCTTCTTATTTTTAGTCTTGGGAAATGGTTTTCAGTTAGAGGATCCTGTGATTTAATTACAGAACTTTTCAGAAGCTCTTCTTAAAGGTATTAATTCTACCCTGAATGAATCCGTATCTCCACATTTGGCCTATGGTAGTTGCATAAGTAGAAATGAAAGATCTGAATGTCATGACCATGACATTTCCTGAGAATACCTTTCAGTCTTCTTGGAGTTTAGTGAATTTTTGCACTGCTGACTGTAAAAATAGTCTTTTTCCAAACTCTATTTAACATTTTTTTTACAGTTCTATGTACCTTTGAACCCTCCACAAGATCTTGCAGGAAGGAATTCAACTCTTAATAAAGCATTGTGTGAAAAATGGTATTTTTCTTGGCTTGAAACCTCATTCTGTTAGTAGTTAGTGACTGATTTTATTCTCAGTTAAATTGCTGAAAACCAAGAACAAAGCTGCTTTAACACTTTTAACAGAGGCTTCAAAGAGATGCAGTTGTTATGCTATTGAATATTCTAGTTCTCAAATCTAAAAGTACATGATTTCAAATCCTTCAACTAAATGGCCATGCAAAGGATGCTCAAACCAATGAAAATACTTCATAATTCTCAGAGTTACAAACTAGCTCTCAAAAATTCTGCTTCCTGGTATTTTAAGTTGCTCAAGAAGGATGTAAAGTCAGACTTTGTATGGCTGCTTTGGAGTTCTTTAATCTGTCAGTATTTATTCATAGCTTTACTTAGAGTGTTTACTTATTTTACAACCTCAGAAGTTAAAGCATACAGATAAAATAGTGACCAATTTAAAACACCAGTTGTGTAAGGCTGTCACTTAGATACACTCCCAAAGTCTGAAGTTATCTTGAAGACCCTCAGGAGAAATAAATTTCAGAAAAGCACAGACAAACACACATAATGGACATGGTGGTGGTCAGTACCTAGCTTTGTCTCACCTGTTTATAGCCATTGGCCCAGAAAACCACCAGTGATTAATCTGAGCTGATCATCTGGGCTCTTGCCACAATCAGGGAAGGGTTGATTCCCACAGACGTGTCTGTTTCCTGCTTACTGCAGTTAGGGCAGACTGTATTCACTTCCCATGGCTGTGGTTAGTGAGATTATATCCATTCAGGGTCAGCAGAAACCACCAGTCGCTTGGAACTGATGGCAGCTCCACTGTTATAAATGAGATAAAGAGCAGGCTCATGGCTGATGTGCTCAGGTGCTCTCAGCTTTCTACTACTGTTTTTCATTCTGACATTTACCTTATGTACCTTCATTTTCCTTTGAAAAGAGGACACAATGGTGCTTTCCTTTTCTTGCTTTTCAGACAATATATTTCTTTAGATTGTCCTTTTCTTTTTTACTATCTGTTGAGGTCTCTTGCAAGTTCAGCAACATAAATACTAAGTGACAGTGTTCCCTACCAGATATGCCACATTTAAGACACATTACCTTTTTGAAAAATAATAATTTTTTCATCTAACCCTTTTTCCTTGTTGCTCCCAATCCAGAAATTAGTAGGACAGCAAACTAAATACGAAGTTACTCATAGCCAATTACTCAGGTACCCGAATATCCAAATCCACAAAATAAGCTTTCAATTCCTCACATGAAAGGATTTCACATTATTCATCATCAAATGAAGAAAAATGAAGCATCTTTTTTTTTTTTAATTTAATAAAAATGGCCAATGCATAGTAGCCATTAAGCAAGGCAAAAGAGGTCCAACGTGGTAAAACTAGAACAAGTTTTTTCTATTTGATCAGATTCTTCCACTCTACCCTTACTCTCATCCTTGATTCTATACCAGTGTAAAATAATTGTAGTAACACTCTGGAGAGATGTAGGCCATGCACTTCTCATGTAGAGGTGCCACAGCACATAGGAATTAAAACTTGATCACATAATTACGAAGATCTTGTCAAATAAAATGACTACTCAGAAAGACTATGTTAGGGCAAGATTTGAAACTGATCAACAATTTCCTGTGCCGCTGTAGTACAGCACAATTAGGATGAGGAGAATGCTAATAAGAAATACTCCCATCTGGTAATATGTATCTTAACCTCATTAAACACCCAGTGAACAGAGTTAGGCTTATGTCTGAAAATTAAACTCTGATGCCTATGAAATACGCTACTTAGTGCAACTAATATTGGAGAATTTCTGTGATGGAAACGTTAAATCTGTTCTAAATAAAAGTAGAGGCAATAATAAGAGTTTCAAGGATCAAAAATCTGACATATTTTATTTTTTGACACTCCTAATAAATTTCTTATATTAGTTTTGCTGCTGAATTAATATGGTTGGGACCAGAGAATTGGTATTTTCTCACCAGTTTTCATTGAACATATTTTCAGACTGTAACACCATATCTCTGGGTGTTTTCTGCCTACAACATTACTGTAAACAGTACCAAAACATGCAGATTTTTCAGAAGCTCACCAGGTTTAAAAATTGAAGGTGGTATTAAGACTGGTGCTCAAATTCATCTCTCTCTTCACTATTTTCCTTTGCTGTTCTTATTTGCATGGGATGGAATATTTTATCCATAAAGAAGGTGATGGAGAAGTGGTTTTGAAGATTTGATGGGAGCAGAAAATCAAGTATCTTTGAAGGTTTCAAAGTATCTTCCTTGTGAACCCCATTTTTTTTGACATTTACTTTGTCAGTCTTAAAGGCGTTAAGAGTTTAGTACTATGTGCTATCTTTTATTCAAATGTAATTCATCCTCTTTTATAACAACTGGATGATATGTAAAAACTTTGATTTTTCAGTAAAATGAAATAATAGGATTTAATAGACTAAAGACAGTTGACGAAGAGGGTGAATTTGTCGTTACTCCTTAATAGTCTGGTGACAATGGTATGAGCACAGAAAACTTAATTTTATCAATTTATCATTGGTTTCTGTGGTTAACCACTGAACTCCCACTTCATATTTCCAACTTCTGTCTTCTGTAAATCTACCCCCTGCAACACTAAATAGTGAAAGTCTTTTAGTGGGTTCAATCAAATTGCAAAAACTGAGTTCAGATACTGGGATGAGTGTTTAACAATGCCGTGCCTATAAGGAAAATATTGTCTTAGAGGTTTTTAGCAACAGTTAATCATTTGCTGAATTCTATTGAACTCTTATGTGCTGAAATCAGTAAACCAGCACACATATTTTCCTTTCACCCAATAAAGCATAAAACATTATCAGGAAAAAATGGATTTGAGGTGTCTTCTTTGGCATCTCCATGTAATTATATTTCAAAACAAATTGGATATTATAAGCTGGTCTCCCTGACACAAAATATTTAGCTTAGGTGCTCCTAACTTGAAAAGCAATAACACACCACCAGAGAACCTGATGTAATTCTTCACTGGTTCCCCACACAAGATTCCTTTCTGTGTTTTCTTTTTAAACTCACTGTGCACATTAACATGCAGCAGCCTTCAGCTCCTTTCAATCCAATGTTTCCAAATGTCCAGATTTCCAAACTCTCATCTTTGCTTGTATAGTTCCTGATCTAGCTCTGTATTAAAAGGAATAGAAAAGATCTCTATCCAGTGCATTTTACTGTTTAAGTGAGTAGGAGGAGCATCTTCTGGCTGAACTGAAAAGTACTGAGGAAAGAGTAAGTTTTCCAAATATAAGGCCCTGTTTAGGGTTTGAATCATGTCAAGATGGTCCTCTTTCTCAGATAATTTTACAGAAGTGCAGAAGTAGTCTGGGGTTGAAAGTCATTCTCCAGTATAAAATACAATAAAATGAGATTTGAGGGATACTATTATTCTGTTCAGTGTACAATATATTTAATATTATTAAACTCCTATGCTACAATTCTCATTGATTATTCAAATTAAAATTATTATATTATTTTAAATAGAAGTCCAATGAATTAAAAAGTATTTCCATTACAATAGTGCTATCTTAAATATAGTTTAAATATTTTTCCTAACATTTGATTTATCATTATGATTACTGTTTATGTCCTTGTCAAGCTTTATAGGAAAGTTGAAATTTTCAGGTGACTGAAAATAGGATCAAATTAGTCATGCCAATTGGAACTGTATGTGAATTTCAGAGATGGTAAAAGTGAATCCAGTATATTATGTAGCAACAATATTATATTTATATGGATCCATTGCAATGCATGCTTAAGAACATGAGCTATATTGTCATTTTGGGATGGAAGTTGTGACTCTTTTTTGATGACACCATCTACAGAAAATGGGTTATTTTTTATAGGGAGCAATATATCTATTCCTGCTCTCACTGAGGCATGCAGTCTCCAGTAAGGCCTGTAATTGGTGAGACGACTTGGGAAATAATAGCAATAGGTCCCAGAGAGTCATAAAACACTGAGCTCTCTTGCTTATTTCTAAACTGTTTCCATGCCCTCCTCATACATTACATTAAGTCTTCAGTAGTCGTGCTTGAATTTGCCAAGTGAAATAATTTTTACTGCAGCAAAGAAATTTTCCATAAATATTATAGAAATGTTAAGCAGAAAATTTCCTAATGGTAGTTTTCAAATGCTTCATCTATTTTTCTCTTGTATGTTCATTTGTCCTTACTCTTCATTTCTTCTTCTTTCTCACTTAATTCCCACACACAGAGAAAAAGTCCAGTTGGCAGCACCTCTCACTGAGGCTGATGACTATTCTAAAGCCTTCTATGGAACTTTCTTATGCTTTGTCATATTGATGGTAATACTCAGAAGGGCGTGAAACAGGCACTGGACGTTGTTACTCCAGCTCTGCAATTCTACAGCTTCTAATAAATACATTCTCATTGTGGGTCAGAGGGGTTCAGATGGGGCAGCACATACCCTTCCACCTACTGTGTCTTCCAAAATACTCTCTGCTGGATCCACCCTGAACTAGAAAGAAATCTTCACATAGTTGATTCAATTAACCACCTAATTTCTTAAATGCATTTACAGTACTTCTTAATGATTTTATGGTAATTAATTCTGATGATATTTTTTGGATAAACATGATGAAAGAGACATGAATATAACATTGTTCCTAGACACTTTAGAATACATCGGTATTATTACTTTATAAGAAGCATTTCCATCCCTTTACCTTTCTCATTCATTTTCAAGTCAATTTCTTTTTTTCTGGAAATGCTGAAACTTCTGAGATTAAATGCAAACAAACTTTGGACTTAGATGAGAAAATGATGAAGGTATTTTCATGATTTTATATATTAACTAGTAAACACAAGCTTTAAATACATTAGTAAACTCTCAGGTATGATATTATCCGTATTTTTTTACAGGGACAAACCCATTCATCATTCATTACAAATATTCTTTTATGTCAGCAACAAATTGGAGTAAAACACATAAACCTGTCACAGTTTGATATACCTTGAGACCCAATACCCTTTAAGCCTTTTCTTTTTTATTTTTGTTTACTTGTGAAAAATGAATTAGATAGGATTGAGTAACTTATTACATATATAGTAACATATACAAAATCAGCAGTACCAAAAGAACCTCTTCCATTGAGAAGAAAACTGAAAATAAATTACAAAATTAAGGGAGATTCACAGTAAAATGAGTAATTATGGATACCAAAACTAGGAACTGAATTAAAGAACTAAGTTACATACAAAATATGTTCATACATTTGTTAAGAAAACTCCTTAATAAATGTTGTGGTGTTTTTGCTGACATTGGTAAGAAATTTCATGGCCGGTATTTTAGGCATGTTGCTGCTGTTTTCGGACCATAAAATTAAATTGTATCTACTTCTCAAATGGATGTGACAGAGAAGTTGTACTTCTTCTCTTAGAAAATAAATCTCAGAAAATTAACTAAACAAAAATTGGATTTATCAGTTAAAGTGAGACGTTACTTACTGGAGCAAGCCCAGGGAAGTGCCACAAAAATTAAGGATCTTTAGCATGTGACAAATGAGGAGAGGCTGAGAAGCTGAGAGAGCTGGGACCACTCAGCCTCGAGAAGAGAGGGCTCAGGGGGGACTTATACATGCACATAAATACCTGATTGAGCAGTAAAGACAACAGAGACAGACTTCTCTGTGGCACCCAGAGAGGGATGAGAAGCAATAGACACAAACTGAAACACAGGAAATTCCACTTAAATATTAAAAAAAAAGAAAAAAATGTCTTCACTATGAGGGTGGTCACACACAAGAACAGATTGCCCAGAGATGTTGTGGAGTACCCATCCTTGGAGATATTCAAAACACAACTGGGAAGGCCTTGAGCAACCTGCTGTCATGGACTCTTCTAAGCAGAGGCTTGGACCACGCAATCTCCAGAGGTACCTGCCAGGCACACCCAGTCTCTGTGTCTTTGAAAATATATCAGTGAAAAAACCATGGTAACATGAATAGATGTGGATAAGAAGTATGAATGCCTTTGTTGAACATTGTTCTGTCCCATGCTTCTTGCCTCATGCATCTCATTTATTTACTGGGAGGCTGCTGAGGTCATTGCAAGCAAATACAAAAGGAGGTAGAAAAAGCACAAGAGTTGAGTTTAGGTTATGCCTGAATGTTTTATATTTCTTTTTTATTTGGTGAATTCTTTACTGACATTAGTAGCCATACACAGGACAGACAGAATTTCAATGTGATAACAAAAAATAAACGTCTGACAGTTGCATTCAGAAAATGTCAAGTTAAACTTGACTGTCAATATAATAGCTTCCTGATCATCACCTTCTTTTGGTGATGCCAGCTGGAAAAAGATAAAGTTGTATCAGTGGTTGTTTTTTGAAGCTTCATTGAAATTATCAATCAGCTGAAATGTCTGTTGACTGAAGCACCTTTAATTGTGACAATTATTTAGTCAGCTGATGCACAGAAAGGAAGTACATGCCTGAAAAAAAGTAAAGAGATGAGGTTTAATTATTGCCTGATAGATGCTGACAATGTCTTTTTGCTGCACCATTCTTGTGACAGCTTCGTTGGCCAGCTCGTGAGTAAGCAGCTGCCTGTGTGAAAGCCAATGTTCAGCACACTCACCCTGGGCGCTTGCTATTTGGAAGCAGCTTCCAGACTAACTGAGCTGCTGGTCTGGACCTGTGTTCTGGACAGATTCCAGCAAGGGCTTGCAGTCTGCCAAATATAATTATCCTCTGCACCTTTAATTGGCTGTGATAATCACTTCCGGTCTTGTGCAATTCTGTGAACTGTTGTTAATTGCTTCATTTTATACCAGAGAATGCTGTACTTCAGTAGAAAATGAAATGATTCTTCCCTCTCTTCCTCCCTTTTCCTCTTCTTCTCTCTGGATATACGTGTGCATATTTATTAACGCAACTGGTTTCTCTTATTACAAGATCCTGCTAAATAAAAACTGTAATATAGCTTAACAGTTATTTATGATATGTAGTTTAATAATTTTCAGATTCACTGCTTTCCCAAGTATTTCAAAGAGAACGAGAGAGCAGAAAGTAGAATAGCTGATATCTCAGCTCGCCAGCAGAGAAAGGTATGGCATGTTTCCCTTACACTCAGTGGTAGAAGTACACCATAGGTGTGCCACAGTTACAGCAGCTTCTGTGGAAAATGCAGATTGTGTGTTGTGTCACCTCTCTATCTCACCAGCCACTTCAAAGTCTTTTATGTTTCTGCTGATGAAAATTGTATTTAAAGGGCACCACCTTAGCAATACTGAAGAAAACCTATATATCCCTATAGAAAACTTTCAGACCGATTATATTTTTAATACAACATAAAATTAACTCAAAATAGCAGAGAGGACATACATATCAACCACTGATTTGCAGGGGTAAATGTAGGGGAGGCTGGGGAAAAGAAATTTGTAATTTTAAATGGTATTGAAGCTGTATGCCTCCAACACAGATGAATATACAGAAAAATTACTGCATAGCTTGAACCTGCAGGGCTGTTCTGAAATTCCCCTGTGTTCTTCCTCCCAAAGATGTAATTCACTCACTGAAACCCACATTTTGGCGTGAGCTTCTGCATAAGTGCTCACAATAGAGTCTGTAAAGTAACTCTATTGTGGAAAAAAATAACATAGTATGTCAAAATTCACAGTCTTGAGTTGGTTTTTTTCTATTCCTCTGAAATAACATTGATATTGTGAACCTCATTTAGTTTGCTTTTTCATTGTTTACCATGACTCAAATCCCAAATGATATTGAGATGCCTGACTTTCAATTCAATCTGTATTTACTGAGACAGGTGCTTAGACTGAGTTTAATATTAGATGCCTATTGCATTTGAGCATATGAGCATAAGTGGTTGTGAACAAAAACCTTATAAATCATTATTTTATTTTAAAAGAAATGGCATATTTTCCAGTAATCCAATATGCATTTGACAATAACCAAAAGTAGTGGCAAACTGTTTTTCTGCCTCCTTGGTAACCCAATTTCATTTATGATTTTGGTCATAGATGTACAGCTAAGGACATCAGAACACTTTAATTCTTCATGAGCCCAGACATTGGCAGATCTTCTGTATTTTTTAAGTATCTTATAATCCAAGTGAAAATATAGAAATAGATGCATCATTTTTCACATTTCTGAAGGTTAAATTTAGATTTTTAGCATCACCCTATTTCAGCAATAGTTATAAATGTTCCTCACTTTCATATGCAGCATAAGTATGCAAGAGAGCTGAATGCTATCTCATTTATGGTGCTAAAAAGAAAATGCCTGGAGCACATTTTGCAATATCAACTAGACCGAAGGGATTACTTGATTTGAAGAGAGATGCTAAAGTTTGCAATGTCCTAGTCATGTCAATGAGAAATAACTTTTAGAGATGAACTTCAAAGGTAATAAAAAATATACAAGCTGCCATGCAGTATTAGATATTACTAAATACTGCCCAAAATAACCACGAAGAAACTGCTAAAATTTTTTTAACTTCAAATTTATGTCAAAAATTGTGCCCTAAATTTTGACTTCTGAACATGTAAGACAATTATTGTCAATCTATTTTCTACTATTGAATACTCACCTTCATGTCTTCTCAAATGATGTTTCATTGTTCTGTATCATTGCTCTTCTTGGGGCATGCAATGGAAGTGCCGCCATCCAATGTTGCACAAGTGCTGAATGTAACATTAAGAAGCTAATGACCTTTATGTATCTTGCTGATGACATTTGGTGTCAAATTGTTTCCCCTTATCTTGGTTAATGGGTAATTCGGATACAGCATGGAGGAAAATGTCATGCTTTGAATATAGTTTGAAGGCTCACTGTCTGAATGGGTCCACTCCTCTGTGTCACTGGAATTTATCAAATTTCCAGGTACATGACTTCTCATGACAACTATTTAAAAAGCTCATTAACACTAAATATAGTTGATACATATTAGAAACTCCTCATCCTACAGTTCAGCATCTGTTTATGAATTAACATATGGTGATATGAATAATTGTTTTATTGAAAATCTCACCTCTGAACCACTTTCCTCTGAGTTCATTGTGAATATAATTAGGTCTGCCATAGTCTTCTCCCTGTGAGACTGAAGATAAGGCACAGAAAAAAACATTTCTTTGCTGTAATGCTTCTGCTTAAAGATGATAGGGAGGCACTGATGAATTTAGTGCTTTTCATGTTCTCTGAACTAGAACTCTTTAATAAAATATCATGTAATGTCTTTTTTAAGAAGAAATTGTTTTTTTAAACAACGAATAAATCTTTTAAACAAATGCATTATAAGGCACCCACTATAATAAATGGAGAAATGCATCCCATATTCTTCAGTCCCATGCAAACAAGGACTTGGTCATGCTCTTCCCTTAACCTTTCTGTAGTAATGAATAAAGGAACATGTCTTCCCTCTCTGTATGCCAGCTTATATTGGTGGTTTGTAAAATACATTAATGTGACAGTAATCATTAAGAGACTCTTTGTCTTCATGTGAGCAGTTGCTGAAAGATCTTAACTTTGGATTTAATCAGTGATATATTCTATATATATAAGAGATATAGTCATGGATATATTCCATATATGTGAGTCTTTCCTTCTCAAAAACTCTCCCAAGTCTTGGGAAGCAGTCACAAATTTTTAGCACAGCTTAGTTAATTAATAATAACATTGTTGAGCTTTGACTGAACTCTGTAAAATGTTCAACAATTTATCTTGTAAAGATGCTTTATATGAGAATGATATTTTTTCAGTATTTGCATCTCTATCTCCACATCTTAATGATGTAGATAACATCAATTTAAATGGAAATTCCATTACAAGAATACTAGAGACATATCCAAGATGCAAGAAATTCTGGAAGACAAATATTGTGTTACTATAGCAGGCCTTTTTTAATGGAGGGAATATTAAACTCTTGTGAACGTTTTCTAATTCTGGAGGAAATGATGAAACACAGACTAGAGAAGGAAAGTGCAAACCATGAGGAGAGTTTATATGTGTTTGGTTTTTTTTTCTTTTGAAATTGTTTGATAGGCATTAAACAAGTGCTTGGTTGTAGTAAAGCACAGGCAGAGCAGAGGATACTTAGAGGTACTGTGGCTGACTTTCAGAGCTTTGGTGAAACCACACCATTGAGTATTAACGTGCTTTGAAAGCTGGCTGAAAATCACACTATTTTTAAAATTTGAGGAGTTTATACAGAATGATAATTTCATAGGGGAGAGTTTACTGATTTTTCAAATGAAATGCTTGCTGAAAGCAAAGGCCTACCCAAGTATCTATTTCTCATAGAAGTTCTATCAGATGCTGTCAATGAAACCTTTAGAATACCCTAGGGTGGCATTTCATACAGTCACCACCAAAAAACCACACTTGAAATATTATGGTTTTGTAAATGTGACAATTTATTTTCCTATAAACCAATTTGCTTACAGGAAAATGCTGGCAGGTATCAAGTTTTGTCTTATTATGCGTAAGTCTGCATACAAGAAAAGAAAGGGGTCCAACCATCTTGGATAAGGTTTGATCAGGGCTTTTAACAGGCAACAAAGTCCATCATAATCTGTCAGGTAAACTGAAACAAGAAGCAAAGCAATTAGAAATTAAATTAGATGAAAGTAAAGGCCTGAGGATTTTTAGCTGAAGTTTCTATTAAATATTTATAGCAGGCCAATCTATGTATTTGAAGGATAGAACACTGTTTGTTATCCGTGCTTTTTTAAGTGCTGCTTGTGACCTTGAAATGTGCAGAAAATAATGTTTTACTTGTTTATCAGTGAACAATAGTGATACAGACACAAATAACTGAGAAGAAATTAGTAATTTTTTCTAAATACAAATTGATAGATAGAAGTTCTTTTAACATTCACGTTTACTAAGTGTATGTTTTCACTTCAGAATTAACTAGAATTGCTATTTGTTGTTCATGTAAATCTTCCTGAAGAATGCTTCTTTGGTTGTTTATTTAGTTGTGAGCTACCTGATCAGACATGACTGATCAGCTGGCAATATCAATTTTCCACTCATAAAGCAGACTAAATCATTTGGAAGTTGAATGTTCTCTGGAGGTTGAAAAAGCCAATTTCTGTCCATTTTAGCCAATTAAATAAATTGAATGTAGGAATATAGTAACTGATATTACAGAATGGTTGTTCATCGTGAAGTAAAACAATTCAGTATAATCAGATGAATAATTGGTGAAAGAAAGGAGGGGGGTCAGCAGAACAGCTATTTTGACTTCTGGAGGGAAGACTGTTTAAGAGACTGGTTGACAAAGTCCCTTTAGAGGTAGTCCTGAAGGCCAGAGAAATCCAGGAAGGTTGAACATTCTTCAAGATGGAAAATTTCAAGGGGCAGGAGTGTCTATTTGCTAAAAGATGAGCTGACAGGGAAGAAGACTGGTTTGGCTGAACAGAGAGATTTGGCTGGAACCCAGCTGGAATTCAGGAAACAAAAGGAAGAGAGTTTATCACCCTTGGAAGAAGGGGAAGACCACTCAGGAGGGTTACAAGGATGTCAGGAGGTTATGAAGGGATAAAATCAGAAGGGCTGGGTCCAACTGGAAGTTAATTTGGCTACTGTCATAAAAGACAATAGAAATATTTATATAAATACATTAACAACCAAAGGACAGTTAAGGAAAATCTTCATCCTTTAAGTGTGAAGGGAAACATAGTGACAAAGCAAAAAAAAGAGGCTGAGGTATTTAATGCAAGTCCCACTTGACTCATCTGATCTCTTTCTATGACAAGATGATCTACTTAGTAGTTAAAGGAGAGGCTGTGGATATTGTTTCCCTGGATTTAGAAAACCCTTTGACACCATTTCCAACAGCTTTCTCCTGGAGAAATTGGCTGCTCATAGCTTGCACAGGTGCCTGTTTCCTAGATAAACACTGACTGGATGACTGAGCCCAGAAATTGGTGGGAGATGGAGCTACATCCAGCCGGGGATGGACACATATTCTCCAGGATTTAGCATGGGGGCCAGTCCTGTTGAATCTTTTTTGATGATCTGGATGAGGGGCTGCAGGGTACCCTCAGTCAGCTTGCAGATTAACAAGTTGGGCAGGAGTGTCGATTTGCTGGAGTGCAGGAAGGCTCTGCAGAGGGATTTGGACAGACTGGATCGATGGACCGAGGCAAACTGCATGAGTTTCAAAAAGGTCAAATGCTGGATCCTGCACTTGGGTCTCAACAACCCCAGGCAATGCTCCAGGTTTGGAGGCAGAATGGCTGGAAAGCTGCCCAAAGGAAAAGGACCAGGGGGTGGTGGTCAACAGCAGCTGAACATGAGCCAGGTGTGCCCAGAGGGCCAGGAAGGCCAATGGCACCTGGCCTGGATCAGCAGTAGTGTGGCAGCAGGACCAGGGCAGTGATTGTCCTCCTGTACTTGGCACTGGTGAGGCCACACCTCAAATCCTGTGTTCAGTTTTTTGCCCCTCGGTACAAGAAAGACTTTGAGGTGCTGGAGTGAGTCCAGAGAAGGAAACAGAGCTGGGGAAAGGTCTGAAACACAAATGTTAGGAGGATTGCCTCAGGGAGCTGGGGTCATTTAGTCTGGAGAAAAGGGGGTTTGGGGGAGACCTTATCACTCTCTACAACTCCCTGAAAGATGATTGTAGCAAGGCAGAGGTCAGTCTCTTTTCCCAAGCCAAAAGCTATAGGACAAGAAGAAATGGTCTCAAGTTGCATTAGTGGAAGTTTAGACTGGATATTAGGAAAAAATTTCTTCATGGAAAAGGGAGTATCAAGCACTTTAACAGGTTCCCGAAGGAAGTGGTGGAATTACCATCCCTGGAGGTATTTAAAAGACTTGTAGGTGTGGCACGTAGGTTCAGTGGTGAACACAGTGTTGCTGGGTTAGCAGTCGGACTCAATAGTAGCCTTTTCCAAGCTTAACGATTCTGTGGGTTTACAAAAAGATAAAAACAGAGGGAAAAAAAGAGAGGAGCCAGCCCTCTTCCATTAATCTTTTTAAGACTACCAGAAGTCTATATTATAATCAGTCTGGAATGATGGTCCGTCAAAATGTCTCTCCTTCAGACTGACTGCATTGTATTAATTTTTTTTTTAAATTATTTTCTTTGAGTTTCTAAAGTATCTCTGAGTAGCTCTATGATAGAACTGGAATTGTAATTTAGCTGTTGCATTTATGAATGCTTCTCAACTTGGATCTGCTTCATAGCTTACAAAGCCAAGTATCTAATAATTCTGTGACATGAGGGCCATTTATCAATTTCTTAATCTTTTTATCAAGAGTTGCTTAAAATAAATGTATTTTCACAAAGGTTTTAGCATATATTGTGTGATCCCTGTTTATGCCATGCAAAGATCGGTATGCTTTTATCTATTTCTAAACAGTAGTTCCAAATGCCAGATTGCTGTCTTCAAGAAGTCATAGGGGGATATATGATCTGTCACATTCAGGTCATGAGTTTAAATTCACACAGGTCAATTGCATCTGAAGATCATTATTATCTTTAGCTCACTGAGATAAGAAACTTGTACTACAGTAGTTTTGGTAAATAAATAAAGTTTCCATTACTGTTATTCCACACTTTTCATCTTCTCTGAAGTTATTGCATCCCTGTCAGAACCTAAAACTCCTTTAGTTTTGCAGTTCTTTATGCAATCTGTCTTCCTGACCCTTGAGTTTCAGACATCTCTGAATAATGTATGGTTTTCCTCTCTAGACCTCAAACTGAGTTAAATGCCCCTACAGTGCTTTTGATCGATTAGGGGCTGGCATGATCAATGTCACAATGTAAAGCACAGCCCCTTCATGATTAATGAGTTTCAGGTCTCATGCTTCCTTTGGAGGAGCAAAGAACAAAGCTGTAGGCATTATGCTTGTTCAATAGCTACACTTAAAAAAAAAACCCAAATCAAAAGAACCCAAACAAATGAAAAAATGAACAAGCAAAAAACCCACCCAAAATGAGCAAGCAGGCAAAACCTCAACAACCTACACAAAACAACTGAAAAATAATTATGAAAGAATATAGATTTAAAATCTGTTTTTTTCCTCTGCACAATATATTTTTTTAAGCTGTTCAGATGTTGAAGCTAAAAGAATGGGCAATCGTTCTTGAATTCCCAGTTTGTGGTTCAAACGAAACCTGAATCATGAAAATTAAAGCAGCTTTTTTTGAGCTGCTTAAAGAAAAAAATATATGTTAAAATAAGTAAGGGTAATATTTGATTCTTCTGGATCTCTCTTCATCATCTGAAAGATGCTGACTGTGGATGCTAAAAAGCTAGGAGCAGAGGAATTTTCCAGCTGCTGCACAATTCTGTGAAGTTTTTCCTTTCTCATACAGCTGGCTGAGAAACAGTGAAGATGGTTTTGTAAACTAATTCTCTATCTCTGTACCTGGGGTTTGTTTTCCAGTCTTGTTTTGGTATACTGGAAAAAATATTTTGAATGGGTGTTACAGAACCTCAGCCAATCCTTCTAAGGGGTGGGTGGTTGGTCAAAGGACCAATGACCTCCTACCACTCTTGCAGACCATGTTATATAAACCTGTTCATAATTAATTAGATAGAACTATTCTCCTGACTTGAATCGTGTCGTTCTTCTTGCCGTTCTCAGTACAACAGCGACAGCTGACAAGTTACATACTTTAAATATTTCACACAGAGCAAAGTAACACTACGTGATTTTATTAATGCTCTAGTTTGACAACTGATAATGGAAAGGAAGAACTAACAAATTGAAACAAAACAGAACTGATGTTCATGTATCTTATCAAAATTGATTATTATAAAAGCTCATTAATGTAATAATGCAGTAGCTTGTATGTATATCTTTATTGGTGTATTCGATATAAGTGAGATTTTATAAGGTTCACATACATTGTTATTTCTCATGATTCTCTACTTGGCACTAACAAAGAATATAATAATATTTTTTTAATTATTTGTATTTTTTATTTTGAAATCTTATCTTTGCAAGTCCTTTTGCTTGTAATACTACAACAGGTTTTTACAGAATGGTAATTATTAGGGATTAATCTTTCTTTGTTTTATGAACTTTGAGTATGGCTGTTGTTGAGCATATTTTATGATGTCTCATTATTCTACCCACATTAATCCATCTTGAGAGACAAAGACACACTTGATATAAATTAATTACTTGAAAATAAAACCTTTTTGCTTACATGTTTTCTTAAATATATAATATTACACTTGACAAATGTTTCTGAAAACTGAGGTAGAATAGATTGCAAAATTATTCTTGTGTGCAAATCCAGAACTTCATGGAAGGAGGTATGACTGTTCAGGGTTTTCTTGCTGGTCTCCTAGCACTTAAAAATTGCACAAAAGGCTTTTAATGAATGATTAAAATGCACTTCTATATGCTTTCCTGTTCAAAAGTTGGTTTCTGACAAGCGTTAGGAAAGGGATTAAATATCAAATGAAAAACCTGAAGTGTGGATTCTGTTCAGGAGCCAAATTGAGGATTAGAAGTTAAAAGACCAGCTGTGAAAACGAACTGTCATGGAGATAAAAGTTAATTTATATGTACAGCGAAAAACATTTTAAAGAAATTAATAATTTTCTTAATTTCAACCTTAGATTGATAAGAAATGTAAGCTTTAAGGAATGCTCATATTGTTTTACTATGCTAAGATGTTTCAGCCTGGAAATTGCAAGGAAATATCTGTAATCAATCATTGTTTTTATATTCAGTTTTCCTGAAAACTCAGAGACTTGTAGTTTAAGTTTCATATACCTCCTGCCTCCACATTTTATTCCCAGAGATAGTTTCATATGTTATGCAAACTACTCAGAAAATTGTTGGGGCAAAATATCAATTGATTAATTAATGGTATGTCCCACATAACCTGTTTAGAAATTGATCTGATTTGCACAGGAGGCCTCTTTCTTAGCTCTTAGCAGCTGACTAAAATTTAGAAAATAGAAAGATCCATCAAGATCTCCTTCAAGAATGGTACCTGGGGTTTCTTAGTTAAAATTCCTTCTCCTGCTCTGTCACCGTGAAACATGGATGTGCCTCATGCATATGTGCCTCATGCACCAGCTGTGTGATACCAGCCTTTTGTGAATGGTTCCTCCACTATATTTATGTCTAGGCTGATAATCTTGTGAATGTTTTCTCACAGGCTGCATTAAGTGCCTTGACACTAAGTGCAGTTGTGAATTTAAATCTAGTCACAAGAAATACAGTTCCTCTCTGAACATGAATAATTGACCTGCATATGACAGCTGTCTGATGTCAATCCCCAACAGGGTGAATTTGGTCAGAGGTGAACTAAGTGTGCACTCACTTGCCCTTTTTGTGGTTTTGCATGGAAATCTCATGTATTGCACCATAGCATGATATGGTATGATAGATTAATTCCTGATACAAATATTTCAGATGATCTTCCCGTGCGACACTGAAATTTTCCATTATTTCACCCTATTGATATCACACTCTTACTGTGCCCTCTGATGACATGAAAAACCCATAGATGATAAGAACTTTCTTCACTCTGAAGTAGTTTTGTGCCTCCTGGGCTGTTCCCTCTTATTTCATTAAATGCATCAATTAATTATGTGGTTTTTACTCAATTTACTGTTTTCCATAGTGTTCAAAATTACATCACAATTATTGGCCAATAAATACCCAAAAAGAACTTACATTTCACTTTATTGTCAGAATATTGGAATTATTTCGTTAAATGTGAATGAGAAGAACACTAGAAAGTAAAAATGCTGCATTTTTATTAGAAGATAATGTTACTGCTCATGACTATATTAATATCTAATATCTAGTATTTATATCAAAATAGTTGTCAGAATATGACAGTACAGCTCACAGAATACCTATGGACTGTATTTTGCTAGTGTTACTTCAGTTGAAGTAATTTTTAGATAGCAATTGAGAGTTTAATAATAAGGATTCAGATATATAAATTTATTGAGCTAATTCATTTAACTGTGGAGCACAGAAGATCCATTGAGGAAGAGAACTAATGGCTCCCCGTGTCTTTCCATGACTTTTTGGTATAAAACTTTCCTGTTATATAAAGTATGCACCCAAAAATTATTAATCAATAAAATATATTTTTTAATTATATAGTTCTCATTTGGTATTTCTATTTTCACAACAGAAGAAGGTCTTATGCAGACCCCACTTAACAGGTGTTTGTATAATGAAGAAAAGCTCTTCTTTCCCTAAATAGCTTGCAATGTAAGGATGAAAAAGGACCCATAATAACATTATGACTAAAACATAAACAATCACAAGGAAACAATAAGTCATTGTTAATTATAAAGTTAACTGCCCTTGAGGACATGGAGGGGGAATTTCTTTGTGAGCACTTTGTGAGTGGGAAGTGCAAAGTGAATCTTTGATATTGAAGGATAAATGATAAGACTATCGATATACTATGAAGCCTTTTTTCTCTACTTCGTTTATGATATGATAAAGAGGGGAATTTGACAGAGAAATAAAAAGAGGGAACTTGTATCATCAAAGTAATAGGAGTGAATTATGAATTTGGCACATGCATCATGAATAGCTTTTCATTTGAGATTGAAAAAAAACGACTAAGCTAATAAAGATTAAAATGATAGAAATGGTCTTGGTTGTAAAAATAAAACTTGTCAAGATATAGATAACCTTGATATGATGACTTAAGTAAGAAATATGATTCTAAATTGATATCCAAGAAAAAAAGTCTGGATTGAGGGAGATGGATAGAGATTTTTGGTGACGAGAGCAAGGCAGCAAGAAGGAACAGTGTGAAGAAGTTTGGTTTTAGGCAACTGAAATTAAATTTACTGTTGGGGATCCAGTAAAATATTAATCAAAAGTCAAATGGAGATCTTAGCTTTGATATCCTCAATGGGGCTACCTGACTCTATCAGGTAACCACCCAAACTCTTTCGTAGCTGAAATAAAACACAACTAGGAAGCCATTCTTTCTAAAATAGTCATCTGAAACAGGTCAGTGCAAACACTGGGTTTGTTTGGGCTTTTTTTCTGCTATAAATACTAGGAGAGGTGTGGTTTTCTACTACAGGTATAAGTGTGCTGAATTACATGTGGTAAATTTTTGGGCAAGAATACAGTGCTGGGATGTGTTGCCATGTAACAATGGAAAGGAAATTTGTTTTCTGTGGAGAGGTTTCATGAAAGAAATAATTTAAAAGGAAAATGCGAAAGGGCAAGGGGAGTCTGGTAACCATGGAGAAAATTACCACAGGATTTGAGATCATATTTTTATGTTTAGAATAGACTGAAATAGTGATTCAGGTGAAGTAAAAAGAAATTTGAGAAAGGATCAAATAGCAGAAGAAAGACAAAGACAGGGGAAGAAATTTAACTTAAAGAAGTTCTTAAATCAAAGAAGAAAAATGGGGCACTTCTTTTCATATAATCTGCAGAGTGTACTAAGGACTTTGCTTTATTGGTTTCTGGAAAATATATGGAAACTCAGCTAGGGATAGCTATTGTAATATTCTGTGCCCACAGTAATTGAAGAGAAAGGACAAAAAAAATGTCGCTGGAGGGGAACACTGAATGTCTTTTTCTTTAGAAAATGGAGGTGACTTGACCATGTTTGTATGAAGCAAAAGGGGACAAAGGGTGATCAACTCTGTGGGAGAATGGTTTGCAGAAAGTGGCAAGTCTCTAAATAACATTTCTCATTGATGTTGCTCAGCTAAAGCAAAACAGATTTCTGAGCTAGGAGCAACATTGTCTGACACAGCTGGACATTTATTATGCTCTTAGAGTAAGATGCAGTTGAGGAGAGTGAAAACTAAAGGAGAAATACAGAGATGAATTTAGATCTGGCATGATAAGCTGCAGAAGGAAAATTAAATCTCTTTTCATGTCAGGAAAGGCTTCCGACCATATCTGGAGAAATGGCAGATGCTGAAGTGAGAAGGGTCTAGAAACAAATTGTTAACCCAGCACAAAGAGAATTGCTTGTGGCAAGACAGAAGCCAGACATTGTTTGTTGAATTACTGAATGAACATAAATACCAATTCAATGGGTTACACATTAACAGCATGACACCATCATGACTAAAAAAACCTCATAACTCATTGTCTGTGGATTATTCCTGGAGTTGCAACCAAGGACTGAGTGATCAATTTTCTTTGGATCAGAGTAAGAAGTATCTCACTGGGAACAGTGAACCATCTGTCAGGAGAAACTTGGGAAAGGACATGAAGCTGTAGGCTGCAGAGAGAGGAAGGGGAGTGACCAAGGCCACTCAAAAGCTGCAGTAAAGAAGGGGACAGCAGTGGAGAATGAGCCTTGCAGAGCCAGGCTGTGAGCAACAACTGGTACCAGGGAGGTGAACACCTTCTCCTGGCAGCCTTTGCACACCAGCAGAACACCCATGGGCTTGCAGGGCTGACCAGATCTTGCAGTCCTTTGCAAGTTGAGATGACCTTAGGAAACTGGGACTGCTCATTCTAACGGGTCTGGTAGTGCTTGCAGTAACCACAACACTACGTTGCTAATACTCATCGAGATTGTGTACCACTGAGTTTATTAGTTATCCTCTGCCAATTGTCATAGCAGAGTTATTTCAATCCCAGACTACGAAACTTAAGGAAAAGTAGTTGCTACAACTTTATCAGCTACAGCTGTGCTTCCATGTGGCATTCTATGTAAAATATTGGTACTAACTGCATATATGCTTCATATATAAACTTTTTTTTTCCTTAAACAGCTATAAACTTTTCTCCCCCAATATCAACATTAAGAGGTGCTAAAATACAAATAGTGATTGAGAAAAGCATGACACAAGCAGATAATTCTGTGTCCCAATGAGAAATAGAGTGGGAGAAAGCAAAAAAAGGAGAATGTCGTGTTCTTTTTTTTTAACTACAGAACAGGGTGATCCTGTTTATAGGAAAAAACAGTAGTAGTACTACAAAAAATGATAGCACCTTATGAACAGAATTGGACGTGGCAGATGTTAAAAGGTATATGAGAATGGATTTAAACTTGATTTAATGCCTTACTGGGAAAGTGTGTGAAATGAATGTAAAGGAATCAAACTGATTAAAGGGGATATCTTGTAAGAGTAGGAGAAAGGGCAGACAAAGCTGAGACTTGGGAAAATGCACCTTTGCCATGGAGCAGTGGTGAAAATAAGGAAGATTTTTTCTAGAGTAAGCTCATAGAAGCTACAGAAAAATTAGTGGTAAAATCAAGTTTCGTTAAGGTTCTTGTGACAGGTAGGATAACTAAAACACATACTGATGACAAAGAAATATGCAGTAAATATGAATCAGAAGTTATGATGAAAAGTGGGAAAGGGAAACAAGTTTGGAGGATGGTATCTAGCAGAATCATAGCAAAGGAGAGATTTTGATGGACATGACTGGCAAACTGTGCTGGTTTGGACAAATTTGGAGGAAAAATATCCTCTGATAGAAGGCAGGTTACAACCAGCCCTCCCCCACCAGGTTTGGGAAAAAATAAATTTTCCTCGAAGGAAAGTGAAAGAGATAAAGATTTTATTTAACAAACACACTGGAAGAGCATAAGAATGCTAAATAATGAAACTTCTTGCTTTGCTGAGAGAAACCTGGGAAAATTTCAGAGTCCTTCCATAGTCTCTCTCCCCCTCCTTGGAGCTGGGTCGTGGTGGGCCCACCTCTGGGCCTCAATGGAGAACTCTCCCAATGTGTTCTGATGTTGAAACAGTCCAAAAAAGAAGAAGCGAAAAAAAGCCAAAGTTCCAGGAGAACAAAGTTCAAATCTCCATCTCTCTCCGGAGAAAAAGGGCTGAAAAAAACTGGCTGGAAAGCAAGCAGGGTGCTTCCTTCCCTCTTGCTGCTGTTAGAAGCAGAGAAGTCTGTTTCTGTGTCCTTGAACAAACTGCTTTGAAGAGTTCACTCGGGTTTTTTTCCTCTCCCCCCTCTCAGGCTCAGTTTAAAGGCACAGAAAGACAAAAAATTAATTTCTGGGCATAGAACAGCGATATGGGATACAACATCATAAAGTCACCCCAAGACACAAACATAATGACAATTGATGCAAACATGATGCAGTGTGTAGCTGTTTGCACACAGCAGTCTTGAAATGGTTTGACTGCTCCTTGAACTGGGTACACTGCCTTGGTCTGCCTTGGTCTCATGGATCTGTCGGGGACATGGTAAGCACCAGGCTATCAGCTTGTCTCAACTGCCTTCTGTCTTCTTTTCAAGAAATAGCAATAATAATTTAAAAATCACCTAAGAAATATCCTTATCTAATTGATCATCAAAATTGGAAGGATGAGAATTAGTATTTTACTGGTGACCCTCGTCTTTCTGAAAAGCAGTTTGATACAGTTGATGGGCCCAGAAATTCTGCCTGACTTGGTCTGGCTGTATTGCAATCTAGTCTATAATACTCAGTTTCTACACAGAAATATTTTTGAAAAGTTCCAGTGGAAAGAACATATTTGAATAATTTATAGGAGGCACATTTAAGTGTACAAAATATGGAACTATCTTCACTGTACAGATATGTTGAGATTATAGTGTACACTTATCTTATTTTCCAGTCACCTTTCTAGAAAGGACATGAGATTTTGACTTAGCAAACACATTTAGTCAAGCTTGCTTTATTTCCTGTTCCTCCTCTCTAGTCCACTGATCTTCTAACATATTTTTAATTCAACAGAGCATATTTATTCTGGAAATCACCTCAAGAGAACATATGATTACTGAAATGCTTTTTTCCTGATAGGAAAGTTAGACAAAAAGACCAGTGAATGAGCAAGGTAGCTGTTTACAAGAGATGATGGCAAAATGCAATTTGTATAACAATTTTTTGCTTATAAACAGTATTTAATATCAGCATTTTACCAACCCTGCCATAATGTTTTATTACAGGCTTTACAACTCCAATAGATAAAGACAGAATGTACAAATTTGTTTAAGCTGAGCTATTTTACAGCTTTTTCCATGGCTATCTTTTACTGATTTTGCTGTTAGCAAGTATTTAAAAAAATAAATAATGAAGTTGCAACATTTTCTTTTGTCAGAGTGGACACAGTATGTTTTAGGGAAAGGGACTGAGTGTTAATCCCCACACAGGGAGAGGAAAGGGTAATGGAAACCCGAAAAACTCCCAGGAGCACAAGAATATGGACAGATAATGAAAGTATTACTGTCTACTTCGTTTGAGTTTTTTTAAATGTAGACGGGGAAGAATAAAGGACAGACAACGCCTAGGAGGGAGGGGGTCTATATTTCAAGATAAAATGGAAACTTGGAACATATCAGGAGAGAATTAGAAAACTACACTTGGGGAAGGCTGAAAATGTTCATTCCTGTTTAGTACTCCCTGGAAAGTAACTGTGCTAGGGGACCCCAAGGGAAGGACAAGATTTACTGAAAGAAAATGACTAAAAGATATGTTAGAAATTCAAATCAGGGACTTCAGCTTCCTACATAAACACAAGGGATTTGATGTTCTGGAATAGGTATGTCTCATTCCTTCTTAAATTTTATATATATATATATGTATATACATATATATGGCAAAATAATGCAGTTATCGGATATTTTGTCTTCTTTAATGAGGCAGCTTAGCCAACAAAAACAGGGCTCTCTCTTTTCATTGCCCAGTAAACTTATTGATGAAAACAGTTAGTAAAACTGTGGTTAAAAAAACCCCCTATAATCATCAAAATCTCATAGAATAATAGAAGTCCTGAGTTGGAAGGGACCCACAAGGTTCAAGTCCAATTCCTGGCCCTGCACAACACAACCCTAAGAATCACACCACGACCTGAGAGAATGTTAGACACACTTCTTGAGCTCTGTCAGGCTGGTGCTATGACCACTGCCCTGGGGAGCCTGTTCCAGTGCCCAACCACCCTCTGGGAGAAGAACCTTTTTCTAATATCCAACCTAAACCTCCCCTGACACAGCTTCAGGCCATTCCCTTGGGTCTTGTCAGTGCCACCACAGAGCAGAGATCAGTGCCTGCCCCTCCTCTTCCCTTCACGAGGAAGGTGTAACTGCAGTGAGGTCTCCCCACAGTCTCCTCCAGGCTGAACAGACCAGGTGCCCTCAGACCCTCCTTGTATGGCTTCCCCTTTAGACTGTTCACCATCTTTGCTGCCCTCCTTTGGATGCTATCAGCTGAGTGTCTTTGTTACATTGTGGCACCCAAAACTGCCCCAGCACTCAAGGAGAGGCCACCCCAGTGCAGAGCAGAGCAGGACAGTCCCCTCCCTTGCCCGGCTGGCGATGCTGTGGCTGATGCCCCCAGGATCCTGCCCCTCCTGGCTGCCAGGGCACTGCTGGCTCATGTTCAACTTGCCATCAACCAGGACCCGAGGTCCCTTTCCACATCACTACTTTCCAGCATCTCATTTGTATGTACATTCAGAGCTGCCCTGTACCAGATGCAGAATCTGGCACCTGGGAGAGGGCAACCCTGGATGTTCCTCAAAATCCAGCAGTGAACTGTGTGGGGAACAGCAAGGATTTTTGCTCTGGCAGACCCAGGTAGAGTAATATAATGTGGGATTTAAAGTCCTCCATGTTTCATCTGTGGTTGGTTGTTGGAGGCTTTCTTCCCCCCACTGCAGGAAAACCAAAACCAAACTCAAATCAACTTCTTTGTCTTTCCAATAATTTTTGTAATTCTGTCTCTTTCTGGCTTTCATCAGAAGCACCAAAATGGAAAGGTGAATTCTTCCTGGAAAGCCTACTGGAATTTAACACATTATGCTTTTGGTGTGAGCCTTTTCTGGGATCTCCCAAATTCTCTCCCATACTCACACACCCACACTGCACAGGGCAGCACTGAAACACCCTGCCTGCTCAGGCTTCATCCAGGCTATATATATTGTGGTCTTTTAGAGGATCATGCTATTGAATAATTCATTATTCAGTGGTGGCACACAGTGAATGCTGTTGTCTTTCAAGATCCTTTTAGTTATTTCCAAGTTATTTCCAAGTCCCCTTTAAAAATACATTTCCTAAATAGGGCATGAACCCATATAAATTTTATTTGGGTTTCAGTCTTCAGCACTAAAGCACTGTGTATTCTTTCAGACTCTAGCAGTGGTATTTGGAGTATAAGAGTTCTGTCAAAGAGAAAACATCTGCTGGTGGATGAACTATTGTAACCCTGAATGGAGGCTTTAAAGTTACATTTTTTAATGTTCTTAAGGCACACTTAAGGCAAGGACGCTATTTTTTTTTCTAGAAAAATTTCTGTAAAATGTTTTAGTAAGCTACTGTATCAAGAATAAAATTTGCAATATATGCAGATATTTTGTGACTTTTTAACAAGGATAGCTTTCTCTCTGGATACCTATTCCTAAATATACACATAAAAGCAAATTTTCATGAAATCACATTGGAACTGGCGTTACTTAGAAATTTTTCTATCTTATAAAATATTTAGTTTCTTCTATCCTTGCATTTTGAATGTATTGTACAGCCTAATGTATGAATAACTTATTAAATCATTTGTTAAATAATGAGCCTTAAAAATTCTGAAGGAGTCATGAGTACTGCAGTCAATGAAAGACTTTATTCTCTAGACTATGAACGAGAAAACCAAGTAAATAATGTTACTTCTCAGTTCCCCTGCCCCCCCTTCCATTGCAGAACTACACATCTGCTCTTGGCTGAGTGCTTTATTTAACTCTGTCAGGAAACTGCAAAAAAAACTTATCCAGGTTCATAAAGTTTGAAGGATAATTTCGATAATCTTAAAGGATAGTCTTAGAAGGTACATTTGAATTTTCCTTCCATTTTTGCAAACCTAAGTTTGTAGTTTTTCATACCTTATGAGTACAATTACAGTTAAATAACTGAAGTTAACATTAAGTACAAACATTTAATAATCTTTAAAAAAACTTATTTATAAAAGACAGTTATCATTGCTTTTGTGATTTTCCTATTAACTGATGCACAGCACTTGCCAAGAATCCAGGTAAAAGTTGTAGCTGGCTCAACAGTCTTCAGAAATTGCAGCAAGAAAAGTTTTTGTTGCATGCCTCTAACATATTGCGATTCTTGAGACGTCAGAGATTATCATTTGCTTCATAGATTCAATTTAGAACAAGTTGTAAGCAGTCACTTCTGTAGCGATACAGCTTGTAATGAGATAAGAGCAAGACACATCTGGATTTTGGCATAAATGATTTATTATATATAGTCAATATTAACAAATAAAATCTAGTCCACACCATTCTCCAAATGACAAACTAAGATGATTTATTTTAAATAAGCTCTCTGAAAGAATAATATTTTGGTGATATTTAGTGCTAATAATAGTCAGAGATAGTGAAAACAAGGATATAAAATGATTAAGCCAGTGTAAATAATTACATTTTAAAACTTGCTGTCTAAACATTCATTGGAAGACAGAATGTGTCAAATACCATCTTTCAGTATCTTTTGGAAATATTTCACTGTTTTGAAATAATGCTTTCAAATACCTTTTTCCTGTTTAATCCTGCTGTGTTTATTCCTGCTCATATTTTCAACTAGAACACTATAGTACATGGAACTTGTCCATGCATTGTTCAGCAAAAGCATTACAATGAATTTAAAGCAGAATAATTTAAAATGCTAAAATGACTGACAGTCTGATACAGGTCTGATGGGAGCTGTGGACAGTCACTGCCACTCTGAATAGGAGTGTAGTGAAAGCCCAAGACACGGCTGCTGGGAAAGGGAGCTGGAGATAAGAGGAGAAATCCTGCTTGTCAGCAGAATATTGAATACTGGAGTTATTTCAGATGTTTTCTTTTAAAAATTTAGATGTTTTGCCTTTTTTTACTCCCATATGGCTTGTCTTAAACTTGTCTGCATCAGTCCAGTAGTTTAATTTATGCATTCAGATAACTATTTGGTTTGGGGAGATGATTTTGTGTGAGTTATAACAGTCATGCCTTTAGTGCAGTGCTTATTGGACAAGCAATCAGTGCCATCTCAAAATATCACACTTGGTAAATCTGCATTTTTCTTCTTGTTTAACACAATGGACTATTCAAGACCTGTAAACCCAGATCAGTATACACTATCAGCTTCAAAATAACTGCTGGATTAATCTCAGGGGTTTAGATGAGATGGAGGGAAGATTTAGACAGTACAGTAAAATAGTCTCTGGAAAAAAGGGAAAGTGGTTTCAGGTATTATATGCTGGCTTTTACATCAGTATTACTTATTCATTTGCTGTTCACTTATATAATCCAGTATGCACAAAAAAGCTTTAATAAATACAGCTGTAGTGAAAAATTTTCAAAATGACATTAAAGCTTTCCCCATTTTTTTTAATTTACAAAAATGTTATGTTTGCAGTGAATTGTGGACACTAATTAACATGTTCTGCAGTTCCAATATATTACAATTACAGGAGTGGGATCAGGGGAAATTTTCTCTAAAACTATGTTTCACATGCTATAGAGGGGTATATCTTCTACATTTTTCATCTATCAATCCTCTGCATCTCACATTTAAAAAGCTGTTAATTATAAACAACTGGTTCTGTTTCTATTTATTCTGTTCTTTTGCTGTGTAACAATTTGTGTCTATTAATCTCTTTTTTTCCTCAAATAAGCCCTTAAACTTGGTATTTTTTAAAGAAACATATCACTGCAATATTGTTACGCAATAAACACAGTTAATTAAAATTATTTTGTTTATTTTGATGATATAATAAAGCTATGCAAAATTATATCATAATAATTTGTTGGTTTCTGGATATAAAATAGAAAATCATATATTGATAGTTCACTAGGCATGCACTGAACTAAATGTGTCATGTACATACAAACTTCAAAATCTATTTCTATTCTATAAAACTCCCAAAGTTTTCATAACTCTTTATGGTTTGTAGAGGTGTGGAGAAGGGGAGACACTGATCTGCTCCATTGCAAAATAAATTGCCATTACTGTTTTTGTGCTATGATTATTGAACTGTGTCTGATCAAGCAGTAACATAGAAGTCTGTGACACCATACAGAATTAGGACAAAAATTTCCAAAGCATTTTAGTCCAAGAAAACCAAAAAAGCACTCCTAAATGTCACCTAGGAAGTTTAAATGCTACACTGATGAGAAAAAGCTTAAAATAAACCCTTGAGGAGCTGTGAGCTTAAGTAGTCTCCTGCCCAATGAATAACAATTCTCACATTATATTGCACATGTTAATGCACATCAGCTGTAGAAGCTGTAAATGGTCACTGATAGATCTATGGGATCAGAATAGGACTAATTGTAATTACTGCTCCTGTTATTTTTGTTCAGCTGCATTCATATATAAACTACACGTTGATTATTTTAATGATGGTGTAAATGCAACAGGGAAAATGCATGTAAATACATGCAATGTAAATGCATGTAGGAGGAGGGCCACCAAGAAAATCAGAAGTATGGAGCACCTCTACCATGAGAGAATTTGGATTCTTCAGCCTGGAAAAGAGAAGGCTTAGGGGTGACCTAATTTTGGCCTTCCAGTATTTGAAGGGAGTCTACAAGAAAGATGGAGAAAGACTTTTTGCAAGGGCCTGGAGTGACAAGACAAGGGGAATAACTTCAAGGTGAAAAGAGAGTGGGTTTGTATGAAATATTAGGAATAAATTCTTTACTGTGAGGGAGGTGAGACTCTGGCACAGGTTGCCCAGAGAAGCTGTGGATGCCCCATCCCTGGAAGTGTTCAAGGCCAAGTTGGATGGGGCTCTGAGTAACCTGGTCTAGTGAAAGGTGTCCCTGCCCACAGCAGCGGGGTTGGAACGAGATGATCTTTAAGGTTCCTTCCAACCCAAACCATTCTGTGATTCTATGATTCTGTGAAAATACCTACAGTCACTAAGATTTTGTTTGATGTTACTAATCTACCAAAATGTAGACAAACTATGCAGCCTGAAAATGGTTATGGAGTATTTGCTTATATCTCAGATATGTACCAGCAAATTTAGAATTCATATCCAGATAAATGCAGATTTTTCTATTAAAAAAAAGTTTAAAGAATGCCATGATCTAGACAAATGCCTCCATTTACTATTTAAACAGGAATTAATCTATTATAAATGAACCCACTCCAACACCAATTGTCTGCCAAATGTAATTGTTATATATAACACTTCATTTTACTTTTTGTTCTTTTTTTTTTTTTCTTTAAGATACTTTCAAGAGAAACAGTTGAAAATACATTTAAATTACCTCTCATAGCATTATTTATCCCCCTTTCTGAATTCCAGGCACAGCATCAGTCTGGAAGTACAACACATTTTCTCCCAAGTAATCCCTTGCATACAAAACATTTTTCCTAAGCTAATTTAGATGAGTGTGCTTCTATTTAACACACATTTTTTTAAGGCTGCATTAATTGCAACGACTGCCTTACATGTAAAAATGTCTTTAGTCTTTGCTGAATCTCTCTCTGGTCTTATCTATTACACTGCAAATTTTGCCCCAAGCCTGTATTTCACTTACGCCTGTGCCTAAATTCCTACTAGGACTCACCTCTCCTATATTTTTACATCCCTGTATGCTTGTCAAATTCTTGGTTTTTATACAAAAGAATGACTTACAGGAATTACATGAAGAATTAATTACAAAATCACAAGGAGCTTTTAATGTATTCTCCAGAAAATTTTGCAAGGACCCTCAAATACTTGTATATAGTATTAATCAGAGAGTTGGCTTTTAGCACTAGCACTCTTTTAGAAGTGTATCCCTCTGAATATGTAGTAGCTACTTTAATTTTTTTCCTTTTCATATTTAAAATATATATGTTATTAAGGAAGCAAACTACTGACATCTAATATTCATATATTAGTATCAATATTTGGAATGCCGAATATTGCCAGAATTTTTGACAAAAGAAATAACCACTGCCATTGATAAAAGAGTTTTATCTCTGTGTTTTGCTATGTGCCTTTGTGCTTGCCTCTTTTTTCCCAAAATTCTGCATGGAAATTAAAGTTATTAGATGTTTTACTTATCTGAAATGAAACAAAAGTGACAGTTGATTGCAAAAGATAATTGCATAACCAACACCCTTGGCTTTACATTAATCTAAACAGTTTGCAGTCTCTATTACATTCCATTTGCTAGTACTTAAATTGAATCACACTGTCTGGCTTAATTGTCTAAGGAATTAAGTAAAAATATTCCCAGATTTGCACTATATTTCTGAATTTGTGTAAAAATTTCATCCTTATTAGTTATGATTTGAGTACATTTTAGTATACTGTGGATTGTAAATGGGCCAACAATCAGAACACCATCCTGTGATGACATGGAGATGTGATTATGCAATGCACAGGAAATAATATAAAACTCAGCATAGAGATAAAATCAATTTTTAATGAGAAGTCAGCACTTAACAGTGAGTTTTCTGTTGTTGTTGCTATTATTAATAAAACTAAATGTCTTTTAAATTATTTCCTTTTACTTGATATTCTATTGTATGTGCACTCTTGGCTGATTTAATGGCTCATGAAACTCTTCAAAAGGGAAACAGGGATATTATAACAAAAAAATATCTTCAGTAAATCATTAAAACATGGCCCATTTGTGTTTATGGTTAATGTGTTTGTACAAGAACACAGGATCAATATAAATAAAGATACTAGGGTTATACGGCTTCTTTTCTTGAATAAATGTTTCCATAATTTTAATCTGTCACAATGAAAATCCAGAAAGTTTTATCTACAGAAAAATAGAGAAAATGAAAGATTTGCTTCAATTCTCAGTACTATGGTATTTTAAAAAAGTCAGGCTACAGGACCAGCGTGAAATACAAGGTCAGACTTTTTATTTATCAGGTAAGTGACAATGTGTGGGTGCATATTTTCGCTGCTGTATAAAAAATCTGGACAGCTACTGGTGGCTTTGCTGAGGTCCTTGCTGAAGACTGGGCACAGGAAGGAGCCAAGCCTCAGCCACCAGCACAGCCTGGGGCTGTGGGAAGCAGGACATCTCCTCACTCAGGTGGTGGAGGAATTTCCTTGGACTGAGGCAGGGAAATACAGGGCTTTCTGCCATGCAGAAAGGCACAGAAGGATGAAAACTGCCGCTGCTATTGCAGCTCTGTCTTCTCTAATGGCTTTAAGTTTTTCACTGAATAAAGCTAAAGCTTCTAGTGTTAATCTAATAGAACAAAGCACTTTTGAGTCTAAAAATGGGGGAGCTTGATAGGAATGGGTGGATGTAAGAGTTTTTTGGGAGCTTAACATATTTGCATCTGGTCATTCACTACAACATTTTGTTTATAATTAAAATGTTTTAGTTAAGACAGACATACTTCTCACCATTATGCTTTTTAATTAAAATGTTTTCGAATTTGCTGGTTGTACCTTGTTATAAATGGCTGGGTCATTACATTTGTACTGGCACACAGAATTAAAAATAATGATAAACAAGTAAACTTCTGTTGCCAATAACTTAGTATTGTTTTCACCTTATTTTGTAACTCCCAGTTCAGAATGGGTGTAGATTAAAAGTCCAGCATATATAAAATTTATTTTACAAAGTAATCATTTTTTAATACTTCTCTTAATTGGCAGAGACTATTTTATGTAAGAATAGTGTCGTGTGGAATAAAGTCAATCTAAGCTCTATCAAAGCATTGAATTCCTGGATATGTAAGAACTTTTGACTGAAAACAATAAAAATTAGATTTTGGGGGGTTTTCTTTAATACCATTTAAATGAGGCTTTGATTTTTTTAATATGTGGAGTAGATAATTTTATTTTAAATGGAAAGAAACACAATGAAATCTTCAGCCCTGTATTGTGCAAGATGTCAGATTATATTATGCAAAGTTCTGCTGTCTGGATTTATATTAGAAATGTCTTTCGCCTATAAAATTAGCTCTATTAGTTCACTGTTTAATCATTTATAGCAGGGAAGATGAGTCTGAGTTGTATTCTACGTAAAATTTTTGAAAGGACTATTGCATTTTGGAAATACCAAATTTTCAGTTGTGGAAGTTGTGCTAATCGGTGTCCTCCTTGTACCTTAGGAACAGAAATGTCATTCTCCACTCTCTCTGAAACACAAAAGTTGTCCCCTGCACTCATGGGGCTTCGTGTGGGTCAGCAGTTTGATTACAGGGGAGAATGCTGCAGAAGATTACCAGGGGAGAGATAATACCTGCCAGGGGAAGTCAACTGCTGCAGATAGCTTTAGAGATCAGAGCAGATAGATTGAGCTGATCTCTCAATTCATCTGGGAGAAAGTATTCACAAGGAAGGATAATGTGCTCTCATGGTGGCTAGGGAGATGGCCTTTTGCATTGTGCTAGTTATGGCTCTTCTTCCAGATGGGTGCTTTTGTACCTGAGCTGGGTTAATCAAGCCTCATTGCACAAAATACACGGTCTGCTCAAGACTTTTGTATGAGAAGGTGTGAACTCTTGACCATGCCTGGGTTGTTGGTACCTGAGTAGCCTTCACTAGTGCAGAACCAAGAAGGAAACCCCTCAAGTTATCCTTAAGATGTCAGACGACAGGTGTAGCCATAACCATCCTAGGTCATCACCACAGAACGTGTTTTCTAATCTTTCCAAAAACATCGATGCAATCACAGCTTGGTTGACTTATAGTAAGTGTTTTTCAGGTTCTTAAGTTCCTGCAGCCTCCTTAGAAGCTGAGAGGAAGACAAAAATGTAACTTTTTGTAAGATACTAAGTCAATATAACTCTATGGGATCTCATACACGATGTGTCAGCTTCTTCCTCTGACCACCTCTCTGAACATTGAGTTGAACTAGATATTCAAGTGAGGAGACATTATTTAAAGGAATGCAAGATTCAAAACATCTGTAGCAAGAGTTACTTTGGTTGGAGCATTTAGGATTGTGCCTTCTGCAGTTGTTAAATATTGCAGGCAGTGAAACTTTCATTTTCCATGCAGGAATTTCTTTTTCCACAGTATTTTTTTCTCATCAGCTCCTGACACTGTTGGGGCTGTCCAAGGCAGCAGAGCATCCAGCTGCAGACGTCCTTGGCTTCTGCTGCTGCAGGCAGGGGTCAGCGGCAGCAAGGAGGGAAAGCCGTCAGCTGCAGCAAGCAGGGAAAGCTGTCAGCTGCAACAGGCAGGGGTTGGCTGCAGCAAGCAGGGAAAGCTGTCAGCTGCAGCAAGCAGGGAAAGCTGTCAGCTGCAGCAAGTAGGGAAAGCTGGCTCCTTCGCAAGAAGCGAGCCCCAAACAAAGGTGGTGTAAAAGCGTCGGCAGAGGCAAAGGACAAGAGAGGAGTCTCTGTGTAAGCTCCAGCTGGTTTATTACCAGTGCAGGGTCCAGGGGCAAAGACAAGGCAGTGAGAGAGCACACAATTTATATGGGGGTGGAACAAAGGGAAACAACCAATGGGGATCGACTGAGGAGGAGGAGATAACAGGGGAATGGGGATAACTTAGGGGAGGGAGTTACATGAACCAACCAATGGGGCATCGAAGAAGGGAGACCTTTCCAGAACTAATACATAAGCAACTAGGGGAAATACATAAACATGACCTTATACATACAACTGGGTGGAGAATTCCTGAACCAATAAACTTAAAACATGTAAACTAAGAACCACTAGGAACATGGGAACTCGCCATAACCACGGGGTGAGGATCAGACCTCTGTGTTCTGGAGGCCTGTCCACCACTCCCCTGAATGCTCTGCTGCAGTGGCCACTGCCATCTGCACTGCAACAAGCATCAATATTCCTAGAGAAAGGGCACGCTACAAGAGAAAATTACGTTGTTGAGTATGTAAAATCTGTACACATATGAACAAGCCATCTTTTGTCATCATAGCAATAGTTCTTAAATTAATCCACAGAAAGATATCCTCTGGAGATACATATTAGTCAACTGTGTTATTTTATGGGGAGGAGTCTGGGGTTTTTTAAATTGATTTCAGATGGGTAATGAATAATTTATGCTTTCAGCAGTTTGTTTGGGCTCTATCAAAATAAGTGACATATGCTTTTGAACAACATATTTTAGAGTAAATTAAAATTATAGCAGCCATTTTACATCCCAAAACCAGACAGCAAAGAAAATAGAAAATCCCTGTACTTAGTGTTTGTACTCTTGTACACATTAAACCTTTATAGGCAGCTTTGCACCAATTTATACATTTTTCTATTTGTAAATAAGTCAAAGCTGGAGAAGTAAAACTTCTGTTTCAATGTTGCAACTTTAATATTTACTAGTTTACTTGCAAGGTGATAGTTCTTCTCATTGTCTGAACACATAAGATAGAAGGAGGCTCTTATTGTAACTGGACTTGTCAGCTTTCCTGTCACAAATGTTTGTTCTGTTTCAGCAAAATATTTTCCTGAATTTCCTGCCACATCAGCAAAACTTTAATCTGCTCTTGCTGTGGAGTTTCTTCTCATGAAGGAGTGGGAACTCTGATGAAATCTTTCTTGTGCTAAGGTCTCTGGCAAAACTTGCTTTATTCTTGGTCTAGTTCTCTTCCTGACCCCCCCTCCCCCCTCCCATTTCATCAATGAGTATGTGTGGTTTTACCAAGTTTGGACCAAGTGATCCTTAAGGGCTTTTTCCAATCTTGTTTTAATATGCTTAAGGAGTCTTATGGACTATTTTTTGTGATGGCAATTGAAAAAAAATCTGGTGGCTAAGTCCTGCAATATTTACAAAAGGCAGATAAGAATCTCTACAAGGATTTCATCACATCGAAGTGTTATACCAGTGCTAGGATGATAGGATGTTAAGACGATAGGAACTCCAGAAGAAAATCAGCTGGTTACACTAGTTATTTGCTTAATTTTTATATCTCCAAAGCTGAAGGGCACAAATGCTGCATTAACTTTAGGACTTTTTGCTACATCTTTAGAGTCCTGTGTCAATATTGTGTTTCATGAGGTTAATAACAGTTTAATTTCACCTGGGGGAATGTCTTTCTCTCTTTCTTATTTACATGTGTTAAGGACAGCGTTACTTACTCATATATATGTTTTAAAAACTAAACCAGGATAATTCTGTTAACTAATTTCCAGCACTAGGGGAAATCTAATTTCTCTCTGAGTTATGTGTGTACTGAATATACGTGGAAAAAAGGGGGTTTCATTTCTTTATCCAGACTTGCTAGCGTACATATGAAATTGCATATAAATAGGAAATGTTAAGAACCCCTACCCTGTTAACACAGTTATGTGTGCCATAACTTTGGTGGTGAGAGGCATTGGCGGAAGGATGACACTAAAAGCCTGACAGGTTTTGTTTTGGTTTAGGTTTTCTCCTTTGAAAGTCCTAGACTGATTTTTAATGCCTGTGATTACTTTTCACCTAAAAATCTTCTCTACAGACCAGCCATTTTGAGTCATTCTGGACCCACCATTGCAATACTGTAGGCTTTTACATGAGAAAATGCTCTCCTCATGCAGTTCTACAGGCCCATGGAGCATTGTTAAAACAAGCAAATGTTAAGTGTTAATCTTTATTGATCTGTGAACTTAATCATGCATAACCAGGAAGAGTTCATTTTTTTAAATTAAATCACCACCCATTCATTATTACTGTCTCTATCTGGCTCTGTGGGGCATATGCGTGCCCCCACAGACGCACAGGTGGGTTCAGTGCTACAGTCGGTAGCAAAGAGTCGAGAAGGGCATTTGTGTGCGTTCCACCGGGAGCATTTATTGCTGCTACACTGCCGAAGGCTGCAGGGGCAAATACCAACATGATCCTGAAACTCAAGAGTTTTATCTGGGGATGGGGAAAAGGCGGGACCAGGGAACGGGGACCAATGGGGAAGCTCTGGGGGAGTGACGAGGGGGTAGAGGCTGACAGGCAACCGGGGAATCCAAACTGGGATAGATTAACCTAACAGAACACCGCGTCCTGGGAGAAACCTCTTTCTCTCACCATAAGTCTCTGGCACCGGAGACTGACTTACCAAGAGCTCTCTCTGTCCCTTGTGCCACAGGCCAGTTGGCCACCACAATTCATTTCTTATGTTATCATCAAAGGAATATCAGTGAAAGGGTCAAAGTTTGCTGGACCTCTTGCTGTCCATTTAAATTAACACATCTTCCAATCACAGGTGTACATGTTGTGCTAACTTTGAAGATTTCTACATATTAGAAAAATGGGAATTCTTTCCGAATGACAGAATGAGATCGGAATTTCTGGAAAAACTGTTTTTCTGCAGCCTGTGTTTGTGAGTAATGTGCCCATTATTTTATAGTGGCTGACATCTATGAAAATTCTGGAGCAATAAAATGTCTGTTTCAAATTGGTTTTAAAAAATTATACAGGCTACTTTAATAGTGTCTGAAGAAAAATATATCTTCTTTTATTAGATTGTCTATGGCAGAGTGAAATAACTGTTTGAAAACAATCTTGGAGAGGGAAATAAAAGGGAGGACTTTACCCCTGTTCATATACCTATTATATTAACAAAAATCACTCTTTGAAAAGCTACAAATTTTTCTTCATTCACATAGCATTTACTTATCCCAGAGGCTTGCCAAACTACATATCAGAACAAGGATTATTCACTTGCATATGTTCTTCTCAGAAAATATTATTGAACTTCATGTTGACTGTTTCCTTTTTGAAAGGCATTTTTCAGTGGCTTGTAACTTCCTAATGTGTGACAACCAGAGTTTTTAAGTTCAGGTGATTTATTACGGCTTCTTTGTTGAAGCTGAGAAAAGAATACCACAAAAAATGACCACTTTGTCGGTTTGGTACCATAAAAGAGATTACCATAAGGAAAATCTCATCAGTTGACACTTTGTTTTCAGAGAATAGAGTCAAGGATACATAAGGATTTTGTCCTGAAGATCTAAAAAATAATTTATTGTCATTTTGCATTATTTCACGGTGCATTGACACTGTCAACTAACTCAGTTATTGCAAATGCTAAGGATTTTGCTAAAATCACTGCAACTCTTCAGTTACCAGGCTAAAAATTATGAATGTATATACCAGCTACTTTTGCATCTTTAAAGATGCTCTAGAAAAAAGAATATGTCATATCTTTGCTGTCTTCAGTCCTATTGTACCTATTTTGAATGCATATAAGTAAAACAAGGAACCATATACATTAGGTTTCCATGCAGCAATGGTTTTGCACTGATTATCTACTGTGTTTCATGCTTTGTTAGCATTGCAAAATGTCCTTCCTATTGGTGTTTTTCATTGCTTCAGGTTTGTCTATATAGAGTCACAGGGCTGAAATGCCCACGTGATATGGGCAGCTGTAATTCAGTGGCATCCCAAGCAGGACAGCCCGGAATCAGGGTAGATCCCACAGGCCTTTTTCCCTGCAGGGCCCTGGGTGGTTGAGGGACATCTGTCAGGCCCATGTAAGCTTGTTCTGTGCACAGCTTTGTGCACCTTGGGATTTATATCAAACCAAGTTGCCTTTGTGGCCATGTTTGCCTTTCTATTGGCAAAATAGTGTTTATTGAGTGCTGCAGAAGAGTTAAGGGAACCCTGTCTGAGCAAGCTAATTCTGCCCCTCTTAATTATTCAAAAATTACAATACTTTCCCCCATGAATAATTTATAATTTCCTTTTCTGGCAGTGCAGTGTGTGTCTTTACTGACACATCCCCAGATGTATCTTTACTTCCAGCCTTATTCTATCTAGCATATCTATTCTATCTGGAGTGTGTTTTCATTGTGCACCACATGGCCATACAGAGACATCTGTACTTGTCCCACATGTATTTTTACCAATTAATATATACCCAGGGTTGACATCTGCTCTGTTCCATTGAACTAATTGAGATTATATAACATTTTCATGCAAAGGAGTATGCAAAATAGAATTTTCAGCTTGCTACATATTCATAAATCCTCAGCAAAGTTGTACAAAGGGTTATCATCTTTCTTATAAGTGATGAAAGACAACATTGTCCAGCCAAAATGAATATTAAAGTTTTTGGCCATGCTAGTGCATTTGCTGATGGAAAACCAGACAAAGTTCTTCACAACTTCCTTCCAGTAAGTTCTGGTGTTTGGCCGTCTCAAGTATGCCTATAGCCCGAGGCAGTCAAGAGATAAAAACCAACAACTCTAGAGAAGCTTCCAGTTAATAAATTACAAGTTATCACAGAGGATAAGTTACTAAATAATCCTTTCTAACCAGAATGAAAATAAAAATATAATTGAAAAAATTTGTTGCTGACCTCATTTAAAAAACCCTCCTGTCAGGTACACATTATGGAAACATCTGTTACTAGCCCCAGTAGTTCATTTACACTCCTTTGCTTAAAAGTTGTAATCTTGCCAAATATTTACTTGTGCGTTTTACTTGCTAATTAACTGTCATTGCTGTGAATAGTGTATTTAGTATAAAGAGAATTACATATTCTGTTCCTTATTAGTGTGCTTTAAAGCCACACCAAAAATATACTGATACTTGGCTGCTGCTTTGTAGTCTTTCAGAAGTAAGTTTGCAGTTTGATTGATTAGTTTCCACCAGCAAAGAGAAGCAGCTGCAGCTCTGAATAAAATTGTGCTAATGAAGATTTCAAAGTGATGATCAAAAGCAGACTTTGCTCTTTCAATTGTACACTTTTCTGAAGATAAATAATTGTGCTGTTTCAGCAAAATGTGCATATCAAAGCAGCTGAATCATACATTTCAGTGGGAACTTTAGAGCGTGTTTAACACATTATGACGGCTAATCTTTGTCACATTTGGTCTGTCAGTTGCAGAAGAGTAGAAAGTGATTAACTATTTTTAGCACTGATTCATGTAGTAAATCAAGAGTCTGAATATGAAGAATATTCTATATTTGCTCATAGACAGCTATATTTATATGGCTGTGAAGACCCACATGTCTAGATGACTAAGTGTTACCTTCTTCAACAGTTTTGGTAAAATGTACAATACCATAACTTCAAGAAGAATTTTGATCTGCTGGACGGAGGTAACAAAGCTGTGTGAGGGGTTTGGGCACAATGCCACGGTCTGCCACAACCTTTCTGACAGATGTCCTGAAATAGTCTGACAAAATTTAATTTTTAACATATTTAAGCGCCTAAAGAAAAAGCCATGAACCTTCAGGAATTTCCATTTGTATGTTCAAGCAAAGGTGAACTGTTCTCAGCTTAGTTAAAGCTCTTTGTATTTCTGCACTTAATTCAGAAGACAAATTTTAATGTCCATACTCAGTTCTGCAAAGCCATTTTTAGACTGCTCAATCACTGGAGCCACTGACCTCATGCTAGTTCCACCATTTTCTGAAACACCCTTCTGTCCCTTCTGCACTGTGGGAAAACAAAAAATACCTGGGGCATGCTTTGTCAGGCTAAAACTATCAACAGTATAAATAAATGTTAAAAAAGGTCAAAACCCCCCCACAAATGTAATAAAACCAACTAATTAAAGTGTATTAAAAAACCCTACATGGAATTACTTGCAATGATATTTTATATAACTTTTGAACTTCTTTTTAAAGTTTAAATTAGGCCAATGCACTTTTCAGGACATACAGCAAAGAACTTCTGGCAGAGCCACTCAGCTCTCTTGACAAAAGATTTTTTTCTGTTGAGTAGTGGTTAATTACTTTTAGTTATGGGTATTGTCCATTTAATCCAAAATATCTGGATTTAAGGCTTGAAGTGAATTGTTTCTTGATATTAAAATTTAAATAATAATTACATATCCATAGTGCATTATCCCTTTTTTGGCCACTTCTGCACTCAACTTTGAAAGAATGAGGGTCATTGAAGATACTCTGGGATCCCTCAGACGACATATTCTAAAGGATTCAAAATGATTACAAATGTGGACAAAACAACATGAGAAATAATATTTTCATCTTTTGTATCAGTATAGGATAATTTAGATTGTATATATAAAAATTCTGACCTTTCTGAATGCTTCTCAGGCTAGTAATAGGAATTATTATTGCAGCAAATCCTTACTTTTTGTATTCATTGTACTGTTGTACATGGCCTTCACAGAAAAGATTAATTTTCTCTTTCATGCTGTCTTCTTTCTGTTTCTCTGTGTTATATATCTTTTTTAAACCAAGTTACAATTCAGAAAAATTACATGATTAAGTCCTTGTTGCACAAAAGTAATCTTCCTGAACTTCTGTGAATTATTTTACTCACAAAGATAATACCATGCAGACAGACAAGAGAAAGGTCAAACTAAGACAAAACTTCAAATTCTTTTAGTATCTGTCAAATTTGCTTCATCTATAATATATTCAAAATCACTATCTTTATTTCCATTCCTTATCAAGCTAGAAATTAAGTGGAAAAGTTTCCTTCCATTAGCACTGTTGCAAATGCTTTGCCAACTCTGCTTTCCATTATCTATTATTCAGTATCAAACAATACTTTCCAACAATTCATACTATATTATGAATTTTCAACAACAATATAAAAATATTTTTTAGATGAAGTATTTCCAGAATATGCTGGTGGGATTTTTTGGCCCATAGATTTAGGAGATCAGCCTAAATGTTACCACAGTGTCCAGACTTGTGAAATAAATTATTAGTGCCTAAATACTCCACAAATTGAAAAGAGAAGATAGGGCAAGGAATAAAAAATAAGAAGTGCTAGTTAAAAATAAAGTGGTAAAGAAACTTCTATTTCATCTACACCTTCTGCAGTTTTCACATAAAGCATGTCCAGTTAAAGCAACTCTGTTATTCTCTTACTTTCCACACTCAAATCCCATTTTTTCCTGCACTTTCCAAAAATCTTAATATTGAGACGTTTAGCTCTTTTCAGGATGCAAGCATAGAAACATAAACTAAAGCAATGACATCTAAAATAGAATGAATTTGATTAATTTATTTGAGGTACATGCTTAATATGTCAGATCCAGTAGTAGAAGTTGATTTATGATGAGAGTAAAGTCAGCAAAAGAGTATCAGGGTGACTCTGAATGTCAGAATTGAGCTCATAGTTATCTATTTAACTATGTATGCATATAGTTATGTATCAGTTACACATAAATATATACATAGATATTTGCTCCTATTTCATGTTTTACATTGCAGCTGTCAATTGAAATCATGCATTGCTCTAAAACATAACTCATCATTTAAGGACATATTCATTAGAGCTATTTCAGATGTTTTTTCTGTCTTGTAATCCTTACAAGGCTTTTCTGGATTACCTCATTATTTCCCTTGCTCTTTGCACTCTCTTCACTGTTGATATGATCTTTTTCAATGAAGGTTATTAAAAATGGACAAATTACATGCTCTATTTTGAGAGCTTTTTAAACAGAAACTCTGTTAAAATCCAGGTTGCTGACAAGCATATTTGCAATCAAAATACCCACACACCAATTAGTTTGAGGAACCTTTGCAGAGCTGAATTAGCAACATGTGTAAAGAGGTAAGTGGTTTTCCCAGGGTTCCAAGTGAGTACATGGTTTGCTGCTACCATTTCTGGTTTTACCTCATATTCTGTTCTGTTGCACTGGAGATTTTTTCTGAGCACAAATTCTTATACTTAGTGATGATTGTTCAAAAAAAAATCTAAGACCCCCTGGGGGTAATTTGGGAATCCCTTCTGCCATTGCCCAAACCCAAAGCTGTGCAAAAGGTATGAGCACAAGGGGTTATTTCCTCAAATACTCTTCAGGAGTTACCTATTTAAGCTAATTTTACTCTTTGAAAAGTTGCTTCCAATTACTGCTTATAAGCTTTTCATATGATGGCTTAGTGTGGCAAAAGTGAGAGGGGTCTTGTGAAATAGATGTGAATTGAGGCAATATTCAAATTCCAGATTTAAAAATAATCTTATATGACCAAGTATGATGTTCATTTGACTTTAAAAGCATTTCCTTGATATGAGAAAGTAAAAACATAAAAAGTATATTCAGCGATATGTCTGCTTTCCATCCTTATATTTTTTCCATCCAACTAGTTTCCCAGAACTCTTTTTAAAAAAACCCACTTTTTAAATTTTAGTGTTGAATTAAAGCAATATTTTTATTCTTCCTCTTTGTTTAGTTAAAAATAGGAAAGAAACCTACTTATGTCACTGGTTTAGAATCCACCTATTTTCTTTTTATTGTTATCTAAAAGGGGTTTATCACAGTTTTCACCTACATGTGCTTTAAAGTTTCTTTTTCTTTTCTTTATCTTTCAAAAAAGCTCCAGTTCATTTGCTAAGATTGGATTTTTAAAAATGGGTTGTTTAATAATCTTCGTGAGAAAATGTTAACATTTCTGCTGCTGTTCATAGGAAAATTTTTTTAACACACAGATGAAATCATTCTGCGTGTCCAGTGATAATTAAATTTTATAGATTTTGAATGTCATAATATGTTTGCCTTATTCCTTACAGAGTGATCCAAAAATGCCACTACAAAGCCTTCTATAGCAAATATTCACTTCAGAAATGAAAAAGTGTTTTAAAATAAATGGTAGATAACAGTTCTGGAAAAAAGTAGCTGTTGTAATTCCTATAAAAGAAATAGAAAAATTACATTGTACATCAGATTTTTATTTTCAAGGTCTCCAACCCAAAGTTTTATTAGAATCCCTCCTTCCTGCTACTGAGTCACAGGTGTTGCTTCCCTGATTTCACCCTAATCTTGAAAGGATTTCTTGAGTCATCCCCACTCAGAGAATAAAGGACAGGGTTCAGTAGAACCCTCTTCTCCCAAGTATAGCATGTTTAGTAGTGCCTTGGGGGTCCATGCTTTCGTGTCTGTCTTTCTGTGAAGCTGGGATCCTTAGTGCTAATGACCTGCACAAAAATCTGCATGGGGAAAAAAATAATTGTGGGGCAAAAAATATGAACTGTAAGCACTGCCATATAAAACCTTAGGCCCTTGTGCATCAAAGTGCTTTTTCTCATTCCATGATCAGAATAAGAGTAGGGGCTGGAGAGTGTGTTACACACCATCAGCAAGACACTTGATGTGGTGCTGGGAACTGCTTTTTTTTTCCTCTCAGAAAATGCGTCATTAGTTAATTCCAGGGTACAAGAGAACTTTCATTATTATAGTTTCAGGTTCAGACTCTGTAGAGATTTCTTTAATTTCCATACCTTATGATTGCAGTCAGAGAAAAGCACCCCATTACCCTCATTATTCCTGGACAGACAAAGCTGTAGGAATGCTAATGCTCAAAACCAGAAATCTTACCACGTCACATAGTATTAATTATATTCTTATTGCCTACATTTCTTTATTTCTTTTTTCCTCAGACATTTTACATTACTAAGATGTTTTCTCTCTTTTTTTTTTTTTCAATAAATGACTTTCTGAATGTGAATCTTGTCTATGCTGCGTTATAAACTTGCTAAAACAAAGCAGCACACAGGCCATAGGAAATAAGCTTGCTAGAAAGTTAGTGCCACTAAAATGACTGAAGTTACTTCTTAAAGGAATGTCCATAACTACTGAAGTGAACATGAAAGTAGAGCTGCAGTTAAACAGAAGGCAGATGAAGGAACCAGGCTTTCCAGTGAAATTTTAGCTTAGATCACTTCTCATCTTACTTGCTCTTTCCCACCTTAGCCCGAGATCCACTCTACCAGCCACTTCCTGAAAGCTGGGTTCAGCCAGCCAGCTGTGCCTCATTTCAAGAGTCTGAGGTGCAGTGATGCTCTGCCTGCAAAAGCTGTGTTGGTATGGGTACTCCCCTGGGGAAAACAGAGCAAAAGATGACTTTTTTCCTTCCCCTTTTTCAAGATCTAATGAGGTGGGATGTCTGGGAGAATCCAATAGTAAAATTTTTCTCAGTTGAAACAAAAAAGAAATAGACATCTTTTTTTGAAAGAGTTCTTTAGGTTTTTCTACAAGTGATTAAAAAATGTATTTCAAAATTACTACTTGTGCTAGTTATTATTTTCCAACCCAGTTCACTTACCCTGATACAGAGCAGGGACTAATGACTAAACACAGGCTCTCCCTTTCCACTTTTGTATCCAGGGTCCATGCCAAAAGAGTATAGCATCTCTTGTGCAGTTAGTTACCATATGCCACAGTTTAATCTTGATTCAATGTGACAGCAAGATCCTTTTCCTTCTGTCATCTTATTCTGCCTGCTGATGTCACTTCGTATCCCCAGCCCACCTTTCCTTCACAGCAGTTCTGAGAACTGCACAGGCACAAAGCACTGCTTGCATCCAGCCCTGCAGCTGGAGGAAGGTACAGGTCTTTTCTGCTCATGTCTGTGACAGAAAGACACAGTAATGAATTCTAGAGACCATCAGAATTTTTCAGTTAGTTTTTAATGCTGTCTTTTTTGGTTTTTTGGTTTTTGTTTTGGTTTGTTGCTTTTTGGTTTGTTTTTTTTTTTTTTTTAATCATCTGCTGATGTTATACTGGGATCCAAACAGCATGTCTGATATCTTTGGTTGGTGCCAAATTTGTGCTTGTTTCTGGCTGCAGAGCTCATTACCAGACATTTGATAGGAAAACTGTTTTCCAACAAGGGCTTCATTATAAAATATGTTGTCAGAAAATTCCTAGTTACTGATTTTTTTCTGACGTAAAAACAATATGGTCAGCATAAGTGCAAGCATAAGAGTAAATCTGTATTTTTTTCCTTTTATTTTTATTTTTCTTACGTCAAAATTTGCTTGACAAATTTCCATTTAAGATTTGCATTTATGCATACTTTACATGACATTATGACTTAAATAAAGTACGCTGTATATCTGGACATCATGGAGGGAAAACCACAATATGTAAGTGAGCACTTAACTGAATTTGTGCTGCATTTTTTCTGAAGGTTTGTTAGGACACTAGCCTAGCCATGTGACATATCTTACTTTCTACTATTACCAAAGGCATCCTGTATCACCTTGAGTACATGAACTAAAGTGTCTGCACCTTAGTCTTTACCTACAAAGTGAAAATACCTCATGTGTGAGATAAAGAAATACTGATTTATGAAGTTCCCTGGTCATAGGGCAAAAATATCTGATTCTGTTTTGAATATGAGCTGTTAATCCATTTTCTTATTCTGGTGGGCTAAAAGTGTTGTAGTGATAGCTCTGCACTGAGATCCAACATGGAGAAAACACTGGTGACTACCCAGTGCTGTCATGCTGTTTAATCATTTATAGCTGGCGGTTGTGCAAACAGGCAGCACTAAACCTGTCTACCGACCACAACTGCCACTTTTAGATTTATCCCGACTTTTCCCTTTCTTAGGTTGCCCATTTTCTCCTCTTCATCCCTACATCCCTCTTGAACTTCTCTTTCACAGTATCTCACAGTGGTTTTGACCACCTGTGGGCATCCCACACCCCACCACTGCCTTCCCAGTCCTACCTGTCCCCAGCTCTTGGTGCTCTATGCAATGCCCCACAAATGGTGCTTTATTTCCTGCCTTCCAACCTTGAAGACATAGATGTTGGTGTGCTGCTGCCCTCCTGCTAACTCTGTATGCTTTCACAGATGTCTCATGCCCTTCTTTAGATCCTCTTTAATGTCAGGGAACATAAACAAATGTAGCTTTCTCCCTGCTCTGTGCTTGCAGAGAGGACCCTGGGAGCCTTTCCTGTGCATGCACCACCATAAAGAACTGCTTTTGCTTTTTATGACTTGGGCCTGATAGGAAATTTCATTTTCCTCTCAGATCACACCTTGTTATTCTCATATTGCCAATTATCTAGGAAATATTATTCCATTAAGTTCAATCTAAGTATACAAATCTCTGCTAAACAAAGGGAAGCTTCAAGGATCTTTGGATGGTTGGACAAAGTCTGATTTTTTTCAGTCCACTGTAAATGTGTGAATGTACACTCATTTTGAGTTTTACCATGTACTGTTTTTAATTAGGGCTGTATATTTTTCTATACTTAGGAGAGGATTGGCCCCTTTTTAGATCCTTCTTTTCATGGGATAATTCTGTGTTGTTTGGTTGTTGCTTTTAATTACAGGGAAAAAAATGTGAACAGGACTCAGTATATCCCTTTGAGTAGAATTAATCTCATGGTTATGAGCCTGCTCAAAATGAAAATACTCTTAACAATCACAAAAAAGGGACTTTTGTGCCTTTTTTTTTTTTTTTTCTTTTAAGAAATGAAAGAGCAGCAAGTAATTTTTACAAAGTATTATCAGAGATGTTTGGGTTTTGTGAAAAGAGCAATTGCTGTTCATCCTTAATAAGTTTTTGATAACCTTTCTCCATTTTAAATGAATGATGTGTGAGAGAAGGACATTTCAGGAAGGAAATAATGAGCCAGTACCATCACAACTCTCCCCCCATTGCCCTTCCCTCTTTCAACAGCCTGCAGCATATCTGTATGAAATTTGTATCTTTTTTCTCATTCCTTTCCTAGTTTCCTTCAAATAGGCACAGGGATGAGTTTATGTTCCAGTGACTTCTTCTGTCTATTTCAGTGAGAAGTCATTATAGTCTATCTGTTCAGTGTTTCAGATCCCTTAGATAAGCAGTGTTGTGTAGTAAAAAGTGGTGATACTTTCCCGCTTTGCCTCTATCTCTTGTGTCTTTAATATCTGTATGGTTAAGTTTACAGTGTGCAAATTATATTAGTACATCTTGTACTTTTTGTGTAGTCTGAGGTTAGTTTGGTGGACTTTTTATCTTGTTATTTTGGTTGGTTTTATTTTTTTGTTGGTTTTGTTTGTTTGTTTGTTGGTTGGTTTCTTTTTTTTTTTTTTTTTTTTTTTTTTTTTTTTTTTTTTTTTTTTTTGTTTCGTAGAAAAGGAACTTGCCCAAGGAGAGCCAAAGAAAAATATACTGAAATTTAGACTGTAGGCAAGAGACCTGGGAAAATATTTTCTGGACTTAGGAACCCATTGTAGCAATTATGTAAATTTTGTACAGTATGGTCATGTTTTATGTAAGTACAGTAATAGGGAAATGAATTGAGCAAACCAGCATCTATTCTATTAGTGTCTTTCTACTACATAAAATGCTGTTTGTGTCCTTGTAAATTAGTCTTTAACTGCTACTGTGTCACAACCATTCATGTTTAATGCTAATGAATCAATAAGAAATGTGAAGAATAGATGAGCCATTCATTCCACTATGTTTGCTAAAAGGAAACTGGAAGACTGAGGGTGGCAGCCTTTTAATTTCTGAAAGCTCTGAACTGTAAATATAGCGTATATTTCCTTCTGTTTTGTGTTTTAGCTTTACTTCCTAGAAAAACATCATTAGAGAGTTTGCAATTATTTTTTAACACCTTATGCAATTACTTTTTTGGGTATTTTTATTATCTTCTGAATGCACATCCATATGTTGTTCTCATTTCAATGTAAATATTTTCCTGATGAGCTTGTTCCTATAAAACATCAATCTAATGGTTTAAGGGTAAAATCTTCGCTTCTGAAGGAGGTTTTCTGACTTTGAACCTGTTTGCTAGATAAACATACTGATTGTTGCTATGGTTATCTACAGGCATATAACTAATTTTTCAGCAAGATCCATAAACTCAAAGTATCTGAAAGTACTGTGGGTGTCCACTAAAAACATAGCAATGTCACTACTTTGTAGGAGAATTTCATGGTTGTTATTTACCAAGAGAAATGTATAATTATCACAAGATAAATTAGAATAGAACTTGAAAAATTACGCTTCTTGTAAAAAAAATTGTGATATTTATGTATTGGAAAAATTCCATTGTTTCATAGTGCAAAAATCCTTTAGGAACATTTATATTCTCTTTAATTATCCAGAAATATTTGTTAATATTTGTTAGGAGCATTTTTTGTTTACCCCCGTAGATCCTAATTCTTTTTCATATCTTTCCAAATAAATTGTTATTTAAGAGACAGTCATCCTGCAGTTACATTGAAAAAGATTCACTTTAGTATTTTTGCAGAGAAGATATTTGATAAATATAACATTTGAAGTGAAGAAATTAAATCCATATAAGTTATATGCTGCTCTTCCCATATAAAATCTGTCTTTCATTTATGACTTTCCTTTACATTTATGACAGACAAATACTTTCGTTGGATTTTCCATGACTTTTGTATTATGTACAAACAATTTTCTTTTTGGAGACTAAAGCATGAAATTGGCAAAAATAATCTGTTTCTATTTCTTTTTTTCTGCTTAGTTAAGGGTGAGCACCTTTAAATTTTGTGTCCTGTGATCACAAACCTGAGGAAGAAAAGCAGACATGTTCCAGATGTTATTGAATGACAATCCTGTTTTCATGCCACTTTAGACTTGTCTCTACTGACACAAGATACTTCAAAATATAGGGTACTGAAACATGCTTAAATATAGGGATTTAGGGCTCTGCCCATGAAAAACAGGGCTGAGAGAATTCTCAGGAGAATTCTTATGTCCAGGGCATGTCTAATCTGCATAGCTCCAGCTGCAAAAAATGAGATAGGTTTAAAAAGTATAAATACATTAAGATAATGCCAAGAGATGAGTCCAAAATCCAGCTATTGAACTGAAGAAATCAATCTAATTATAAATAAGGTCTGAGACTGTTTATCAATACTTAGCAAATTAAAGGAAGGAAAAAACCCCAAACCAACAAACAAGTAACCAAACTTTTCTTAAAGGAGAGTTAGTTAGACAATATGAACTTAGGAGTGCTCTAGTTATTACGCTTAAAATGTATCATTTTGGTTTTGCTTTTAATTTATATTTTTCATTTGTGTTTTGTTACCGGTTTTCTTCGGTAATACAGCTTCCCAAGCTGCACAGCTGCAAAGGAAAAAAAGATTAAAAGTTCTAAAAAATGCAAAATTTGTTCCTCTACATGAATCAGCAGGAGAGACTAAATGGCTGAGACCTGTACCAGACACTGGTCTTGCCACTCTGCTAGGGCAGAAATTTGGTCTTGCTGGACACAATCTGCAGGGGTGTGAGCACCTCGTATTATTCATAAGAGGTATTTTTTGTGTTATAATTGTGTTCATGAGAATATCACAGAAAGATATGATGCATAGGTTCCATAAATTAGTTGTGTGTGATGGTATCCGTATCCTTCTAATTCCAATGACAGTCTAAGGAAATCATAGATTACATTTCTAATATATCATCAATATATGTGTGATTAAAACGTTTCCATGTGAGAAATCTAAAATATTGCACTATTATTCCTATAGGTCCAGGGAGAAGACTTGATTAAGAAAATGGAATAAACATATTGCATTCAAAGACAAGATACAAAATGTTTTTTATTCTGATAAAAATGTAGTTACTTAAATCTCAGAATTTTCATATTGCTTCTTTCTTTAGAAAACATGATATATTTCCTGTCAAAATGTATTCGGTTTCAAATTGCATATAAATTGTATTTGATACTATAAACTACTGCCTACTTGAATCGGGCTCTAAGTGTGAAGAAAATATCTTTGATCTTATTTTAAGACTTGATTTTTCTGTTATTTTTAGAAAACTTTCTTAAGCAATTTGAACTCTATTTGGGTTGATCCTAGCTGTTGTTCTTGCAATTATCTTTCATCCTGAGATGGTAGAAGAAGAATTGTTTTCATGGTTTTTATTTTATTATTTTTTCGCATGACTGTGTCTCTCTGTTATTCTTTATCTCTTTAGGTTGGCTTTGTGTCTTTTTCATGCAGGAATGTCCATTGCCATCCCTTTTTCATTTTCTGTCAGGCAGTCAGTATAAATGTGTGAATGTAATCTCCACCTTTTTTGGAAAACTCTCAGAGTTTTCATCCTAGTTATCTTACAGGAACAAGGTGTGTCATTAAAATGTAGGAGTGTTTAGTAATATGTAGTTCTGGTAGTAGTGTTTGTAGGGGGAAAGACATCAACAGGTTTTTCATGCAAAATGTTTTTCCAGGTTATGAAATACGTGGTAGAAAATCCATGTATTTTATACAGGATAGGAGAAAACCCAGTAATGTCTGGTAAATGCTCAGATGCAGTAAACACTGAGAGAAACATTCTGAGAAATATAGGTTGGTCCATATGGCAGTGCTTTCTTGTTGCTAGTTATTTCCATGCTGCTTTGCTGTATTGCAGTGTAGGACAATACCACAGAGGAATATTCGATTGTACCAAACAAATCAGAAATATATGCAGATGAGGTCTCTAACCTCTTAATCATAGTAGCACTGTGACAGTGTAATAGGTGCAGTGAGTATGTGTATGTGAAGGTATAATAATGTGATCTTTTTTGAAGTGCAGAGCAATCTATCCTCTAAGACTATAGCTTTTCATTTAAGAAAATTGTATGCAAATGCACGTAACAGCTTCCAAGCACTTCCATCATGACTAAAATGAAACAAAGAAACACTTGTATTGTAAATCCAATGAATTAGTCAAGCTTTTGACAGTAAACCTATGTTAGGATTAAAATACTGCTTTAGTAAAGGCAAAAATCATTTATCTTGTACATATATTTTATTTTTTCTTTTAGCTTGATTTTGTGTAGCTTTCTCTTTTTGTCTGTTCCACTAAATTTACTTTGGTCAGGTCAAAAAAAAGGACTCCATGATTAAAGCAGAAAATCTTGATTTGGCTTAATTGATTGGGTCAGAACTTTCATAAAGAATTAAGTATTTTCTGTTCTTTCTAATTTAGTTTTTTGTAGTCTGCATCAAGACATTTGTTCAAACACAACTTAAAAAGTTGAAAGGCCCTAATAACTGATGATATGTAATATGTCTGATGATATGTAATATGTCTGATGATATGTAAAATGTAAGCTTCGTTCTTCAGCTCTCTTGTCACATTGGCTTACCAGTCTTTGTGTTCAATTTTTTAAAGTACTATTAAGTGAATTACAACGTTTTTGTGAAAAGAAGACAATATGTCATAAACTAGCCATATTGTCATTCGACCAAAGTATGAATTACTGTTGCTCAATTTTTTAGCCATAATCATCTTCCAAACCTTGTTTGTTTGTTCATTTTTTGTTACTCAATCTTTTATTTGATATCTTATTTCCTTGTGTCAGAGACTCTGAATGGAAAGTGTTTTTCCCAATTGCTGTAGGGATTCATTTGCTATGAATACTACAGGAAAAGAGGAGTTTGTCAGATTTATTTGTTATAATTTAGAGGTTAAAAAACACATGATGAGTTTCTCAGCAATTAGTCTAACAAAAGGAAACTTTCCCATTTAATTATGCAACTACAAAGATTTTACAGTTTATCTCTGGCTCTGAATGTGCAGTCATTTTTATTGGCCTTTTTCCAGGCCTTCTCAAAACACATAAAGCTGTCAAAGAGAAGATGGCAATATCAGTGCCTTGATCAGAATTTCCATTAGTTCATCCAAACAAATGTAAATCGATGTTATTATTTGCTGTACCTGAGTGTATTCCCTACCTGCAGCTCACACTGAAAGGGAAATATTCTTTTTATTCTGCTGTTTTCTTCAGTCTGTTACTCTGATCTATTATGATTTCTATATCTTTTATGATCTTAATATAAATTAAGTCTCCTGGAAGGATTTGCTCTTTTCTAAAACATCAATATGAAGCATTTGTTTCAATTTTCACACTTCTCTTCATCCTGAGGTGCGTGTTCTGATGTGTCTGTTTCAGTGAATATTTTAAGTAGGAAACAGGTGAGAATGGTGACGTTCTACTATGGAAGCTGATTATAAACAGACTAAAACAACTGATGTCTCTCATCACTTTCATATTGCATAACTACAGAAGTACATTATTCTTGCACATGGCAATTTTCCTCACATTCAGCAGAAAATTCATGGTTATTGAATAATAAAGTGTAATTCTACATTTAGACAAAAAATATAAATCCATCAGTTCTGACAGCTAGACATAGGTCTTTAAAATAAGGAGATTAGGAAATTTTGAACATGCATCTGACTAATTTTAAAATAATTGACTAATGTCCAAATGATTCACAGAAACCCATTCAGTGCATAATGACTTCTGGGGGAAGATTTAACATTTATTCCCACTTTATGTGGATTGCAAATATACTGAGTAGTTTTACATTATATTTCAAGAAAAAATATATATTAAGACAGAATTAGTTTTAAAATCACATATCAGTAGCTTCAGTCCTACTTAAACCAAACATTTAAAAGAAATCTGTGTGAGAAAAATTCTGCCTGGTAGAATCTTTGCTTATCTCCTTATTCATGGATAAATATTGGTTGCTGAAAAAAAAATATTAAAATAACAAAGACAAAAGGCTTCCCAATTGCTATTAAACTATTAAATATCATTTAGGTATTCCTAGAATAGGAAGTAGTTATCAATCAAGATCTACAATGCACATTAAAGTATTTGTCAATAGCAATTTCCCCATGATGGATGGACAAAACTTCCTTCAGTTTAAACTAAAATTAGTCTCACTATCCCTCAGATGCAGATTTGCTGCTGGTGTCCAGTTATTAACATGGCAGGGTTTGGGATCCTGTTATGCTCCAGCCCACATCAGATGTTCCAGTCACAGTGCCTGGAATCCTTCTCATACTCCCACTTTCTTTATGACTAATGTGAATACTGGGCTGCACAGCATCCCCATCTCCTTCATTTTATGGAGGGAGCTGCTCATGAACTAAAAGGGAAATCCATAAAGCAGTTATTAGTAGAATTCTACTTGAAAATTGAGAAAAAACATGGCTTAGATTAAGTGGGGAGAACATCTGAAGTATGGGAAGGAATGGAGATGTATTTAAATTCTGCCCTACAGTGATACAATCAGAAAGGAAAAGTAAGAAATTTTCAGATAAAAATAAATTTAATAATTCTGGGGGATTTGTTTATGCACTCATCATAATTATGTATTTAGTCCATGTTGCCATTACAAAGAGAAGGTAATGCAGCTGTCAACCTCTTATACTGTATCTAAGGAAACACTGTGTGATTGTATAATATTTGCTTATTTATGGCATCAGAGCTTCAAACATACACAAAATGAGTTGTGTGAGTGGAAACAGAGTCACTACTTTCATCCATAATATCATAGACTATGCAGATACTTAAGTATTTTTTTGTTGAGGGAAGAGGGACTTTTGTTTAACTGAAGTACTTGCAAAAGGTAGAATTCAGGGCATCTCATGTTCTTTAAAAAAATATAAAAAAAAAAACCTAACAAATCAGATAAAACTAAATTTTGTGTTCCTGAGAGGAAAAAAATACTACTTTTTGTTTGCTTTTTTCATTTCACTGGAGTTTATACAAATCTTGATACCGTGCTTGATTATTTTAATTTTATCAGATAGTTTGTACGAGTATAATTTCCTATCTAAAAATGAATTAATAGCTTATTGTCATTACAAAGAGATGCTACAGCACTGTATTTGGATTAATCTTGCTTCACTGGTGATTAACACAGAAGCTAGCATGTGGGCAGTCATTGATACAGCCGTGGGGGTTGCATACTCATTATCTCCACATATTTCTATCAATACCTTAATGAAGGACCCTGCAGGACACATCACACTGCTGTTTTTGGCACGCACTCCAACTTTTCTAGTTTCAAACTGCAACACAGAATATAATCAAAGTGCTACTTCATCTCTAGGTACCAGTGAATAATGTGGGTTAACCTACCTTTATATTTTGTCTACTTTTAGGCGCTAATAAATAGTGGAGAACCCCCTGTCTGGTGCTCTCAGTCCCATAGTGTATACCTACATTCCGAAAATAAACAGTTTAAGCTGGATTCTTTTGGAAATATACAGATGGAGATTTCCTTCATCTTCCAGCGTCTGCAGAAATAGAAAACATGAGTTCTTGTGATTTCAGTCTGTCCATTAGAACAGAAAGTTCCCAATACATTTTCTTTTTCCACAGTTTAAAAAACTGTGCTGAGGTGCAGATCCACAAGATGAGTGCTATAATCTGTCAGCAGCAGGTGGATTTTATGTTATGAAATAATTTTATATGAAAACAAACCTTTCTTTTACATTTTCATATACTCCCTGCGTTCCCAGAACTTCACAAACATTATTGCTCTAAAAAAGTTAATACAGGCTAAATAAATATTATACTGATTAGAAATTAAGTACATCTTCTTTACTGTGTAGGAGATCTTCTCTGTCTCTTCCCACCTGACACTTTTCTTTTTATGTCTCCAGCTGTACTCCAATAGGGTTTAGCAGGTTCTACGGACTGAGGAGGAGACCTCTCAGTCTTTGATTTTCTCTCTCCACAGTTCTTTTCAGCCTCTTCTGCACCTCTCTGTACTGCAGTTGGCTCATTAAATTTGAAGTAAAATTATTTTGAAACACCCCAGAAAATGGTACCTGCCAAAATATACCTGCTGTGTGTGCAATATGACACTTCTTGGTAACAACGTCATTAGCTGTAGCAGAGAAACACTGCTAAATTATGGGGTTTTTTTCCATGTATTTCCATTCTGGTCACACTCAGGTCTTGCAGCTCCTTTAACCTGAATGGAAAGCTGTGATGAACTGTGTGCTGCACTTAAGTATCCTGATGGTGTAATTGACTTCAGGGATGAAGCAAAGAAAGCAGGCAGTACTAGCTTTGTTTAATAGCAGCACATCACAGTAAAGTTGATTACAGTTCAACATGGCTGTGGGATTTTATAAATGACGTGGTAATACAACTTGAAATGGATGGGGGATTTTATGCATTCTTCAGAAAAGATTATCCAGAGATTATGTCCTGCAACACTTGCTGAAGGTTGTTTTATGGTAGAGGAGCTGGGGAGCTTTACAACATAGTTTTAATATAGATAAACTGCAATTAAAAAATTTACTATGAAAGTAAGCTCATTATGTGGTAAACTTTTGCCATACTACCACCATCAATTAATAGCATAAAATTTTATTGTTTTGAGAAGAGAGCTGTATGAGCATGATGTCCTTTGTTTATCACTTTCCAATTTTGAAATTAGTTACTCTTTTCCCGATTTCCTCAGCAAGACCTCATCAGGAGAGGATTCTGGGAACAAGCTACAGATGCAGAAAAGGCTAGAGAGAACTAATAGCATTTATGAAATCCTATTACATAGTTTCTGTAATAATTTTTTATACTGCAGTGAATTCAGAAATTAAAATTAGAGTTATGTTTTGGTTTGCAAAATAAAATATAAGTCCATGGGGCAAAGTAACATGCACAAATATATAGACATGCACACATAGCGATTACTTCTTCCTGAATTTCCAATGTACCATCATATACTTGGGTGATTTTTCTCTTGCTATTATAACAACTGTTCCAGGTAGGCTCATTCTTTTTCTCACTGGCATAGAGATGAGAAAAAAAAAAGGAAGATGGTACAAAATTCCATGGGATCACCATTGGAAAAGTTCTGAAAATATGTCACAGTAGCTGAATGAAGTCATGACTTCCATCCTCCCTGGTTCATCTCCTGTACTTCAGATTTGCTGTAGGTCTGCATAGAGATTGTAACAAAGTATGATAGGGTCATACACAAAGTGAAATTAGATGCCTAAACTCAGCCCACGTTTGCAAAGTTTATTTGAATTTTTAAAATTACATGAATGGATATCCTTTACATGAGTCTCAGAGAGAGCATTCAGTTGTAGGAGTCCTTCAAAAACAAAAAAAGTCTCTGCCATCTCACCATGTTTTGCTGCTTGCTTATTGTTCATCTTTAATCTTTGCACCACTCATGCAGCTTATTCAGCCTTAGGTTTTGTGGTGATGGGGACAGTCTCTTATGTTTCTGACTTACTCTTTCCCTTCTCTTCATTGATACATGGTGAGTAAAAGGGTAACATTAACAATATAATCTTGTCCAGAGTAATATTAGTGGGACTTTTATTAATAAATTTTTCCGCTGTCAAGTCTTTTTTTTTTGTTTGTTTGTTTTTTTGTATTTGTCTTCAATCACTCAAAGACTGGAATTAACTATATTTGTTTAAGGTGTGCAATCAAAACAAAAAAGCAGCATTCAACAAGTTCCTGAATTGAAAAAAAATATTAAATCAGACGCAAATGGAAGACAAAAGTTATATTGCTATTATATCTGTCTCACAGGCAGATATCCTTCCCTCTATCAGTAAAACTGCTGCATAGAATTTCTTGTGTTACTTTTCTAATGATCGTGCAGAGTTACATTTTCTCAAGAATAGCTGCCACTGACAACCAACCAACAGGACACTGGTATTGCTGAAACACCTGCCTTGTGATGAACTTCACAAGTATCTATCCTGTGTCTCCAGGCTCTATAATTTCACATTTGGAATCAATAGCTCCAATCCAAGTGGAACAGCAAAAGCATCAGAGAGCTAGAAATAAAGTTCAGAAATTCCTAGGGGTTTTTTACAAAATTTCCACGACAAATACTGCAATTTAAAAATACTTCATCTGATTTATTAAGAATTTGGCATGGGAGGCAATTGCCACTATGAGACATAAACTGACAATTTATATAGGATTTTAGCAAACACAATACGTGGTTCATGGCACAAGCTCCTGTCACTGTAAGCAGTAAGAAACAAAATATTAATTTGTCATAGGAGGTTTGAGATATATACTAGCTATATATCCTATTTTCAGTATTATTTTTGGACAATGAAGATCCATCGCTGCTGCTGTATAAAGCTTTTACCTTCTACCTCTAAATTATTTGTTACATTTTATATATCATTGTGCCAAATCATTCACGACATCTAAATGAAAGGCCAACTAACTTTTGAGTAACTAAGCAAATGTTATGCAAAAAGAGTCACTTTAATAAGCAGAAGTGTTTAATTAGATGTATTTCTAATGCACTATCCTTCAGTGTAAACAACAGCTGTACAATGATTTTAGTTATGCTATATAACTTTTACTGGTCTCTGGCAACTTATAAAAAAAACCCCAAAACACAAAAGTGGGTTATTTGTGTCATTTCATATAAGAATATGCTATGTTTTAAAATAACTGTTCCACTGACCATCACTTCTACTTAATTAGTGTGAAATTACATGGGAAAAATTATCATATCCTAAACTTTCAGAAAAGACTTTCCTTAGGTGGGAGTGATTTGGCCATGTAAGTAGGAAACAGGAAATGGCTTACATACTCTCTATTAAAATGTGTTCCCCTACAATTTGATTGAGTAGGGAATATTATTGTTAGATGCCCTTCTTCAGTACAAATTACAGTCCTGCATTAAAGCTTTGTTGAAATATAATACTTGTTTCATTTAGATGCTGAAAGTCAACAAGTTTGGGTTTGGCAGGGGAATTTGGGGGATTTATGTAGCCTGGTCTCTACACAGAAAGTTAGTCCCATGGCCTTTATTGACTATATCTGTTTGGTGCATGTGATGACAGTCACAAAATATCCTGGTTTTTTGGGTTGGACAAAAGCTTGAATACTGATACATCTTTGTACACTCTGTCTAGTCACACAGAGTCCTGTACCTTAATCTGGGTTAGGCAACTCTGACAGTAGCATCACAATAACTGCAAAATATCTGACTTTTCCAACACTTCAATACATGTGCCTTAGTTCAGATACAACAAATCATGTGGTCAGGGTTGGTTTCACACTTTCAGGGATATATGCAATGATATTTTGCTAAAAGAAAATTGGCATTGATTACATTGAGAATTATAGTGAACAATAATTGATAACTCATGTTTTTGTGATGATTGGAATATGTGCGAATCTGCTTCTAGCAGGACTGAATTTAGAACCAGAATTCCCTCTTTTATCTTCTGTCTATAATCAGTTGTTTGACATGATATGACTTAATGAATGTATTACTTTGCAAATAGGTCTATGTATCTTTCCTCTTATTATAAGCATTATTATCATATAAAATTTCAGATTTAGTAGTAATTTCAGCCTTATAGAGCAAATAGTAGAGAAAGATGTCACTCTCCTTCAAATAAGTGTCCCATAACAAAATAATACAACTGTGCTGGTAATTGGCTCTTTTATTGCACTTAAACATACTTCAGAATCATTAGGTAATTAGTAGAGTACTTACAAAGAGCAACAGTACACAAACACATTGTGAGTGTGTTGAGCCACTCAGGGATGTTTTGCTTTTCGGCACAAGATAAACATGTATTGACTTCAGCACATATACTCTGATAATCCTACTATTCTTAAAATACAGCTTTTAGTATTTTATTGGGGTCCAACCATATCTGAAAATTAGTTATCTTTTGTTTGTGTATTTGTAACATCTCCCCAAATAAAGATAGGTCTTTTTGTCAACCCTCATCTTTCATGTGTGCCTTTCTGAGTCAGCCTGTATGGATTGTGGACCCATAATTTGAATGACCTGAGAAAGAAGGACTCCTAAGGGCCAGGTTTCATTTCTGTTTAGCTGAGGTGTTGAGAAGAAGGCACCTTGCTAACTTTGGGCTTTGCACTGACAGTTCTGTTCACTATAGCTGATTTGAGCGGCTGGTTCAGGTGTTCCTACACCTAAAAATAGGGCCTAAGCACTGACATCATGATTGAGTGTGCATGCTAAGCACTGACCCTTCTTGCACAGTCAGATACATACAAGACAAGTGGATGGTGCAAGTTTAGAAAAAAACAATGTTCTATGTGTCTTGTCCAATGTGAAAACAGCCCCTGGAAATCCGTATTCTGAGGTGGACCAATCGTTTGGCCATCATGATTTGGTATCTGGGAGAGACTTTTACTGGGGGGCTGTGAGGCCAAGAACTGGTTAATCCTCAATGTCTACTATGGAGAACAATCTCTGTGGATTTCTAACAGAAAATGATAGATGGTCATGTTTTTAAAAGCTTCTCATTTCTACTTCCATATATGATAATTAATGAATACACAAGGAGCTTATTTATATTAGACTCCTAATGTTATGTGGCAATAGTTTTTTATAAGCAAAATGCAGGAAATCTCTAGATATAATTGCCACATATGATAGTGTGATTTCAGCCTATTACTCTTTAAATGACTCAAAATTTCTCAATACTTCAGCATTTCATTGCGCTTTTCACCATATCATTTTAGAGCATGAGTGTTCAACTACTTATCTAAAAAGTCATCAAACCCACATCATTGAAACAGCTCTTACATTTAACCTGTATGAAGAACTTGAAGTACAGGAACAGAGCTGTTAAATGATTTTTCCCTTTATCAACACTTTTAGTGCTGTTGACTTTAGAAAAAAAGAAAGTAAAGTATCTGTACTCATCTATATTCTGTAAGTTATCACGTGTATAGAAGTTATCCCTATGGTGCTTTTCACAGAGTTCAGATATCATTCTGATTCAATAGAAATCTAAAGTATTTGTTGGATGTTGAATGTGTATTGGATGTTATTCTAAACCGTCACTTTTGCATTGCGGCTGTGGAAATACTTGAAGAACTGTTCCCTGACTTTTCCCTAGACTGGAACAAGTGGAACAGGGAAGAAATAAAAATATGAAGACTCCTTTTTTAATTCTATTCAACTATTTGGAACATTGGGTGGTCATTCAAGGGAAGTTCCATAAGTTTTTCAATTCAGCTTGTTTACCCAAGCACAATGACAATGCATTCTATGAGTATTTGACAAGATTATCTACAACCACTGCATGACACTGAAATTTTTATTGACTATATTCATTTGGGCTTTAACATAAATTATTATACTTGCATGCTTACAATATTGAAACTGAATATATCACATTTAAGAATATACATTTGTAAGTATAGATAATGTTATATGGGATAAAAATATAATACGTACAATACATTCCAGATACTTTACAAAAGGTATATTATTACAGCTGTAAGCATGATAGATAACAAATGCAAGGTTGGTTTTAGCAAAAATACTCAGGTTTATAAATAATATATGTTCCTTTGCTGATTTTATAAAAAGATTACCTTTGTGAATTCCAGAATATATATTAGAACAGCGCATTGAGGAGAAAAGCATTTTTGAAAATATATTTATGGCTTACACATTGTCTGAAGTTAAATAGAGGCTGGAACCAGTCTATTCCTTTATGTATCATAGCTGAGACTCTGAAATTGCTTCAAGAGGAAATGCTAAGTAATGAATTTCACAATTTATGGAGCTAACCAACTTTACATCAAATTAGTGAAATTTTCTTCTTCGCAACTGGAGTAACATTAAGCAGCAAAGTGATAGGAATCCGAGTGTTTGCAGGAAAGATACGTCTTCATACTATTTGGTTTGGTCTGAATGCCTGAATGATTTGTGATAACATAAAAAACCCCAACAACCTGCTGATATAATTGCCAAAAAAACAGTACAACCATTTAAGTCATGTATAATATATGTGTTATTAACTACTTGAGACCAGTGGTGGGAGATGTCTTTGAGTTAATTATAAATACCTTCCTATTGGACTGAGAGAATAGATTTTCTAATTTTATTGCAAAATATAGATTTCTTGCAAAGAAGAATTTATGTAGCTACCTGCTTTAGCATTAAATATATGGATATAATTAATTTTGCAAGACACTTTCATGTTTTGCTATATTTTTAAATATATATGCATATATAAAACAATTGTTTGCTTAGAGCTGATTGACTTTTTGGAATAAAAAGGAAAGTATAGAGTTGTTATCTTTAAATTCTCACATGAAAACTTTTATTAGATCTCTGAAGCTTTTTGGTTACCATGGCAATGATTATCCATTTGTCTTTAATGTAGGTCATAGTAGTGTTACAAGTGCATAAATTCAATCTCCACAGTAAACTTGGTAAAACATAATGCTCTTCTTTTAGATATTCTGAATTACTCCAAAAAGATGTATTCAAGACAGATTTCATTAACAAATGTACTTTTAATCTTTAGCAAAGATCAAAGGTTGCTTGCAACTAATTAGCCGATTAAATGAATGTGATTTCCATGTAGTATATGGCAGCAAATTTGAAAGCAGCAAGGAAATTATAATGAAGATATTTGCTATTGTTTCCATCCCAACCTGTTGATGAGCAAATAACAGTATAATGTTTACTGGCTTTTTGATGAAGACTTAATGATCTGAAGAATGTCTCATCAAGTTAAAAGTACTCAATCTCATCTGCGTAACCTTCTAAAGATTTGATACAGTGTGACCGTGGGTAGCAATTCGTCTTCTAAGACAGAAACTGACAATTCAACCCAGTCAACAGGACACTTCAGGATGCCTGGCCAGCATCTTCAGGCAGACCTGCTGAAAGCTGGAACGGTGGCTGATGCTGGTGTGCAGCCCCTGGCAGGAAGGGCTGTGGGACACAGTTCCTGCCCCCAAACGTCTATTGCATCATGTACAGATTTGAATATGGTAATCCTATAAAACTTGGAACAAGTTCCCTTAGCCCAGAGCATATTTAATTCCTGTTTATACAGGGTGACTGGGGTCAGTTTGTGAGGAGTAAACCCTATAAGAGATTTCTGCTTTAGAGGCTTTACTCTTCTGCCTTGAAGTGCACCTCAGTCTAAGAGTTACTAGTTCTCAATAGCAACTCCCCGCACTTAAATGTCTAAGGTGCTCCTGTCAGGTTTTTAACCACTGACATTCTCATAACAATTAGCCCTAGTTCAGGCAGTAGAGAAGAAAACTGTGTCATCAGCTTACCATTAGTTAAGCTGCAACTGGAGACATCAGGGGCACTTGGCAGCTGAGATGCCATTTTAGGATTATACCATAGAGCTACAGTGTGCTTTTAGCTGAGAGAAACAGTGGGTTGTTTAAGATTTGAATGACCTTTTTCAGATTCCTGGGGAAGTTCATTGTGATGAATCAGAACACACAATGCTTTCAGCATTTATGATTTCAGGCTGGGAGAGATGTGACTCCATTTGTTGCTCTGTTTACTTCTGATTCATTTCATATATTATTTCAGAATTACAAGAGAGAGAGAAAGTTCTTTCTTTTCTTCTAAAAGAACTCTTACTCTTTAGGAGCATATTTATTTCATGGGCTGGTGACTCACAGAAGAAAATTTATAAAGAAACATGTTGAAGGAGCCTTGTATCCGAACCTTAATTCTGTAGTCTTCTTTGGAAAGAAAAATTACGTTTTAAAAATTAGTTTTGTGTCTTTCACAAGGTCAGGACTTTGGAGTATCCCTTGTTTGGGACTTAATCCAAAGCAGTTCCAGTGCTCCAAAATCCCTCTGGTCCTTAGGTCTTCAGAAAAAGTGTTATTTGAATTGCAGCAAACTACCTTTGCAAATGTGTTCTTGAATATACATCCACACATATACATCTACATATACAGATATTCATAAATACTGTGCAGTGGAAAAATCTTTATAGATTCCTGCAAACCCTTTCTGACAGAGAGTTCTCATGTCTGTAGTGACTGCATTTCAGGATCTGTGGCCAATGATAGAAAAACATGTCAGTTTTAGAGCTCATATTTGACCACCTTTCAGAACCTGCCAGTGACCTATTTGTGATAACCCTTCCTTAAAATGCCTGATTAAAAAGCTGGGGTGTGTGCCTGCATATTTCTTTACTATGATTTCTGGTCTGTGTTTCCCCACCACTCCAGGGAAAGTGTGATTCCAGAATGGGTACTAAAAGTATTGGGTTTGATTTGTTCTGAAGTATCATTCATGCTCCAACCGCAGTTAGGGTCTCTCTAAAGAAAAACAGGGCTTGCATTCAGGCAACAGATCTCCTGAAGTCTACATAACATATTTTGGTTTTAAAAGATATTTTTTGGGTTTATATTATCTAGCTGTGAAATAAATGAAACACTGTAAATACCACTTGCCAAAACACTCACTGCACAGGTAGGGATAGTTGCCTATGTTGATGATTCACAAGTCCTTTCCCTTATATAACCACTTGGTTATTACTAAGCAGACCAAAGTATCTATGGCTGAGTGCCCCAAGAACTTTTTTGTGTATTGCTCACGAACTTGCTCTTGCTTACACAGCCCTATGATATTTGCTACACATATTCATGGATGAGAAATGCATTGACACTAACCCCTGTTTGTCCCAGGTGTCTAAGCAAGATAAATAATTTCAAAATACAAAGGAGGTTTTATAAGTCGTACATGAACTGAGTCTATTTTTTAAGATAGAACAGAGATTATAGATTCTTATGCAGAAGAATATATGTTGTGGGAAAAGGTAATTTTTTTGTGGGGGTAATAATGCCTTCAGATATCATTGTCAATTATTTTTTAAGAAGATTGAATAATTCTCCTGACTATAATTTTATTTGGAGAAGAGTATAGAGGGAGGTAGAAGGCTATTATTCGTTGCAATGTGTCTGTCTGTGAATCAATAAATATTTCAGTCTAAAGAAAACTAGATACTTATATTAGTTTAATGGCAACTTGATCCTGTTTCGGAAAACATAAGTGTAAACAAAATCCCCAGTTTAATTTTGCTGCTGAAAAAGCCTATTCCTTTCTGTGAAAATTCCTAGGGGAGATATATGGTCAATAGCTGTGAAACTTTAAAATGTGGGGGTTTAATATATTATTTTGTTTGTCCGGTTCATGAGATAAAGAATTTTGTGTATTAAACGCTAGATAGATTTAGGTTTCAAACTAGAGAGGTGTTCAGCTATTAATGAATTGTTTTTCCAAAGGAAAATGAAAAGTGTGTGTTTTCATGAAAACAAAGGATACAGATTTCATAGGAAAGCAGGTGGTGTTCAATATATTCATTACATGTCTGGAAAGAAAGATGAAGTAGGAGGTGAAATGGATGAAACAATGACACAGGTCACTGTGTGAGACAGGTTATTCAAGGTAATAGAATTATAATTACAATTCATTAAGTTGTGGATTTTTGAATTAGATTTGCATATTCTCTAATTGTATTCTCTTTCTTCTCTTCTGCTTATTTGTTAGGATACTTTGGCATTCCAAATATCCATACTGTGCTTTGGTACAGGATACCTAGTTTAAAGACAATTTGCATTACATTTCACCTCGACATGTAGTCAACAAGAGAGAAACCATACTTTTTCAGTACACACTTATATCACAGCATTTTTTTGCTAGCAGCTTATAATAGCATCTTTAAATTATGCATATTATTTGGCTTTTTACTAATAAATCAAAAGGGAATGTTGCGGGTTCGGTTTGTAACCGGGCAGAAACACCAATTTAGTGTAGAGGTTTGGTCCAAAATACTCATTACTGTTTATCTGCTGTGAGATAAGAATTAGGAGAAATGCAAAACAGGCACCAAATTTGAAAGAATATAAAGGAGTTTATTAACAGACCTAAAAGAGGAAAGAAAAAAATTATACCACCTTCAGAACTCTCCTCCTCCCCCCACCTTCCTCCCTTCTCCCACTGACAATGTAAAAGACAACCCTTAAGATGTTCAGTCTGTTTACCACTTCCATAATAACCTTGTTCAGTCCATTTAGAAAGAGAAGTCTCTTCTTGCTCATGCTATGAAAACATTATCACAACGAGACAGCCGCCCACTTCCAAATATTGTTCAGTCCATTTAGGAAGAGGAGTCTCTCTGCCTGTGTGTGAGTCCTTCCCCCGACTTGCAGCTTTTTCCCGCAACTGCTTTCGAGGGTCCACTCTTGAAGTTTTTTGGGGTACAATTTAAGGTTGAGCCGTTCAGAAACAAAAACAGAGGCCCTTCTCCTTCCCTGGGAGCAAAGGGTCTTCATCATCTTCATCTTTAGGACTATCTCTGGGAGCATCTCTAGGGACTGAGGTTTTCTCCTTTCCCGTTTGGAGCAAAAGTCCTCATCTGGTTCATCTCTCCCTGTCCAAACTTCTCATGAAATTACAGCTGCGTCAGCATCTGCCTATCTCAGCGCAGGTGCTTCTGCTCACGAGTTGAACACTCCACCCCCCATATCTTCATGAAATTACAACAGGATACTCTGATATATCATAGCTTCACAACAGAATTTCAGCTTTAAGCATCTCCTCTCTCTCTCCCCTCAGGTTTTCAGCTCTTCACAGCAATAAAAAGGGTTAATCTCACCTCGGCCTTGCAGCTTTGCAGCTGGAATGTTGAATTTTTCTTATCGCAGTGGAGAGGGGGGAGAGCCGAGCCGCTCCGGCTGCCCACGGCAAGGCAGTGGGGGGGTTCCATGGCTGGAACAGGTCCATGGCTTTCAGGATGGCCGTGGCCAGGCCCGGCCTGGCCCAAGCAGGGCCTGGCCGGGCCCGCTGGCCCCACACGGGCCCCGCAGCCACCTGTCCCAGTGCCGGAAACGAGAGAGAGCTTGGAGGGGGAGTTTGCCTATTCTTAAATGTGGATAACAGAGGTGATCACAACTTTAAGTGGCTTAGAGAATTGTCCATATTCAAACTGGCCAGCTGATAGGTTCTATCAGTTCCCAGAGGAAACTGTAAGCACCCCTTAGCAAGGACGTCCCTTCCGGGACTATGCTTGCTAACCTATGACAGGGAAAAAAAATGTAACCATCTTCTAAGAAATTCGATGTTTACTGCACAGTTGGAAAAATCTATGACAAATAGCCATTTTTTAGTAGGGATGCATCATCAACTTCATAATCCTTTTTTTTTTTTTTACCCCCACACGTAGAATTTTGCATATTTAATGGGTTTGGCAGGTTTTTTGTGGTTAATTCGTTATGTGAACCAAGAACATTTTGCATTTTCATTTTCCACATTTTTCAAACAAGAGCCAGCTTAATCTTCATTATAATTCCATTTTCTTCTTGAGACACAGGAAGCTCAAAAAGTGTTCATTTTCCTAAAAATCTACTCCAAGATTTCTCTTCATTTCTATACTGTTCTTCTTCCTCTCCCCAAATAGTGCTTGACAAGTTGCTAACAGCAAATGTTAAAGTGACTAATTACATTACATCCTCTGCAGCTGTAGTGTGTTACAGTGCAGGCAAGAAAATGGTTTTCTGGAAGAGTTGTGGCTTCAGGAACCAGGTCACTAACACAGAGTGGCTGGACAGGAAGAGCACTTCTCCTTGATTGATGCGATGTGGACTTTACCAAAAGCATCCTCCCCAGCCATCCAGCTGAAGGCAACGACTTTATGCATGTTGCCTGCAGCAAAATGCAAGTGAATTAATCAGGAGACAGTGGGAAGAAACTTGAGGATTAATGTAATTTGGAAAGGGTCATTAAAAAAGTTCTCAGTGATTCACACAGCGTTAAGGAATTATCGTGGTCAGAGTGTTCCTGTTTCATAAAACTGGCATAATTTATTTATCAATATGCCTATAGGTAAATGTATAAACTGCTTGAATAAAAAAAGAAAAAGTAGTTTAAAATTTTAATCCATCATTTCTGTCAAGATAATATATTTTAAATTTTTGCTATTAAAATATTCAGAAGAACATGGAATTAGTTCTTAAGTTAAATTATTAAATCATGGTTGCTAAAAATATGCTTTCACTGTTAGAATTTGTGGAGTGACAAGACTATTTCAGGCGAATGCAAGACATCAGATTGTGACCTTTTACCAAACAAGCACTTCTCATAATTGCCTTGGGCTAGTGAATGCTACTGTTACACTCATTTTCACAATAATTGTACACGTATTTGAAAAGATGTGTCATATAGCTTGAATGCCCAACTTACAATAGTTTGGTATGATTACAGCTAATTAAATCAGATGGGAAAACTGTACTTAACCATATTAATTACTTTAATGAAAAGATACAGAAATTTGTGGATAAGACCTATGAAGTGTTTCCCATATTCTCACTGTAAGTCCAAACTGTGAGCTTCTTTTTTCTCTAAGTTTTATATCCTGTATTGTTCACAGTTTGGGAAAACATGGATCTCTTGATGTTTTTTCTTCACTCTAATGTAGAATTAAGTATTTCTTTTTCATTTATTATGCAAGGATTTTTTTTTTTTAATATCTAAGCCAGTGGTGCCTATCAAATAAAATTTTAAGAAACCCAACTTCCATTCTTAGTGAAACAACCAACTTTAGAGGAGCTCCATGATGATGAATTAGTTTGCTCAGTGTACGTGTGTCAGAGACTGAAAATAGTTCATGACTCAAACATTGATATAAGGTTATGCTCATTATAAAGAAGCTACAACCAAAGAAGCCTCCCTGAAGAGTGGGACCTTGGACTGAAAGTCAAACTGCTGATTAGATAAAGGGAAACCCATTCTTCAGTCATCTCAGGCTGAGGGAAAGGTGTGCATCCACAAAAGGCCAAAGCCACCAGCTGCAGCTATCCCCAGCTGAGTTTGGGGTGGGGGGAGAGCACAGCTCACAGAAGCCAGGTTTACACAGACTGCCCCCAACCGAGGGGGGAGGAGGAGGTTTTGGGTGCATGGTGCAACCCCTGGTGAGAGGCAATAAACACCCATCCTCTGATTACACAAACTGGCCCCGCTGTGGAACCCCCAACCCCACAGAGCACATCCACGGGACATTTACATGAGAGGCTTGGCCCCACAGGGCTGCACATGATGCAACAGACCCAGAGTCTGCTGTGAGAGACTGCCCCAGACATGCCCACCGAGCCTGAGCATGTACACCCATGGGACTCTGTTCCTTCTGGGGGGACCTTCACCACCAAGAGACCAGCTGGAGAGGATCAACAAATATCATTGGGACCCACGGAGTGGTGATAGTTTCCTTACTCTGTCCCTGTCACTCTTTCTGTCTCCCCCACCTATTTTCTACTTCTTTCTTCCTTTTTCTCTTTCTCTTTCTCTCTCTCTCTCTCTCTCTCTCGTATTTACCATCAAATAAAACCCTTACTATTGTCACTGGCATATGGTCTCATTTGCACTTTAATTTGGTCAGAGGCATTTCTAAGAACCTTAAAACTGGATCATAACAACCTGTTACCTACAGATAAAACAGAAGAACAGGCTCCTGGTTTTGCACCAGCTGACACGTTGGTCTCAGATTGGACCAATTGGCCCAGAGGAAGAGCTTGGTCTCTCTAAACCTGTGGGGAGGTTGTAAGCACCGTTCATGATTTTAGTGCAAGCCATCTACATCTCTAAAGAGCTGTCGGTCTTGAATACAGATTCACTTTAAAAATCTGTGGAAGTTATTTCTGCTGAGGAGAAGTTCAATGATTGAATGTAAAATGCAGACAAAGTGCTGAGCAGCAGGAAAATCTTTAAGAAAAATAAACATATTTGAGACATTATTGACATAATTAGCTTAATACTTTATTACCAAATAATTCTCAACAGAGGAAGGATAATGTGGGTTTTGCACATTATAATTTTCACTTCTCAAAACCAGCACTTTTTTCTGCTTATAGGCAGAAGATAATAGTCTATTATATTTCCATGAATGTCCTACTTTCTTTAGAGGTCAGTGTTATCTGTCTACTAATTGTTCCAACTTTTAGCCATCCCAGAGTTACAGAAAGATGACGTTATCATTGTTAACCCCATCTGGCCATCAACAATTTATTACTTATTTTGAAATAAATATATAGCCATTCGTCTATCCTTTCCATATTCAACTCCTGTCTTTTTCCATTTGCATATGTCCAAAATCCAAGAAATGCACATTAAAACTACTTAAATATCTGGGTAGGATGGGGAATGGAGAAGCTAAAACATATCTGCAAGCTATACAGACAACAGTTTATACAGAAGATTACAAGAGTGGAAATTCTTATTAATGAGGTAAAATCATTTTACTAAGTGCATCTCAAGGTGCATTTAAAATAATAAAAATGCTAGCATGCAAGTAAATGATCTTGGAATATCTGATTGTTCTTAACTTCAAAGTAACGTTTTTCTGAGTCTGATTAATAAAATAAAATCTATTGGATTAAATAATTCTTGAGATTAAAAACATATTTTAAATGTTCCTAAATCTGCTGCCAATGCTCAGCTATTAATAACTTGGCTATCACTTGCAGGCAGCTTTTAGTAAGTCTGTTTTTCAAAAAATGACAACACTTCACAGAGAAATTGGCCCTTATTTTCTTTGCACAAAGTTTAGCCATGAAAAATCTGTTTCAGAAAAGTTTGGAAGAGTTTCATACTCCCGCAAGTTCCTATGTCAGAACTCCAGCATGTGGCTGTTCTCTCATGGGCAAAGCAGAAGTGGATGGGAACTAAACGGCCTTCTTTCTTCTTCCAAAACATCTTTATCAAAGAAAATACAGCAAGATTATAAGATTAAAATTTAATAATATAACAAAAATTATTTCTTGAAGGCTCTTAGAACAGGAGTTGGTAATTTTGCCCTGTTTTGAGCAAGGGTTTTGGACTAGATGACCTCCAGGTTGCAGTTCTTTGCAGCCTCACCTTGATTTGATTCTGGTATTTCACACAATAAGTGCACACTTAGAAATCCTCTTTCAAATATCCACATGTTGATGAGGTATTCTGATTAATATATGAATAAGGCACCTCATATTGAAAAATTTACAATTTTTCACTGACTCTTTTCAAAGTGATTTATTGCAGCCTGCTTTTAATAGCTTTACAATATTTGCTTATGAAATAGGTTTTTTGAAATCTGTCCAACAGTACACTTGACAATTTTCTATTGTGATTTTCTATATATGCTTTATTTTTTTTCTTTTCCTTGTATTGCTTTTTTTGTTCTCAGGTGAATATGTTTTGTTTTCATTTGAAGTATCTACCAAGGGTAAATCTTCTCCTTTCCTGCCTTTCCCTTTAAAAAATAAGAAGGTAGGAGTAAAAATGATGTGAATATATCAAGAATCACACATTCCCTGAGACTCCTTTTGCCTTCCACATTTGCTTCCTAGTATGAGATTTTCCCCTGGAAAAATGACTATGGCTCCAGAGTTCTTCCACACCAAAAATTCTTTCAATTTCTCACTTGTTGATTTCTGATAGCTCCAATCCACCTGGTACTTTAATGTCAATTCTACTCTCAGGAAGAATCTCAGAATAATGTATCTGGCTTCACATAATTTTTATTATTTTAATTATTTATTTTTCGGTTGCTGCCATAAGTAAAATATATTAATTTCAAATTTATCACAAGTGAGTCTGGCTGAACAATAGTTAACCTGTAGCATATTGATAAGCATTTTTGAAACATGCATGAAGGATAATTGGAATTGGATGGAATTGGTTTGGGACCTCACCAACACTTGATAAATCTACTTTTGTCAGAATAAGTAGCAAAGGAACAATAGGGGGAGAAGCTCCAAGTGCTGCATGTTGCACTTACACATCAAGCAGATAAATTCACTAGAAATGTGTGATGTTGTCATATATTCCTCCATTCTTCCTTATGCAAAGTCAATTTGGGAGTGTTTTGCTTTCCTTTTTCTAAATTTTTATCTCTGAAGACATATGATGCATAGTCCTAACACAGAAAATACCCTTGGGTTTCCTTTTTGTGGAGCGCGTTTTCACTCTTTTGAACCTCCGTTGTGGTGGGCTCTACATTAGCAATCTGTGATTAGTTCACCCAATGACTAATTTCAGTTAGTGCCCTAGAGCCTATTCAGCTTGCCACCATCCTAGCTGAGGCACCATTCCCTGTTACATCACTGTTTACTGTGTTCCCCAGCGGTCAGCTCTAAAACCTATAATGAGACTTTACCTGAATTTGTATTAGACACTTCTGGGAAAAAAAAAAAGTTAGCAGTATTTTTCAGCACTGGTCTGCTATTTTCAGTGTTTCTTCCCAGGATTATATACTAGGAATTGGGCATGAAAAGAAAACTAACTTTTGAAGTCCTAGTGAAACCCATTTGCAATAGTAAAAACTATGCCAGCTACCTGTATTGTGTATGATACGATACCAGAGACATCTTCCCTGTGTTCCACTAACAAGTGTTACAGGAAAATTAAACCTCTGATGGAGGCAATAATTTCTGGATCCTCTCTGGAAGAAGTTACATGGAAGAAAACGACAAATATTGTAACTATATACAACAGAGATGTAACTTAGTCAGAAAGAAAACATTAGAACCGTTATTATGGCTTTGACAAGTATTTGGACTGTTTATACATAATACAAGTCTGCCTAGTTTTCCTAAATGCCAGGTACCTGTGGGGAACAATGGGAATGTGATATCCAGATGATTTACCAAAATATGAATATCGATCTAATATCGATATCCAACTGAGACGGACACAAACTCTCTAATGAGACGGACACAAACTCTCTAACAGTTTAGAGTTAGAAAGTGTATGTTTTATTCGGCACCAGGCACTGCGTGGGATAGCTCCCTAAGACGCAGGGCCCCGATCCAAGCAAACACAAAGCTTTTTATTTACAAAAATTATGAATATCCAAAATACAAATGTATATTCATAACATTAACACCTCCCATTCTCCGCTTCGTATGGAAATGAGCTTAAATGTCATTAAGCATGTGTAGTGTGTGTTCTGAATGGAGTCGGTGGTCTTGAATTGGGTTAGTGGTCCTAAAAAGATGAAGTAACTCATCTTCCTCATTTTGACCTCTTTGCCTCCCTGAACTTTAACAATCCTAATTACTTTAGTGACCTCCAAATTTCCTCTTGTGTGACTTTTGAAAAGGTTCCCACCAAGGGAGGAAATTGGTAATTGTCCTTGTTCCCTACACCAACTTATCAATGTTTCTATTCCTTGTTCTAAGCGCAGCTAAGCAAACATAAAAATGACTTATCTTCAGTTACTTGGTAATCAGTTACTAACATCTTAAAACCCATTTCAGGTCCAGCTCTCTTAACTCTAGCTGGGCCCAAATTCCTTCCTATTCTAACTAATTTCAACACAGCTAGCCTATAACTAAAATCTTTGTTTCTTCTAAATCTGTGTTTCACAGAGACTTTGAAAATCTATCTAATCATGATAATCCATCTGCATATTTTAGTAATTAAAATATAAACCTTTATAACTCTTGTTTCTCATCCCTTAAACCACGTGGAAGATACTGATATAATTATTATGAATACAAAGCATATGTAAAACCACTACCTAAGTGAGTAACTATTTCTATTTGAAATAGATAGGAGGCTAATCTTTTTGGTTTTGTTTCCTGTACTGTTTTCCCCTGGGTTTATTTTACTTTTTCATGGAATGTGGGCCCTCTCTGGAAGGAAACAGAATACCTGGTTACCTGAGGTATGGAAAAGGCTCATATACTCAACATCTCCTTTGACTCAATCTTCACTGGCAAGTTGTCCAGCCACACTACACAAGTCTGAGAAGACAGAGGCAGGGGCTGGGAGCATGAAGAACGGCCTGCTGCAGAAGGTCAGGTTAGAGAATATCTAAAGAAGCTCAAAGTTCTCAAGTCCATGGGACCTGAATAGGAGATACATCCTTTTGTCCTGAGGGAACTGAGAGATGAAGTGGTTAAGCCACTATCAATCATTTTTGAGATGTCATGGCAGTTCAGTGAAGTTCCCATTGACAGGAAAAAGGGAAACGTAACCCCCATTTTAAAAAGGCAAAAAAGAAACTACCAACTGGTCAGTCTCACCTCAGTGCCTGGTGACATGGACAGTGGGATTGAGTGCACCCTCAGGAAGTTTGCTGATGACACCAAGCTGTGTTGTGTGGTCAAATTCTAAAGGAACCTTGACAGGCTTGAGAGGTGGGCCCATGAGAATCTCATGAAGTTCAACAAGGTCAAGTGCAAAGTCCTTCTCCTGGGTCAGGGCAATCGCAAGCCCAAATACAGGAGGGGCAGAGAATGGATTGAGAGTAGCCCTGGGAGAAGGACTTGAGGGTGTTGGTTGACAAAAAGCTCAGCATGACCCAGCAATGTGCCCTTGCAGCCCAGAAAGTCAGCTATGTCCTGGGTTGCCTCAGAAATGGCATGACCAGCATGTCAAGGGAGGTGATTCTCCCCCTCTTCTCCACTCTCATGAAACCTTACCTGGAGTTCTTCTGCATCCAGGTCTGGGGTCCTCAGCACAGGAAGGTCATCAACCTGTTGGAGCAAGGCCAGAGGAGGCCACCAAGATGGAGCACCTCTCCTATGAGGAAAGGCTGAGACAACTGGGATTTTTCAGCCTGGAGAAGAGAAGGCTTCAAGGAGACCTTATAGCAGCCTTCCAGCACCTAAAGGGGGCCTAGAAAATAGCTGGAGAGGGGCTTTTTCAAGGGCCCATAGTGATAGAACAAGAAAGAATGGCTTTCAACTGAAAGAGGGGAGATTTATATCAGATATAAGGAAGAAATTGTTTATTGTAAGGGTGGTGAGACACTGGAACAGGTTGCTGGAGAAGTTGTGGATGCCCCATTCCTGGAACCGTTCTCGGTCAGTTTGGATAGAGCTCTGAGCAACTTGGTCTAGTGGAAGGTGTCCCTGCCTGTGTTGAGGGGGTGTTGGAACTAGATGATCTTAGCCATGCCTTCCAACCCAATCTGATTCTATGAATGTAATGTAGGAGTAGGAGGTATCATCGGTTGTTCATTTGACTCAGAACATCTTTTATTCTGCCTCTGATATCATAGCTTGCTGTCCTGTCTGTGGAGGCATTGTGTACCAATCTTTACTGCCTAAATATTAATAGTAACATAAGGTCTGTTTTTATTACTGAGAATTTAAAAGTGTTAAACTGAGATGTCAGATTTTTGGAAAGACTGTTCCCAGCCAGTGCACTAATAGCAAAGATATGGCTATTACTGCTGGGTAATAACTTTTACTTGCCTTCTTTCTCTCCTTAAAAGACCCAGAGCCATGTAATATAATAGCTACTACACACAGCTGTTTGTGGAAAGAAAATTTGTTCCTTGCTATCAAAATGGAACAGAAAGATGAAATACTTCTGAGGAACAGTCTCCCAATCAATATATGACTGAGTATTTTCTCATGAAAACAAAATTTTTCTATTCTCTCTCTGATTTTTATTTGTCATCTTTAAAAATTGATACACTTCTGATCTGATCTTTTTCTTTCTCTAGTTCCTTGTAAAAATAATTTCATTTCTTATAAGAGTGCTACAGATCTACACTTTTAGGTTCCATACATGTTTGGGGGTTTTTGTTATCTTGTATTTGAAGTGACAACTAATTTTCTCATTTCCCTAGTAAGGCATGTAATGTACTTTGAACATACAGAGAAAAGTCAGCCATATAAACAGAAGCCAAGAGTATTTGATGCAAAATGGGTTATGCTGCTACTTTCTATACAGACTCTGCATTCCAGATTTCTTATCCATTGGGAAAAAGTTTAACTTGCTAGAAAATTGCATTTTCCAAAAGAACTTTACAGGCAAGTCATTTGTTTTATGGGGATTTAGATTCCTGCTCTTAGATTTATACAAGGATTATGGCACTAAGTGGGATTTACAAAAGCATGGGAATTAGATAAAGGGGATCCATAACAAGTTTCTGAGAACTGGCATGACACTTGGGCTCCTAGGTATCTACACCATTTTTGGAAACTGCAGGAAAGCTTCTGAATTCCTGGTGATACGCTATAGTAAGTATTGTGCAGTGGCATGGACCTCAAACGCTAGAAGCAGCATGTGTTTGTTGCCAGTGCACCCTTCCCTTGCTCACCAACACACATTACTGAACTTCTGAAATAGAATATTTTAGCCAGACAACATCTTTTCTAATGGGGATCCTCTGTATGACACTGAATAGTGTCTTGTAGACAGACTCTGGAATAGATTAGAAAATTCTAACATATTCAACTAGACCCTTCGATGAAAGAGTTTGGAGTTTGCTTTACAGTAAATTAGTATATGCACAACTAGGTGGATATTTTTATGCACCAAGCATTAAATATGGTTGTGTAATCACCAGCTCTGGTAACATTTCTGCAGACGAAATGTTTATGATGTCTAATCTCTGTTTGTTGCCAAGTAACCATATGATATGTGCTAATATAACATCTGCCATACTGGGTTTGTAGAGAGAGCTTTATTTAAAGCTTGGCATGTTAAATGGACAATATGTGTCAGATATTGTTCTCAGGCATGTTCTCCTCCCTCCCCTTACATGGACTGTGTAGCTTATCTTTGGTTTTCATGTCCTATGGTAGACCTTGTTTTCCTACCATATTACAAACCAGAAAAGGTATGGAAACTAAATCTGCACAGCTGAGACTTCAGACAAGATTTGTATAGAGATAATGCAAACCTGAAGTCCTCTGTGCCAGGGTGTCTGCTGTTATAATGGGAGGGTCTGTACACACAGTATGGAACCAGGCACATCATCTGTATGATAAACTTTGGTGCTGTATAGTGCAATTTGCATGGCATGTCCTCCTTCCACCTGCTGCACAGACACAAAGTTCTCAGGGTACCTGGGGAATTCTCCAGGCTTTCTAAACCTGGTTGTATTTAGCAAATATTTGCTAAAAATTAAATAACAAGTGGAGACCTGCTAGAAATATTTTGGTTCAATGCTCTGCTCCTAACAGGCTCAGCGAGGGCAGTTTCCTGAGAGTCACGTCCAGTTGGGTTTTGAATACCTCCACTGATGGAGACAATACCGTATCTCTGGTCAACCTGTTCCTGTGGGTGACCACCTGTGTTGTGAACAGTATTTTTCTTATGTTTAAGTGGAATTTCCAGTAGTTTTTTTTTCCTGTGCCATTGCTTCGTAGTCTGTCCCTTACCCTGAGAAGAGTATGGTTCTGTTGTCTTGACTTCCCCCATTACATTTTTTTACACATGGACAAGATCCCTTTGAGGGATCTCTTCTACAGGCTGACCAGTCTCAGCTCTCTTGGTCTCTCCTTGTCTGAAATGCTGCAATCCTTATTCATCACTGTGGCCCTTCACTGCCCTTATCCCAGTATGTCTATATCTCTCTTGTGTTGGAGAGTCCAGGGCTGGGCCCAACACTCCAGATGTGTCTCATCACATCTGAGCAAAGAGGGAGGATTGCCTTCAACTTGCTGGCCATGCTCTGCTTGATGCAGCCCAGGGTGCTGGTGGTTTCCACTGCTGCAAGAGCACATTGCTGGCTTGTGGCTAACTTGTGGTCTATGAATCCAAGGTCTTTCCATGCTAATCTGATTTTCAGCTGCTTGGCTCCAGGCCTGTGTTGAAGTTTGGGATTTTTGCTCCCCTAGGACAGAACTTGGCGATTCACCTTGTTGATCTTCATGAAGTTCCTGTCAGAGTCAGACCATTTCTCCAGGCTGTCAAGGTCCCCATGAGTGGCAGCACCCCTGTCGGTCATCAACCACTCTTCCAGTTTTGTGTTCTGTTATCCAGGTCACTAAAGAAGTGGTGAACCAGCATTAATATTTGGGGTACAGGCTGCCCAAAAAGCTTTGTGCTGCTGGTTGCAGCCTTCTTAGTCCAAGAGTTCACTCAGTTTTCAACAATCTCCCAATCCATATACAAATTCCATACTTTACCAGTTTGTCAGTGAGGCAAAAGCCATTCTTATGTCAAGATAAACAGCAACAAGTGCTGCCTGCAGGTCCACTGAGCCAGTCATCTCATCACTGAAGGCTATCAGGTGGGTTAAGCACAATTTTACCTTTGTAAATCCACACTGATTATTCTCAACCATCAATCTTGTCCTTAATAATCTTGGTAATGGTTTTCAGGACTTTTTGTTCCATCATCTTCCTAGGGATCAAGGAAAGGCTGGCCAGCCCATGATGCCAAGATTCTCCTTCTAGCCTTTCTTGAAGATTAGGAGTGATATTTGCTTTCTTACAGTCCAAAATCTCTCAGCTTAAAAGTAAAATCCCTGTCTCAATGGAGCAGATCAAAAAACGCTGCCTGAGAGGACAGAAAAAACAGGTGCACTCAATGAGAAGTACCAAAAAAAAAAAAAGTCTTCTCACTGTTCATGAAAGTGGATTTTTTCCAATTTTTGGGTCACAAGAAATGATCATATGTCCAAATTCCTAGCAGAGCAAAGATAGATTCAGAGGACTAAATCACTGAAATTACTAGGAGAACAAAGTAATTGTTCTGATATTACAGGTCTAAGACAGAATCCGAACAGAAAGAATGAGAGCAGGTCACCTTTTAAATCAGATGGTTTTTAAATAGAGCAATAGAATTAAAAGGTTGAATACAAATCTTGAAAGAGAAAACTCTATGTTTTTGAAATATGTAAAATCTTTAATTGCAAAGCCTTTAAATGTCAGCTCACTGGAAGACTTGAAGCAGTCAGGGAGCGTAGGGTTCCATTTTCTTTACAAGACCTCCTCAGAGGCTGAGAAGTTTTACTTTGAAATGTCAGCATTATCAGCAGAAAGATTTAATTATTTTTAAAAAATAGAGTATCTAGAATTTGTCTTCAAAGGTCATGAGCTAGTGTATATCCAAGAACTATCTGCCCTAACTCCAAAAAAAGGAAAGAATAATAAAAGCAAGGCAGGAGCAAGTTTCCCAATATTACTATTCATTTCCTAAAATCATTGTTCTACTGATGCTACTTTCAATGAGGTACTTTAAATTGTGGCTGAAAAATCTTCCTGGTGGAAAAGTACCTGGAGATGCTAGTCAACAGATAGCTGAACTTGAGCCAGGTGCGCATGGGTGGCCCAGAAGGCCAATGGCATCTGGCCTGGATCAGCAATAGCATGACCAGCAGATAGTCACCCTGTACTCGGCAGTGGTGAGGCCACACCTCAAATCCTGTGTCCAATTTTAGGCCCCTCAGTACCAGAAAGACTTTGAGGGGCTGGAATGTGCCCACAAAACAGGCATTGGAACAGGAGGTACTTAAAAGACCTGTAGATGTGGCACTTGGGGACATGGATTAGTGGATTGGCATTGCTGGGTTAACAGTTGGACTCAATGATCTTAAAGGTCTTTTCCAAGCTCTATGGTTCAAATCATTCTAAAACACACTCCATTTCCTTGGGTTTGAAATCTAAATCTGAGATGGTATACAAATACTAGGCAAAAAAAAATGGAAACTATTGCTAAATTTCAGGGGGAAAATGAAATGATTGTGAAAAGATTGAGGACAAGAAATAATAGTAAATACTTAAATTCAATGACAAGTGTGAAGAACAAGAAAATGTAGGTATCACTGAATAATTGGACTGTATAAATGAGATATTTGTGGGCTCATCGGGAAATAAAAATAGAGTAATTGTTAAGAAAATGTATATTTTGTCTAGTCACAGAGGATATAACATTATGATACTTCCATCCCCATATTTCCTGTGCTTTAACCTAGAGATAAAAGGAAGGAGAAGAGATTAGGGTAACGATATGAGAAGGGAATCTATGATGATATGCAGAGAAATTTTAATAGTGTGTTGCAAAATGCTTGCTTGATGATAATGTATTTGTCTGTCTTTTCTTTTAAGTTTGCCTAAATAATTTTCATTTATATAACTCCGTTTTCCTTCATGAATATTACATCTTTTCAGGTAGCCTGGTTTTTAAGAATACTGTGTGTGTTTCTGTTTGTTTCACAAGCCTTATGTGAGAGTTATAAACACACCACTTCCCTGAAGACTCTTCTAAACAAAGGCATGACCTAACATGTAGATACAGGAGCAAATTCCCTGACAGGTTCTAACTGCATTGCTGCTGAATGACGTGCTGGTGGGCTGAATCATTAAGGTGAAACATCAGAGGATGTGCTGGTGGAAATGCTCCTTGATACATCATTTAATTATTTTGGTAACATTTATTTTCATTAAATGCACCGGTAATATATCACCTGCTTTTTTATATCAACAACAGCAGCAACCATTTCTTTCTTTCCCCAGATGATCTGACACCTCTAAGAAATAAGTGCAAGGAAAATTTTAACAGACCATGCAGATAGATCAGGCTTTAGCATGACATCCTTTTCATAGATCTACATAGGAAATCTCATTTCCATTATCCTGCTTTAGGGATCAGTTTTGTACAAAAACATTGGTATAGTGCAGAGAAACTTTGTGCACGAGACAAAAAATATTTTTGATATTTTAGATACTTTAATATTTTTATTTGAGGGGTTTTTTTATTATGAGACTTTTTTTTGTTTGTTTGTGTTTTTTTTTTTTTTGTGGGAGAGGGGAAATCCTGTCACTATAATTAAAAAAAATATTTTAGAATCAAAGCTTTGCTTTATTCCTTCCCTTTTTCTTTATAAGATCAATATATAAATCCTAAATCTGCCACAAAGAAAGAGACCAAGAGCCTATCAAAATGTTAGACTGATACTTCACTCAATAGTTAACTACATATACTCTTTGGTTCTTTTGTATTTCAAGACTGCATTAACATCTTCCATGGCAGCATTTTGATTATTTGTTCTTTTTCCATGGAGATGATCTCTGGGAAAGGTCACTCTGTGTTCAAGAAAACTAACACCTCCTCTGAAGATGGCACAAGTGTCACATCAGATTCAATTAGAGATGAGCAGATAATGAGAACATTAACATCTGGCTGCATCTGCTCTTCTCCAGTATTCAGCGTGTTGTTAATCGCAGGGGACTCACAGGCTTAAAACATTTTAAAAGGCTTCTTGGAAATACTCTTCCCATCTTTTAGATTTAATTTTAGCAATGCCTCTTCTCAATATGCATCATGAAAACTTTTGCAACCTCTTTATTGATTACAGGTTCAGCTATTTCTGCACTTTCTTTTAGGAAGGGCTAATATTCCAGTCAAAGCACTATAAGGGGTTTTTTTTGAAAAAAAAAATTCTTATTGAAAAAATTAAAGATTATAGCCAGTTTGGGAAAAACATCAGAAGAAATGATTAGTTATGAGAAATAAAAACCATTTTCATTTATATGCCCAAAGCAATAGGGGTGGGGAATTGTTTTGTTGGTTTTTTGTTTTTTTAATGTGTGGTTAGGAGAAGAGAATAAGACAGAAACTGAAAGGAGAGATGCTTTTGTCTTGCAATACAAGATTTATGGGAACATTTCAGAAGATAAAAGCTGAACTTCAGTCAGTCGTAGTGGAAACTAAGTCACATTAGACAACACATTTACTGTCATATGCCTATGGCTTCACACACATATCTTCAGTATCCTTACATGTATCTGCCCTCAGTTTCAACTGTTTGATTCAGCATTCACACAGTGAAGCAGAATATTCTTACGGAGTGCTGCAATTCATGGCATATATGACTTTAAATGATGCCCTTGTGAATAAAAACTTATCTGAATGTAACTGAGAACTGAGATTTAAGGTTGTTAAAAGTCTCAAGCAGGTATAAAGAATTCCCTTCTTATGAAAGACCTTGCCATATATTTAGTTTTTAAAAAGCACTGATTTCTCTACTGATATATCTGAATACATAGGGCTATACCTATGTGAGGAGAAATAAAGAAAAAAACGAGCATCCTTGCATTGCATAACTTTTTTGCTCTGCTCACATTTGCTTTGAGGAATCTCAGAGTTCTCAGTATCAATATTCATCTGGACAGTGACTGTGTAGATTAATGTTTCAAGACTGCAGCTTCAGGCTGCACATAATTAATTGTATTACAATCTACTGTAGACTACTGCTACTGCCTTTTCTTTTACAGTCAATTCTATTAAAACAAAGAAATGAAACATAAAAGTATACATCAGAGAATTTCAAGGCACTGCAATTATCAACTGGAATGCTACAGTTTTTCTTCCTATTCTTATAATTACTTATGATTCCTGAATATGGCAATCGATGCCAACTTTTCATAACTGATGGCTTTCCAATGACAGTGCTTTATTTTCAGAGCCCTCTCATGAAGTAGACACTTTAACATAGCAATCTAAAACCCAAACCCATTGTTTTACTCTAGTTTCAAACCTTCTCCACTGATGTTGGCATAAGACAATCATGCTTGACAATGCTTGAATAAATGTTCAGATGAGGTAGTTGGGAGGGTGAGTGCACCCCATGCACTTCACAGCCAGCCCTAGGACAACTCTGAGAACGTGTGGAGCAGGCAGCAGTGCCAGGCACTGCCACAGAATCATAGAATGGTGTGGTTTGGAAGGGACTTCAGGCATTATCTAGTTTCAAACCTTCTGCCATGGACAGGGTCACCTTCCACTAGAACAGGTTGCTCAGAGCCCCATCCAGCCTGACCTTGAACACTTCCAGGGATGGGGCAGCCACAGCTTCCCTGGGCAACTTGTTCAGTCAGGCCTCCTCTATATCCCCCTCAGATATCCCTCCTCTGATGGAAATACCTTGTCTTCACAGTTATCTGCATATGACAAAATTGGCATGACAAATACAGGAGAAAAAGACGCACAGAAAATTAGCAAGAAAGTACACAGAAATGAGGAATTCTCTTAATTTTCTAAACACAAACCAAGAGATGGGGAGTCTTTTTGAACTGTGGGTTGAATTCAAAGAAGCACTGCTGACTTCATGAAAAGAACTCCATGTCTCTGATGTCCTTTGATTTCAAAGTGTAGGACTATTTTCCTTTGCATAGCAATGAATTCTTCCCCTTATTTAATCCTGTGCTATGGTTACAATATCTTCCAGGGACATGTCAGTCATTTTTTCTAAAAATGGTCTAAGTTCATAAACATAAGAGGCTTAATCTCATTGTGTTATCTCAAATCTCAGAGAGATCAAAAGGATTTTCATCCTCAAAAAACAATTTCTACTTCAATAAAACAGTTGAAGCAGAAATGTTCTAAAATATGTATAACTCAGACTGGACAACTAAGGCAACTATTCCTGTGATTTTTTGCCCTTGGATGAAATGTCCAGACAATAAACTGGCTTTCTGATTTGCAGGCAATTCCACACAACCGCGTCTTCCTCTAAGAAATTAAAACCTTTTGTAGTTATTTTCAAGGGAGAATCCGTGAGCACTTCGTAAAACAGATGTAAACCTAGATCTTTGGAATTATAATTTTTCTATTATAAAGCTTGTGCATTTTGAGGTAGCTCAGTTTTGATATCCAGATTAGTGCTATTTTGATGTACAGGTTGAATTAAGATATCTTCATTACACGTGTTGAAATCTAACAGTTGGCTGGTCTCTCCAAGTAACAGTGTTTTGCACAGAGCAGGTCTATGTACGTATCATGTGACCACATTCATCTAAAGCTAAAGCAGCAGTGTGGGAAGAGGAGTATGGAAGTCAGTGGCTGGTATAAAAATATTATCTTCTGATTGTTTCCAGCTGGGTGACTGATTGTGGTGGCTTTCACTTTCATTACCACAAGACAAATTGTTCAATATATTCTAAATGTACATCCAATCTGATAGACATGGAATGTGAATTTAGTCACTTTTTCTCTGAGCAGGATCAATATGTCTGCAGCTGACTGGTATCTCTGAACTTGTATATTAATTTTTAATAAATCTTCAGAATTGGTTACTTCACCTTTTTATTTTTTTAACTTTAGTTTACTTCAAGTTTGACACATATTTGTTTTCAAACCATTCATCAAAGATGGTTCAGAAGTCAAACATAAGATGAGCTGTAAACTTGATTTATGATCAAACAGCTTTCCTTTAAAAGGCACTGACCTATCAAACCCCCCTTTTTTTTTTTTTCAGAGAGGAATATACCAATTTTGGTAAACTGTGTCTGGGATAATGTTCTTGACTCTTAAGTGGGGGCTATGGGGCGAGTGAAAAACAAAACCAAAAAAAAAAGTGAGAAGAGAAAGAAAAAACCAAGAGGGAGGAAGGGAAAAGTGAATCCATGCATCAGTAGATAATAATATCTAGGGACTAAGATTCTTGCCAAGAGACTTGAGAATTCCCTCATGCAAGAATAGGAATCTGAGCACTTTGTTCCTCCTCTATGACAGCCACATTGATAAGTACTACCTGGTGGGAAGAGGATCTTCTCTTTATATTTTTAAACATATTCAAAAGAATTTTTGTTCTTTGCATAGAGTGCAGAACAGGAAGTGCTTTGAAATCCTGGATATTTTTGTAGGACATGAAAATTATTGCCTTCCTACCTCTATTTATAAAAAAAAAGAATAAAAGGTATTTAAGTTGTTAAAGAGACCAGATGCAGTTTTAAGTTTTATAAATTTTGTTAGGTTCTTGCTATTTAATAAAAGTTTAGGAAGAAAGGATTCAAATATGGTTTTGCTGTTCAATTTAGTAGGTAACTGTGCCTCAATATATCCATCTGAAAAGAATATTGATTTTGAATAGCCTCTCACATGACCTAGTTAAGAAGTCATTCCCCATGGTTTTAATGATAGGAAAAAGCTTATAGGAGACACATAGGTCTACTCCAGAGGTTCTAAACTAAATGAGGATTGTGCTAACTCTGTGCTCTCCATTAATATTGCTATCTGGGGAGAGTGTACACTTGAGAGGTGGAGAGGCAGCTAGAGAAATTCCTACCTCTGCATCAGTCCACAGGGATTAATATGCGAGAACATACTTACACACATCTTCAGGATAAGAAATGGATCAAATAGCAGACATTAACGGCCCTGACTGACTGAGAAAAATTTTCAGATCAGCTTGGAAAATTTGATAGTTTAAGCACATCAGTTATTAAAGTTATTTTCCTTGCCTATATTACTCATATTCACAGTATTTCCCTACAGTCTAAAACCCTGGAATGCAGAGTACCCAAGGATATTTTTACTTTTCTGGACAGGTGAAGGAGTTGGCCCTGGGAAATGTGATTGCTTATAGTATAGACATAGTCACAACAGTGTGAGGTTGGTAGACATCAAAAGGAATGCAATGCTGGGATGCTTTCCCCAATTTAGAGTTTTTAGAATTGCATCATCTTACTAAATATTAACTCTTACTGGCTACAAAGATTGGTAACTTTAAAATAAGCATGTGACACAACTTCTATTTTATCTTTGTTATACTATTGATTAGGGGGGTTTTGTACTCCTGAAGGATGAAACAGGGTTCACTCTCAGCAAAATGGGAGGAATGGGTAACAAACTAGAGAATAGAGATGCTCCTTCAGGAAGCCTTGAAAAGTTGGAGAAAATCATGGAGTCCAACAAAGGCAATGTCTTTGTCTAGAAGTGGAATAATCCCGTGCAGCAGAGTAGAAGCTGAGACTGACTGAGTAGGAAAAAGCTTTGCAGGAATGGTCCTGTCAGCCCAGGTGGACAATAAGTTGAGCATGAGTTGGCAAAGTCCAACTGCACAGCTCTTGGCAAGAATTTATCCAGCATGTCTGGGAGGGTGATCATTCCCAGCCCTGTAGTGTCTGTGAGGCCTCACCTGGGACACTGACGAATTTGAGGCCTTTGCTGTTCAAATGACAGATGTACTGGACTGAGTCCTGTGCAGGGCCACTGGGTGGTTGGCAGCTGGAACACCCAAAGTGGTGAAATCTGCATCCACGACGATGTTCAAAATGTACTCTATTGGACCTGCTTCCAACAGGAGATTGGATCACTTGGCTTCCAAAGGATCCTTCTAGCCTACATGCTCCTGTGATTCTGATACACCAGTTATGTGTCTAAATTATTATTTTCAGTAGCATTTGTTTTGTTAAATTTTGTATTAAATCTCATAAATTACGGGAAAATTAAACTGGGCAAAATTTTTATAATAACTTCATACTTCTGTTGAAGGATGATTTACCTCCACACATCCTGGGCCTATTCATTTAAAAGTAGAAAACCTCTTTGAGACCTGAGTTATAGGACCATAAAAGTAATGTTGATCTTGCCTTAAACTGATAAAAAATGCTGGTTTCTAATCTTCTTATTTGTTGCATTAACTCCACAAGTTACTATATCTTTACTTAAAATCTGATCATAGTTTCAAAACAGATTTAGAACAACAATGACTCAGAAGACATTATCTGATGAATAGTAATTGAGTTGAGAATGACAGAACTGCAAAATTAAATTTAAATTCATAGTGGATGTTTAAAAAATGCCGATGTGCTGATGCATTATGAGCCTTTACAGAGAAGTTAAGAAATGGGAATGACTAATTTTACAGTTTAAGAAGAAAATATATTTTGAATCCTTTTCCCTTCCACCCACTTTGGCCTTTAAGGAAAAAAAGACAGAGAGACAAAAAGAGGTAAAAAGAATTAACATTGGTGTAAAGAAAAGTAGCAACCCAGAGATGATGTCAAAAAGTCCTTCACAACTGCAGCTGTCTCCACAGTCTGTAGTGCAGAATGATTTCCCATAGAGACTAGAAGCTGTAAGAAGAATGAACTGAAAGAAGGTCTGTGGGCCAAGTACACATCTTTTCTGATTCCTGAATTTTGATTCATTGCTAGATCTGATGGGTTAACACCCCTGATACCAGCTGAGTGGGTTTATGCTTTTATCATATAAAGGATAATCTCTGTAAAGCAGAAACAAGAGTTGATAATGGTTCCATTCTGTAATTGTCTCAAAGTTGAAATTAAATGCTGTACCTTTTAAAGAACATTGATAATTTACTAAAAGACCAGAGGAAACATAGTGAAGAGAATGCAACTAAACTTCTGCTATTCCACTGACAGGAGATGAATGTGTTTAGTAGATTAAGCCCATACACATATGGGTATGTGTGTATGTCAGTAAGAAAAGGAGCATTGATTTTGACAAGTTGAAGGGAACAAATATTCTAGAGCTATATCAAAATGTCAAATGTATTTTAAATCTGCGACAGCCCATAATCTGTGTTAAGAACTGAAGTATGAATTGATGTTGAAAAGCAGAATATCAAAATGTTGCAGGTGACTAGAAAAGTTGGAAATTTTCCATGAATATTTACTATCAGTATTAAAAGAAAAAAAATCATTCTTTTTTTTTCATATGGCATGCACTCATCTGTCAGACATAGCAAAGAGGACACTTGCTAAGAACAAAAGTAGTAAGAATCAATGGTGCTTCTATGAATTAAGTAGACAGATGTTATATTTAGTAGAACAGCATTGTTTATATACATGCATGGTTTGAACACACTTCATCAACCTTCAGAAGGTTTTTGACCACTACAAAATTCTTTCTATTCCACTATTGCATAAGTCTACTAATATTATTTCAGGGTAGACCAAAAGGGAAGAGGGAAGGCATCTTGTTAGGAATCTTGACATTATTTCATTGTATCCATTCCTTTGATTTTGAAAACTTAGCCTTTTTCTAGTACTCCCCTTCACAAAGCTTCAGTGTTGGTAATATCTTTTCAAATAAAATTTTTGTCAAATATTCAAACTTGTTTTACAGTAATTGATTTGATGTTATTTATCTGTTAATGACTGTACTTTATAGAAAAGTAATTAAATATCACAGAAAACTATGAAATTCTGGATAATATTTACAAAAATAGAAAATTGCAATGTCACTGCATTTTTTTTTTAGTTGGTTAGTTTTGGGGATTTTGTTGTTTTTGTTTTGTTGCTTGGGGTTTTTTTGTGGGAGTTTAAAGAAATTACTTTTTTTCATACAAGGGCCTTTAATTTTGGTGCCATATTTACTGTCTAAGCAAAAACATTTACAGCTACTGAAGGCATGAACATTATTGAAACAAAAGAAAAACCAAAGACTTCCTGATACAATAGGTATAAAACCAAGTCTTAGTCTATCCAATAATAATCAGAACACTATATATGTGAATTTCTTTCTTTTCTAGCACCACTAACAGATAAACCACCAAAGCTTTTACACCCCTTGGAGAGTAAGCTAACAATTCAGGAGACCCAGTTAGGTAAGTAGCAAACATAACCTCTGTTCAAATTATATGAAGGTATTTGACATGTTAATGTATTATGGTAATGTGATGGCATGTTGGCATTAATAATTTAATTGAAAAGGCATTAAAAATATGTTTATTCCATACAGAGATGTATGATATATCATCTAGAAGACCGTTGTTCATAAAAAACTTTTAATAATTCATACTGAATGCTAGCTTTTGATTACTGATACTGGGTTTTATCTTGCTGAAAGTCAACAATTACAAGAGTATCTGAACTTTTCTTTCTAAACTTTCCCTCTTCTGTATATTCATACGTGCTGTGGGTTTCATTGGGATTTTGTGATTTAAGTTCTGCTCGGAAGACTTCTGTGCTTTGGTGGCTGCTTACAGAATTGCAAAATATTTTGTAATGACAAAGGTTGTGCCAGTCAAATCATCCAGCAAACAGTAGTGTTATCATAATAACATCTGATTATTCTGAATTCATGAATATTTATGTATAGATGAATGAAGAGAAATTGATGCATGAAGAAAGCATTTTGGTTCCTTTTTTCTAGTCTAGTGGCTGGTGGGTATGATTGGTCACTTTAGTGTCCTACTTCTGGAGAAACTGAGTGTATGAGTTACTAGATTTTGCAGGATATAGCAATTTATCTCTTTTTTGTATTGGCAATGAGGGCAACTTGTAAGAAACAAACAGTAGGTTGCACTGGAATTATGGTGTCAGAACAGTAACGTAGTGATAGATTTTCTAGCATGTCGGCTACAGGAGAAAATGGAAACCAGTCTGGTGGAAACAAACCTCATAGAAAAAAAAATATATAAATCTCATAGAAAGAAAATAGTGCAAGTAAAGCTCAGTGCATTCTGCAACACAACATCAGACAAAGCAGAAGGCTTGCAAATTAATTCTGACAGTCGTTGGCAGAGCATTTTATGGGGATTACTAGTTAATGGCCAATAATGTCCAGGGAATAACTCATCTTTTCTTTGATATTAATAAACTATTACTTTGAATGATTCAGGCTAGCCAGGTAAAATTCTGATATGCTAATATACAGGTTTTTTCAGAAACTATTATATAGAAAAGGACACATGTAGCATGTTTCCTTCTAGAGCTACTTTCTGTTGTTCTGAAGGTATTGTTTCCGATATACTGACTCAGAAAACCTTTCCTGTATGCCAGTCCTTAATGATTTCATGTTGTTTGAACACAAGACTAGGGAACAGAGAACAAAGTGACTCTGCACATTTGTTTTTCAACTAATGTTGCTTACTGAGATATTTTTGATGAAAAAAAATCAAAAACAAAAGGCAGAACCTTTCTGGGCTAGAATGTTGTCCTGCTAAATATACTGTATGGTGAGACTATTTCAAGAAGAGTGTAATTATTAATGGCTAGCTAGAGGCTTTTTTGTCTACGAGTTTTAGAATTAGTCTCAGTTTTGTTTTCTCAAAGTTCTAAGAAACATATAAAATAATTTGAAAAGAGCTGGGTTTAAAAAAGATACTTTTCAGAAAACTAAATAGCTGTTGGTGGATATAAAAGAGTTAACTTGAAAATGTCATTTTCAGACACAAATGGGAAAGTCTGACCATAAATTAATGTGAAGTTACAGTACTTAGCCTTATATCAAGAAGCTACAAGAATATATTAATTTGTTGTTTAAAAGCCTGTGAAAAAGCCTTTGAGAACTGGAATGAGTGAAAAAAATTGATAGTACCCTAACATGAAAACTGTGTTGTTCTGCTCTTAGATTTAATGCCTTGGTCCTGCTGGATAACCTTCAAAAGGTCTGTGTTTCCCTGAGGAAAGCCAGTGTTCATTTCTGAGGGTCAGTTCATACCTTGCAAAAGATGAGAATACTTTAATGTTGGAATAATGCCAAGATTCACTTGGATAGTTCTCGAAGCCAGGCAAATCCTACTCAGATGAGTCTTGGGGTCACCACATTTTGTGACCAGTCTAGATACTGCCAGAAAATGTTAATCCTCCAGAATGTGTTTGGAATGGTGTGTTTGTCCCTTACTTGGCAAATAAATGTGTTGGTGGACACTGAAGAAGTGGAATGGGTGATATTCCCATTCCAAAAGAAAAGACAGAGCAAGGAACTAGGAGCTTGGGGCAGCCCAGGATTTCTTTAGCAGGTCACCAGTTGGTGGGGATCTGGGGCAATCCCTGCTCCCCTCCCACATTTCTGTCCTTCTCACCTTGCAGTCCTTCAGCCTGAGTTGGAAACAAAGCAGGTTACGTGTGTCAGGGGATGTTCTGGGATGTACATACCTACCTTACAGGGATTTGTGTAGCTCCAGGTGCACATGGTGTACTGGAAAGTCAATAGTGATGATTCACCTCCAAATCTTCCCCTGCTGGCAGGCCCCTGTGGAGCAGTGCTGGGCACACTTCTGAGGAAGACCTCAGTAATATCAGCACATTTTCTGTTGAAAGAGCTACTGGACTTCAGTTCTTAAATAGAACACCTCCATGCAGTATCTAAACCAAGGTGTATCTAACTCCCAAGACATGTCTAAGACATAACTTACTCATTTGGCTACAGCACTGCTGAGTGACAGAGATATAAGACATAGTGGCTTCTTCTATACACCAGCAACTAAAATTAATGTTGTGGGACCACACACCTGTTGTGTTATTGTCTTGCTTGGCTTCCATAAAACAGCATCAGACTGAGATGTGACTGCAGGAAGGAGTTTCTCTAAGGGGTGACTGATATGGCATAAGTCATCTGCAGTCTGACTTGCTAAGGCAAAAGGTAAGAAACCAGAGCCGAAGAATCTGCACACCTCAATCCTAGGAACCCACAGGCTCCCATCATGCTCAAGTTATCCACAGTTCTTTGAGGAAAAGGTGTCCTGCTATTCAACTGGTATTTGGAGTGTGTTAAGCATGGCTGCACTGCAATCAGAAACTTTAGAGAGTCACTGGTATCTGGAGAATTCATCAGAAATATCTTTTTATTACACTGAATAGTAACCAGAAATGCATGAGATGGAAGCACAGGATAAAATTGAAGGAGAAGTTAATTTCTTAAAGGCTTTTCATAAAAAACAACATCGGAGAGCCAAGGAATGAAGTAGAGAAAACCTAGATGAGGAAAGAAAGATTAGTTTCTGGACTTTATGTTTTTTGTTTGTTACTTCATTTCCAATTTTGCAATCAATTACTTAATCCTGTTGCAAGGGTAAAAAATGCTAATTACTTTCAAGTTTTTCTCCTGTTAAAAGGGCTTTTAGGTAGATATGTGACCCCACTATAAACTACTTCTCTGGAAACACATCTCCAGATAAAATATTATGGTAAATACAGTCCTTTAAAGATCATGTACTGCAAAGCTTGGAGCTGTAAGAAGATGAAGAGTGTTTTCAGCTCTAAGCCACTCTGTGGTCTGGTGGCAGCATAGGCCAGGGAGGGGAGAAAAGCTGGCAGTGAACAGGTGGCCAGGGGAGGCACAGTGTGGGAATAAGAACATGATGATCCAAGGAACTGCATTCCACAGCTAACCAAATCATGTGTACAAATCCCTGCTAATATAAAACCCCCTTGTAATCGTAATGAAAACAAAAATCTGAAAATACAAACACAGACCTGTTCAGGAAGGCATTAATTAACATTGTTTCTTATATATCTGAAATCCTAAAATTTTGGGTAACTATTTTTAATTCTAGGGTGATGCAGATGTTATGTATTTATGATAGAAATATATAATATCCATGATTTGTAAATGTATTTTAAAATATATATATTCTGGGATTTTTTATTGGTAAATTCTGAGTTTTTTCAGTTTCACCTTTCAGGTTACAGTGTTTTTCCCACTAATGCTGTCCAATAAATGCTCCCATCAAGGAAACAAAGAATACTATTAGCCTGAGTCAAGAAAGTCTGATTTTAGTAACCAGTTGGTTCATGTCATGTTACTAAAGAAGACAGATGTGATTCCACAATAGATAGTAATGGATCTGGATTAAAACATTACAAAACATGAAATAATTATTTTAAACACCTCACAAGCTAGTTAGCCTCTGTCCTCCCCACTTTTTCAGTGTATCTTCTGCTTCTGCACAAGGCTGTAATTTGACATGCAAAATTCACCCAGGAAAATAAAGCTATTGTTGAATTATTTTTAGCTAGGTAGGCTCGATGTTAGAGAAGAGAAACAAAAAAAAAAAAAAAGGAATAAAGTATTTCCAGCACTATATGAATGGACCTAAAAGATAAGTTTGTACAGGAAGCAAGACACTTTCCCTGATGATCTGAATAAACTGATCCTCCTGAATTGTATCCAACCCAAAAAAAGTTACTTGTGACCAAATACGCAGTGAATACCTGTCCTGTTTTTATCTAAGGAATTATTTTGATAAAATTAAATTAATTACTACATAGTGAATTGGGGATTTCTTCTTTCTCACCCTTCCCTGCATAGATTCAAGAAAAAGTTTCATTGGACTACTTTTAATATATTATTTCTAAAGCAGTAATAGAAAGAAGCTCCCCATCAGGGACAGGAGAATGCTGGTTCATTTATAGCATTGTGTTGCATTAAAACCTTCCACACAAATTGACCTTGTTAATGATAAAAGCCGTCCTTAACTAGATCAAACAGTAGATGTATAAATAAATTAACTAAAGTGACATGAGATAACTAGCAATCAGTGACTCCTTTCAGGATGGAAATTGAATTGAAAGAATATTCAATAAACAAACAAAAACAAAAAAACCCAAACAAACCTAAAAGTGTCTTTGACAATTTTTCCTACCAAGATATACATGAAAATATAAACCAAGCATTCAGGAAAATCATATACAGGGCAATATTTATCCGATTGGAGCAGAAGTTTGCATATTGCTGTCAATTTTGCTGTCTTTTTGTCAGTGATAATAGCTAGATGTGCTAACCAGTTCAAGACTTGTTGATGTAGACTCTGAGGACTATTATGGGAGAGACGTGGAAAAATGGAGAGCCCATGAAGTGTCAGAAACAGCAATAATAACAATGAGGGGTTTTTAGTCAATTCAAGCAAATTTAGTAAATATAAGTATTATCTTCTGGTTTTTATAAACGTGCATAAGCAGGATCATTTGGTTGGAAGGGAAGAAAAGACTAAAAAAACCTTCTCTTTATTTCTCTGAAGCAGTGCTATTAGGAAGGTCTTTAGCATGTATGTACATTTTTTCAGTCAAACCAGATACAACCTGACCAAAATTGCATGTGGGTTCTTTTACACATTCTACTTTAAAGAGAGAAAATAACTTTAAATTTTTTAATTGAAATTTTCAGCTCAGCTTTCAAATTCCAGATGGAGAAGTATAGCATTAAAGTGTGCTCCCAACAAAGGTCTTGATTTAGGAAAAAAAAAATCTAGTGAAGAGAGTGATAAGGGATGTTTTAATCTCTAAAATCTGACTATCCAAAAAAAAAAAAAAAAGTGTTTGCAAGGTACCCTACACTCCCTTCTTTAAACTTTCAACCTTCAGATTGCATTAATACAGCTATTCTGTAGCTGAGGCTATCCATGAAGGCCCTAATATAGTTTACTAAAGAGACAATAAGTGAGTCAGAAACATTCAACCGCACTAAGAAAAAGTTTGTGCTTACAGCCCAGTGATAACATCAGCTGATTTTCCTTCCACTCTTTTCCCTTACTTAATCAAATCCTAAAACGTCATGGTTAAGATATTAAAAATAGCATATGTATTTTAAAGGCTTCTTTTTCTCTCTTTATGCACTTGTGTGTGTCTGAGAATAAATATATATACATGTATACCTAATCTCTCCCTATCTATCTATCTATCTATCTACATATATATATATATATCTATCTCACATATTTTTTTATGCATGGACAAAACTTGACAATACATTTGTTCAAATTTTATCCCACTTTATCAATGCTTCCTCTGGGAGATATTTATCTGATTTAAGGGTGGAATAGTAAAACTTTTTTATTCCTGCTAGGTTATAATCCGTTGAGAAATGTCTGCTCTAGAAAGTACTATGTACCATACTTTTCTTTTAAAAATCTAAGCAGGATTTAATGGAATCAACTGTGTCTGTTCAGTACCTCTGCAACTATGTACACTTGATTCTTTATGTACAGATTAGATGTATGAGAATATTCTATTTCAGATTGTTTGTGCAATACAACCAGTTTATTTTGATAAGATGAGAGAAGGCTATGGAACCTGAGAAGACTTGACATATCAGTTGGGTAATCCAGGAGATTGGGTTCCTATAAAAGAGTTAAAATATCAAAAATCATTTGTTCCTTACTAGTGGAGTGAAATATAATCAGATACAGTAAAACCTCTGTAGGAATACTCTGTGGAAGCAAGGTATAACTTATTGTAGCCAAGATCACAATAAGTACAGAGTACCACATACCAAGAAATGCAATTTAGGCATATATCATACATTATTTCATGTGAAATTTTAGTCCTAAAAAGACTGTAATTTTATAAATTTGAAACATCAAGAATCATATGATTGTGTAATCATTTTTTGCCAGATTTTTTGCTTCAAGTTATACTTTGTGTTTCTGAATTATATGTAGGGACTTTTTCATATATGATGCTGAAAAACACACGTGTGTTTCTTTGCATTAAAAAAAACCCCAAACCATCATACAATGGTGCTATGCAAAAACATTAAAATGTTAAACAGCAAATGACAAACTCAAAATTTAATATTGTGTACCATCATTAATAACTATATTTAAATTAACTAACTCCTCCAGAATATCTTGCTATAGGAAAACAGATCTCTTGTGAGCAGCAAAGTTATTCATACATAAAACTGATCTCAAGAATAATGTATTGGTGAAATGACAAACAGTACTACAGTTTTTACTCAGGAATTTACAGATTTACTCAGGAATTTACAGTTTTCACAGGAATTAATCTGCTTTCCAGTTCTAGAATAAATGCTTTCCAGCCTTATTGGAAAAGTCAGCCTATGCTCATGCAGTTCAGAGAAGGAGTTTTGCATGGAGCTGTATCGAACACTGTTTTTGTCTTAGACATAGTGTGGAGCTGTATTAAGATTTAGTGCTGCACACAGGTTTCATTCTGAAAAATCAATCTAAATCTGCAGGAATTCTTAATTGCAATAATTGTCGGGGATTTGGCTTGTCTTGTCACCAGAAAATGGAAAGTTATTTGAAGGAACACTAAGGGTCTGGAGGGCTTAAATGCTTTAGATAAACTCTTATAGTTTAGGAAACAGTAGTATGAATATTTTGAAGCAATCAGCTGAACAGGATCTTTTTTATGTTTGTTAAGAGATGTGTAACACTGAGACTCCAGATTGTGCATTCTGAAGTGCTATTCCTCTATTTTCATAGGATATGATGGATGAATACACAGGATATATAACCTCAAGATATAATCAACACATATTTGTCATAAATATCCAATTTTTAGCTATTTAATTTTACATAATTAATATCTGAGGAATCTGAAAATAAAAAAAAAAAAACAGAAATTCTATTTGATGCTATGTAGCATAACTGATATTAAAATATGAAAATAATTCCAACAACACTTTACATATGGCATGTATTATAAACTTTTATATAGTATTTTGTTTCTAATGAGTGCATGATGATGAACTATAGGTCAGTGCATTCCTTTGTTTTGGGGTAGGCTTGAGAATATTAGGATACACATCATTACTAGTCTAAATTTCATATTGATAAAAAATGACCAGCAATGTGTTCAACATTCACATACCAGCCATAACTGGTGTCCTGTATCTGTTTTAGAATGCTCTAAAGAGTTATAAACAAAAGATAACACAGCAGTATTTTCCACAATCTGTCCTCTTTTAATTTTTTATTCTTTTGCCTGAGGTAAAATTCTGACAATGGACTACTTAGGTACTTTTATTCATTTCCACACAAGAAAATAAAAAATCACCTGAAAAGAGAGGTTTATTAAGCACTTAGTTTTCATACCAGTCTGTAAGTATACACAAGTAAAAGACCAAATGCAAAAAACCCCAGGTGTTAAACACTTGTTTCACTGCTCAGAGGTAACTCTTGAGAACCACGGAGCTAGGAAGTTAGAGAGAGAAGGCATGGAGTTCAGTAAGCCCAAAATTTAAATTTACAGGATGCAGTTATTTGTGAAGCCTTGAGCATCTTCCTGGAGCTCTGCAGCAAATGTCACCTTCTAGTGAATCAGTCATTTCAGATGCCTAAAGTATCCTTCACATGGTTATGTACTATATTACCAATATACTGGTGTGATTCCAACAGCTAGTGTGCAACAACTGAAAATATTGGAAAAGAAATATTAGGAAAATGTTATACTTACCATGAAATAAAACATATCAAGTGACTATTCATGTTCACTACAGAAATAAATGAAGCACATACTTCAGTTAACCACATTAGGCTTATTTAGAAAAAATTATAACAAGCATTGCAAAATTACTTCTCTGTACGCTAATATAATGAATAGATTGGAGATGTGAGGCTGTAGGGTCATAAGTTTTGTTTCTTTCACAGCTTTCAAAGCAATTAATTTGAAGTAATAAATGCTTGTAATTTTTAATCATTCATTCACGGTCAGATTTTTCATGAGATATCTAAGAGCATGCATGGTACATTTCTCCTCATTAGCTTCTTGCTGATTTTATAGTATGTTCAGAGCTTGATACAAAGATACCTATAGGTTTATAGTAGAGAATTTTTGTGGGGTTTTTGCGTGTGGTTTTAATCTCCCACTAGTTTTTATTAAACAGAGCATTCATCCCACTTAAGTCAAAATTAGAGAATTTCTGTTTGGAAGACCTTTTCAACTTTTAATAAAGACATTCAATACTCATACAAAGCAAGATGACTTAAAAATACAGCAGCCAATATTATAGTTTTTTCTACCTTTTTCGAGTGGCAATTATTCTCACAACTGATATTTTATCATAGCTACAGTATTCAAAGTGCCATTTACAGTCTCCCAGTGCTTTTGAAAGGTCAGGCACTTAAAAAAGGTTATAAATGCAAATAATTTCCATCATGTGATACTCAAAACAGTGACATTATTCTTCTTTACAAAAAAAACAAACAGAAGTCACATTTAGAAGGACAAAATCCAAGACAAAATATTTTGGAACTGCTGTTAGGGAATGAATGATCTTTAGGGTTTTTTTCAAATGTTCAGAATAATTTACTTACTATAGTGAACACACTTACAAATATGTTACCAACAATAACAGTTCAACCTAGTTTAAATCAAAAACTAAGATGAGGACTAAAATGCTATTGTAGTAGTTACTGGAGGGACATGTTTAAGGCATAACTCAGTGTATTTGAAAGACTTTTCTAAGAGTGTTGATACCAATTACAATTCACTGCCTGGATTTTGGTTTCATGAATACTTGCATCTTTTTTCACAGCTGTTTTATTTGGGAGTTCCTTATATCAGTTTCTCCTTGAGGTAAAGTGGAAAATGGAGGTAAAAAATGGAGTTTGGTTTCCAGGGCAGACTGAGCCAACAGTTCAAGAGGGAACTATACAGGCTCCTACTTGTACAGCAGAAAGGGGCCTGGAGAGGAGGAACATTTTGCTACTGTTTCCTGCAGTTTCTGGACATGCAAACACCTTGGTTTTGTTATTTTCTGTTTAAAATGATTTTGAAACAGTCACCATAAAAGAGAAAATTACCAAAAACCCCAACATAAGGCCCCTAAACCCCTTTTAGAGTAAGATGCACAAAACACGTTAAGATGCCTAACTTCTGTTGCTGTCAATACCTTTGTGTTCCTGCTATTTTTATATTAGGCAGAATGCTCACTTTTTTTTCAGTTGATACCTCTGGCTCAAATAGGCTCCTGAATTAGTCGGTAGAGCCTCTGGAGAGGACACAATTTCTCCTGGCAGCTGTGTCAGCCATTAATGGTGTGATGTTTCGTGATTGCTTTAAAGAGGTGTAAATCTGTGCCACTCTGACACTTGCCTCCTGTCACACTCCTCTTATTCCATCCAGCTTCAGCACTCTTCCTTACAGGGCTGAAAAGTGATTTAAAGGAAAGAGAAGCAATTTAAGCTGTATGAATTTCTATGCTGATGTTCACATGAGTGCAACAAACCCTCATGCCAATATGTGGTGAGAGTGGGAATTATAGCCAGGGAGAAAAGGTGGGAGAAGGTGTTTTGGCTCAAACTGATAATGAAACATCACTCTAAGTTCACACTTGGTCACAGTAGATTCCCAAAAATGTCAATATGAATCAAGAGGCATCTGTGTGACATAAAACATATCACACCAGAGTGGAACTTCTTTGCATCTTCCCATAAAGGTGGCTTTGCATGGACTTTGGCAAATTGACAACTTGTTGGATTTTAGACTATTTTTTTAGACATCTAGGATGACATACCTGAACTTGAAGGGTATGAATGTCTTCTTTCATGACACCTCTATACAGCAGGTGAATGAATGCCAAATTCCAAAAATATTTAAAATATAACTTTCAGAAATATTTTACATTGAGCCATTTAACAAGAATTTTATAAGAGGAGATGCAAAAGGTATGGTACATCATAGAAATTTATAGCCCAGGTCTTCTAATGTGTTTGCATTTTTGACTGCTAAATTCATTGAAATAGCTCCATTAACTGGGATGCGTTAATGATTTACCATGACCATGACAAGGACATCATTATTTTGGTATTATTTAAAGCTATATATGAATCACACTGCTACTTAATTAACTATCTGGTATCCAGTTACAGAAGCTTGAGAGCAAGGCAGACATTTAACTGTGATAAAAGAAAAGAGGGTATTACTCATATCAACTATTTAATTAGTTGTTAAGTTAATTTTGTTTTTCCATTGTTCTTGCTTTGTACTCATCAATATGAGTAACAAGCACACTGGATGATGGCTCTTGTTTTTCAGCAGAAGTGCACATGAGAAATTATTGATACTGAGAAATACATAGCAAATAATTTTTGATGGTCATAATTCTGCAGCTCAGCAAAATTTAAAGCTAATTTTAATTTAGGAAGATGATATTTTCTTTGGTACATTTTCAGTCTTAATGCTGTCATGTCAGAAGACTTGCAGACATTTTTTAGTTGTTTCTCTTAGTGCCATGAAAAAAATATTTTTTTTCTGCATTTGAAACATTGCTTTGTTATGAAAAATACACTGATTTTAATACAACTTGGACAGTAAGGTTGTTGACTCAACCTTATCTGTACAGTACATTGAAAAAGTATTGTATGGTTAATGTAAGGATTGAGGGATATCTTAATTTTACCTTTGTCTGACTTAATGTTGCAGGCAAGTATCAAAGAAAATGGTTCCAAATTAATAATTTCAAGAGTAAATCACTTCTGTTTTGAAATTCTTCCCTTTTCTCTTTACACTGGAAACTAGATTTTTCTGTAGGAAAAGTGAGCTGCTGTATCCTCACTGCACGTGGCAAACTACCAAAACCCCACCCTCACCTCATTCAGTGAGTCTTTGCACACATTCTTTTCCTCAATTCCATTTTTATGTAATTAGAAAATAAGGGTTCCAGCCTGAAGTAGATCAAAAGAGAAGACTGTACCAAGAGAAGTCAGGATCTCTCCAAGCTTGAGCATCCCCTCCGTTGAACTTCGCTTGTCATTTAGAAGTGTTATCTTTATTATGGCAAATGCTGTCACTGCCTGATCCATCGCCCACCACTCTGCACTATCCCTGCCCCTATCTCTGGTTTTGCTTTGTGGCAATCTGTTAACAAGTGTGGGTGTGGACCAACTCCTCTGAGCTGTCATAATATCCCAAGGCATGAAATGTAATTCATGAGGTTTTGTGTCCTAAATTCAGTATGATTCGTTCCAAATTAACCTAATGGATGAGGAGATACAAAGCATTGAACTGCCAGTAGCAATTTATAAGCAACCCACAGATGAAAATAAGGACTTCAGTAGTTAGAGATGTCTGAGGAGGGAAGCTGGTGTGTGTGTAATTGCTGGTTACTTGGACGTCACTTAATCGGGGTCTCAAGTGTGACTGACTTGTAGATGAGCTGAGCCTCAGTACTTGACCCCAGCAGCATTTCCTGAGACTTGTATTCAGTGCATGGTAAATGGAAGGTAAATCACTGCTGAAGTTCAAGGCAGTAGGGTTTTCTTTGCTTTTCAAAAGGCTCACAGTACGTGTTGCCACTTTCTGTGGCACAGGTGTTTTGCAATTCCTTGAACTGTGGTACCACATTTGTGATTTAAAGAACAATACAGAATCCTTACTAAAGCATCTAATATCGTGTTTGTCTATTCAGTATGTAACAGCTCCTTCACAGTTAGTAATGCCTAGTTTATTTATTTATGATCATTAATTTACCTACCCCCAAATGCATTATCTATCATAGAGGCAAACTTTTGTAGATAAATTTGCCTTGCTTATGAAAATACATGATATTATACTAGAATTAAAATTCTGGGGTTGTTTCAAAATTAATTAGGAAACCAAACACAGACAATAATCTAAAAATTATTACCAGCTTTTTCTGCAGTTCATATTTTGCAGCACAGAAATACATGCAACTAGGTTAAAAAAAAAAAAGTATTAAAATCTGAGCCAAAGTAAAACTATTTTTTTACAAATTTTTTACAGTCTAAACTAGAGGAAATGTGGGACTAGAGAGTCTAAAGAATAAAAATCCAACATGATACATATAATCAGTTTTATTCCCTGGTAAATTCTATACATAAAATAATATTTTTATTTTATGAAGGCTATAGAAGGATAAATTATTTTAAAGTGAGCAGTCTACCTTTAAAAGTAGCTTTTTTAAAGGAAAAGTGTGTGATTATGGCATCCACATGTAGCCTATGTATATTATAGGCATGAGTAGGATCAGATTACTGTAGCTGTAGATTTTACAGGCTGTACGGAACAACAATAAATTTAAAAAAAACAAACATTTTCTTATGCAGATATGAAAACCCACATCCTGCTTCATTGTCTTTATGGTAGTAAGCCATAAATATGTTTTAACAAACAAAGAGAAGTTGGGTTTTACCATTTTTGAATGTTTTCTAATAGATAAGAAAATATATTTTTAAAAATATATTTTTTACTTTTTTTTTTTAATTTTTTATTTAAACATAAACGGGGAAATACAATAAAAAGAATTTTTTTTCAATAGGTTTCATCCTCCGTTATGCATCTGTGCTACTCAGTTCTGTCTACTTAAAACATTGATCTAGAGAACATTTATTTTGCTCTAAGCAAAGATTGGAGAAGGAAAAAATAAAAAGAATCAGTCAATCATTAATAAAGGCCAAGACTTATAAAGGTCTGTGCTGCCTCCTTAAAAACATAAGATGATAACAGAACTAGGTGGCTTGAGAAAGAATCTCTAATGTGTAGCTAAAGGAAATAATTTGTGTTGCATTAATGTTAGGATTTTTTTCCCTTAATGACTAATGCTGGGAGAAAGTGACTCTGTCAGAATCTATACATTACTTTTGATTTAAGTGAAAAATACTATTAAAAATGTTTAAATTGTGTGTGTTTTTCTTAGGATTTCACTTTTAAAAACAAACTGCTTGGAGTCATACATTAAAAATATCCTGAGGTAGAAGTCTGGCATATATAAGTAATGATTAAACTTATTTCAGAAGCATGATATAGAAAGGCATTATAAGAGTTTCTAAAGTCTCAAACTTTTTTTGATTCTCCAAAGTCAATCATCTTCAGTTGTCTTTGCAATTCAAACCCTTGCCAGTGCATAAGAGAAGTAGAGATTCTAGATTGTGTATCTCTTTATAGATATAAATGATTCAGAAGCCTGAGGACAATTGAAACAATTCTGTATTGGAAAAACAATAAAATTGATTCTTTAAAGACTTAAAAAGCACTACTCTCAATATTTTATGCTAACTACATGTAAAATGTACCTTCTCTCCTTCCCAGGCTTCTCTGTCTAGAGGGTTGTACACTTTTCCCTTTAGTAATCTTCCCTGCCTGCTGGAGATAGAGGCTTTTACATGCAATACTGCTACCATATATTTCCTTCCCATAAAGGCCATAGCTATCAAATTTTTCCTTGATTCCAATTCTGTTTCTTATGTTTCTCTTCAAAAATAGCTAGCTTTCTATATTTAAACAGTCCCTACCACCCTTATCATAAATATTTGTCTCTTGTCACGAATAATTATGATTTTCTAGTCTGTGTTCTACCTTCTTTTACTGTTATTATTCTCAAGAGTTATTCTAATGTAACTGCAAAGGATTACCTGGAATTCAAACACTGTGCCTTTTGCAGAGCTATAATACCTGCTAGCGGTGGACTGTTCTCCACTTTTCTGTCTGAGAAGTATTTTAAAGGATTCAGTTTCCAATTAGTCTTTGGTTATACTGCTAGCAAAGGTGGGACAGACACTTCTTGTATCAGTAAAGCAAGAAAGATTTCTGTGAAAGGGCATTTTCTGGAACAGCAAAGTCTTCACAAGTGGTAGTTCTTGTAATGAAAGGGACTTCTCTCCTGCTGAAGTTTCACCCAAATACCCTGAGAGTAGAAGAGAATTTCTCCTTCCCCAGTATCCCCCATAAAAGTGACAGTCATTGAACAAGACAAAATCATTATCTCAGAAACATCTTCATCCTCCCACATCCTTACCTTACCTCATCAGAAATTCAAGAACTCTGAACACCAAGAATCCTCTAACACCCACTCATGCATTTCATACATGGCAGATGTAGCTAAGACAAGCGTCATCCTCTTTAAGACCACTTATCAATGAAATACATTTTTTGGCAATGGCCAGACAAGGACAAAATGTGACCGAAATTATTAAAACTTGTTTGATTCACAGTCTCCTCATGATTTTCTGTATCTTTCTTTGTCACAAGAACTGCAAATTTCTTGAGGAAATACTTCTATTCTGCTATGTATGAACTCTGTAGAGCCACACCCAACTAGTCGTACCTGGTCATGGCAGCTGCTACCACAACAGCAATAATTGTTTTGCTCTTTCCTTGGAAAGAGCTTTAGGTTAAAGTTATTGCTCCTTAGGCCCTCCTTCTCCAGTGCACTACATGAACCTTATAAAGGTGTAAACCCTGTAAAGGATATTGCCTTCTTCCTCATTCCCTTACCACTATCTTCCCAGCCAAGAAGAGGAAGAAAGGCAAAGAAGAGCAAACTTATTCCGTACAGTAAAAGTGTCCCTAAAAATTAAATGGGATAAATAAAAAATTCTACACAATCAATGCCCTTCTTATTAGAAGACATTTTACAACTGCCAGGCATCCCACAGGACTTGACAAAGATGGAAGCTACCAGTGGGCCTTTGTATTTTTCATTTGATTGGCATCTTTGGATGCTGAAAACTCTCTCAGGTTGTGGTGTAATCTCAGAATGAGTCCTTGCACTAAGATCCAAAAATATGCTGCTTAGTATAGCTTTCATTTGGAATTTCAGCAGCTTTTCAAGGAATCAGACCATGTGTTTGGGTGCATCCACCATCTACCACACCGCCAATTTTAATAGAAAATAAAATGTAGAGAAAATCTTTCACATGCAAATGTGCAGTAAACACTATGTGTAGAGAGCACAGATTTCAAAGCCCTATTTATTAGTACTCTGCTCCACACTGATCCCAAATGAACCCATTATTTGCAGGCCAAAGCCTCCTGATGTTTCAGCAGCACAGAGAACACTAGCTTCTGGAAGGGATTAGATTATAAGTAAAGACACTAAAATGCATACTACTGAGTTTAGCTCACCTGATTTTTATTGATAATTCTGATATTTAGAAATCTTCCAATATATCATGCCTGGTGTTTTGGTCAAATTTCAGTGAACAACCTAAACTTTAGAAATAACTTCAGAGTCATTTGAAGTGTCTTTCAAAGACCTCTAGCCAGACAACTGGCTCTGAGAAAGCAGAAAAATATGTGTAGCAATTAGTGCAAGAAATAAGTAGATTATGTGTAGGTGTAACAGGCATAAACTGAGAGCCTCCAGCAAAATGAAAGATCCAGCCTGTTCAAAACCAGAGGTTCAGGCATGAGGCGGTTGGAATGCAGGAAGCCCACAAAATCTCTGCAGGGGTTGAGCTAAAACAAGTAAATACAGGCAAACAGCAGAAAAGGAGGAGGGAATCACACAGTGCAACATAGCCACAGTCCATTATGAGAATATCATTGGGACAACACATAGTCCCCATGTTGTGGCAGAGGAAAATGAAATCCACAGACTCCCTCTTTGGGGTACTGGACTGCACTACAAGCAGCAGCTAAATGCAGAAAAAAAGGGAGGATTTGTATTGTGGCTTATGTCTATGTGTAGAGTTATGACTGTAATGAAAGGGCACAAAGAACCTGTCTTGTTCATGATGCCAGGATTACAATAGATATTAAGTGAGAGATCCCTTAATAACATTCTAATTAAGTTAATGTCAGCCTGCAAGGCTAATAATAATTTCTTCTGTTTCTTAAATGAAAACTGAAAGAAATGTAAATAAATTCTGTTGCAGGAAATATATTAATGTGTGAATTATATTAGACCACCATGATGGGTATATAGTTATCCAGTTGTGTTTCTGTTGAATACTTATACATAAAAGCAGATTTCAATAAGTGTAAGTATCAGAAAATAGGATGCATGTATGAGAAAATAGGAGAAAAAGAAAGAAAAAGTAGATAAGATGAAGAAAAAAGGTGGTCAGCAAGTGCTCTTGATTGATAGGGCAGTCTTCACTTGGCCTTTGAAGCTCTAGCATTTCTATATCCATTTATCTTAACTATTGTTTTTCATTTTTAAGCTTATTACTGTCACATAAGATTTGTGAGAATGACTGCTCATGACTAAAATCAGCTGTGGAGGATGATGTAGATCCTGTCTAGGAGAGCTCTGCACTAGCTTCGACAAGGGTGTGCTCGCCTTGTTTCTCTGTACCTCTCTGGACTATGCTGACCATGGGAAATTGCATTTGGTTCTGTATTGGTCTGTGATAGTCTGTGCCAAATTCTCTCTGTTGCTCACATTTTTCTCTGTGCTTGGAAGCAAAATCTGTGCAGTCATCAAATCCAAGCAGAATAGAAATGCCTTTAGAGGCCAGAAGTAGTTTTGCAATTATCATCAGGCAGAGAGTCTGTTCCTAAAGTTTCACTGCCCCTTTACATATATTCATTCACCCACTGATACACACAAGCAGTTCTTAGATAAAAAAAGAGATTTTGTCCAGCAATTTGTCATGTTGACAAAGCTTTGATAAGCTGAATCCTGCAACTTTCAGGAGCTAATTCTTCATTAAAGTTTTGGTTCAGCTGATTGGAACAGCTGAGAAATGTATAATTTTTTTCCCCCAGGAGTCATTTGTGTGAATCCAACTCATTAACTCCCCAAGCAAGGCTTTTACATGGGGTCTACCTGTAGGCCACCAACATTCATTTTGCAGTCCTTGCAGAGAGGCAAAGGCTTGGGTTGGCTGGAGAAAAGGAATTACTGTCACCTCCCAAGATGGGCCAGGGTTGGGAGATGTGGACATTTCCTCATGAGCCTGGTGGTCTACCGTAGTCAAGTGACTTTCCCTTCCCTGCCACACTTCCACTTTCACTGTACACATTCAGGGCTATCCCTTGTCAGAAAAGAGCAGAAAGAGCCATTGCAGAGTTAACAATAACTAATCAGTGCCTTGTATAGAGCTGACTGTTTTAGGTCAGTGGTGGCATTAGCTGGGAGGAGCTTCTTCAGTGTCCCTGTAACAACTTATTTTGAAAAATGCTGATGAAAAAGCGCCCCACAACCTGAGGTTTGGATGCAGTAGTGCACCTCTGAGGTACAGTGTCAAAGAGCTGTCAGAATGAGAAACATGGGTGCTGCTTGTGTCTAAGTGTCTAAATAGAATAGGACAACCAGGATAAAGTCATATTTTTTAAATCAAAATACATATCTTAAAATAGAAGGAAACAAGAAAATCGTGGTTAAGTAGTCATTTCCTCTTATGCCTAAAGGGTTTGAAAAATGGGAGATATATTTCCATTAAAAGCTATGGGAGATAGTGTTGAGAATATTGTATATACTGGTAACACTCTTCCTGATTCAAACATAAATGAACACATGATAATGAGTTCTTAGCTTTTCTGACATTTTCACAGCATATAAAACTACTGGAGTGGTTTTTTTTCCATTTTTGATTTCTGAAAAGGTTTAGAAAATCATTTCATAAGTGAAACATTTCAAAGGATTTTTTCATATGTGTGACTCTTACAGATCTCTGTCAAGAGAATACAAGACAGGAAAGCTAAATATTTAACAACTCACTTCTTTTCCATTAATCATTGAGCTGTCAGGAAAGTTATGGGGATAAAGAGCTAACATCAGAGCAGTATTGTGTAAAAGCACAATGGGAATCCTCAGTTATTTCAGTGTGGCTACTTATTGTGGAATGTCCTCCAACAGTAAAAAGTTATTTAAAAATGCAGTTCTAAAATAAGCTTTAATTAAATATTTATAAATTCTTTTGATTTTTAACACGTAGCTTTTATGGTTTCCTGTACGTGTCTGTAGGTAGAACAGCTATCATATAGTTTGTCCATATTCTATATTTTCCATGATATTTCATGATTTTCATCGGATGAGGAATGGGTTCTTAAAATATGATCTAAGGACAGAAAAGAGGCGGGGAGGGCAACAACCTTCTATTGACTCACAGTATGTGAAAGATGTGTTCTTCTTCAGGCAGAATAAAAATCTGAGTCAAAGGAAGATGGAAAGCTCACTTATCATGCTGGGGCTGGGAAAACTTTGGACATGAAGCTCTATTGCTCATGCAGCATGGAAAGACACTAGAGATGCTCTGGGTATCCTGCCTCCCCATGGAAAAATAAATTACTATTCACTTTTGTCCCCAGCATTTGAAATAGTGCTTCCCCAGATGCATTGACAAAATTCCTTCCCTTATATAAGAAAAGCATAGGGATTTTCTAATTCCTATGTCCCGAATCATGGGGATATAAATTACTTCTTTGTACCCCCTTGTGCAGCAAAGGTAACTCTTTTATATGAGACTGGGTTTTAATGTTAAATGAAACCTTAAAGTCTTCCATCTTTTAGCAGAATTTTCTCTTCATAACCTAAATAAAACAGTTTAATTTGAAGCACCGCATGTAATGTCCACAAGGATTTTCCTTAAACCCACAAATACTTTTAGGCTGTGTAATGGAAATATTTTCTTGAGAAATATACCTAATTCCTGATGAAAAAGAAACTAGGTGGAAAACATGGGGAAAAGAATTCCTTGTAGCTTACCTTAACTGCTTGTTTCTCTTGCTTAGCTCAGGTTGCCATCCCCATGGGTAAACAGGGCTGACCCTCTTTAGTGTGTCCTCAGTTCAATCACCACATGCAGGATAATAACACCTCCACTGTGCACGTGGCATTTTGTTAAAACATTCCAATTCTATCCAGGAAAGTCTGCCTGCTGTTACTCTCACATAACCTCATGCCAAAGTCTCTCTTTTACTAGCAAATACATCCACCTGCTTTGTAAAGGGCCAGATGATCTGTCTGTAGTGTTATCTCTTAGTGTCCTGAGGAAGAGAAGTCCAACATGGCCATTCATGAGTAAAAGCTACAGAAGCTGCCTGTCACTCTAAAAGGGTCAACAAATCATAATTCAGTAGTTAACACTGTAATACTGTATCTCTATTTTTATAGAGGAGCTATGCTTTCAAAGTATTCAACAATTTCATATTTTAAATTATCAGAATCAGTAAGTCCACTGTGGTCCATTTTTCCTTCAAAAGTATTTAATGTTTTTGCCCCACCTCCTTTTCACCTTGTAATATTTGTGTGAGATGAGTAGCTACTGACTTCCAGGAACAGTTTGCTGTGTATATGAGCTGCTCAGTAACAGTGAGGGGTGGATACTTTCACCATATAGTTCACAGTGTGTTTTGTCATCATCCTGAAGAGATTTCTTTTCTTATCCTATTTCCACTCCTATTGCTTTCTTTGACTATATGGCTGTTTCTGAAGCTGTTCTTTTTAATATTTGTTTTATAGTTTGTCTCAGAAAGCTGTTAAACAAGTGACAAGCAATCTATCAACTGGGTGGTAGCACAGTGATTTTAAATTTGCATTAGCTGAAGGATACCAGACTTGCTCATTGCTCATTGCTGAAGCAATTTTGTGACCCAACCATCTTTCATCTTATGCTCTACCTGCAGGCTGGCCTTGTCCTGTGCCTCTTTGCTTTCTCTATATCTAAAGCAATAACCCTTTCTTTCCCACCCTACCAGGAGCTGGGATCACAAAAGTTAGATTTGTTCTTTCCCTGTTGCTGCAATAAAGCTGCTCCTCAGCAACACAAATGATGGGATTCTGGGTCCTTAGATGGTTTGGGTAGAGTGCAATAACCTGAACAAAGAGCAGAGAAGGAGAGAAACCCAGTGCTGTCATAGGTTATGACAGAATTCTACCTCTGGGGCATCTTCTACTCTTAAGGACATTAAGGATGAGACAGCCGTGGTCTTGGTCACACGTTCATTTTATGACCTACCTTAGTCCTTTGTGCAGGAAGTTTGATAGTAAGTAATTGTCATAGCTTAGCAAGCATAGTCCCGGAAGGGACGTCCTTGCTAAGGGGTGCTTACAGTTTCCTCTGGGAACTGAAAGAACCTATCAGCTGGCCAGTTTGAATATGGACAATTCTCTAAGCCACTTAAAGTTGTGATCACCTCTGTGATCCACATTTAAGAATAGGCAAACTCCCCTCCAAGCTCTCTCTCGTTTCCGGCGCTGGGACAGGTGGCTGCAGGGCCCGAGGGGGCCAGCGGGCCCGGCCAGGCCCTGCTTGGGCCAGGCCGGGCCGGGCCACGGCCATCCTGAAGCCATGGACCTGTTCCAGCCATGGAACCCCCCACTGCCTTGCCGTGGGCAGCCGGAGCGGCTCGGCTCTCCCCCCTCTCCACTGCGATAAGAAAAATTCAACATTCCAGCTGCAAAGCTGCAAGGCCGAGGTGAGATTAACCCTTTTTTGCTGTGAAGAGCTGAAAACCTGAGGGAAGAGAGAGAGGAGATGCTTAAAGCTGAAATTCTGTTGTGAAGCTATGATATATCAGAGTATCCTGTTGTAATTTCATGAAGATATGGGGGGTGGAGTGTTCAACTCGTGAGCAAAAGCACCTGCGCTGAGATAGGCAGATGCTGACGCAGCTGTAATTTCATGAGAAGTTTGGACAGGGAGAGATGAACCAGATGAGGACTTTTGCTCCAAACGGGAAAGGAGAAAACCTCAGTCCTAGAGATGCTCCCAGAGATAGTCCTAACGATGAAGATGATGAAGACCCTTTGCTCCCAGGGAAGGAGAAGGGCCTCTGTTTTTGTTTCTGAACGGCTCAACCTTAAAATTGTACCCCAAAAAACTTCAAGAGTGGACCCTCGAAAGCAGTTGCGGGAAAAGCTGCAAGTCGGGGGAAAGGACTCACACGCAGGCAGAGAGACTCCTCTTCCTAAATGGACTGAACAATATTTGGAAGTGGGCGGCTGTCTCGTTGTGATAATGTTTTCATAGCATGAGCAAGAAGAGACTTCTCTTTCTAAATGGACTGAACAAGGTTATTATGGAAGTGGTAAACAGACTGAACATCTTAAGGGTTGTCTTTTCACATTGTCAGTGGGAGAAGGGAGGAAGGTGGGGGGAGGAGGAGAGTTCTGAAGGTGGTATAATTTTTTTTTTCTTCTTTTAGGTCTGTTAATAAACTTCTTTATATTCTTTCAAGTTTGGTGCCTGTTTTGTTTTTCTCCTAATTCTTATCTCACAGCAGATAAACAGTAATGAGTATTTTGGACCAAACCACTACACTAAATTGGTGTTTCCGCCCGGTTACAAACCGAACCCGCGACAGTAATGTTGAAGCATCAGTGTTGGTGGTGGTGGGTGTTTGGGTGGGCATGCAAGTCACGAAACATCTCATTGGTAACATTCCACCACTACCCTGAGCACACCTAAAACACAGACGTGCCTGTGCCTTGGTGACCATATGTGTGTGCTCTCACACTCTGCATAAATAAGTAAAAAAGGACTTAAAATTATATAGTGGCTGCTGAGGCTTTTGTGCTTTTTGCACAGGCCAGACTCTACCCTGTACTGTCCAGCCTCCACTAAAGCCCAGGTTTGGAGGCTTTTGGACTTGGCACTGGACAGCTCTGTCAGGAAGCTAGAACTTTGTGATTTACAGCCAACTCACCAAAATCCCAAAAAGTAGATCTCACATTGCTGGGTTATACTTTGTTTTGGTTTGTTTTTTTTTTTTTTTTCTCAGAGTCCTGAATTCCATCTCAAGAAAAGCGGCTTTTAAGGTGTCTCTCTTGGGAAATCTGTCTAAAAGCCATGCATTTTTCAGGGCCAGGAGGCAAAACCAAATCTCCTCAGATAGCCCAGAGGAGAGGCATGGTGCTCAGCCTTATCTTGTGAAAGATTCACAAATGTGTTTCCAGGGACTGTATCCTCAGTAATCCATAGTATTTGGTCACTGAAAAGACATTGCAATTACTGGCCTGTGCATTCATGGGATGAGCAGGGAACAGAAATGCCAAGTGCTACCACTACGATATTGGTAAAAGTCAAATGGGATGAGAATCAGCACCGAACGTGGGTAGGAACATGCTCATCTACCTGTTGGCAGTAACTGTTATGAACTTTCCCTCTTTGGAATAACTCAAAGAAAATCAAAAGCTAAATCAAAAGTATTATCAGGTTGACAAAACAGAGAGCTGTGTATTTTTGAACATACTAATTCCCAAATTTAAAAAAATATATAAGTACACACTTGACAATTGATTTCTGTAAGGGTACAATCAGGTTTCAGGCTTCTCACTGACCTACTGAATATTTGGGCTCTTTTTCCTATGCATTCTGTTGTGAAGAGGTAAAATACCCCCCTCCCAACACCACCACCCTCAAGTAAAATAGAAAATAATTATAATTAATAATTTTCTGCTTCAAGACTAACTTCCAGTGACTTCAAATTAAACTCAGATGGGATTCTTTTCATAAGTTCTGTCATGTCCTTGAAACCAGTACTGAGCTGTATTGTAAAAGGAGTCCCATTTGTGAGTGTGGTTAACTGTCCTCTAGTTATTTGCCTTTTTTTTTGGTTTATATGTCTACTGAGATCCACCAAGGCAATCCATTTTCAGCATTTTTTAGACTAAGATGCCTCTTTTATTTTTTTATTTTACCTAACACATTTCTTAAAAAGAGGTAAATATTTAAATTACATGTTTATATTATTGCTTATGTTTAGTAGATATGTCATATTTTTGCAGTTGCTATTCAGAACAGCTGAAAAAAAGAACCTCTTTCAAAACATGTTGTCTATTCCCATTTGCATAACTTTCTTGTGTGTCTCTTGCCTATGCTGTAATAGCTTGTCTTTGAACAGCAGTACAAGCATGGCTCCTGTGTGTATGTGTTGGCTTACAATTCACTCACAATTCACTTAAAAATCACTTACAGTTGTGGTATTGGTTGATGTTTGACAGCTACCAAGTTGTTCTTGTGCCCATTCACAGAGGTAGAATCATTCTATTTATAAGTAAGAAACAAAGTGGTGGCTAAAAGAAAATCCCTTAGAGCTTCTAAAGGAGTTATTCAATTATTGACTTTAAATTGTGAACAGCTATGCTCCACATATGTCCATTGTAGTTACATTTTTGGAAATTCACTGTAGACCCAGATCAAGTTTTGAAGATCAGTGAAATAGATATACAATACATTGTAGCCACACACCTTTACTTTATATAAGGGTCATTTCAAGTTTCATTTCATTTCATAAAATATGAATTTTAAAATGTGAAAAACAACAAAACACCCACAATTTAACTAATATGAAGTACTTTGTACTTTTCAAAATCCATTTGATTTTAAACCTTAAAAAAAAAAAATAGATGAGATTATAACTACAAATTTTATTTCAAATCAAAGATATCACAAAACACATTGTTTAAGTGAATAACAAGAAAATACAGATTATTCTATGTAACTGCTTATCTCCTATTTCTGTGTATTGAAGAACATTTTACAGCAGCAGAGAAGGCTCCTATGTGCAAACAGTCCTTATGTATTTTCTAGCAATACCAGTGCAACTAAAAGTCAAAGGGAAGAAAAGAAGGCGTCAAAGTTATTAATGGATCAGTGAGATATTTTTTCAGTGGAAAGAATAGAACAACAGATTAAATAAACAACAAACCCATTAAAAACAGACTCTACCTAAAGCTGTCAGAGACCCACCACTGGCCAAACACATTGAATTTTCTACTTTCTCTGTGTAATTGTTTCTCACAATTAAACATTAATTAGACTTTAACTGCTGCCTAAGCAGATGTAATAACACATATCAGAAGCATGAATTCAAAGTGTAGCTCTCAGATACATTTGCTAAGTATGTAAGGTTTATTTTCCTGAGGGGTCTTCTTTTCTTGTAAGCTCTTTAATGTATGGAGATAACTGAAAAATTTGTATAAAATCTGTGAAGTTAGAATGCATTATTAATGAATCTTTCCCTGCTTAAGTCAGTAGATTTGAAAGCTAAGATAACAATACCTAAGTCTATTTTGCAGAATAAATGAAGGTGGTTTCTTTGCAGTTTTAGAAAGATAATTTCTTTGATTTATTGTTGTTTACTTAAAAATGCAACCATGAGATAGGCACAGTTGTATTACCTGACTAACATTAATAGAAAGGATAAGTTTCAGTTGTCCAAGGTTTAGACATAGGCAAAATGTTTTTGTGTAACCACTCTTTGAGACCAATTGCCTTCAAAGACAGTCTTATTTTCCCCCATTTTTTGAGAGTGAAGTAGTATCTTTTTGCTAATAGGAACAGGAGTTTCAAAGTTCAGATATGCTCTTGTTGAGTGAAAGGTTATACTGTTATTTCAGTATTAATACAATAATTTTATAAATGAAGTTAGCAGAAATGTGCTAAATACAAATGTAGTTCAAGTGCAGACAGAAATGTGAAAACCTGAGCAGATTATGTGATCCATTAATTGCATTTAAGTCATTCAGCAATATTATTATTCATTAATAGACTATATTACTATTCAGTAATCTTTGAGACACACATATACATGTGTTCACATCATAGATATAGCCTTCCTAACATTTGTGACTGTATCTTCACTGATAAAAGTAAACCTCTTACCAGGTACCCAAGTATCCCAGGACAATTGATGTGTTCCACCTCAGGAGTAGTGCTCCAGACCAGAGGAATCACTCAGCAGATCATGATATCTTTAAGCAGCAAAGCTTAAAGACAATTTATAGGTCGAAATCCACTGTTTGCACGGAGTGCTGTGGATTTCAACGCATAGATCTGGCCTCATATGGCCCCCTACTGCTGAACTTGCAGAGGTGGAAGATATAAATGAAAGTGTCTGTTCAAATCACCCTTAGGTTTATTCTGGTTCAGAGTTTTTGGACCTGGGTATTGAAAAAAGATCAATGTCTGCTTGAAACTTTGTACTGTGCTGCCTCTGCATTTCAGAAAACAGGAGATCAATGAATAGGTCTACCAGAACATTTGAGAATGCTTAAGATTTTTTCCTCTCAGAAGAATAAAAAGGGCAGCAGAAATGTTTGGATCACCCTTTCTCTGTTTCATGAAAGGGGATTGGAGAGTTGATAAACAATAGAATTAAATTCTGGCAAGAAGGCCAAAAAACTGAAATAGATTTTTTGAGAGTATATTTGTTATGCTATCAAGAAATTAGATGTTAACTCACAGAAAGGAGGAATAAAAATTGTACTCTGGAATCTAATGATGAAACTAGAAGAGACATACATAAGTTTGAAACAAAGTACAGTTCCTTGCTTTGTTGTTCTTTACTCAGCTCTAGGCGAGATGATGCCTTAGACTCATGGAATCATTTAGGATGGAGAAAACCCCTTTAAGATCCCTGAGTCCAACCATTACCCCAGCACTGCCAAGTCCACCCTTAAACCCGTCCCCAAGTGCCACATCTACACAGCACCTGGTCCTGCATGTACCGTGTCATGGCACTCATTCCGAGCTGCTCCATGGCCTTCCTGGCACTGGTGGGTATCTAAGTGGTGTTGCCCTGCACACAACAGAGAATGAGAAAAGAAAAATCCCTGCTTGTTACTCAATACAGTTTAGCTTTCATATTTCATTATGTCAATTAGGGTCTGAAATTTTCTTTTCATGGGATTTTGGTTTATAAATTTCAGTAATCAATGGAAGTATTTATTCTTCACTTTCATTGACTAAACAATAACATAGTTTTACCACTGAGAATGTGCAATATCTTGGTATCTCATTAATACTGTACTTCAAAGCTTTTTTTTTAAATTTGAGGTCAATCTCCATTGTTGTTTAGCATTTAAATGATTATTCATGGTTAATGCTCAAGAACATAAGCTTTTTCTAACGAGTTTTATGGGACATGCTGTCACTGCAAGGAGGATTGTCTCTTTTTTTATAGTTCAGAAAAAAGCCAGAAACATTAGCAAAGCAGACAAGCCCTGGCTGTCTATCTGCCTTCTTTTCATGATGTACAGATTAATGTCACAGATTAGTGTCTGGCCCTCAGGGAAGATGACAAAGCACTGTTTATTCTTGGTCATTAATGCACTGCATTATTGTAAGGAAAACTCAAAGCTCTTCACCCAGTACTTTGCACATGACCTTTTCACCCATCCCTCTTACCAATGGATGTGCTGTGGGCTGTTTCTTCAAAGCTCAGAAGGATTTTGGATATCTCTTCATCCCTCCTCTGTGCAGCTTTTACAGTGCCTCCTCTCCTTTGTGAGTCAAAAATTTCCAAAAGTGGCACAGAGCATTTTGAATAATTTCTTACTCTCCATCCATCTCTGAAAATACCTGTTTCTCTCCACTGCTTATTTTGGTAATTTGCCCTCAAACTGCAGATCTATTTGTCTATCTCATGTTAATAATCTGAAGAACTACTCCTTTCCAGGATACCTATCCACTCTGGACAAGCCCCATGGTGATGTGGAATGAAGAAGTATAACCCGAGTTTATCACTCACTGCACAGAACTCAGACACATGGGCTACATTTGCCAAAAAGGTTGTGCAGACACCATACCTCCTCCTTCAGCTGGCCTCAGGAATGAACAGCTGAGGAAGATGCTGATGGGAAAGGAAACCTAGGAAACCTTGCACTAGGAAATCATGGACTGAAATTTGGTCCTGGATATCAGTCTGGAAATCTGTGTTTAATAAAAACAATGTGGCAGTCAGTGTAAAGAGACCAGCACACTCTAACAGTGGAGTGTAGCTGTCCATGAGAAAGCCGTAGAGCGAGGTTTACCATCCCTTTATAGCAAAAGGGACTAAATCAAGGTAAATTCACTTCTCTTAAAAGAGCTCACACCAGTCTCATACTGTGAAAGAAAGATAAGGAGCACAGGGTGGAAAAGGGTGGAAAATGAGGCATGTGTAAGAATGCAGCAGAGCATCTTTTACCAATGTCAGCTTTGAAGTGCTAGAAAAGGAAATGGAAGAAGTCCAGTGTGTAGGAATAGAGATGAAAGCTTAAATTGATCCACCTTTCTTATAAGGAGTCCATTGGAGTGGCTGACAAACTCTCATTTTAGTATCAAAAACAAACTGTTCACATAAATTGCACAATTGAGCTCATTTGATTTCTGCAGCTTCACCTGCAAACTTCAATTTATACCTTTCATATATTTTTCCTATTAGTATTGATGCAAGATGGGGTATGCAATTTGCTTTACCACTCCAAATATAAGAAGAATCTGTTCTCACCATGAAATATGCACAACCCAAGCTCATGTTTACAGCACTTTCATTTGCACAGCAAGGTAGTAATAGACTCCTTCAGGCTCTTAAATATTCAAATTTGCCACTATAAAGAAGAATTCAGGGATTCCAGGTTTATTGTCCAAAGAAGAATACAGTAAAAAAGCATAGGCTTTTCCTTTCAGAAATGAAATTTTCATAACTAAAATTGTAAAATCTTTAATTCTGTAAAAGCTTTCTGACTAAAAGTTTCAATAAAGAAAAAAACAAGAAAGTATTTCTTAGCATCCATGACCCTCTGGAGTATAATAACAATTCCACAGTTTTAAGATACAAGTGGAACTAGATGCAAAAAGCATGGATAATTTTTATGTTCTCTTAGAGTACCATAGTATGAGTTAATGGATTATGCATTTGTATTCAGTAACATCTAATAGTTTCCATGAAAAGCAATAAAAATTGGAAGTTAGTTAAACATTTGGGTGGGTGAGACCTTTTAAATATTAGCAGTATCATGAATGCTTAGTATTAACCATATATATCCTTTGCTTTATATTAGAATTCATTTAAATAAAATTATAAGTGCCAACGTAAATAAGGATTTCAGTGGCAGTGATGATCATAAATTATACATTTCTTTAAACTTTGCTTCATGTTTTCTGCTGCAAGTCAATCCTATTGATATTTCTACCAAATATGTACTTGGTAATTAAATTATGTACTCAATAATTGCAAAACTACACACATAAACTTTGTGCTGCTGACCAGGCATCTTTATTCTCACACATGTGGATATATCAAATAGTCAGCCAAAAAATATTGTGAAAACTCTGTACCCTTATGAACTCTGCACCCTCACTGGCTTTGTTTGTGTGTTTCTGTGGGCATATATGTTTAAATCTGAAAGTCACATTGCTCCATAGAGTTTGCTTGGGTTTTTTTAAAGAACATAACTGAGTAAACATTCTAAACCCTCTAATTAGTTATGGGTCATCTTTATGGGTTGATATGGTTGCTTCATTTACAACTCTGCACTTACTCATCCTTTCTCCTTAAGCCTCTACATCTTCATCTAACCTGGTATTCACTTGTAAGCAGCTTCATGGCAGCACCTGGCTCTTGCAGCACAATGCAAGGCAACTTCTGCTCTGCTTCCAACACAAGGGTGGTCCTTCACTTGGTAATATTCTCAGGTTGCCCAAATTTTTTTCCATTCCCCTTACAGTGGCCTCAGAGAACTCCAAACAACATTTTTCATTTTGTTAAACTAAGTAGCTCGACAAAATCAGTGAAAAAGTATAAAAGAGAGAAACAGTTACAAAGTGTATTTATTAGTGCTGTGAAAAGCTGAATACTTTTTGAGCCATCAGGTAGGACACATCTGTGGAAACTCCTCATGACCTTTTGGCAGATACTTCCTCCTACACTTATACCGAACTAGTAAGTCCATAGGCAGTCAAGGAAGCACCTTGCTACCTATCAAGAAGCAGATGTGATTCACCTGCAGTGATCCATCTTTCTATCGCTAATTTAAGTTCCCTCTGACAAGTGGTGACAGTTGCAGTGCTATTACCTGCCATTGGAGGGGGGCAAATAATATACATGCTTTTGATGGAGTGGATAGTACTAGCCAACTATTTTGCAAACAAAATCAAATATGACCTGGACATTAGCTAGTCAGGACTTTTATGACGTGTCTAGACTGTCTCTTCAGAAGAAGCATTATACCACCTCCTCCACTGTCCATATATGGATGCCAGCATTGGTTATTGGATATTATTGGATGTCAGCTTAGCCAGAAATGCAGCCATACCTGGCAGTGTGAGTGAGAAGCTCAAATATCTTGCCTTTCAATTCAGAGTAGATTTTCATCTGGCTGGTTAAAGCTATGAGCAGACTAAGTCTGCATCTGCCTGGAATGTAAAATATTTAAAATATGGGACATGGTGAGACTGATCTGAGATGGAGTTGTCATTTTTAGACTCTGGAGTAGGATGGGATCCGTTGGGCACAGGATTCTCTGTATTCTCATTTGGAATCTGATCCTCTTGTTCTGCCCTTTAAATACATATTATTACTTGTTTCCTTTGATTTCTTTTGCAGGTCTTATTCTCCATGCTCATCTATGGATAGCTGGCCCATCTAGACTTGTAGGCTAATCCACATTTGACCTATTTCAGATATTTTCTTCTTCTGTCAGATGAATGCTTCACTTACATGGCCCAAGTTATCAAGAAAGAATTTTCAGCTTTCTTTTGTGGTGTCCTTACTGCTAGAAAGAACTTCCACAAAGATATGTTAACATCCTCCTTCAAAATCCACCCTAATACTCTCCTTTGCTGTGATGCTGTGATGAAATTTGGAAAATAGATAACTACTATGAGAATACTGCTGGTTTTAATGCCATCATCTCATTTTCCCTTGCATTTTTCCATCTGCCTATAACAATCTGCTACCTCTAATCTTAAGTGTATATTATAGATTTAAGAACATCAAGGTAAAGATCAACTGTGAGTGTTGCAGTCTGCAATGATAATGGTCTGCTACATGGTAGAAATTCTTAGACATTATAATAATGTCAATTATCATCATTTGTCAGAGCCCAGAGATTATGATTTCATTCCCCTGCACTTACAGCTAAAAGCTAGGAAATATAAAATTATAATTCTTTTTTATAGAATGTTTTCAGGTTTCATCAATTAAAGAGGAAAGCTGCTTATAACATTGTTGAAAAGACAGCAATGAGGAAAGCTCATATCTTGTCACAGTTGTTTCATTCTGAAAAGTCTTGTTTGATGGGGGAGGGTGCTCCTATTTCTTCTTTAAAAAACACAACAATATGTGTATATTTATTCACAGACAGTAAAATATCTTTAAAAGAGATGTGAGGAAGGAGATTGAATCAAACAGAATCATGAAGCTCTATTTATCCTATTTCTACATGCAAACCTAGAGTACCAGAAGTGGCCAAAATAACATCCTCACAGGTGAAGTGAAAAAAAAAAAATTAAAATGCTTCTGTTCTGATGAAGAAATCTTTCATCACAAAATAATACAATGGTTCTGTCATCTAACAGAATGTATCTTTTTAAAGTGTTTGCTCTGTGACAAAATGAGGAAAATCATTTACAATCTCTGTTGCAGTCTTGTGAGGAAGCATTAATGTCCAAAAAGCACTTTCAAAGCCTCAGGCAGAATATACCATAATCACCTGCCCTCAACCTTTTTAAAATACATATCCTTAGCAATAAATTATTTTAATAATTTCAAAATAATTGGGGTTTTTTATTATTTTATTATCATTTTCATGGTTACGTAAATTTAGTATAAGTATATATAGAACATAAATGAATGAATGAATGAATGGATGAATGAATGAATGAATTTTTCAGGCCAGCAGTAAGGAAATGTTTCAGTGTGTTTTGAAAAGTTCACAATTTAAAATGATCTACAGAAAACCCTGCAGCTACCTGCTTTTACAGGGTGCACAGAAATCTAAGAGATTTATACAAAATCTTGGGAGGTGTGAATTGCATAGAGGAATTGGGTTTGTTTCTGTTCACATTTATTTAAGGTTTTCTAAGGCTTGCCAGCAGAGTTCAATGAATATTGAGTAAAAAAAAAACCCCATGAACTCATGTTAAAACACATTAAATACTTAAACATTCTTTCGTGTTATCTGCAAACTTTCCTTCATAGAATATGCTGGGTTTTTTTCAAGTAATTATTGCATAATAGACAGTCTAATGGCTATGAAAAGATAAATAATGCGAATGCTTAGGTTAAAATATTTGCAAAATCTGTTAAATCACCTATATTTTGCTATCTGTTCATGTTTATAAAAGTTTGCAACCAAAACAGTAATTCTGGCTTTTCCCTATTAATGCTTAACCAGATAGATGTTTCAAACTGCTAGAAGACAATACTTACAAGAGAAACAATAATTTAGAAAGTCCTAACAGTGATGGTGATGCTTTCCCTGTGCCTGGGAAGTGCTTGGCCCTACAAGGTGTCCTGAAGGGCACCAGGGAATGTGCTCTCTCCAACTTCAGCATACCTCTTACATTCATTCTCCACACAGGCTTCTTGACACGTTTCTGGCAGTGAAGAAGTCTCCACTTTTCAGTTAAATATAATGACCAGTTTTATTTGTTGCTTAAACCCTTACATTTTTTGGAGGTAATAGTTGAATATCAGTAGTTGAATATTAGTCGCATATCAACTAGCAGCTCTGATCAGGAAGAGGAATATAAACATATTGATTCAGATAACCAGCAAGTCCTGAAGCAAGCGAAATAAGCAGTAAGAGAATCAGACATTTCAGAAAACCCACAAAATTAAATACAGTTTAATAAAATGTGTGGGTTAGAATATTGGCCATATCTGCAAAAGTTAATGCTGTATAACTGAAAAACAATGGGAAATGTTTACAAAATGAAATATCCATAGTTGCTGTAGTTAAATGATTATTGGAATTTTAGAGACGTTGAATTTTAGAAAATGTCTTCTGCTTTAGTCATCAAACCACTCATTCAAAGGAAATATACAAAAATATATGGCAGATGATCTCTGATAAAACTAACATTTTGGGATAGTCTTTCTGTGAAGCACTTGGAGCAGGGTAAGGTTTACTGGTCAGTAATAAAAATTTGTATTTTTCTTTCAGAAAAACAACTGTGTACTTCTGAAACATGTCAAAAAGATTAAACAAGAGACCTCCAAACTTTTATTATTTTTGAAGGATAACTCAGTCTCATAATAAACATAGCATCACTGTTTGCATTCCGGTTGGAACTACCATCCGGGAAGCAAGGCTTCCTTGTGTTGCTGCTGCACAAGAAAAGGTATTAAGGGTGTATCACAACACTCTAACATCCTCTGAAGAAAAAGAGTTAGCCTTAGGATTAGGCAAGAAAATGAGTTACATTGCCTCTAAGTCATAAATTCCTCTAATTCCCCTACTCTTGCTTCCCAGAGAAATAAGAAAGTTTCTTTTCACCTTTGTCATGGAGTATCCTCTGAGATACTCCCGATTCTCTAGGATTCAGAATGTATTTATTAGTGTTTATGATTATTCTTAAAGCTGAAGTCATAGCCTTAAGGAAGTTAGGTCTGATACCTATAAAACCTCCACCCCAGCATCACCAGGCCAAGTGCTCAGGTGTATAATGTGAATTTTAGGTTTCTTCCTGGGGTAAAATAAGGAATATTTGTATATAGTTTGAATCTCTCCAGAAGTGACTATTGTTGTACGTGAAGGAAAATTGTATTTATTGACTTCTATTCAGTACTCTTCTCAAATGACAATAACTAACTCTGAACAGAAGTAGACAACTACTTGTTACAATACTTTCTCCCTCAATTTATAAACTCTGTGCTTCTTAAGAGAACAAAAATACTCCTTTAAAACTAAAAGCCTTTACTTAAAGTTTGTCAGACTGCAAGAAAATAGCTTATCAATTATGCAATACCAAGAGATTTGCCCAAGCCAAAAGCACCTCTCAGGTAACTTTCTTTGAAGTGACTGACAATCCTCTTTCCATTTCCCCTTTGTCACGCAATCCCTGAGGTGATATTGCAGACTGCAGCCCCACAGTGTGTAACAGAGTGTTCTGAGAGTAACATCAAGCATTTTCTGTTCAGCATATGACTGCTATCAGCCACTGATAACATATTTTCCACCTTGCTCACTACTGACAGGTAGAACTCGTCCTCAATCCCCCAGAGATGGGATGGAATGCAGGATTAGCCCTTTACTCAGGTGTCCTCTTTTTGATGACATCAAGTGGAACTCCTTTAGCAGCAGTTTCCCACAAAGGAGATCTGGCTTGTTAGGAAGAAAAGAAACCACTGGAAAATAGATGAAGCATCAGGACAGATACTAAATTTAGGAATGTTCTGTGTATAACATGTGGAATAACCAGAGTAGCAACCAAGCTTACTTTGCATCCCCAAGATGAGAGTGTTTTCTTTATTCTGTTAAGGATGCACACGAGGATGTGCCCTTTGTCATCTCTGGAAACAGACCTGGTGCCATCGATTGTCTGGTTTGACCCAAACAAGTCCTGTCACAACATGAACAGGTCACGAGACTGGTTAACCTATTTACTGCCAGTGTTACATGGCAGTTTTCTGTTCTTAACAGAGTTTATGAAGTGGCAGAAAAAGATATCCTTTGGAATTGAATGTAAGGAAATTATGGTTGCAGATGTATCCCTTTCTCTTCCCGCCCCCCCCCCCCACTGTGCTAGTTTCCATCTTCTTGGACTTGAAAGTCAATTTATAAGGCAACAGTATGGAGTATCTAATATATTCTTATTCTTCAAGAAACATTTAAAATAGGGATTTACATAATATTTTCATTCAGCTTTCAGCTGTTTTTTATTATGGAGTTATCTGGTTTTGTAGTACTTCAATTAATAGTTAGAAAATATTTTTTAAATTAAATTCTCAGATAAACACATATGTACAAATGATAGAGGCAGAACATTTACTCAAACCACTGTTTGTTATCATACTTCCATTTTCTGTTAATAACATCTTTTTATTTCTGTAAAAAAATTGTTTTCATAAATCACATTAAATTACAATGTAAAATTGCTCACATATCAAATTGAAAGTCTCTCTGATGGCAAATTTTATCTATAATATGTATTTTTTCCAACAGGGTTTACATTGCATGGTAGTGTTATAATTATTTTGAAATTTACTACTATTTTATGGTATTAGTCATTTAGAAATGAAAATGGAAGAAAATGAAACACTTTATTGTTAGAAGTAACTTTCTTCTGTAAAAGTCAGCAGGTTCTTTTATCTTCCAATGTTACCATGTTTTTTCAGAAATTCTATGTACTTACACTTAAAGTACTGTGAACACACAAAATAAAAACGGCTGATATTTTTCTTTGAGAGTCCCAGAAAGCTGTGATTTGTCACATCTCAGATGTATGTAATATCAACTCTCTCATCATGCACTGGGTATAATTTAGTCTGCCACAGGAATTATGTGTCTGCTTTTACACACTTTCTGAGACTTAGCACTTTGAGGGCCCTAATATCTATCTGTATATACATGGTTATATGTAAAGTTGTTTTTCTAGAGATATAAATACACACATATATATAAAAATACACTTTATGTCCAAACACACATGCAAACATGTTTACATACACATATATGTGTTTACATATACATTTGTGTATATATAAAGATACAAATATCAAATATTTAAAAATATGCATTAATAGTGGTAAAAATCAGTAATAATAATAATAATAATGATATTACTGCTACTATTGCTGATGCTACTACTACTACTACTACTACTACTACTACTACTACTGTTATATGATGTATTACTACATATAAATATAAAAATAAATATCCTATTGGGAAGAATGCACATAATGTTTCACCCATCCAGAAGTCTTTAAAGGGCCCTATGTAAGAAAAAAATCAGTTTAGGAGCAGATTAAGGAAGTTTTTTTAAGACCCATAGCCAAGCCTAAAAGGGACATACTGAAAACTCTAATATTGCCAGCCTAAAAAAGCTGGTAGAAATTCCCATCTGGTATAAATCTGTGCATCACAGGGACTTCAGGATGCTTTATCTGCAGTCTGGTTTCTAGTGGGGAGCAAATTTTTTTGGCTCCAGTGTACAAAAATAATTATTTATATCCTAGTTAGGTTTTACTGTGTCCCTATTGGCATTAGGCTGGCAACAGAAGAATCTAAATCTCCTCTCTAAATTTATGTCTCTTTCTGCTATGTCCATTCCAAAGCTTATATATGAGAGATTAATAGAGGCAAATTCTTTCAATGTGTTCCTTTTTCAAAAGGAATATTATGCTGTGTCTTTGTTTAATGTAGATAAAACTACTCCAAAAAGCTGTTTCAGCTGTTGAAATGTCCATAATTTTTATTTATTTCTAAGTAAAATCTAACGCAGAATGACTTCTGGGATCACACTGAGAAGATATTTCTTGTAGTTCTTACTCTTTCAATCTATCAGCAGAGAAGATTAACTGCAATGTAACCTGTGTAGTAAAGACTGAAGAGAAGGAAAGCTAGTTTCATTACAAAGCAAAAATATACATTAGAAGAACCCTTAAACAGTATTATTGGCTGTCAGTATTGTTTTTCTTTAATTTTGGGATGAATACTCCATCTGTTGGCTACAGTGGAAGAAGACTAATTAGGTAATTGTCTTGAACCAACATGTTTTAGTTGAAATCAGGATGCAGTTCCTGAAATTGGAGTGCACACTTTGTGTTTTTGCCAATTAGAACACAAAGCCATCAAAACCCTTTTTTGTCAGCTCTTGGGCAAGATATATAGTGCATTCCAACCATAAGCTTACTTTTTGGCAACTATATATATTTTAAGTTTAGAAGTTTTTATACTTAGTGGCCCAAAGATCACTGCTGAACATAACATGGTACCATAAAATCAGTGTAAAGCAGCCAATCACCAAGCTTTTGAAATCTGTGTTAGAATATTTATTCTTAGACGCCTTCTGCAGCAAACTAAACCCCTTCCTTTCTTTCTTCTGCTATGAACAGGCTTCACTGGGAAAAGAGCTGATCAGGAAACTTAGGAAACAGAGATATTTTGACATTTTGAGGTTAAACTGAAAAGACACTTCCTGGCAGGGAGCACATTTCATGTTCGACAAAGTGTTGCATAAGTACTGACAATTGTCGCCTTTTCCCATCCTTTACAAAGTCAGAATGAGTAAAGCTGCTTTCATACACACTGAAGGAACTGTGCTCTCTATTCTGTAATTCAGCCAGGCTCAACTTGTTTACTTTTTTACACCTATTTAGGAATCCAACAATGATATAAAATACTCATGAATGCTTTTCTGGCTCTTTATTACCTCCCTGTGTAAGAATAGAAAAAATTATCTGTCCTTTTCAGACTCATCCTGGGGTAAATCTATGCTTTTAGAAAATGTAATCTGGTTTTGTTGCTTTAAGAATTGTTAGAACATTCTGATTTTTTGCATCAAGAATATGATATCCAGCATGATTAATTCTACATTTATCATGCCAAATATAGGGTATATTACATTAAAAAATATGGACCATATTTTGAATGATAATGGAAATGCCCTACCAATCCTCTTCATACTGTTTTTCATTCAAATACAGAGAAAAAAATCCCAAAACACTATGGGTAAAATACTGGAAGTATAGTACAGCTTAAACTAGTTAATTAGGACGTGTGGATTTTTTAAGCTTAGGCATGAAAATATCTAGCATGCTCACCATCTTTCATTCAAAATCACTTGGGGTCATACAATTTCTTACATTCTGATACCTAATTTCCTGATTTTCTGTTGAAGCATGACTAGCAATATTTACTGACAAATTCACTGAGGCAGCAGTGGAAGTGCATTCATAAATGCACCCCATACAGTTTTCTAAATGCAACTTTGACAACCATTGCAAAGCAATAGTGCTACACTTTGTATCCCATTATGGATAATTATATTTTATCACATTCATAAGTTGCTGACATAAAAAAAAATACTGTGTAAAAGCATGGAGGAACACAGAGGCTTTGGCAAGTGTTGTTGCCAAAATGGTGGTATCTATTTAGTGTGAAGCCAAGTAACTGGCTTCCATATGGTATGGTTTTCCTCTAACCACAAGCTATGAAGTCAGCTCCATGGCAGAGCTTGGCTTCAGGACATATGCTGAAGTCATTTTAAAGGACAGTGAGGGAGGGCAGAGGAATTCTTTTTGTATGTGCACTGTTAACCAAGTGCAGTGTGCCTGTTCCCAGTGATCTCTCATAGAGCACCTTTACATAAGCAAAATCAGGGAAAAACTTGAGTTAATTTGCCCAAGCTATGGTGAGAAATTTTGAACTGCACTTAAAGGAAAATAGGCTGTAGCATGGTGAAAAACAAGAGCACTGAATAGAAATCATCTTACTGCTAACTTCAACAAGAAAAAAAACAGAAGAAGCAGCACAGAACATTCTGTACTTCTCATGATCCCTGATTTGTAAATGTCTCAAAGCAGAGTTCTGGCAGATGCTTTGTGTAAGAGTGATTGACTCCAGTGAAGTAGTTAGCCCAGCCCAGCCCTCCCTAGTGATCTGAAACTGCTTCTCCTTTGCTGCAGGCTCAGTTCAAGCTCTTGTAATAAATCATGCTGATGCCTATCCCTGAGATATACAGGTTGGACAATGGGGTGGCTCTTCACCTCCTGTTGCAGTTCACCGAATCTGTTAAAATACTCTAAAGAGTAGCTCATTTGTCACATTGGCCTGGTTAGGAAAAATGCTTTACACAGCTGTCTTACCACTTACCCAAGAAACAATGTTTTCTCAGCACTGAAGGCTTCTAGGACTCCTGTGAATTAAAAAAGGGTCACTACACATATTCTAAAAATAGGCAATTTTACAGAAAAAAGATGTTGACATCCTTCTGATCAACTTGTAAAGTGGATTCTCATTTTTAATAACTGGATTGATCTTTCCCAGAAAATCCTCAGCTAACTGAAACATTCCATATCTCTATATGTCTAAGTTATCTTAATACATTTTTGTACAATAATCTATGACCACTGCTTGAGATGTTGGAGATGTAGGATCACAGAATCACAGAATGGTTGGGTTTGGAAGAGACCTTAAAAATCATCTAGTTCCAACACTCCTGCCATGGGCAGGGACACCTTCAAATACACCAGGTTGCTCAAAGACCTGTCCAGCCTGACCTGCAACATTTCCAGGGATGAGGATAATATCGCTTTGTCACAAACTGTGTGAATATCCTTAATTGCTGGTGAATGCTGAGATTTTATATCAATTAGTGTATTTGATAAAAGAGGAAATAACCACTGAGACATAAATGTGAAATCCAGAAAATCATGCAATAAACCCTATTTTATAAATTCATATGAAAATAAATATATAAAGAAAAACGAAAAAAGTATATATACAAGCATATAAATGATAGTGACAAACGCTGAAGTTTTCAGAAATTCCATGCAGATGACACTATTCTTAGGTGAATTGGTAGTGGTTTGTTAATTTAGAATCTTACTGGTTTCATCCTGACTGATGTGGAATAAATGTATTTGTTCATGTGCCACCCACTTAATGTTTCACCTAGACTGGCTGTGGTTGAGCTGTATCTTTCATCGGAAGAGAATTAATAGTCACTGGAATACTAATTGCTGTTCTTTTTCAGGGGTTTAGATGCAATCTTGTCCATTCAATCTCAAGAGTTGAGGAGAGAGCCCAACAATTTAAAGACGGTCTTCATTTAGATAAAAATTCTTTTTGTCTACAAACTGGACAAAAAGGAAGAACGTCCATAATATATTTCAGAAGTCCACTGTTAATTTGCAAAACTTACCTATTTTGTCAAATATAATTATCAAACAGCCTTTAAAATGCTAAATTCTATTCAGGTTTTCCAGGTAGTGAAAAGTGAAGAGCATAAGAAAGATTGGACCTCACATGGGATGGATGACTCTTTTAGGAATTGCACTATAGCTGATTCTCAGACGAGAGCTAACATTGGCAATGTGTTGACCCTTGAGGATGGTATCTTCAAAGACAGCAGAGACAGTGAGCCATAAATTTGAGGATGGAGAGGATTGATTTTTATTTTAATAGTTTCTGAACAGCTTCTCTGGGGGTCTGAAGAGCCTTGAGTATTTTCTCAGGCACATAATTTTTAAGTGTTTTGTTATCTTCCACACTCATTATAAAAACATCATTTGTGTATTTGCATAGAAGAGGACTGTTAATTTTAGATGTAATACTAAGGCTTTATGGAAAATTGGAAAGCGGCTGCATCACGGAAAAGGCTTTGAGTTTTTACACAAGTTACCCAAAGCAAAAAAAAAAAAAAAAGATGGGTAAAATGTCACCTTAAAAAAAAAAAAACAACCAACAAAAACAAGCACACTAAAACACCCTCTGCAATGAATACTTGCCTTGTACAGGTTATATTTTAGCCTGGGCATTTGAGAATTTATAGTCTGAAATAAAAGGTTTGTGATTTACTAGACCTTTTTCTTACTTTGTAACTTTTGCAGGCTCTCATAGACCATGTAACACTTCTGGAACAAGTGTGTAAAATATTACAGAAACAGTAAAGATCACTTTTTGTTCTCCTTTCTCCATTGTATCTTACATTAGAGACTGAAGACTCTTTTCCAGAGTTGGTATTGACAAGAGTACATATAAATGAAACCATAATTTGTTAATTTCTTCAGTGCATCTTTTACTGAATATCCCCTCTCCACCTCCCAAAAAGGCACCAAAAATTAAAATAAAATTGTTGAGGTTATAATTAAAAGCATAATATTATGAATTATATCTCACTTGAGAGAAAAATTTCTTAGTTCTATGCTATGAGGTATTTTTATGTTTTGCAAGTAGTAGAGCATCTCTGTGGTGTCACTATCATCCGGAAAAATTCAGCTCTAATTTGTAAAAAATGTTGTTATCCCTTTTTTAATGCAGTTTTATTAGCTATAATTGCAGAAATAAATTATTCATTTTCTTCAACACCAAAAAATTACCAGAAAAGCAATCCAGGTTAATTATCAAGAAGGGTTTTAACATCGTTGTAATAAAAACCAGAAGAAAGCTTGTCCATACCTGTTTTTTTCTATTGGCACACCAGTTCGGGTTAGAAAGACAGAGACTTAGAGCAGGGCAGGCTAGAAAGGAAACCTGCAGGACTCCTGCCTCACAGCTTACAGATGGGTGCTCTCCTCTAAGGAGGGTTTTAGAGGCTGATGGCTTTGGTGTCAGGGCCAGAATCCTCTCAGTGTTCATTCCTGTGAGCTTTTCCATATTATCCCAACTTAAGAAAGGAAATTGGAGCCATGTTAAAGTTGTCCAGAGAAAATAAGTGGTCTCTGAAATAATATTTATAATCTTTAAATAGTTGCTCCTTATCCTCTTTCAGTGCCACCCTGTGCTAGGTCCTCTAGAATAAATAAAACTATTTTTACAACCATGTGATACTACTATGGTCTTTAATATGGTTTCAAACAGAACAAGGGTTTAATGTAGGGAAAACAAAAAATCTCCTAAGCCTGAGGAAAGAACAGTGTGTCTCAGGTGTGTGCTTGAATGGTGCTCGTCACCAGGCTTGTTATGTCTTATTTACGTGGATGAAAATTTCATATATTTGTCTGCCTTCTTGCCTTTAATTACTAATGACTATAGCATATATGACTGTCAGAGTGGGTGATTGTATTTACCAGACTTGCTTGTATTTTTTGTAAGTTAATTATTATTCTGACAATATTGCAGCATACTAATTAGCGGCAATAAAGGCACTGGAGAGTTTGGAGTGAAGGTATCTGATAAGAACCATCAAAGTGCTTGTTTGTCATCTATTTATTTAACCTAAGTAAAGTGAATTAATTATTTTTTAGAAATGTTAACTGAATATTTAGAAATATTATGTCTTGTGTAATAAACCTAAAATAATTTCTCCCCCCCACCCTAGTTTTAATAACAATTTATTTTATGAAGTTTCTCAGTTCAGCTTGCTTGAAGTAAATTCACTTTATATGAAAGACTGGTCTCCATTTTACTAGTGTTGGAGAACCACTTTCTAGTGACAGAAAATTGTGCCCAAAATTTATTTTACAGTTGAAAATGTCCAACAGTCATCTGGTTTTTCATATGTCTTTGTTGATCATGGTTTTAGTTCCATTTTGTTGGTTGTGTTTTGGTTTTATTTCCTTCTTGGAGAAGAAACATTCCAGTCAGTAACATCAAATAAATCCTAATCAGTGATGAACCCATAATCAGTTATGGACCTCATTGTTCTATAATTCCCTGAAAAGAGGTCATAGTGAGGTGGGGGCAGACCTCTTATACCATGCCTGCAGTGAGAGGATCAGAGGAAATGGCCTTAAGCTGAGACAGAGGAGATTCAGACTAGATATTAGAAAAAAATTTCCCTCTTAGGGTGGTCAGGCATTGGAATGAGCTGCCCAGGGAGGTGTGGAGTCACCAGACCAGGAGGTCAAGAGGCACCAGGATCTGGCACTGGGTGATGTGCTTTAGTGGTTTAATGGTTACAGTGTATAGTGTTGGGCTGATGGTGAAACTGAATGGTCTTAAAGGTCCCTTTTGGGCTTGATTCTATTATTCTATGATTCTATGAACTGTGACTACATTGGTCAGATTTGCTAAATTCTATATTTTTGAGGTTTGTTTCAAGATGGTTCTTCAATTAGTGATGTTCAGTTTTTCTTTCTGATGCTGAATTTCAGCACTTAGACAAGTACATCAATACCTGGAGAGCAGTAAGTACCTAAAGTGGATGACTTATCCCTTCCTGGCACTGCTATAGAGAAATTGGCTGAATTCCCTAAGGAAATATATTATACCGTTCAGTGACTACTGAGCGTCCTTGATTGTCCAGCTTTAAGACAGCATTTAAAAGTCAGGTGATGTCACCTGAAATGCAGTCAGGACATGCACTGCATTTCCCATCCAAACAGTCTAGTGTAATTCCCTCAAATTACAGGAAGCCCAGAATCCAGCTTCTGTATCAAAGCCAGACATTTATGCAGCAGGATGTGAGATCTACTCAACCAATGCTTAGTCATCCAAACACCTCCCATGTGGAGAAGACTTTCCTTCAAATTACCTCTTCCTTTGGGTTCAGTAGGGTCTTCAGGGTTTGTCCAAGAAACCCCTGGGGCTAGGCAGGGCTTAGTTGGGCCCTCTTACAAATTCTGTTGCACTAAGGGACATAAATAACAGTTTCTTTGCCTAATTGCTATTTCTTTGCTAATTTTGCAGAATAAGTGATTAAGTATCTTCTGTAGCAAGTTGTACTTGCTCTGGCTGGGATGGAGTTAACTTTCCTCATAGCAACCCATATGTTGTTATGTTTTAGAATTGTGTTTAAAGCAGTGTTGGTAACTAATGTTTTGGCTTTCACTGAACTGTGCTTGCACAGCACTGAGGCTTTCTATTTTTCCCACTGTGTCTCCTTCCCCCCAGGCAAGTAGGCAGGGTGGGAGTGGGTAAGAAGTTGGGAAGGGACACAGCCTGAACAGCTGATCCGGACTGGTTAAAGGGATATTCAATGCCATATTATTATCATGCTCAGCAACAAAAACTAAGTGGAGGAAAAGAAAGGGATTTTCATTTTGGCTTCTAAGGTGACCTTTGCTCAGAACTGGTTGGGCATTAGTTTGCTTATAGGAGGTGGTGAGGGACCTTCTTTGCATCGCTTATTCTTTTTTTTCTCTTTCTTTCACTTGAAAATTTGTTTTGACTTGACCCACAGCCCTTCTTAATGTTTTTTCTTCCTATTCTCTCCCATCCTTCTGGAGCAGGGAGTGAGTGAGCATCACTTAGCTGTTGGTAGTGTCCACCCAGCACAGCTCTATCTGGCTCAAGGGATTCAAGATAATCACAGATCTGACCAAAGTGTGCTAGACTGAATTTAAAGCTGTTATATGAGTTTTTCTCTGACTTGGAGGGCTGTTACTTTCTGGTCACAATGTTCACTTATTTGCTCCTTCACCTGACTTGTTGATGTTATGATCCAATTTATTGAAAGATGCCTCTGCCTGAATAGAGGTGCAAATGAGATCATATGTCAAAGTACAGGGTTTTTTTAACAGTAAATGTGAGGTAGAGAGATAGAAAGAAACAGGAAATTGGGGGGGATAGGGGGAGACAGTGACAGAGATCAAGAAGATGATAGTCACCATCTCGTGGATCCTGCACTGTTCCTTCCTTTTCCACAGTCTGCTATAGTGGAAATTTTTGTCTGGATGCATTAACTGGGTTGTGCTCACCTCTGCTAGGCCTGGATTTTGGGTGTTCCTGTTTCAAGTTCCTCTCTTCTCTGTTTATCTCAAGTTGCTGCTGTGGTGGCTTATGGCAAGTTCCTTCTGTGGCCTTGAGAGTGTTTAATGTAGTTGTGAACTTTAAGTCTCTTGCAGTTGCTCACTCCCTTTCTCACTGTACGTTCAGTTTGAGGAATTGACTGATTTCTCCTTTTGCAGTTTGCACTGCTTTTAGGTTTTTCTCTTCACTTGTAAAATTGTCTGTCTCAACTCACAATTTTTTATTTCTTTTTGCCTTCCCATTCTCTCCCCCATCCCACCATAGGGAAGGAGTGAGTGAGAAGTTACATGAGTGATGATTAGCTGCTGACTGGCATCAATCCACTGCACAAGCCAATCCTTTAAATTCAACTGTTGTCCAACAAATAGAATTACAATTTGAAGGTGTATTCCTTATTTTACACCATATTGATATCAATTAAACCAGCAGGACTTCACAGTTTTATATCAGAATGTTCTGTATTTGAGTTTTTCCCAAGACTGGTATCAATGAGCAAGACACAAACATTTATGCCAGTGAGACCATGAGCTGGGCCTGCATCACATGGAGCTGGTAGTGTGGCACTGCAATACCCAGAATCAATTCTCAGCAGAACTCAGAAGAGAAATATATTTTTTCTACTAGGCTTGCTGGTTTATACTTTCTCTGCTTTCACTGCACACTACACTACAGCATTATAAGCAGTTTAAGCCTATAAGAGAGTGAAGTTGGTTGTTTGGGGCTCCAGTATCCTTACTACAAAAGTTTCTTAAAAGCTAAAAATACACATTTACTGCTGCTTTTGCAGATGTTTTGAAATACAAGCAAATATATTTATGTGTATTTATATTTAGTCTAGACATGTTTTAATTTATTCTGCAATTTTTGAAAAAATTTCTTCTTAATTTTCCCTAAGTATTTAAAATAATTGAATTAGCTTAAGTTCCTATTCCAAATAACTGAGACAGAAATGGGTAATTTCATCGAAAAGAATTGCTAAGAGTGGATTTTATTTGGTTGTTGGTTTTGTTGGTTTTTTTCCCCTGGTTAATTAAAATTAGACTGTAGTTTAAATTGCTTTGGAACCATGCTACAGCCATTTGCTATATACTATATTACAAAAAGTAGAAGTGTCATGCAAGGTCAGCATGTGCTGTCAGAAACATTTGATGTTTGCGCCAAATTTCAGTGGAGGGTGACACTAACTGGATTTTCTATTAAGAAAATCTTTGAAGTAAGAGCAAGTGTCATAGTTTAACCATAGAAAAGGTGCATCAACATGAAATGTACACAGACTGAGCTTTCGCTTCATTTTAGATAATTAAGCACACTGAACTTCAACATTCTTGTCAGTCCTGACCTGGAGAGACTCCTAATTTAAAATATGTTTTCCAAATGATAAAGTTATTCAGAAATTTGTAAAAGCAAGCTGGAAAAAAAAAGGTTCCTTTATTAGTTGGTATGTGGTTGTGTTTAGTTTCTTCTCAAGTAGAGAAGTATGTTTTTCTCAAAGTGTATTTTGAAATCATATTTTTTAATAACACAATTGCAAATACTATTTTTATTTTATGAATTAGGCCTTAGAAAACGCTGCTAGTGAATAAAGCTACCATCATCGAGTATTCTATGGCACCTGGCTGCTTGTATAGATACAGCTGCAACTTTAATTACAAATAGGAATAAGTATAGGAACAGATTGTCTGGGATCTAAATGGATCTGGACAACAGATAATAGATCTCTTGGTTATGGACAGACCAAGAATGCTATTGGTATCTGTAGGTTTAGGATTAGCAGGTAGAATAAAGTGCCAGAGGAAACAGGAATCTCTGTTCCTTCTGCTTCTCTCCTGTCATGTTCCCTCCAATGCATTTCCACCATCCCACATCTGCTTCATTTCCCCACACCCACATTTCCAGATTATTGAAGTCAAATCTATACAAGCCTTTCCATCACAGGCAGACTGATGAATTATTTTGCCCAGCTGTGGCATTGTGTTTCCCATATTTCAGGGATAGGAAAATGAGTGAAGGAATGCACAGCCTTGTTCTCATATCACACTAGGAAAAGAGCAATATCAGGAAGCAGGGAATGAATGCTGTTCTAGATGCCTGATGCCTGCAGCTTTCATAGAGCCTCCTGTCTAAACAAGGAAATACGTACACATGTGGATGAATTATCTTCCCTGGAAATAAACACCTTTAACAACATATTGTTTTTAGAAGTAATTAGGACATTATAATCAAGTAAAAAAATGTAATCCACCAACACATCAGAGTCATCAGCAAAAGGCCCATGGAATTTGCTTAGACAAAAATTTTCTGTGTGATTCTTGTCCTAAATATTTTTTAAGAAATTATTCCACTGGACAGTCCAGAGAAATTCTGAGCTACTTAAAGTCAGTGCTAGAGAGAAGAGCAACACTTTACCATGTGTAGAAAACTGAAGGTGAACCTCTGGAAAGACAAATACTGTTATTGACATCGTATTACCATTAGTAGGTTACTTCATCTTCCTTTGCCTCATTTTTCCTTAAGAAAACGGCAGTAATACCTGACCTGTTTTAGACAGTTTAAAGATTCATGTTTAAAAATTAAAAATGTAAAAAAACCAGAATTAAGATATGGGTGATATTCTGAAAAGCATGATGAGCACAATGATAAACTGAGAACATCAAAGGAACTAACTAAAACAGCTCAAGCATTATTTTTGGGTTCTTGTCATTTCAGGGATTTGTGTATATGCACGTCATACACAAAATAGGCAATTTGCTGCATAGTTTTATTTAATTCAAAGTAATATTTTATAACAACAAGAAAACAAAAGCAGCAAACCCAACCAAAATAACAATAGCAAAATGCTATAAAAAATTATTTTCTGCAAATGTGCATATACATCATGAAAATAGCAAATTTTCCATGCCCATTTTTGTTGTTTAAATAATGCTTTATTAAGTATGCATTGGAACATATATATTTATATGATACAAATATAGTATGGATTTGGTATGAGCTAGTAGTTTGCTAAAGTCAGATATTTGTAGAGGACATGATTTCCTGGCAGCTCCAGCTTGTCACCACATTTTCAGTAAGCAATGCACTGAAGAAGCTGGCAGTAGTAAGATCAGCAAGTGTTCTTACACGATAAGAAGTGGCAGTTGCTCACACTGATCCTTTGAAAAAGAAATGCTCTGGAAGGATACTGTCAGAATTGGTAGGCTTGCAGTGTGACCTACCTTGATAGTATTTCCCTACAGCAAATCTTACTGTAAAGATTGTAAACACTTAAGGCAGTGGGATTTGACAGAAGTAATACAGGGTTGAAATTCAGGAAATTTTGATTTCTGGTCACTCTGCCCCTGACAGTATGTGCCCTGACATAGGGCGAGTCACTTGGGGTAAGTTGTACCTCTATGACATCTCTTTATTTTGGTGGACATCCACTTTACTCAGGGTGAGCATCTGCCAGATTTCCATAGCATGAGCTCCTGTGGCAGCAGGGCAGGTACCACTTCCAGGAAGTGGTGTCTTTTTAAGCTCCATAAGCCACCAAAGACATCCAGCCAGTTCTCCTGCAGACTCCATGAGAAGTGAGGCTTTTCTCCTGCTTTTCTCAGGAGCCTGGGTTGTACAAGTGTACTGACTAGATTTTATGCTTTCATCTTTCTTACTCTGCAAAATGTGTGCAGTAAAACAGGGCATGCATTAATGTCAGAACTGATGTAGAAGTTTACACATTACAACATATATTTACACTTTTGAATTCCCAATTTCCCTGAAAAACTGGATTTCTTATAAATTTAATATGGCTTTTCTTTTTTAACTGGAGAAAAATTTTCTCTTTTGCTCATTGTTAAACCTGATATTTCTGAGATTAAACAATTCAATGTCAAGAATATCCTACGCCACTCTAATCTGTATAAATTACAGGTATTTTTTGAAGAGATAAATTATATTACCCCTACTTAGATCAAAGTTTCTGTCTCAACTTTTGAGAATCTTTGAATAAAATATTAAAGCCCTGGAAACAACAGAGTTTTTATAACCTTAACTGCTTAGGTAGACATATCTTTTTACCCAGCTCGGAACATCTCTCCTGTAATATTATGTGTCTGTATCTTTACAACAAACATAAATCAGAAATATGAGCCATGACACAAGAATTCCTCACCAATTATCATCTTCAAAAATGAATAGATAAAAAAGAAAGTGTGATGTTTCTGAATGGTGTGTTAAATTATATGTCCACAGATAGCCATTTTTACAGTGAAATTAATTGCACTAATTCTTTTCTCCAGCACCCTTCCAAATTAATAGTACATATAATTACTGGAGTAGGATAGCCTCAAATTTTATAACAAAATTCATCAATTAAAATGTATTTTGAAAAATATCTTTACATAAAAATGTCACAGCAGTTATTAGGGAGCTGAAGATTTCAGCTTCCCTTGTTGAAATCTTCCTGATTTAAAATTTCTGAATCATTTCAATGATTTAATATGTCTATAAGATTACAGACTTCTTATGGGAGGGGTGTATCCCAGAGAACTGATTATCTTACCCCAGAAACAGTTAATCATGGATAATTTGCACATACTGTTATTATTTATATTTATTGCAGTGATGATGCATGGAAACAAACAAGAATAGCGCCTGATTGTACCAGACAAAAACAAAGCAAAAAGAAAAAAAAACAAATACCAAGAAGGATATGTGCTTTGCATCCAGCAAATTTCAGTCTGGATGAAATACGTGCATGGGAAATGAATATTTCACAGAATGTTGTGTAAGCAGAGCTAGAAGAAAACAGACATTACTTCCATGGCTGTAAGTGGGGGAAGGAGGAAAAGGGAGAAGGTAAGAACAGAAGGAAAGGAGTCAGAGAGGTGGGAGTGGAGCTGGGGCTGTGGGGAGCACCCTGGTACCTAACTGGCACAGTCAAGCAGGTTGTCTCCCCCAGGGTCCCTGCCAGCATGTGAGAACAATAGGGGTGTTTCTTAGATGGCAGGCACCACCCCAGAAAAGCTCCCTCCAAAGCTCACAGTGCTGCCAGTGCTATACTCATCTTCCTTTCTCTCAGGAGATGGAAACAGGGCAGGGAAGGATGCAAAACTAAAATACTGTGTGTAGCTTTCTCAGCAATCACCTGAACAAATGTGGATTTCTCAAACTGATCCTCAGCTTAGTCATTGCATGCTGTTCTGTTCCCTCACCTTGCTTAAGGGATTCACGTCAAATAAATACATTTCTGCAGTTGTATTTACTGTTTCCTGGCAACCACCCACCTTGGAAAAATAAAACCCTGGGCAATGAGAAAGAATGGAAGGCCATCTCCTGCCCCCTCTACCCACCTCTGCCAAGGCTTTCTATTCTTAATTCCACGTGCAGTAAGACAGTCTGTATCTAAGTTACTTTCCTGAGATGACAGCTATGCAAGTTAGGGGCATGTCAAGTCAGCTTGTTTTTTAAACTCTACATCATATGAAAAATTCTGATTTATAAAATTAAAGATGTGATTTTTTCCTTTCATTTTCTCAGCATGCTCATGCAGATGGTCTGTTTCAGAAAGGAAAATGAAACGGATTTTTAAAAGGTGACTTCGTACAAATAGCATTCTCATATAACACGAAAAATATGGCAGGAAATTAATTGAAGCATAAAATTAATGATGACAGAATTTTAAACAATAAACGGCTTTTGTGAGTTACTTAAATTCAGAGAGTGGGGTTTTTTTATTATATTCCAACAAAGTGCATAGGCAAAACATATACAGACATTCATCCAGGAAGCCATCCTGAAGAGTTCATGGCGAGTTCACTTGTAAGGGGAAACCAAGCTTTTCAGTGCAGTTTGTGCGTGTTTGTGCTCAGGTGTGTGAAGGGGTGGATTGCTCAATCTGTTGTTTCTTTTCCTTTGGTTGTAGTCAAATGTTGTGTGTCTCTTGTCCTTTATTATACAGTTAACTTATTCTTGGGCATTGCTAACAAGCACATTTAAAGAAAGCTTTAAGAAGGTAAACAAAAGGATGCCAGCAGTGAACCACACCAAAACAAAGGTCTTTAGTTCTTTGCTCTGATTTCAAGAGAGACTGCAACAAAAGCATAGGGAGCAAATATATATTAGTTCCCCAGTATATTCTTCTAAACTTAATCATTAACTTGTACATCAGCGACTTGAATCCTCAAGCTTAACTTTTTTTAGGGGAAAAAAAGAGTGTAATGCAGCTACACACAACTAGTATCAATTACAGTAAATTGTGAAGAGTAAAAATCAGATAACTTCCTGAAATTATGTGAGGTTAACCAAAAGCTTAATGACCCACGGAGAAGAAGAAAAAAAATGCAGTAAAACCCATTGAATCACAGAATCATTTAGGTTGGAAAAGACTCTTAGATTGCTAAATCCAACCATTAACCCACTATTGCCAAGTTCACCACTAAACCACGTTCCCAGGCGCTTCATCTATGTGCTTTTTTGAACACTTCCTGGGATGGTAACTCCACCACCACCCTGGTCAGCCTTTTGGGATGCTGGACCACCACTTCAGTGAAGAAATTTCTCCTAATAGCCAGTCTAAACATCCCCTGGGACAACTTGAAGCCATTTCCCTTCGTGCTATTTGTTGGTCTCTTGGTGAAGAGACCAATGCCCCCACCTGACTACAATTCCTTTCAGGTACTTGTAGAGAGCATTAAGGTCTCCCCTCAGCCTCCTTTTCCCCAGGCTAAACAACCCCATCTCCCTCAGCTGCTTCCTTAAGCAGGCACCAGTCTCAGTGGTGCATCCTTTGTGCAGAGATAGAATCATTTATGTTGGAAAAGCCCTCTTTTGGATCACTGAGCACAGCCATAAACATTATGCTACACCATGGGAACAGCACCTACATGTGGCTGTTTGGATACACAAGGGTGTCCTGCAGATCCTCAGTGGCAAACAGTCCTGTATGTCACGGCACAGCGAGGCCCATGATGCAGCTGAGAGATCAAGGAGCCACTGTCTTCTAGGACAGAAAGAAAAGGAAAGGAGACATCCTTCTTTCCAGTTTTTTAAAATATCTTAAATTTTCTTTCCTTTCAGAAGAGGTAGGCTAACAGTAAGAAGACAGTTTAAATTAACAAGCTGTTGGGGCAATTAAGTTTATAGTCTAGATGCTAGATTCTATTCACCTTGCAAGGAGAGGAAAAGCTGAGGCAGCAGTTTTAATAACACCTGGTCTCAGTGATTTGCAATGGGATTTAGACATACAAGTCTATTTTAGCTAATATCACAAATACATTGAATTAAAAAAATTCAGAAAAGTACTGCAAAACTATGTTTGGAGGCAGGAACAACAGAAGGTTTTATCTTAAGAGACTATGTAGAGAAATCCTTTTTACTGTAGGAAGAAAAGCAAAACTTCACATCATGTGATATATAAGTTTATGAATCATATAGGCTAAAATCTATAGCCCTTTTCAATACCAGAAGAAGAGGCCATTTAAAATGAAAATGCAACAGATTCAAAATGGGAGGTCCTACTTTTAACATGTAAATAGTCTATGCAACTCTGTACTATATAGAATAGTGTTCAAACAAATAAAATTCTAGGATTTAAAGTAGTATTTATGTAAGACTACTAACAGTCTGTGAGATTAAAAAGAAATAGACTGTTAAACAAACTATTTCAGTGTACTGAGCAAGCAAGACATTTTCTCCCCAACTTTTTTTTCTTTCCATCTCTAAAACAAAGACTTGAAATATTCATTTAAAGTTTACTTAAAATCTTTTTATGTTCTAGTTAGACACTGGGTTTTTCTGTGTGTGCCTGTGTCAAAAAAATCCTACCAGAAGTAACACTGAATTCTCATTTTCCTAGTACAATAGAAAAAAGATGTGTGTTTATGGTAAAAGGGAGAATCACATAAAGGGAGGAATCTTACAGATGTAGATGATATTTCCTAGTGATTAAAGAAATACATGATTTGTAGTAAGGGGGAACTTGATGTACTCAGGCAGCTGCCAGATGAAGAATGCAGCAAAGCACAAATTGTCTGACACTGCTTGAAGTTGGTTTTTTTACTGCAAAGGGGAGGGACAAAAAGACCTTTTCAGTTTGACTCTGATCACTGAAATGAATTAGTTGATTCTGACTCATGAGACCCCATGATTCTCAAGGAAAAAAGGAGAAAGAACATCACAACAGAGACAAGAAGCCTAAAGAAAGCAAATTTAAAACTCCAGGGACTGGTATGTTAGACTATAAGAGGAAAATCTAAATTTTTTTTAAAAGGGAGGCTCAGGAGAGTTCTGAATTCCTTAATGATATTATATTGAGGACACATTAATATTTTTCAATGAAGAATGTTGGATCAGAAGTATAAAAAGGAATCATCATGACTGAATCACAAACTATTCAACTACATGAAGCTCAAACTTAAAGTAGAAACAAGTTTAGTTTATTAGAGCTGAATACAGAGGGATGCTCACATATGTGGACAGAAAATCAGAAAAACACAAAGCTTTCCACAGCTACCAAGAGATGGAAATTATATGATGGAAACATTTTTTAATTTTATAAGGACCAAAGTTCTATCACAAACGTGTTTTATTGTTGCAATAGACAACCTTCTGTTGCCTGTGAAGTAATACATCTTTTTTTCCTTAAGCTTTGGATGATCTTGGATTTCCATCTTTGAGCCAGGCTAGAACTAAAACTGATGTATTTTTCTGTTGAAAGAAAATTCAAATTATGCTTCTAGTAGCTGCCATTTTTTCAACTTGAATTGCAAAGTATTCCCCTGACTTTTAATTTTTACTCCAGGTAATGCATGGTGGGAATGATCTGAAAAGCTTGAAATCTCTATCTTATGCTGCATAAAAAAATGTATTCCTCTAGAACAAAGATATCAAGGCCTGGATTAAGGAGATCAAATTTTAATGTAGTCAAAATTAATTCTTTTTCCAACACACAGCAGTAGTGTAATTGACAGATGATTATATATCAGCCTTTGCCAAGAATATTGCTAAGCTCTTTAAGTCTGGCAAACTCTGTGTTACTTTGTGATTGGTAGAAAAATAATCTATAATTTTCTCTTGGGGAAAGGCCAATCTTATATTAACTCAAATGTTACACCATGCTCTTTCCTTCACAAAATTCCAGCTGCACACACTGGATGTGCTCCTAAAAAGATGGATTTTATTTATTTTTAAAAGAATTAAAAATTTATTTAAGTAAATGAGCTGGTCAAACTTGACGTTCCAACTCTTAATATTGTTGAAGATGTTAAGATGCTCTTGGCTTCACCTCTGGATTTCAACTCACAAGTGAGTTATTAAATTAACGGTAACAATTCATTATCAAGGATTATAGCAAGTCACTGAGCCTCTGTCGCTCTTTCCCCTCTGTCTCTGAGTCTGAGTAAGTTTCTGCTTGTGCAGCCCAAATACTTACACTCTGAAAAGCTTTTGGTCATACACTCTTTTGATTATTTTGTTTGGTCTAATGGGATATTTGGGATTTTGAAAGCTTTTTAAGAAGTGTGAACTTCTTAGTAGATAGCAATTGCTTGAACAGTATCGCACATTGCCATATCATATTTGTAATGTTAAGATTATTTCTATACATATATGCACAAAAGAAACTGCTGGAATCAATCTCATGAGAAGTTATTATTTTTAAATAGTCGGTGTTACTGTGTTACTCAAATAATAGTTTAGCACCCTCCCATCCAGAAGAAGGCATTGACCATCTCAGGCCATTAAGGCACATAGAGTTTATCAGTGGTCTCCTTCAGTGACCAAATAATGTTGCAGCAACTGGTATTTGAGAAAGAATAATTATCAAATCTCACGAATTTGTTATTTAATGCAAATTGAAATAAGTATTCAAATTTTACTGAATACTCATGCCTTTTTTTGTCATTGATCTTTTCACATTTTCCTCTTATTAGCTTGGGTATGGTTTGAGGGTTTTCTAAGAGGTAAACACTGTTGACCCTCATTTGTATGGGCAGGCTGATGAAGCTTTGATATTTTTAATTCAAACCAGAGGAAGATATCATTTAAGTCAGGTAAAAATTGTGGGCCTTGACTGATTTGACAGTGCATGCCTAGAGGGAGTTGCATCTAATCTGCTATTGAATAGCTGGGTGCCATCTCATCCTCTGATATCTGAGCTGAAAATGCACTGCTGGTAGATGGCCCAATTGCTTCTACTTGAATGACAAACTATATAAGTGATGCTAACTACAAGGGTATTTTGGGGCTGTAAAAACAAGAAGAGAGAACCATAGGAGGGTACAGTTAATTACAAAAACAAATTAACTGACCAATTCTGGCCTATATTTCTTGCTAAACTGCCTGAGTTAGTTATTTTTCACTGACCAAAATAATTACGTTGCAGTTATGCATATATTCAAACACAAGTCATTTGCTGTCTCAATAAAAAGAGGGAACAGCTGAGATCTGTTAATCCTCTTCTTTAAAGTAAATGAAACAGTCTCTTTGCTGTCAGTTGCTGTCCTTTAGGACAAATAATCCATGTACTTCATGCAGAAAAAGAATCAAAAATGCCTTCATGATAAAACATGCTTCTTTGAAAAAGCACTTCTGAAATACTAGTGCAAAAACTCTTCTGAGACAAAATTGGTAAAAGTTCATTTTTAACGAAAGGATAGCTTTCCCAAAGTGCATCCACATTCTGATTATGATCAGAAGGTGTATTTGACTGCAGAGAGTCCAGATCCATATGTCATTAAAAGGACAAGCATAAGTAACCTTTTCTTTTCTAGAAACATTGCAAATGCTTAATTAGGATTGTAGTTATCTCGGGGGTGACAGTACCTTTACATATATCCTAAATGACATTTATTACCAGAACCTCATACATTCAAATGCAAGAAAAACTGGGGAGGATCCTTAGCTGTGAGCACTGCAAAGGAAGCTCGGTAATGAATCCTGGCAATGAGGCTCTAATCATTACTTTCATGGCAATTATGCAGTGTACTGAGCAGGACTTCAACTCACAGAGAAAAATGGACAATGAATACTGAATTTTAACTTGCCTTTTAAGACATTCTAAACTAATTTAATTGGGATCACATAATTACTCAAAAGGCAATCTCAAGTGCATTATCATCCTCCTGTGTCAGCCTTGCATGCCTTGTTATCCTGTTAGAGTGTGTCAAAAAAATTGTCACAGGAGACTGAATCTTCCAGAGGATAATAACCCTACTGCTGCTTCCTCAAGCCTTAAACCTGAGATTTGAAATAATGAGAGGACTCTGCTGCTGGGAAGAACATTTTTTATTTTGAGGGGATTTTTTTTAAGCTAGACCACCCATTTACATCTGTCATAGGGCTTTAAAAACAATATTTTGAACAGTGGAATCTTCATGGGTTTTGTTCACTGATTTATTATACACTATTTGCAGAGGTATCAAACAGTCCTTTGCTTGCTGGGCTATATATATTCCTAATGATCCCTTTCCATCTCTGTAGAAAAGAAGGAACATGGAAATTATAGTTCTTAGGATGGCATCGCATCTGTTTTTTACAGAAAGTTTACAAGTAGAATATATTCTGACTTTCCTTTCCCTTTCATTTGAATCCACAATGAAGTTTGATAGCATACTGCAGCAATATATGTCTTGGTGTCACTGTTTGTACCATTTGTTACCAAAGAGAGAAAAAGGCACATGAGCATTACCAACTAAATTCCTTATTTACTTGTTATTCATGCCCACTCTCAAAAGCTTTGAATTCTACAAAAATGAAGGAATCTGATGGAACAGCTAAGAGAAATAATTTCAGACACAGTCTTCCATCAAACTCAGCTTTTACGTGTCAAAAAGCAAGATAATAAAATTCTTCTGCCACTGCCATCAGTATTTGGACTGGGAGCTTAATGATGCACAGGGATATTGTCATTGCCACTCTGTTCTCAAAAGCGAGTATTAGACTGTCTTTCCTGCATTTCTTTTTACTTGGTAATCATTCATTTCACCAGCAGCAAAGGTAGCCCTTCCTGAACTACTCCCTCCCTATTTCCAGGAGCCATAGGTAACCATGTTTTATATCCACAGACACTGGAATTTCTAACACTACTCTCCAGCTGGAAGTCATTGTGGATTCTTAAATTTTACCTGAAAGTTCATTGCTTTGCATTCTTTTGCCAGACTATACAAAGTTCTGTATAGCATGCATGGTGTGAGATTCAGAAAGGAGAAGCATCCCCTTTCATTTTCCTAATTTTCTGGGTGACTCTTTTAAAATCAGCTGAAAGAGAGACAAGCTATTGCTGACAGCAGGCTTGGCTTGAACAAAAGAGATCAATCTATAACCAGATCAGTCAGTGCTGCAAGTGCTCCCAGCAGCATTCATATCTTTCTACTTGAAGTGCTTCCATTTGGAACTGCTATGCACAGATTTTCTTCCTCTCCACTTTTATCAGCAATGGTGATTTGATGTCAGGTTTTAAGGACAAGTAAATCAGCATAGAGCAATTTGAGAATGACTCTGTTTCTAAAAATTTTTCAGACAGAACACCCTAGGTAATCAGGCACAGTTATAGATCAGGTTTAATGTGGTGACTGGGCATAGCTTTCTGACCCATAACTGAAAGGAGATGACACACTAACAAAGCTAGTTCAGCATACTATAGGCTCAGAGATGAGGGAAGGGCATTATTGGCACACAGTGCTCCATGTACAACCCAGCTGAATCTATCCTTGCTGCATATCGAGAGAAATATCTGAGTGTATTTTTGTGACTGGATGTGATGGTGGGAATTGGCAGAATTTAGGGGCAGAAATGTTGGAGTATAAATAACCTGTGAACCATGATGGTATTGCTGATGTGGTGAGAAGCAATTAGGACCTCCCTAATGCAGAAGGGCTTAGAGCACTTGGGAAAAAAACAATGGCTTCATCCTATTTTGACTTCTTATGGGAGGGAAAGGAGAAGAAAATCAGTAGAAAACATATGTCTTCCATGGACACACCACAGAAATAACCAGAGAAGGCCACTGTAGGCAGCACACAACACCATTTTTTATCGACTTTTTTTACACTCCTGAGCACACAGGGTTAATTCGTCCCATCATCTAGAAGCAATTAACATGTCAATTATGTGACTAATGGAAGTTAAGAAACTTAAATTACAATTAAAAAAAAAACCAACCAAACCAAAACTGGTTTACACCATTACTGGTATTTGTTTCCTGGCCAATAAATGAAGAAAATAATTATTTAATATTTTATAACTTTGTCAATATATCACCAGCATATGTGATGTCTTTTTAATAAATATCACTTGTGTGATACGTAAGCAGCAGTAAAAGTTTGGAGTTCTTAATATAAAAATAAGTATGTACAACATCCTTCAATTTGCTGATAACTAAAAACTACTACTTTTGTATCAAATTAACCATAAAACAAGATAGCTGTATGACAATTATACTATTTTAATAAATTCTGTTTACATTTACTAAAAAGATTTGAAGAAACTGCAAACCAAACTGAATTATACTCATTTAAAATGTTTTTAAATATTTTTACTTTTTAAGCACATATATTTTTAAATCTAAGCAGCTTTTCATTGCAAAAATTAAGAATTAAGAAGTTACTTCATATTTGCAGAAGTTTGGTCCATATCTACTCACAAACTCCTACAGTTACCAAATAAAATATGTCAACAGAAAAGCAAAGCTTAAATAAGAATCTGTTGCCTCTCATCCTCATCTTGCATCAAACACAGACTAATTAAAATGTGTATTACGATAAGTTAGAATTCATTATATGCAATCCTCCAAAAAATGAATATATTTTTCTTTGTTTCTTATTGCTTTGTTTTCCATACTGCTTTGTCTTGTGCATTCATTAAACATATAATTAACTGGATTGATATGAGCATGTGAAAAAATATTTTGGGGTTTCTCTTCAAAGGAGCTTTCTATTTTTACAGGTATAACTCAGTCCTCAGTTGTTTTCTAGGTATAATGGTAATAGAAGTAATTATATACTCCTTTATCAATATATTCTTAACTATCACTCACAGTTATTTACATGTGAATTCAGAAATGGCATTTTACTTACTGCTAGGCAGCTGAACACTGTCACTGGTATAATTTATAACAGGACTAATTAAAATAAATGAGATTTCTATAATGTTCTTTTCAGTGTTTGCTGCTTGAACTTTATTAAAATATTCAATGCAATAACAATAAAATCCTTATTCAAAGTAATAATAGACATATATATTTAATTCAATGTTAACTTGCTTTCTGTCAAATTGAAAGTAGATTGAAAACTCTTTAATGGCACCATGGTGGTTTTGTTTTTCTTAATGTTTTCAAGTAGTTCTCTGGAGGAGTGTCCTCATAGAATCATAGAATGGTTTGAGTTGGAATGAGGCCTTGAAGATCATCCAGTTCCAACCCCCCTGCCAGGGACAACTTCAACTACACCAGGTTGCTCAGAGCCCCATCCAACCTGGCCTTGAGTTTACCAACCTTGCTTCACCCTCCTGGTTATTCATCCCAGGAAACAAAGCTTTAAAAGGACTTTTTGTGTAATCCAACTTACTGTGTTTCTTCATTTTTTCTTAGTTGCTAGGGGAAAACAAGGATGTTATTGATATGAATTTCAACAGCCTGTAGCTGTCATTGTTTTTAATATTTTTTTTGCTAAATGTCATTTTCACAATGTGCTATTGGTTATTTTCTCCTGACTGCATAAATGGCTCTTGTCACCTCTTTGCATCCATCTCTAAGGACAGTGCATTGCCCTCCTTTATCATAGTCATGAAAGGACAATAACAGCATTCCGTGTTCAACAAGCATTCAGCTCTTCCACCATAACCAAATGTAGAAGACTATACTTTAATAAATTACTTGTTACAAATACTCTAAATATACATTCTTGCTGTGGGGCCATTCTGTTAGGACAAAGCATCAAGCTAATTAGCAATAGCACACATGCAAATTAAGTTGTTCATCTTAAAGAACTTTCCATAATGCCCCTATGATTAGGAAAGCAATTAAAATAGCAATTCCATGTCATTATTCATCTTTTTAATAAATTGTGTATACTAGATTTAGTTCATTTTGGAAGTCCTAAATTAAAATATTTCTTTGCATTATATTCAAGTCTTCGTATTGTTTCTTGGTTGTATTATTAGTTTGTATATTTTTAATTAATAACTCCAGCCAAATAATTAAAAAAGTTTTCCATTGCTTCTCATACTTGAAAACAAACATTTATAAGAATACTGTCCTACTATGAAAAAGTGGCTATAGAATGGCTGTATCTTTATGACTCTTTTATTCTAGCAGGAGAGACCATTTGCATTATGAATTTCTATCCACTGTCTCTTTATGAGAGACAGAAATAGACAGTTCTGACCTTAAACATAAAGGAATGAATACCTTTTTATACCCATTATTTCACCTGCTCACAGTTTCATGCACAGGTAGCAGTGCAGTGAATTCAAACCCTTGTTTACTCCTCACTGACCTCAGTGATAAAAAGTTTGGGACTACTACAGCTGTGGAGGCAAGTACGCCTCTGTGCTGTACCTGTAAGAATCTGTTTCTCAGGACAAAACATTTTCACAGTTAGGAGGAAAGATACAAGGTAAGAAGTACCAGCAGCCAGCCTTTCATCTGTTTGCTGAATCCCCTCTCTGCCCTCTGTATTAATGAGTCCATATGCCTAACACACTGATATCTTTAATTTATCAGTTTATAAAAAGTAAAATCAATTCTCTCTTCAGAAAGGGGTTGGTGTAACATTTCTTCCTGCTCTTTCTCATATCTTCTCTTCACGTGACCTGTGAGCCCTTCTCAAGATGAGAAGGAAAAGCTGAAGGTGTTGCACTGAAAGATGCTCTGTGTGGGCAAAGGGTGACTCCTTTTGCTTTGGAATGGCATGACACAGCACAAGGTGGGAGACAACTGCTGGGAAACAGCTCTGCAGGAAAGGTCCAGGGAGCCCAGCTTAACACAAGCCAGCAGTGGGCCCTGTGGCAAAGGCAGCCCCAGCACCCTGGGCTGTGTTGGCAGTGGTGGAACCAGCATGTCTGTGGAAATGATCCTTTCCCTTCGTTAGGCACCGGTGGGTCTGCATCTGGAGTAGCATCCAATTGCTAAGAAAAGAGGTCGAGCGGGAGTGCTCTGGAGTTCCAGGCAGGGCCTCCCAAAGTGGCCTATGCTCTGTATGCCATGGAAAGAGAGAGGTTGTGTCTCATTCCATTTCATTTCTCCATCACTGTGATGGCCAATTCACACTGGTACAGTTCATCTGGTATGAAAAGGGAATTTATTTGTGATCTCCTTGTAGCTGTGCTATTTCCCACTCCATCGAGTGTCCCTCAAGATGAACCTCTAGGGGATTTCTACAACTAGTGCTATTTCATTCTCTTAATTTCTGTCAAGAAGGTAGGCAAGTCAGCTTAACACAAAATAGCCCAACCCCAAATGCTGAAAGAGTATCTCTATTTTAACTAAACATTAGGATCACCCTTGAATCCCCCTGAAAAAAAAGTATTAGAAAAACTGTACAGGGCAGCCCATATTCTCTGGTCATTAAGAGCCAGTACAATTTTTTAGCCTTTCCTCCTATATCAGTAAGTTCCTTTCTTTGCCTTCCAAACCAATATGACTAACTGCTTTTCCCGAAAGCTTCTTCAAAATGCTTTCTAGCTCAGAGATTAGTGCACTGTATTGGTCTCTTTTATCCCATGTTCTTAAAGCCAAATGGTTTTCATTTAAAAATGGCCCTATGGTCTGAGAGCAATGGAAAAATGAGCACTGGAAATTTTAGACTCCAAGATACTTCTTCCTTTGCTGACCAAGTTGTAAATTTGTATCATACCATAGTTCCTAGCACAGCACATCTTTACATTGAATCAATATGGATGTGTTGGATACTGAAGTGTGCTTTGATCTTATTTTCTTTCCCCCAAAGATAACTTTTACAGTAATCTTTGTAGCCCTTTTTCAGCTTGTTCTGTAGCTCAGATGGCGTGATATACTTTGCTAAGAAATGCTGCTCAAGAAATGTGGGAAGAAAGAAAAATAAAACAAAGCAGCTAATAGTAAGGTGTTGGAGCTTTCAGTTTTGTTTCTTTCTTTTGAAATTGGTTCTTGGAAGGGAAACAAAACCCCTGAACATTTTTGAATATCAGAATTATGCTGGCTGAGCATTTTGGGTGAGAATGTGGGTATCTTTATGCCTGTACCCTGAATTCTCTCTCTCTCTCTCTCTTCACACTTTTTTTTTAAGTTCATCTTTGTCTAAACTGACATATCTCTGGGCATTTTTTCATCTTTGCAAAAAACATTTTGATATTTACCTAATGGTGCTTTAGAGCAACTTATTCTGCTTTTGCCAATGATCTACTCTGTGCAAGCCTCCCGACGATCCATTCGAATAGCCCATGACAGATTAAAGCTTACAGAAGTGTAGAAGGTATTTTGTGTGTGGTGCAGAGTACAGGGAAGGTAAGGGGTGGGAGAACATGAAGACAGTGCCCGTCCCAGCATGTCTCTGCTGCTCATGTGTGAAGGTGACAGGTGAGCTTTGCTTGCTGAGGAGCTCAAGGACAGCACTGCTTGACCCTAAGCAGGAGATGGAAGGAGCTGTGTGCAGCACAACCCTCTTCCTTTCACAGGAAGGTCGACCATGATAACATTTGTTTGCAAAGAGTAAGTTTTAGATTTTTACTTCTGCTGGCTGCTCCAAATGTTTTCACTGGGGAATCCATGCCTAAGGTGTTTCTGAGTTCAGACCAAATGTTTCTGATTCATCTAGAAATCATTCAGTGTTTCCATCTGTATTCAACTTTCCATTACATCTTCCAATTCCTAAATTGCTTAGAGAAGAAAAAAGAACCTTTTACAATGTCAGTTATTTCCAAAGTCTTGGTGTAGCAATAAGAACTGGAAATTTGCAACAATCTCTCACATTTTTCAATAAGGAGGAAGGAGGCACACTGCCATTTATAGGAATTTATTGCCAGCATAGTTTTTGTTTGCTCCAATCTCTCACCAGATGAGCTATGTAAGTAAAGGTAAACCTTTCAGATTATGTATTATTTTCACTATCTCAGATTTTACAAACATAAAACTACTGCAAAACATTTACCCTTCACAGGTAAGTTACTCCTTCCCAGATTGGGTTCCTATTGCAAAATCAACAGAAATGCAAGAAATGCTACAATTCAAGCTTTTCAGAGGGTGGTAAAATACCACCAGAGAAATGAAACTGTAGAAGATGTCAGCCATCTGTTGTTTAACCCAACCAAAATGTATTTATTGCAATTCTTTCATGAGGACTGTATCTTTAGAAGCCAACACAAGTACATTTGTTGGCAGCAGAAGACCTCCTTTAATTGTAATAGGAAGAGGAAACATTCCACTTTCCCTGATGATACAGAATTTGGAGAAATAGTAATTTGTATCAACAAACCCAGAAACATCCTAAATGAAGAATCCAGCTAACAAACACATTGTACGCTCTTGTGTGGCTGACAAGATGTTCTAATATGAATCAGTCAGATGTTGGCTTATAAACAGAAGTCTGCAACACATTCTTTCTTACTGACTCACTCCATTTCATCCAACATGGTGTTGTCAGAAATAGAGAAAGATGGCAGCAAAATGAAAATCAAATGTGAAAAAGACCCGAAAGAGGCTCTAAAAAATGCATATATCTTTATTAAATTTTAAGACTTCAAATACCTTTATGTACGTGTCTGTTTTAGTTTGGAAAAAAAAAATCTGATATTAAATGATTTCTTTATTAAGGTATTAACACTTCCAAAGCAAATTAATCACCAAAATGATAGACATATTTTTCAAGCATGGATTTGACTGATGACAACAATTAGCAGCATAATAGCATATTTGTTTCAAGTCCAAATTAAAATTAGAGATTCAAGAAGCTGTTGTTCTTTGGAAACCCATCTAAGAACATCACAAGGATTTTTTGATACTTCTATAGTGAGAAAATTCAGCAGTTCTCATTGTACTGAAAATAAAGCCAATATTTTCAAATATAGAAAAGCAGGACACATAGAAATATAGATTAAAACATTCTTTTAAAATAGCCTTGCAGAATATCATTCTTCTGAAATGGCATTACAAAAAAAAAAAAATCAGGTGGATTAATGTGTTATAGCATTTGTGGCACACAATTATACTTAATTTATTCTTTAAGGGTTTTTTTATCTTTTGTTTGTATCACCATAGGAATTTTTTTTTTTCTCTTTCATTGCCCCTTTTTTTCTGGACAAGGATACACTTTATTTATAGGAAAGTGTGAAAAATAGTTCATCATTATGTTATTAAAAGCATTGGGAAACAAGACAAATTCTGCCTCTGGAAGCTGCATTTCCTACAGTAATAATTTTTAAATTAATTTGAGCTTGTGTTATGAAATTCTGGCTCCAATGAAGGGAAGAAATATTGTTATTGATGTAAATTGAACCAGGATGTCATCCATAAAGTAATTTCCTTCTTAACAGAAAACCTGATTTAAATATGGAACTTACAACAAGCCCAGTAGAGGAACTAGAGACAAGAGCTGGGTGAAGGAAAAGCAATCTGATTGTTGATGTTTTTATCACCATGAAGGGAGAAAAGAGAAACAGGACACTCTCCAAAGTGGTGCCGATAAAAGCCGATTATCCCATACCATGGTAATGTGTGTACATGCTGTCAAAATATTTTTAAAACTTTGATTGCAATCTTATTACCTGCAAGTCCCTTGTCATTAGAAAAGTTAGGTGCTGCCATCATTGTAATTCTCTTTACATGATGTCTGGAATGGATCTTTGAACTCATGATTAATTGAAACATAGCACAGGTTGTAGTAAGAGTCTTTCTGGTTGTGAGACCAAGTTGGACTCTACTAACCAAGAGCTTTTGCTTCTTCTTGCCATAAAGCTGCTATTACAATTACAGCTTCTGTACGTGGGGGAATCAGTTTTCATCCATAGCTTGGTCTTTCCTTTGGAGTGTTTTATTCCTGTGGGCTTTTGTGGAAGGAGCATAGAAGCAGTGGGATAGCAGCAGTCTTGTGGTTCTGTCAGTGGTGTGAAGATGAAGTCCATCAAGAAAGGGAGCAAAGACAAAATCAGAAGATACTGAAGATCATAGAATGAGTCTCAGGAAAGCAGGCTGATGGATAGCTTGTGTGTGAGACAGCAAAGTGTTTCTGGATGCCCACGAGCAATACCAACAGTCAGAGTAGTAAACCCATGGGATACATCTGAATCTGTGCTGAATGTCAGGGACATGTGTCCTGTACCTGCCTGGAGATGACTGCAGTAAGATGATCATAATGTATTTTTTGTATTTGAATACCCTTACAGTGAGATTGTTTCCAAATTAATTATTATATTTTAAATTAGTTGCATCTAAAGGCTGTGTAAAAAACTGCAAGAGCTTTCATACATAATAAATTGTGCTGTACATTTTTTTAATGTTTCATAATTGTCATTAAGTGCCTTCTCTTTAATCTGCTTCTTGGTTCATCTTTAGTGATTTGATAGATCCTACATATAAACCCATATTTTCACCTGTACCATAACAAAAAGTTAAAGCATGAAGTTTGGTGGTTTTTTGCAGCAAAGAACATCTGGCAACGAGCAGCAACATTTTCTGTTCTACAGCCTACTTTGAAAATTATTCTTTTGGACAAGCAAAACTTCCTACATTGCACATTACTTATGTTTATAGGTTAGTAGAATTTAAGCCTTCAGATGTTTCCACTTATTGTCATCATATAGGGTACACCTGAATGTGAAATCCATAACACCAAATTTTATTAATACTTGAAAGAAAATGCTATTAAAAGCAAGAGTATGGTTCAATAGCCTGTCAAATGAACAAAAGTATAATCACACAAGCACTGATGCTTATTTGATTCTGCTTTGTTTCCATAGTAACTATAAATACCTAATTGTGGTACTCGTACAAATAGTTTTGCATTCTTCTTTCCTAACAATGGATGCTGGTTGTTTTATGGAGGGCAAGAGTCTGTGCAGGAAATATCAACAAATTGCTTTACGTTGTTCAGAAGTCCAAGCTGATTTATTTATATAATTAACCTATATTATAGCTTAATTTATCCTAAGTTAATAATTAGAATAAATAGCATTTTGTTGACTAGAAGTGTCTAGTAGCTTTCCACAGGACATGATTTTATTATCCATCTTGATTAATATCTTAATTTTTGCTGTGGAAGCTGGAATTAGTTTCACATGAATGGTTTTTACCGATGATACATAAAACAGGAGAGAGAATTAATATGTGGTAATATTGCTACAAATAAATAATAAAATTTATATTGAGATTTAGTATTTATGCAAAAATTAGAAACTTAGCCTAAAAATATCATCTTGAAAAAAAATGTGAACAAATCCAATTCCAGCAAAATAACACATTTTCAGTTAAAGACATGAAGCAAGATCTAGCAACATTCTGAAATTTATTCCAGGGACCATAATGATGGACAGCAGATGAAGTCAATCTTCCATGTAATACAGGTGCTCAGAAGGCTTACAAAACTTTATTCTGAGCCTGACAGGAATTATTTATATCTCGGCATGGAGCAGTGCAGAACTCACATGCAGTCTAGGATATTTCTCTGGGACAATGAAACAGATGAGGATCCTGTGATGTTAGGATAAGAAATCCTTACAAATAACATCAAATATTTGCACTTGGAATTCACTGTGATTCTGTACATTTCTTAACAGAAATGCTTTGTTTTCTACGACTAGACCCAAGATCAAGATACCTAACTACAGCAATGCTTATAATTACGATTTATATCATTGACTGCAATCAGTACTTGCAAAATAGACCCCACAAGGAGCACCTTAAAACTCCACAGGGCTGCAAATTCACCTTTGTCTATGAGAAAGGTTACATGTTAGCACTATGAAAAACTTTAAACCCAGTGTAACAGGACAGGGGAACTGGAGGGCTGCAGAGCCCCTGGGAATGCATCCAGATTTGACTCTGCTCTAAAAAGCACATGAGTTGTGCACTTAGATGCTGTTTGCAATTCTGTGAGGAGTTCATGGCTTTACATAGTTTCATATGTAAAGCAAACCAAAATTCATCAGTCTTGTTTGAGGTTTAGACTGTTTTATAATCGGGCTCTCACAGAAGTTCCTCAGCATGCACAAGCAGAGCAACAATGACAAAAAGTCAAAGAAACAAGAACTGAATGCACTCTTTCCAGCAAGTGAGGATTTCAGTTTCACACTTTACTAATGAGAAAGCAGCTAATCATTTTTTTATAAATAATTGCCAAAAATCATGGGGTAAGTAAGGAAAATATCCTCAGTTTTGTGTCACTGAAGCAATTTCAATTTCTTTAGAAGGGGAATATAAAAGATACAGTTCGCCTAACAAATGTCACTAGTCCCTAGGGGTGCAGCAGCTTCTCTTACCTGTGTGAAAATTAGAGGTTATTTCAGAATATCAAAAAGGCAGCAGTTATATAGAAGAAATAACAGCTGCTGAACAACCACTGCTCTCTAAGGGCCAGTCTGAACATGTGGAGGATGGATCAGCACAAGCCTGTGGGTTCTCCTTGGCTGTCTAATATAAGAGGGAAAACAGGAATAGGAAAGTAATAGTGTTCATTCCTGGTGGCCCTTTTTTGTCAGTGTGTGTTCATAAGGAATCTGAAGAAAGGGAGATGGCTCTCTTTCCAAGCTCTTGACAAGTTTAAAGTCCCACAGAAGGAGAATTTGTAGACTACAAACCTATAGCAGGAACAAACTACTGTCCTTTGTCCATTCCACAAAAGATATTGTGCAGCAAAGTGAGAAGGAGTTAGGGAGAAGTATGATACAAAGGAAAATATACTCCCTAGATTCCTCATTCACAGGAAGGAAACCTTTACTATGCTGAGGAGAGGATCAGCCCAGCCCTCAGGAAAATGGGCAATCATTACTGCAGATGCCAAGAACAATGTTTCTTTATCACGAGGCTGTGAATTGTACAATCATGTTTAAGATTGTTTTGGAACAAAACCAATTCAGCCACCGATTCAAACTTTAATTCACATTTAAGCAGTTGTCTTGTAGCATAATTCATCAAAATTCTGTGAAGACAGAAATGTTGCTCTAAAAAAAGCCCTGCCATGAGTAACCACCATAACTAGTATCTCTCTTCTGCTTGGGTACCAAAGCATGGGTGGTAAAAATGTTATAAGAAAAAATCGGAAAATATCTATTTTCCTTTTGGCTTGCCTACTCACTTGGAAAAGAAATGCTTTCCTTTCAGTTTGGCTGTAAACAGAAAGGTTTTAGATAGAGAGAAGATATTTAATACCTCAAACTGATTTCTTGGACAGGCACTTTTAGTTTAAAAACTCTTTTTGTCAGAGCTATTCAGTATATCCTTCAATGTCCAGCTTAGAGTTGTCCAATATAGAGTTGTTTATGCATTTAATGGCCAATAGCTAAAGCCCCTGATTTAACCTTTCACATTACCCAAGTGGAAACTGCTTTTTTAAGCAATTAAGTGATTATTTATAATCACTTGATCTTTTTCTGCTTAAGTAAACTTTTAAAATCAATAAAAATATTAATTTTATCTTGGACTAAATTGTTGCCTGTTCAGCTAATGAATTGTTTAATTCCCATAATAATACACGCAAAAAAGCAGACTTTTTTCCATATATATATATATGTGTGTGTGTGTGTGTGTATATATATATAAGAATTTCTTAACATGGTTGTGTCTGAAAGTTATTTAGAAGTACAGCTTAAAGAAATCTCCAACTAAAGTAAAAGATTTCAAAAGAACTTTTACCAGTTCCCATAGAGCAGTTGGAGGTCACAGGGCACAATCATCTGAACTTGCAGTTACAAAGTGATTTTGTGGCTCTGAAGCCACGCATGGACTTTTTTTTAATAAAGGTGAGACTAACAAGGAGGTGGTTACTGCTATCCATGATATTAACAAGAACTTACTGAAATTCTTTGTACAGTTCTGATTTAAAGAGTACAAAAAGGATGTCAGCAGTTTGTAAATGATTTAGAAAAGAACTCAAAAAATAATGTAAGGTTGAAAAACCTGTCTCAACTGTAAAAGACTAAAAAAAAGTTAATCTACTCAACTAACCAAAAAGGTTAAGAGGTGATTTATTTGTAGTCTGCAGCTGCCCACATGAGGAAAGTTTGGTGGTAGAAGGCTCTTCAATCTTACAGATGAATGGAGAATGAGACCCAGTGGCTGGAATCAGAAGCTTGATAAATTCAAAGTGAAAATGAGGCAGATTTTTCAGGAATAAAATATAATTAAACTATGCAAAATATACTGGAGTTTGTAGCACATCTTCCACCATTTAAAGTATTTAAATTAAGATTAGCTGTCATTTTAAAAGACATGCTCAAACACCAGCTTTGTGAGCCAAGTGGAGAAATAAGTGAAGTTTTTGGGGCTGTTTTGCAGGAAATCAGATTTGGATGACCATAATGGTTCCCCCCAGATAAAATCCTATGAAACTTCTGAGGTTTATATTCTGTTGTCCGTTCTCATACTGAACATTATTTTCCTGTGCAATTAACTTCTTTTGAAGCCATTGGCACTGCATGTCCAATATGTGTAACAGAATCTGGCTCCCAGGAATGCTGCTTTGCAACCTCATTCTGTTTCAGCACCAGTAAACAAAATAACATTTGAATTTCTAAGACATATATTATGATTGCGACAGAAATCCTTCTACAGTCTTTAGTGTTAGTTCATTATTTTCCCACCTCCATTCCACCCTGTCTTTGTGCAGGGTAATGAGTGACCTCTGCTCACTGAGAAGAAAGCCCTTGGGGAATTTTTAACCCTGATTACTCAGGGTTACTCAATCCATGGAAGCATCCTGAGTTCTACTCAGTAAAGCCACTGGAACTGCCTTTTTACAGGGTAACCTTTCCTACACTCTGGGCTTTAGTGCTACAAGAACTGGATAGTGACACTTTTGTGGTCCATTTAGAGTGGACCCAAACATGACTTCCCAGAGTAGTGATTCATCTTCTCCAGATAGGAATGCCATATTTCTGACTTGATTATATATATATATATAGAATAGCATATACTTAATGAGCTTGTTTTGCTGGGACACAAAAGACCTACTTCTTACATATAAAACATGCATAAAATAAAGAGGGCTCCATAGTGAAGAGGGCTCTGACATATCTGGGGAGATTTGTGGCATGGTCAAAGAAAGTGATCTTAGCATGCTCATGAAGTTTGCCTTGGTAAATATATTAGATTAACTTCAACTGAAAAATTATTCACAATAATTGATCAGTGTTATACAAGTACAGTAGGTCCAACATATCTTAGAGACTTCTTAGAGAAGTAAATACTCAAATGAACATTACCTGAAGCAATGGACAGATGGATCCCTTCTTCTCCCCACATCCAGGCAAAATAACCCAAATTAGTTGGAAGATGAGTTGGATCAGAGGACAATACTTATTCTATAGGAGATCCTATTTTTTCATGCTCTGGAATGTTCTCTTGTAGCTGGCTAAAATAAATCCAGTTGATATTACAGTGTGCAAAAATTCTCTTGCAGTACATAATTTTACATGTGCAATAATGGTAATTCTGCAGACAGGTCATTTTCATCAATTAAACTGCAGCATATTCTGTAGTTAAGTATTAAAAACAGACTCCTAAAAAAGGTTAAACTGAATCCACAAACTTCACTTAACTGATTAAAATTTTCCATTGAGCAAATGTGGTGTTCCCTATTTGTGATAAACAAGATGGTATTCCAAATGCTTACCTTCCACTAAAATAAGAAAATTACATTGTAATTTAGAGGGCAGCTTGCATTCATTTTATGGGACTATTTCCAGAAGACATAACTAGCAAACTGACAACATGCTTTTGAAATAGCTCATATACTTTCTTGTAAAAAAATATACTGCACAAATGTTATTAACTTGCTTCTCTGTTTTATACTTGCATTATAATGCTGCTCTATCTAAAGCATGTAATGCAAAAACCAGCAGATAGCCCAAGTCATAGACTAGAATATATTCAGATATTAAGATTATATCTTTTATTCTTAATTTAAATAATTATTTTAAAATTTTTGTTTACTTAATATTTATTTTATTTTCTAAACACAAGAAGCATAATAATTGCATGAACATCCAATCCTAATAAACATTTCTTGTGCAATCCAACAATAATGCCCCCAGATTTGGATATTATTGCATAATTATGTGAAATTATATGGACTCATGTTTGAATGTTCCACACACAAGTGACTGCAGAAATCTACCCATTAAAATCTTGGATACGTTCACGGTAGGAATTGCCCTCCATAACAAATGTTTGGATGTAAAACCTCTCCCTCTGTAAAGGTGGTCTTGACATGGTAAATAGTGTTGTGGTTAAACCTCTTTGGGCTGACAAGCACCACACAGCACCTCTCTCACTCCTTCTGCAGTGGGTTGGGAGGACAGAAGTGAGAAATCTCATGGACTGAGATAAAGACAGTTTAACAGGTACAGCAAAAGCCACACATATGAGCAAAGCAAAACAAGGAATTTGTTCACCACTTCCCATGGGCAGGCAAGTGTTCAGCCACCTGCAGGAAAGCTGGGCTCCATCAATATAATGGTGACTTGGAGAGACAAATACCATAACTCTGAATGCTCCCCTTCCTTCTTGACTCTCCAGATTTTATTGCTGGGCATGAGTTCCATATGGTCTGGGATATCCCTGTGGTCACTTGGGTTTAGCTGTCCCAGCTGTGTCTCCTCCCATTTTCATGTGCACCCTCAGCCTGCTCATGGGGGAAAATGGTGCAACAGACAGAGGAGGTCCTGACACTCTGTGAGCTCAGCTCAGCAGCAACTGAAACAACCCTGTGTTATCAACACTGATTTCAACACAAATCCAAACCACAGCAACTTATGGGGTTCTAAAAACAAGGTCAACTTTATCCCAACCAAAACAATGAGAAAACATAGTTTTGCCTAAGTTTACAATAATGGAAATAAAGGTTTAGTAATGCAAATTCTGCAAATACAGTGTCAAATCAAACTTTTATAGATGCTGGCCCTTTGGTGATAAAAAATCTTGTTTTTTTAAAAAGAAGTTATTATGCCATCAAACAATAAAAGCTATATCCTTCAAGTCCATTAATGAAGCCTAGTATGTCTGGCATTTACCATTTTCTCCTACTTGGAAAGCAGTCTAGATATAATTTAATATCTGCTAGGAAGTCAGGTTGATCTACTTTGCATATATAGAAATTTCCAGTTCATATCCGAGTATGGCAGCCAAATTCCTGACGTGCTTCTTCAGTGGAGAGGTGGGGAGGTGTGCTGAAAGCCTTGGATTCACTCAGAAACTTCATCTGCATTATTGATCTATACTCTTTTCCATTTTGCCACTTTGTAGGACAAAACATGTGGAACAGAACCAGATTTTGAAAATTATTTTTGCTTTCAGTCAATAGACTTACAAGTGAAGTGGCTGCCAGGTTTTTCAGGCATGTGGAGCTTCTTGATTTCTCCATCACACTGATATATTAATGTTTCTCAATATGTTTGGAGGTTTTTTTAAAATAAGATACTATTTATTTCATGCACTGTAAGCTCTATTCACAGGAATGAATATTAATCTTTGCTAGTTAAATATTTGATACTACAGGAAAAGAACATAAACGTTAATGAGAAACCTCCTCCTCTCTTCCATCCCTTCTTCTGCTTCCCTGCTCCACCCCCCAGACTTGACAGGATTCAAGTTTTGCCTATCTGAATGTTAAGCACTGTCGTATCTTTAGGGGCAAGAGAGGGACATGATCCAACGGAAGTTTACCCCCTCTTAGACATGAACCTGGAAAGGTTAAATTTCCCCCAGAAAATATATATAAATACCAGAAGGAACCTAGAATTTTTTTAAAGCAGAGGTACAATCTTTAAATGGCTGTCAGGCACTATAAAGAGCACACTCAGAAAATCCTGTGCTCCTATACCCTCTGTATTTGTTCATGGTGAAATAAGCAGAAGGGGAAGCTCACCACAGCTTCAGTACTGGAGTATCAGGAGCTTGCATCTGAGTGAAATTCCTCCCAGCTAAGTAGAACTCTTGTTGGAGTTGGCAATATTTCTCACCACGGCTATTTCAGACTAGATCCTGCTGCTGTGTACATCCATGTGATCTTCTCACCGACTGTTGCTATAATGCTGTGCTGTTTGTTGTTCCACCTCAATGGGCACTCCATATCCTACCACTCCAGCTTTTTTGAGTGAGCTGTTGTATATTTGTGGTCACTACTGTTGTCCCAAGTGTAGCAAGTCTCTTTGCTCTTACTCATGCCAGCGTGGGTAGCAGTGCATTATAAGGATCTGCAGAGAAATAATATCTTAGCAATTGAAAAGAATTTCAAATTGAATTTGGGAAAAAGAAGGCTGTTCTGATTTAGAAAATTATATATTATACTGCAATTGAAATGATTAAAGGGAGAGCTTTTTCAGCTTAAAGGCTTTCTCATTATCTTAGATTTTAAGTATGATTGTGTGATTTCCAGCAGAGAGAAGCTGTTGTGAAAAACATTTTGATACAGTTAGTTAATTCTTCCCTACATGTGCTATATTCAATGTGTCCATTTTAAAACCAAATGAGGCAGCTCTGTCTTCTTTAGAATCTACAGAAAACTCTAGATGTGCCAATTTTAGAGTTCCATTTCTGTGGGAATATGGTTTCCTAATCTTTATTACATATTAAAATTAAAATAATAAAAAAGAGAATTTTGCCTAGTAGCGGGAAATACACAGGTGGCTGACGGATTTTTATAGCTCTTCTTCAGCTTGGCTCTTAAAACTAAGAAATATAGGTTTCAGAATTGTGTTAAGTAACAAAACCCATGCTTGTAGAATAGTCTCAGAAGACAATTTGGGATGGTCAACTCATTAACCTCAGAGTATTTTGCCTGCAATGTATTGACACATTGCCAAACATAACTCTCTCCAGCAGGAGACATTTATGATATCAGATTGAAAACAAGTTGTCATAAACAGAACAGAACAAACCAAACAAAAATAATTTTAAAAAACCTTCATAAAACCTAGTTCTGCTGCCTCTACAATATTCTGGTACCAGAAGTTAGGCACTGAAAGGTGTAGGGGATCTTCAGACCTTCTACAGGAAGAATTGTAATATTTGAAAACAGCATTTCATTGCTACCTCTAGTGGGAAGCCTCAGCTTTATTTGAGAGCAGCTATTTGCTTTCATTACCAGACACATCTGTGACTACACATCAGTGCCCAGAACTCTCTGCACTCTCTGCACTCTCTGTACAGTGAAGTCAAGTCCTACACGATGCAAAGAAAGCAGTGAAAGTCATCTTAACAAATTAAGGAATCAGCAATGTAGGGATCTTCTTCTGATAGATTGATCTGGATGTCCTTTGGAGCAAACACAAGTGGTGTCCAAAACACGTCAGATGTATTGCATCTTACAAATGCTAATTTAATTCCATTGACCAAGGGTCAGTGAGCTTTGAGGCAGACTGTGCAAATGTAGACTTTGCAAAAGTTAATAAAGTAAGATCCGATCTTAATTATTCCTTTGCTCTTAAAGGAATTTACATTTGCTGTCTCCTGGCATGTTTTTCATTAAGGAATCACAAGCGTGATTAATTGGAACTCAGGAGCCCCTCTCTCCTCTCTTGTCATGAAGGAGTGGTTTAGGCCACTCAAAGAATCATTGTCAAAGGTACTGGTCAAAGCAGATTTTACTATAAATTTGTGAAAGTGAGACTTTAACAGAGTCAATGGCAAGGTTTACTCTATCACTCACTCTACGGTGAAACACGCAAAGGAAAATCAAGGTAGAAGCAATTTAGAATGACTTGCATGGAAACCAGGGTTGCAAAAGGGTAAGGGTGCAAAAGGGTTTAGCAGCACTTAATCATTGACTAATTTAACATTTACAAAGTGATTTGATAGAATTTACTATAATTGTAACAGTGATTTAATTATAGATCGGAGCAGCAACATTCATACTGTACTTGCTAGAGGGTATTTAAATCAATACATGCATGCACATGGACACAGTGATAGCTACATCTAAATGCATAAAGGCATACCTGTTAAAAATTCCCCTATCCATCACAGTGTGCCATTTGATTTTTTTGATGCCACAAAATGGCAGTGTGGTTGACTCTTGCCTCTATGCCTATAAACAGATTAATATCCTACTTAATTGTAATTTGAGGGAATTTTTTTGCTAGATTACCTAATTATCAAGGTTTTGTTAAATGTGAGTGAGTACAGAGTCACCCACCTAGCTTTTGTCCACACTCTAACATACTGAATATTATTCAATAACAATCATAATACAATGGAAATTAGCAAATTTATTATGGGGTGCAGCATCTGATTTAGAGTCTCTGTCACGTTTGTTGACCATATGAATAAGGTGTCCCACCAGCACTGATTTCATTCTCCTTCACTCGTTCCTGGACACAGTATATCTTCTCTCTGTCATGACAAACATGGATTAGAGTTTTCTGTCCATTGTTTCAGGCACGTTCTAGCAGCTGACACAGGCCGTCACGTTGCAGTAGTTTCCTTACCAATGTAAGATTCATTCCAGTGGGAGTACACAGTAAATCTTTATATGATGTGCAGCTAGACTGTAACAGTTGGTAGGTTGTGACATGACCTGAATAGCTAGTCACTTCCCACGATTTTGGTAAAATTACAGATATTTGAGTGATTGGTCATCTCTACAGTGGTGTTGTCTGTAAGGATAGCACCACAAATAGTTCTCATACACACACATCTATTTCCAACATATACAAGTACAGTTTCAGGAGTTTCATCAGGATGTATTTCAAAATTGCATTTGTTCAGTGTCAAAGACAAATGTCTTAGGTCTTAATGGTATTACTTTCACAAATAAATCCTTGTTTTTCCCGTATAACACACGCATCAATGTTGACAATTTAACATTTGTTCCCATTTTGTTGCACTTGAACTCCCTGTTCTATTGGTTATAGTTCCACTGTGATTTAATTCCAGTGCAACAATCTCCACACAACCTTCTCTTCTCCAGGCTGAACAGCACCAACTTTCTCTGCCTGTCTTCATAGGGGAGGTGCTTTGGTCCTCTTATCAATGTCATGGCCTCCTCTGGATTTGCTCCAACACTTCCATTTCCTTTTCACACTGGGGACACCAGAACTGTACACACTACTCCAGGTGGGGTCTCACAAGAGCAGAACAGAGAGGCAGAATTCCCTTCTTTGACCTGCTGCCTACACTGCTTTTGATGCAGCCCCAGGATTTGGTTGCCTTTCTGAGGTGGGAGTGCTCAGACAGAAGTACTGTTGGATATGGTTTATTTTGATGTAGCATCAGCTAACCTTTGGACACCAGCCTGGAAGGTCTCCTGTCACTAGCATTTTTGCTGGACATGTACTACTGTCATTTTTCCAAATTCATCTGCTTTAGAGTTTGATGCTACTGGGAAACCTGCAGGAAATACCAGTGTTTATTTCTGTTGTTTGAGCTGTTGATCCTTACATACAGCATTTTTTGCTCTAGGATTTGTACAAGTTTTTCTCCTTATCCTCATATTTTCTTGTTCTTTTGTGGTCACTTCTCCCAGTGGCGGTTTTGCTGAGACTGAAAGCAATAGGAAGAAATGGGAAGCTACTACTAACTTGTTATCTTTTCTTGTCTTTTTATGACATGAAATTTTGACTATGGTCATCCCTGCCTGTTGGGATTAGAAGCGGCCTATTATTTTCCATTGTCTCTCCCAGTGAAAGACAGGCAGTTCTTGAGAAAAAGCAAAAAGAAGGAAAAGGACATTTGATTTCATAGAGTTATATTGGTGAGTTTAAAGCTATCATCCCTATTCACTCTATGCTTCAGTGTTCATAAAAATGATGACCAGGATGTTCAAAATCATCTACTTATGTGTTCTTTGTCTACACTGAGGGGTTCCTAAGGTAGCTTAAGGGAATTGTAGGGCTGCTAATAGAAAGTCTTGATAAGGTGCACTTTAGGAAAAGTGACAGTAAGATGAATGGGCAAATGTGTAGGCACTCAAGCTATCTGGTGCTTTTAAATATCAATTTTTCTGATAATAGATCTGCCTCATCCCATACACATTCAGTACTTCCCTTTGATACAAAGACCAGAATCAAAGACCAGAAGCCTAAAAATATCTAGGAAGACAATGCACAGAGTTTCCTAACTAAAAGTTACTTAGTAATTTTTCTGAAAGCAATTGTTATGAACCCGCTCACATTCTACGCACTAGACTATCATAGATAGATATGAAATACAGTCTAATTTATATCTTTTGAATGCCGAAACTGTTCTTTGCCCATATTTAGCTCATACTAATTATAAAAGAGTGAGATAACTTTTTCTCTAATACTTTTCCCCAGAACTATAGGTTTTACTATGTAATCTTTAACACCACGATTCAAAAAAAAAGCATCACAAAATCTTTACAGAAGAAAACACTCATATTAGTATTGTAGCTTCATTATTTTATATAACTGAAAATAGCTCTTCTGTCCTCTCTAGCGATATATAATTTAAGAACCATTATATGACATCTTTGTCCTCTAACTTAGCTGGAGAATATCCAACACATTTGAAATATATAATCTTTATGAGATTCATTCCTCTAAGGTTTTTTTTTTTGCATACTTATGTCATAAACTCCATTAGGCCTATCAAGAATTAAGTGTACTCCTTAAGTGTAACTTCCTTCAGAAAAGAGGAATTTCTCAGCTGAGAATAGTTGCCAGTTCATGTCAGATCCATTTAGACATCACAATAGTGTCTCTCAAACTCATCTGTGCTGAAGTATGCTGTGGATTATCTGCAGAAATTTGGTGTGCTGTAAGAACATCTTGGAAGTATATTTCACAAGCATATGTGACCCATATATCTTGAAATCATGCTAAATAAATGCCATGCCATTAGGAAAACAAATTAACGTAAACAGCCAAAGTTATAAAGACAGAAGTGTCAGAAAAGAAAATATTTGGATTTTTTGAAGATTAAATCCCTGTAGAGCTGGATGGAGATCCCTCTAGAGCTAGTACCAAATTGACACATACTTATCCTGCATTTCAGGAACTTGTATCTCCTGCAAGCTATACATCTTCATATTATGTTCATATGAAAGATGTTTCGGACAGACTGCTATCTTACATGTTTATGCCATTTTTATTTAACTTTCATGTAACTTCAAAAATCCCTTCTTGTCATTGAAAATAATGACAGACATCTTACCATGAAGTTTCTTTCCTGGATCACCAGTGGCTCTTACTTCCCTTAAAATGCTAATGTCGTTTGGACAGGATTGGTACAGATATCTTCTCTCTCTTCCTGAAACCAGCAAGTCATTAACTTCTGAGTAAAATGTTCTTTCTTACCTAGTACAGCAATACAGATATTTCAGGTGGAGTTTATTTCCATTTATCAAAGTTTATACTTTACCAAATGATATAAAACAACACTTTTAATTGCTTCAAGCTTCATTTATACAAATAAAGGTGATTAATACTTTCTTCATTATGAGCTCATAACTGAGATCAGATGTGATTGTAGATTAGTGTCTCTGAAGTGATGGCCACATTTATGACAGTTGACTCCAACTTTTGCCTTTGAAGAACCTTACAACATTCTCTTCTTTCCAAATACAGTTTAAGACCTGGCCTAAAGCATAAAGCAAAAGGAAGGGGAGAGAAAAAACTAATGAGTTCTTCTGAGAAAAAATGCCTGAAAAATGTTTCTAAGCTTTAACATGTTCAAGATATAACTAGCTTATCACTGGTTACATTACACAATTAAATTTCAATTTTTTAACAGGAGGATGAATTGCTTCTTGAAAGCACAAACAAAATAAGCAAATGGCTTTGCATTGATACCATTTCAGTCAATTTGAATGATGCCAGGAAAACTGCTGTTCGTTTTTTCAGTTTTATTAATATTCTGTTTCTCTGTTACTGGTGGAATTTGAGTCTGAGGACTGCAGCAGCCTGTTTTTCTCTCCTGTTTTAGATTCAGAAGCTATTGTATAACTGCCACTACTTGGCGGCCTTTTCCTCCTGGTGTGAGAAGTTTCTCTTGCAATGTCTCTTGCTTTATTGCCCTGTGAAATAGCCAAAACCAGCCAAAACAGTGGGAATGCAAACCTCTTCATCCAATCAGAGAATACCCAGAGGATACTGACAGTCTATTTTAAACTGCTTATAATTGTCCACAATTGTCCTCCAACATCTGTATGGATTCCTTTCACAAGAATACCATACACCTTTGCCTGAAACAAATTACTTCAGGTTTAAGAAGTCTAAATTAGTTTTATAAAAGAGAATGTACTATAGCCATTACTGGAAAATACCATGCCACTCACAAAGCTGGCTAACAATGTATCCATAACTTCCTAGTCACAAAATAATTTTAAAAATTAGAAAATTTAAAAAAAAAAAAATAGTAATTACCTCCTGTAACCCACCAATCTTGCCAGTGTTTTTGGATGTTCTCTAAAGATCTGAAATCTGGTATACTTTTAAAAGACTACATTTTCCATCCTTTCCCCAGAGAAATATTGCCCATTCCAGAAGAAATGCTAATTTCTTTTTTTCTCTCAATACTCATATGTGTTCACATGTAGTCTTTTAAACTGATGGCTTTCTTGCTTTTCTGAAGTGCCCTTGTGTCTCATAAGTATCAATTTCACCTATAACTGGCTTCCATAAAAGATGTTGTATCTGTAGTTAACATTCTGAGTTCAAATTTACCAGCCTCTACACAATTATATTGTGTTTTATGCTCAAATCAAAGGTGAATAATTGAGAGTGAATTCAATAATCAGAAAGGGGATTGGGAAGGACTTCAACTCATAAACATCTTTTGGTTTCCTATTAGCATACAACTTGCTGTCAAGAGTCCTGCTTATCTGCTTTGGCTTTTAATCTAAAATGAAAAGCTGTATTTGTGCCCCTGAATGGTTTAATAATACTGACAGTTGAAAGATAGATACAACATACACAATCCTAATGTTTTCCTTCCAGTGTGGGGAATTCTGAGATTTAAGAAGCCGAAAATCACTTTCATACTGGAGTTTATAAACTGAAATGAGAAGCTTGGAGGCAGTGAGTATCTCTACCCTTAACAAATAATTTGGTACAATATCAGCAGTCAAATAGACTGACCTGGTTCATGTCAAGACCTAAAGTTTGTGTCTTTTTAGATTTTGGAGTTTTACCTCAGAATAGATTCAGACCCGGCCTGTGACTTCATGCCCCCTCCATGTATGTGGCTCAAAGCTGCCCACAGGGAGCAGATTTGGTGCAAGCATGGTATTCTTTTTGAAAGGAGCTTGATTCGAGCCTTCTTCATAAACTTTGTCTACACATTGTAAACAGAGCAGACGACAGCTTGTAGAACTGCACTGCAGCTCTGAACAGCTTGATGAAATCCATAGGAAGAACTTTTTAATGGGCTATAGATTCATGGTTTCTTAATACAGTCCTGCTTGTATTTATTCACCCTGTAGAAAATAACAGAGAACAAGCAGGTCTAAATGCTAAGAGAAGAGGAGACTTTCACATGCTTTGAAGCTTTGAGAGCATGGCCAAGAAAGCGTCTACAAGCCCTAACATACACTGCAATATTTTCTTAATTGCAGAACAAGCATGGTTTCTGCTTCAGTATTGACCTCTATAGCCCTCTATTTGCCTGCCATGAAGCCTGGGTATGGAAGGAGGGCTTCGGTGGTTCGATGCCGCGTTTATTCCTACTGAGTCCCTCATGGACACGCTCAGGCGGCGCTCTCCCAGCACCTACGCGTGCACACGATCTCACCCTCGCAGGAGGTTGTGAACAGCTGCTCACACACACAGTCTAAGCACAAACCAGAGATGAAGAGGTGAGAGGGGTTCTCTGCATGCAATTCGAGGCATTTAATGGCAACACCCCAAAGGCAACAGAGGCAAGAAGAACCCCAAACTGAAAGCCTGCACCGGTTTTATCCCGAGAGATCCCAAAGGCGGGCAGAGCATCCAAAACCAATAGTCTGAGGGCTAGGGGGCAGAGGCAAGGTTGAGTGACATAGCAGGGGCCAATGGCAAAAGGGATGGGAGGGGGAGAGGGCCAGCGACCAGCAGAATCTAGAAAAAGGGAGAACTTCTAGCACAGTGTTGTAGGGAGAGACCACTTTCAGGGCAACTTGGTGGGTGTAAAGTGGACTTAGCCACCACAACACGTGGGTACTGGGCTAGAGGGACCTTTGAGTATGAGCAGTCTCAGCCCCAGTCAATCATGGTAACCTTTAAAACAGATGTTTTTAAAATGTGTGTGGAGAGTGCCAGTTACCACTGAAAGACTCGCTATTGTTGCATTTTTTTGTCAGTCTGGAGCTTATCAGAAGTGCCAAAGTTTGCTGGAGTACATATACTATACATATATTTTTATTTATATTTATATTTTTATATTTGGTGTCCTGAGCTCTATATTGACTGTGCAGCCCTTTACTATGAGGACAGTGGTACTGTTTTTCTAGTGTTTATGTTTTGACTAATGTTACAGAAGTGACTGATTTCTTTTCCAGCATGTTCTAGTTCATGTGTCTCAGAATAAAAAAACAACCAAACAAACAAAAAACCTCTCTAGTTAATTGTGCAGAACCTGCTCCTTGGAGAGATAAGAGGTGTTGAGTTTTGAAGTCTCACTAAAAGAGAATGTAAGCAACAGTCATACTTATATAAGGAGGAAAGTATTACCGCAATAAAAACTGAAGAATGAGCTTCAAATTCAAACTCTTGACTAAGAGGAAATTGTGGAATGTGAATTGAACCTGTAAGATAGGTAGGGAAGGATTCACTAGCTATGACCATTCTTTCTGCAACTGCCAGGACACAGGTGTCCCAAACCCCTCCCACAAAGCACCTTCTGTAAGTGCAACTGAGCTGGCACTTGATGCGTATGCACTGCTATCTGAACTGAGCCACAGGCACCATCTCCTGCCATCATGGAGTGGTCAAATGCTGGAAAGAGCGAAGCACAAATTGTTGTGCACATATACTTTCATCACCATGTAATACCTGGATCCTTCTCTATTTGATTTAACGCTCCTCTGCAGTCAGACAGCAAATGAACTCAGGTCAAGTGCTGATCGTGCAACAGAAGTGTAAGACATGAATGTGAAAAAGAGCAAAGTGTCACTTAAGTCATGGAAGGGATTTAGCTAGTGCTTCAGGAAAGATCACTTCATTTAAGATGCATTTAAGGTTATGCTTAGGGCTCTCAATTCTTTCTAAGCATGAACAATGTGAATACAATAACGCAGACTGTTGCGATAATCCCTTATATTAAGATATATTTTAGCTTAAATATTTTTATCCTAAAAATTTTGTATGTAATAGTTAAATTCTTTGCTGATATAGCCATAGAGAACTGAAAAGGAGAACTGGCTTTTTAAAATCTCAAATGGAAAACAAAAGCCACTTTGGCCTAGATCTATAGCAGTTCACTCCAATTCCTTTTAATTTATCCCAATTAGCAGGATTTGCATTTTATGATTTGTTTGTATAGAAACCTTTTTGACTGATCTTGGATTAAAACAACAGAACCATGGGTCTGAAATCTGAAGTGCAACCAATGAAATGGATCATCAAAAGACTCAGTAAGATCAAGGAAGAGGAATCTGAAGTAAATAGAAAGACTGAACTAAATCCAGAAAAATCGTTCTCATTTGTGATGCAGGGGAGCACTAGTAAAGCTGCCCTTGGAGCAGTAGGAGATAAAAAGAAGAAAAATATCAAATCAGTGCTCCAAAATATTTCCTCTATCTAGACTGTAACAATAAAATCTTAATAAAAGAAGACAAAAAAGCAGGGCAGTTGGAAGGACTGTAATTGTTATGATTTCAGATGTAATACAAAAAAGTTCAAATAAACAAGTTGTTTGAGAAAAATTGGTAATTGCATTGGACATCATAATCAACCTCCCTGCGTTTTATCAGGATACTGAAGAATTCAGGGGAGGACAGAGCAAAAAAAAAAAGCAACACTGCTTTTTTGATGCTACCTTGCTTTTGGAAACATGTCTTGCAACTACCTCTTTTTAAAATCTGGGATTTTCTAGGTACCTTCATAATGCTTCAAATGCTTCCTCTGAAAAGCTGGTTCATTTAAAAAGTGCACCAGATACATGCAATTATTAGATAAAACATGAGTTAGCTATTACTATTATTTTTTTGGTCATTGCTTCAGTTGTGATAAACATGCAGTGATTCTAAGCAGGTGTTTTGAAATGCTGTACACTGTGATGTGACTTCTTCCATAAGTTTCTTCAGACTACCCTGGTCATGGACCTAGTTTGTCTTTCTGGGAAAGTCAAGAGATATATTCCACATGGACTTTGCTTAGTAAAAAGAGGGTAAAAAAGGAGGATGTACAAGCATTGTATTTCCCTGATTTTTGTGACAAAATACCTGGTATATAAGAGGTTCAGAAATTAATATTCTGCTCAAGTTCGGATGCTGCACCCACTATCTTATTTTCTCAACACTTACACAGCTTGATAATTTTTGCCCAGTATCTCCTCATGAATTGTAAAATCTGTCATTATATTTCTTCAGATTTTGCAATTTTGTTACTGATACTGAATCTACAGATTAAGATATCTACCTGTGCATGGCTCGACATGGGCCAGGCTTGTTGCTACTGTGGTCAATGCAGGTGTAGTCAACACTGTAGACTCCAAAAAATTATTAATCTCGTTGTTAATTACACACCAGCACAAACTAGTCATATTTGTTGCCTTTTTTGTAACTCAGAAAAAACAGATTAAGATGATCCGTTCCTTTTTCTCTGAAAGGTGAAATATGTCATGGGAGGATATTTATCCTGCACTGCCATTTTGGGAGCTCCTTAGAAGCTTACCCACAATGGCACATTTTATTTTAAGCATTTTTAGCCATTTTTCCATTAATACATCCTTCTGGGATACTCAGTGAGGCCTTTGGTACTTACAGTCAGATGTAAAGAAAACTAAAGGATCATGTTTCATGGCTGAAGTGTTTGAGAAAATCTTAAAAATTTACTTAGATATGGGATCACTCCTAGTAGTTATGCTAATAAATCTAAAATTCATATGAGAATGTTTATGTACATATGCTTCAATGTTCCCTTTCAGATACCCAAAATACACCTAAAGGCTTCTTGGGCTGACCATATGAGTAATGATGACCTGTATGGTTTCTTTACACTCCATAACATGTATTTTATCCGCCTAAAAGCATCTCTGGAAAAAGCACTTCCAAACTGAAGTACATTCCCTGTTAGAAGCAAAATTGTACCCAGGGTGGAGAGGTTGTGCACTCTCTCCTCTTTCTTGAGGACAGATGAAGATACAACTTCTCTTGCTCTTCTGTGCATTGATCTTTGTGAAAGAAGGCATAGATATAAGGGATACATTCCAATTATTTGAGCATGTTTGTGTTTGGTTTAGCTGTTCTTCATCTGAGGCTTACTTATTTGAGAGAGAGAGAGCAAGAGATTACCAAGGAAAAGATCTATCTGAGCATCACAATGACAGTCTATTAGTGAAAAAAGCTGTATTTCATTAGTGCTTATCATGATGTTCATAATGATCTGAGGTAATGATATGCAAAAATCAACCAGTTAACAGGAATCTAATCCACAGAAATATAACTTAACAGCACTGACAAGGTATGCTTAATATGAAACATAAAAGATGACCTTTCCTTTTCTTCTTCATTGGTGGAACTGTGACAGTAACTCATGCAGTGAATTTAGTAATCATGTTTCTTGCAGAAAACTAGTTTGAATGATTGAAGAACGTTGTTCTAAAAAAGTTATTCTCCTCTTAATTAAAAAGTACAACATATTCAAGAGAATTACTGTAAACTCCTAGATTTCCTTCTCTGTTGTATAATACCATTTCTCATGGATTTAAGTACAGGGGGTATGGGCCCCTTTTTGTCATTAGTACTTCACATGTAGTTTGTTTTCAATAGTGATATTTTTGTTTTCTATCTGATAATGACAAGCACTTTGGTTGTAATACTGAAATGTGTTTTCTTGTTCTTACATGGAGATCTGAAAATATATCTCTGAATAAGTTGTATTAACTTAAAATTCAGCTTCATAAAGCACTGAGTTATTGATTCAGTATCTGCAGCTAGGTCTCCTTTACAGGCAGCATAAACATCTCATTTGTGTTGATACACAGTTCTTTGTTATGGAAATAAGTCACAGGTGTTCCCAAATTATACTCATTTAAGTATAAGATGATATATTTGGCAAAATATCATCTATGAAATAAAGGTAATAAATCTTTTATTGAGCTGTTTCTTATTTCATGTAAGCAAGTCCACACATTTTATACTCTCATATAAATGAAATTTTGAGACTTTTATGTGCTTTTCTATATACTTTCTGATTAAATTGATTAAAAATGTATTTTTTGATTAAGTACCTCAGTGACAAACGTAAGATTTAAATCCACTGTGCGTGAAAGACGTGTACTTTTATTTTTGTCCCTCTGTAACTCCATGCATACAAAAAATTGTGCAATGCAAAAGTGCATTTTTGCAGACCAATTTCTTTTCATGGCATCATAGAATCACAGGATACTTTGGGTTTGAAGGGACCTTTAAAGGTCATTTAGTCAAACCCCCCTGCAATGAGCAAGGACATCCCCAGCTAGATAAGGATGCTCAGAGCTCTGTGCAGCCTGACTTTCAGTGTTTCCAGGGATGGACTATGTTTCACTGCTCTGGACAATGTGTCCCAGTGTTTCACCACCCTCATTGTAAAAAAATTTCTCCCTTGTGTCTTGGGAGCTTGTTCTCTGCTGTCCTAATAGCTGGTTTGATCGAACTATTGATTTTCTCTCTGTGAAGGAACACTAACTTGCTACAGGATCATCACAGTTATTCCTTTACACTGTATTCAGCTACTGACAAAGAAGCATAGCTAGAACAACATATTTTTTTTTTCCTGTCCTTTTCTAAATAGATATTTTTTGGTCTGTTCTATTTAGCAAACTGGAAAGAAGGGTACAGAGGTGTAACAGCCCTGAACTTTGACCAAGTGCATTATAACAGCTCCTCAGCTGGGATTTGGTTATAATGAAATGTATAGAAATGTGCACATAATGGGGGAATAAATAACCCAAATGGACACCTTTTTACATTCCGATACACTTATGTAAATTAAAATGGATTTAGCAGAGGCAAACAGCATATGCTCATATGAAACCCTTGTAAATGGGAGCAGTAACAGCCCAAATTTTGTACTGTTAAATGTCAGTAGTTCACAATAATACATTGCAACACTTAGGAGATTTTCAAGACGCACAAGTTCAAACTTAAATATCCCCAGATACACAACTGATGTGCCTGGTGTGGGGTCAGTAGCTCTGACCCAGGAAGCTGTGACCGGTCTGGAGAGATGATCCCGTGAGGAATCGTCTTCCCTAGGCCTGGTGTCTTCCCTCAGCCATAGCTGGAGTACCCTTGCAGAGAAGCTGTCAGCTCTTTAGTGATTGTCAGCTCGTGATTTCAGCTTTTTGCTCTGCTGGGCAATCTCCAGGCCAGACCAGGAGGAGAGAGACAAGAGACCCATATAGCAGTTTTGCATGAGGCAGCTTTATTAGCCCACACCCTGCATAGGGGAGGCCAAGGACGAGCTCTCTCTCCTCCCAGGGGCAGAGGGCTAGCTCTTATAGGGATCCAGGGGGTGGGTGTCAGAGGATAAAAGCCAATGGGTTACAAAGGATCTGCATAGGGTCTCCCAGAGGATTCTGGGTCTGTCTTCTTCTCACTGTAACTGCAAAGTAGCTCCCTTTCCAGGGAGAGTCCTGCTGGGCAGTTAAGCAATCTCCTTATCTCAGCAGGCCTCTCTCCATGGCAGGGGCTGGGCATACCCCACACACGACCTTCTTTTTCTTACAAAATCTGTCTAAAGAGATCTTTCAACTCCATCTTTACAAGGAGAACTTTTCCCGCTGAATCTGTACTTCAGTAAAATAGAAAAAATAGCAAAATATTTATTTAAGGAATGGTGAACACTACTAAAGTATCAAGTAGGTTCAAAAATTTTTTAAAATTTCTTTCTTTTTTTTTAATGAATGAGGTATTGTCCATACTTATTTTTTAAAACTCATTAAAATAAAATGCCTTTTTCTTATGAGAATTCACAAAATTGTGTGGAGTCCTAACACTAACCAGAGATGCTCAATTTTTTTTTTATCTTTGCACACTAAGGAAATGAAGAACTAAAATGAAGCTTCATTATGAAAAATGTCTAAGTGAACAGTTAAATGATGTTTGAACACTCATTGTAAAAAGAAGTTACCTCTTCCAGGGTCTGACATAGCTTTGTTATTACCCAGTACTTTGGATGTTCTGCCTCATTATTGTTCACTACAGAGGTGCTCTCATTGGTTTCATCACTTGGGCAATTAATGGCACTGACTATAAATGACTCAACAAACACTGATAAAATGGAAAAATTTTGAGTCAGTGTGCACTGCAGCTAATATGCAGAGCTAAAAATCAGTAACAGGACTTTAAATTCCCTTCTTCATATTCCATTCTGTCACCTTCATTATCTTGAGGTGATAAAGAATGAGGTTTTGAGAATAATGTAAGTCATTTTATATGCAGGCTGAAGTGAAATTCTCAGTTCTCTTAGGACACTCTTTCATTGCATAATACACTGATATGAGAAAAGGAAAAAAAATGCTAACAAATTGAATTTAATTTTTCCACAACATCTTTCTTTTGTCCTTCAAAAAAAAAAAAAAAAAAAAAAGAAAAAAGGCTCACAAAGATCCATCTCATGTTGCATTGCAAGGATGTCAGAAATAGTTTTTAACTGCTCAGCATCATGCAGAATGTGACAAGGAAAAAGTCTAACTTTCAACTTCCTCATCATTAACATTTTGACATTCACTTATCCTGTCTGTTCAGAGAAAGATAAATTCATTAGAGATAGGTAAATAGTAAAAAAAAGTTATTTTCTCTCTAAATTAATATAATGACACACTTTCATGATGAATTTTCTAAATCATTTTCAGCTTATACTTTCCTCTCTATGGGTTCAATTATCTCTGTCATAAAAAAGAGCTTTTTCATAGACAACTTTTAGCCATTTTTCATGGCCTAATTTAACTATAAAGCTCTTAACATCGCATTTCAGAAATGGTGATAGATTACCTTTTAACCTGTTAGAAATTTTCAGATTAGATATTATAATATTCATAGATATAACCTCAAAAATTAGGAAGAAAAACTCTGAAAACATAAATATGGCTTTAACCTTGAAACCTGACTGGGTTTCAGATACAGGAGAAGCTGTCATGTCTTAACAGTGCTTTGTCACTGCAAGTTCTGTGATGTCTTGAATTGACTGAGACAACATGTGAAGGCCAGATTCTTCTGAGACTTTGGTTTGATGCTTTTGTTGTAGCTGATTTTACTGCCAGTTACCTCAGGTCTTTCAGATAGTTTTTTCCTGCTATTTACTTTTCCACTAAAATGACTCCTTTCATTTGTTTTAAAAAGGGGATGGAATTTGGTTGTTTTATTGCCTTGCTGTTTTGCTTTGCCCATTTTGCTCTCAAAAATTAGAGAGTATGTTTTAATAAAATAAATAACAACATACTTACACGATTCACTGAATTTCTTTCTTGAGTACTTGAATAATAACATTCATCGTAGAGGAACTGAGATGTTTCTGTAGTGGAAAAGATTCTCTGAATTTAAAAAATATTGCTAAGTTATATGTTAGAATTTCACAGAGATGTCTTATATAGACACCTAAAAAGAAAGATCTGTACACCAGCACTAACAGCCAAGTTTTTTCCAGGTGACTCATGTCGTGAGTCAGTGACAATCTTCCTTTCACCTGTGGACCATTTTCTCAGAACACAGGAAAGAATGTTTCATAAAGTGATAAAAAGGAAAGAAACAACTTTTTATCTATGCTTGAAGACTTCCATTGAGCTAAGACTTTTGTTAGTTAAAAATATATTTTACAATTTATCAAGGAAAGCAGGTTAATTTTACCTGCCTGACATGATCACAGTGTCAAAGTCCATCCTACTTGCCTCATTAGATTGGCTTTATCATTACAGTAATTGCTTCAGTGTTTAGGGACAGAATTCTTTGCTTAGTTAACCTCTTTCTCTGATGCCTTTTGGCTTTGTGGAAAGTGTCACTTTGGTATCAATGCAAGGCTACAGGTATCTGGGGTGTAAAGACCTGGAACCCACTCAGCTGGCAAACAGGAGCACAAAGCAGCAGCAGCAGCAGCATCACCACCTCCTGCAGATAAGAGCTGCAACTCTCCCGGACCTTCCCTAGTTCAGTCATAATTAACAGATAGAAAAATGAGGTACCAGGCCACCAATGAGAGTGTAGCTTCCTTGTGATCATCCTTACTGAATATCAGGACTTGTGGCAGGTGGCCCTGTCCCCCTGACCTCACAGCAAAGAAACTCAGCACCAGACAAAGCAGCCTGTTGTGGCCAATGATTGTGTGAGCAGGATGCCAACTACCTGTCTTCCTTCTATGACTGAGGAATATCACTGCAGCAATGGACAGTATTATATGTGGTTAAGGGTCTATGTTAAATCCATTAAGGTCATGAAGGCTAGAGTTCAGGATGACAAACAGAAGCATGTCCTTGATTCAGGGTTCTTGGAAGAAATTTAATTTTACATGGTAAATAGGTCTTCCAGTGAGGTAAAGACCCACTTGCAGTATGTTTTTACTGTGCTTTTAAACCAAAAATATACTCAGACAGAATATGCAAATTTTTTCCTATTTAGTGCTTCTGGGAGTCACTGGTTCCAGAGTACTACATTGCTGAAATCCATGTGTGTTTGTGAGCTAAGCATAGCTTGATTTGATTTCCTGAAATTATGTACCCCCACTGCCTGCTACTCTTTTCCATTTTAATTTGAGTGCATTTACCAAAGAAAACTTCCTCTCCTATCTCTTGCTCTGATCACATCACTTGTTCTCAATCCCTTTATTGACTGTTTTTCTCCTTTCCGTCATGGTAAAACTATTAATTATTGATCACAAAACCCTATGCAATGTCACTGATATCTCTATTTCGAGTTTCTTTTCATCTGCACATACTGTACTTCTTTTCCCTTTATTTCTTCTTCTCTTGACTTGACTTAGCTTCCTATCACAATCTCATCCCCCAGCTGAATCAATCCTCCTCTTTCCACTGTTCTTTTCCAGCATGCACAGACCATTCCCAACCTTCCTTCAGCCAGTCATTTCTTGTAGTCACGAACAACCATCCCATCCACTATTTCTTAGTGTCTGGAGTTGGCTGTCACTGAAAGCTCTTTAATAAAATACCTTGGAATATATTTGTAAAACGTTCTGTAGCTAACCAAACACAGTGTATAGCTATTTCAACTTAGAATAAGTGCAAGTAAACATCTTTGTCTGCTGTGAATATCAACTCAAGGCTTGAGATCATCAGGTAAACAAGAGAAACAAATTGCAGTCATTCATCATTATGCTTCTATCACATGTTTTCATCTTGATTACACTCCCAGTTTTCACATCTGAAAATTCTTAACAGGGCTTTTTAGCAGACCACACCATCTGACACCTTGAAATCTGGGTAAAGCCAGTGTTTAGCCTACAAATCCCTGTAGAAAAACTTTAGTAAAAAGAACAACTTTACTAAAGTCTATTTAAGCACTTAACCATGTAGCCTGAATACCCAAAGCATCCATGTATATGAACACCTAAAGCTGGACACACAGACAGCACTACCTTGTCCTGAACTGCAGAGTGCTCAGCACTTTAGAAAATCAATGCTCTAAGTGGTTCACAGTCAGAATTTAGCAATCGTCTTTAAGGTACCATTTTAATGTTCTTGACTACTAGGCTTAAAGCAGACCTTTAATGGAAAGTTGCACCTATTTTCCTCAGCTCAACAGTCTGAAAGCTGACAAGGTGAGGCACGCTTGTATCCCTGAATAAATTGCAACATGTTTACTTTTGGGAAGCTTTAGTTGTCAATATCATTCTCTCCTGAAGCGTTGTGTCATTTGTGAGCAGTTCAATATGAGGGTGAAAAGTAAGGGGTTTTTGTATCCTGCTTAAATACAGACTTAAGAAACATGAAAAAAAATTAAAATCTGAATCTTTAACAATGGTCTTTTATGCCTGTTTCAGCAATTACTAAAATAGAACTGAAGTGTGTTTACAGATTCCTGCATTGAACTCACACCACCACTGTCACAAATGACATTGCTTTTCAACAGTGGGTCATTTCTAGCACTCAAGAATGGAATATTGTTTGAAATGAAACATTGCTGTGAATTCACAACGATTTATTTGTTGCCTTTAATATCCTCTTAGGTGACATCTCTCTTGGCATTTTACAATGTCTTGCTTATTTTTTTTTGCAGTATTACAGGGAAAGGGGAGCAGAGCTTTTTTTCCAAAGATTTATTTTAAAAGTATAGAGAGTTTGCACTAAAAATTCAGCTGACATGCAAGTTTTTGGGGTACCTATGCATTATACATTTGGAATCTGCAGAACTTTACTTATTTATTTAATGCAAAATGTGTGATGAGATTGTTACCATTTCTAGTGGAGACTTACAAAAATAGAGAAGGTGAATGGGGAAGCTCATGAGCTCAGCTCTTGAGCCAAAACATTTCTTGTCCCCAGATTCAGTCAGCTCAGGATAGTGCCTATCTGATTTGACTTTCATACACTTAAATATCAATATATTGCTAAAAGGAATAAGTATTAAAAAAACTCCAGTGGATTTTCTTCTCTTTTGGTCATAGTAGCTATAAATGCAAGGCTCTGCTTTTCAAATTAAGTCAAATAATTTCAGCTGGCTAAGAATTCTTTTATTTATTCTCTCTTAAAATATGGGTCCAGCTGAGGGCTTTACATATCACTGTAAAGATCCCTTTCCTGCCTAAGCTTTACAAACATGCAATGCTTTCTTCTTCTTCCTGCTGCCAGATTTTAATCTCAGATGCTATTTTCTTCTTATATTACAATGCTGGTTTATACCCCATGGGATATGAAACAAACGTCTTAAGCATGATGAACGAAATGTCATAAACCTTCACTGTATCGTTATAACAGTTCCTGAATGAGTTCAGAAAAATAAATTCTCAACTAGAGAATTCAGATTTAAAGATGTGGTTTTGTTGCCCATGCTGGAAATTGAAAGGAATCTAAGAAGAATAAAGGTTACAGAGAAAGTATAAAAAGTTCTTGACTGATCAAGGACTGATGGCTAAAATGAACCAGCATTTTTCAGTGTTACTGGCTTACTAAAAAGGAAATAATAAGGACTGAAAACTAATAACTGTGATGAAGTTTGTCAATTCCTTTACCTAAAGCAAAATTGAAATAGATACTCGGAGAATGTGGCCAGATGCCAAATCCTAATTTTCGCAGAATTTAGGCTTTTTCAGCTCCAGGATCTTTGTTCAGAATTATTTCTATTTTGAAGTTTTGCTGCAAAAGTCGTGTCTTGGAAATGTAAGGACATAAGATTTGGCACAGGACATAGGGGAATACTATACATCCTATTCATTGTAGGACCAGATGTCCTGTGGAGCAAGTTATTATTTGAGACTTATGCTCACATAAATAATGCATCTATTTCTACTTAACATAATGCTGCTGTAAAATGTTAAATGACTGGACATCACCTGCTGAGGGGAAACAAAGTATAAATCTTCTGTCTTTCTTTGTTTCCATACACGTCTTTGCTTTTGCTTTTTTTAAGTGCCTTCATCTTCACACACAAGCTTTTACCATCTTATTTTCTTCCCCTACTGTCTGGCTGAGGGGGAAAATGAGGGATTGGTGGGCACTGGATGTTCAGCCAAAGTCAGCCCACCACAGTCCCTTTTGGTGCCCAACATGGGGCATGAGGAATTTGAGATAAGGATAGTAGCTGGAAGAGGTAACAGACAAAACATGGACAGAACAATGTTAGAGAGCAGAATGAAGAGTGAGTAATCCTTCCCTGAGGAGGACAGAGTGGCAGAAATGGGATAAACTGACCACAGCCCTCATTCGCAGTCCCCCTGAACTGCTGCGAGGAGGAGGAGGCAGAGAAATCTGGAGTGAAGTTGAGACTTGGAAGAAGAATGAAATGTGTTTTAAAGTTTGATTTTATTTCTCCTTACTCTACTCTACAAGCCTGTTTTGCCTATGATGGTAGCTGGTGAGGGATCTCCCCACCCTTATCTTGACCCATGAGCCTTTTGTTATATTTTCTCTTTCCTGTCCAGCAGAGGTGGGGAATGACAGACCTGGAAAGCAGCCAGGGTCACCCTACCACAATCAGTCAAAAGTTCAGACGTTGCTTGTTGTACTATCACTTCTCACTCAGGAAAATAGCCTTGCCTGGAAGGAAGGGCATTTCTCAGAGCAAAAGTGCACCATGTGTTACAACATCAGCATGAACAGACTTGGGCTAGCCTAAGAACTGGCATCAGCATTAGTAACTGCATTCAGGATTGAAGACCTCAAATGCAAACTGCCCACATGCCTGTAATTGATACACCCCATTATGTTGGCTTTTATTAAGGATCTTTTATTAGGCCTCACTGGTAAATATATTGAAAAATGGAAATATATTCAATTTCTATAACAGATCAAAACCAATAATGAAGTGATAGATAAATATTTTGCAGAAAAAATATATATTCCAAGTTACAGAGGTCTCAGCTGGACAGAGAAAGAAGAGAGTATTTCATATCAGGGTAGCCTCAACACAACCATATTTTTATCAGGAAACAAGTTGAAAGAGACCAAGTATCTCAAAGGGGAAAAGCAACTTTGTTTGAAGCATAAACAGGATTTCTGACCCTCTATAAGTTAATTAAAGTTCAAGGAAAATGAACTATAAGTAGAATAAATTACTTTTTTTTGTTCTTAAATGATAGGCCTATCTGCTCACAGAAATGGTGTGATGAGACTGGGACAATTTTTTCAGGGCTTTTGTTCTTCAAAAGGAGGTCGTGCCCTTGCCTGTGTGCTGCTTGCAGTGCCAGTTCTGCAGTAGAGAGAAGCTGATGGTCATTTCATGAAAGGAAATTTCCATTTCTCCAATACGTAAAATTTTAACAGAATCTGGGAGCAAGCATTTCATAAATAAGAACACATGAATTAATTCACTCACTCACTTATCTGTCTGCTGCCCTTCTAAAATATTTATTGCCTGAATGAGGTGTCTGGGTGAGCTGCATATCAAAGTTATGGGGCATTACAGGTCTCGTAACATCTTCCTGCCTTTGATGGCTCAATAGCTGCCTCTGCAGGGAGCATCTGAGCTGAAAAAAGGACAGAAAAGCCACGGACTCACTGTCATGGTTTAACCCCAGACAGCAGCCAAGCCCTAGGCAGCTGCTCGCTCACTCCCCACTAGAGAGATTGGGGACAGAATCAGAAGGGTAAAAGCTGGAAAACTCGTGGGTTGAGATAAAGACAGTTTAATATGGAAAGCAAAAGCTGCACGTGCAGGAAAAGCAAAACAAGGAATTAATTCAGTGCCTCCCGTGGCTGGGCAGGTGTTCAGCCATCCCAGGAGAGCAGGGCCTCGTTACACGTAGCGGTGACTTGGGAAGACAAACTCCAACACTCTAAAAGTCCTTCCCTTTCTCCTTCTTCCCTCAGCTTTATATACTGAGCATGATGTCACATGGTCTGGAATATCCCTTTGGACAGTTGGGGTCACCTGTCCCAGCTGTGTCTCCTCCCACCCTCCCATGTATCCCCAGCCCCCTCACCAGCCTGGCTCTAGGAAAAGCAGAAAAGGCCTTGGCTCTGTGTAAGCCCTGCTCAGCAGTAACTAAAACATCTCTGTATTATCAACCCTGTGGTCAGCACAAATCCAAACACAGCCCCTTACCAGCCCCTGGGAAGAAAATTAACTCTACCCAAGTCAAAACCAGCACACTCACTCCACCTCATTAATAATTACTCACTCGTATATTATCACACCAACAGCACATTCAAATGATGTAGGCTGGGATAAAGAAAATGCATCCCTCTGTGAGCCATGCAGGAAACAGGTCAGAAATACATTGCAGCAGGTGAGAGTTTTCCTTACTTAAAACAGGAGGCAAAGGAAAGCTTTTTAGGTCTAAGCTTTGCCAAAGAATCTCTTACATCAGATTTGAAATTCTGGTGATATGGGAAGTTGCTGGATCTGATTCCCACTTAGTGACTTGTGACTTTTGATGTTGAAGGGTAGGGAATATGCTGTCCCAGTGCTTATGCACTGCCAACAGAAATGTGGCAGTCATCCTGCCTAGCTAACACAGTAAAAATAATAATGTTAAGATTGGAGCTACCCTGTTTTTCCTTGTTATGGTGGGAAAACAAGAAAAAACATATTTTATATTTTTTTAATATATAAATGGCTGAATTCCTGTATGGCATATTTTATGACTAAGAAAAATAACATGAGGTTTTAAGGAAACACTGGAAAATGCCTGAGGCAGATCAAAATCCTCACAACTAGGTATTCCTCGTTTGCTTAATGTGAACTATCTAATTCTAGCTTGCCTAACAGTTGACATTGTTGCATCTTTGTATAAAAATGGATGACAAAATTCCCAGCTTTCTGTGTCTGCAATGACCATAACTGGCTTCTTAATTCTTTAACCTATTCTTAAGATTAGTACTAATGTAGGTGTAATGGAAGTGGGAAAAGTGGAGAAGCTGCTTTGGAAATTTTGCTTTCTAAACATCTTCTAGAAATCTTGCCTTCTGAAGGATGAATATGCCATTTTGCAGGGATCAGTAGTGATCTATTGAGAAAAAACTGTTTTTTAGTATGACTGGAAATGCATAGCAAACACATTTCCAGTTCTTTCATTTCTGTCTCTTAGTTAAAAGTTACTGTGAATTCTTGAATCTCTGTTGTTTAGCAAAACTTTTAATCTTAACCTGAAGGTACAGGTGTTGCACATCCTAAGGCAAGAATGCTGCATTTTGGCTGTTGTTTCTATTCGCTGACAACATGAGAGAATTAAATTTGATGACCTAAGACATTTCTTTTGTTCTGTTCATGAATTACTCCTGATCAAAATATTATGCAGAATTTTCTCTCGTGCACTTTCACTCCTAAAGTTCACACTGTTGTATTTGAAATCTATATAGATCTTGAAGGATAGACACATAATCCATTCTCTGTGCAAAATATTTTATAAGATGTATTATATGCTGCGACCTTATGATTCAGAGGATTCTATTTAATTTAATACATTCACATGTAATGTGCTTCTTCTTGTCATCTTAATTTGAATCCCTGTATTTTTAAGATTTTATTATCCTTCTTGATGACTAGGATAATGTAATCTCTTCTGTCTTCTAAAAATAAAATTATATAAATGTTAATGAAAAAGTTACTTTTGCCTTCAAAAATATTAGTAGTCAGGACATATAAAACTTCAGAAACTTGAAAGCATAAGCTAATAAAGACCAAAGGGGATACCAGGGAGGCAGGAAGGGATGACAAAATTACCCAGAACACCCCTGATTCATTATGAGAAATTACCAATTCTGAGCATTTGCTCACTTGGAACACATGTACCCTGTCTCAAATCTAGAAAATCAAATAACTAACTACAAGAAACCAAATTTTATATGTGAAAAACTTTGAGAAATATCTTGTATATGAGACACACAAAAAACCCCCCACCCAAACCCAAACCAAACCAAACTGAAAAAAACCCTAGTAATCTCAAACCATCAAAATAAAATGAATAAACACCCGAGAAACAGGAAGAAAGAGAATGTAAGAGTGTGTGTGCATGTGTGTGTGTGTGTGTGTCTTTTCCCTTAGCTCATCTCTAATCTGCTGATTTCAGCAAGTTTTTGTCCTTTTTTTGGGTTGTCATTTTGTGGTTTTTTTCCTATTGGCCCAAAACCAACAAAAAGTAAAACCCAAGAGATAACTGAGACAGTTTCTGTTTATGTGTGTTTTTGTGGCCACGTATATTAGCCAGAAGTAAAAAATAAGAAACATGGATCAATTTATAAATAGTATGTGGAGAGACATTTTTGTCATTGGTAGATTTGTGTCAGTGATTTTTTCAGTGGAGGAGACAGAATTCTAAAGAAATCAAAGCACAGAAAATTTTCTTGTTGGAGACAAGAGTAAAGTGATGTGTAGTCAGTGACACATAAGCAAACAACTGAGCATCATAGGTTTTTCTTATTACAATAATTTGAAATGAGTGTTGTTTATAGTTAGATGAACAGCAACAGTACTGAAGATCTTTGATTCTAATTTATGCATGCATTTGTTAGAACTCAGTAAACTGTGCATAATCAAATGGTTAGTCAACATCCTAAGAATTTACCTGATACTTGTCTGATCTTATGTCTTCTCTCTGTCACTCTCACTAGGCAAAACATGATGCAAATGGAAACCCAACATGGTTTCAAATCATAGTATTTGTCTCATTAATTCACATCTGCAATTAATAGGAATAAATTGTACCCATGCTGAAAAAGAAAATATTGATCATCTTTAAAGATATGCAGTTATTAACTTTATGACATCTCTATCCCATTAACAGCTCGCTTAGCTCCAGTAATTCTAATTCATAACTGCAAAAAATAAAATTGCTGGTAAAGACTCCTGAAGTATGTTTAGATACATATGAGAATTAATGATCATTTATAAGGTATAGATCATAGCAGTAAACATTTTCCTACTTGGAATACACCAAATATTGCATTTTGAGCTAGACTTGTAGTGTGGTCAATTCCTAAATTTGATTTTCTCCTTTTCCTCTACACTGAATTAATCTCTCCCATCTCTTAGGAGAAAGAATAATGGTGCAAAGATCATACCAGAGAAGATGAGAGTGGCAACATAGAAGATGGAGGTCAAATATGAAGAATTATTAGTTCAGCTAATTAATCAGATGCAACTCCATTTAATTATCCAGAATATGCAATGTAAAGAATAAAATATCTGTAAATAACTGGGCAAGCTAGTGAGGAAGAAGAAAGCTATTCTTTTACAGGAAAAGAATCTGGTTTTATAAACCCAGTGGTGATGAAAATATTACTCCTTGACATTTTTAGTCTTTTGGAGGCTGACAGTGTTGATATGTGTTTTGTTATTAGTAGCCCCACCTTGAAGATGCTCACACTGTGGAGCAGAGCTTGGGTCCTGAGGGCATGGTCTCTCCACTGGGAATCTGGCTTCAAGTTCTACTTTCAGCAGTTGTGGTAGTGTATCACTGAAATTAATAATGCAGTTTATATCCCTTGTCTCACATTATATTTCATAAACTTATATTTGAAAATACCTAAAAGTTTTAATGTCAATGTGTTATTTTTAAGTACTTTCGGTTTTTCATTTCTGCACTGGTCATGGGAAAATAAGTAAGCATCTGTGAGGAGTTTAAACTGTTCTGTTTAGTGCACTCTAAAGCCACACTTAAGTCATCTTAAAATCATTCCTTTTGGCTTGAAAGCAGTAGTAAGATGTTAACAATGTGAAAGGCAGCAGATATAACTACATATTATATCATAAGAAGAGACAAATAGAAATAGGGTATGAGATGAAGTACCTGCTTAGAAAGCTGTAATTTTGACTGGTAATTAAACTCAAGTGTTTAATTTTCCCAGTCAGCTCATCAGTGACTCTAGAAAATAAATGATCTGAAATTGAAATGTGCTAGGTGAAACAATAGTAATTAATTACATTTCTCAAGGGACATTATATTCCCAAAGCCTGTTTCTGGATAGCCTCTTGAGAAATAGATACTACAATGTACAGGCGGCAAACTAGGGACAATAAGGAAAAAAATAACTTAATATTCATGAAGCTTCCAGCCCATCTTATATTCTACCATCTTTTTCTTAGAAAACACAGAATTAGGAAATGTTTCTTACAATATGTCATGGTTAATCATTACCGCCTTTGTCCATGTGACTGTAAAACAGTATTCTACAGGATTTGCTGCAGTTTTTGCTGGCATTCTTCCAAAAGTTAATTACATATACAGAGAAATTTGTGATAAAAAGGATCTAGTAGGTCAGAAAGTAGTATCTATTTGCAATGAGGGAATTCTCCCAAGAGAACACCCTATTATGTTTTTCCTCTATATTGGATTTAAGGCTTGAAGTGTTGGGAATTCCCCTTTTGTTCTGGGAAATTAATCAATTCTACTCTTCCTAATTTTTTCTGACTAATTTTTCTTCTGATTAATTTCCTTTAGTTGCCTCAAGTTATTGTGTTTACTCCCTGCATGATTATCAATCCCTTCTCAGTTTTTGCTTAGCTACTCTACACATATTAAAATTTTAATCTATTCTTGCATGTCAATCCCTTCAGACCTCTTACATGTTTCAGTATTTTTCTCCATAATCCTTCTGTTCTGCATGCTCATTCCAGTTATCAATCATCCACACTGAGTGTTGAATTTAAAGCCTGTATTACCAAATCCAGAGATTTTATAGAGTGAAGTAAAGACATCTTCCAAAGGAGAACTAGCAGTTTTTTAATTGTTGAGGTAAAATACCAACCTGTTCTTTCCTCCCTGCAGAAAAGGTGCAAAACTGCGCCTTTAATGACTACCTCAAGTTGTTTGTGTGTTATGATAATGGTCTTAAAAGATGAACTCAAGATGAAGCTTTTCATGATAAGACAGTTGAACAGCAGACAAGAGATGTTTCACAGCCAGTATGGAAGATAAACAAACAAGCTGCCAACAGCACTCCCCAGGACAGGCAGCAGAAACAGCCCTGATGAGAATTACAGATTTTTACCTTCAACAAAGCTCCACAAATTAATTTGGATTAATTTGTTCTGGGATATGGATGTGTTTCCTCTAGGTTAGCTTTACCTACCTATATCAAGTTGGTTACCACAGCTCCCCAGCTGTCCACGAAAAGCCAGACAGAAGTTTTCTGCTTAGGCAGGAGGAGTACAATATCATCCTTCTTTACTAGCCCACCACTCAGGCCCCAAAGTAGATTTTTTGCTATTTTCAGTAAGCCAACATGCAGAATCCTTCAGAATACAGGACCCCATATGAGAATGTTCACAGTGCCCTGACCAAGCACTAGACAAGGTTGGGAGTGAGAAACAATATCTCTTATTAAATTATCAGAACTAGCAATGAAACAAACAACCAAAAAAACATGATAAAAAATAGAGAATCTTAAGAATTATTCATGGAACACCAGCATTTTCTACCTTATTAACATAATTTTTTCTGTCCTTGCCATTGGAGATTGCTTGATCTTGTCCTATCTTCACTTTGTGGGCCCTCCCATAAAGATCAGACAGCTTGCATCACTTGAGAATCCATCAACAGCCTTATGTAGGAGAGTAATAAACGTTTATCAAAGAAATGTCTGCATTACCAGCCTATACCTCCTTAAAAACTTCTTGGCTTGTTATAGACAAAAGCTCACCCATCCTTCCCATATCAAGAATAGTATGGTTTCAAATTTTCAGGTCCCTGAAATGAAAACTTTTAGCAGCATAACAGAATAATAGAATCGTTTAGGTAGGAAAATGAAAGAAACCAAGATGATGTCAAGGCTCTTCCTAAGCATCTGAGAATATATTTTTACCTTAAATTACCTCCTAAAGGTTTGAGTATTTAGGGAAAAATTTCATATGTCTTTCAATTAGGCCACTTCTATAGCTGAAAACCAGTGCTAGAACATCATTCATACTTAAAGTAGCCAAAGTTGTGAAATAGCTTGTCAGGAAAAGTCCCTAGTGTTTCATGCAGATAAGTGTGATAAAAGGATGAAAGATGAAAAAGCATAGAGTTTGTCTGAAACCTGTGTTAAATCACTGGCCTGTGGATAGAATCCAGCTGTTATGAGATAGATTTTCAACACAGGATTCCTAAACATTTGGTGAGTCCTATGCACCAAGATGACACAGTCTGTGTGGCACTCAGTGACTGGAAATAATCATACCGACACGTGCAGAAGCAGTGTTTCCATCCTCTGTCTGAACAGCAAAGACAGGATGACATAAGCAACAAGACTCAAACCCAAGAATAATAAATCATATTTATAAATAATTCAGTGGACAAGAATATTTCTCTGAATTTCTAAACCAAAACTTTAGTAACAGATTATTAATCCAAATTTCGTACAAGATTTCAAAAAATGAGGCGTATCAAAACTTCTGAACAGACTTGCAATGTTGGATTTGCTGTTCATTTATTTATATATATCTTTTTATAGTGCCCTGGAATAATTGTACTAGACAACAGGCAAGTACACTGTGGAGATATTGCCATCTGGCAGGAAACCTTGGATTGTAGTATAAGACAACAAGCACACAGGGGGCTTTGTCACTCTGCTGTCTTTTTCCAACTGCAGTTCTCAGGATACGTCACAGATCTGGGAGTAAAAACAGAAAAGAAAAAGGCACAAAAGAAGCACAGAAGGTACAAGGTTGTGTGATTGTAGAAGTACATTAAGAGCTCTGATGAAGAAAACACTTAAACATATTCCTAGCCACTGGCTTATGACATGAATATTGTTTTATGAAAATTGGATACAAAAACTACAAAAGTATAAGATTCTAAAGTAAAAAATTAATAAAATCCCCATAACCAGTTATTAATCTAGAAAGGTCATTGAAGTTTTAGTTTAGCTAACTATTGCTTAATCATTATCTATATTTACATGTAAATAATACTTAAAATATTCTAAGGATCTGAAATATCACTGTACAAATTCAGTGTTTCATTCTTCCTTCATTCTTGAAAGTTCAAAACTGTTTAAAGAAAAAATATTTGCCGATATTATTTAGCTATCCCTTTACAACTGTTAATACTATGTTACTATAGCCATAGGAATTTCAGATGCCATTTAGCAGAGCATCTCAGTTAAGAATGCATATAACCTACAGTGTTCTTCTTTCACACCTCACAAAATACAAAATGTCATATCCCTCATGAGCAAGGCTCTTCTTGTTCAAAGGAATCTCCCTTGACAAAGAAGAAGAAATCAATTACATTAGGCATATAATTATTTTGAAAAATTATGGAATAATATCTCTAGAATGACAGAAAAAGAACCAACTATGAATGTGACTATGTAACTACATAGGCACAACTATGTATTGAAATTTCCACTTAATCAAATATTAATAGTTTGAGAATCAAAACTGACAGCTTCACTCACAATCTTCACTCAAAATCATTTATAACTTTGCTATGGGAAATTAATTGGTAAAGCAACTTAAATTCCTGTTTTAAAATTGCCATATGATCAAAATTCAGACCCATAGAACACTGCCATAAATTCATATTAGTATTGAATCCCAGTTATTTACTATGGTCGTTTGAAAGTTTTTTAACCGTGCGTTATTCACAGACTTTGTTATCCTCCGGCGAAATATAGAAGATAAATCTTCACCTGACTTTGATGTTTTAGGTGAATAATTTATTTTCTACTTTTAGTGTCTTCAAACTATTAACTAGTAAAATCGGATTAAAAAAATCAAATGGGATTAGAAAACAGTCTTTGGCAAATGTTGCAGATGAGGGAGTTCACATTGTAATGAGAGAAAAGAAGACAATTTTTCTTTTTCTGCCCGATGAAGATACTTAGTTTCTCCTATGATTTCTTTTAGGCATCTAGACAGTGCATTAGAACAAATTCACTTGGAAACTGGAACAGGATTAAAGCTTTTTTTAAGATGGGAAACTGAACTAAAACCTTTTTTGTTTGGATTTTCTGAGCCTAACAAGTATCACTGAAAATAAAATAAAAATAAACAGAAACTAGAATTTCACCTGCATTTTCATAGTTTTGGGGTTTTTTTGAAAGTATCTTGAAGAGGAAAAACCCTTAGGTTAGCAATCTAGCTGCACAAAGGGGTTGAGAGGAAGGAATTTTCTTGAACCTTAGTTTCTTATAGACAGACGGCTTACTGAGAAGTATGGAAATAAAATCCTGCCCAAAAAACCTAGATTCATTATGCTCATTTTGTACAGACATTAATGGCCACAGATAATGAAGAACGAAGACCAGAATAAGATCACATGAACATAACCAGTTTTGTTTGATAAAATATGTATTTGTTCATGTATGTAACAGATATTGTGAGAGAAGAGAAAAAAAAGTCCCATTTCTGGTGTATGGATAAGGAATAAGATAGAAATTTATCATCCGAAATTTGCTGCAATTGTTTGCTGCCTGGCCACTTCCAAAGTCAATGGCAGCAAACAAAAACTGTGTTTGAATACAGGTTTAGCCTAAATTAACATGCAAAATTTACAAGGCTTTTTTCTATGTTTGCACAATTAAAAGACTGGATGGGGAAAAAAAATTCAGTCATAATGAAAAATTGCAAACCATGAAAGCAAATGGCTGATTTACTCCTCCAAATCAGGGGAAGTGTTTTAAAGGGAAATTTATATTCATTGATTAAATTTTTTCTGAGAAGGTTTTGGTGCTCATATAAAATAGAACAGAAAATCTTGTACAGATCATCTTAAAACTCACTATGACTTTAATAAAGAATTATTGCACTATTAACTTCATCATTATTTTTCCTGTTGGAATATTTTTAATTCTATCACGGTTGAATATTTGGCTTTGTTTCTAAGAAATTTTGCATGTTTTTTAGTTTTGATTATAAAATTATCTTTTTGAAGCCTTCTGTGTTGAGCAAGTATTTCCCAACATACTACAGACTTTTATTTTGAAGGATTTGTTTTTCCTAAATGTTACACCTTATGATCTATTCTCTCTTCAGTGATTCAATGTCCTGTGTTGTAGTGGTGTAATCACATCCTCCAGCTCTTGCAGTTTCTTTTGGAATGCTCTTAAGTTTTTGTGTTTCCAGCCCAAGAACTTCTTAGGACTCAGACCACTATCTGTCATTTATTGTGATGGTCTATCTTCGGGAAGCACTCACATCCAACTCCACATGCTGTAGATATATAAGAAGGCATGGGTCTTGCCCTAAAGATTTCAAGACAAAGTAGATGGGCAATGACTGAACAGGCATGTTAGAAACAAAAATTATAATAAATTTTCTTTTCTAATATTATTAAAAACGTTCATATCCAGATGCTAGTCTCGTGTTTTTAAAGTCCCTGTCAGTTCCTTAGTAGTACTGTTAAACTATCTGGTTAGAGTCTGTGGATGTTCTCTAAGGAAGGGTATTGTGGAGGTATTTGAAAGGAAAGGGAAGAGATGGGGCACATGTTGCATTAGCATCTGTGTGAAAAAAGAATGAACCAAAAGAGAAAGTTGTACAGGCAAAGTGAAAGATTAAATTTGAAATGTAATTGGAAAAACACCAAACATAAACCCTCAAGGGAATATTAGGGTGGTGTAAGGAATTGTGGTTTTCTCCTTTTCCTGCAGTATGTTTTTGAAAAACTTTCTGAACAGTACATATGAGAGGCTAGAGAAAGTCAGCCACTCTTGGGATGCAGATATTACTCTCTGGTAGAAAGGAGTTTTGATTTAGCACCTAAATAATGCAGCTAGTGGCAGCAACGTGTAAGGAAAATAATGATCTGGCCTTTGCAGTTGCCATGACTTTTCAGCCCAGGAAGAGCAGAGAAGGGACTGTCAAATTGCTGCTCCTCCTAGGCTGTTGACTCAGTCAAAAGGCTCAAACTAGCTATTAAGATTAGATTGGCAGGAAAATGCATGAATAAAGTGATGATATATTGCTGGGGTTTGTATCTGTTTTTCTTAGTTTTGAACTTTACACAGACTGAAAATTCTAATAAACCTATGAAGGCAGTGGTGTGTGCAAATGGCAGACTATCAGAAAATGTTTTAGATTATTTTCTCCCTTGCTTTACAACAAAGATTGAAAAAGCTATTCCTGTAATTTTCTCTTTTTATTTTTTTCACTATTACCACACAGTAAGATACTTGTTTCTGACTCTTTTTTATTTTATTTGTTGATTTATGGCATACGTTTCATACAAACAAACACCCTTTTTTAATACATCAGAACACAAAACCTACCATGACATACAGTGTAATTGATAAATTGCAAAAATAAAATGACTGCAAAAAGGCAGCACTGTGGGTTGAACCTTTGAGGGACTGACTGAGACATCTGACAAATGTTAGATTCTGCACTCCAAAGAATATTTCCAGACTGCTTTCCAAGTTAATATTGTTTAACATAGAGATTCAAATAGTCCAGCTTACATACTGAAGGCATGTTGTGAAATCAATAGAATTTGGTCTCAGCAGCAGCTGTAAGATTTGGCCTGTGGACAGTGTAAAAGAACAAGAAAAAAATTATTCAGGAAGAGCATATATTTTATGAGTAGAAACAGCAATGCTAATTGAATTCTACAAAGAGACTATCATTGAAATGTGGAGAGCCTTTGAGCAAATTTATAGCCACATTATGCCTTCTCTTTGCATCCCATTGTGCTCATCTGGCTCATAACTTGGCTTCAAGAGCCAGATCCTCAGCTGCTATAAATTGGTGTCATTCCACTGAAGACAGAGAAGCTGCACTGATTTATACCAGCTGTGGACCAGGCATGTTTATTCCTTCTATTTTTTCCCACTATTCGAATGAAGGTATAGCCAGAAAAGCTACTATGGTCTAAACAGCAGATGAATAAACATGATTGGAAGCATATCCAGCATGGCTATAGCATTTCTATTGTCTGAATAAAAAGAGAAGACCCAAACTACAACTGGAAGTCAGTTAATTGGGCATTCAGAGACCTCCCTCATGTTATTAATCACCTACCTACAGCCACATTCAGCTCAGAATCATTTCAAACATCATTTTATTTGTAGAAAACCAAATAAAAAATGGGAATTTGTTCTGAGCACATTTAGTTCTTATCTGTTTGGTTTTGCATTTTTGGTTTGGTTTTTTGTTTTGTTGGGGTTTTTTTTCCTAAATCAATGAGTCATCATATAGCTCTCTGGATTTCTGTGTTGATTTTTGAAACTCAAGGTCTTTCGATGGAACTAAATTGTATTAGTGATATTAAAATACGAATTGCATGCATTTATGAACACTGACTAACCTTGGGTAATACACATTGGCTTCTGAAATCAGAGTTCCCAGTTTTATGACATTAACTTTCCTTTTGTTTGTGTCCTGTTTTATAGGAATTTAGTGAACAGGAGCATCTTAAACTTAAAAAAGGAAGTGAATATCATTATTATTTTTCCGTAACAAAAACTCAGTATTATTTTTCCTCAGTAAAGTCTTCATGGTGAAGATTTCTGTACTTATGAAGGTATTTTACAGCCTGAATGTTCAGCATGACTCACACAAATTTAAGAATTTTGTATTATGCCCAGCGTAACAAGATATAATTTCCTGATACACTCTCTGCACTTTGACATATACCTGCAAAGCTGTAGATATACTTAGAAGAAACAGCAACTCTATTCTTCACATCTCCATAAATTAATCTGTGAGATCTGTTATGCATCAGGCTGCCTCTGCCTGGATAGACCCTCAGCATGTTGAAAAGGGGCTCCTAATTTCTGGGTGACACAACCCATTAACCCCCTGTAGATGTTTCTTTGATACTCAGAATTAAGAAAGCTAAAGGTGTACATCAGAACATTGAAAAAAGAAGGGTTCTGAAGGGCTTTGATTGAAGATGTCTTGAAATTTCCTGAAGTGACAATCAGTTCTTCGGAATATGCCACAAGTTGTATTCAAATAGTGAAGTACCAGCTCAGTGACTGGCGCTTTTTTTTCACTCTTAATTTTTTTTTTTTTTTTAATGAATATTTTTCCATTGGAATGAGTTAATTAGCCAGGACAAATTAAGGCTAAGGGGCTAATTTGTGGCAGGCTGATACTGGCCCAAACAAAAGGTTCCAAGGACATATAACTGGGACAGGGGTTCCCTCTTTAAAAGTATGAGGAAGAAAATAAACAAGAAAGAAGTTTTGAAAAATACGAAAAGCATCCCTTTGCGGGGTGTATTGCTTTTAGATAATAATAATAGGTTATAAACTATTAGTTGATAAAACTGATCAGTTAATGATACTTAGGTGGATGTGATTATTTATTAAATAATTATTAACTGACTATTAATGGTGATTATTAATTATTGATTATAATTATAAATTCCACTTTTAGTGTATCTGCAGTAAAATTATTTATCTGTTTCCCTAAGCATCCATCCCCATAGCATCTAAAATGCAGATCAATCAAATTACAGGAAAATGAGCTCCTTGTTCTCTTTCAGAGTGTATCTAGGTGACTTTACAGTTGTTGGGTAAATGGATGGAGCCTTTGATTTGTCTGTAACATGCATTTTGGATACAGTCCCTGTAATTCCTGCTGGAATTTTTTATCAACTCTATTCAAACAGGACATGATTCTGCTGTTGAGGTAATGTGCTTGTAATAATCTAAACCACCACTTTATAACAGAGGTGTGGAAATGTCCATTATGTTATGAATTTAGTTTGCCATTCAAGGCAAAAAAAGGCAGTTCAACACAGTATGAAATGACAGCTATTAAGAGGGTAACAGATGAGACATTAAAATGAAGCTTGTAGCAATTTTTTCAGGAAAATTCTACAGATGATTTGTTCATTGTAAAACTCAGGGTTGGAATAATAAGGTGTAACCTCAGCGTTTTGAACGCAGCTGCTGTTATGCAAGGACAATGTGAAATTTGAGAAGGGAAAATATCCATTTTCAGAATCTGGATCAGACCTTTTTGAAATAACCCCATAAACGAGATGATTTAGAGTCAATATGGCTGGATCCCAAGAAAATATGTATATGGCAAGAGAACCTTCAACAGCAAGTGGCGAAGATAAATTATATCTATGAGTACTACACAGTGACATCAAATTTGGACCTGGTTAAACACTGGCTTCACTGACACTTTTGAATTTTTGCTATCTAGCCTCCAGAAACCCAGAGCCTCTGAACATCTCAACTCCTCTGTGACCATGATCTGTTCAGTACCCCCAGAGGAATAAAGAAGTGCCAGCCTGGAGCACAGATCTGAATTTTACCTCTTTCTATATTTGGTCACTTCAGTATTACCTCCTTAGGGATTTAAATGCCAAAACCAGACATTTTGCTATCTCCAGCTACACACACTTTACATCTAGGGAGAGACTTTGGCTTATATTTGAGTTCCGCCAAGGGAATCAGAAGCTTAAACGTGGCAAAATCTCGGCCTGTCATGCAAACCACGTCCAGGCAAGTTTGCTCGGTGTTTCATGGCCACTGGTATCTCTGGTACCACTGGGTGAAGTTTCACCTAACTTCCTGTGTGGAGTCCATGAGGAACAGAAGTGCTCATGTCAGTGTAAGCAACATGATGGCAGCAAGCACCAGGGCTCTGAACTCCATCCTGTGGGCAAGGCTCTGCTCTGGGTCTCTGTCCGCTCGGGTGAGTTCAAAGGCTGATGGCTGAAACTCACCAGTGTCTCTCCCTGTGCTGCCAAAAAAACTGCACCAAGCTGCACATACAGAACTATTCAGTGTGTATACAGTGTGGTCACCCATTGCCTTTCTGAAGATGTGCCAGTTCTTTGGTGTATGGAATGGAAAGTGACAGTAGGTTATAAAATTGTGATGGATGATTTAGGTGGCTGTATTCAGCTGTAAGCAATAAATGCTGAGCTCGGCAGAAACTACTAAAGGCAAAACTGCAAGTGATTTACTAGCAATTTAAAGCACATGAGATTTGTAATGCATGAGACCTTCAGGCCCATCACTTCTCTTCAGTAATGGGAAGCAATATTTTGGTGAAAAATGGCATGTTTAGTTTCAGCTTTGTGCTGCAAAATATACAGGCAGCCTAGTTTTCTTCATTTCTAAGGGTGTAGCTATATACATCTTATTCAAACTGCTAGTTTATGTTCAAAAAAAGTTGGAAATATTAATATTCCTTGAGTGAGTTTTATTAGGAAGGAAAATCGATATTTCAGGATAACTAAAACAGGGCAGTTCTAAAACTTCTGGTCTAAATGATTCACATTTAATCTTAGGTTTGATAAACTTGTGCGAGATTAACTCCATAGTGAGCCAATACAGCTATCCTTTGAAGGAAAAAATGAAAATGTCATCTATTTCTGCACAAGTACCAATACAGCTAAGTAGTTCAAATACTAATTCTCATTTAAGAGGGCAGTGGTGGGTGAAGGGATGCTGGCATGAACCTGAATGCTGAGATATCACATATTTAGTGTGACAGAGATAAACACCATCCAGCTGGGGGCTTATGCTGAAGTTTTCCTAACTCACCAATTTTTAAGTTCATGAGACAACCTTTAAAATATTGTTCCATTTTGAACAGTGAGCATGTGAAGATGGTGCAGTGAATGCCACTGTGAGTTTGGACGACCAGGAATTTAGGTAAAATCCATGTCTTTGTTTTCCAAGCATGTGTGATCTAAACAGTGGAAGGCACAATAAATCTGCCATCTTGTAATAACCTAGTCTGAGACAAAAGGCATTTCCACTCAGCAAAGCTAATCAGGTTATGTCACCTTTCCTTGGGTTATTTCCAACATGGTCATGTTAGCTTAACTCACGAGTTATGACCTCTTCTCTGTCAAAGGCTTAGATGGAAGGTGAGTTCTGCAAACAACCAGATGGTGACCTACAGATCCTCCCCTAGTTAGCAAGGATCTGGTGTCTGGTTTCTCCTATGGTATCAATAGCTGAGCAACAGTCTACTGATAATCCAAGATAGAGATGGATGATTTGTCTTGGTTGACTCTGTGTGCTGCCCTAAATATCCCACCTTCTGTCTGTTCCCATGTCAGCTCTGCCTTCCAGACATTTCTTTGTGTGCACCTTTGCAGGATTGTGTTAGCTGTAGAAGATCCAAATTCCAAAGGTAGTAAAAGTGTCCTGAAATACTACTTCTGGATAGGTAAATGAATAGGTGAAAATTGTATCCATTCATCCATTTGCCATTAATGAAGATTAAAGCCCAGTAGTAGGCAGTAAAATCATGCTTCTAATGTTTTTTCTTTCAAATCTCTAGTTAAGAATTTCTTTTACTGAAAACTTGAACCTTTTTAAACTTTATTTATCACAGCTAAACTCTAAAAAAGTTTCTATCCAGAAATACAAGTTACTTGACACTACAAATCCTTAGACTAGCAGCATGAGGCAGGAAGGAGGAAGTTAAAGCTATGAACTAGATATTTACGCTTTTATCCTGAATCTATTGAAACCATAGTAATACATCAATCATTTCTGTTCTGCCAGTGAAACCCCTCCTAACTTGGTCAATAGAAAGGATTAAGATGAAAGGAAAGTAGTAAAAGCACTTTCTGTCTAGTGGCAGTGTACATACACACTTAAAATGAAGCATCTATACAAGGAGCCATAACTACTGAGAGGCAGTTTTCATGCCCTACAATGACTTTTCCCCCATATTATTCAATTGGAATTAAAAAAAATCAAAATCACAAAAGCTTTTAAGAACTAAAACCTCAAGATAAATCAGATCAGTCAAAACTTTTCACCATAGTTTCTGAGTGGATCTTTTAAAAGTTTTGTTTCCGTTTTTAAACAAAACTTCAATTTCTTTTTCCAGCAAAAGGTTTACCTTTTAAAAGGTTGTGTTGGACTTTTTATTTGGAGTAATTTAGGAGTGAAAAAATGTTTAGATAATTTAAAAAAAATAAAAAGAAGATTGAATAATGAGAGAATAAAATTATTTCGGATAACATTGCAGGTGGGGACATGAAGGATTTTTGATAAAACTGCTTTTAAAGAAGCAGATCTTAGTAATTAGATTTTATGGCAATGTGTTGAGAACATTTTACAGGACTGCTAGAGAGAAGGCTGGTGTAAAAATTACATGAGATATGGATTTTCAGAGGTTAGGGATGTCCAGAAAGGGCAGATATCACAAATGCTATAGAAGAAATTAACAAGATTTAGGCACATTATATATTCATGGCATGAGGAAGAACAAGATCTGGATATGTTCACAATTGCTTTCCTTCTGTCACACACAAGAAATTGCCATCAGTCAAAGGCCATACTATATTTTCTTTTCCCATATGTGGGTTTAGAAAACAGGTGGTGTTTTCATCCAATTCTTCTATTCCTGATTTCCTCATTTTTAGAAGTAGCTAAGCATCCAAATCTTTGGTGTAAAGAAATTTTCTTTTGGCTTCATAAGGTAATTTCCCCTTTTACTGTCCCCCTGCTCTACATTCTGCAGAGCCTTTTTTAAATTTTTTTCTTTCATTTTTTATGAGCAGTGTGTTTACAACATTTTAAATCAAAGAGATTGGATCCTGGGATACTAGAGATCACTCTTCATCCTAATTCATGCTTCAAAGGAAGTTTAGAAATAGGAAAGGATTTGCAATTTGTGTTCAATATTTGGAGTGGAGTGCCTGCTAAGGCAGAATATTATATTGCTTCATATCGTGACAAATGATGAGACAGTGATGTCCAATGACTCTTGTAATGTAAATTGATTTCAGATTACTGTGGAGTCTCTCTTTAGTTGACAGTGATTGTGCTGACAGCTATGAAAAAGGGTTAGTGTGCTCGAAATCCATGGGTTTTTACTCTATGTGTTTCGGGTTTTAAGTAGCATGGTTTTAATGAAGGCTGTTGAAGCTGTGACCGTATAGAATTTACTTTGAGTAAAAATCTTTTCCATACCAGGAGACTTCTTTTCTGTTTCTCCCCATGAGTGATATGTCCACAGTAGTCAGTTGCTGTTATTTCACACTCTAGAGCCTGCTGAAATATAGCAGCCACATTTTTCTTGCCTCTTTCTCTGGACTTCTGCCTGAAGTCTTTCTTCCATTGAACACTCTATTACGAGTTGCTCAGAAACAGCAGGGAAGGAGCCAAAAGGTGCAGTGCCCAAAGAGGAGGGACTCATGAGTGTGTGCCTGCTTAAAATGTATCTGGTGTTCAGATGAAATTGTGGAATATATTGGCAGCAGAAAAATTTCTGCAGTGTTTAGACCCAGGGAGATTGTGGTAGTATTTATCCTACTATGTCAATCTATTTCAAACTTTCTGTTATAATAATATAAAACCAACAGAGTATCCAGATCGTGATTATAAAGAATATTTTTTTTTAAGAGGTCAACAACCAAAGTAATAACTTTCAAGGAACTGAAAATTTTCACATCTATTTCCCTCAAATCCCCTTTTTGTAGCATAGATATCATCTTCATTAATGACAGTAGGTCTCAAGACTAATGTTGCCTGTTTTCAAAAATGGTGTCATATATGAATAGTATTTGAATAGACTCTTATCTTTCTGGGTAGGATGGGAAGATAGAGGAAGATTAAATAGGTTTTTATAACATTTTTGTCAGTCGTTTCAAATGTTTCACACTTTAATAAAGGTCACATTAAATGCAGACATACTTATAATCTGAAGATTTATCCTTTAGTCACTGAAAGCCAGAACTGTACAAATTAAATATTTCAGAGTAAACTGCATGTAAGCAGATTGTGTCTTTCTCTTTGCAGATACAATTTCCATTTCTGTGCACATCTAAGCCAAATATTTTTAAGCTCCTGCCTTTGGGATCTTTAAATAGAAGACTTACTGTATTTAATGATTTATTCTTTTGCAAAGAATTACTCTGAAACCAAGAAAAAACAATATTAATAACTAAATGATTTGGAGGGACTTTGTGATTGGCAAGGACAGTCTCCTTTTATTATGAAAATTTGTAAAGTAAGCCAATGCTTAAAACACAGAACTGTACTGCTTTCTATTTTCTTGACCTGTGCAACTTAAATATGTTTAATTAAAGAAGAGTATGGTCTACTTTAGAATACATATTTGATTCTATATATTTTTATTACCTGAAATTCTTTTAATTAATCTGATCATCATAAAAATGTAATTTTTACCAAATATTTATCATTCATCCTTTTTGGAAAGATTGTGCTACTTTTCTATACTCAGATATACAGTATGTCTAACATGGTAAATTATACTTAAAAATTGTTTTTCATGGTTATGTTCCCACTATATGAATTCAAACTATAATGAAAAATGATGAAAATGCTCACAAATAAAAAAATTTTGAGCTGGATTTAAAAATAGGGGGTTTTTTTCTCACAGTGCTGGAAATATCCTATCATTTCTTTTGTCAAATATAATATTCTATTGGATTAAGTTTTTTTGTCTTTGCACATAATGCTCATTTATTCTTAATTAGGCTCTGTGTAATTTAATGTCCACACTGCTTTTCATTGACACAAGATGACAGTGACCATACAAACATGTAAACTGTCACAGGTCACTCACATGGCATATTTCAAAGGAAATTTGAACTCAGAGTAGATAGCTTAACCTGAGCCTAAGGAGCTTTAAGGAATACAGAATGTTGGGTTGTGTTTACACATCTCACCCCTTGACAGAACTCAGGTATCTGGAGATGCAATACCTCTCCCTCCCTCCTTGCTGTAAAAAATGTCATTTGCCTGAAGATATGAAGGACAATTTAGATATGGGAACTTAAAACATTAAAGAAGTCTGTTCTCACAATAATGAGCACAGTTCAACCCCTGTGATTTGAATCTGCCAAGGATCAATACTTGGCTAAGAAATGAGTGCACATTTTAGGGTTGAAATTAAATAACCTTTTTAGGAATATTTGGTGTAACTATGATGTCATGCAGTGTCTCATTTTGGGGTAGCCAACTATGTCTTTCAGCACAAAATAATAAGTTGCATTTCCTCTCAACATTTTTAATCCCCTTTAAAAAATCCTTCCTTTGTCAGGGTGGGTCATTTCCCAAAATAAATTAGAGTAAGAAATATAGAAAAACTTTATTTTAAAATGTAAGAAACACCTCTCTTGATATTTTTTTACCCTTCTTTAGCCAAAGTTCATCTGCCCTCACAAATAATTTCGCATCTTTCCTCCTTTCTATAACTAGGCATTCACTGAAAAGAAGTCATTGCTGTCAAGGCAAAGTGAATTGTGTAAAAGCTTTGTGCACATCTGAGGAAGTAGGAATAGTCATGGTCTGTATAGTGTTTTACTGGGAATTCTGTTCCTTGCCATCTCCTGAGTAACTGGAATTATCACAATTCTAAATGAGAGCAAATTAACCCTGTTTAGACTGTCTCTCTTTGCAAATGAGTCTATAGTGGGTATTTCTGCCTTTCACCCACTCAGTTTCTTCCATTTGTAAAGTTCCCCTCTCTACCAACAGGATTACAAATTTCACCATATTTTTATCATCATCCTTGAATAGCTCCAAGTGATTTATATGCATGAACCTTTTAACTGACTTAAGATGCCTTTCTTAGAAGGATAAGAATTAGTTATGAAGAATTACTAAATAGGTCAATTCCCATGATGTTCTAGTCTCTGGACAGTCTTCCATTTTATGCATAAAAAAGCAAAGGATTTTCTTACCATATCTTTACTGTTTAGAAACCTTATGTTTTCCATGAAATCAGAAGAGGAAGACAGAATTATTAAACTGAATTATTAGCCATACCCTCACAAGAAGATATAGATAGTATCCAAGCAAGCTACTGAGATTACTGGCAAAGCTGGCAAAGGAACCATTGCCACAACTGTTTTCTCAGGCAGTTGGGAAGAGAACGGGAATATGTATTTACTTCATGAGGGCAAATATTCCTACTAAAAATCTCCCAAAAGGAGTATATTTCAATCTACCAATAAAGGGGATAAATTCTAGAGAATTTTATAGTGAATATAAACTAATTTTGTAGTATTTAATTGAAAAGGATTTGTCCTGGCTTCTTTCAAAATTATACAACTTTCTTGCTGGTCTTTAGGCTAAGTTCCAGTAAAATATACTGAGTATGTTAGAAGTATGAAAACTATATCTTGCATGAAAGATGTGGACTTGGTGGTCTGAAAGGTCTTTGCTGCAGCAGTTTCCATGCCGCCATGTTTCCATGACTACCTTTCAAATTACCAGGAAGTGTTCATCCCCTAACACCAGAAATGAAATCCTCTCTGGCAAGGTATAAGTTGATTTTGTTTCTCTCTCTTCACAATCAGCCTTTTCCTCCAGCTGATTGAGACTTACTCATCCATCTTGGCTTTCAAAGGATCTATTGTCATATTTCTTTTCCCAGTTCACCACACTGTTTTTTTGTCTGTGGTCATCACAATGGTATTTGGTGGGGAAGACAGGCAGCACTGGACAGGGCTCTACTTGGTAACATGAGTGAGAAATACAAGAAGCACATCAGTAATTGTTGTGAGCAGTGAAAATTGTTCAGAGACCCGTGGAGGAGTGATCGACTAAACCTCCTCGTTCTTAGTCCACATAAACACCCAGATTCCATTCCCCTACTGTTCACCCATTTTAAAAGGCTCCAAAGCGATGCACCTTTGCATAGAAGGAGTTATATGGATTGTCCTCATGCATTTATCTCACAGCAATAGGAGGCTTAAACGGTTTTATGTTTCATTACACTATTACAGCTGTTGAGCTGGGCAGTGGTGATGATGAGGGTTATTTTGCCAGCCATAAACAGATGGAACATTACTGTGCAAAGTGCTGTGGTGCTGTGAAGACAGTGGGTGAAATCCCAGACTGGAATAGGAGTTCTGCTGGCAGCCTGGATAGTTCTTCAGCAGTTCTCACAATGTTAGTCACCATAAAAGTGTATTAATTGTGTTCAACTGAACAGGAAATATAGACCCAGCCATTTGTATCAGAAAAGTTGTTGTACTATTTAAGAATACTGCAGAATACCTTAAGTGGTCTGTACAAAGACAGTACAGAAATACAAAATGCTATCCATAGAAGAAGATGTGAAACTAATAATTTTGTAAAAATAAACAGACAAAATTTTATGTAATTTGGGGAGCCAAGTTTTCCCAGTGGATTGCAGCAATAGGAAAAAACAGTGAAAAAATAGGAACCCTCTTAATCATTGTAGGGAGGTTGGATTTGTTGGTTTTGGGAGGTCCCTTCAAACACAAAATATTCTATGATTCTGTGAACTATTAATTTATGGGAGACACACCAGTTTTACAGCATGGAAGTCAGAATGATTTTAATTAGAGGTGGACAGGACAAGCATTTGTCCTAACTTTGAGATGAATGCTTCCAGTTCTTCATATCTTCATCTTCTAGCAAATACTGTTCTCTAACCAATAAAACCCCATCAGATTATAGTGTTAGGATCCAAATTTATCACTATTACAATACTACTCACAAGAGTAATTATGCCTACAGGTTGTATTTTAAAAGATGCATTCAAATAGTACCTGAGCCATTAAGCAGCACATGAACATCCATGTAAGAACATATACCTATTTCTCTAGCATATGCAGCTAAATTTTTCACCTACATTGTAGATTGTACAACAATACGTAGTATCAATGTAAGATTAACAGAGTAGTGTCCAGCACCAATTTTTCTTCCACATATATTTCCTTCCCTAATACAATGAATCACGTTGCAAAAGGTTTTCCCTGATTTGCATCCTTAATGCTTTGTGTTTTTTCATTTTACCTTTGCCTTTCTGGTACAAAAGCGTCCCAAAAGCACTGTGTTTACTACAAGTCAGTAGTGAAAAGAAAAAATAAGCAAAACGATGTGTTTTAACATAAACTGCAAAGATATTCCTAGTAGAAGCAGGAAGACTTCTAGAAAAGGAATGAAGTTTTCGGTGTGTAATGAGCATGGGAGAGATTATTCTCTTCCCCCATGGAGCTTATGATGCAACGCCCCCAGCCTATAAACAGTTATGTAAATGCTTTATTTGAAGCATATGAGTCAGCTCAGAGTTTACAGAGTGTTAAGCAGTTTCCTCATTGCAGAAGCATAGCCTAGACCAGAGTGATAACAAGGGTGCTCTGCTAAGGTTTCACTACCAATTTGTTTAGAGACCTTTCCAGTGCCTAGCCTTCTGATTTTATTTATTCTTTTCCTAATAAGTTGAAAGTAATATTGCCCTACAGATTATACTGAATTAAAGTTGACACCCTTTATATAAATGCATTAATAAATATTCTCCTTTCTTCACACTTCTTCAAGTAGCCTGCCAAAAACAAGTGACCTCTTTGAAAACAGATGAAGGAATAGTGAACGCAGAAATGAGCAATCACAAATGTAACTAGCAGTGCTTGTTATCACAGTGACACTTACTGGCCTCCACCAGAAGGAGGTTCCATTGCAATTTAAATCCTATTTGCACAGAAGAAACAGGCCTGGTAGATTTACCAGTGTAGCAATGCATGCTACACTTATAACACCAGTGGGGTTCAGAATGAACAAGCTCTGGTACAGAAGCAGCACAGATGATCCAATACAGCATTTTACAGCTGTATTACTTTCAGGATTTTAGCTATTATTTTGTGAATATTGGCTTACTGTGGGACATACCCAGGCCTACCCATTCATTCAGCTGGTGCTGGAGAGTTGTGGAATCTCATTGACTTGCTGCCCTTGTAATTTAATTAAACTAAACAGAGGATTAGAGGACAAATTTCTCTGAGCCTTGCTGGCAGGTAAATTAGAACAGAAGGTGACAGTGAGTATCCCAAAGTCCTACAGAACACATGTAGCAGAGCTGGAATTACATCTAAATGTCGAGGTCAGTAATTTTTGGGAAAAGATAGTCTCAGCCAGAACAAATGGGCTTCTCAGAATTTTGGTAAATCAAACATCTTAGATTTTTGAAAAGTCATTAAAGGTCACCAAGCTTACACTGCCCAGGTCGTGAATACTGAAAGTCATGAGGGATGTTTTGTACCTGCTTAGTAGAGCTGGAGGTCTGAATTTCCTGTGAGCTACAATTTTCATCTTGGAAGAAGCCTTACTGTCCAACATGACCAGTGTGCCAGTGGTCTTGGTGCATCCTGGGTCTTGAGGTGGTCAACAGGGAGGCAGTCTACAAGCTACAGCTTTGAGAAGCTCAAACTGGACTTTCAAAGTCTTGTGTTTCCAGGCAGAAGACATATAACACTTTCCAAGATCATTGATATGAAGCTTTCTAGCAGGAAAACCTTGGGATCCCCATCCCCAAGTAACTTATTCTCCTTAAAAGAATTTTAAAACTCTTGAAGGTGGTCAAGGTCCAACTGGGTTGTCAAACTGCTTTCTGCATCACTTGATTTCAGATTCTGCAAGTCCTGGGAGAGATCCCAAATCTCCTTTAACAGGCCAGCCTTGCTTTTGTGACTATCCTGGTCTAACAGCTCTCAGGTGCTGATCTATTCAAATTAAATAAACTAGCAGACCTGAAAAAAATCAATATAATAAAATGGCAAATCTTTTTTATCAGAAATCCTGTCTCCTGGAAATCTCTGCTTTTCTTCCCCCTGTCTAAGATATAGAAAATTAATTCTGTTGAACCCGGCGTGTCCAGCCTATGAATTATTCATTTATGGTCAGTTGATAAATAAAACTGTAAAAATCCCATCAAATATATGATTTTTTTTTTCCGGTTTGGTGAATATAACAATTTTCCTTTATAATTTTAAATAAGCTATTGGAGCTTTTCATGTTCCCACTTAGAGAAAGGGTGAGCTAGTAGCTCTGCATTTTTTGTCTTTCTTAGTGAAAATCTGTGGGTTTGCAGTTCTTTACACAAACAAGAGCTCATCTGCAATATCTCCCATGTCACCAAGATAAGTTTTTATTCATAAAAGTGACATTTGAGTAACTAATAGCTTTTTAATAGAAATACCTCTAGAATGAATATAGAAAGCAGAGGTTTTTTTCCTTCAAAGTCTTCATTTATGCAGAAAATGTCATGTCAACCTTTTTCTTCTGCCTTTTCGACAAATGCTCTTTTCAAACTTAAATTTCAGATTCATTCTAGTATGTAACATGTGCTAATCATATTAGGAATGATTCACTTTATTCAGAAAGGAAAACTGCTGCTCTTAGCTAGTTCTTATTAGTAATGCCACTCTTAAATGTACAGCAATAGAATCTTTCTCAAGGATGAAGGAAAGTGGCTGTTCTCAACCAGTTCTCCCACACCTCTTTTGCAGTCTTTTGCTTTATTTTGTTGACTTTTTTATTTTTCATGATCACACCTCAAAGTAATTTCATAATATTTAATGATCTCTTCTGTTAGGCACCTGGCAGGTTCCAGCCTTCCTAACTTTATGTGTGAAGAATGAGGTGTAAGGTGAATTTACATATTAGCAGGGTTCAGGCTTTCTCTTGGCTGTCCTGGGTGCTGGAGATCAAGGCCTGGAGTTGCCTCCACGCAGGGCGGTATTGGACATTGCAGGACACCTTTAGGATGGGGAGGAGGGATGGGATGAGACAAGGTGGCTGTGGGAACAGGGGACAACAGGAGTATTGGGGGCTTTTGTTTTGAGGAGAAACAGCAATATCCTCCTCTTTCAGCTCAGCCTTTTTTTGGAACCTGCATTTAGGCTACTGCAGTGTCAGTGGGCAGGTGCAAGTAGCCCATGTCTAAGAGGTACCTTATTACCATCATCCAGTTTTCCATGTACGTGTCCTCAAAGAGGCCAGGTCCTAACCTCTAAAGCAATCTTTTTCTGCTTCTCAGCTACTCCTTCCACACAATACAGACCTAAACATTCAAAATGAAAATAGCTTTTACAAGAATTCCTTATTGCAGAGTAAGGGGGAAAAAATGAGCGGGACATTGAAAAGTTATTGCTGTTTCTATTGAATTAGGTTTTTCCTCACACTCATCAGGACAGGTATTCATTTTAGAGACTAGCTGAAAGGAGATAGAAAAGATAAAGGACCAAACACCCTCTGCCATCCTCTTACCTGCCTTTGACACCAGGGAAGTGCTGCTTGCCATCTCAGTCTTGAAAAAAATCCTCATTTCATCTTTAAATGACCACCTCGAATAGGAGCAATTTTGTCTTTTTTCCCCTCTGCTTTTTATTATTTTCCTCTGTTTTTTCATGCTTCTTAAATGAGCTCATTATTTAGCAGTTGAACTTCAGTGTCTCACTTTACAAAGTGTTTTAGAACAAAAATTTATGTGAAGTATAGTTCAACATACTTGCCATCCAAAATCTAATGCATTAAAAAAAAAAAAAAAATCCCAAACAGCTCTCTCCAAACTTGAGTTTTAGCTATCTTTGATTATACTGAGAGGTGGGGAAAATAAATGATAACAAGTCGGAAGCAAAGCACTCAACTGCATTAGATCACTTAGCTTCTTCTTATCATACCAATTTACATCTTTTAAATTCTTATATAAATGCATGTTTTCTTTAAAAAGCACATTGCTGTACTTCCATCAGAAGGCCTAATTTTTTTTTTTCTTTTTCTATCCCAGTGCTAATGAAGCTCATTCCTGATCCTATTTTATATGCATATCCTGTTAGAACAGACAGACTAACTGCTAACAAAGGACAAACATATGACATTGCTTTTTATTATTTGCATTGCTGTAGTTAAAGCCTGTCAAAATTTTCATCATAAAATTAAGGTTATTTTCAGGGACTGTGACACTCATATCTAGATATTTGTCTCTCGTGCTATTGAATGGTACAGGTACAGGATGCTGGGGTAGTAGATCAGTATGGATTCAGTATGGATGACTGTTTTCTTTCCCCCTTTTTGTGTTTGTAGATCAATGATCCTGAATTACCATTACAGTGTTTTAAAGTGGTTTTTTTCTCCTCACTATCCCCACCTCAGATAATCCATATGACTTCCTTTAAGTGTGGATTTACACTCCATTGAGAGTGTACACTAAACCTATACAGGAAACTTGCTGGGTATTTGATCATGCAATACTTAATGCTTAAGGCCATCCATTTTTGACTGTTTTATAAATAATACTAATTTTCATGTCTGCATTTACAACACATTTTTAAAGGGATGGATACCATTTAGATGACAAAGGACTGAAAGTAAACACTGTACTAAGCACTTTCTAAAAATCCATCAATGTTTTACTAGCCAGTAGTTTGTAACAGCACTTGCAAATAATTGCATCAATAAAAATCAAAGCCTGTAGCTGCAATGCTGTTCTTTAGAGCTGGTGATGGGCTATGGAGTGCAAGGGTTAACACACCCTCTTCTTCCTCCCCAGACCTGGACTAAAATTCTATCTCCGAGCCACAAACACAAATGAGTTTTGCAAAGTTACTCTGGTCCCTTGTGGACAGGTGCCCACATTAAAAAGCCATCATGCAGCTTGGGGTGACTGGCAGCCTCAGCTCTGGGGGCAGGGGACTGGGTGAGTGGTGGCACCAACACCTCTGCAGAGACCTGCACTGTCACAGACACCAGCCTGCCACCTCTCTCCTTGCACAGTTTGTATCATAAATATTGCAAAATGAATATTTGTCTCTGTTCCTGTAACCAGCAGCTGTCGTACCTTATATTTCTATTGTCACTCAAACCCTGCTTTTAGTCCTTGCTCTGAGACCTGCAGAAACTGTTAAAAGCACAAACAACATTGTAGACAGTACTCTGTATTCCCAGGGCTTGAATGGAACAAGGTGAAATGTTCCTTCATTTTCTTCTACTTTTTAGAAATGCCATAACTCCCATGCCTCTCAGAACACTTAGAAAATATTAAAAAAAAAAAAAAGCACCCAACATCAACAACAAAAAAACCCAAACACAAAACCAAAAAACAACCAAACAAAAAAACAAACAAACAAAAAAACCCCAAACAAAAACCAAAAAACCAAAACCCACCCAAAAAACAACCAAAACAAAACAATACAACAAGGAGAGATTACAGCATTGATGGGCATGCCACACAAGGAGGGCAGGTTGTGCAGACTGGTCGGGAAATTCACAATTATATAAGTAAAGAGAATTAATATCCCTCTTGCTGACCTCAAGCATTTGGCTTCAGATACAGGACCCCTAAATCTCTCAGAAGTTTAGCTGGCAGGACCCTGTTGTGTGCAACCATGGAAATTTCAACTAAAGGAGAATGAAGATGAACTAGAGAAACTAGGCCCATATGGCTGCTGCAAGAAGATAAATCATTTCATCCTTGCTGCTGTTGAGACTTTCCAGTATTCAAGAACATCTCCTCCTGACAAAAATATGCAGGAAACCAAAATAATTTGATGATTAATTGTTCTTGAGAAGGAAGTTGTTTTGGGAGAATCACATTTTATGATTCCCAGGACTGCACTTACTTCAAACACATACAGGGAAATCAGGCTCTGCTTTTTCCTACAGTACTCTCAGTCTGGCCAGGTCATTTTCCTGCTAAAGAATGACAGCCAACATGAAGCCAGCCCTTGGTCAGGTGTTATTTAGGAGTACAAGAACAACTCTCCCACTCTGGCCTGTGAGATTCAAGAATAGCTGCTCTCTGCAGAGGGGAATGAAGTTCACTGGTCTTCACCCACGTCAAAACCAGAATGAGACTGGTTTCACCCCCTTTACACAAGGGGTTGGAGCAGTAGGCAGGCACAGCCATAGAGAAGGAGCTTTCATACAGAGCGAGGACCTGGAGCTCGGAGCTGTGTGGCCCAGGAATGTGTGGCAGGAATCCTGCCTTTGGCCAGACATCTTTCTCCCTGTGGGAAATCCTGCGACTCAGGTCCTCTGCTCCACAGGTCAGAAAGCAGGGTACAGCATCAAAAATTCAAGCTTGTCCCCATTTCTAAACTTTTTTCCTTTAAAGTCAGGTAGCACCTATGCAGTGCTAGCTGGATTTTTTTATTCCATTGGTGGCATTTGTGCAGCTGCCTTCCCCAAGCATTGTCTATCAATCTGCAATTATATTGAGGTATAATCTAAAAAATGCCTGTCTGCCTTTCACGTGGAAAGAAAGCTGATCAATAGCAGTGGAATATTCCAGCATGTGTGTGGTCCAAGAGTACAGCACATTTGTCACTGAGGAGCAAATGAGTTTCTCCATTTTCATCTTTGTGAACGAGAGGGTTTTGTTCTAATGGATTTTGTTTCAGTGTTTTCTTAGGAAAGCAGGGGACTAACACATGCAAGAGAAATAGAAAGACTACATAATGTAATGACTACTGTGTAAAAGCAGGAAGCCTAGTGCTCTTAGGAACAGCATGCATTTCCATTTTTATGCAATAGAAACATTTAATGTGCCAGGATTTTAAAATTATATAAACAGATACTAGTCCATATGATACTTAATTAAATGGCAAACTTTTTCTGAGGTTATGCTAAGAATTAGTATTTTCTCTATCCATTGCAATGCACCTTCTTGATATAAGGTAGGAACACCATGGTCTAAAGTAGGAGCACATTTAAACTAGGTATATATATATATATATATATATATATATATATAAATCACTCTTTTTCATTCTTTTGTTCATGTAGAAAAACCTAGTATGAATAAATATAAAATCCCTTTCTAGCATCAGAGGCTCTACTGCAGTAAAACTGAAAGTTGGTGTTGATTTTATTTATCTGTTTTATTCATAATCAGTAGGTTCAGTTCATCAGGGCTCCAATTTTCAGTGGTTCTTAATGGCTTTCCTGGTGAAAATTTGAACAGACTAGTGGTGTCATATATTTTAGAACCAAACTGAAGTATTTTGATTTACATAATAGATGTGGTTTATTTCAGTTGTATTTATCCTGTTGTGCCACAGTGCTTCATGGGAGCAGTAGTTTTCCCCATTCAAATATTTGCTAAACTGGTCTGGATCTTTTCTAAATGACATTTTCCATCATATAATCTGATCTGACAGAGCAGATTAATTCATTAAAATCTTAGAACTGCTAGTGTTTCAAGTGTGTGCTGAAGAGAAAGACCACCAGAGAATGACAGTGTTTAATTATTTTCTGTTTGTAAGTTGGAGTCTCAGTTTCCTTAGCATGAACCCAGGTGTAGGTGACACTGTGCATGCTACTTTCAAAGGCTCTAATTTATTCTTTTTTTTAATCTCCCATATGCAGCCTATCTCTACAGCATTTTTCAGAATACCTCCCTGCACAAATAATTTCCTGTAGCCTACTCAGTCCATGGTAGACTTGCTTATGAAGAAAGAGAAAAGAGAGGAAAAGAGTAGTCAGGCTGACCAATGGAAAATAAACCCACAACTTATTATTTAATATATATGCGTGACTCCAAAGCTGAGAATTGGATGTATGCACTCAAATTACCTAATGATGGTACAAACACTGCAGTCCCTCTTTCCAAAGCAGTTAAAGAGCAGCTATTATGAGGCATTCCAGTAAAAAAACATTTTCCAATGCCCTTCCTTAAATTCTGTGTCCAAAGATATCAACTGGATGAACAGTTAGGAGCTGAAAGAGCCACAAGAAGTTGATTTTGTATTTAACCTGAATTGATGTCTGTTCCTTAAGACTGTTGATATTTACATTTAAGTGTGATCTGACATATGAAGTTGTTTGTGAAGTTTGAGAAAATAAGTATGTTATTTATCATTTTCTAGAATCCAGAACATCATCTGCTATTCTTTGTACAGTGTTGTGCAGTGCACCTGAGAGGGAGACTGGGAGAAGGTACTGGTTGTGATGATTTATGAGCAGAGTTTTTTGACATGGACAAGCACCCACAAGAGACCGAAGAAAACCCACTATATTCTGTTCAGAAAGAAGAGGAAAACAGGATTTATAAAAAAAACCTCAACAGCAAAACTTTTGAACGCTTTCATCTGCTGAAACAACACTCTTCAGGTTAAAAAAGAAAAAAAAAAAAGGAAAAGTCAATCATATCTACAGTTTTCACAAGCAAAAGAAAATAAAGTGGCTATTGTGAGTTATTCAAGTAGTTCCTCAGCAACAGCTGAGTGTTCTGACCAAGACAGCCATTGAAGTCCCTCTTTGAACCTGCTGCTGCTTTAGCTCTGGATTCTGTTTAGGATGGAGAAATACGTAATGAGAGCTGTAATGGCTTGAAACTGTCTTTTCTTACAAGTAAAGAAACTATTCTAGCTTTGTAGTTTCTTGAGGCCCAGAGCCACCTACAGAACGCCAGGAGCTTATAGGTCTTAATTGCATTTTTTATCAGTATTCTTTACCAGAGAGACATACATTGAAACTTTTTCTTTTTTTTTTTTTGCAATATAAACTCTCTGAAATGTGAAGGCCTTAAACAGGAAACCTCTCTGCTTTTTTAGGTGTTTTCCAAAGTATGACTCAGAGCAGGACTTCACAAAGCTAAAGACACGAGGCTTTTATGGAGATCAGCGACTGCTGAGGGGCAGTGGCAGCCCCAGCTGTGTGACTTGGGGAGTCTTTCCAGGCACAGGAAGAGACCATATGATCCCTTATGGGAGCCCTTATGGACTCCTTTGTGCAATGGGAACTTTGAGCTGTCAGTTAAGGCTTGTTTTTTTACCATGTAATATCACTAAAATGCAAAAACCACAACAGCATAATCAAAGGCAGTGTGGTTTAAAGAGAATCCAGAAACAAAACACTGAACAATATTGAGCTGTGCATGATATGAACAGATTTAAAGCTCCCAAGACACAAGTCTGTAAGAGCTAACAAACATGGGAAGTTTGACATTTAGAGCCCCCTCTTTCTCTTTTTTTTTTTCTTTCAATTGGAGATATTTTGTTATCTAGGATATTTTCTTGTGACTTATATCTAAAAACAGCTAAGTTGTTTAAAAACAAATTATCTTATGATCTCACAGAGAGGGAACAGTAAAAAAGTGTTTATAAATGCATTTTCTAAAAAAAAAAGTAGAAAATATGAGCTTCTAGAGTAAAAGTTAAATCAAGCCTCTAAAATAATTGCAGTGGCTTTCCTTTTCTTTAGCAATACTTGCTTTATGCTTGTGATAGTTTTCTCCCACTCCAGCCTCTACTTCTGAAGAGGAAGGAGCGAAAAATACTTGCTGAACAGCTAATTTATCAGCCTGACATTACTATTTATCAAGAGGAGATACCTGCTGTTAGGAAAATCAAGATTATTGGTTGAGGGGTTTTGTTACCTCTTGTGAAATGAGGGCAAGTTTGACAATCTATGTACCTCAGAGATGTTCTGGGCATTTTGAACCCCAAGTCCCATACATCACTTCTTTTTCTGCAGTCTGCTCTGGTGGTTGCTTTCTTCAGTGACTCTCTCTCTCTCTCTCTGACAGTCCTGCTGTGAAAGAGCCCCTTCAAAGCGGAAAGGTTTTGGGTTTCTTTTCCTTCACAAGCTATGCATCAGCCCACTAAAAATTGTTAATATTCATAAGTGATGCCATGATGATTTTTTTGCCTTTTCTTTTATACCCCTTTTATACCTTTTTACAACTTCTGTATTCTTGGTGGTTTTTGGCTTACATTCTTGGACTTGTTTGTCAAGCTGGGAGACTAAACATTTTAGAAGCTTTGTAGCTAGGGATCAAAATGCCCTAGATACCAAGGTCCTCTCCAAACACATTCTGTAAACTAAGATAGAACCATCCAGGGGAAGGTTCCTTGGGGAGGGGGGCTCATTTGAGCCTCTCATTGGGGAATCTTTGATAGATATGTTAATTAGTAAGACCTATAATGTTATACCAGATCTTTTGCACTGTGAATTGAGGTGCATTTGACCTGGCGGTGTGCGCCTAAGGAAGCTTAAAATAAATACCGAGGTAAAATCCCTTTTTCCCTTCTAACCATGTTTGACTCCTGATTTTAAGACCAGGAAAAGGCATCAATAGGTTAGTCTTAGACTTTACCATGTATGTTTCAGTTCAGCACCTTATAAAGTATTGCAGACTCCAATATCTTAGGAGTGATTGCAGGAACCTGTTGGCAGGAACACACATACACCTCCTTTAGGTGTCCTGCTGCTGAACTGTGATTCGGCAGATGTAAGCCCTGGAAGGCAAAGGGCTTTTCATATGGTAATGGGTAACCCTGAACAGATGAATGAGTTTAGCTCTATGGTGAATGAGGACTATCTGCTTAGTAAAAAGAACAAAGAAAAATCTAATGAACAAGAATTAGGCTTTTGTTTTTTTCTTTTCAATTAAGAAAAAATAATCAGAAATTGAAGGAAGGGATTTGTTTAACCTCTCCCCTAAATAGTGATATTTACAAATTCAGTAAAAGTTCAAAAAGTACTATCTCTCTCTGGTCTTGACAACCTTCTCCTGATGTTTTTTTATTGTGGAGGAATGGTACTCTGTACTCTAAGTCTACACAGTTGTGGCCTGAAGGACATATTCAAATTGTGCTTTAGATTCCAATGCAATCAAAATTCCACTCTGCAGCACAGCAAAATATGGCCAGGCCTGTAAATGAAGACCTATAGCTGCGTAATCACATTCAGCACTTTGTATGATGCTTGCATGATAACACTTAGTGGAATGATTATACCCAACCCTCTCAAACTTACATCTTACAAACTTACATTCAGTGATATGTAAATATCACTGAATTCACAATAGAGGGAATTTACACATTGTGTCTCCACAATTGTATGGATGCGAGACCTGATGGCTTGCCAAGAACCTGAAAAAATTACTACTCAGCGATGAGATTAGAATTTTGCAGTTCCCAGGTTGCAGTTATATTTCAGAAAATAATTATTTGTTTGGGGTTTTTTTGTTTTGTTGGGGTTTTTTTTTGTTTCTTTGGTTTTTTGCTTTTTTTTTTTTTTGTGCTCACCTACTATATGAAACATGCAGCAAGACATTTACAATATAGTAAGGGAGTAAAAGATCTTGGTATCTTGGCAAGAATATGTATGTAAACTGGAGGGCAGATAGCAGTAGGTAGTGCTTTGTGTATGCAAGGAAGGAATCCAGAGGAATCTCTCCAGTTCATCCTGCTCTAAGAGAATCCTTACGGATCAAGGGTAGATGATCATATGATCAAGTCACATGGCTGAAAACCATATGGTACCTCATTTTTATTTGGTTTTTAGTTTTTTTTTTTCTTAAATACATTTGCATAAAGGATTTCAAGAACTGTTGAATTGTTTTAGGACACAAGACTTCTCTGAAAATGAGAGCAGCTTCTACTCACCTGCCCACTGGCCTTGTCAGATAACATTGGCAAAACAAGTGAGTCATTGACTTGTTTCTGTCAATGCTGATCTGTCACACCTAGGAAGTTACCAGCTTTCACAGCCCTCCACTTGGAAGACTGATATTTTGACAGTATTTTTTCTCAAATGCGAATGGAAAGAATAGTATTTAATTCCTGTGTGCAAGATTTTGATTGCATCTGTCTTGACCTTTTATAATTTCATTTTGAGACATTAACATTACAAATAAATGGCATGATTGTAAGCGTGTAGGTATTGCCTAGGTATTTCCTGTACATAAGTAGTATAAATGGCTTATACTGCACAATAAAAGAAAGTCCCACCTTTCAGTGCATTTAACATTTTCAGTCTTTTGGCCCTCAGTATTACTAAATGTTGAGCATGGTTCTCAAATACTTCCATAACATGTCTTTGAGAGATCTTCTAAAAAAAAGGTTGCAGAGCATGTCTGATTATTAAAATTGCTGCCAAAAAAAATGGTTGCCCTTCACTGAAGAATCTGTCAAATCAAAGGTTAGGAAGGTGCTCTGGTGCTGTACAGTAACTTGTACGAGTCATGGTGAAAGTGGAATTTCGACTGACCATACAAGATGGCATTTCACCAACCACAAAACATTCACGATTTTCTAATTACAGCTAGCACGTTCTTAGCAGGCTTATGTTTTTAATTAGAACTTATACACTAGGAATTTACTTTGCTTTTTTTTTAAATAATGTTTTGAAGTTAGACAGTGCCCTCTGCTGGGCCAAGGCTCCCATAGCAGTAGTGTGCAAAACGCCCCAAATGTTGACAATTCGTGAAAATGGACACAAAATCTGAGTTGTTCTGCTCAAGGGATTTGATGGTTTCAAGGAAGCACACCTTGTTGTGGTCCCGTCTTGCATTCTGCTCTACTTGGAAGCTTACTGTTCAACAAAAACTGGTCTCAGTTTGGATGGCAAAGAGCTTTTTGACTAATTAATTTTGAACCCAGTTGGCTTGAGCTGACAGTGTGACTTTATCACAATGAGCAGCAGGAACATGTAGTGCTATACATTCCAATTTTTGCAAACTTAAGCTCAATACTGTAAGAGCATATTCATCTTCAGAAATAAGGAGATGAAGAAAAATGCAGTTGAATTTACTTGTTACATGTTCTCCTACATATCTTTATTGCATTATTTCAGAGTTAAAAAATTTATAATTATACTGACAAATCAAGTGTTATTTTTCTCTTCATCCTTTCTTTAGGGAGTTTTGATTTTCTTGGGGTTTTTTTTGAGGGGATGCCAATAAAAATAGCAAGACTATAAGTTTAATTTAATAATTCTATTCTGATGCCTTTGGACTTTTCCAGGGTCCATCCAAAAAATACAAAACAAAACAAAAGACCACAACAAACAAACCCAAACCAAAACAAAGCAGTTTGCCCAGGAATTAACTTGAATTTACATCTTGCAGCAAAGGGCCAGAAATAGATTAATTTCCCCAGTAATTTAATTGCAAACATTTAGTAAATTTAAAACATGAAATTAAAATCCTTTAAAAATAGTCTGTAAACTGTAGTAATCCAGCAGTTACAGAAAAATTTAAACTGATGGCATAGAAATCATTATATATCCATTCATGAAACTTCTATGACTTTCAGATCTCTTCTCTACTTTTTTGCGGTACAGAAAACACATGGAGACAAACAGTTGCCTAAGGTTAACCATGAGGGATTTCTATTAATTGATTGCTGGGTTGTTTATACCTTAGCTTAAAGATGAAACAAAGCAGCTCTAATATTTATTATATGTTGTATGTTTTCTACAAATCTGAGGCTTTTAAAAGCAGATTGTCCATGCACTTCAGAGGTGCACTTCTAGGGAAAAATGTGGCCCCTCCTACAGCACACACTCACTCGCTGTCATGACAGCAGCTCTGGAGTAGAGATCAACCTGTGCTCCCAAAATACTCTGTCCATTCATAACACTGCACTTCAGTCAGCCTTTATTTACATGTGCCTGCAGCTGGGAGCCTCTTCACCAAGGGAGCACTGTGCCCTCTGCAAGGAGCTGTGAGCTCTGGAGTACCAGACCCCCGTATTAATGGTCACAGTTGGTCATTAACTGATCACTGAATCTTCCTTGATGGCCAGCTAATGAACTTCCCACTGGCTTATTGTGAGGTTTGGTCAAGACAGACAGTGCAGGTAATTTATAGCTGAAGCCCCAGCATGCTAATGGCCTTCACTGAGTAACTGCAATCAACACAGCACTACTAAGTGGCGTTACATTCTTCCTAATTTATTTCTCAGTTGCAACTATTTCATGTTGAATGGAAACTTCAGATTCTATGCTTAAAGATATGTTTGCATGCTTTATTGAGGGGGAAAACTTCTTTAAGAATGTAATAAGGAAAACAGCCTTAAGATTACAAACTCTTTTTTTTTTTTTTTTACAGTTTTTGCCCTTAACAGAAGATGTTTATTTTTAAAGAACAAATTTATGCTCATAATATTCATCTGTAAAAGGCTCAGAAGCCCACTCAGAGCAAAAATCATCTCTCATGGGGTACCTGTTAGCTGCAGGAACCTGGAGAGCTTTGAAGGTTCAGCACCTGTGGTGTCTAATCTCTGTGAATCATGGATAAGTTAGCCAGAAGGTACAGTTTCTCTAGCTGTGATCTTGCCAGCTCTTAAAAGCTATAAAGTTTTGACAGGGCCTTGGCTTGGTAGGAAAGCTCTGGAAAAAGCCCAAAAAGTGACAGTGATGCATTAGGTAGAACTCTTCCCTCTAAGTCTGGTAGATAATGCCACAGGTCCAATTATCACAGGAGCCTGTTTTGGCTTTACATGAGCAGGTACCTTCTCCCATTTCAAGAGTGAACAGATTCCACTGTGGCCAAGACATTCATAATCCTTTAAGGTTTTATATTTTCACAAGTTCAAGTATCATAATTATGATGCAAAACCAAAAAAAAAGCAAACCCCAAAACAAAAACCAACCAAACCCTCCCCCCTCCACTTGGTATATATCTGCAATGCAACTGCTCTAAGAAACCAGGTTTGCATGTCCTGGGCAAGGAACCAAGAAATTTATCACATTCCATTACAGGTTTTCATGAACTTGACCCACATTAAGTGGTGTCCCGATGCTCCTCTCAATCCCTGAAAATGGCTTCAAGATTGCAAAAATCTTTCCCCCAGTGATTCTAAATGGCACTTTTTGAGCTGTGAAGAGATTGAGAAATTGAGTTGCTGGGGAGCTGTCCTGACTATCACTCCCTGGGGTGTGAAAACAGGAGCTATGCTTGTCTTTAGAAAGAGACTTTTTGCCCTCTCATTGAAGATATTCATTTTACATTTGGCAACTTTGCTGTAGAATATGTGAGATTATTAAAATTTCTCATTATTCAGAGATTCCATTTCATACTTTTTGATTATGAATGAGGCCCTTCTCTCCATCCTACTTTCAAGTACTGGGATACTCCTGTCTCCTTAGCAGGCATTGCTTGCAAAAATCTGGCAGCAACCAAACCTTCCTGAAATGACTAAAAGGAAATGAGATCCTAAAGCTCCAAAAAAGATTGTGAAAGTAGCAGAGAAGGTACTTGGCTTGATGCTGCACATTTTGAACACAAACATTTGATTCCACACCTTTCATGGCATGAATTTGAGGCTTCAAGCCAGACAGGGGAGTCAGATACCTTTACAGAAGACGATAAATCATTTTAGATAAATAAGGCATTTATTTAATAATTATTCATCTTCTTGTTACACAGAATTCTGCATTTGTTTCCATGCTAAAAATAAATAAGATGTTGGAATATCATATGTTTGAGACGGACCAGGTCCTGCCCCAAAACAGTGTATTTCTGAGGAAATTCATTGAACCCAGATGGATTTATGGCATCTTGGTAGAGATGAAGTAGTGCTAACAATGTTTTTTTCTTATTTTTTGTCCAGGAATTTTGGTCAGTCAGCTTTTAAGTCCAAAAATCAAAAGATTGAAAGTGTAAATAAAATATGAGTTTAGTCTCAGCAGTAAAATAAACTCCATGAATATACTCTCTTCAGGAGTGAAAAGACCTTAAATCCCAACCTTCCTTAAGTCGCTGTGTAATTATCCACTATAGGAATGCACATGGCAGTTTAGAAGAGTTGGTGCATGTTGAAACAAATCTCTTTACAGCAGTGAGTGGGAGATCTTTAGCTCTGTGCCTGTCCTGTTGCTTTATCCAGTCTTACCAACACACAAAATGTATGCAAGGTGCCATTTTGATCCCTGTACGTGCTCAAGATGAAAGCCCAAAGCCAAGAGGTACAAACACAATGTAAGATTCAGAAATGAAAATAATCAAAGGAATATTAGGTTTTTAAATCCTCATTATAATGATTAAATAAGTAATGCAGTACCTACATATGAAATTTCTGCTCCTTGCTGCATGTTCTGCTAATGGCTCTTCCCATTCTTATGGCTTACAATGTTCAGAATTAGTTCTCATGTGCTTTTTTTCAAGTGTCAGTGTTTAAAACTTCCCTGCTAAAGTAGTTTAGCAAAGAGCACACATGTTTCTGCCAGATATCCCTTGGGAATGGAACTCTACAGGAATACCAGTCTCTTTGCAGAAACCATTGCAAGGCCAAACTAACACAGGTGTAATTGCATGTCTATTTTACCTAACTTTTATCTTTTTCAGAGAAAATATGGAAATATTTTGTAAAATTATCTCCTTTTGAAATAGTCTCTGATTTCCTTACCAAACAGAAAACTTATTGAAAAAAAAAAATCCTGTTTTTACCTATAATTTTATTTCATTTTTATTGGATTTATTTTCAGAAAATGTATTGAACCTAGTGTTAAGACAAGCAGATACTCTTGGAAACTTTCAAGAGCAGCTGGAAATCAAGGAGCTCTATGAATATTTTGGTTTTTAAAAAGCAACTGATTTTAAATTTGAAATAAACATATTTTCTTACATTCTTTGCAACAGGTGGTTCTGCTAATCTAACCTGCCGAGCTTTTTTTGGATATAGTGGAGATGTCAGTCCTTTAATCTACTGGATGAAAGGGGAGAAGTTTATTGAAGATTTGGATGACAGTCGAGTCTGGGAAAGTGACATTAGGTAAAAGAAAAGGCTTTTTTTTTTTTTTCTCCATTTTTTTTATATTTAATGTAATAATTTTTATCACAGACTAACTGAGGAGCACTTTGGGTCTGATCTCTGTTTTTGCAACATCCATGCTTTACCTTTTTGACTCCACCAGTAGAGAACAGAAAAATGCCCTTCTCAGCCAAATCTGATGTTAGAGACTTGCAAAAGCAGAATAGCTGCCCAGAAAGAGCTGTAGTGTTGACCAGCTGGAATTTATGTAGTAACCTTTTCAAAATGTGATCTACAAAAACAACCATTAATAGACTTAGTAAGACAAAATAAAGAAAAAATAAACATCTTGAGAAAAACAGCTCAAAAAAGTATTTTCAAACATGAAGCCTTAAATAAATGCTGAAGTCTGACTTCCCTTTTAGAATGTTTTGATTTCTTCATGAAAAAAATCTGAGTTTCCTAGGATGTTATCTGGCCTGTGAGAGCCAAGCATCCTGTTATGTGGGCTGCTTCTATCTGCTGAAATACTTGTTTTGGAGAGGATCTGGCAATTCACGCCGTGTACTTCTGCTCCTAAAAGTGCTGCCTCATTTGGAAATTAAGGACAAAAGTGGTTTCTTATTGAGAATTACATGCTTGAGATAGCATACTAAATCCTATCCAATATGAAGTATCTGCTTGGATCTGAAGAGATTCCTTTTTCATTTATAACTCTGTATGTGTGTATATCACTGTTTCTATGTATCATAGAAATTCAGACTCAGAAATTCAAACTCAGAAATTCAGGCAAATTAAGTGTGCATGCCATGGTTTACCCTCAGCCAGCAACTAAGTTCCACACAGCCACTCACTCACTCTCAGGTGGGGAGAAGTACCAGAATAAAAGTGAAACTTGTGGGTTGAGGTAAGAACAGTTTAATAATTGAGACAAAATAAGAGATTGTAATACTAATTATAATAGTAAACATATTATTAATAATAATTGTAATGAAAATGAGAGATAGAGGAATAAAACCCAAGAAAAAGAAGTTATGTGCAATACAATTACAAAATCAAGAAGACCACAGAGATTTTCAAGGTCATCATCCCCAGATACAGGCAAAAAGGAAGTGTATTGCACCCCAGTGTACTTTAAGTTTATTGTATAAAAGTCAAGATCAATACACTAAATGGCACATGACAATAAGATCAGCTACATTTTGTGCTGAAACCTTTCCTAAGTCCTTCAGCAAGTGGCTTGGCTATCTGATGGCCCTGGTACAACTTTCTTGTTTTGTGGAGGGAGGAGCAGAAAAGCTCGTTTCCACTTCTTTTGTCAGGTGTGACAAGAGGGAACAGCCTGGAATAATTTGTCATTTGCTTTCCTGAGTTCCTGAAACCACTGATGGTCTTGCTAAGAGGGAAAGAAAGTAATGGGAAGACAGGTGGCACCTTTTATTTATAATCTGTATAAGCAAGCGGCACCTGGTGTACCAGTTCTTCCTACTGTTTGATAAAACATGATCAAATTTTATAAGGCATTCTAGAAATTATCTCTCAGACCATGGCATGAATATATTATTTCTGAGTAGAGTGTTGTAGACCCTCAGAAAAAGCACAAATATTGTGTTTGGCCCAGACTTGTGGTGTGACTCTAAACCCCCAGAATAACTGTTTTCGATATTCTCTCCTCTACCATTCCAAGACTTCATGGATCAGGGTCACCATCAAAGTGTGCAATGATACATTATCCATGTGCATATCATTCTGCTTAAAGAAGACAATGAACTGCAGCTCTCATTAACATTTACAAAGCCAAACCTCCTCATTAGAAGTGAGGAAGAAAAGGGCATGTTATAATTAAATTAAGATTTCATCAAACCATAGCCAAATTTGAAGCCAGAGAGTCGTGAGTTGTAAGTAGCATTATTATGTCATGATTATCTAAAGCTTCACTGTGGTACAAGCAGAACAGCAGTGATGGTTGGTTTTTTTCCTCAGGGTTCTCAAGGAACATCTCGGGGAACAGGAGGTTTCCATCTCATTGATTCTTGACTCAGTCGAAGAGGCAGACCTGGGGAATTATTCCTGCTACGTCGAGAATGGCAATGGACGCCGGCATGCCAGTATTCTTCTACATAAAAGGGGTAAATATGCAGCTTTTCTCCATGAAAGGGTGAAATGTAGGGGTGGTCAGTTTGTAGAGATTCCCTCAGATGCAAGCATGAATTTTGGCTTCCAAATTACTAGTCAATGATTATTTTTCCCCAGGAATTTGTATGACTTGCAAAATAAAAGAGAAAGGATGTCGCTAATTATGGCTGCCACTGGAAAAAATACAGTAACGCCTTTTAATTATATCTCTATAAAAGATGCATTTAATAATTCATTAACTTTAAAATTAGTAAAGGCTCAATAGAGAAAAAAATAGTAGGAAACCACAGGTGATACAACTGTAATAATTTTCTGTAAGAAATAAAATCAAATTTTAGGAAAACAAAAAATATCCCATTCCACTTCTATCACCTAAACCCCATGCCAGGGGGGCTCCTGCATAGCCTGACTGTGGATATTTTCCTTCTAACACTTTTGTTTAACATCAACATTTCTGAAGTGAAACACCATGACAGAAACTTCTAAGAACCTTCCTGTTTCCCCTCACCACTCACATCCCATGATTCCAGCCTGCCTAATGGCCACAGCCATCTCCTGCAGAGATGATTACAGGGAGATGGAGAACTGCCTGCAAATCAAAGCTCCCAGACCCTCTTTGCCCACTTTACCTTCCAGGGGGTCCTCCACATACCTGGGATTGACACTCCCCACCCTCATGCAGCTTCCCGTTGGCTTGAGGGCAAAGAATAAGCAGCAGCAGAGTCTGCACTTTGCTGTCATTACTGTGTTTTTTTTAGACTGTTTGTAAAGGTGAGCAAACCAGGATCTTACTGGGGTGCTGAAGTACTTGTGGCATCCCAATTTATATCAAAGCAGTGATATCTTCCCTAAATTTAGTTTTGTAGCATGCAAAGTCTGTCTAAGCTTAGAAGGAAAACATAAATCAAGATATTGTGATAAATTCATTTAAACATATTGTTGGGTACCTCCAATTATTTTAATAGAACTTAATTTGTAGCCATTTTTTTGAGCTCTTGTCATTGCTTCTTAAAAGATGCAGATGTGAATTACCAGATGTTCTGCTTAGACTAGCATTTGTCCTATTTTCTTGAATTTACTGAGATGAGAAATTAACATTAAGTAATTGAACCTCAACTATATATCAGCTAGTAGTTATATACTCTAGTTCAGAGACATTTGAACTCAGAGCAAGAGCTTAACCCAAAAAGCCACTGAAATCCAACAGTTTGTTCTTAATAATCAAATTTCTTGATGGAACACCGAAAAGAAAGAATTTTAAAACTTAAATTACTTTAAAACAAATACTTAACTAACTGGCATCTATTAAGTCACATGCTGATGATGAGTCCTTATTTTATCTTCCACACAAGCAGTACCTCCAAGAATGAAAACACATAAGTCTTCTCTGTTCTGTGACCACCAGATTTCTAACTAATCTAACTTTGTGCATGCATGAATTTTGCAAGAATCTACTTTCCTTGCTTCCTTTCTTAAAGAACTCAGTAAGTGAAACATACCACAGTATGTGGCCTCATGATGACATGCTTAAGAGGGAGTAATCTCAATATTTAATTGCCCTTATAAATAGTAAAAGGACAAAAATAGCAGAAAAGCTCCCAAAAATATTTTTTTCCTCTTTAAGTAAGGCTGAATCTGAAATAGATCTAGAAGCAAAATCTGTTGTGCCCTCGAAAGACAAAAGGTACCAGATACAAGCCTTCTACACATTTTGCATGTTGACAACTGTTTCAGTGAAATGATAAATTAAGCATGACAGATAAAAATTTGAGCTAGTTTCTCAGGTCTCCTAGGAAGAGGAGTTTTGCACTGCTTGTTTAGTCTCTTGTATATCACCATGACAACCTTTCGGTTTAGGTTTCCTTGTTTAGTCCACATTTTGTCTCTGCTAGAAATGAGTTAGCTGTTTATTAATTTCTGATTATTTGGCTGACTTAGAACAATTGAGACCTAAAAATTAGGTAAATTTGCTTCCCGAACACCAAGACATTTTCAGACGTATTAGTTTTGTCTGGTTTTTTAGTTAGTGATCTTTTTTCCCAGCAGTATAAGAATACAAAAATGCTGAATCTGGAATGTTCACTGCATACCTGAAAAATAAATTATAATCCTTCTTAAACTTCCTATGTGGAACATTATCACCAGGATCAGAAGGGACAGAAGAGCAGAAATCTCTGCTGCTGAACAAATAGAGTTCCTGGAAAAAGAGGTATTTAGGGCTAAACGCTGCAGTGGGGATTCAGGTACAAAGTTTGAGCCTTTCAAACACCATTGCAACTGCTGCTTCGCCCAGCTCAGTAGAGTCTCTGTACATTTAAAAGTCCAGGGGGAGATTTCAGACATACCTATAATTACACAGGCCCTGAAAGGGCAAGAAGTCAACAGTCTAAATCATCAGAAAAAGCCTGGATGCATCGTCCTTAATATTTCCACTGGCCAGCCCAACAAGGACACACACTCACCTCACAGAAACCCCAAGCAGGGTCCATCTGAGGGTGGTCCCTGCCCAAACCAGAGCCTGGCACATTCAGCCAGGGATAAGGGGGCTTCTGCTCTTCCCCTGACATGATATTGGAATGGAAAGCCAGAGCCTCTCCTTTCCTGAAATGAACTTCCAGGAGGGGAGCAGAACACAGTGCCCCTGGACTCCAACAACACTTGTGCAGGAAAAATGAACCTAATTTCAGCAACCAGCACTGGGAAAAGCTGAGGCTCCTGGTACCTCCCTCTAGTGCAAACACCAGTGCTCAGTATCTCAGGGAGCCCAGCCCTTATTTTCTCCTGAGCTTCTTTATTTTTTGACACCAGTGGAGAAAACCTATGATCTATGTTTTTCTGCTTCCAGCTAAACATTTCTGGAATCCTAAATTTCCACAGATGCTGTGCACAGGGAGCATTTAACTCAAAGCTAAAGGCAGTAGAGTATCTTAAGCACGACATTGCCAATGCTGTTTCCTTTTGTCATTCATTCCAACAAAATTTATCCAAAAAGATTGGAAAAAGAGAGTAATCAGAACCCAGAAGATTTAACTTTCATCCCTTTCCTCCACCTTCTGACCATATCCCTATCACCTTTACAATAATCAACTTATTTTCTCTTTTGTATGGGAAAAAAACCTACTTGTTATAATCTAAGGTTGATTTTGTTACTTACTGGTGATAGGTGCCATCAATCATCTATAGCAGTTACAGGTTAATCTTCAGCCAGGTAGAAGAACCTTCTAGAAATTAATTCTGAGAGTGGTACTGACAGCAGCTAAGCAGAAATTTATTAATGACAGAGCAGAGATTGCAGATTATATAAGAGGTGGATCACAGACTATAATTCTATTTTTTTCATAATTTTTTCAATTAAAGAAGACAAGATTATAGTCTATCAATGTAGGAGAAAAAAATGCAATGCATAGGGAAAAATATGCTCTTCTGCAATGTTATGTATTGACAAGTATGACTTTCATGCAGGATCAAAGTCTTCATAATCTCATTTAATAATAGATTGTGCTGTAAATACAGGTTATTATCTAATTATGTGATTATTTTTTTGAAAGGCTTCTCTGCATGTCTGCAAGTAGAACTCCACAGCAAAAATAATCTCAAATTCTATCCTGGCATTATTCTTTAAGTGGTATTGATATTATTTTAAAACATTAATAATATACTGGTATTTTTCCTGGGACAGACACCAGAACTAAGGTAATATGCTTTCATGCATTTTTTCAAACTATTTACTTCCCTTTTTTCCATTGTCATCTACACAGTATTATCCTCTAATTTCCTACTCTGGGGCTCTTTTATGGTTTTGGTTTGTTTTCCTCTGTCATCGGTGTTCTCAGTGAGCATATATGAATCTTGTTGACTATAACTTAATGAGGGATAGTCAAAACAAGTTTGGAGTTTTTCTTCTGTCAGGAAAAAAAATATGTATTTTCACTGAAGTAAATTGGTTAGAGAAAGAGTCTGTTTGAAATGCCCATGAAAATATATGTTTGAAAAATATTCAAGATAATATTTCCTAGATGGAATGCATCTTGAGGAAAATTACCATATTTTAAACTCATCATTTCTTAATGCATAAACATCATATTAATATTTCCTGTACAAACTAATAGCAAATTCTGAATAGAATTATCTTCATATGCTTATTAAACCAAATTATCTTCATATGGTTATTGATGGTCATAGAATTGCAGACAAGCAGCCTAAATTGCAATGACATTGACATAATAGTGTGAATCTGGTTTGTTACTTACAGACTTGAATGTGTTATATGCATTTTCAGTCAGTTGGACACAATTTCACACAGTGAAACACAATTTCACACACTGGTAGTGATGAGTGACAATTAAGACTTAAAAGAGAAAAGAAACTAGTTCTTTTCTAACCTCTGCAAAGAAACTCCAGGTGTTATATCTCCCTTTACCAAAAACCTTCACAATGCTTCTGAAATTTCTGAAAGGAAACTCATCCTGTGAAATATGAGAGCAGTAAGTTATATTTCAGCTTCTGGTAATTGGACCTAAGTACTTGTTCATTGCAGTGAACCTCTGAGTTTCAATGGAAGCAAAACTGTTGAAGAACTCCGACCCACTTGGTCAGTTCAGATATTACACGAGTCTATCTTCCACTGTATAAAGCATTCGGTTTTTATTCTGTGCTGCAGGGAAAGCTTTTCTAAGATCCTCATCAAGTTGTAGAATTGGAATTGGAATTGAAATTGGATTGGATTTGATGGAATTTTTTTTTTTTTTCACCTATGGCCATTGAAGAGGTCTTCAAGTTGTCACTGTGCTCGGCAGTGCAAAGGTTCATTCTCCCAAGAGGTTCATGACACAGGGCCAAAAGTCAAATATCAGCTCCCTTCTTGTCCCAAACCCAACTAACAGTGACTGTCCTTTAACACTTAACCTCATCTAAAATCAGTCAAGGAATAGAATTCTAAAGACCTCTGCCTGAATGAAACTCTTCATAAGACCATTCTTTTAATCAGTAAGGTTTTACTCGTCCTTTAGAAAATTGGACTAAGATACCTCCAGTGAAAATTTTTTTAAGATTACTCAGCATGTTCCTAAATCTAGCTTTCCTCTGACAAATCTTAGTTTTGACAATGTGTCAAACTAGTTGGTTTCTTTAATGGATTGCTTTTTAAAACAACTTTTGCACCACTTTTATCACAGTTCTTCTTTTTATATAATGTCTAAGTGCAAGTCTAAACTGCATTGGCAAGGACAAAAATATTTCAAAATAAAATGCCACAAATTGTTCCTATAATCCTTGCATAGCTAAATTATTCATTAACGCTATCCTCAGAAAAAAAAAATGTAAACAGTATGTTTTATGATCTTACATCCTTGGAACTCGGTACTCAATTTTTTTCCCCCACATTTTTAGTACCTCCCATTGCCTCTTACATTCATTTCTTTCAGAAGATCTAAATGGAGTAATAGTGTGGGCTTGTCTGATTTCTGTAGTACAATTAACAAATAGAAGCTCTCCTACTCAGGAAGGCTTCAGGTCATGCCCAATTCATTAATTTGGGGAAGATAACCAAAGATTACTGCAGTTCCACACCATGACACTTTTTTCCTTCAATATTTATCATAAACTGCCTTTAAAATGCATTGTTATGTATTTAAATGTAGCAAGCTTCAGTAACATTGCAGCATCTATATTTTTCCAACTTTATCCTCTTTTGAGCTAACATACTGTTGGAGATAGTCAGTGTAATTACTCTTCTACTGGAACAGGTATCCTGTACTTCTCAGCAGAAATAAAAATCTCATTGATAAGAATATACTTCTATTATAATAATTTACTATCTCTCTTCTAATAACACTGGAAATCCAACAGCACCAAGGCTCAAATATGTTTCCTGCCATACTAATGAATAGATTAACAGGATCGCTGTCTTGCATTTGCACACGTACATGCTTATGTATATATAATCCCCAACCTGACTAATTCTTTTTCATAAGGGAATCAGGAATATATATTATTTATTGATACAAAAAATAAACAAAGACAGCCAGGTCTCAACAGTTCTAATAAATAAAATGAAACTGCTGCACTGAAAACCATATTGAAAACCCTAACTAAACTTAGCCACCTTCCGTCAACTCTGCAGACATCCATGGGCACACGTGGCCCACACTGGCAGAAAGCCTATACTTTGTGCTAAGAAATTATTTCATAATCAAGCTAATAAGTAGCCCAAATCCGCTTCTACTGCTATCAGAAGTACTATTCTCCTACAGTATCAATCAGTAATTATTCACAGCAGTGTCCATATAGGATATCCATGTAGGATATTCACACATATCCATCTAGCACAACCAGATTTTGTTCAGCAATTGAAACAAACAAAAATCCTAAAAATAAAGAAAAAGAAACCCTAAAAAGAGAATAGATTCTATACATATGTGCATTGGATATGCATATGCTGTATACAGCCATGGTTCCATATGCTATACTTCGGGAAGATAATTTGTTTTACAGCCATGCCATAACAAATACTCTACTAAGCAGGTAAAAAAAAAAAAAAAAGAAAGAAAAAAAGAAAAGAAAATAGAAAACAACCCATACTTTTTCATTTTAAAACTGTGAATATGGGTTTCTTTGTTGCTAACTTAAATTCTGCCTACTCTTTATGAAATGAGACTCAGACAAGTGTTCCTGTGTTAGCAAGCTTCCTTCTTCCTCTAGAAGAAACACACCCATTCATAACCAAACCTGCATGTTGTTAACACATCAGTCCCTGCTCTCCTTCAAAATTATATTCATTATCTTTATGGTTCCTTTAATAATTGAAGTCTGTGAAAGTATACCTAAATAAACTGAGAACAGCCTCTAACCAAACCCTATCTCTTTGTGAGTTAAATCATCCAAGACAGGCAGAGAATGGAAATCAGTTTAGGCCACAAAGTTGCAAAGATTTATTTATGTGCTAACCTGAAGCTCTGTGAATCGTCCTGTTGACTTCAGAGGGATTACTTATACTCCATGAAGTTGAGCAATCTGCGTAAGCGATTGCAAAATTAGACTGTAACTGGATTTTGAAAAAGGCTCAGAAACTGAATACACAGCTATAAATCACATCTGCTCAAAGAGTTATAAATCATGAAAAAAGAGTGTTTGAAATATAATTATTTTTCTTAGTAGCTCAGCTGTATGAGGGCTAAATAATGAATAAAATTAATATTAAATTTTTCCAGATCATTAAATGTAAAGCCCCTGAAGCATGTCATATGAGTTAAAAGATAAGAATCTTTGACAGAACACTTTTATTTACTTTCTTCTTACAACTTCAGCTCTGATAAGTGAATTACCTGTATGACACAGTGAAAGGAAGTTTATCAAATATTAGAGCCAGGTGAAGATTAAAGATATATCCTACAAATGTGCCCAGTAATTAGGAAGGAAAAGGTATAAAATCAGTGTATTTATTCCCAGCCATATTGTCCTAGATATTTGGAGAGGACACATGCCTTCTTTTAATTAGCTGTCTCTTTCACTGAGCTGCTTGGCCAAAGCCTCCTGATAAGGAAAAAAATTGTAGCCATTGGTCAAAATGCTTGTAACAAATCTTATTTTAAATTGAAGCTATTTATTCAGAAACCAATCTAGTACTGCTGCAGAAATCAATGTGTTTTCCTTGGAGTAGAACTGCTCCTGTACTAGTGGAAGACTCTTGTTAATTGCCTGTAACTAAATGATTGCTGTGCTTCTGGATGTAACTCTCTGGCACTTGCTCGTTTGTTGTGTTTAACAGAATGCCTGTCCCCCTAAGGGTTAGCCAAGTAATTTTCCTCAAGTATTTTTTACATTCAGTCTCAGCTCCTTAAGGAGGGCCAGGTCTGTAATTTGAGCAACACAACACAGGGGCTAAATAGATTTTAAAAGGTTTGCACTTCTCATGTCTTGCTTCTGATGCGGAATTGTGCTGAAATTGAATCTTTTTAGTATGTAGCCACTAAAGGAAACGAATTTTTGCAGGAAAAACAGATCACACTTCAAAGGGAGGGTAATGCCTGCTGCAGCAACTGTGCTCAAATCTCACTGTAAAAGGCAGAATAAAGCAGCAGAAAAAAATATTATTATGAAGGTAACCATGGGCTGTAACCTTGCTGCTACTCTTTAGCTTGGCTTTAACAGTCACTACATCATTGTTCAAACTGTTGGCACACACATCACCAGCACCCTTGGCACTCACAGAGCACCTTTCAGGAGTAACCTCTCCTAGGGAAGAGCCAGAGCACCTTCCTCAGTTCACATTGGGAAAACCAAGGCACAGAAATGGGAAATGGCTTCAGTCACCTAAGGGGCCAACAGTGGAGGCCTTCTGCTTCTTGCACCTTCAGTTCAGCTCAACACAGAGGAACACCTCCTAAAATCCCTGAGGCAGCTAAGAGCCAGCCAGTGACCCCTTAGGGCACAGTTTAGCATCCTGCAGAAACACAAACTCAAGGCCTGGAAACAATCAACCTTCTGCGACACTGTGCCCAGGCCAATCCCTCCTGCCTTCCACGGTGCTGCATGGATGTGGCTGCCCCACTTCCAGCACTTTGGGGCTAGCTCACGCACCTCATGGGCTGGGTGTAAGGATGCAACGATCTGCTGGGCTAATCACTGCCCCTCTCTGCCTCTGAACCCTGACAAACAGCACCCAAGACACAGAGTGAACTTGTGCTGATAGATGCTGTCCAGCACAGAGGAAAATACAAGCTGGCTCTGTTAGATCAATAGACCATGAAACTTCCTTTGCAAACAAACATGTTTAAGAAAGAACCACCTTATCTCTGTACGATCCCAATGGGCTCAGCAGCAGCACATGAAAAGGTAATTGCTAGTATGTTTCAGGCTGACTAGAGAATTTTGTTGTTTGCTTCGATTGCCTAATTAAGGATAGTTTCGTGTGCTTTCAGATAGGTTTTACTGAAGCAAACATAAAGGCATAATCTTACTTTATGGGGAAACATGTAACTAAGGGGGACTCTGATGGCAAAAGTGATGCAGTGCATTAGTCTGATTTCATGCATAAACAGAAAACAGATGAATATCTGCAGTTATTTCTTTCCATTTAATATAAAAATCCTTAGTTTAGAAAAAACTTCTGTTTTCCAGTTGTAAAGTTTTTCTTTGCCTTTAGTGAGTCATAACAGCAGGCACATAAATGGAGTATTTTGCGCCTAGCAACCCAAAATATTAAAGTCTTTCTTCTAGTTACCATTGAACAGCTGCATCACCTGTATTACAAAGTGATAAGCAGGGTATAGTAAGCCAGTGCAGAGTAATTTCCATTTCCATTTATATTCTAAAATACTGCATTACTTGTCTATGCAAACCATATTTTGTTGAGTGTTTTTAATAACATTTCCCTCTCTGGACCAGAAGAGTATAGGGAGTTTGAAATAACCATGTCAGTGTTAAAAATATCTAACACAAAGGAGTTTCCATCACAGTTTTGGAAAGAATGACATGGAATATAAATGCCTTTTTATTTTATTTTATTACATTTTTAGTGTCTTCTAGAGAGCAATGAAATCTTCTTACAGTTGCCTTGTAATAATAAAAAAAAAAGGTGTGTGATTCTCAGTAGAAGCTGTCAAACAAATGCGATTGTCAATTTTTCCTCTAACCTTTTATTTCTCTAATTGAATTGCATTGTGCTGGATTATCAAATCTGCACAACCACACACATACACAAAAAAGGTTACTCCAGGTTCATGGTACTTCACTCAGACAAGCTGCCCACTGGAAGAGGACACTGTGAAAATAACACTTGCTCCAGCACAGATTTTTTTATGAAGCAAACTCTGTATCTTAGATTTCCAAGATCTGGGGTTTTTTCATTACTCAAAACTGAGTGATTTGGAAAAGCATGGAAGGCCTTCAGATTTGCCATGTAGTGATTTAAAATTACAAAATTGTTAGCAAGTTTCTTCCTCCTCCCACCCTCCTTTTTTGACACCGCCAGTTTTCAGTCAATAGGCAAATGAAAAGGAACAGAGCTCTGTGAGCTTCCTTGAGAGTGCAACGTTTCCAACTGAGGGAGGTAAAAGTCCATGGTGGCATATTACCTTTGGCCCAACAAGTGGCTCTGGTGGTGGTGCTGGGCGCTTGTGGGCAGCCACAACTGACCAGGCCCCATGCTCAGGAGCAGAGATCCATGGTGATGATCTCAATCCACCCTGTGAGCAGACAGCAGCAAAGACACCAGGGGGTTGGCCTGAATGTCACAACAGACAAGTCAGGACAATTTGCTGTGTCTACACATTGGCTAAGCCCACTGGGGGAAAGTGAGAATAAAGATGAACTGCAGACCTCCGGGTAACAGTGTTAAAAATATTAACACATAACTGAGATGTGAGGTTGTAGGGTTCCTTGGATAATGTGTCTTCACATCTCTCAAGTGTTTTGTGGGGTTTTTTAATTATTATTAATATTGGGGGGTTTTTTATTTGGGAAAAAGAATCAAATCCTTAATCTTGTCCAGTTTGTTCACATTCTATTTGTATAAGGAGAAAGGGAAGAGCTGGTTTTGCATTATAGTCCTCAAAAAGGAAACATTCACCTTTGCTTTCATTGTAAGTCGAATGGCAACATTTATCTAGGTAAAGCAAACTGTGATCTATCTGCATACTTCTCCCCAGTGATATTTATTTTTAAAATGAGCAATTCAAATGGTGTATCAAAGGAAAAAAACTTACTGAAGAATAAAGAAAAATCAATTACATATTCATTCAAGGGTCTTATAATGAAATAAATACATAAATGTGGGGTTCATCATTCATTATTTTATTTTAATGTTTAACAAAAGTGCAAGGTCTGTTGCTGATCTTTCTGTGGTTTGAAATGTGGTTGTTACTGCATTTTGTAATTCTTTGCAGAGCTGATGTACACAGTTGAGCTTGCTGGTGGGCTTGGTGCTATTCTGCTGCTGCTTGTTTGTTTAGTGACTATCTACAAGTGTTACAAGATAGAGATTATGCTCTTCTACAGAAATCATTTTGGAGCTGAAGAACTAGATGGAGGTAAGGCAGCTTCTCAGCACATTTCCTACTTTCTAAGAATATCTGTCTTTTATTTCTCTCCACCAAGGCCCAAATTTAATTTCAGTTCAAGATGTGTTAACAACTCCAATTTTAGGTGCTGACTTGAATATACATTCCTCATACAGCACACAAGCACAATCACTGCTGAGCTGATGTATGTGCTGCTCTCTGGAGCTCCAGAAGACATCCGTGTCTTTTAGATTTTTATTCCTGACACTGAATGTAAATTGCCAACATCGATGCATTAAAGATTTTCACTACCTGTCAGTACTGAAAACCAATTTTATTTCTCCGTGAGCAAGGGGGTGTCCTCCCTAATTGTATTCAACAAATAGGTAGAGGTTGAAGTGAATTTCAATTTACTGCTTGTTTAAACTGATCAGTTTCAATAAATTGTTCCGAGTGTTTGGGAATGTACCCTGCAGTTCATTTGCTTAATCATGAAGTGGGCTGCTAAATGGTCATTAAAGTTGTTCTGTGATTCAAGGATATCCAGCCTAAACAAAAGTGATCCACAATATATGCACCAGCTCTGTCAAACATATACATGCATTTTCATCTTTCTCTTTCTAAGCACTTAAGGAAGAGGTCTTCTTTGCCTCTAGCCTTACTAATCAAAATTGCTGTTGAACAGCAAACTGGGTTGAGCTGCAGGCTCTGATTAATTAGATTTGGTTTCTTGGGTCAGAGCTCCTGATGTTTTGTGCTGCCACTATGTCTTTGGTGACAGAACCTTTTTTCCTGCAGAAATACTAATTAAAGTTTTTTTACAGGTCAAGGTAACAGCCTGTAGGCAGAAGCCATTGTGATATATTAAAATAAATGTGTACTGATAAGCAAGTGATGGCTAAATCTGTCACTGATAAGGAAAAGAGCAGTTGCAGAATTACAGGTCCTTATATAAGACTTCCATAATAAAATCACTAGGGAATGACCCATTTTTGCCTCCCATCTAAAAATGCACAAGGATTCAAAATAGAAAATTCACAGAACAACAAGCCCAAGAACATCAGAACATTTTGTAACCTTCTATGGGATTTACAAAAAGATGCATTAATGTAGCCGCTCAGTGAGGAAAAAAGTCAGGTTACTCTATTTACTTTACCAAGGAGGAAACTGAGGCCCAGAGGTACTGTGAGTCATGGAGGATTTTGACAGACACCTTCTTTCTTTTTTTTCAGAAGCTGAGATCCTCTCTTATCCACAAAGCAGCCGCCAGTTTAAATGGGCACGTTTACTTCCATAAATTGTGTGAATTTAATAACAGTCATATTAGAATATGCAGAAATAGACACTTTAAATAATAACTGTTTAGATAGATGTAACAATTTTTTCTCTATTAGTATCAGTAATTCTTGCTTTTATAGCTGTCATTTATCATTTTCTCAAATCACTCCAATTCATTTGCAGATTTACTCCGCCAGGTGTTACACTCCTGCCTCTCTCTCTTGTCCCATCCCAAACATTGGTCACCTGGGAACAACAATACTTGAGTCATGCATTTTAAACATCAAAAAAAGGGACCTCTAAAGTGTACTGTTTTGTGATTCAAAAGGAGGAAAACCAATATCCATTCAGTTTATCCTTCTGAGCAAAGGTCATTGTTAAAGAAGGTAAAGAATGGATTCTCAGAAGATCAGCGCAAACACTGATAGATTGGGTGCTTAACCACAGCAATATAAAAAGAAAAATGCTACTTACAAATTCCTAATGAAAACATGTAGCTTCTACTATGTTCAATATGCTGGCAACATGGATAAAACCCATTGTGCTAATGAAGTGACTTCAGCTGCACATTTCACTTTGTCTCTTTCACTTACACATGCAAAAGAAGAAAGATGGAGAGAAAATGTTCCACAAAAGCCCAAGCTATGGCTTGTGCAGAAATAAATTGCAGACCTACACTGAGATCCCTTCCTTTGTCTTAGTTTGTTATTGACAGACACAAAATGCTGAACTCTAAAATCCTATTCTAATCGCATCTCCTGCAGTGCAGCAGCAGAGCGCCCACGTTCTATTCATAATTTACACAATGTTCTGTCATACTTCAGGACAGCATGGAGATAAGCAAACATCAAAATATCATAGTCTTTTTTTTTATGTGCACTGTATTGTACCCAGAGAGAATTTGAAACACTTTAAAGGTGAGGTGCAATTAAAATTTTCTGTTGAAAATCTCTTTTAAAATTCAATGCTTCATTTCTTCCCTGATCAGAGAACAAGCCCTTCAGGATGTCAAATCTCATCACTATTCCTTTTTCTTTTCCAAGCCTTAGACACGTCAGTTTTTCTCAGGCTAACTAACATACACATTTCTGTGGGAGGCATGGGTAAATTGTGAGAAGTATTTGAAAACAAAGTATTTAACCCTTACAGCTAATGGAACTCGATTTATTACTTTCTTTAGGGATACTGAAGATCAAGCAAGTGATCACAGCTGTTGATTCCTCATTTCTTGAATTTACAGTGTTGAATTTCCCAAAGTTTTATTCTCAGGACTAGACTTTACTTCTGTTTTTTCTCTCTCCTGCAGACACTGCAGCTCAGTCCTGGGAATGGGAATTGAATCCCCCTTTTATCTTTTTGTGGTTGATTCCCTGCCTCCCCTACTAATTTATAATATAATAATATTGGTGCTTCTCCTCTGACTCCATGCCTGTGCTCTCCAACTGTGTGGGAGCTGACTCCACCCCAGGGGATGACCTGATGGACACCACATTGTGTCCTTCAGTGCAGAGCAGCATAGCATGCCCATGTCCTGTCAGGGGACCTCACTGTGAATGTCCGAGAGCTCCCCGGGTCACTGGAGCACAGGGGCAAGAGAAGCACTCTGACCCTTGCAAAGGAGAGGCTTTTTTACTTACAGGTGTTTGGCATGACCTTGCATCTCAGAGCCATAACTCACCACTAGCAGTTTGGTGGTCAGAAACTCCCAAATCTGTTGGAGGAAAAATTCAGTCCAAGATCTCTCCACATATGCAGTAAAGATGATAGCTTGAAGTGCTATGCAAATGAAGAACTGTTTGTACTGTTCTGAAAACAACAACATTTTCAGAAATATATACTTCACTGGGATTTTCTGAGGGCTAATCTTTGTCAAATGTCAAGCAACCCTTTTAGTTTTGCAGCTTTAATCTTAAAAGCTTACTTTAAAAAGTCTTGTCCATAGAGCACACTTTAGGGACTAACATGATGTTAGCGAAATCCACTTTTAGAAGTGGTAATTTCTTCTATTTTTTTGTACACTGAGCTCCAACAAAAGAGATTTTATACCATGTTCATTCTCTGTGGAGTGTTTTAGCAGTTGCTTTTTATGTATTTTTATTTTCCAAGGACCTTCTCTTTCTGCCATTCCCAGTTTTTAAATGACTTTATGAAAAATGTATCGTATTTTAACTGACAGAGTGAAAATGAAAATAACCATTTACAAGTATCTGCGATCAACACATGTCCTGGTTTCCTTCTAGCTTGCACTCTGTGACCTTAAAAGCTATTTGTATCAGAAGAGATATTACTACTGTATAGAAATCTAAATACATGAGCTGACTTCCAGGCGCCCTAAAATCAGTGGAAATTTTCTCATGATTTTACCTGGGACAACTTTCTCCTTTGTTGTACTGTTCCTGCTCATCAAACTGTGCAAGGATCAGTCCCCAGGCATGGCAGCCACAGCAGCCACAGTGAAGGTGGAGAGGGGAGCCACTTCTCTCAGTAGTGCCCATTATGATCCTGCCTTAGAGTGAACAGGAGTCTCAAAGTGACCAAAACAGCTACTTTTGACTTTTTTTTGCCATTTCAAGATCTGAGAGGTTCCAGTGGATATGTAGATATCTGTATGCCAGTTTTAATTTATGTTATGGATAAATCCAGAAGTCTATGGATGACAGGCTAAAAACCATTGGACATGGTCAGATAGACAAAATTACTTAAAAACTTCCACACACGTTGGTGTTACAGGTTCCAGTTTCAAAGGAAAGAGCATGTGGTACAGCTAACAGCAGAAAGAGTTTTCAGGTATCTGCCACTACCATTACCTGGGTACATTTTTAACTTTTTAAATTGTTGGAAGTTTTTTTATCAAAGAATTGATATGTAAAGGTGAACACTATCTTAAAAGAAAAAAAAAAAAGGAAAATAGAAGAAATTTTATGCTAGCAGGCTGGCAAAAATAAGTAGCAATTGAAGACAAAATCTGACCAAATGTGTTGTAAATAGTTTTCTAATGAAATTTGCATAAATATCCTCTCTCACAGCTATGCTGACAAGAAGTCAAGCTTTAGGCTCAAGAAAAAAAAGAAGGCTATAGGCAGCTGACAGCTAGAAAGCGAGAGCTTTGTTTAAGAACTGATATGATGAGGTTCACAATGACCCTTGGTGCCTTTAGGTTCCTTCACCTACAATATTGGGCAGGAGCTCATTGTGGTGTCCTCAGTCTTCTTCTCAGCTTTCTTTGCCATGGAAACCTTGGTGAATTGAAGGAAGCCAGGGGCCTCTATGCAGCTCTGTTACAGGGAAGGTAGCAGGGCCCAGGCCTGGCAAGTTACGCTTTTGGTTCTGAAAGTGGCAAAGTGGCTGCTTTTTTTATTTCTTTCTACCACATTGCTGAAATAAAGCAAAGTGCTCCTAATAAGATTAAAATGTGCTGCTTCTGAGCTCTCTCGGTTCAGGAAATCTGGTTTGGATTTGGTACATGACAGCTATACTGTTTCATGGCTGAGCTGTTTGCCCTTTCATGAGAGATGAGTTTCTACTTCTTGCTGAGGGGAAGCAAATCAATGCGCAAATTAGGAGACTGATGAAACTGGTTCTTCCCTGAAGTTTCTGTTGCACCTGGGAGTCCTTATGTAATCATGATGTTTGTCCTTGCTATTATTTAACTGCAAAAGACCAGCAGGGTTCATGGATGAACCTATGGGAATTCCCAGATAATATCTGGTATTATTAATATAATATACTATATTATATATTAATCCAGGAGAAGAGCAGGTAAGAAATACTTGTTAGTCATTTCCTGGGTTTCATCCCAGCAAAACTCTTAAGCAGCAAGGAATGGCAATGCTTTGAGATGCTTCAGGTTTCTGTGTGACTAAGTTATTAACTTTCAAATGTAACTTTTACTATTGGTTTAAGCACCACCAAAGCACTTGTGTTAATGATTATGCTATGCAGGTATAGCTAGACTGAAATTACTGCTGAAGTTAGTGACTTTGCAATTACTGAATCTTCCCTGGGGACGCACAAAATAAGTTTGCAATAGCAGTCTCACCACTCATTTATATATTCTTATTGGCTATTGGCAAATTGTGACGATAAGAAATCCTGTTCTATGAATATCAATTTCAAATTCTATTAAAATCACCTTAGAAAAACGCAGCTCTCTTCTTTCTAAACATTACTGGTTACAAAAAGGGATTTTTCTCTTATTTAATTACAATTTTATTGCTGGAAAACTGTTTCTTTTAACTCTTCTTGTTTATGCTATTTATTTACATCTGAAATGCAATTCAAACAATAAAAACTCAATTTATGTCTCCACTGAATATGGGGTTTTGTAGATTCTGTGCATGAAATGTGCTAATTCAAAAGAAAATTCCTGCTTTTTTTCCTCTCTTCCTATTTCATAGCTTTTAAAGTGCATGTGTACTATATGATATATATATCTCTCTTAAAAAATAAAATATTACCAAATCATCTTTATATTCCAAATGAAGAGATTGTTATAGGTTAGAAAGTTCAGATGCAAAGTAGAAAAAAAAAAACCTACCATGCAATTCAACATTGCTCACTCTGCACAAGGATATGAATTATCATGAGGAATGTTACATTTAAAAAATACTATGCCATGGAAAAAATTGTGTGGGTAGTTCTTAATTTTTTATTAACATTAAAAGGGCTTGACATTTAAAAATAATAGAAAATGTTACAGTGAGCTTCATCAGCAACAGCAAATAGTGTGACGAAAAGTATAAGTATTTTGAAAGACCTAGGATTTGAGCATTTTGTTCAACTAAGCCTTAAATTACATTTTTTCATTGTATTAAGGATAAACACTATCCCAATGTATATATTAAATGTGGCTCCCACAACAGTGAAGTAAATACAGGTTAAGAAATGCCATAATTTTGAAGCAACTACAGTCTCTGAGAAATTTTGAAAGGTTCTTTGCAGCCTTTCCTGAACACAGAATGTTTTTTTAAAGACAAAAGCTTCCTGTGTCAGTTTGGCTGCACCTCCCTGCTGCATTTGGAAGGATCCAGTCTCCTATCTCCAAAAACTCCCTGTGAAATCCTGAAACACTGAGTTAAATCAGTGCATTGCTCCTAATTCCTGTATGAATATCCTAGTACTTAAGAGGAGAGCATGTGCTCTGCTGAAGGAATCAGCTGTCCAGTTCCCTGTTGATTGGGAAATGAAAGCTCTTCCCAGCCTTGCTGGCTACACCGAGCTGTGGAGCACCCTTGTGCATGGTCAGCTGCCTCCAGTGCACTCAGTGTTACTGAAGGCACTGCAAACTACGCTCAGGATTTCAGGATGCGCAGACACATGGGCTGACTCCATCATCTAGGTCTTAGGGCTTCACTGAAATTAAGGTCGCTGTGAAATGCAACACCGTAGGATTTCTCCTTGTTTTGATCTCTTAATCTGTGTTGTGCTAAAATGTATCATGCCAGCTAAAAGTCGGAATTTGTCACTGGCTTGAACATGGCTGATAAAAAATTACTCTATAAAGGTTTTTTTATTTTTTTTAATTTTTCATGTATATATATAATTTTTCTGGCTCCCATTAGCAGAAATATCTTCAATGTTTAAGTCTAATAAACCCTCACAGGCCCAAACTGCTGACTTCTTGCAGTGCAACATGGAAATCATTAGAAAACACGTACATCTATAATGCAAATTTGAAGTTAAATCTGTTCAGTGGTCCCTGTAGAAGAGGAAATTTTGTCTTTCTTTATGTAGGCACCAGCTTATCATTTCATGTGTAGCTGTTAAGAGAGCATGCATACAGATGAGCTCTTAGATGTCTGATAGCAATTTACTTACCCAAAGATCCCATTTGCATGTGACAAAGTAGATTCATACAGAGTCTGGGTTTCATTTTATGCTTACATTGAGCCTTTAAGTGACTGCTGCTGAGCACATCCTTGGAATAACAAGAAGCGTTTATAGCTTCATCCCCTAAAAATTTATATCACTTCTTCTGGATTAACATTGTAGAAAGTTACAGGGAGTATGATAGCATACTCTGCATTTGGATGAGTATCAAAAGGAATGGACAGCATTAAAGAATGCATATTCCAGTGATGCAACAGGTACTTTGGCTAAAATCCTGGGCCACCAAATGAAGTAATCTTTCCATGTGTTATTAATGAAGCTGAGATTTGACCCTCAGTGTTTGCCCCTAAGGTCTATCTAAACCTGTGGCTGAGTACAGCTCCATGACCATTGCTCACTTACAAACTTCTCACTTTGAACCCCATGTAATGGTTGAAATGATATGACAGTTTCTAACTCACAGTCTGTTTTGCCTGGAGTCTTGCTGTAGCAGTGGTTTGGGGCTGACTGAATCATTTGCGGACTGAATGCACCACAGCCTGAGCACAGGCTGCATTTGATCTCGTTGTGATGAACTAATCCAGAGCTTCCACATGCCTGATGCCTGAACACATCTATTCAGATATACCCTAGACCCCAACCATTCTTTGCCCTACAAATACTAATAAAACCAGGAGGGAAAGATATTTTCCCTGCAATACAGGATGATGCAGCTGTATTTAGTGGAGATGCTGGAGCCTCCATGATATGAAAAAAGTGTACTTTGAATGTGTCATAGCATGAATAATTTCCCCTCCAAGTAAGATTGTGCAAACCATCTTAACAGACAATACTCAGCCTTTAAACCAGTTTGAATTCTGCATAATTTCTTAGTAGTACAACCAAATTTGTTTTGTCATCTGCAAATGAGCATCGTGCACATGGTTCCTCAGAAGGGAGAGAGGACTGTTCAAGATTACCACCGCTCAATTAATTTCATTTACACTCTTTGCATCCACCCTACAGCTGGCAGGCTTTTCTAAATAATGCTACCCGACTACAAAAAGGTGCAAAATGAAGAAAGGACCAGCTCAATGAATAAATGAAGTCAGCACTGATTGAATATAACATTACTTATGACACACAGTATTTAGAGTATTCAATCAGATCTCTTTTACAAGCAATTGATATTCTCGGTAGTCTGTGCATAATGTTGTCAAGAGAGTTAGAAGGATGTTAACATTTCATTACTCTTGCCATTGATTTTCCTCTGCTTTCTTCACAACAAAAGTCAAAACGTGACCTCTTATTCCACTGAATTAGTTCAAGAGCACTTGGTATTATTGACCTCCTAATGAAAATTAATGGTGGCTCTTTTGATTCAGTCTTTCAAGTACATTTAAAACACAGGCATGGTTATTTCTCATATTGAAGTGAAGTAACGCACAGTTAAGTAATGAAATGTACATTAATGCAACATTAAATTTGCAAATTTAAATGCACAGAATTCAAGACACTTAAACTGCGTTATCAGGAGCTGACGCTGCAAAGATTTAAGCTTTGCAATAATTTCAGACCTGGAAAGCTAAAGAGTTTTACAAGGAATTCTATACGTACAATTAGAGCATTTCAGCCCCAGGTCCTAAATTTACAGTAAAATTCTGGCAAGACTGAAATGCTTGTACTGTGCAGCAGAGACATTTGCACATTAGCTTAGGAATTTCCATGCTCTTCTTTCCCCTTTTATGTTAGAGAAGAATGCATACTCTTCACAGTGACTTTTGACTTTTGTGCTATGAGCTGTCACCCTGCAGTTGAGTGGATTTTCTTCATCTGGATTCTTACATAAACTGACTTCTGTCTATGGATATGGACCCCTCCTTCCCTGCATCTGTGTAACTAAGGATTATGTCTACCAGGTGAAACAGGAAATCTGAATGGATGCATATCTGTAGATTGGGTGAAAGCTTGCCATTTAATCTAAACCATTTCCTATTCCTGGAAAAGTCTCCCGGAAGTAATACCTGGGGAAATATCTGGGAAAACTGCTAGAATAAGGAATAAACTAACTTAATTTCTGTCTTTCCCTAGACAACAAAGACTATGATGCATATCTATCTTATACCAAAGTGGATCCTGACCAGTGGAATCAAGAAACTGGAGAAGAAGAAAGATTTGCTCTTGAGATTCTACCAGATATGCTGGAAAAGCATTATGGATACAAGTTGTTCATACCAGATAGAGATTTGATTCCCACAGGAAGTAAGTAATGTCATTATCCTCATGTGGTTTTGAAGGAGAAAATGAGTGATTGCAGTGATTGTTTTAGTCTTGTTTATATACCTACTTCTTCAGAATGTCATCTTTTCTCCCATGTTTTAGAGAATGGTGAAGACACCAAACATTAATGTGCATTTCCCAGATAAGAGGATTATTATTTAGTAATTGTATTGTTTTAATTGAAGGTAAAACAGTGCAGAAAGGGCATGCATAAGTAAAGGAAATGAAAGAGACTAACATTTTTCAGTTTTTTTAAGAGCTTGCATCTCTAGGAATGAATACTGAGTTCTTTCTTTTCAGTTCCTTAGATTTTGTTTGGAAAGATATCCTTGATTCTGAGTATTGCAGAAATTCAGATAGGAAGGAAAAAGTTGTGTTTGGACTAAGACAATGGCTGAGTAATAACTTCTACACCAGGCAAAAGTAGTGAATTCTGTCAGTGTCCACTGCAGACCACTGTGTAGTGGATGTACTTGATCATTGTCAGAGACTGAAACTAGAATTGATTCCAGCTGGTACAAGTAGATCTTTTTCATGTTTCTTTCACATATTCCAACATAAGTACAGTAATGTTTTGTCAGTTGTTGTAGTATTCTTCATGACTTCAGTGTAACCACATGGACACTGACTAAGTTCAATACCTTTAATAAAAGATACAAGAAAGGATGCTTGGTATGGACAAAGCACAACATACAACTTCAAACAATCTCATGGATATTTTTTAAATCCACCGCAAACTAAACACTAATTTACAGGAGACAACACTGTTCTTATGAATGTGTGTGGCAGTGCCATGAAAGCAAAACAGAATCTAAGCCTACCAAACAATTTAGAGTATAATTTGGGTTTGAGACTGAGGTCCTGAAGCACATGGCTGCTGCTCTGTTGTCTAACTGGGTGACTTTGCCTTTTTAAAGGTAAAAATCATGATGGGCATATTTGTTCCAATAGTGATATAGATGATACAAAGCCACAGCTCATGAACAAACACTGACAATTCATAGCACGTGTGGGAATAGATGTTTTGCAGGATCACAGAATGGTTGAGGTTGGAAAGGGCCTGTGGAGGTCATCTTTTTCCAACCTCCCTGCTCAAGCAGGGCCATATAGAGCAGGTTGCTCAAGACAATGTTCTGCCAGGCCAGCTTGGCACATTTGCCATTGATGTTTTTGCATACTTCAGTGAGATCTTCTGGGAACAGGGATTTGCCTCTGTTTTTTCTCACCAATGTATGAGAGCAGACTGTTTTCTTAGATTGTTTTTTGAGCAATTGTTTTGTTTTGTAGCCTACATTGAAGATGTGGCAAGATGTGTAGACCAAAGCAAGCGACTGATCATTGTCATGACTCCAAGTTACGTGGTAAGAAGAGGTTGGAGCATCTTTGAACTGGAAACGAGGCTTCGAAATATGTTAGTCACGGGAGAAATCAAAGTGATACTGATTGAATGCAGTGAACTACGAGGAGTTATGAACTACCAGGAGGTTGAGGCCCTAAAACATACCATCAAGCTCCTCACTGTCATTAAATGGCATGGACCAAAATGCAACAAGCTGAATTCCAAGTTCTGGAAACGTTTACAGTACGAGATGCCTTTTAAGAGGATTGAACCCATGACAAATGAGCAGGTTTTAGATGTCAGTGAGCAGGGGCCCTTTGGGGAACTGCAGACAGTCTCCGCAATTTCCATGGCTGCTGCCACCTCCACTGCTCTTGCCACTGCCCATCCAGACCTGCGCTCCACCTTTCATAACACATATCATTCACAGATGCGCCAGAAACACTATTATCGAAGCTATGAATACGATGTACCTCCTGCCGGCACCCTGCCGCTTACCTCAATAGGTAACCAGCACACCTACTGCAACATCCCCATGACACTAATAAATGGGCAGCGGCCGCAGACAAAAACTAACAGGGAGCAGAACCCCGAAGAGGCTCACACAAACAGTGCCATACTGCCCCTCTTGCCACGGGAGACCAGTATATCAAGTGTCATTTGGTGACCGACATGCAAGGGGCTGTCAACCCCCTTGAGTAGGAGCAGAGTCTGCAGTCTGGTGCCTGGAACTACATCCTCGACTGCTGCTGTTAAACATGCATTACAATCGATAAACGAGGAAAAACAGGGTCTTGTACATATGTTTTTGCAATTTCTTTGTAGCATCAGTCTTCCTGTTTTACCCATGTCTCTTCCCATTCACATTTTTGACTTTGTTTTATATGTCATTGGAATTTGTATATTTACTTTTTTTTTTAAATGAAGAGACTGCTGTATAGATAGGAAACTTTTTTGCTTCATTAGTATAGTTTTAGACTTTTTGTTTGTTTGTTTATAACCTCTCTTGGGAATGCTTGGACAAAGCTATGTTGATATCAGAAGCACCATCCATTTTGTTGGCCTGCCTAGTCTGATTCCTGAAGGCCATGCCTGCTGCAGCTCACCTCTTTTGGAAAGTTTTTGTTCTTAGAAGGACCCCATCGCTCACTGAGAGCTCCAGTTTCATTTCTACTCCCGTAATGCGCACTGCTCCTTCCCTGCCCTTACAAAGACCCTCATTTGGGGTAACACTACAGTCTGATCATCTAACATGTAACTTGATAGATACCTGTCAAACAAAAGAAGATACCCAATCTGTATCAGTTGCTTCACAGTAGTCACTACAGAGTGTGTAGAAACTAGAGCCGGTTTCGTTTTCACTTTCTTGGGTTTGGGATTTTTTTAGTTCTTATTTTAAGAATGAGTTCGTTGTATCCCTTTTATAAATATAAAAGCAACCCTATTTTTAACATGTCCTGGAAAGTATTAATGTGGTTGTGGATTTTATTTTTTAAGCACTTAATTTTTTTTTTCTTTTCCAACTTTCAAAATCCTGCAAATAACATTTGCAAATGTCAGGCAAGTAAGACAAGTGAGGCAATAGGCACTGAAGTGCAGAGTCCTGCTGATATGTACACTGATGACTTCCAAACCAAAGGGGAATAAAAAAAGACAGTATTGCAGTTGGTTTGTCACGTTGTATTATAGAAAGTGTTATTTTCAAAAAAACCATAAGAGCAAAACATTATTTTCCTGTGGGTTTCAGAGTCCCTTGTATTTTAATGTTACAAAAACTGTATTTGCTTTAAAATGATATATTCAGGACGAAGAAATCTTCTTTCATTTGGTTTTAGCTTGTAACGATAAATAAAACTTTATTAATTTTCACATGAATTCAGTAAGAACTCAGGCAGAAAAAATGACATGATTACCAGAAATATAATTGTTTTCAGAATAAACTTTATTTATACAAAATTAATATTTAAATCAGACCTGGAAGTATTAAAAACACTTTATTCACTTTAATGAATAAATAAATTAGTTTTATTTTTATGTATGATTCTATCTTTGAGGAGTTGCAAATAATGCATGTACCATGGCTGACAGGGAAGAAAAAAAGCCCACCACTGTGTTTACATCCAGACATCTTTAAGACAACTTAAATGAGCACCTTGCTCATATTTATGTCTTAAATAACAGGAAGTCCTTTCTGGTTTTGGAAAGAGAGAGGAGTGGTGCAGCTCTGCAACATACTCAGGCCAAGCTCTCTGCTAGTCCGTGCTGGCAGAAGCAGAGGAGCTGGGGTAGAGTTACAGGTTGCAGCACACTGTCAGAGAGTCATGGGTTTGATTTACCCCCACTGAATCGTAACTGGTGTCCTGGCAAACAGACCTTAGAGTCTATTTATGTAATTAATTAGCTTTAGATATTTTTATGGCAGCTGAATGATATCAGCCAATATAATGGATATGTGGGGTTTGCTCATCATGATTGTCACAAACCAGAAAAGTATATCCTATAATATTTTGGTCTTCTTAATGAGAAGTGAGCGGGGAGACTGCAGTTTGGGGGATGTTTGTGGGAGCAATCCAGAACTGACAGTGTGGGATGAAATGAATGTGCTCCTGTTGTGAAAGTCAAGAAATCTCAGTATCTGCATAAGAAGAAAATAGACTTTTGAGGTGTGCACCGATTTTTATTTGCTTAAAATGTTTATTTCTCTGAGATTTAGCTCAAGTCCTTTTCTACAATCTGTTCTTTATTATGGTGTCTCTGGACATGTGCCAAACATCCACAAAATAGAAATTAGGCTGCCAAGTCACATAAAATTTTAAGAGAGCTTTGCATTTTTGCTTCAAGAAAGCTATTATTTATTTGCTCTTACAGACACCTGTCAGGCACTGATGGCATTTTCCTTCATTCATCTGGATGCCTGTCCTGGTTTCCACTGGGCTGAGAGGGGGAGAAGGGGAGGGGTTGAGCGAGCGGCAGTGTGGTACTTATTTTCCATCTGGGCTTAAACCACAACAGTCCCAAATACCCAGGATCCTCTGAAAGCAATGCATTATTTTTTTTCCCCTTTACATGCCCTGGTATAAAGACTGGGATGTGGAATAAATGTAAGATGAAATTATCTGACCACAGTCACATTTAGACAATTGGTAGGTGTTTCCTTAGCCACATGGGAAGTACTTTTCTGTTCCTCTACTTTTAGTGTAGATTTAAGCACTTTGAATAGCATGATTCAGGGATTGACAGATACTATTTGATACTCACACTACTTAAAGAAAGTTTTGCTTATAATGTTTTGTCTTAATATTAAATATAAGAAAAACAAACAAAAAGAAAAGAGAAACAAACCACAAAACCTGAAATAAATGGAGAAGCTGTCTGTGGCTTTAGAAACATTCCTCCTAAGTATTCCTCTTCTGTGAACAGCTGTGTGGGGAACAGAGAAGGAAAGTGTTGTGTGTTCACGTGCTCTATGCTTGACATAAGTTCTGTTGGAACACAAAAATAAAATGGAAAAAAAACCAAACAAACAAACGAAAACCAACAAAAACTGTCATTGCCCTAATTCTTAGGCTCCATCATTTTTTATGAAGGTGTTTTGGTTTTTGACAATGCAGCCTGAACTGTGCATGCAATAGACACATATAAGGTTTAGCCATAAGCAAATAGCACTTTATTTTAAAAAAGGCACAGTGTGATGATCAGAAAAACTTACTCTGCCTGGTCAAAAACTGGGTCTGTATGTGGATTCTATGCACGTGAATTATCCAAGTGTGGTGCTCTGTCTTTATAAGGCTCTCTCTAATCAGGGTAGTCCGTGTTATAAAAGGACTCTGTTGCACAGCTTGTGTAAATTCAGCATATAGGTTCTCCAGACAGCATACATAGCTGGACAGAAATAGGAGACTGTATAGAAGGCAGCCAATTATTTTGAAGGCAAAATGCATTGCTGGGTCTGATTCTGTTCTCAGTTGCAGCACTATGATTTGAGAGTCAATCTAATAAATCTGAATGAGTGTATGATTGATTTGTGTGGGAGAAGAAAATTGGAAAAACAAAGAGAAAAAGAATTCATATTTGCAGTCTGTGGCAAGATGAAATCTTGGCTGCAAGGAAAGGAGCACCAAAATGCCTTTTGAATTTTAGTGGGGACCCAGTTCTCACCTGGCAGCCAACATCAAACACCTTCAATATGATCTGGTTCAGAGTTAAATATTGTTAGGCTTAGATACAAAGTAAGATTTTTCTATTACTGCACAGCTGTGAAAACCATGTATATGTTACATAATGGGTGATAATCAGCTTCAAAATAGCCAGAAAGCTTGTTATACCCGCCTGATCAAAATTCACAAAGTTTTATTTGGATATTGTGCATTAATGACACATTAAATTATACATAAAGCAGTGAGATTTGGGGGAAAGTGGCCTAGTAAACAGGAGTCCTTAATTTTTAAACTAAAATAACAAAAAAAAAAAAAAAAAAAATCAAGTTAGTAAACCTAAGGAGACTTTAATTAAAATCCAAAGAAAGAAAAACCCACCATAGTAAAGTAAGCTCAAAATAGAACAGAGGCCAATGAAGAATAAAGGGCAAAATACCCACTTGCTTTTTGACTGTATTGTGGTTTCTTTTGTCATGCAAAGCTCTGTACTCTGGCTGACCTACATCAAGCAACTGGCTTTTTTGGAGGCCATCCAGACAGATCAGCAACACAAATATGTCCCTGTATGTCTAATACACTTCCGAATGATTTTGTACTTGTTGATAGTCTAGCACAGAGAGATTTTTGTTTGTCTTCTGTTGTGATCAAGAGGATGGCAAAAATCTGTCAGCACTAAAAAAACCTCTGTAACAGACTTAGTTTATTAACTAGAGTAACTATATTCCTTCACTCCCACCCCCTATCTGTTGTGCTGTTATTAGAACACTTTTTCTAACCCAGTTGAGAAATAGGTTAATGTGGCTGGCAACAGAAAAAATGTAAGCAACCTCATAACAATGAGTTTCCTTATATTATGAAGGCTGCAAGTTCTCCCTTGCTTTTTTTTTTTTTTTTTGTATAAACTCATCTCTTCACCTCCTAAATAGCCCACTGAGTGGAGGTTGAAGAACACCATTGTGTCTTTAATTTCAGATTCAACGAATTTAGCATGGATACTGAACTGTTTATGATGTAATTTTGCTGGGCCATTTTCCATTGACTCTGGCTCTATCCTCCAAGAAGATGTTGGCAGCATCACACTTCACCAAACAGCCTTGACTTGATGTTCCAAAACTCAGGCTTGTTTCCCTGGGGAGTGAAAATGATAAAAATGTTTCAGCTGTTAAGAGTTTTCCTGTACCTTTTTGTTTGTTTGTTTGTTTAAATCCTGTTCATAACAAAGTTTGACTTTTGCTCTGGACTAATAAACTCTGGGGTTAGGTTTAGAGTCCACAGGGTCATGAAGTAGTTAGAGAAGAAATTAGAAAGGCAGCTCTGATACCTTATGTGGAAAACATATCAATTCTGAAGCTGTTCAGATTACTAAAAAATGAGTATATTTTGATTGAGGTTTTTTAAAGGGAAGTATTCAACTTGTAATTACAACCAGTCTCATTCCAAAAGCTTATCAGCATTCTTAACAATAAATAGCCAATACCTTAGATAACATCATTTCAGAAACATTCAATAGTCAATTCAAATATTTTTATTTGGGGGAACTAGGAGTTACATTATTCTCTAGGATCTCAATATTAAATAAAATAGGTTATCTAGTACTGAGCTTACAGAGAGTACAAAAATTTCTTTTCTTGATCACTAGTATTAGGAAAACAATTTGAAGCAAAATGTGAGAGCTAAGAATTTGAGGGGGGTATTATTGATACCTTTTTATAAAGACATTTCTTAACCATCAAGACATGACAAAAGGAACACACAAATTATTAAAAAAATAAAATGGATATGTTTTTTAACCTTCTATTTTTCTGTTAATCAAATATTATCTCTCTCTCTGCCCCCCTCAAAAATACAAAATCATCCAGGAGCAGTTAATACCTACCGAGCCCATACTCTCAAACACATTTTGTGACTCATAAAGAAGTGCAAGCCAGAACAGGCGGCTGCACCACATGTCTGCGACTGAAAAGCTCCACAGTGGGGAAAATGTGTTCCTGTGCATGGAGGAGGAGAGAACAGACCCCTTTGGCCTCATGTTTAGTTACTCCTATGTCAGGTGGGTGCAGAAGGAACCATGGGCTCGATATACCACCACTGTCCTACTTGCAGTAGGCAACACACAGGGAAGGTGGACAGTGAGTTGCTACTGATGTTAATGAAAATAAACGCGAGAACCATCAGATGTGGAGGGACAGATACCCTATGGCAAAGCAGCCAGAAGAGCAGGAACAGCTGACAATATTTCCCATTTGTTCCATGTTCAAAGTAAACACCAGCACCGAGCATAGAGAGAGGTCAGCTTGCCAGGTTAGTGTGCAATCCACTAAATGACAGCTACAGGAAATTGCCATCTCAATCAGCTAACACCACACCTGAGCACTCTCACAGAAATTTCCATCCCATCCTGCCCCATTCCATCCTATCCTGTCCCATCCCATCCTCTCATATCCGTTTACCTTGCAGACTGAATTAGAAGTACAAGCACTTAAAGCTTGCTGTAAGGCCTAAGGTTGGGGTCCACATGAAAACTCTATGCAGAGATGTTTAGGGTGAGTAGATGTCTTCTTTCCTGAGAAGAGAGTTACAGGAGCAGTTTTGAGTTGAAAAAAGGTTGTATTTTTTTTCTCAGTTAGCACACCATTTTTCACATCCACATAGACTACTTATATGAAGCACCATCCTGATACTATTCTGACCTTCTACAATGTAAAAAAGAAAGTCTTGAAAATATCAGTTATGGGCTCAAAATATTCCATTGAGCTGCAAAGTCTGCACACACACTTGAAAAGCAAACCTAAATAAAGAAAATTAAATTAGCAATGCAATTACTTAACCTGTTTAAACCTGAGTTTACACAATTCTTTTTAAAGGGAAGGTTGTTTCCTCCTGATGTTTTGTAGGAAGTTAAGTAAGAGACTTTTCAAAATTTTCTCTCCATTCTTTGCATGACAGGTAAATCATAGAGAGATTTGTTTAGGAAATCTCATTATTCATTGTAAGTTTAAAACACAAGTGGCAATGAATTTACAGATATAGAAGTTGTTTGCTGGAGTTAATATTCTCTGGTGAACAGCTAACTGCAGCCCTGAGTTCCTAGGAACACTTCAGTAGAAAATTTAAACAATTAGTATTATAAGTTTACCTTCATCATCACATTAGAACATTGTACATTTGTCATCTTAAGACCCAGGCAACTTCAAATGGAACAATTATGTAAATACAAAGCTGTGAGGAGAACAGCGACACAACTGTCTCTCCATCTATCTCAGCAAAATAGTTCAGCGACATCAGGCTCCTTCTTTGAGACCACTAACCTATGCCTACCTCAGCAAAACACATGAATCTGCAAACTGTGCAGATATCTGGGACAAAATTGTTGCAATAAGCACTCTCAAATCGTAGTCACATCACAAAAAGCACTTTATACAATTTTATTTCTGTACATAGGTATTTTAATTTGTAACCATTTAATTACAGAACTGTGCAACAAAAAATAAAATAAGTAGCATTCATAAAAAATCAAGGAAGTCCCAAAAATCTGGGTTTATTCATGGCATGACATTTCCCATGTGCTGCAAGGAGAAGACAAACTTGTAACCAAGCCATTGCCGGGATAATGTGACACAGATACATTGCTGGGGTGACACGGGGTGGGAGAGGTACAGGGAAAATCTTTTCTGGTCATGTCATGACCAGGTAGGTGAACACGACTAGCACTCATCTAGTCCTGCTGCCACAGGAAATTACAGATATCCTTTGCCTGGAAACCCAAATTTATCAGATACTTCCTTCACCACCTGTTTGCTGTCTGAAGCCATTTATACAATCTTGCTAGAGGCAGAAAATGTTTCTTTTCTAGGTAATAGGACCTACCTGAATATCTGCCAAATTTCCTATTGTAAATAATGGTGTCAGTTAAGTTCATCTCCTATTTTCTCCGATTACCTCTTCACTATTCTAAACAAAAGAGCTTGTGAACAGCTCTCAGTGCCACATAGCAAATACCACTCCTACATTTTTTTGATGTTGTTAGTTATTTGAAGATTGAGAAGCAGCAGCAAAGATGCTACCTGCTTGAAATGATGCTTGCCAAGTTGTTCTTTAGGGAATGTTGGAGAAAAATTCCCTTTTAGTCATCTTGGGCACCTTACCAGATATATGTCTTTCAAGATCCCTTCAAACAGCAATCTAGAGCATAAGGAGTTGGACACAGATTGAGAACATGCATTTAATTTTCGAGAATATTTTTATTCCTCATAGCTCCTTGAATTGTGCTTTTGTTTGTTTGGCTTTGCTTTGCTTTATTTTGCTTTGTTTTCATAAGGAGACATCAGGACTGAGATACCATTGCACTACATGAGTTTATTAGAAAGAACGGAGTGAAGTCCAGAGAACTGGAGTAAAGCAGACATAAACAAGGCTGAAAATCTCCTAACCATGCGCATGGCAGCTGTTCAAAGACCTGCTGGATTTCCTTAGCTCCCACTTCAGTAAATTCTCCACTTCATAGCCAATCCAACTAAGGGAAAATGGTGCTTTCAGGTGCCATTATACCTGGAGTCTCAGGCACAGTGAGTCTGATGCCCCTGCTCACTGAGAAATGAGCTTTCTTTGAAACGCTGAGGTTTCCTCCTCCAGCCTTCTGATTGCTATTTGTTAGCTTTCTAAGGCTCTCCAAATCCTTGGAGAATAAAATAAAATCAAATATTTCAAATTCAAGGTGAATCTATGAAATGTACAAAATCATCATCAGTTATTTCAAATAACTTACCAGAACACAGATATCTGCCCCTTCTTCCTGTAACTCTTACGGTTCTTCTGCCCTAGATAGTCATTTGCTGTAATTTATTTTACATGTCCTGTAAAAATATGACCTAAGATGTTTTTATTTTTACATTAATCAGCAAACTCATAAATAGTTTAATATAACATCTTCATCATAAAGTTTTGCAGATTTGTTAATGATTCATGTTGAGCATGCTAATAAAGTTAAAGAAGGCAGCTGCCCAGTGCTGGGAAGTGGTGAAGCAACAACAATTAGTGAGTGGAGGATGCTATAAGACAAAATACTAATCTTAGCTTTTACAGGAAAAGGGAGTTAAATTATCTTCTCAACATGGCATCTAAATATCTGCTGCTGTCACTTGCAGCAGTTTCGAGCCACATATGAATTTTGCAAGAAAAGCATACAATTAAATTCTGTGCAGTTACTAGTGCCATGAGACTGTTCATAATACATAAAATTAAGCATATGCACCATTTCACAAGTAAATATTTTTATTAGCATATTGTACATTCTGCACCTTCTTCAGATGACAAGAAATCAAAATGACCACAAGGATCTTTAACAGAAAGAACATGTGTCTAGTTGAAACACTAGAAGAAAAAAATCATCATGTTCTGTTTCATAAAAAAAGCTGCAAAAGTAATACAAATAAAGCAATTTGTCTAGGGGATTAATTTTCTTTAATTTTATTATATTACTTAATTCATCTCAGCAGGAGCTCACTGTCCATAAGCAGAGTGCATAACACAACTCAAAAAGTAATAGTCCCTTCTTGGGACCCCACTATTCAAAGTTAACACCTGGATAAGCATCTTGATAAAGCACTTTGTTAATAAAGCTCTCAGCTGGTCTTCCATAATCTCAGGAACCAGCAGAGTAGAACTGCTCTGTAGCTCCTACTGAATACATGCACATACATTGAAGATATAAATGTATACTTACCATCTTTAATTTTGCATTGATGGAAGGAAAAAAAAGAAGTGCCATGCTAGGCTTTGGCACCTTTTATCTTAATTTGCTTAATAGCTGATTAAAGTAAAAAAAAAAGTTCTACTGAAGTCAGCAGAATTAAGTGCAGCTGTGTATAACTGGTGCAAAATAAAGAGCAGAATCAGGCTCAGAATTTGTGGAAATAAATTTCTGGCTATTCTACAACATAATTGAAGATTCAGCATCATTACCTTTTCCAAACATCCATTACTATTGCCATATAAACCATAAATTATCATATGCATTCTTGTCAAGGTTTTCTTTAAGGCTACAGGTATGACTACAAACTGGAAAATATGTCTCTTTCTTTACAGACTTTTTTCAAAATCATTAAAGTTAAAATAGAAGCACTACAGTTAAGTAGAAATACATCAACCTATATTTATGCCTACTGTATATTGAAGATTTTACCTAAAGAGATTAACTTATATTTATTTTTTAAAAAATGAGATGGGTCATAGGTAAAAGGAACTGCATTTTTATAGTAATACTATACTTATTGCTGAGAAGAAAGACAGTCATGATCCAAATGTTACCTAGTTTCAGTGTATGTTACTTTAAAAAGAACATGTTTTATGTTATCCTAACTTTTGGAAAATTCACCAAGCCTGGTATTAAAAAAAAAAAAAAAAAAAAGAACAGCTTATTGTAATAACGATAACATATTAAACATTTTTGTATTTTCATCAATTTTATTCTTACGGGAGAAAAGACATCACTCACTAAATAGGAATGCTGCACATGTTAGCAATAGAAATATTGATTTTTTTTTTTGTAACTTTGATTGCACTTGCCTTAACTTTTCCACACATATATACAAACACAAATAACACATAGAGGGGGGGAAAAAGAGGATTAGGGGAAATAAAACCCACAAAAGTAGGCAAGTTTTACATTATATAATGACACATGAGCTTATTCAATATAATCCTTGTAAAGAGCACATGATGCCATAGGTTTGTTAAAGCACAAGGTGTACTTTGTCTAGATTAAAAAAAAAATGACGAAACAACACAAAACCAAACAAAAAAAAAACCCTTTTGGTGTGACTTTGATTTAGGTTTAAAAAAGTTGGATGTTTAAAAAAATCTTTATTACTTGCATATGAATATTTTTGTATGATAATATATGAAGAAAGTTTTAAAACAAAACAAAAAACCCCACTTGCTTTATAGTGTGCAAATTTTAGAGAAAAATAAACAGGGTATGTATCCAGTTTGTAAAACAATGTTCTCCTTTCAAGATTACTCTTTCAGTGACTAAATGCAAGGTTATGACAACTTGAAATACTCTTTTTGTGAACTGACAAAGAAAAAATAAAGCAATGTGAATAATTTGCGTATGCAAACTTTTTTTTTGAAAGAAATTGTTGCTAGTAGCAATACAAATTTAACAGCATGATAGGGAAGGCTTTAAAGATACCAGTTCAGTGATTTGACTAGAAGGGCATACTGGGCCAGAGCATACGCATTGGATAAGCTGGCACAGCTCCCCTGGAGGCAATGGAGCTGCTGCAGTTTACACCAGCTGAGAATCTGACTTCTAATATTTTCTTTCTTGTTGCTTCCTCTTGTTCTGCTGTTTTAATTCATAAGGATATTTTCTTTAGGATTTATAATTTTTTAATGTGGATTCTTTTTTCTTAGAAGCACTAAGGGTTATGGATATAATCATAGTAAGGCAAGAAGTGCAGTCTCATAACTTTCTGGGGCAAAGAGTTTGTGTGTGGGTGGTGCATATGTGTTTGATTTATTACAGCATCGCTCAAGTTTTGTGACAGTTTAGCTCCACTGGAACCACAGGGTGGCAGGGGAATACAGTAACATGGTGGGGAATAGAGTACCATGGTAGGGAATAATTTTTAGCAGTCCGTGTGTGTGTGTGGTGTTTGTGTGAGCAGCATGGAAGACCCTGACTGATAGAGAAACTGTAGCGGAACAGAAGGAGCTCAAATCACAGCAATGTTGTCGTTGTACCAATGAAAACAAAAAGGAAAATGTCAAAAAGGGCATTACTGAAAAAAATGGATGAACGCTTTTCATTTTTAAGTTTGTTGAATATGACATCATGCCTGGGTCAGGACAAATTCCATCCTTGGGTTTCCGAACAGACTGTAAGCTCTGTGGTTCTCTTCTAAACTGCAGTGGCATAAATCCTTATCCAAGGCAATGGGTTTATACCCATGTTACACCACTCACATGAACTGCAATCAGCTTCTTTTTGGCCTTCCTATCAAGACCCTCACCTTCTGAAGTCCTAAAAGATGTAAGAAACACTGAACTTGTTTCCACTCTTTTGTTATTTTTTTAAAGCCGTGATTCTCCTCAGATGCCAGGGGAATTGCTCCAAATTTGAACGTCTGTAACACAAGAATTTGGGGCCTTGCAATAAGAGACAGGCACCAGTGCACAGCAGCTCTTACAAAGGTCTATTGTATGCCATAGCTGGAGCTTAAGTTGTCAAAAGAGCTGGTGATCTTCTGGCTCCAGAAGCCCAGGCCATAGACCACCCTGTGTCTCTGTAGCTCATGAGTATCACAAGACTTTTAAGATGTGACAACTGAATTGGTTTACCTGCAGCAACTCATATTAAAATGCATTTTTAATATTACTGTATTTTGCACCTGCAGTCTGGAGTCTGGAGTCAAGGTGAACTATATTAAAAAATATTGTTTCTACAGACAGTTACCCTTTTGAACTTTGTCTGCTTCATCTACTTCTCATGAGATTTTTATCTTTGCTATACAAAATATCAGCAAGATCATTTGAATAAATGATCATGATTTCACCAATATCAACACGATTCATTGGCCTCGTATGGTGGCAGGAAATGCATTTAGCATTAAATTAGACATCATAAGAGTTATGATTACTCAACTACCAGCATGTGACGTGCACAGAAATATGGTATCCACTGTAAATTCAAAAAATATTTATGTATATTTAGTTACATTTTTTAAATATTGCTATTTAACAGACATTAATAAAAAAGAATTGAAGAACATAATTCTCTGTTCTTTACTGCATTGCTCTGCACTCCTTGAAACTCTTAGACACATGACTGAGACAAATAAAAGTGCAAAGATTTTATTAATTGCTGCTATTCTCTCCCAAAATCATGCATGTATGAACAGCCTGGGAAGCCACATAGGGCTGCATGCTTGAAGAGGGACCATCACATGAAAAAAGTACACAAGAATATTGCTTGAAGAGCACTGGAGTTTTGGTTTCAAAAAAAAATAAATAAAGACAGAGAAAACAAACAGAAAGAATAAAAGCACCAACTAAAAGCACTAAACTGAACAAATTATTTAGAATACTTCTGGACATCTTTCTTAGATTCCCCTGACATGGACCACTTAGAGTTATTCTTATAATCAATTGCATTGATTAATTAAATTCAATTTTCCCTCTCTTTATGAGTACTTATTTCCACTTTTTATTTTTCCCAACATATGTTTTTTATTTGGGAGGGGTTTTTTTCATACTTACTTTATTTTGCACAGATAATTGATTTTGGTAGTTAATAAAAAAAGTATATCATTTAAGTACTAAGTTTCTGTTAGGAATTTAGTGTTGTATCTGTAATTGAAACAGGTTTATGAACAGAGCTGTGAAATGGAACTATTCACATGCTGTGAGCCTGCATGTCAACTGTTGGATTAGGGAGATCAGAACATCATTTGAAGTAATACATACATAACTGAAAATTAAATGCTCAGGTATTTACAGTATCCACTGAAGTGTGAATAAAACTTGTTTGCAAGTAAAAAGCTGTTTTATTTCAACTGGAGAATTTTAAGAGGTGGGCTTCTGTTAAGCAAGAAATATAAAAGACACCCTGATAGTCATATACTATAAAAGGTGATGCTGAGAACAAGAGACATTATGATGCAAGACTGATCTGTAATTGTAGTTTAAGTTTTCAAAATCACTCCAGAAGTTCTGAGAAATACACCCTTACCTCACACAGAGTCATGGATTGTACACAGGTTAATTTCAAAGCGCAGTGAAAACAGATTCCAAGAGTAAAATGAACAGTAAACATATTTTCTGCAGAACAGGAACTGGAGTATTGAGAATAATGTGAACAGAGAAGATAAGACAGCAGTGTAGAAGTGATGTCCAAATGCATTATCTAGAGATTGAAAAATAGGCTCCAGAAAACTAGTCAGAGATCTTTAAAGTGTTTTACTTTCCGGTTGCTTGCAGAATGGGTTCATTCTTTTAAATCAATATGCACACCACAAAATCAAATAGCTATTCTTCTCTGAACGCTGATGAATCTTCAGCTTGTTCTCCGTACTTATACTGCAGGGAAATAAGCACTGAGCAAGGTAAAGCCAGGACAAAGCCTGGGCCCCTTATGATTACTTTATATAGCACTCTCATTTCTGTCTTGAGAAATTAGGTGTTGACTGTCTTCAGATTCAGTATTGGCTGTGGTGGAGACAGCTGTCAAAAGCAACACAGCCCAAATATTTGATGTGGGAATATACTGTGGCTTTTCTGTCAGCAGCACTGGATACCCTGCCAACAACAAGCACAATATTTTTGTTCTCCAGTGAGCATCATCTTGCACCTGATAGTAGCACCACATCTACTGGAGAGAATGGAAAGAATACAAAAGCATTAAAGGAAGAATATACTATGAAGGAGGATGCAAGAAAAAGAACTATTGCTCCTATGCTGGTTGACTTCTCATCCCACATGATAAATTGCTTGTTGCCTCCTCCAGGCCTTGCTCAGTCCTGGTTTCTGGCCACAAATGAATAGACAATGCTGAGCCACAATGTTTGAACACCTCCAGGCAGTGCCAGTTCAGACACCTTTGTGTTCCCCACTGCAAGAGGTGACTTCCTTCAAGTTAACTTCCAAAACTCCCCTAACTGTAACTAATTATGATATGTTCTACTTGGCCACGGAATTTTGTGTGCTACCAATACACTACATTTCTGTCTTCAGTTTTTGGTTTTGATACCCTGTTTTTTTCAAATCTAAGAGGAAATTTTTGTTATGAAGAATTGGTTGTAAAGATAAAGAGTATAAATTTGTTTGGATGTACAAAAGTGAGGATCTGGTGATGTGGTGGTTTTACCTTGACTGGACACCAGGTGCCCATCCCAGCCACCCTGTCACTGCTCTTCTCATCTAGGGGAGGGAAAATGTAACAAAAGGCTCATATGTTGAGGTAAGGACAGGTAAAGATCACTCATCAATGACCGTCATGGGCAAAACAGACTTTTCTTGAGAAAATTAATTTATTACTCTGATCAAAATCAGAGTAATAGAAAGAGAAATAAAAACCTAATCTTAAAACACCTGCCCCTCACCCTTCCCTCCTTTCTGAGCTCACCTTTATTCCTGATTCTCTCTTCCTCCTCCTCCCATGCAGTAGTACAGGGGGTCAGGGAATGGGGGCTGTAGTCATTTCGTCACACATTGTCTCTGCTGCTCCTTCCTTCTCAGGGGGAGGACTCTTCACACTCATCCCCTGTTCTAGAGTGGGTTGCCTCCCACAGGACATAGTCTTCCATGAACTACTTCAACATGAGTCCTTCCCACAGGCTACAGCCCTTCACAAACTTCAGCATGGATCACTTCTGTGGGGTGCAGTCCTTCAGGAATAGACTGCTCCAGCATGGGTCCAGCATGGGTCCACAGATCCTTCCAGGAACTTGCTCTAGCACAGGCTTCCTGTGGTGTTACATCTTCCTTTAGATATCCACCTGCTCTGGAATGGGGTCCTCCATGGGCTTCAGGTGGATAACTACTCCATTGTGGAGCTCCATGCGCAGCAGGGGCACAGCTGCAGCTCCATGGCCTTCATTATGGGCTGCAGGGGAATCTCTGCTCTGACACCTGGACCACCTCTTCCCACTTCTGCTTCACTGACCCTGGGTGCCTGCAGATCTGTTGCTCATATATTCTCACTCCTCTCTTCTCTGGCTGCTGCTGCTTGTTGCACATTTGGGATTTTTTCCTCCATTTCTTTGCTATCCTGGTGTCACTGCCACCATCACTGGTGGGCTCAGCCTTCGGCGGTGGCAGGTCTCTCTTGTAGGCAGATGGTGTCTGCTCTGACAGACATGGGGGAAGCTTCTGGCAGCTTCTCAGAGAAGTTACCCCTCTAGTTCCCAAAAGTTACCCCTAAGGCTCTCCTCCTAGGAAAACCTTGCCATGCAAACCCAGTACAAGTGGTGTGAGACTGAGTTTGAAATTGTAGTAATAGTAACATAAGAAGATGTCACAGTTTTAAGGATGAAACCAGGACCGAAGTGCAGCATTTATTCTAATGATTGAAATGACAAAACATACTCTTCCAAGCAAATAATTAATTAGCAATTAATGTAAGTAATAGATGCCTAGGAAAAAATTGCCCTTAGGTTACACGTAAGTGAAATACGATAAAAAGATAGCAACCTAAATAATCATTTGCCAAAAAGATTTGAGCATCTTCTAAAGGAACTGTTTCAAGTTATTAAGTTTTCAAAAAAACCTCAAAAACTATGTTTTCATCCATAATAACTTTGTAGAAGTTGTCTCAGTCTCTCTGGTAGATAATTATCATTTTTAAACTGATTAAATAAATATTTATATTAGAGATTAGAAGGGGTTTCAAGGGCTTATTACAGACTCTCTTTGTTGTAAATAGGATGAAATGGCTCTGATCTAATCTCCTGGGTAAATAACAGATTTTATAACTTTTAATTAAAAATGGGAGAAGTGAAATCCTTTTAAACAAATACTAAATACTATCAAAGATTTGATTCAAAAGTGACAAAAGACATCAGCTGTAAACAAACCAGAAGAATATTCAATCCTTGATTTCTGTTTTCTCAATAAAATAAAATGCCAGTTCCTGAACATTCCCTTCAGAGTTTTTAATGTGAGAATGAGAAATGAGAAATGAGAAATGAGGTCTGGTCTTCAAACTTGTACAGAGTACTTTACAAAAACTATTGTGGTCTGAAGCTGGCTTAACTTTAAGCAGACAATTTTTAGGACTTGACATCTAATATGTTTTGTACATCAGCAGAATCTGGAGCACAAGGGATAGAGTAGCAAAGATTTTATTTCAGTGTGGAAAGAGACAGCTTTGTTCCTGAAGAGATTGCACTCACAGATCAGGAGTTTTAGTAACTGTTCATCCCTATATTAGTCTTGATTTAAAAAAATCCACTCAGAACAACAGGAAAAAAGTCGATTTTCCTTCTGACTACTACTTGTAGGTCACTTAATTATATGAGGGAGAGACTTTAACCCTCTTTCCAGAATTATGAATGAATTTACAGCAGTTGTGAAGTAATTTCCCCACACGTTCTTAAACTGTGAATTTATTTCTGGGGAAATATTTTCTCTCTTGAGAACCTTGTTGTCTTAAAATACTTTGTAGGATATGGCCAATGTGGAAAATAAATTGTGAAGGTGTGAAGTAGAAATGTAAATCTCCTTTATTAGTTATAAAAAAGACATGACACAAAAGAAGTCCAGACAAGCCCAAAAAGGACTTGGTACCTACTTCAGATAGCTCTTGAAGGTGCCACAGAGCAGAAATAAAGGACAGTCCTACAAATACTGCACTAGGACAAATGCTATTGGCTGTCAAGTCCAGTCCTTACTGTCAGTACCCTAAGTACCCAGTGTGGTACATTTCTTAAACTTAAATCCAAGTAGGATTTTTTTTTATTATTACTCTCTTAGATTTATTGCTCTGGGCCATCAATTTCTACTGTCCAGAACTCATTATACATTAATCTGAATATTCTCTTTCTGTGCCAGTTTTGTTTCTAGGCATAATTAATTCTCTCATTCTTTGCATTTACTCAGAAAATATTAGGTATTATGTATCACCCATGCATCTTGGCCTTTTTTTAATTAAGATAAACAAGACAAGATTATCTGGTCTTCCCATAATTCTCTTCCCCCTCAGCATCTATAAGGTTTCTCCATGATGGTTCTGGTGTGGTATGCTGTTGAGGACCTACAAGAAATCTTCCACCAGCGCTTTGTAAAATGTCACTGATACGTCTATCTATTTCACATGTAGTTTTGCTGATTAAAATAATCTTTTCTTTTAATGAATTTCTAGAACAATGACTGAGAATTGCCTAATGATGAACTACATGCTCTATACATAATGCTCTATACATAAGACTTTGGGCGTAGTCATTATTTTTGGTGGTTCTTTTCTGGATGCAATTGTTATAATCCCTCATCAGCTTCCAGGCTTTAGTTAAGTCTTAAGGACCTCTGTTGTTTGTGTGTGTTATTCTTAGACTTATTGACAGTGCATCCCAAAGCTGTGAATCAGAACTTTTCCAACTTAAAGCAAGGGCAGGATGCAATATAATGTCCACAATACTGGTCTAAAAGCTCCATTACTGGCCTCTCCTGACTGAAAGATTTGCTATCAGTATAGTCCAACATAATCCTCTCTATTATTTTATCAGTTCATCTGTATTGTCTAATAATTTCTCATGCATGTTTTACTGAAATCTGGATTGATTAAGTGTCACGACCCAATGGTGGAGTGCAAGGTGTTTGGTAAATTCTTGTTAGGCTGAAGAAAGACACCGGACCACATTATCAGGGAACTCTTTTGCTTTATTACAGTCACCATAACTTTGGCAACCACCCCACTGTTTAAACTGGAAAGACATTGATTAACAAGCCCTTAAATTTATACCATGGATTTCCACAAGAGTGGAGGCAAACAAGCCTTTAATTTTGTAAAGTACACGTCAGTATTCAACGGTTCTGGCTCACAAGTCACAACACATCTCCATAATCCCCCTGCTCCCATGACAGTGTTCAGTATGGAGTATGGGGTAAAATATGATAAACAAGTTTTCCTCAGAAGACAAAGAACGTCACCAGCCCTTAGATCCCACATCGGTCCTGCCGTGTGGATGGTTCAGAGCTGGAGTTGCTAGACAACGAAGTTGAAAGAGAGGAAAGGAGAGGAGAAAGAGAAGAGAGGAAAAGAGCAGGAGAGGACACAATCTGCTCCCTTATTTAGCTCACCAGGTGCACACCTCTTCTGTAAATTAGACTTTTCATGCATTTTGTTCGTGTGTGCCCAGCCAGCCCATTTCCAGGAAGTGATTTGGGTGTGGCGGGAGCTGAGCATGAGACTTAAGGCAGAGCAGGAAGTTGGCTGAGACCAGCATTGCCTGACTTCCACAGAACCCTCTGCTCCAATCCCATTTTTCCTGTCATAACAGTCAGAATTTGAGACAAAGCATTCATAGGTCTGGTCCTCTACAAATAGTTATATTTTATTTTCATTTTCTAAGAGGCCTTGCCTGGATGGTATGGCACAATGCATAGATGGTAGACCCACACTACTCACTGTCATTTTTATATGCTTCCAGACATCTCAGCAGGTTTTTTTTTTTTCAATAATCCAAATCCCTGTCTACTGTTTAAGTCAGATAAAGGACTGTATTAAGCTGTTGCTCTTTCTCCATTTGTTAAATGTAGATGGTAGAATTCCAATTGTTTAGCCAATAGGTACAGTTATCAATCTTATAAATGTCTTAACCATTCTTGGTATTTGACTTAGATTTAAAGTGCAAGTTTATTAGACCTCTGGAATGGATATCTCCAAATTGAGATATCTCCAAATTGAATTTTACTTCAGTCTTAGATTTAGTAATTCTGCTTGCCTACTGTGCCTCTTATTATTTTGGGGGATAGTTAGCTAATCTCTTTCATCAATCATACCAGAAAAAAGACAAAACTTTAAATTTACATTTGGGTTCATGCCAACACTGCCTTTATACTGTGCTCTATCCTTACCATATAGCAGGCATGGGGGTAGAGATGGGACATCTTTTTTTTTTCCTGATTATTTAAATGACTATTTTTATGGTATAAATGAATTTGTGAGTTCTAGATCAGCTTGACTTTTGCTGTTGTTGATATTATCTGATCATAGACTTCTAAGTTCTCTTTGCAAATGTATATCTCTTTTTTTACATTTCTTGGTTAGATATTTTTTTATTCTTTATGAGGAGGGGATTCTCCCAGGGACCGTACTGCTTTTCCCTACACATTTTCCAAGGCTTCCTCACTTTTGTCACCTTGAAAGTAGCAAAGGAAATGGTGACTGGCCCATTCTTCGGCCCTGGGGCCAACTGGTGCATCGATACAATTAAAACCCTTTTGGCATGCAAAAGAGGTGCCTTATCCAAATTGTCTATTAGGAACAATCATGAAGACTTGCTTAGGCACTGACTAGGAGAGCCCTTAGTGGCCCAGAGTAAAATCATGCCAGAGACCCTTTTAACAGCATGAGAGTAAGATAGTAGAGCACCACAGGCAATGTTTAATTAACTCATGTAGATGAGTCACTGAGTTCCCCAGCTCTTCCTGCACATTCCCTGCAAATGAGCAAAGAAAGTTGTAAATTCTCACAATCTTATTGTGAGTTTCACGTATTTTGGAGTATATCTTAAAGTGTAAAGACTCTAAAAGAAATATTTTGGGATAGTTTTACTATCTCTTACAAAAAAAAAATTCCTTTTTTGGTTGGTTTGGTTTTGTGGTTTTGTTTTGTTGTTTTGGTTCATTTGTTTGTTTGTTTTAATTTACGAGTGGAGACAAAAATATCACTTACAACTTGCACCCAAGACTTTCAATAAAAGGTATTCTGAACCCTGATTGTTATTTTCTCCTCATTTCTATACCAGCAGGTTTAATCGAGACTGAAGAAATAAGAAAGGTGTTTCGAGCAATTTCTTCTGCATTTTCAGTCCAACTACTGACCTAATTCAATTATAATCTGGAGTGTTTTTCTGGAGAAAACAGAGCTGGAACATGAATCAGCACATAAGTTTCTCAAAGGCTGCAGCAACTTCTGATATGAAGTAACAAACAATGACAGGTTATGGATCAACTGAAAGCACAAAACAACAACACAAGTAATATTTGAAATGTGCGTTTCATGGGTTTGAGAGAACAGCCAACTACAAGCAAAAAAAAAATTAGAAAGCAAAGCATGAGGTTTATTCTGTGTCATATGAAAATGCGACTCAGCTAATTCACAAGTTGAAACAAAAATACATTATTAGTAGTGCAATATGAGAAAAAAAATAAAGGGAAAAAGCTAGTACATGTTAGTAAATCTTTTACTTTGCATTTGAAACACCAGTCCTTGTTTTTTGTACTATTGAACAAGCCTTTCCAAGACATGATTTAGGCCTCAAAAATACCATGTTTTTATGGTAATGCTATTTGAATCTGTTGAAAAGAAGTTTAAGTATCCTAAGAAAGTTCCTGATCTGGATTAACACACTAATAATTAAGTATAAAAAAAAAAAAAGTGGAGCTATCACTGTGAAGCAGCTATTCCTGTGAGACATTTTTCTGTAGTGGAACTATTGAGATGCTAACTTGCGCAACTATTACTTGTACTAGCAGCTTTCAGGATATGTTTTAAGGACAGTCCACTAAAGATATTTTCTTTTGATTTTAACTGAATTTTCTGGATTGCCGAATAATTCTCTTATTTGACATATCTTAATCCACGTTGCTATGATGATTTTATTTATTTGTTTGTTTGTTTGTTTATTATGAAACTGTTCCTGTAGAATCTTGGATTTTCTCTCTATTTTCATATGGTGAACTGACCTTGGCTGACCACTGGGTGCCCCCAAGCTGATCTTTCTCTCCCCCTCCTGAACACAACAAGGAGAGAAATTTTCATGGAAGACTTCTGTGTCAAGATAAGGACAGGGGAGACATCACTCACCCATTACTGTCATTAACAAAAGAGATTCAAGTTGGGGAAGTCAGTTTAATTTATTAAGGATCAAATCAGAGTAGAATAATGAGAAATATGAACAAATCTATAAACATCTCTGTTCTTCACAGGTTCAGCTTCATTCCAACTTCTCTACCTCCTCTCTCTGAGTAGCCCCAGGGGCCACTTCTTTCTCCTCATACTTTTCCTCCGCTCCAGCATGGAGTCGCTCCCACGGGAGACAGTCCTCCAAAAATTCCTCCAGCGTGAGCCCTTCCCACAGGCTGCAGTTTTTCACAAACTTCTCCAGCGTGGGTCCTCTGTGGGGCCACAGGCCCTGCCAGCAGCTCTGCTCCAACATAGTCTCTCACAGGGCCACAGATTCCCTGCAACCAAAACCTAGCCAGGTACACCCACTACATTCAATTAGTGTGATCTGCAACGAGTTAATCTCATCATTTGTTGGAAAGTTTTCCTGTTTCTCTTCTAAGTTGTCACTGCATGTATTTCCCAAGGAAAATAGTGCCAATTTACAGAGGCTCAGTGCTTATATAGTCAGCATTATGTTGAAAGATGATTGCTGTTCTCTAGAAAGCACTGATTATCTAGGTTTAATATCAACCAAATAATCACAGCCAAAGGAATACCAATTAAGGTACTTTTAACTGAATTTTGACTCTTCAATACTTCCCCTGTAAAATCTGTGCACAGATGATTCAACATTATTTCAGTTTGCTTCACCTGGAAGAAGCATATTTCATTTATCCTAATTCCTACATAGCCTCATACAACAGTTTAGAATTCATTTTTTTGGTTCTTTATGACTGTGTTTACTGTCTTTCCACACAGGAGGAAGTACCTTTCTAGTATGAAATGTACCAATGAAATACAAATTACCCCAGCACTCTAAGGGGGTCCAGAAATCTAAGGTGAAGGCACCTGACATGTCCTTGCTGCCTGCCAGTGTATTGAACTAAATTAAAAGAGGGCAAGAAGATGGCACCACAGTAAGGATTATGGATGATGTGTTAGGCATTATTTTAAATCTTTTTATCTTCTGTCAACTTATATTCTTGAAAGGTACTGGGGCAGAGAACAGGGCTGCAAAAGTACCTAAATTAAAAATGTTTCATTTTTACCTATGAAATGGGATCATTTATGTTACTTATTCAAAGTATTATCTGTTAAATGTGGTTAAAAATGTAAGATTTTATTGCTTCTGCTGTTATCACTCCTGCATAGCCAGCTACAGCTGTGTTCAAGTGAAGGTTTCTCCCCAGAAATAAACAAAATAACACCGAATGCAATCTGAGGCAATGATCCAATTTGCTGATGCCCTGGGGCTGCCTAGGTGCCACAACTGACTCTAAATGAAGGTAATGTGACTATACAGCTGTCACCAAGGGAATGGGGAAATAAGCAGGGTTCCAAAAGTATACACAGGGGTATGATTTGACCCGGAGAACAAAGAATGAAGAAGGAGGTTGGAAAAGACTGATTTTGGTACCTCAAGTTGGATGGAGAAGGAAAAACAAAATTATCATTTTGCTAGCATGCTCTGCCCATCGTTGGCTATTTCAGTGCCAGCATCACTGCCACCTGTCAAAACACAGGTGTATGCTGTGTCCTTACGGAGGAATTTGAAACAGCTCAGGAGAAGTTAATCTCAAAATGCAGACTGACAGTGCAATGCCCAACTTTATGGTACACAGTTACCTGGCAACATTCACAGCCCTTCCTAAGGGTTTATGTTCTTTGCTCTGTACAGGAATAAAATCTCATGTTTAAGAAGGCAAATCACAGAAAATAGTGCATGGAGTAATGAGCATTTATGCCAGAGGATACAAAACTGTGAGAACAAACACATATAATAAAGTGTGCCTTTCTCTCAGAGTTAGACAATTCCATGAGGTCAACACAGATTGTCTGTCCCCAGCAGAAATTTAGCCCCTGAGCTGAGTGTCTATGAAAACTTCTCAAACTCAGACTGGTGCAAGGGTTGTGATGGCTTCACTCTTTTCCTCTTCTGCTTCTGCTTAGGGCAATGGGACTGATTTAAGCATTACCAGGTGAGGATTTTTGAGGCTGGAGAGATTCCTTCCATTGAAGCCATTCTACTTTCTATACAGTAATTAAATATTCAGTAGTCCAAAGAAAGCATAGGAAAATGACTTTGTAGCTTGTGGGTAAGCAGCTTGTTTATGAAGATGTCCTAATTCATTTACCTTCCCTCTTCATTCCTTTCAGGCATTGCCTAAAGTTTGCAGCTTCAACCTCCCCAGCAAATTAACTATTAGTTTTTCCCAACCAACAAGAGATAGCCAAAGCATTAGATCTCATAATGTACTGGGGTTTTTTCAGTGGATGTAGCCTTCCTTTTGCTTTGTAGATGGATATTTTTTTGCAGTTCTCTTTGTTTCAGTCACATATTGCTTCATACACTTTTCCAAAGCAGTTAAGTAAAGTAGTAGCATCAAATTTTATTTTGCTAAGACAAGATAATAATACTTGTAGGAGGGTTTTCCGCAGGTTTTTTTCTACTTGAAGATTGAGAAAAAAGCCTGGACACAATTTTTTTACAAACTTGACACCAGATTATTGCTGAGTTTTCAGAAGTCTCTCATGACTTCATCGTAAATCCATATAACATATGCCTGGATAAAGCAGATTATGAGACTAATACCTGAGAAGAGATACTTAACCATGCAAAGATTTCAGTGAGAGGTGAGTATCCAGAAAATCCCTTAGGTAGGATTTTTGGCTATCAAGAAGCATGTCTGAGAACATGTCTCAAACAGAAGGAATTTCTTACAGCTTTGATTAAAGGTTAGAAAGTTCCTAGAGTCCTTCTCTTTTCCTTATACTACTTTATTGTTCTTTCTTCAATTTAATTTATTTGTAGTTGTGAAGTTTGAAGGTTTTCATAAAAACCTGTCAAACATACTTATTCATTAATTTACTGACCCCAAAGTTAAGAAAAATTCTGTAGTTGTTCAGGCATGAAAAGGAAAACTGTATTAAGACTACCTACCCTTAAGGATGATTCACATCTATTAATAAAAAACTTTTCCCTTTTCCCTCCTTGTCTGCCTTACCTTGGAATCTCTTGCTAGCCCTTTTCTTTGGATGGAATTAAATGGGTTAGTTTTAATATTGTTGGTTTTTCTCCCTCTCCAAATTTCCTGAAAGATTAAAGGAGAAAAAGTATACCCAACAGGAACAAGTAACTTATAAATATATGACAGGAGTAGTAATGCAAACAAACAAAAAGTACTGATATATAATAAAGTGGGTGAAGTGACTTCATAATTATTTGCAATGTATTGTGAGTCAGATAGATATCTTAATGGGCTTTCATTGTTATTGGGTTCAGATACATGGAGAAAGCACAGCAATTTAAATTTATTGAAGCCTACCATGACACAGATAGCAGGTGCACTAAAGAAGACAATGGTATGGACTGTGAGAACAGGGCAAAAATTCTTGCTTCTGACTTAACATCTTCAGAAAAACCTTTATTTATACTATCCTTACCTTCTTGTTTTCTTGGTAGTGCTGTACTGATGTTAATGGCAACTACTGTATTAGCCCCACAAATAGAGACCCTGAAAATTGAGTAAAGTCTGTATTTAGGCTCAACTTTCTCATGTTAGGCTTTGCATATCTTGTAACACACTCTGTCGAGGTTCTGTGCTATCAAGCAAGCTCAGGTCTGACAGATACCTAGCTTAAATTAGGCACTGTGTTTTCAGCAATGTTTTCTGCACCAAGCATAGCATCTTTCAGCTGGAGCTCTCTGGCATCTGTATGGTGCAGAATACATAACATACCAAGACAACGAGAAGTTTATTGTAGTACTGTCATGGTTTACCCCAGCAGGCAACTAAGCTTCCTGCAGTCACTCTTGTACTTGCCCCTGGTCAAAAGGGGGAGGGAATCAAAAGCGTAAAAGCGAGAAAAACTCATGGGTTGAGATAAAGACAATTTAATGAGTACACAAAAGCCATGCACATAAGCAAAGCTGAGCAAAGTAAGGAATTAATTTGCTGCTTCCCATGGGCAGGCAGGTGTTCAGCCATCCCAGGAAAGCTGGGCTCCATCATGCATGGCAGTGACAAACACCATCACTCTGAACATCCTCCTCTTCCCTCTTCTTCCCCCAGCTCTACATGCTGAGTCATATATCCCAGACAGTCTGGGATGTCCCTGTGGTCAGTTGGGGTCAGCTGTCCCAGCTGTGACCCCACAACATCTTGTGCACCCCCAGCCTCCTCACCAGTGGGGTGGGTGAGAAACAGAGGGGGCCTTGACACTGTGCAAACACTGCTCAGCAATGACCAAAACATCCCTGTTTTCTGCACTGTTTCCAGCACAAAACCAAAACACAGTCCCATACCAGCTACTATGGAGAAAATTAATTCTACCCAAGCCAAAACCAGCACAAGCAGGCATGTGAAAATTCACCAAAAATAACCTCCAAGGGAACAAAAGAATAAACCCTGATTTGAGCAAATGCAGCATCAACCTAAAGCATTTTAGGTGTGAAATGGTCAGTTTTTTAAGGGTCTGAATGTTATACAGAGCTCTAAAGCAGCTCTAAGTAACATTATGTATGGGTACATAATTTCTTGTTAGTTTAAGTCTTCAGCAAAACTAAATCAAAAAATCTATGCATACATAGATATAAATTGCTTTTTTTTTTCCTAATTTCATGGTCCACATTCAGGTTCAGCATCCACATTTCCTCTTCTGTCTGATGGTTCTTGCTCCAGCAGTAAGGAATATTGATGCACCTTCTGGGGGCAGGCTTGACATTGGAGTCTGCCCTCTAGGACAGAGAAATTTCACAACAGACAAAGTACTTTGAAGGTAATTCATAGGAGACTATTGTCGAGAATTGTGTTCATTCATTTTTCAGATGGATGATTTTCCATATAACATTGATCTGTCCCTTGTTTCCCCCCTCCCTATTCCGTATCTTCCAATGTCATCTTCTTGCTGGTAAGAAAAAATCCATTTTGGTAACAGAGGGAGAGTGACTCTCCAACTACCTTAAAGAATAACCTAAATCATCACCTCCATAAGTAATATAAACAAAGTCATAAGTTCTTTCTGTGCTCATTTTTTGTGATCACATGAATGAGCAGTACATGGTGTTTCAGCAGCATCTTTAATAGAATGTCTCAAACTAATTTTCCAGCAATTACCAAATTATAACACACATGTGACCTAAGATTGAAACAGTCTCACTTGTTTCAACAGCAAACTTCATGTTCTTGAGTTCAGAGATGAATTTTGAAATTAGTTTAATTACTTTTATCAAATTAAGAAAATTTATTTGCTTTTATAATTTGAAACTTAAATATTAGTAGAATTTTAAATGCATAATTATACAATTTTAAGAGGTTGTTATAGTTATTTAAAACCTGAACCTTCTAAAATTCCAAAACATAAAGTTACCCTAGACAAATACCTTAATCATTTTCTGTCAGTGTTTATGTCTGTTTTCAACAACAGTAAAGAATCCAAACTTCAGTTGAGCAATGTAGAAAAGTGGAACTAAAACCAGAGTGACTTTAAATATTACTAACACAGCATATTTCTCAAAATTATTACCCTAAGTGGCATAGGGTACTAGACATTAATTATTTATGTGCATTTATTCCTTTAAAAAGCAGCAACAAACTAAACCCTTCTTTGCAGTTTTCATTTAGGTTTGTATCAGAGAGAGGCAACAGAGTAGGCATTCACATCGTTGTCCCTGTAATACTCTAGACATGATCCTTACTAGGAGGTGACATACATTCACTAAAACAGACTGGCACAACTTTGATGAGAGCCTAAATTCAGAAAAGTAATGAATATCATGATAGACTCTTACCACAAACCGTGTCACCATCTAGATTAAAACACTATGGTCACAGGTTGGGAGAAATAGAATGAGGGCTCTGAGCAGCCTTGTTATGGGCCATGACAGAAGCACTCAAAGGATCAGGAATGGAAAGTCATCTTCAGTATGAAGCTGTATCCACTGCCAAGTTTCAGAAACTTCTACTTTTTATTTGCTTGATTCCTCCCAGTCTTTGAAAGAGCTGTACAGAAACTGCTGACAGTTTGAACAGAGTAGGTCTTTCTCTGTGAAGAATCAGATGCACCTGTTGTTCCATATATACAACAATAAAAATTGTGTGAAGTGTAAAACACAGTGGGTCTCATTCTCAACCACATTACTGCTTATGCAACCATCCAGGGTCCAACAAAACAGGCAGGTAACAGGAAATGTGGTTCAGGTGAAATGTGTACATAATATCATGGACTAAATTTTTACTGTGTCTGCTTATGTTTCTTAAAGAGGCATTGCTATGGGATTAATTGAAATGGAGTATCATGGTCTCTAAAACAGAGTGTTCTCTAGTGTGTGTAGAGGGCAGTTGATTGTTATTACTGCTTTCATGGTCATATTTTGGAAAAGCTGTGAATTTTATTGCAGACAGGATACCTACCAGGTTTACTGTACTTCTATATTCTTCGAATTTGCTTTGGGGCCACGTTCTGGAATAATCCATGCTAGCAGCTCCTTAAGAAAACTGCCAGCATATTGTGTCGCTTGGGATATTTCCCAGCACATGCTTATCAAATGGATTTTCCTGGCACTCTGTGAAAATTTCAGATGCCCTTGCAGAGATGGCACGTGGTACAGAAGACTGTCATAGCCTTTCCCAGAAACCCCCTGATATTGGCTACAGCAGCATTGGGCCTGTCAGCAGCTGGAACTCCGCTGAATTCAGGCTGGGTGCCGTGAGCAAATGATGGAATGTGACAGGTCTTTTTTGGGAACACTCCCAACGCTGGGCACACATCAGTGCTTTCTTTAATCTCTTTGCAAATTAGGTTGTATATACAGCTGGTTAATATACATGATATATATTAAATCAATATAATTGGATTAAATATGAATAACTTTTTAAAAATAAAATATAATTCAGCTTCAATGACAGTATCCTTCCATTTTTATGCTATGGGAAGCTCAGAGAGAGAATTATCCCTCAAGAACACCTAACAATAATGATGAAGCTGAGATAAAGGTAACATTTCTGGGTTTACTGGGAATAAAAGGAACATCTACATTATCTACAGAAAAAGTGGCTAAAAATAAGTTGAGGCACAAATACATATTGCAGAGAGTGTAAACCTCAGCTCCATACCAATTTTTTTCCTTTTTTTGTCCCCTTCAGTTTGCCTCCTCTGGATTTTTGTCTCCAGGACTAGCTTCTCTTTAATATTTGGACAGCAATACCTTTCCAAATTTTTGGAGGAATTTGGTAATGAATAAAGGATAAATATTTTTCATTTCAAATCCTTGGTTAAAGATTTGTTTTCACTTCAGAGAACTTACTGTAAGGTTGTGTTTAATCCATTACTTTCATCCTTATGAATTAGAGTGGAAGCATCCAAGTGTGAAAGCACAGAAGCCTGCAAAGATTGCCTTGTGGCCCTTGAAGAAGGCCCCTGAATGCCCAGGCAGTGCACATCTGCCTAAGGGTTTTGGAGAGGCAGAAACCTGTTTTAGCCACTCCCTGATGTGGGCAGGTGCTGGGAATAGCAGCAGCAACAGTGCAGCTTTCACCTCCCCTCCTCTCCTTTTCTCCACAGTCCTCTTCAACTTAGATTTGCATTCACTGTAGGTACAGGTAATCTCTAAAAACATGAATAACCTGGTCATCATGAAGGTGTTTGTGCAATCACGTGATTCCTTACTCATTTTCACAACCTTATTCTTCCTCCTGCTGACAAAACTGATGGGAATAATTATACAGCTTTTGCATGTAAGCACATAGAGTTTACATATAATGCATTGAAAAAATGAAACGTTCTCATTTCTAGATTTTGCACACCTATTTCTTTGGGGCACATATGGGAAGTTGGAAAGATATCTGTTCTAGATTCTAGGAACATAGTGAATTTCAGAGACCCTTTTTTTTCCCCGCCCCTGACTATTGTGACAAAGCTGAGGACCCTGAAGAAAGCCTTATGTGCCTCTCAGCAAGACAGGCAGCCATGGCCTGGGCTGTCCCACCTGTCCTGCTCTACAGCCTACCCCACCTGGGAGGCAACTTCCAGTGGAATTTATTATTTATGACCATTCATACTACAGAGGACACACAAAACATCCAGACAAAACACGTGACACTGAGAACATACCCTGGTACCATGGCACTGATCAGCTTTTTCTTAGCAGGAACCTGACTTGAAACGTTCCAATGGAGCACCTGCTGTAAAGAAAGGTTAATGTCTCTGTTGAGGAGAAAGTAAATCAGAATCCTCTTAATTTCAGTGTTTGATTAAGTTCCTCAGATTTTATTCTCTCTTCTAAAGTTTAAATCTAAAATAACAAAAATGTTCACATCCATTAGTTCCTGAAAAGCACGGGTGTAGTGTCTATTAGAAGGTCCCTAGTCACAGTGGCACCTTATATTTTTCTTCTACATTAGAGACAAAAACCTGTTGATTTATCTGTTTTTCTTGACACTCTGTGGCATATAAAGCTTGCTTTTATTGACTTACAGTTATAAAACTAAAAATAGTACTTCTAACATATTTACAATGACAATCCAGTTCCAACACATTATCACATTTGATTTATTTTGATCGCTAACCAAGCTCATAGCAAATCACATGTGAATGCAGTAGTTTATGGAAGAGAAAATGGAAGTTTAAATGGAAGCAGTAGCAAGTATGATTCAGTATTTGAAAAACAACAACACTATTTGCTATTTTATTTGTGGCTATGGTCTGTTCAACTTTTCTTGCCACAGAGGGGGAGAAAAGAAACCAGGCACAAAACCTGGTGTGTTCATGATAAACCCCATGATTCTGTCTCTAGTATTAACTGGTAAATATGCTAATACTTCAAATTTCATAATGGACTATGGCTACATGACTTCTAAGTCATGTGAAATCCTTTCAAATTAATGCCCTTGAGAGCTGTAAATTTTATGAACCAAAACTGGACATTTCAAACAACCTTCCAGTGGTTTTTATGAGACCTTTTTTATACCTCATTAAAAACCTGGTTTGTGCTTTGACTAACACAAATTTTCTTTCCATTTTTTTTCCTATTGCAGTACTTAAAAAATGCCCTCCAAGTTGAAATTATGTACTTGTAGTGATTGAAGTGGTATTTTCTTGTATTTCACTCTTTTTAACAGTTTGCAGTTCTATGAAACTGAAACTTGCCTTATTCACAAATTAGAATATGGTTTTTACTCTTCATTTTAAGCAAGTCATTAATTCTCAGAATTAAACAACATTAACTATCACAAAGAGTAAACGATTGCTTCTGTGTATTGATTAAACCATAATAGGTTACTATGACCTAAATGAGAGCATTTAAACTCGTATCCCTGGTGTAATTTTGGGCTAGACTGCTGAACACGAGCATTCCAAAATCTATTTGAGTGTTAAGGCCCAAGTGATAGATCATGGATGTCTTACCTATTAAGAAAGTGCAACGACACCATATTAGAAACAAGTCTCTTGCTAAATACACTTGCAGTTTTCGTGCTGAGAAAATATTTCTTTTTTCTTTTCATATATAACTGTTTTTTGTGACAAAATTATAACATGCTTGTCATCAATCAGTTCTAGGACATCCAGGAAATTGGGAATACACAACAAAGCTTCCTCAGCATTTTACTGAGGTGGAACATTTTGAAATTCAATTAAATTTTAAATCAGTAAAAGGCTTTTTCACATTGATATTTTCCATGGTCTGTATTTATTCTGTTTAAGTTATTTTTAATTCATTTTCTCATATTTTAATCTTTTTTTCAGGCCATATTATACATCAAACTCAAAGGACATTCTGCTTCTTGTATCACATATTCCTTTAGTTGCTACCAGTTTGATGACTTCAACAAAGATTCGTGAGAACAGGTAAAATAGGTACCATTAGCTTTTCAACAGTTCACAAAAGAAAAACCTTTGCTTGGGCGCCTGGTAATGTTGTCCCAGAGTGCCTTGCTACCCCTAAAATTTCTGCTGCTAATGAAAGAAGAGGATAACCTGACTCTCTGCATCAGCAAGTTGTTCAATAAGAAAGGGACTATTTCTACAGCTGTTCACTTAATAAGGGTTTTTTTTATTTCCACACCTGGATATGTTTTGGTATCTTGTCTGCAATTAGCAGTGTTAGTCTAAGTCTCAAAATTTCCTGTTGTAATCGCAGCAAGCAGAATTTAAGATAATTCAATTTTTATTAGCAAGCAGGAAAGGAATCTTTTTGCTTCATCTCAGCTGCTAGCTGGTGATGGTGAGAGGTAAATTGACTCTTGTGTCTTCAAAGCTCAAAGCAAGTGAAAACAACATTTGGTTTATTTTCATTAGTAGTTTCCTGATCTATTCTCATTGAGCATTGCACTACTGCTTCATTTGGATCAGGAATACTATTTCAAAATGTTTCTCTAATGCTCCCTGCTTATGATGCTTTGGTGCACACTATGGAGTTGGGTCAGCATGCTTGATCTGAATTCCCTTTGGGGGGAACTGAATTTCAGTGAACTCTGCAAGTGTTCGCTTACTGTGCCCCTGTGTGAGTGAGAATTCAGGCCATGGAACCAGACAAGAGCTGGCCTGAAACCTCCTCCTCCTCCCAGTGCTTGAAATGGGTGTACCATGGACACGAGGTACTCAGCACTGTCTGGTTTGGATGTGGGGTACTCAGCACTGTCTGGTTTGCTCTCCAGGGCTGTTCACATTGCTAAACCTGACTGGGGAAAAGAAACATAATCCCTCTTTTTCCTTCTTTGTGGTTACAAAATAAAGTTGTTATGAAATTTGAATGCCTGAGAACATGAACCCTGGAAAAACTTGGTGTCAATCACTCTATGCTAATGTACATGTAATGAAATGCAAATGTCTGTTTATAAAATTAGTTTCACAAGGATTGCTTAATGTCTGTTGGACTGATGTTTTTCAAAGATCAAGATTAAAGCAGATATATGCATGTTACTTTTCACTTAAGTGAACAAGATCTCACAAATTTGGTTGGAGAACAACCATCTTTACCACAGGCTGCATTACTGCAGTAAAGATTGTTTTACAATTGACATTTTTTTTAGAAAATCATTTCATATTCAGAAAGATGAGTAGGTTTACCAGACAGGAACAGGAACATACTGACCTCATCTAAATGGGTACAGGCTCATGAGAGCACTTTTGATGAAGTTTTTATAAAAATGTCAGACAGAATGATTTTACAGACAGCAGACCCCATGAACCCTCATATGGTATTTTCAAAAGTACTTGCCTGCACTTGTAAGATGATGAATGCACTAATAATGTGAGAGAGAAATGAAGTAGGCTGCAAAAGATCTAGCTGAGTGTCTACATTAAAGATCAAAAAAATATGTCCTGTTGCTCAGATTTTTTTTTAATTTTAAAACTATCCAAATGTCAGAGACACGATTATGACCTCTTTGAACTTGTTACCATTCTAATATTGGAGTGCTTGCAACTGAAATATTATGGTTCCATTTCAACAGACAAACAGGTAATTCCAGATAAAAACACACACTTTCTTCCCTACCTTGTTATTACTTTAAACAAGCTTGGGAGGCTAGGATGTCTCCAGAGAGTAATTCATCCAAAGATCATTCAAGAGCTAAACCAGGAGGAATTAATCCCATTCTGAGGATGGTTATCTCTCCAGTTGAAAAGGGATTATAACTTGTAATATGTGCTGACTAGTTAGGTAACCATAGTTCAGTATGAAAAGTCCCATTCTCAGTGTCTATTTAAAATTTTTGTGGTGGATGAGAAAATTCCCTTAAAAATATTTTCATTAGTGCTAGCTTCCGTTTTCAAGTCCTAATTCTTTCCTCTTTTTAACTTATTAGGATTGCACATATATGATATTACTCCATTGACACAAATGGGTTTTTGATCAGATTTCTGAGCTAAGGTCAAAGCTGTTCACCATTAGCCATCAGCTTTTCTTCCTTCCCAGCCTTGTCCTTGTCTAGAATGAGCCCAGACCTCATTAATTAAACATCATTGTCAATGCTGTTTCATAATCTGACTGCTTTGAAATGCTCACACCAGCTGCTTTTTGATGCTCAGATGGGACCAGAGTCAACAAAGAAACAGGGTCTTGTGGGCCATTGGGTAGCAGCATCTTGTACAATATTGTAAGCCTCGGGGCATTTCCTGACCTTCATTGCTCTACCAACCTCTTTCCAACACTGTGGGTACCACTGCAAAAGTGAAAAGATAAAATCAGTGTAACCACTGCTGCCTTGGGCACCGTATTAAATCCTATTGCCCTACCTGGAATGTTACACCTGTGATTATCCAGTGTTTCTAAGGTAGGAATGAAGGTTTCTGTGGTGCTTTAGTGCAAGTATATATTCTCACTTATCACAGAACCAAAGGCAAAGAAACCCTAATGGTTAGCCATTTGAATTTTCCTGGTTTTGAAACAGGGCTTCAGCTAGTCAGTATATTTAAAAGGTTGCACACCCTTCCCAAAATTACATCACATTATTTCTGAGTATACAGTAATTCCTTTTATTTAATGGAGAAAATTAGCAAGTAGTTCATTTTAATTCAGTTTACCTCTCTTTAAAGCAAAAGAGAGCAAAATGGTTGTTCAAAACCATTTTGCAAAGCTTTTACATGAGTTCACATATTAATTCAGATCCTTTCAACTGCTATATGGCTAGATATTGAATATTTATGTCATAATAAAAATTTAAATTTCTGGGATTTTAGAAATACTTGTTTTATTTTCTTAAACTGAAAGTTCCATTTGAAACAAAGGTAGATAGTTATATTTTATTAATATTTCCATAGGGGAACTATGAATGTAATTCCTTCTTGTTGTTGTTTACCTTCAAAAAAGAAATTTAGGAAAGAAAAATCCATATATGTAGAAGGCAGCTCTGAACACCATGCATTTTAGTTAAAATAGTCACACTGTGGTTGCAAAGTAGCATATTGTTAACTTTATTTCCAGATCACGGAATATTCCGAGTTGGAAGGGAAACACAAGGATCATCAAGTCCAAATTTACTTGCAATTATTCTCTCAGTTTTTGTGTCATCAGATTTGTGTGTTTTGGTTGGATTTAATTTTATTAGGGGGATGTTTGATTCATGTTGTTTTGTTTCTCCCCGAGATCTGCTTCAAAACAGCAAAATGTTTCAGGGCAATCTCAGCTATATCTGAAACAATAAGTCCTGATGTGCCTCAGGTGCAGAATGAGTCTCTGCTCAGCCAGAGCTCTCCAGTGCTCTAAATTTCAGAAGGCTTATTAGCTAGAATCCAGTGCTCTACCTGAGCAGGATAAATCTGTTCTTGCTACATTTATTTGAGCTATGCAACATTTCCAGCTTCGAAGTGGAGGGGATTCATGGTAGTCTGAGCTTTATAAATTGTAAAAAAAAAGTAAGGTTATGCAATAAGTTTAAAGGCACAGGTATTTTGAGAACTTTTCATCACCTGGACTATCCCAGTCGTCCCCATCCCCCCTTTTTTTTTTTTTTTTTTTTTTTTTTTATATGGGGACTCATCTACATAGTTATCCTATCAGGTATCTCACAGCCCAGAGATAATTATATCCAGAACAAACAACAAGCCAACCTTCTCAGTTTGACTCCTCTTGAGCCTACTGGCTTCAGCTCTTTAGTTCTTGACACAGCAAATGCTAATCACAAACTTAACTCAGAAGAGCAGCAATTCTTGTTAGTCCCTGCACTAAGTATGACCTATTTAAGATATCATCTTAGCCCTGCTAATCTTAGAAATTCAATCAATAAACCTGGCTCTGCTCTTTCAGGTGCCTGCCCTAACACAACCATTAAACACAAGTGCAGTGACCTTCCCCAGTCCTGATATCAATCAAATGCCAAATGCCACTGCTGGTATTGACCTTCATCTTATCTCTGCAGCCTTTGTAGGATCTTTCAGTGAACCACAGTGGTCAGACTTGATTCTACTTCTAAACCAGATTCTGACATTACTATAAAAACAAGATCCTGTCATGAACTTGATTAACTCAAGCAATAATCACAAATGTATAGCTCACTTGATTTGTTCCTTTCCAGTGATACTTTTCTTCCAGTGGCAGTACCTAGATCTAAAGACAAAAACATGTTTTTTACTTCATGCTAGTTTATTCTCATGTAGGCAAGCAATTAAGCTAATGCCAGACAAATTCAGGCTGTTTTCCTAAAGACTGACATTAAGTCTGACTCAAATATAACACTACCTTTAACAGAGTCAACCAGCAGCCCTCTGTTGGCATTCACTCCTACTTAGTACAATAAAATACAATAATTCTTCTTCTTAAAGCCTAATGCCAAACCTATATTTAACACAGTAGTTTATTAGCTCCATCTAACCAGGACCAGAACAAAGTATATCTAAAAGCCCAGCTCTGTGTGGCATGCAGAATTCATACTTGATATTAATTCTCCTACTTCAGCTGTTGCAAACCCCACCACAGGCCTAAATATAGCCTTAACACAACAAAGCCCTCACCCCTCACAGTCTCAGAATAAATTATACACTGAATCTGGAAGAATTAATCTAGGAGTTAGTTCTTTAGTTTCTGTTATCCTGAGTTCTAACTCTTGGTTAAAATAATCCTTGCCCTGCATCTTGCAGGATCAGGCCAGCCTTTCTTCCTCTCTTAGGGATAATCTGGAAGTCCTCAAACACCCCATGATTCACCTTCCCAGTTCCAGGATTGCTCATCACCGTTAGACATGCAGCATTTTCAGGCAGAAGAATGGGATCGTTCCACACCTAACCAAAGCCATAATGAAAACCATTCTAATTCATTCTCCTCCTGAATTCTGTGTAAGGTATTTGCCCATGTCAGCAACAACCTTTATTGATCTTAGCAGGACCAAAATATACAGCTGTCTCCACTGTTCTAAATTTTACTGCTGCTCTAGCAGTGGTAGCAGGGATCTCCTGACGGCTCCTGTTCTGACAAACTGTCCTGACTGGGCATTTTCAGAGAAGTCAGTCACAGTACTAACGTGCAGCTCAATGTTAATTCTTGAGCCAGTGACAGATTCTGCTGTATACTGTCAAGAAGAGATTAAGACTAGAGTTAGAGGACTGGAGAGCAAGAAGACACTGGGAGATTTATTGCTCACTCCTGTAAGGCTGGGGTAGGAGTTTTTCACAAGCAAATGTTTTAAGCCACTGTTAGGAATTGATGAGTGGTGGCACTGTAATTTCATTAGGGTTAAGACTAGAAGTAACAGGATTTAAAGAACAAATTGTATCTATATCATGACAGATCCACAGAGTTAGGCTGTAACTTTTATGTGCTTATCATATCAGTTTTTTCCCCTTTCTCTTACAGGCTCCAGTGGGAAAACCATGCATCCTCCTTCATGAGGGGGAGCAGTCATGAGCACCAGTCTTAATCATAAATTCTAAAACAAATTCTGCTGGATAAAATCCTAGTGTTATCATCAATACCTCCAGTTCTCTATCAGTCCTTAGGCTTCATGTTAGTCACGAGCCACAGATAGCCTGGAGGCAGTCATACTGGCATTATAGAATCAAGCAAGTTACTGGATCAGAAACATGTGCTTTCAGATTTTCAGTTTCAGAAAGAGACCCAGGTAACATTCATAAAGGCAGGAACCAAGCATATTTAACAGAAATGGTAGTCAGCTTTATTTAATGAACCAACAGTAGTGTTTGGATTGTCAAATTACAGCCTCACAAATAATCAATGAACCATTCCTCCCATCAAACACCTAGCTCCTCCTTGGTTCCTGCAAAAGTCAAACAAATGTTGGACTCTGTAATTTTATACAAAGAAGAATGATTCTTATTCTTTAGTAAACCACAGGTATTGCTAGTTAGATAAACTTTTCCCACTGGTTTTCCACTTATATCACTTTGTCTGGCATTTTATATAAATAGCTTTAAGAACAGCAATCTAACCATAATACCTCAAAAAAAAAGAAAAGAAAGAAAACTCTATTTTTTCTTTTTGACACACAATCAAGACCAAGTGTCCACAAAACTTTCCAATTTACACGTGATGATATGTTTATACCTGTTGATCTTCTGAGCCACCACTGGTTAGATAGCCCCTAATGCTGGTTAACTTGAAGGTTAGGGCCTTTATATATTAAAGTTCATTCTCCCCAAGCCCTGCTGTCTTAAGTGGTAAAGCAAAATCAAGTTCTAACTCAAATCTTGCCAGTCCAAACTATAACAACTTCTTTGTTCTTACCCCATGCTCATCTTCTTGCTAAAGCAGGACGGAAGAGTGTTTATAGACGTGACACAATTACTGGTCTAAGATGTGCAATTGTTTCAGAGTGAGGACTAGGCTAGGCTATATTTTAAGAGGGTTTAGGTCACAGGACTGCTTTAAATATTGCATTAAAGTTTGTGTCTTGAATACAATCCAGAAAAAAGAAGAATAATGAATAAACTGGGTCACGCAAGTCTGGTGAAAATGCTCTGGTGGAAAGAAATAAGTATCATATTGTAGTCTGGACCAGGATGGGTTCACTTGTCAGCAAAATATATTAAAGTCAGTAATGTCTAAATAAATAGTTTTACTGCTTAAATCATCCTATATCCTTGTGGCTAAGATGCTGAAAACTTGCAGAAAATCTTAATTTTTTTAATTAATTCTGGATGAAGAAGATGTGGTTCAGCTTCAGTTCAGGGGTCAGGGCAGGAAAGACTGAATAGATATGATTATTGCTATGGTCAGACAAAGGTTTACATTTAGTAATGAGGAATATGATCCTCTCTGGTCTAAGAGCAAGGTTTTTGCTTTTTGAGAGGAGCAAGATACAAGGCTTGTAGGGTTGGGCTGAGCTGCAATGGTGTAGTTTCAACTTTAAGGGTAGTTCTGAACAAGAAAATGAAGGCTGTTAGAGTTCAGAAAAGCAAAGAAAGATACTTGGTGATCAGAGATAGATTACAGTTTGGGACTTAGATTTGTGTCTGTAGCACTCCAAATTTATAGAGTTAAAATCCTGGGTGTCAGCAGGAACTGAGATTATGATTTATCGTCCCAACTTGTATTGGTGTATCTAGGCCATGATTTTGGTATAACATGGATCAGTTCTCAAGCTGATCTCAAGCAGTTGATTAGGTACATTAATTTCTAGATCCTCTCAAGCAGTTAATACAGGGATCAGAGGCATCAGCAGAAACAAATAATTGAAAATCTGATTTTTGGGGTTATGATAGTAACCCACGGAAATTTGTAGACTAATTATGTTTACAGTTACATTATGGGTTTGGCTGAGGTTAAAGGTAGGAGACCTCAATCTCCTGTTTGGAAGTGCAAGGAATGAGGATTCACATTAAACCTGTTTATAAGTGCAAAAAGTGGCATAGTTCTTACAGCAGGTAGGATTTACTGCACCTCTGGAAGCAATCAAATTTCATGTTGATGTTGGTGTTAAATTTGGAGTTAGGACTCAGCAGAACCTGAAATGCCAAGTTTGTTGCTCAAATACCACAGGACAAAAGTAAGGGTTTGTAACGATGTATTACCATCAGCTAAGGGGATAATGAGGTACTCTGCTGTAGTGGTAATTTGGCTCCAGTGTAAATTGCAGTCAGAAGTGCCTACATGGGGAATATCCTAAATTCTAATACTAAAATGAGGATTAGTGACAATAGGAATGTTTAAGGGAGACACATGGGAGTTGCAAGGTTATGACAATTAATTCAGAGTTAGGAATTCATTGTAGGGGAGCAGGGACTAACAATTGATTTAAATTCATGGCTGTTCCAGGCTGGGCAAAGGCAATTGTCAGTAAGTTGAATACTTTATTGTCATTCCAGGGTAATAGCAGTCTTTGTCGTGCATGAGTGGGCATGTTTCCACGTGTGTATATGTAAAGATCTATATATGTATAGAATATATGTGTATATATATACATGTATGTAGGTATTCACAGAGTTAAATTTTGGCTTAGGACTGAATCTAAGTTAGTTTTCAGGAACAGTTCCAAACTGAAGAAGCTGAATTGACTATTGTATATTAACTCCTTACATTCTTGAAGAAAGAAGTCATTTTGAGGTAGTCTATGTTATTAAGTCGATGTTGAAATAGAAATCAAGCCACCAGACCTCCCAGAACACTGACTTGTTGCTGAATTCAAAATGCCCTACCATGTCTCTGAGACACAACCAGATTATATACACTTCAGAAGTCAAACAGGGCTCACCCAGCTCTGATATTAACATGTGTGCAGCTATGAAGGCAGTAAGATTCAGCACTGCCTTTAGCCTCAGCTAAAGGGAGCAGTAAGAGCCTTGCCTTTAGACCCCATCTAAAGCTGTGTTAGTAAAGGTATCAAATTGTATTTCCTTTCAGCCTACTTTCCAAGCAGGATTATCCAAGCAGGAAAGAGTAGAAAGATTTCAATTTCTACAGTAGTCTGTTCATTGACTTGTTTGTTGTTTCCTCTCTTCAACACCAATTACATGAATACATGCAGAAAAGAGGAGCATTTAACTTAATTATTCCACTGAAAACATCAATTTGGGGCTCCAGAAAATAAAAAGTAAGGCTGGGTAAAAGGAGAATTTTAAAATAATTAGTTCAGGGTTTAACTTTGATTCTTACAAAAATAGGGATCAGATAGAAGCAAGTAATTACTTCATTGGTTACATTGTTCTCTCTTGTTAACATATAAAACCAATTATAAAAATGAAGATATTTTAATATAATTACTACATTGATTTAATTTTTCTTGTTCTTTTTATTTCAAAAGAGCATGACAGATAAGTTGCTACTATAATCGGTTTGAAGTGATTTCTGTGCTGGTAAATGAGGTCAGAATAATGGTCTTCATAAATGAAGTCTTCTGAAGTAGTGCTAGTTAGAAAAATTTTAATTACTTCCTCTACAGAAAATTTAGATTTTTTTTAAATATAAATTGAAATGCTTCATTTAGTTACATTTATTTAGAATATAAATACCATTTTGCTACATTCTCCTATCAGTTGGGTCTAGCACTGTGGCTATATGTTTAAATATATACTCTGCCTATTTTCTTATTATTTTCAGGGTTGTTAAAGAAAATGTTGCATCATTTAATCTGGTGAAATATGTGATATTTAATAAGGCAGAGTTCATCCAAATAGGGCACCTAACATGTGTAAGTTTTTAGTCTCATATTGAAATGGAAACCAAAATATTCATAGGATGACAGAAGATGAATGGAAAAAGGCTTTTGAAGTGAATTTCTATTACTGCATTTGACACTTCCTATGGTAAACTACATTCCAATCTAATAAATGTATTTGTGAAAAAAGTTCTCTAGTTCTGACTCAAAACCCATTTCCATTAAAATCAGTGCATAAGCTCCTGTAGGCTATAAAGGGTCTGAGACTTCAGCTATTCTTATACTTCTTGTATATTCTTATATATTCCTTTTACTTCTTATATATTCTTGTACTAAGTCAGGCAGAGGCACAGAGGCAGAGGGTCCCTGCCTGAGTAAAGTAGACCATAGTGGTGTGGGTTTCTAAAATTCTCATTCCTCTGCCCATCCCCACTTCTTGTGTCTCTCCTTCAAAAGCTACATGTGTCTCTGTATATCATAAGACAGGATCGACATGAGCTCATAACCTCAAATCAGGCTCAAGAGAAAGAACCACAGCCAGAATGAGGTACCTACTTTTCTCTTTTTAGCTGCCTTTGACAGCTCTTCTCAGCCCTTTGTGGAAAGGGAGCCTCAGGACAAAGTACCTTACCCAAGGCTTTAGTTCCTAAAAGATTGGAAACCTCATTTCTCAAGGCCCTTATCAACTGAACTTAAGAAATTACTTTTTTAGTATTTTAGGCAAATCATTTAATTCTTTTAGGAGAAAAAGGAAGACTTAAAGCACTGTAAATCTTATATTCTGTCATAATTTTGGAGCTGTTAAATAAAATTCATTGCTTTTGGTTCATTTTGTGGGAAGTGTTAATCAGAAAGGCAGTGCAAGTGTAGAAGCCCTTTCATCACGTACAAGCACTTTCATCATTAAATGTGGACTCCAATCCTATTTAAGTAAAAGACGTTTTGGCAGCAGTATCCATGTGTTTTTTGAAAAGCATCCATCCTCCCCTATAGTTTATGGCATAAGGAAGTATTTCACAGATAAACTGATCAGCTGAAACTCACTGTTCTACAGTGGAAAAGTTCAGGGTTATAACAAAACACTGCCAGTCTCAGAACTAGTTCCTGTTTTTAACATTTCTCAGCAGGAACACAGTTTTCCTCTAATATTTATAAATTCTTTTGTGGATATACGATGTCACCTGAGTACATGGATACAATCAATGTACTCATTTAAAATAAATGCTGTCAAGAAAGGGACAGAGTTACCCTTAGTTGGATAAAGATGGACAGAGCCCCATTCCAAACCCTTACAAGCATTTCTCATGTGGAAAACTCAAAGCCTTATTAACTTCTAGACAAAAAGAGATATCAATTACACTTGTCTGGACAGTAAAATGTTTTCTGACATTGTCTATTTTTCCAGTGCTGAGGAAAAGTGACAGAAAAATCTGTCATAAACATCAATAAAGAGAAAAAAATGTCAGAGCTAACACAGACTAACACATTAACAAATTATAGATTGAGAAAATAAAAGCCTTGGGTTCCTCCTAGAGTTCCTGCAAACATTTGTACAACATGGAGTCTTCATAAAGCTTTTGGAAGCGTTGGGCTCACACAATTGACTCTGCTCCTGTAAGTGTCAATGGGAATTTTACAGTGAGTCCTGAAGAGTTATACAATTAATTTTGAAATTATTATATCATGCTAGATATTTATATTTAGTAATTTCAGGAGAAAAAATGCACCATTACTATTAGGTAGTTCTTAATTTCATGTAACCCATACGTATATATGTGTATATACACACAAATTTCAGTTAAAGCTATGTAAGATCATGGCGGTGTGCAAATGGGGAGACTGTGAAATTAGAGTTATTAATAATAAATATGCCTGTCCCATCTGGAAAGATTTGGAAAATCTGAGATTTCAAAACCACAACGGGAATCATTTTGTTTAATTTACACTTCTTGGTATACGAATGAATAAAAGCAAATTGAAATGCCTTCGTTAAAGAGAAAAAGAAAAAAAAGAAGAAAAAGTATCACCCATGCATACATTATTTTCAGAGGCAAACTGTTTTCTGTGTCTCAGGTCTTAACTCCAACATTCTGCAAACATGAAAAAGGAAATAAGAAAAATAGAGATAAGCTTAGGTGGAGATTCTTAGATTACATCAGTTATTGTTGCTCTCCTAGTACCAATAGTATTTTCAGTTCAGGCATTCTGTCTTAAGGAAGTAATTAAGAGAAAAGAAATAAAAATTATTTATAAAACTTAATTATTTGTGATTGACTTCAATGGACAAGCCTTTTTAATGTGTTTACAAGAAAAAGGCCATGTAATAAAAATACATACAAAGCACATATAGCGAAAGAGATACATAAAATAACAGATGCCATTACAAATAATTCACATTTCATAAAACAGAGTAAGTGGAGAGACATTAAGTAAAAATTGGATACAAGGTGAAGAGCTCCTTTGTTTCTGGAGGAAAATGTAATCACTGGGATGCAAGGCACGCAAGAAACTTTTATCTTTATGTGGATAATAATAACATCCATACTGTGCAAGTCAGGAAAAAGGATCAAGCATTTAACTTTCATCCTTCATGTCTTAAACTAAAGAGGAAAATAATCCATTGTAATTTCTATTGCTAATGGAGAATGTATCCAAGTGAATCCCAGAACAGAAAATAGTTGAGGTTCTGCACTGACAAATACTGCCCCAAGAGAAAGTAGTCTCTATAGGGTCAGTTGGCCGGTGCTTAGGTTACCCATCTGGGGAGCAGGAAGGGAGGAGAATCCCATCTGCTTTTTCCTGAAAAGGAAAGAAAAATCCTTGAGAGTGGAAATTTTTTTACTGTCATCTTGCTTGCTTGTTCTGAACGTATCCCTGACCAGACTGCAGCACATGCTCAGGTGCAAGATGTGCATGGTGAGATTCAGAGAGGACTCACCATCAGGGCTATGAGTGCCAGTAAGTGCCTGTTGCTTATTTCATTAGGCAAGAGCAAAGAAAGCAATGCATTCCACCATTTATAACCCTCAAAAACATTATTACTGACCACACTGAAGCATATATGAGCTGTCTTGAAAGGAAGCATTCGGATTTCCCACTATGAGTAAAGCACCTGCTCTGATGCTTTTAGAGGAATTAATCAAACCCCTAAATCTCAGCACAGTTTCCTCAGAGAATTAATGAATAGCTGTCAGCACAGCTGGCACTAGTTGGCATGCTTCTGGGTACCCTGAAGGAGAAAGAACCACGTGGATAATAATCTCATACTTCTTTGATTTATAAATGTTCAGAGTCAGACTGACACTTCATTTCTGGGGCAGTACCTTGATATTTGTATTTTTTTTTGTGCTGATCCTTGTTCTGTGCACATGCAGAGATGGCAATGTCTCCAAAATGTCAGTTTCATGTTTTTCCAGAAAGCCCTGTGGAAGGATTTTAACAAAAATGATTGTGTAGGCAGGAAGGAAAAGGAAAAACTTTCAAGTTGTAAAAGGAAAAAATATCTAACTTGTGTGTGATGCTTACAACCTCAATTTCATCAATCATCTAGCTATTGTGCTAATTTAAGTAAATCTAGACATCATTGATTCTGCCCAGACTAACTCTCATGAGGTCTCTGGCTTTTAAAGCTTTGCCACAGTCAGAAGTTTCTTGCGAGTGAGTGAGATTTAAGTGCAGGTTGCATGTTTGACAGGTTATACCTGCCTCAAAGAGAGAAAAAGATCTTTGCACAGGAGTTATCAGGGGTCAGTGAAAGAGCTTTAACTGGATTTGAAGGGGAAAAGGGATAAAACCAAACTCAAGATAAGCACACCAATATTTGAAGGATAGTTGCTGGTGAGGTCCTTTGGTCTACTGCCTCAGTGGGGCTGGAGATCTATGAAACAGTAAAGACACAAGGGTTATTAATGTGTTAGGAATTGTGGAAGTGTCTGAGAATGATCACACAGGAGTTAGGGCAATTAGGCATTCAAAAGGGTGTTGGGAACAACAGCCCAGCTGAAATCCCCCCACACTAGTGCACATGGGCAACTAACAGAAGGAACTGGAAACTACTGTGCAACTGGAAAATGATCATATAGTTGTCAACACAAGATGTGGTGGGATGACTCACACAACCGTTACAGACCTCCCACCCAGGAAGAAGAGGAAGATGAAATATTCCATAACCAGCTGTGAGAAGTATTATAATCAGTGGTCCTTTCTCTCATGGAGAACTTCAGCTTACCAGACGTCTCCTGGAAATACAATTCAGCAGAGAGGAAATAGTGTAGGAGTGCTGCGTTGCTTGGTTTGGTTTAGCAAGCAGCAGCCTTCTAGGGAAGCGCTGCGAGGCTGGTTAGGACAGAGTGGCAGTTCCACTCTTCCGTAGTCCTTCCGGATGGCCCCACATACCTGCTCCCTCTAGCTGTTGGCCCCACAAAACAGTAACAGGAAAGGTCCCTCCATGTGGGCCTCAGAGGAACCTTTATTGCAGGATGACAAGCCGATTCCCAGAGGCAGGGAGACCTTGTAGTCTGGGAGCTTGAAGGTTTATATGGGGAGGAGGGAGGCGGGGAAAGCACATGGACCAATGATCTCAGGGCCCAGGGGCGGTACATGGGCGGAGTTGGGGTACTGGAACCAACAGGGAGAACTGGAGGGTGTGGCCAGGGCTAGACACAGGGGAAAGGGGGAAACACAGCACCACATAGGAGTTTCCTGGAGTGTGTGGAGGAGAACTTTCTGATACAGCTGGTGAGGGACCCAGCTGAGAAGGGTGCCCTGCTGGACCTGCTGTTTGTGAACAGAGAAGGATTGGTGGGTGAAATGGTATTTGGCTGCCATCTTGTGATCAGAAATTCTCAATTCTCAGAGGCATAAGGATGCTCAGCACAACTACCACCTTGGATTTCTGTAGGATAGATGTTGGCCTGTTTTGGAGACTGAGAGTCCCCCAAGGGACAGTCTTTTAACTCTGCTTTAGCTTCAGAGGATACTGAGGGAGCTGGTAGAAGAGCTTACCGAGATATTTTACGTCATTTACCAGGAGTGCTGGATAACCCGGAAGGTTCCAGTTGACTGGAGCTCAGCAAATGTGATGCCCATCTACAAGAAGGTCTAGAAGGAGGATGCCTGTCAGCCTGACCTCTGTGCCAGGGAAGGATATGAAACAGAGGATCCTGAATGCTATTGTGGACAGGAAAATCAGGGGATCAGACCAAGCCAGTATGGGTTTATGGAGGGCAGGTCCTGCCTGACCAACCTGATCTCCTTCTATGGCAACGTTACCTGTTCACTGGAGGAGGGAAAGGTCATGGATGTTGTCTACCTGGACTTCAGTAAAGCCTTTGACACTATTTCCCACAGCATTCTCCTGGGGGAAACTGGCTGTTGGACTGGATGGGTGTTCTTTTTCCTGGATAAAAACTGTCTGTGGGGCCAGGCCCAGAGAGTGGTGGGCAGTGGAGTTACATCCAGCTGGGGCCAGTCACCAGTGGTGTTCCCCAGGGCTCAGTAATGGAGCCAATCCTGTTTCACATCTTTACTGACAACCTGGATGAGAGGATCAAAAGTACCCTCAGAATGTTTGCAGATGACATTGAGTTGAGTAGGAGTGTTGATCTTCTGGAGAGTAAAGGGCTCTTGTAGAGGGATCTGAACAAGATGTGTGGATGATCCAAAGCCAACTGTATGAGGTTCAAGAAGACAAAATTCCAGGTCCTGCACTTGGGTCACAACAACCTCAAGCAACGCTCCAGGCTTGGGGAAGAGAGACTGGAAAGGTGCCTGGAGGAAAAGGGCCTGTGGGTGCTGGTCAACAGCAGCTGAACATGAGCCAGGTGTGCCCAGGGGTCCAAGAAGGCCAATGGCACCTGGCCTGGATCAGCAGTAGTGTGGCAGCAGGACCAGGGCAGTGATTGTCCTCCTGTACTTGGCACTGGTGAGGTCACACCTCAAATCCTGTGTTCAGTTTTGGGCCTCTCACCACACAAAGGACATTGAGAAGCTGGAGTGTGTCCAGAGAAGGGCAATGGAGCTGGGGAAGGGTCTGGAGCACAAGTGTGCTGAGGAGCAGCTGAGGGAGCTGCGGGTGTTTAGCCTGAAGAAAAAGAGGCTCAGTGGGGATCTCATTGCTCTCTACAACTGCCTGAAAGGAGGTTGTGGCAAGGTGGGGGTTGGTCTCCTCCCAGGTAACAAGTGACAAGAGCAGAGGAAATTGCCTCAAGTTGCACCAGGGGAGGCTTAGATGGAGAATATCAGGAAAATTTCTTCAGGGAAAGAGTTGTATGGCATTGGAACAGACTGTCCAGGGAAGTGGTTGAACCACCATCCCCAGAGATATTTAAAAGACATGTAGATGTGGCACTTGGGAACATGTTTTATGGTGGACTTATCAGTGCTGGGGTTACATTCAATGATCATAGAGTTATTTTCCAACATAAATTATTCTGTGATTCCATGAGAGGTTATTTATATTTAGGATTTTCCCCAAATATCTTGTGTCTGCATATGCCTTTTGAAGCACCATTCTAGCCTGAGAGCGGTAGCTATGGTTAGAAGACATCAGCTGAAGATGAGACATCATTCTCAGTAACTTTATCACTTTGCTTATATTAAAATATTAATGGTTATGTTTTTATATTTAACAGAAATGATTATTTAGATCTGCTGTGTTCAGAGAAGCTACAGTGAAGGTTGCCATATCCTCAGACAGGCTCTCTCAGAAAGCTCAGTATCAGTTGCCATGTAGCAGAAAGTGATTAATGTTTAACATTTATTCAGCACTTCATTTCCTCTTGTGAATTTTGGCTGAAGTCCGTAATTAGAGAAAAAATTTGGTAGTAGTATTGGTAACAGCAAATTCTTCTATATAGAGCTGTGTGCTTTCTGTCGGTTGTCTAATTTTTGTGACCAATAAAATCACTCAAAATTGCAAAGAAATCAAACTTACCTATAAGAATGTAATACCTTAAAAATGAAAATTTGAAATGTAAGGGTAATATACTAATATAATTGAATCAAAAGAAAAGGAAATGCAATTATCTTCTTGGAACAAGGGCTTTTTAATTATAATGGTGGCTGCATTAATCAGTTGTCATATTAATACCTGCAATAAAATGCCTTATGGAGCTTTCTCAGCCTACAGAAAATGTACAGAAGAGTGATGAAACCAAATGTTAAAAGAATAAAACTTATCTTGAAGTCTGGATGTATTAAAAAGGATAGATAGAGTCATGTGAATTTGGGGGGGATGATTTTTTTTAATTCCTAGAAGTTAGCCAATGAAAAGAGAAAAAATGTTTATTTTATACCAATGTTAAAATCAAAGGGTGTCCTTAGACTTCTAAAAGGGACTGTAAGAATTGGTCAATCATATCCAGTGCTGTTAATCTACAAATGCATCCTGTCAATGGCACCTTATCAATGGCCTGCTGAAGGAGACATCAACTTCTTGCAACTGGAAATTCTGTCCAGCTGACTAGATGCAGCAACATTTTAAAACTGTCTGGATAACGAGAGAAAAAGCCACTGAGTTTTGTTCCCTTGTGTATGTAAAAATGATCATTTTTCAGACATGACTCTCCATTTATTGCCACAGAGTCGCTGGCTGTGTGTGAACCCCCTAGATGCTGCCTTTTCAATGCACTCCCCAGAGGATGGGAGCTAGTGCCTTCCTCCTTTTCAGCAGATGGGAAAGCACTGCCTGCTCCTGGGTAACCTCAGCTCAGCCCATGCCTCTCTCACCAGCAGCACAAAATACACACTTTTTCAAATACTTCAGGGGATTTAAGCTGGTGAAATTCAGGGATATTCTGTAGCCTAATTTTCACTGGGTCTTGTTTCATTTTCACTCCTGCATAATGCATGAAATGGCACATAAGAAAGCAAGATGTAATGAAAGCAGCAGCTATAAATAAACATGAAAACTTACTCACATATTTTCTTAAAGGAAATCAGATAATGGAATCAGACTCTCTTACGGAAGATGGATTCTTGTCTTTTCAACCAGTAGTCTTATGAATACTTTCATGACAATACTTTGAGTGTTTCAGTACCTACAGCTACCATGTTTGGAGTACTAAAGAGATATCCTTGCCAGAGATATTTTCAGAAGAAATTTGATGCTCTTAATGCTGCCTCTAACTGCAGCATTACCTGCTGAAAGACAAAGAGCCTAAAGATTTCAATTCACTTTCATTTTCAATTCTATTTAATTCAGTTCCACTGGATTGAGCCCTATCATTTCATAAGACCATTTCTTGCTTTCTGCTTGAACAAAGCAATGAACTCAAAAGGGCTTTTAATCATAATGAACACTCAATTAGGTTAGGTTCCCTATTCAATTTTTGCATATTGGCAACAGATAATTATATCTCAATTTAAAATATTTCTGAAAATGTTCTTGACTGATCCAGTAAATTTAATACATATATGTAACAACAAAATAAAATTAAGTTCCAAGATTCTAGAAAAGTTTGGTCTGAAAATGTTGGTTTAATTACAGAAGCTGTAAAATTCTAAGATGCTTGGGCTTATTTTAGTTGAGCAGATCCTGTGCTATGGTGAATAATGGTTCATTAAAGAAAAGCCTCCTAGGAGAGAAGTTGTCTAAAGCATAATGATTCATATTAGCTTTTCAAAGGAATTTGGAATAGTCAGAGTCACCTTTGATCTTGTTTAGTACACCAAAAATGAGGATTCTGTGTATCAAGTCTTCAAGCTAAATCCATGGCAAAGGAAATTGAATAAAATGGATTATTTCCTGTGTGAGGTCATTTGATAGATTTAGTTCTAAATACTCTCTCTCTGGAATTGCATGAGATCCTAAAAGCTGGAGAACACACAAGCAGGAAGATGTGAATAAGGCTACCTGGTTAAATCCATCAGCAGCTGACAGACTCTGAGACAAAGTTGAGTGGATTTTTCCAAGAGGAATAATAAGGCAAGTAAGGAAGTTGCTAATATTTTTTAAAGGGTACATTTTGATCCAGCTTCAGTTAAAAGGCATAGTACAGCACTCATGCTAACCCAACCCCCTGCAGTGGTCTCCCCAGGTTGTCAGAGACTCAAAGAAGTGATATGTGTTTCTACCAAACTTTTCTTATGTTGTCTAAGCCCAGATAAATCCGTGAAGTTTTTGACTAGTTAGGGATACAGCTCTCAGGTAGCTCTTCTCTTCTTTCTCCTTGTTGTTTTCTTTCTCAGGTCATATTCTCAACCACACTGGAAGCATTTTTACATTTCCTTTAGAAGACATTTCTTCTGCCAAATAGTTTTGTACCTATATTTCATTTGCCTTATTTCTTCGGCAAAATCACAGAATGATTTTTCACTCTTTCATTATGCCTCACATTTGGCATTTGATCATAAAATCTGGTGATAGGACATCAAATCTGATGATTGAACATGTCTGAAAATTTGAAAATTAGATCGGGATTTGCCATGCTGTAGCAGTGTTTTGGAAGTCCATGTACATAAGTTCGCTAACATGTATTACCGCAGGCCTGTGCCCTAGGGTATATCACCATGACCCACAGCCATAGGGAGGAGGAGGAGAGAAGATCCAGCAGGCAGGAATTGTACAGCAAGATTGATTTATTTAATTATTTTACAAACTCCTTTATAGACTTTTTTTCTTCATAGTCTAATTGGACAAAGGATCAGCCACCCCTTGGGGTGATTGGCTAAAATCCTAAAACATCCATTCTCAAAATATTTTTCTACTGTACCATAAACAAGACTTTTCAAGGTTGTAGGTGTTTGGTTGTTTGCATAACTCTGCTACCTCTTCTGTGAGAGAGAAAAGTCTCTCACGGACTTAGAAAATAGCAAGAAAATCCTTGCTAGCAGCATTTTTGTATCTACAAACATGCACTAACTCCGTGGGAGAATGTGGTGGCCGGGGAACATACATTACAAGGGACAGGGAGTTTTCTCTAAGACAAGTCCCTAGTATCACTTATGTTAGGGCGACCAAAAAGGCTTCTCCCAGCATGCCTTTTTGTTATGTTAATCTATCCCAGTTTGGATTCCCCAGTTGGCTGTCAGCCTCTACCCCTTGTCACTCCCCCAGAGCTTCCCCATTGGTCCCCGTTCCCTAGTCCCACCTTTTCCCTGCCCCTGGATTAAACTGTGAGCTTTGGGATCATGTTGGTGTTTGCTTCTGCAGCCTTTGAGAGTGTAGCAGCAATAAATGCTCCTGGCGGAATGCACACAAATGCCCTTCTTGACTCTTTGCTGCCGACTGTAGCACGGGGGCACGCGGGACCCCACAGAGCCGGGCAGGGACAGTATTAGGAGAAAGGGGAAAATATGTTATAGAAATATTCTTTTAACAACATATCTGCTTAACGATATTTAGTCGTTAGTATATGCTAGTATATTCAAGAATACAAGATCGATCTTAAACTTTGTACCACCACTATGATCTCTTGAAATTCTGGATATGAAAATTCAGATTCAGTATATTTGACAACATTCAAAAAGGCAATATAATTTTTGCAATTTCTGAAAAGTTAAAAGAGCCCTTTAATAAGATAGTGTAAACGACTCTTATGGAAAACTAAAACTTTTCTTTCTTTAACCCCAAAAAAATTTGGGGTAAATATGCAACCATCTCTAGCAATAAAAATTAGGTTTATACATTTTATTCAAAATTTAACATAGCTTTCCCACACATAAAAGTCATGTATATCTAACCACCACAAAACAAAGTGTTTCCTGACCCTTAGAGAAGCCCATATATTGTGCCTTTCTTTTGATTCAATAGTTTTCTTTTGATTTCCATAGTTCTGTGTTTACTCACCATATCATCAACTTTACAGATTTGTTTGCTAGTTATTTCAAGAGACCTCCACATTTTCATTCCAATATCCTTTTTCTCATCACCATGGGAACCACTGTCTTTTTATCCTTCAAGAATATTATGTTTTAGAAAAGCTCTCATCCTTGTAATGGAAATTTGCAGGTGAGTACAGCTTCATTCTGTATTCTTAACTTGCAGACAATTTTGCTGCTTGCAGTGAATTATCATCACTGTCGGTTCTGTCTCCACTGTAGCCAAAGGTACTTCCTCCAGGAAGTGCAGTCACAATGTCCAACTGAATACTCACTGCAGTTTTAGCACTAGACAAGGGCGAGTCTGCAGTAGCAGCAAAGGTCTCTGCAGGTGTTATAGAAGCTGCTGCATAAGTCTTAGCTGCATCCAAATGTGCAAATTTTACAGCTAGTTTGGGTATACCTATGTAATCTGCAGCTACTATAGGTTCTCCACTGCAGATGTTATTTTGGGAGCCTTCTCTGTATTTTTCTCATTTAGTAGTTTGCATTGATAAGTACTACGGAAGACAGGGGAAAAAAACTAGGAGGAGAATTGGAGCATTAGAAGATCTCATTACAGAATTAACATTAAAAAGAAAAGGAACAGTGGAAGGGAGATGAATATAATTTTCAAGGCTTAAAAGAAATTTTAAATTGCCCTGAAGGCTAAATTGAAGAAAGACAAGTGTATTCCCATAACAAATTGCTCTGTGCTGGGTTTCCCTCTCCTTCACACATTCTGGTTGTAGGACCTCGGGGGCGACAATGTCTCAGAGGCCATCACAGTAAGGAAACTACAGTAGATTTGAGAAAGATAGCTTAATATTTGCTTCCTTTAGGGTCACCTAGACTTTCACCTCCATGAATTACAACTGTCAGATGACATGGTGTTATCATCTCATGGTAAACTACTTATTACTTCCTCATGGATTTGTTTACTGTTTGGGGTTTCGCCACAGTTTCTCTGATGTGTGAGAGAAGGGGATGAAGAAAGAAGGTAACTGTTTCCTAATTAGCTCAGTTTGTCGCTCTGATTTCTGGTGACACTTAGCTTCCATCTGAACCCAGCACAGAAAATAGCTCCCACTTCTGTGCCAGGGAAGAAGGAAATGATGGGTTTGGTTCCAAACCTAAGGTGGCTGAAACATTCCTCAGGACACCTGTTTTCTATGTGCAGGCACACTGTGAAATACAACTTGGCTTCTAACTGGAACCCCCAAGCACTACCATAATGTAAATATTAAGAGTTTATCACATGGCAGTCAGGTACAGCCTACCCATGGCAGTAATCATATTTCCCATCGTGTTTCTACAAATCTCCTGTCAAAGGCTTTCAGTTGTGAGTATCTGTGGACATAAGCCTTAGACAGTACGAGAACTGTGTTTCATCTCCATTCTTTAGTTTCCATGCTGTTTTCATCCCCTTCCCATCACCATTCATCAGGCACACGGACCCAGGTCTGTAACCTTAGAACAGAGAACCAATTTGGACTTTTAGGTGGGATATTTTCCAATTGTTTTTTTAAAGAGATCAGCAATTTGGTGCATTAATGCCCACGCCAAAATAAAATCCTCAGACTCCATGTCATTTTTCAGAGTCCATGTCTTTCCTGCAGAAGGCAGAGTATTTCTTTAGGTAAGGAACCTAGTCAGTTTGGGATTTAATGGCATAACTCAAAATTACTTTTATGTACTAATTCCCTTTTTGTTTCCTGGACCTTGCATATTCAGAGAGCAGTCTGAACCTGTGATTCATCAGATTTTTGTAAACTTCTGAAAAAGTACATTATAAGAAGCTAGTAAAGAACTTAAGTTGTCATGATATGAAAGATAAAGTGCTGTCGGGGAGTAAGAAAAGCTAAAGACAGAAAACTAAGTAGGAAAAAAAAGTCAGTTTTCAGCAGGGAAAAAGGGGTAATGGTGGGGTGTGATCACAGACTTGTAGCACTGCTCTGGTTATCCAAACTAAATATAAATTATATAAATTGTGACTGTTCAGCGACAAGTAATAAAAATCATTATAAAAGTAAAAAAAGTTGCAAACACATTAATTAAGTAGATCAGCACTTTTTTTGTGTAAATGTACTGAAGATAAAAACTTACATAGCTGGTAAATAAGGCGGATAATTTTAAAACTCTTCTGTATTGTCACTTACACAAATACAAAGTGTCAGATTTTAAACTGATGAAAGGAAATGTTTATTTTAGACAATTTATAGCTAATCTGTAAAATTCATGTGGTGGTTCAAACTAAGCAGTATAGACTTCAGTAGAATAAGAACTGTTTATAATTTTTTCCGTCAATGATCACTTTGCTGAAAAGCAAAACCTCAAGCATATTAAAAATTTTACTGTTTGTAGTGATTTTCCCTTTAAAGTAGAAAGATTTTATGTGTGTTTCCTAAGAGAAATTAACCGAATTAAATATAATGCTTCCACACTGTTTAATTCAAACTTTTCCAGCTCATTATTATCTGATTTTTATTTTCTTATTTATTTCCCCATTACTTTCTTTCATTTATTTTCCTTTCATTTTAACAGTTGAAATATTGAAAGGACTGGAGTACAAAGATTTATGACAGAGAAAAAAGTAGACATTTTTGGCTAAGTGTTTTGATCCAAAATGTATCACCATGCAAACTTCATATAATCATAAAATGATAAAATATGCTGAGTTGGAAGGGACCCATCAGGATCATCAGGTCCAGCTCATGACCCTGCACAGGACATGCCAAGAATCAACTCATGTCCCTGAGAGCATTGTCCAAAGGATTGTTTTAAGACCTTTCTACTTTTATTTTGAAAAGTATTACTAGAAAATATTTAACACGCTTTCAGTGACTCAGGAGAATTTCAAAGTTAAAGGATCCCATTACCTGAGGATACAAGCCCTATCCTTACAGGAGAATTTATACGATATATATGATTTATATTCTTAAACCAAAAAAAAAAAAAAAAAAGGCAAAAAGTCCTGTGAGTAGGTCACATGGGTTTTTCAAGCTTAGTACAAAGCAGTTGTGCCAGTTCATCAGGAAGCAGGTACACACTCACTGCAAGGTTTGGAGGTGCTTACAGAGCTGTAACTTTTTGTTCCCTCTCCAGGGGAGTGTGTCACACATTGCACAATGGTTGATTGTGTCTAATGCTTCACACTGCCCATCCTCTCCCTCCTCTCCCTCCTCTGCATCTTGTTGCATTGGACTCTGGGACTAAAGTCTGAAAATGCAGACTAATATCCTTCATGACTGAAAGTTTTCAAAAGCATGACAAAATATTCAAAGTCATGACACTGACCATAAAATAGACACATCTGCAGCCTCTCAGGATCAGTGAGAGCAGAGCACACATCCTTTATTCCCAGACTGTATCGGTGTGTCTGTGTGCGTGCGTGTGTGTGTGTGTGTGTGTGTGTGTGTGTGTGTTGTTATAAAACACCCAAAAACACCCATCCATGATGTTATGTGTAGCACACAGGTCTGGTGCAGGCCAGCAGGTACAAAGGGGCTCCCCAGATGGTGACACTGTCACAGAATGTACAGTGGAAGTTGGGAGGAGGGCAGGATGGGGTGTGAGGGGTGATCTGACACTGTGATGGTAGGACCAAGCTCAGGCCATTCAGGGAGCTTCTGGTGGGGAAGAGGTGCTGGTCTGGAGTGCTTTGGAGAGGATTAAGGGCTTATGAGGCAGTAGCAGGAGATAGGCTGGGGTGGGAACAGAGGTTCAAGTGGGGAAACAAAGTCAATGGGAAGAGGAAGGCAGAACTTTGATATACATATAAGAGCATATACGTAATAAATATATAAAATATATAAATAAATATACATACAGAAATACATCCATGAGTAAGTTGGGAGGGCCATGCTGGGGTGTATTTTGAACCTTCTGTTTGGACTCCTGAGACCCTCCTGACAGTAATAAAATGCCTTCCCTCATCCTGTTTACATGCCACACTGCTGTATAGGAGAGGAATCATTAAAGTACTTTCAGCCCCACAGGCATGTCAAGGACTGATCTTTTTTCCAGGTTTGTTACAGAGAAGTAGAGAGGCAAACATTTCTCCTGTGCCCTCTGAGCACATTTTAGGAGCATGAAAATGTCACATATCCTGGTGATCAAGGTGCCCAGGGAATTCCATACAGTGAGACCCATTTGAGGTTCATTTTGTTGGGGATGGGGGGAGGAAAGAAGAGACAAAAGGCCAAACATTTGCAAGAGGCAGAACTGTAAGCTGTGATTCTTTGACTTCCGTGCTTCTTCAGAGACTCTTTTCTAGAACAGAAATAGAAACCAGTGTAACTTGTTGAAAGAGAGTGATAAATTCTGTTTTCCAATTTCTTCAGTTTTACAATTCCCAATAATAATTTGTATGATGTTTAGAGTACATTTCATCTTCAAAATGTTGAATTAATTTTTTTTTCTCTAGGAACATTTCCTTGTAATTCCTTCAAATTCAAGAAGGCTTTCCATTTCTCTGCTTTTCATTAAGAGTCTTATCCTGACTTCATAGAAACTAAGTGATATGATATTCAAACATAAGTATAAAATATTAAAACTTTAATACAGTCTTCATCATAACTAAAAATTATGGGATTAAAATCTTCCTTTAGATTTCAATAATCATTAGATGCAACAAAAGTATATTCCTCAAATCAAAGATAAAATCTGACATTCTTTTTTCTTTCCTGCATGACATCCTTCACAAAGATTCTTCTTGTCCAATGGAAGACTTCCATTTCTTACTTGAATTGTCATCCACAGACCAAAATATTAGACAGTGTTTGAGGAATCTATTGTAAAATTTTCCTTCACTAAAATTTCTTTAAAACTGTATTTTTGTTCTAAATCCCTCATGTAATCTCCAGTAGATTTTTGATGGTATCTCATCATTGTCAAAGACTATTCAGTTTACCAGTCTATTCCCTGTCCTATGCAGACTTGTTCCCTATCCTACAACCTTTTCCAGTATTTTGTTGATAACATCTGGTATGGGAAAAGCACTGGGGATTCCACAAATCCTCCTGGGTGTAAAGGCCTTCACATTTAATGAGGTTGTTTGTAAAGTCTGCAAGACAGGAGGATTTCTTTTGGATTTATTATTCAAATTCCTGTGCCACTAAAAAATATTTCCTGGCACATACCAGGATCTTATATTTGCAGATTCTATTAACAAATCTGGCAGCTTTATGGAGCATGAATTGAGCTCCAGTCTCTTTCATGAAACAAGACACAAATCATACCTCAGATCAAGTAGTATAATTTTCATAAATGTTTAATCCACAAGCAAAAATGAAAGGATAAAAAGAGGCTTTTATTTCATACTATATGGTGATGCATGTATACACAGTTGGTGCTTATTCCAGTTAAAGTTTGCCTTAGGCAAGTAAAGGCCAGGAAAACCTCAAACATTACCAAAGAACTTTCCCAGACCAAAACATTTAACTTCTTAGATTCAATTTTAAAAACTGATTTTCTGCACTGTAGAAGCGCTTTCCCTCTGTAAAGTCTCTTTTCACAGTTATAGGAGGTGTCGCTTGAACAGGAATTACAGTTCCCTGTAGAAGATCCTGTTGACTGACACCCTCTCCTTCATTCCATCTTGTAAATGCTTTTAAATCCCATCTCTGTGAAGTTTTTTCTCCCTTCTATATCATTATTTAAATGAACTCTGACATTTCCAAGTACAAATCGATGAGAGACTTAGCTGCATTATGGAAGAGATGGTGGAACAGAATGCCTGTCTAATATACTAAGTGCAGTAAGATGTTCTCAAATTGGCAAATTTACCTTTGTTCCTTGTTCCACTTCATCAGGTTATGCCTCTGTTCATGTTATCTATGGTTAAATTGTCTCACTGGTCATAAAGTTGGTTTACTTGTGCCACCACAGCTGACAGGGAGGATGTGAGGATGCACATGTGTGTGAAGATGTGAGTATATGCATATATATGTACCTAAAAGTGTACATAGATATGTGTGTGAATTTATACTTATTTTATATGTATATACATTTGCAGTAATCAAGATCGTGACCACTTAAGACATTTGCATACTGACAAAGATTGGTATTCCAACACTGGAAATTCCCTGCAGGGGCAGCCTTGTTGAAACTCAGAGACAATTGTTGGCGTCAGAGAAGGAGCAAATCCGTGAGATAAAAATCCCTGTCCCAGTGAGCACAGCTTCCTAGCCCCACTGCAGCACCATTTTGACACAACTGTGGCATTTCCACTCCCAAAGCTAATTTTCTTTTGGAGCACATGTGGTGCAAGGACTCTGCACCAATGATGAGAGTAGACTCAGGGCTTTGTCTGAGGCAGCCCCACAGCCCTGTGTGTTTCCTTCACCCTCCTAAGGCTTGTGTCATTCAGGTACCAAATACAGTCCAGAGTGAAAGCAAATGGAGGAAGGGAGAGGAGAGAAAAGAGACAGATCATTTGTTTTCAGGTTTATGTGAAATAATTGGCTAGAGAAAGAGAAAGAAGGCAGTGAGAAGGCTGTTCTATCCACTTTTTCCTTCTGGCAGGGGAGGAGCAATGGGGAATGTTTTGGAATGAGAAATCTTTTCTGATGCAGACCAAAGGCACATCTCTATGAATTCAAACAAGCCTTTAGATTGATTATGTACTGAGAGTAATAAATTATGTTGCAAAGAGAGAAAAACAATGTTTTTTTTCAATGTCCAAAGTAATTTATATCTTCTCAAACACTTTGAGGAGTATCTGATGCTGTCAGAACTATTTTTCAGTATGATTTGTCTTGAACTGAACTTTTCTTGTGATTTCAGGCAGCACTCTGAACACAGCACATGCTGCACACAGCTTCATGTTATTACCAGGTCTTTTTTAATCACTTAATTAAAGAGAGTCATTTGCAATCGTTTTAAGAAGATAAAATCCACTGCACCTGAGCAAAACAGTACTGAATGCAATTTTAGTTGTTATTACCAGCCTTCATTTGTCACTGATAACATCAGTACCTGTGTGTTCACAGAATCAGATGGACTTCCCTGGGAACAGTGAATCAAGTCCAATGATTTTTGCCGCCCTCCTTACCTGCTCCTAAGATGGCTTCTATGGGTTTGGCTAAGGGGGAGAAGACTCCCTATTTACTAAACCTTTCCTCCAGAAAACTTGGGAATATTGGGTCCAAGTGTGTCATAGGGAGGGAGAGAATGAACTTGGCACCGTGACCATCTGATTGTGCCAGCAGTGCAGAGCAGGGACTGATGAAAGAGGACTTCAATAGTTTTCTCACCCCCAATTCATCTCAAAAAATATGTACATTGCTCTAGGACAACAAATAAATGTTATCAGCATTTAGGAGAAAAAGCCAATGGGAGGTGAAAGGCTCTCACTGTTGCATTTTTGTAGCACTGAGGACACCCGTATGCTGAGAGAAATGCTTTCCAATCCCTGAATGAAAACTGCTTTGGACAGACAAAAGATGTGTAGGAAAGGAAATGGGGTATGCTCACCTGGAGATGTTGAAACTGAAAAAAAATAAATCTGTCTTGGATGTAGAACTGAAACAGATTATCGCAGCTGGAGTGGCAAAGGGGACCTGACAAGAGGGCTGCAGCAGAAACAAGGGCTGAGGATGGGCTGGTGACTGGGAGACAGAACAAGCTGTAGTGTCAGCTTTTGGTTTCTGACTTCTCTGAAAACACACCTACACATCTGGGACTAAATTTGTTGAGGTGAGGTACAATCTCAGTCACAAATATATTTTAGCATTGCTTTGCTCTTCACTCTGTTACCTAAAACATACTTCTGCTTTTCATGTGCACCTCCAGCTATTAATAACTTGGCTTTTAGCAAAGCAAAGTCTTTCATTACAGCCCCTGTGCTGTGCAAGGAGCTGCACATACAGACACAACTGTATCCCACTGCATGTACCAGCTCTGCTTCTGTGGTCAGCAGGACTTCTCCTGAAATAACCAGCTGAAATAAATTATTATTCAGTATAGGTAAGACTTGGATGAACCAGCTCATGGAAGGCATCATAATTGTTCTTGTTTGAGGTATTCACCATGGCTATTTTTCAGCTATTGCCAGCAGGGCTAAATGGATAGGATTGCTGATCTGTGGCACTTAGGGCTTTCAACCATAGCAGTTGCATTGAAGAAGACACTGCTAAGATGTAACTCATAATGTCACCTTTGTGGCTCTTCTGCTTTGGCAGCAAGTGGTTGAGATTCTTCAGTCTTTATTTGCTGTATGGTTTTTTTTTCCCCAGGCAAAATCACTGGTGAAGTCTGAAATCAGAAAAGGATACTTCAAAATCATTATAACATTACAACTAATTGTTTAATTTTGTAATGTGTGTCTACCCCTGTCTTTAGTGATTTTGCAGTTGCCCTAAAATCTGGGTTTTTCTCAGACAATCTTTTTCTTTTTTCTTGATTACCATAGAACTTGTTATTAGAAAGAACATCTTTTCAAATATCTTCCAAAATTAACCTCTTTGGTGTCTTAAATAAATACCATGTAAAGGTAGGAAGTGTCTTGTTTGTCTTAGTTTTGAAGTAAAAGTTTTGTACACATTTAATTTTTAGGATAGTAACTAACACTAATGATCTTTGTAACAATTTCCTAATACAATTCCCCCCTAAATCCCAACTGTCTAGCAATTAGAAAATATTGTATAAATCTTTAAACAGGAAATGCTGATATGTCAAAAAAAATCTGGCTGGTTTCAAAATGTTGGAAAATATTTCTAATTTGGTGTTCGATCTCCTGGAATTCCCCTCCACCCAACCATCCATCGGGAGACAGTAGCAGTCAGTACCTGAGTAGTAAGATAGGAAACCTACAGTTTGATATTCTGAATTAATTCTGTCATTCAAACCAGGGTCTTGAATTTTTGTGTCCTCCATCCATGCCTGTTTAATCCAGCTAAGTCCAGAAGCAGCCTTTAGTTCTTGAGTTTATATGATGAAGTGTCTCGTGTCCCCAGTGTCATTAGGGACAAGGCACATCACAGAATCACAGGGTGGTTGATGTTGAAAGGAACTTTTGGAGGCCATCTGGTCCAACCCCTCTGCTCAGGACCATGTTGAGATGGCTTTTGAATGGATTACAACAGAAAGGTTTGCATAACTAATCAAGTATTGATTTTTAGTCCATCAAAAAATGCCCATTTTTAATCTACTTGTACCTGTCATAAACTCTACTGTATGTTGCAAAAGATTATTTTCAATAGTTTTTTTGCATATCAGAAGATCAATCTGAAGATAAATGCTATTCAAACTAATCTGTGTGATTGAGGCCAAATTTTCACTTTTAAAACTAAGAAAGTAAACAGATTTGGGACAAAAAAAAATTACCACTGTATAGTGAGGTTAGCATTCACAGCTAGCTATGAATATTGGGTGCTTATGAGTGAGAAAATATCAAATCTGAGAAGAAAGATAGTCCATCATACTTGGCATCCAGCTTTAGGAATGGCAAAATGAGAACTTTGCATGGCTCAGGAAAAAATGGAGTTGCAGTGGAGCAAAGGATTGAAGGTGATGGGCTCAAATCAGGAACTGTCATTGTCATTTGGGATGCTGTCATTGCAAACATTGCAGATATTCTTAACACATACAGTCCGTATGGAGCATGGTCACATGCCAGTTAGATTCCATAAGGATTGACCAGGATTTAGGATGCGAAGACAATTGAAGTTTTGTTGGGTTTTTTTATTATTATTATTTCTTTTTAATATAGGGATGTTTTTTATTGCTGAGCAGGGCTCACACAGAGCCAAGGCCTTTTCTGCTTCTCATGCTGTCACTCTGGAGAGGGCGCTGAGGGTGTCTGGGAGGTTGGGAGGAGACACAGCTGGGACAGGTGACCCCAACTGACCAAAGGGATATTCTGGACCCTGTGACATCATGGCTCAGTATATAAAGTGGGGGGAAGAAGGAGGAAGGCAGGGATGTTTGGAGTGATGGTGTTTTGTCTTCCCAAGTCACCATCATGTGTGATGGATCCTGGCTTTCCTGGAGATGACTGAACACCTGCCTGCCCATGGGAAGCACTTTGTTTTTCTTTGCTTGTGTGCATGGGTTTTTGCTTTCCGGTTAAACTGTCTTTATCTTAACCCATAAGTTTTCCAGCTTTTACCCTTCCAATTCTCTCCCTGATCCTGCTGTTGGGGGAGTGGGTGTCAAAAAAAAAACAAATGCAGAGCAAAAGATTTTGTGCTCTACAAAATGGAGAAGGAAGAAGTGAAACAAATATGATGTTGAAACAGAAGATGCAAGTGACTGGAGCTGGAAAGTAATCTCAATTGTCCTTGTTCCTCCACTGGACCATACCTATGCAGTTGACCTGGAGATGACTGTTGGGAGGGCAGACAATATTATTCTTTGCTGAAATTGCTGTCATTTGGCACACACAGTCTATACAAAGCTGAAATAAAGCTTTTAATTAAACAAGAGAGACCAGCTTCAGGGCAGGCTGTTCCTCTTACTGTTTTAGTTAGAAAAGATGTCAAAAATGCAAGGTGAGAGGAGAGCACAGAACTGAAAAAGTGACAAAGTATACTTGTTCTTCCTAAAGCTTTGAACTATTCATGGTCTCTTTCCCATTTAATCCACCTGTGGGAAGATTAAGAGAATATTTTCTGGCCTGACTGCCCAAGGTGCTAAGTACTTGTCACTGCCATTGACTTTTTTCTCCATTTGCCTGGCTTTTTGTAATAAAGCATCTCAGACTTCTCATAGGAGCAACCCCATCTCAGCTTATCTGTGGAGGCTGGAGATCAGCTCCACCCGGGGCAGGAAAGTGAGAACACTCTACAGTTATTCAACGTGGGTGTAAATGCTCACTCCTCTTCCCTGTGGGAGCTACACCAGGAGCAGCACTCCAAGGCACTTCACTTTACCCTTGACATATCTTTATATAATAAATATTTGTAGCTAGTGTTAGCAGCAACTTCTCCTCTTCTTGGTATAGTAGGCACTAGGCAAATGTAAAAGTACTGCTTTTTTTACATTTTGCAGCTCTTTGCATCTTTTGTGGTGCCAAAAAATGTTATCATTATCCATTTGAGATCATTGTGCTAGACTGGCAAAACACCAGGTCTGAAATCAGGACTATGTCTACCACTAAATTGCTGGTACTTGTAGTATGTAAAGTAAAACAGTTTGCTTCCTTTTCAAATAATCTGAAATGAACCAGTTCATTAGTCCCCCTTCAAATAATAAAGAAAATTATTTATTTTGCATTTGTTTGCTTTTCAGTGAGGAAAAATGACGGGCTTATTAGCTGTGTGTTCATTTACTGTCATATAGTGTGCATCAAATTTTAGGAAATTAGTCTGTATTTAATCTACAAAAAAAAAAAAATTGGTACATACAAAATACAAGCAGTCGATTCTATCAAGGTGACAAGGTGCAAATTAACTTTAATCCATTTTTATTCTAGTAATCATGGGGCCACTCAAAAGCCAAATGGTGATGTTTTTGCTTGAGGAGGTGATCTGTTCTGCATAGTATTTCATCATTTTAAGCAGAGGAGAGGCAGTGTTCTATTGTGCATTAGCATATATATTAGATCCAATCTATGCACAATTTTTACATTAGCCTGCATTGATTGCAATATGAAAGGGGCTAGTAATATAATGCTACAATCCCAGGCAGTTATACCAGTGCTTCCTGCTGGTACAACCTTCCCACTGTACCATACAAACTTTCCCAGCATAATCAACTTGCATTGCTAAGAGAGATGAAGATGCGGAGATCCATTTGTAGTCAGGCTTTAGTATATGAATTGGTGAACAACCTACCACAAAGCAAGCTAGAGAATGAATTTACACAGCCAGGTCATTTGCACAGTTATTCACTGGAAAATGCAATTCTTGTTAAGTTTCTTGCCTTTGAGAGAAAACATTTCCTACCCCATAATACACTGTGTGAGAGGAGTCTGTCCAGGGCAGTAAGTACAGATTAATTGCTTGTCTGTAACTTTATAGTCTGTAGCATGTTTGTCACAGGCCCATATCTCTGCGTTACAATTTCTTATATTAATGTAAATAAATTTAAAATGGAGAAGGGAATCATTACCTAGCTGATATAGGTGGATTTACCAAGCCCTTGCTTGTCACTCACGGTACACTGGAAAAATTATTATTGAGGCCTGTGATCTAAATTCTGTCCCAAAATAAAACATATTTCAGAAACAGGGTTAGTGGATATTCAATTTCCCCAGAAGAATAGGCAAATGGAGTTGGCGTGCAGACACACATGGGAGAGTCTGCTCTTGCTAATTTTGCTCTTCAAAAAGCTGAATGAAACACAATTTATTTGCTAAGGAAGTCAGCACTTTATATTATTAAACTTTCACCAGTTTTCCTCATATGACTTATATGAAAGGATTTGTTACCCCACAACAGTCATAACTAGGGAGTAATTAGCATCATTTTTTTTCTATTCCTGTGTTGAGCTGGATGGATCTGGGATAATGGATATAATGAGAGTAATCACAGGGCTGTATTTCAGTCTTGAGAGATCTGCTGACAGCAGAAACTGCCAGGATGGCAACCCTGCCAAGCTGCCATGAACTGCCACCAAGCCCAGGGCATAAACAAGGTCTGGGCAACTCCTCCCCTGGGGACAGTGCTGCTCCCAGAGATTTTCTTCAAGCCAGACACTTTCCAGAGCTGCAGGGCTGGGCTCTGGTGTGAGAAACTGTAACTATGCCTTCTCTTTTTGTTGCTCTTTCACTTCCCCGAGGAACAGCAGAGAAAGAGTATTTCCTGGAAACCAAGACAACCAACAATGTAAATGTCATAGCTGGAAAACCAGATCATTTACTAACTTAGAATTTGATATATGATAGTAGCACAAAAAACCCCTGTCAAGCTATGTAGAAAATTAACTAACAAACAAGCAAACAGTTGCTAGCTAAAACCATGATTTTTCTTTACATTGCTGTACTTTCTTGTTGTTCATCCTGTCCTTGAGTCACAGAAGGCAGTTTCGAAAATGTTTGTTTCAGGTCACAGCGAGTATCATGACAGAACATAGTAAGATGATATGTACATTTGTGCATGTAGACCTAAATCAGAATTCTGATTTAATTTGGGTATGATTACATTTTTGTGTTAGATATATCCTCTAGTCATTTTCTTTCTACAACTGTACTAATGTATAGGAAATACAGAATTTCTAAGGTTTCAGCAGAAAATTGATGCCTTGAACGACGACCTTCAGGCATTTCCATTTTCTGGGGGTTTTGTTTGCGTTATATAAAGTGTGACTATTTACAGAACAGGGCCTTCCCATTTTTCTCTTAAATAACAGTGCTCAGACTTCAACTGGGACTATTGAAAACATTTCAGAATACCTCAGAATTAAATCTGAAATATGGATACATATGTCTTCTTTTTTTTGTTCTTGTTCTATGCAATTAGGGTGATAATGATTTCAATGAGTGAGATTTTGGGTTTTTTTAGAAAGGTGACAACACATTTTGAACTACCAATACAGTCTATGTTTCTCAAAAAAAATTAGATGAAGATAACAGATATTTTTTAGCTCTGAAATAGCAATTTCAAAGCAGTTCTGAACTGGAAATACCTGCTCTGAGTTTAATTTAATTATGTTACTCAATTAGACAATCTGAAAGAAAAATGTGGATGACACCAGTCAGGAAAAAGGGGATGTCAGAAAAAGAAGCGATGATAAGGTCATCAGCTCCTGTGGGACATAAAGAGAAATTGGTAATTATCAACTATGGAACACTGAGTTATCAGGAAACAGCTTGGGAAAAACTGCAGTGTGCCATAAAACTAATATCTCAATTGACTCAATGGCTTTTAGCATCTTTGGAGATCATTAGACTTTGAAAGGTAAATTTTGTGAATTCCTGCTGCTACAGTGACAACAAGAGTTCCACACAAAGTTTTATCCAAAGTTCCAGTCAAGGAGGTTAAGTCTAGATGAGCTGATTGTATATCTAGCATCCATTGAAACCAACGAGAAGATTCTCAGTCACCAAACCCAGAGTTAATCATTATTATAATGACATTATTTATTGCTACTATTATTGCTGTCACTACTACTACTACTATTACTCTTGTTATTCCATAGATCATAAGCCAAGATTTAGAGGAAAAGCATCTCTCACTCAGATGGAGGCAAATATTTGGTCTGAAACCTTCACTAACGTGCTTGAAACCAGTGAAGGTGCTACAAATGTTCTGAGTGTGAATTTGTTAAACAAAGGATGGCTCACAGTTATGAATTCAAGCCCATGGTTACAATTGTTTACAAGTGCTCTCATTTTAGCTAAATAACACTGTTTAAAATTATAAAGGAAAATGGTTTGCAAACCTTAAGTACATTACCTCCCACAGTACCTCTAAAATGCAGGTAAATTAGCGTTCCTTTTTTTTCAAATGGTAAACTGAGGCAGAAGAAGTCATTAAAACTTCTGATTTCACAGAGCTGCTGACTATTTCCACACCTTCTGTTCTAGAGGACTCTTCCCCAGGAAGGACTGCAATATTTCACACTGCTTTCATACCTCTCCAGAACTGCAATCTACGGAAGGAACCAGAGCCTAAAGCACCAATCACGTCCAATGTCTTTTCATTACCTGAGATCTAGTTACTCAAACCTAACACAAATTCCCTCTCATGCATGCATCTGGAATAAAAACAAATGCCATGTTGAGACATTCCATATAACTGTTTTCCTCTCCTGTCACAAGACAGCAGTCCATACAGCAGTAATGGCAGCTGGAAGCCAACAAGGAGCACTTGAAACACAGACAAACCAAGTCACTAAGGAGGGGTGACTGTTAGCCAACCTCTACATTAGATTAAAATGTACTGAAAACAGTGGGAGCTATTTTAAAGTGATTCCTTTCAGTACCAGACTAATCTTTCTCAAGTTCAAGCTTCTGTGATGTTGTTTTCCTTTCATTAATTTACCCAACTCCCAGGAACTCACACAGATAAAACCAAAATAACTCAAGTTACAGTTTTGGTGGTTACTCAGGGAATAATGCAAAACTCAGGTCTGCAAGTGTCCAATATATTCTGAAACTGAGGACTTCAAGTTAGTTACCACAACATTTAGAAGATCCCCTGCAAGATGAATCATCCAATACAGACCTCCTTTACCAGATTTTGCTGATACTTCAAATTTTCCTGGAGGCTAACTTACACATTTTTCACATAAATCCTCTGCTTTGTTTATCACCACTGGCAAGTCTCTCATCTCCTGTAGTCATCAGTGTCACAAAGTTGGTGCTTTTTTTTCAACTTCTCCCTTCATTTCTTTTCCCCTCAGTATTGTCATTAAATCCTGCTGCTATTTCTAATATATCTGTGAAATCCAGTCATTCTTCTTGTCCCTACCAGCAAAACATGTGTTCCAACTACATTTTGCTTTTTGGCTGCAGCAGAAACACTTCACTTGATAGTGTTGTCATTAAACCCAGCTCATATTCATTCCTCTCAGCAAAGGAGCATGATCCAAACTTGTTTTCTGTGCCTCCTACTGCAACTCAGGCTCTGCTGCCTTCTGTGCTTTTGACTTTTCAGATGATGTCCATTGCTTTCCTCCCCTCCCAAGGGAATCCTGCATGACTTCTGAAACCATTGATGTCATGTTTGCCCCTTTGTGGTCAGTTCTCTATGTCTTTGATTACTTTTGGTGGTCTCTCACCCTTTATAAAAGAAATAAACTAGTTACAAGAGGAAAAAAAGAGGAAACTGTTATTATGGAGAAACAAAGTCAATGGGAAGAGGAAGGCAGAACTTTGATATACATATAAGAGCATATACGTAATAAATATATAAAATATATAAATAAATATACATACAGAAATACATCCATGAGTAAGTGGGAGGGCCATGCTGGGGTGTATTTTGAACCTTCTGTTTGGACTCCTGAGACCCTCCTGACAGTAATAAAATGCCTTCCCTCATCCTGTTTACATGCCACACTGCTGTATAGGAGAGGAATCATTAAAGTACTTTCAGCCCCACAGGCATGTCAAGGACTGATCTTTTTTCCAGGTTTGTTACAGAGAAGTAGAGAGGCAAACATTTCTCCTGTGCCCTCTGAGCACATTTTAGGAGCATGAAAATGTCACATATCCTGGTGATCAAGGTGCCCGGGGAATTCCATACAGTGAGACCCATTTGAGGTTCATTTTGTTGGGGATGGGGGGAGGAAAGAAGAGACAAAAGGCCAAACATTTACAAGAGGCAGAACTGTAAGCTGTGATTCTTTGACTTCAGTGCTTCTTCAGAGACTCTTTTCTAGAACAGAAATAGAAACCAGTGTAACTTGTTGAAAGAGAGTGATAAATTCTGTTTTCCAATTTCTTCAGTTTTACAATTCCCAATAATAATTTGTACGATGTTTAGAGTACATTTCATCTTCAAAATGTTGAATTAATTTTTTTTTTCTCTAGGAACATTTCCTTGTAATTCCTTCATCTTCATGAAAGCTTTCCATTTCTCTGCTTTTCATTAAGAGTCTTATCTGATTCCCATCCAAGTAAATGGAAAAATAGTGCTTGTGTTACAAAAAAAAGGAAGATGTACTTGGATTTCTCCTTCTCCTCTGGGATTTTGTTTTACTAAATTCTTTCCTTTTCTTTTGCTTTTTTGTCATCTGCATTCCTGTAGAAGATTTTTAACTCCTTTGTTTAGCTTATGTCGGTACATCATTTGTTCTGCTCTCTATACTGTTCATCTCATTCCCCTTTATTTACTTTAGGTATTTTGTTAGTGTTGCTTGTCTGATTATGTCCTGTATCCCTTCTCCTTTTGATCATTCCTTTTCCCTTTCTCTTTTTATATTTCTTCCACTACAGCAGATATTATGGAATGTTGGTCATATAGGAAAAGCCTGATGTTTTTGAGTTCTTTGAGTCAATAGGGTTGGAAACAAATAGAATATGCAGGCATATGAAAAAATCTGTTATGACTCCAAATTATTTTTATGAGTAATTTTAAAACTATCTTTCTGAGAACATGTACGTCTGGAAAACTCAGTGGTGCGACAAATGAACACTGAGATAAAAAATTCTAATCAGCATCTCTGAAAAAGGTTGGGGAGAAAATCAGTACAGTGCCAGTGATTTTGAGAGATAGTGCATTGTGTGGGCACTGTTAATTTGGATGGTTGGGATTGTTTTCTTTACAGAACCTTTTCTTACATTTTAGCTGTGGTGGCATTGCTCTGTGGTGGCAGTGTAAATGAAAGCCCAGTACCAGATTTCCTACATAACAGAATAAGGTAAAGTCACTTGCAGCAATTCCTGAATGAAAATCCATCACCTTTTGTGCGAATATGCACAGCCAAAGGAGTTTTTCCTGTTTTGCCTCCCATGTTTCGAGGGCATATGCAGTAAGAAGATGATTTTCAATAACTGGAAGTCATGCTCAACAGCTGCATCAAAGGGCAGGATCAAGCCCTTGATATTTATCTCACATTTTTCATATTGCTCTTCTGAATCTCACAGGTCATTAAATAGGATAGCTCTGTGCCATGGTTTCAAAAGCCACTACAAATTCCTTGTATTTCACCAGTTCTAGAGAGACAGAGGTCTTTTAGAAGTTGACTTACCAAATTTTTTTTTCTTTTTCTTCTGAATGTCTAATAGCATCTGGGATTTTTCCTTTTTCTAGAATTACAGCTGTGCTTCTTTCTCTCTCGGTTTGGTTTTAGAGTTTTGGGGTGTTTTTTAAGGTAAATGAGATATTGCCTTAGAGTCTGAGCCAGGTGAGAAGTGAACAGGGCACCTTTCTACGGGTTCCTCTGACCCTGTGGTCTGTGAGGATGTTTGACAGGAGGAAGAAAGAATAAGCCAAGAATGCAGATAAGAGCCACTGAGACATAATGAGCTTCCTCCCAACAGAAATGTGTAGACAACTTCAAGCTGGCTCTGCACAGGCACAAATGAAGAGGATGAAAGTTGACACCATTCAGACAGGCAGATATGGGGCTGTGCTCCCATTCATTCAGTGGGGTCTGAAAATTGGTGGGGGCTCACTGCCCACACCTTGGGCTGCAGCAAACCTGGGTCCTTGCTGTTGGTACTGAACTGTATAAATAAATGTATATGTTCATCAAGTTCTATAGCTGCAGGAATTTTGGAAATTATTTATAATATTCTATATAAGAGAAGTCAGTGATTTTGACTGCATGTGGGAAAATGGAGTGCGGTAGGCCTGTCTGGTCATTAGATGTGAAAACAACAGAAACCCTCAACCAGGACTCAGCATCTTTTAAACACTATGGAAAGCAAAAGCCATGCCCACAAGTAAAGCAAAACAAAGAACTAACTTACTGCTTCCCATGGCTGGGCAGGTGTTCAGCCATCCCAGGAGAGCAGAGCTTCATCACACATAATGGTAATTTGGGAAGACAAACTCCATCACTCCAAACATCCCTGCCTTCCTTCTTCTTCCCCCCACTTTATAGAATGATCATGATGTCATATGGTCTGGAATATCCCTCTGGTGAGTTGGGGTCACCTGTCCTGGCTGATCATATGTTCATAAGAAACTAGCTAGCTCCCATGTAGCTTACCCTCAAGAAATGGTCCCTCTCCAAGATGAGATGTATCAGAGGGACAGGGTCAAACATACTGAAATGTAGGAGATGGCACTCACAAGTCAGTTCCTGAATTATTCATATTTGCAGCATGTATTCATTGATTTTAAAGTGCACACCCAAAATATGGCAAGTTCTATGTTTCCTTCCAGAAAGATGTCAGCATTGTAATTTAGCTAGTAAAGGGTCTAACAGGAATGGCTGAGCATTGTATCTTGCATCCAAGTGTTGCACCCCGGGGGAAGAATTGTAATCTTTCCCCTGTTTTTCCTCACCTTTGACTGAGTTTACATCTTCTTCCCTTTAGGTAATTCTTACAGTATTACTCATTATTTCAGCTACTCTGATTGATAATGAAGACAGCAGAGAGTACTGTAAATAAATACCATTTAGGATCCATATCATGCCAACCACTCTCTCGCACAGCTCGTATCAAGGGGCACAGAGAAGGTTACTATAGCACACTTCCACTCCATTAGCACTGAGAGGAGATGCATGAATTCAAAGGCAGTTCTTCATGTTCCTTACACTGTTCTGTGAATGTTTTTGGAAAAGCTGCTGAGCTTGTTTGGTCTCTAAAGCCTATTTGTCTTTTTGCTCTGTTTTGGCAACTCAAGGGAATATAAAGAAGTGCAAAGCATACATGTACCAAAATATCAGGTCGTTTCTGTGAGAAAAGAGCTGAAAGTAAAACTTAGGCTGATGGTGAGTTGCAGCCACACCACTTACAGTACCTAAAGTGCTCATCTCATTTCTTTTGCTGCAGAATTGCACATCAGAGAGGCTGAGGTAGATCCAGCGTGAAATTAATGTCATTTATCTTTAAATGTCAGGATATTGTTACACTTGATGTCGACATTTTGACATATTGTGTTATACCACCTAAATTTTTAGCATTTCTTTAACCTGGGGTATTAGATTGTTTGGAGAGCTGAATATGAATATGAATATGGAAAGAGAAGTCCTCTTTAGGAATGCAGACGCACACAAAATGATGGAAGCAGTAGTATAATCTCCCCACTCACTCCTGTGGACACTTCCATTACAGCAGATTATGTCCAAACTTTTTTATTCTGTTTCTTCCTTCTTTCCTCTTTTTCCCTTTTGCTGAGAACAGCACACTAACAGCAAACCTGTACCATGAGCAACTTCTTGCTTCCCTGCTTTCTTTTTTAAAACCATTTGATTTGATAATTCCATATTGGGTTCCTTTAGTGCTTTACACTCTTCTATAATGAGCTAATTAAAGATATACGAGATCTCTTTATTGAGGCATATGCAGGCTGTTCTTTTTGCGTTACTTTTTTGTTTCTGCTGTGAGTCAGACCTTTCTTTCCTCCCACAGTCTCCTCTTACTGGGTGGGAGGGTGGATTTTCTTGAGATGGAGGTCAGAGAAGGTTATTCTGAAGCTAGTTCCCCCACTTGTCTTCTGGCACTGTACTAAAAGGTTTCCCGTGCTCCCTGGGATTTTTTTGCCTTGCCAAATAATGTACACAAACAGCACTTCATTGCTTAGTTCAGCTGCCTTGCTTACCAAAAAAGAGAAATCCTTAGCTGCACTACTGAGCATGAGTCTTCTGTATTTGCTTTCTTGAGGAGGAGAAATGGGATTCCAGCATCTTTTGCCACAATAAACACCAGTACCAGTTATTTGTTCTTCCCGAAAAGACGTATCATGAGTGTTGTAGCTTTCTGCAGGTCTTATCTCCTGTTCATCTAAAAAATCTCACAGGTCAACTCTGTAGGTATAGAGTGGCAGATGTTTGTGGCCAGACTTTTAACTTGAAAGCAGAGGTTTTGTATTGTACCGCTACATGGACTCAGTTTTCCCCGTGTTTGACTAGCATATTCTCCTAAGGTGAACTGAGAACCTTGGGAATCCAGGTTTTTTGCAGCTTCCTTGGTGAGATGCAAGGAAAGCTCAGATCTTTTCTGGGATATGAACAGTATGCTAGTGGGTGTCCTTCTCAAGTTTTAGGCTGAAGGGAAGATCCAAAATTTGTGAAGTGCAACATTTCAAACCACAGTCAGCTTGAGACCAAGCCATGATCTCCATTTCGGCCTTTTATGTTTCTGGACCCTTTCTGGGTCTGGAGATATTCAAGTAGAACATGCAGTTCAGTTGTGCTATGGTAGTTTGAAAATTATTTGAAAACTCTGCCTAAGCAAAGGAAATTGGTCAGTCTGCTCTTGAGATCAAGCTGTAAGCTGCCAGTTCCTGGTGGCACAGTAATTACCATGGCAAGTAGGAGGACAGAGAAACTGGTCAGCGCATAACAACGGAGATCCAGTGGCTTCCAGAGACGTCTCCTGGTGGGACATGCAATATTTTTTTTTGCACACACACTGTCACTCAGACAGGACAAGTCAGGAAATTTGTAGCTAGCTATTCTGTTCTTGAACAAATTCTGTGAGGAGTAAGGGAACATTTGGATTTGTCCATTCGCCTTCCCTCCACCTCCACTTGAAAGCAAGAGGTCTCTCAATCAAACTTCCAAATTCTTTCTTTTACCACAGCCACTTGGCAGAGTCACTTAGAAAAGAAGAGCTGTATTTGAAAAAATATTCTGGTCATCTCTTTAACTTGTACACCACAGAATCTGGTCTTTATCATCAACAGGAAGGTATTTTCACCCATGCACTAGTGCATGATGAGCAAACTAATCAGCCTATATCTATTCTCTTCTAGTAAAACAAAACCATTCTCTGTTCCCTACTTTCAGCATTTTATTTGTAGCTGGAACTGTCAGTGATTGCAGCTATCCTAAAAACATTTTCCTTATTCATTCCTGAAGCAGCCATTTGGATGTGTGTTCTGAATCCCCAGTACAATTCATATCTTCTCTGCACACCTGCAGAAGGACCTTTTTGCCCCAGTAGTCTGAGTACTCTAACATCTTTATGTATGTATTGGTGGAATAGCAAGAATTTTATTATGTACCATATCAACGGTTCTGAGATAAGAGCAGAAATGGGAAAATATGAAAAATAATAGACCTTTACATCTGTTAATACTGGTTTCCTAGGTTACCTTAATCCCATGTTATTAGATATGGACAGCCAGCAAGCATGGTAGCCAGAGGGCAATTACCTAAAACCAAAAATTTCATTGGGAAAAGACATTTTTGGGTTTTATCTGTTACAGATCAAAACCAGGGAATTTTTACACCTCGGTGTCAGTAAAAATGGCATTGCAAGACACTGCATTTATTATCCTACCACAATTTTCACATTTCATTTTCTTAATTCACAAGTCAAAACAACTAAACACAGTGTTTACTTGTACAAGGCAGTACAGGAATCTCTATGAAAATTTCATAAGCATGTTTGCTACATTTGAGTGGTAAATGAATTAAAGAGGACATATAAAAATGATGGAAGTTTTAAACTAGTGTAACATAATTAAATCTGACATTCTGTGCATGAGATTATGCTGAGAGGTAACGTAGTAATTTGGGATCAAGTGACTTGTGCATTCCTAGTGTTGATTTTTATGCTGTTACTTAATTTAATCCCCATTTAGTTCCCAAACTGCAACAAACTACAGTGCTCTTCTAGTTATGTTTATACACATTATTATGCCTCTGGCATTACAAATTATTATGTCTCTGACATTATGTATAAATCATGTACAGGATTACTTACCTGTTAAAATTTTCCTGCCAAAAAATTGTGTCTGAATTAGTAATAAAGACGAGGAGCCTCCAATTCAGTTCTGCAGTGACTTCAAGGGTGCTGTTGCAGTGCTGTGGCAACTGGGACAGGATACCCATTAGGTTTTCTTTTCCTAGGGTTAATGCATTAAACCAAGCATTTAAAAGGATATAAAAGGATGGAACTGCGTATGCCTTACCCTCACCTAGAGACAGCTGAGCTAGCTATAAACACAAGAGTATGGGCTGTAAAAATAGGGTATCTTCAGCAACACACACCTTGAGGAAATCCCAAATTGTGGCAATGAGGTTGTTTCTGGTACTTGAATTAAGCTGATATAAAGCTGATGACACTGAAGCATAGACATAGCCTTTTAGTGCTTCTTGCTGTAATCATGTTTTCAGAGCTTCGTGGGTAGTTTCTGAATGTTCTTCTGTTTTGCTGGTCTGAATGTTCTTCTGTTATGCTGGAGATTATTTAATGGCCATTTTTTTTGCCCCTAAAATAAATGAAAAATTGTATTTTTTGTTTGTATAAAATATCTAACTTTAAAAAGTTGATTCTATTCTCACCATATTTTATTACTGTTGATATATGAATATAGGCACATATATATAAATGTTGATACATTTAATTGCTGAAAGATATTGACATATCTTTGTTTATGTGTTCATAGATAGATAGCTAGATGGATGGTATCTTTAAAAGGTACCAACCAGTTATACATCACTATCTGTTCAGGTCAGATCTTTTGGAGACAATGCATCCTTTCCCTGGCCCTTATTTATAGAATAGAGTATTCCCAATGTACTTACTGAAATTTTTGCTTCTGATATACAGTGATAACATAGCTGTTCTGAGAAATGGGGGTTTACAGGTCTGATCTGAAATGCATAAAATAATATAGCTCCAGATAACTACTTCCTTGCTGACTGTAAGATGTTGTTTCAATGAGTGACAGCTCTTTAAATTCTGCTCCCTCTCTGAAGTTCTCCAGAGAACTGGCTGTTACTAAGAACATCATATAATGTCTCCAGTAAGCAAAAAAACCTGGGCTTTGCTGACCAGCTCTGCTAACCAGAGTTACAGAGTATATGTGACCAATATGCACACAACCTAAAAGTAACTCTCAGTCCCCAAATTTACCTTTCAAAAAGGAATAAAATAAAGATGATTTTAAATGTTTTCCTGAGGCAAAAGCATTGGAATAACTCAGTAACTAGAAACCCTAAGTTTCATCTTAAAGGTCTTTGTGAAATTCAGCTTTTTGCCCTGAAGCTATAAAGAAAGACATCAAGTTTGATTCATCTTCACATTAAGTTATGCTAGTATAATTGCATCCTTTCCAGAGGATTTGCATAAATGCAAATCAGGCCCTCTCTATCTTACATGAAAGTAACGAGGTTTTTCAAGTTCTTTAAGGCATTATCTCTATCCCTTTAATGAGTTAATTCTCCTCTCTTACCATTTTAGCTATAAATTGTAGAAATAAAGCATGGTGAAATGTGATAAGTTATCATTTAGAGTCTCATGTTTCATTTTTCACCTATATTTGTGACTCCTGAGAGTCATCGTAAGGATCAGAGAATATGAGAAAAAGCTCAGGTGAGTTTTACAGTCTCTCACATGAGAATAGCAAAGACTAGCATTTTTTTCAATGCTTTTGCTATCAGTACCAATTTTTCTCTTCTTGACAAAGACCCATTTTCACTCAAAAGCTTTTTGTGAATCTCAAGGAAATCACAGGAATTATTTCATTTGCAATGAAAAGTAAGAAACAAGCATATTTCATATTGTTTATAGTACTGTTGGGGACATTTTGTTCACCTCTACTGCAGCCAAGCAAATAACTATCATCAGAAGGACTTGACTGTAGCATTCATGAGATGTGTTGGCACCAGAACCCTTTCAGAGATGGGTTTTTCTGGACCCTTCATTTCATTTTATTTTGCCTTTGATAGTAATGTGATGACTGAACCCACTCTTTAGTAAAACCCAACAATGTGACCTCTATAGGCACAAACACAACTATCCTAGGAAGATTTGAGATAAATCTGAAGAATTTAATCCTATGTATTATCTACATATTTAGAAGCCCTGCTATGTGGAGCTGACATTCCTCTTTTTCCCAGGAAGCTGGGTCCCTGAGCCTAGGGCTTGCTTTAGCTGCTGGCATGTGCTGGCAGTAATATCACCTTCTTTCATATTGTGTCCTGAAATGAAAACTCAAAATCTCTTATTCAGTTTCTCTTGCAATCATGTAAGCCATGCTATGTATTTAATAACAAATGTGTGTATTTAAAGTGAATATAACTTACGATTTTTAGGTAGACTTCTCACAATCCACTGCTAGAGAAGCTCAAGCCTTCATGTGCTACAGCTGAGTTTAAGAAGGAGTGGATAATCTTATGAGCAATGTTTGCAGTTATGCATAATAAGCTGGATAATCAAAATTCATGTGACAGAGGATAAAGTAAATCACATTGGGTTCAAACAAAAATTTATAAGCCATAGAACATATTGCAAAACATGACCAGGTACATTATATTATTTTAAATATTGCCTTTTGCTGAAATATCAGTCAGTGATCATTGGCAAAGCATGAAACAGCATTCATCTGACCAAGCTCAACATTCTGCTCTGAGAACCAAGCTCTCAGCCAGCTTTAATTACACCCTGCTTTGGACAAAATCCAGTGACAGGGTGTAACAGCAACAATAAAGGTATTTAGGAAAAGGCACATAAGAGCAAATTGTTGCAAGGCACATGACTCCTCTAATTCATAGGCATTGTTAGTGTGGGCAACATCATTAAATAGCTTATCACAGTCAAAAACATTCTCTGAAGGCAGATGGTCTACAACTGCATGATTTTATTTAGGTTTTGATTTACATACTGATCTGAAAAGACTTTATTTTATTTCATTTTACATGAAAATGAAAAAGTTGGTTGCATTCTTGTACAGATAATTTCATAAGCTTAATTATCTCAGTAGGATATCTTTTATTAATGCACACGTTTTGCTTTGAACATATTTTAATTTGCATTTGTGGCAAGAAGTTTCAGTGTCTTCTGCCTTATTCCTTGTCCTACCAGCATCACTCTTTGGTTGCAGACAAAAGGATATTTGGTTTCTTGTTGACTCTAAGGAGTATTTCTGAATCAAGTTTATTGTCAGGGCCCTGAGTGCACTAATTTGTCTTGATGGCCCTGACCAGCCTCACCAGAATCCTCCTCTTGTGTACTCTCATCCTCTTTGCCCAGGAGCTGCCTCAGTTCAGACCTCTCCTGGTCCTGGCCTGAGCTATGTCCCTGCCAGCCCAGGCAGCTCACTCACCTGCCCTGGTCACCATCCCTGGCACCTCTTCTGGGATGGGGCCACTGCAGGAGGTCCCTGTCCCACTCCCCTGCCACTGCCTGTCCCACCAATGCCACATCCTGATAGACCCTTAGACATGGACATTTTTAACAGTCAAATCGTTCCAGGAGGAAGTTAGAGGTGTGATGATCATTTTTAAAAAAGTCTTCAGGCAGCTCCAGCATAGATGACAATGAGCTCATTTGTTGAAGGCTGAAGCTGGGATTTAGTCCCTCTTTTTGTCTGTAATGTCAATTTGAATCCATCTGCGTCCAGAGGATATTTTTGTATCAGGATGCAGAGTAACTAAATGACAACTCCTTTCAAACCCAAGTGTTGAGGCAGAAAGGGACCAAAGGGACCCTACAGCCTTCCTGTGAAGGTGGATCCTTCGTCTGTCCTTCAGTGACAAGGAATCTGGATGAGCACAAAATCCCAGACATCCTGGTCCAACACTAGAAACAGGACCAGGGCAATGTCTCAGAGAGACATTGTCTGATAATTTCAAGGAGTGTCCCTCTGGCCTCCAGAATCTCAGCCTGGGATGGTGGCTCCCAAGCCAGAGGAGATGCCCTCAATTTGAGAGCTTACACTTGGTTTTTCTTGTGAATCACACACCCTCTGCCTCCACACAGCCACAAGCACGATATGTCCTGAAGCAGTGCCTAAAGTGATACCAAGAAATATTTCTAAAATTTGGACAAAGCCATCCCATTTCCAAAAATAAAGTAAAGAAGAGAAGGCATTCCTGGCCTTTACAGGATAATGCTGAAGATGAGAAGCACATCAGCAATTCAAATGTTAGAGGAGGATGGCCAGCTGTCCTTTTTGATGAGATTATCTCTTTTTTTTGCAGTCAGGTGTCCTGTTGTTTTGATGAGTGATATACAGGACACCCTTTGTCTTGCATTATGGCTTTAAGATAAATATTTTAAGTTGTCTATTTCATAATGCAGATGTGAGGTGTTCCTGATTACCATGGAGAAGATTGCCGTGCAATTTTATTTTAATATTAGAAAAAATGAGCTGGAAATTATCTTGGCATCATACCAAAATCTATAGAATTAAAAAGCAGATTGATTGGGTTTTATGCTTGTATTCAGACTGGGAGTGTTGTAATAAAGGTTTTGCTTTGTTGCATCTGCTCTTTCTTCTACAGTTTTTTGCAAGTGGTTTTGAAGAAATGCGCCTTATTTGGACTCTGGTCATAGGTTTGTCAGTTTATTATCACTTTTCAGTACAACACAGATAAACCCTATTGTGATAATTTGCTGAAATTTTAATTTCTTAGCTTTTGTTTTGGTAGCTTTAGACTTAAATAAAATAGCAATATTTTTGGGAAGTCACTTGGAAATCATGAAACATAAATAAACCCAGCAGTCACAATATAATTAATTTTATTTGGAAAAATGTGTTTTGGATGAACAGAGTCAGGATTGTTTCTTCTTGCTTCCCTTAAAGAAAAAAAAGCAGCAGCTGGTATACCCTGGAGGGTAAGTGAACTTGCTCAGGAAACAAATGTTTCTAGATGCTGCCAAGTGTGGCATGAGAATAAAATTCTCAGCAAGGAGTAAACCAAGCAGGTCTCAAGGTCAAATTCTTCTGGTATAAGGGCAAGCTTGTGTACAGACAGCCTTTTGAAAACCATCAAGGCAAAACTGACATACAGGTAGAATCATGTTTAGGATACTTCTCACTGCTCTTCCTTACCAGTTAGTATTAGTTTTCTCTGTTCAGAAACCTCATCATTCTAGATTGAGCATAAAAGAAAATACCATATCTTGCTAGAAGTTGAAATAGCTCTCTGTATAGGAAAGATCTGCATGGACTGATCTCAAAATGCTAGGTCCTAGCACACAACAAAGATTTCCCTGTATCAGAAGGGTGATGAAAGACCTCAGTCTAAAACAGAAAGTGCAGACTTAAGCATACTAACTCTGTATGCTATGCAAGAAGTTTGGGATGATTTGGTCTATGAAACTCACTTCTCTCCTAGATGTTGTTTCAACTGACATTTAGATATTTTTGCATCAGCTATACCTCTGGGAGAGGAGTGTGTTTGGAGTCTTTAATTTTTCAGATTTAAACTGAGAATGCAGAAGGTATGCCACAGAAATCTGAAAAAAAAAAGAAAAAAACAAAGCTATTTAACATACATTTTTACTGCCTTTTAAGATGACAGTCTCATCCCACTTTTCCATAGATCAGGAAGGACAAATACAACAGGCATATGGAGAAAGCTATATAAAATCTTGTAAAGTAGCATCCTGGTATGGATCATTTTGTCAGAACCCCTGGGAGAACTAGGATAACTTTTCTGTTCAGTCCAACAGCTTTGGAATTGGACTTTTCAGCTCTGAACTTGGTCAGTATACTGCTGGAGAAGATGCTCCTCCCTCACTAGGGGATGCTATAGGCAGGTTTTCCTGCTGCATGCCCAGCCAACCATCTGCAGCCTGCATTGCTGTGCATCAAGCAATATTTGAACCAGCAGCATGGATTTATGTGGCTTGTCTCACAAAAACTCAGACTGTCAGGGGTAGTTATAAGATTAATTTTTAAAGGAAAAATTACTATAATAGATGTGCTGGTTTGCCTGCCCTGCCTGCTATAAGATCATAAATCAGTGTACTGGGTTGTAATTCTGTCATTCACATCCTTCAGGGAATCCAGCCACCATAATGCAAAATCTGAGATCATCATGAATATATTAACTGGGACATAGTGCAACTAGTTTTGCTGTCAATTGGAAATAACTTCTGACTCAATTGGAACACAGCAATTATATTTCAGTCTACTCTTTGGCATGGTGCCATGCCTGTTCCAACCTCCAAGACACCCATAGGCAGGGGAGTAATCATTTTGAAACTCATAGTTTATAACAAAATACAGGAGGAGTTGTCCCTTAGGATCTCAGCATGCGCGCTGTTTTCACTGCAGTCATCCGCCTACAGGAGGTCTGCCCTGAAGCACGCTTCGAGCAGGGTACTTGGATTAGATAATCTGCTTAGGTCCCTTCCAACTTGGATGCACTCTGTGATTTTGTGAGGTGTGGGCTGTTGTCATGTACTGAGCTGAGTCAGGGCTGAGCTGTACTGCACTGCCCTGGCATCAGTCACTGCCACTGACCAGCTGATTCTTCAATCACCACCATGTTCTTCTCCACTCTCATTTCTCTTCCAAAAATACTTCTGAGAGCCCCCTGGCCTTCTGAGGGACTTCACAGATGGGTTAACTTATTTTGCTTTGACACTGGAACAAAGAAACCTTCCCTGACAAGATCAGTAAAGCTGTGTGGCAGTGGCTGCTGGTATCAAAGCTTGTTCATTCTGTTTCATGAATAGTTCCTCTGGGAAATATAAACCAGAGGAATTTGTGTTGAGCTCTGTGCTTCAGGTCTATTTCATTTTTTCCCACATTTACAAACAAATAGGATAATTTGTTAGGCCTTCATTGTTTTTCTTCTGCGAGTATCCCACTGTGTCCTGCGCAGACACACAGAGCTGGTCCCCTGGGTAGGTCCCATCAGCTGCAAGGAAATGCACCCAAGGTACCTCTTCCCCAAACTCCACAGCTCTGATAATCATTACAAACCAGGTCACCCTACAGCTTGAAAAATATTAGCAGGTTTGGTTATCTCTGCAACTTCATACTAAACTAAATCAATAAAAATGCTGACATAAATTATATTTTCCCCTTCCCAGAGGGAAATTGTTGTTCAAAAATCCTGCTGTGGCTATATTTCATATTTTTAAGGTGGCTAGAAAATACTTTTCACAATAATCACAAAAATAGAAGATAATAATATTTTGGCTTGTGAAATGGGAGAAGAGTGATATTTCTAATTACAAGATCTAAAAACAGGGATGAAGAAAAATTTTAGACAACAATGATTAACTTTTTGCAAATGAAGCTTGAATTTTCTGCAACATTGCTCAAGGAAAAGCAATTCTTCTTCCATTAATGCTTCTGAATTAATTAAAAAATTCACTTCTTGGCAAAAAACTAAAGATTTCATGAATTGCATTAATGAAGTAAACAACAATGCATATAAAAGAAGCTAACTTTTTTAATCAGTTCCCCAATGTTTAAAAAAAAAAAAAGAAGTGCCAAGTGAAGGTTGAAAATAAATATCAAGATAATATTGATGCAGAGAAAGGATGAAAAGATGTATTCAAATATTTGGATACAAAGCATGTACCTTGTAAAAACATGAAAGCACAAACTGAATTTTCATTGGCAGGAGTACGAACTACTGCATAATTAAAAATGTTGCTTTCACCTATGAATTCTTTATGAAGAGATGAAAATTTCTGGTTTAGCATAGGAATTATTAATATTGTTATCATAAACCAATATTTTTCAATATTTTTCCTACTAAATATTTTATTCTGCTTTTTCAAAATCTTATATTTTAAGAAGAGACACACTGTTCAAAGGAACACGAGAACTGAGGAGGCTCGGTCCTATAGCTGCAGCGTATTTATGTAATTGTAACATTCAGTAAGCAATTCATGTTACCTGAAAAGTTGAAGAAAGTGCTTCCCAAGACATAACACTTGGCCTCATTACTCCTATTGTTTCCAATAGTTACAGATATTTATAGATACATATATCTATATATAGTATATATAGATATATATAGCTATATATATATATCTTGACTCTAAGCAAAGGTAATTAGTTCATTTAGCCTAAAATATTTAACATATTAAACCTATGTATTCCCTATACTTCATCAAGTGTGAAGATGGGGAAGGCTGAGCATTTAGGAAGTCATGGTATGAACCAGCTGGAAACAGTAGTTGTGTTCTGCAGAGGACAATATGATCTAATGTTGAATATTTAGAATTATTAGACATATAATTTTTTTGACTCATAAAGAATTTGGAATAATCACAAGGCAAGCACAATTAATTTTTTAATTGGCATGGTTCCTTGTGTCTTTTTTCTGATCCAAGAATAATTTTCACTCCAAGGCTTTCTTTTTTTACTCCTTTTTTCCTCAAAGCAACACAGCCCTACATCTTCATCAGCTCTAGCTATGAGAACCTTTTGGTTTTAAGTTGTTTTGCTGTATGTGTTAAAATTATTATTATTTGTCTCATTAACTTATCTTTAAAACAAATGATGAATGTAAAACCTCTGTAAAATATCTGCACATTAAATTCACCTGCTATAAGCTAAAAACCCACACCCATAGCACAGACACACCAACAAGGTAGAGTTTTTACTGTATTACCGTTGAATTTAACTTTATTAGTGGCAAATAAAACCCTTTTTAACAAGTAAAGATCAATGCTTAGCCAAGTAACCATCCCTGCACAGTAAAAGTGAAACGCCCCAAATAGGTGGGAACCTAACAGTGTTTTTCAGAGAAAAAAAGCCTGTGGGAAATAGTTAAGTAATTGGAAGCAACTTAAAGAAGATAAGCATTTTAGGGTATCATTTCTTTTCAGCCATGGAATTCAACACAAAGTATTTACTGGACCCCTCGCAAATTGAGGAAATGCTGAAATTGGGCTGGGTATTTGGGACCTGGCACTGTGGAGACCTAAAGATGAGGTAGCTCTTAGGGGCTGCTACAGGCAAGTGCTGCTCAATTTTCATCTGAAAGAGCTAATAAACATTTTCTATGGAGAACCCTGTACACAGGGATACCGTAACATTTCCAGAGTTTCTATGCAAAGTCCATTCATCATGGTATTGATTCCTGCCCATGTCTGAAGTGTACCAGAGCAAAGAGCAACCAAAAATGAGCTGCAGCCAGCAGAGAAATCCACACGAACTGCTGCAAGATGCCTCTGTCTGGGAATCTCAGGGAAGACCCAGAATAATTGTTTTGGCAATGACAGAGGCATCTCCTTCCTAGATTTTAGCTTTCCAAAGGCCATTTATTCCTTTCTCCTTTATGACTTCCTGTCTGGGTATGTTGTACAATCAAGAGCAATCACAAGGCCCCCAGGAAAAATTAAAAACAGAATGAGATGTCACTGCCAGCAGAGCAGTTTGTCAAGCCTGCAGATGGATTTTGAGGAGCTCTTGGGAAAGATACTCAAGCAGGGAAAGAAGGTTATTAGCTGGATGAACTAAGCAGCAAAATCCACTCTAAAATGCCATTCTTTTGCCATAAATATCCACCAGAATACATACCCTCAATGCTTTTCTCTTATTTCTGTGTTTTATTTATGATCTCCAGCCTGCATAGATCATCCTTTCACCATGAGAAGCAATTCTGAAAGGAAGGCTAAGACAAAGCAAATCTGTGTGACTGTCCCACAGAGTATTCTTCACTGTGAGCAGAGAGTCAGGACTGTGAGGACCACAGAGCTGCCTGTGCCCATTTTGGACTTCTTCCTCCAATCCATGAGTCTCCTGTCAGGGTGCAGCACGGCCAGAGCAGGTACAAAAGGAGCCCGTGGGACAGATTGGAGCAAGGACCCTCCCTGGCAGCCTGGTCTCTCTGTGAGGAGCAGAGCTGAGCCAGGGATGGTGATGGGGTACACCAAGAACCACTCCCACGTATCAGTGCATACAAGAGTTCAACCCAGGATTTCTCCAAAGTACTTCTACAAAGTACTTTAGCATTCAACACAAATGACCATATACTACCCAGAGAGCAGAAATGCATTTGGAGGGAAAAAAAGGAAGCAGGAAGAAAGACACTCTCAGTAACTCTGGTGTCCTGCTCACTGCCCTGTCCCTGAGTTTTAATGGCCTTGCAGCAGTGAGAGGGCAGTGGGTCAGGGGCTGGTGGGGAGGAGGCTCTCACACTAAACTGTGCACTGCAACAGCTGAGCCAAGTGAGCCCTGACACAGCAGGACTGCCCAAAAGCACTGCTGGCTGCTGGGAGACATCTGACATAGCTTGTACAGGGTGAATTATAAATGGAGGAGAGGAAGCCTGTGACAAAGAGCCTGTTGCAAGGGGAGAAACACGTGAAGATGCTGCTGTCAGTGTTGTGGTAGAGGAGTGATTCACCTGGCAATCATTCAGATATACTGCTGCTGCTTTCATCTCCTGATAAAGTGTCCTGTGTTTCCTTTTAGAACTGAGAGCTTATGAATAGAAATGTGTTGTCTATTAATGTAAGGTGCACAGTAAACATAGTTCAGTGAATTCAGAAACACCATGTAGAAGGATCAAGCAAGTTATACAGTTATATTTTTAATAAGTATCTCAGCTATTTAAGCCCAACTCATATTGCTGTCTATCACATCTCACAGCAGGCTCCGGGTAACTTGTTGAAAAAAAACGGTTTTGCTGAAAGCCTTTCAGAATATCTAGAGGAGCAGTGATGCCATGGCCCAGTGAGCTGTATATCCACTACTTGTGGAAGGTAGAGGACTACAGCTGACTGGACTTTCTCTACAGAGGGATCAGAGAGTGCATTCAGACCACACAAACCACTAGAACATGGCTTCACAATAGCAGAAAGTTCAGTACATGCCACTGGCCAAGTCCGGTCTCTGAGTTTCATCCCCCCTGCCTAAAATACTGAATAGATGCAGAAGTTACAGCTACTGAATTAAGGGCAGAGATTTAATTTTGGCACAGGATAGGCTCATTAAGTATATTTCACCCATGTTTCTAACATTGTTAATCTTTTTTAAAGTGCTGTGAAATTTGAAGGCACACATAAAAATAAAATTCCACTGAAAACACATCCATTAACACAGACCACAATGACATCTCTAAAGATTTTGCATCATTTCAGCAGTACTGTTTATTACATGTGTATACTAGGCAATTTATTTTTCAACCCTAGATAGTTAAGGGATAATGAAACAGGAGTCATCTTTATAAGGTAACAATCCAATTGCAGATCCCAAGTGCAACATCCATAAGGACATGCCTCAATTTCTATCAGTATAATATTAGATGACTGTGAAATGGCATTAATTTCACCTTTCCTTGCTTCTCCCGTTGTGCATGGCACTTTCTCATGCTGAGTTCAGACGCAGAGCTGAGAAACTCAGAAAATACCCAAGGGTCAAGGAATGCTGTGTCAGCTTGGGAACAGAAGGGGTGATATTACTAATGTTTAATGTTTTCTAAATTGTCGACACTGAACAATGTAAAGGGGAATAAAATAACTGATTACATTTTGGCAGAACAGCGATAAACTTAAAGATGAAGGAAACTTAGGAAATTATTTTGAGGATTTGAACACAGCCGGTGACCAGAATGAGATGTGTCAAAGAAAGACTGTGAAGAAAACCACACTGACAGTCTTTGTACAGAAGGACTGGGAATACTTTCTCAGTTTCTTTTTCCGTTGCTGTGAAGTAGTACATTTGATAGGCTAGATTAAGTAATAGCAACCCAAGAGTCGTAATTAGCATCTGTTGATGGTGCTCCCTGGAGACAGCAACCATTTAAGAGTTTAACCAAAGGGTAGAGGCTTTTAAGGTGCTTCAGAAGATCTGTTGGAAACAAGAGAAATGTTGCTTCAGCAGCCTCTGTGATTGCCTGATCTTCCTCATTGCTCTGCTTCCCACACATCCATCTAATGTCCCCAGGGATGTTTTCCTATCCAGATCTGAGCGTTTCAAGTAGACGAGCATGCTATATTATAATGGGGATCTCAGGACTATGTGGATCACAGAACTTTCTGGCAGGATGGATTCAGAAAAAAATACCATTTTATTAATCCCATTTAATACATTTATTACTCCCACTTATTTATGGGAGTATTTATGATGGTAGATGTTGCAGATATACATAACCTTTGGAATGAAAACCCAGATTCAGAGACAGCTATTCCAAGGCAATTGCAGAGAATTTGCATGCTTATCTGCTGTACTCAGCTTCACCTCTGTAGACTGCAAAAGCTATCACCTTAAAATCCAGAATATACCACTATTAGGAGAGCAGGAGGGCAGAATTTTTTGTTACTGTTACGAATGAAGTCATCAACACTTTAGTTGGACTGAAAATAAAGGGATGATTTAGAAAATTCCCTCCAGAGTGATTACTGTGTGTAATCAGTTAGAGCAACACACATTGCTCAGAGCCAAAGGCAGAAGACAAGAAGCTCACCAGCTTCAGGAGATGAGAAGAAAACAGGCCATGGACTGATGATACAACAATTCAGCATTCAGCCTTGACATCCCAACAAGGTGACTACAGACACCTTGAGTTTCAGTACCATCAATGCAGATTCTGAAATCTCAGAGGCACACTCCCAGATGTGCTAACCCTGCATAATTCCTTTCCATGTCTCAAAATCTCCCATTGTCACTTCACTATCTTTATGTTATATTTATGTTATTTTTTCTTTCCACAGCTTCACCCATTGATTTTCTTTTGGTAGTGAAATTACTATAGATTTCCTTCTGATTTTCTCTTTGCTGCCTACAGTGAGTTTTTGCTTTAGAAAATAATGAATCTGTTGCCCCAGTAAAAGTTACATAATTCTCTATTTACCCATACAGTTTTGCTCACTCTTTTATGTTTCCCTGCTCATCAGTATGCACACCATCTGTGCCTCTACTACACTGTTCTGACATGGCCTCCAGACTTAATGGTTTTAAAGTTTTATTACTTTGCCCTTCAGTCTCATGTTAATAATTTTGCTCACTGTTTTAAAAATCTGCCCTTTCAAACCTTGCTCTTAGCACGTTACCCACAGAGAAACTCAGCCCCCTCACCCCAACATGATATCAAACCTCACTATATGCTATGGTTGGCAGTCAATGGAAACACTGTAATAACTAAACCCCACAGTTATATTCTAGAGGATACAAATTTATTAATTACAGAAGAAAAGGATAGCATGCAAAGAACACTGGGGAAGAGCTATTACCAATGAGTATAGATGAAGAAATGCTTTTAAAATAAACTTGGTCACTTTTTTTAATATAACAATTGAGAGATCTCAGACAGCACTTACAGCTAATGCGTGTGATGCCAGCTGGAAATACATTGCCACAGTTGTGCTAAACCCCTCAGTCTCTAATAATGTGTATTGTGAATTCTGCTAATCGACCCTCAAATTTAAATTAAATTAAATTAAATTAAATGCTCAAATTTAGCTAGGGAGATTTTGGAGACTGGGAAATCTTGCAGGCAGATTTCATGGAACACTTGGACTCAGAAGGGCTGGACAATGCTATTTGCTCAGACCCAGGAATGTTTTGCAGCAAAGCTGGTCACTTTCAGGCTGCAAGAGGAATAAAGGTTTTCCGATTAAGGTACTGAGCAGCAAGATGAAAGCATAAATTCCAGTTCTGCCAGAGGTTGCATGTATATCCCTGGGCAAGTCACATCACCTTTCTGTGATTTGTGTCTGCAGCTACAAAAAGTGAATCATTATTTTTCCATCCTCAAGCATTTCTGAGAGTGAGAGCTCCTTTGGAGTTGGACTTTTCCCAACAGTATGTTTGTAAGAACCTTACACAAGAACATTTTATCTAACTGAGATTTCCAGATGTTCTGTGGAATAGACCATTAAGGTTTCTACTTAATGCATAGTATGAAAAACTGCAAATGATCTTTCAATTTTTCTTTTGTAATGTAAGCTAAGAATAATGTACACTGGGATATTTGGATTTATATATGTTGTTATAAAGGCACAAATGAGAGCACAATCATGACTTAATCATTCTGAAAGATTTTACTATCTAAATCTGATTTTGTTTATTGGTGTTTTCAAGTTTGTGGAACATGAAAAAGAAAACAAAAGATACTTCATTTTGAAACATAATGAACACATTAACATTTATTGTGGAAATATCAAAAAACTTTGCAAGAATACAGACTGCTTCTTTTGTAACCTATCAGTATTCTTGAGAGAGAGCAGAGTGAAGGACTTCCCTGCGAAGTTACTCTCAATGACAACTGAGTTACTTTGCAATGCTTTATTTCATATTAAATATGATTATATCCTATTATCTCCTACAAAATCCTCTTCATTGTTTTCGTTAAAACAACTAAGTCCTTTCCATGTCAAAAACCAGATATAATTAAAAAAATTTATGCCATATTCATCCAATTCCATCTGTTCAATTTTCATTATCACAGTTCCAGTGTATTAGTAATTCTTTTCTATCAGAAATAATGAAAACCTAAATTGAAACAGTTGTTATTTGTATGAAAAACATTTGCCAACCCCAGGCCTTCAGCAAAGATTATTTTAAATTCAAATTTAGTTACTTATCAGAACTACAGCAGTTGAGTACAAGGTAAATAAATACATGCATAAAAATTTGGAAGAAACCAATTCCAGGGCGGCTTTATGGCACTGAAAAGACAGCACAATCCTAAATTTTCAAATATCTAAATTAAATTGAGGCTGTATTTCCAAACAGGATGAATGTTGGAAAAATCGTGACACGATCAAAGTAAAGTAGTTTTAAAATCATTACTAATTACAAGTTTGGAAATATACATCCTATGTTTGAAATACACATGGGCCAATACCCAGAAATGAAACAATTAAATACTGTAAAAAATGTATCCAGATCACAATGACAGACGAAATTAACAGTAATAACTAAAGAAGTTTTAGAACATTATCCAGCAAAACCTCTTTACCTTCTTTTTCTTAATCCAGAAATTACTGTTTTCTCATGTAAATTATTTACCTAAATTATTAATCAAAAGGAAACTGTATCAAAACTTCTTCATTTAATGAGTTTATAAAGCAGTTTTCCAAATGAGGTACTTTTAACCTAGGGGAAGTCATCATTTATTGTTGCAGCGGTGGTGAAACACACAACATGTTCTGTTCCTTTCCAGTTTGGATTTTTCCTTCAGGCTCTTCCATGAGGTTTGCAATCTTAGACTTACATATAGAAGCATATGTAGAGATTTTTATTCAAAACAGTGTGATGATATATTGATTTTGTTCTAGTCATCTGTTAAGATCTGATTATTAGGGTCCTTTAGAAATTCCTCTGCCCGAATTAAGGTGCAAATGAGACCATATGCCAGTCAATAGTTTGAGTTTTACTTGATGGTAAATATGAGACACAGAGAGAGAGAGAGAAAGAAAAAAAGAAGTAGAAAAATAGGTGGGGGGGACAGAAAGAGAGTGAAGGAAGATATCACCACTCTGGGGATCCCAACGATGTTCCACTGATCCTCTCCAGCTGGTCTTCTTGGTGGTGAAGGTCCCCCCAGGAAGCACAGAGTCCCATGGGTTTATACACCCTCGAGCCAGGTCCAGGCATGTCCCCCTGGGGGAGGGGGGCAGTCTCTCACAGCAGACTCTGGGTCTGTTGCATCCAGTGGTGCAAAGCCTCTGGGGAGCACTTTGGGGGGTCTTCGATGGATTCTGACTCCCCCCTGGCTGTCTCATGTGAAAGTCCCATGGATGTGCCCTGTGGGGTTGGGGGTTCCACAGCTGGGCCAGTTTGTGTAATCAGAGGATGGGTGTTTATTGCCTCTCACCAGAGGTTACACCACACACCCAAAACCTCCTCCTCCCCCCTCGGTTGGGGGCAGTCTGTGTAAACCTGGCTTCTGTGAGCTGTGCTCTCCCCCCACCCCAAACTCAGCCGGGGATGATTGAACAATGGGTTTCCCTTTATCTAATCAGCAGTTTGACTTTCAGTCCAAAGTCCCACTCTTCAGGGAGGCTTCTTTGGTTGTAGCTTCTTTATAATGAGCAAAACTTTATCAATGTTTGAGGCAATAACTATTTTCAGTCTCTGACACCATACCTCCCATTTCAGCAGCTCTACTGAAACTTAACTTTAGCATGCATTAAAATTTCACTTTTGCTGTTTGCTGAACATTGAAATTCTTGCTCATCTCCTTAAGCTTTTCTCTTTCAAACTAATGAGAATTCTCACTTTGACTATCAGCCAAATGGCATGCTTTTAGGGCACTTTTGGGACCTAAGTTTCTGAGACAATCAGGTTTTCCAATGGGCATGATAAAATACATTATTTTTTTAATGGTGTATGTGCAAGCAAGCGCCAGCCTGACAGCTACAGATAGAACCAGCTGTTCTTGAAAGTGAATCTGGATCTGGTCAGGTGAGAAACACATCGGCTTTTGTGGAATAACAGCCTGTATAGCTCAGCCCTACACCACGAGCAGCTCTACCCAGATCCTAGCTAACTATAATCCATTTGTTGAGCACTGCCTGAACTATAGTTCCTTTCAAATGGACAATAATATTTGTTGATTTTTCATTTCTCTCAACTGTGTTTTCTGAAATGACTGCAAGCTGCCAGCATGGTACTCTGCCACTAAATTAGATTAAATGTTCCCCCTGCTTTTTTAAGGACCTGAATCTTGGAAAATATCAGTCTGGTGTCCCACCCACATACTCTCATCCCATTTCCCTCGTCCACACAGCATATGCTTCAGGTCGGGCTGGCTCCAGTGAGCAGCCAAACAGGAATGTGTCTCTGGAATGAATGTCTTCATCAGCAGTGGAATGGTTAGTACATCACAATGCCATGCAGAGCAGTTGCAAATACTATAGTCTAGATTTCCATGAAGACATAACACATTGTCACATACAGCTGGGCCTTTCTAAGGGTTGGGCAGTGTAACTGAAGGACTGTTAAATGCTCCTGAGATTAAAGTTACAATTTATTCCCTAATGAGGTTACACAAATTCTCTGAGCTGCAGGACTGACCATACAGTTGCACCTTTTTGTAAGGGGCCTATTTAAGTGATGTTGTTTAGGGCATGACTCCAGTGAAATATAGACAATGTGGAAGTCTCCATGTGCATTAGTTCTCAAAAATAATTTTAAAAAACCAAACCAAACAAACAAAAAAACAAACCCAAAAGCAAAAGTACATAAAATGTGTAAGAAGGCAATGATTTTTATGAAAACACAATCGATTTTTATGAAAATGCAAATTCATAAAGCTTAGCCAGACTTCAGCATGTCTTGCTGGTTTTGTTTCTCTAAAATATAAAACACAGTCATTCTTCTGATCACAGACATGCAATGAAGTCTCCTGGAGCCTGTCACTAGAACCAACAGTTTTGGGGGTAAAGCTGTGATTCATCCTTCTTACCATACTTGTTCTTGGAATACCAGAAAAAGAAATCCCTGAAGTCTCTTTTACTAACTTTCCTGCAATTTACATGAAGTGAAGAAGAATTTAGCCCATGTCCTTTGCAATGGCACAATGGCACTCTCCCATGTGACAGGTCAGATCTCCTGCTCTGGATGGGCTCTGTTACACTCCAGGATACTGTAAGTATACCATTGTTCCCCTATGGTAGTACAAACCAAGATTACAAGTGGAAGAGATGTGAACCCACCTTTCTTTCCTACCCTATAGAGACAGAATTAATTAGCCGTAACCAGCAGTTTGTCCAAATGTCCTCTTAGGTTTAGGTTACGAAGTTTGTGGTGAAAGGCATGTCCTGATGTTGGTGTCCAACAATAACACCAGGCTTCTAATTGTGGTGATCTGCCTACCCACTGCTTTTCTGATCCCATATACCCCCCTCCCTCTTTCCTCTGCCCTGGTCCTGGCCACTCCCTCGGTTCCTCCCTACTGGTTCCTGTACCCCAACTCCACCCATGTACCACCCCTGGGCCCCTGACAAAACCCTCCCGCACTGGATCCTGAGGTCTCTCTGCCTCTGAGGGCTGCTGGGACAAGATGTGATTAAAAGTTTTCTTAAACCCTCATGGGAGACCCTTCCCTGCCTCCTTTGCTATCACTCGTTGTGGCACTGCTAGCTGCCGGAGCGAGATCGCGGGATCATCCGAAATGGACTATGGGAGGGCGACCATGGTCGCACTGCCCTAAGCAGCCCCGCTGAGCTCTCAGGAAAGCTGCAGCCTGCTAAACTAAATCTAGCAACTACAACGCCTAATTACCACAGCTGTCCTCATTAAGTCTTCCCAAATTCTTCTGGATTATAGGAAACTGCTCAAGAAGCATTAGAAGCAATCCCCTGGTCTTCAGAGCCTTTTTGCTGTGGGCCCTGTTAGTGCTGATGGTCAGACACCTTGCTGGTTCTTGGTGTGGCTCTAAAACACATCTACCAGTTTTGAAATATAGTGCAGCTTTCTGAAAATGCCTGCCCAAGGACAAAATAAGGTCATACAAAATCAGATTATCAAAGCTTTACTTTTATATAGCATTTATTTTTCAGTAAGAACCTCTCTGAAAAATTACTGTTTCTCAGATTGAAGAATCTTGAAAGATACTTTCAACATAAATGAGAGCTGCTTTCTCATTGCCAGAGATGCAGTTTTCTCTACTGACATTAACTGGCTTTTGTTACCCAAGAATTTGGTCTCTTCCCCTTGAATGTCATCTGCAGCCTTCTTAATTCAGAAATTTCTTTTCTTTCCAAGACTATTTGTGTAACTCAGAATAATTACAAATCCAGCAGTATTCATGAGATCATGTTAGTTTTTGAATTATTCTGCCAGGACACCAAACAAAAATTGTGTATGAAATGATATATTTACTTTTAAATAGTTTGATTGTTCAAACTACTTATTAGACTCATTAACATAACTTAATTATGCTGACACAGAGCACAGTGCTCCAGTACTTGTAAAAGTGACTAATTAGGTATGTAATACCTTGATAAACCTTCAAAACACTCTTAAAATGGGTATTAAAAATGAAGTTCCATGTTCATTTTTCCTTTATTTCACAGGATTTGTATGGTGGGCTTCCTGACTAAACAAAACCCAGGAACAAATTAGAGAAAATGGTAAAAAATAATAAATAGTTTAGCAGGCATAATCTAAAATGTGACAGGAAAGGAGTGCAACCTGTACAGCTAAGAGAAGAATGGCAGAGAGCAGATATGGTAAGTGTGTCTAACTACTTCAGGAGAAGTAACATAAAATATGGGGAGGAAGTATTTCAAGTTATAAGAGCAATAAAATAAGAATCAGTGGCTGAAACTCGAAGAAAGAAAATTAATTTAGGCTACGCACAAGGAATAAAAATGCTAAAAACAAGGACTATTAGACAACAGAAAGTTCTACCAAGAGGGGTAACTGGGGGGGACTACCATTAGGAATACTCCAGAGCAGACTAGAAAAAACATAAAACATACACAGGTTCTATATTGAGAGTATATCCTGGCCTAGTGCAGAGTGATAGTAACCTTTCCTAAGCTATTATCTAACTGATTGTCACAAAAAAAAAAAAAAAATGAGGTGCAGATGAAGGCGTTTTAGTTGAGCTCTGATTTAGCAAGTTCCAGAGAGTGATTTCCCAAGTTGAATTCCTCCCAGAGAGCCTGAGGAGGGAAATGAAGACTGACAAAGCTAAGCATGGAAACCTGACAGAGAATGTCAGACAGAAATGAGAAGAAACAAAATTCAGAAGAAGCAAATATATCTTCCATAGCCATATGCTTCAGTCAGTCACTCCTCCTGCAGACACGGCCTCGTGAGCAGACACCTGTTCGGATCCTCAGGAGTGCACACAGACACATGGATGTGTGCCCCAGTGTACAGGCCTGCAGAACTGCAGCCCAACAGCCTCACAACTGCAACAAAGCCCTCAGCAGTGCTTCCAAATGTGCATTAATTACTGGATGTGTACTTAGCGAAGGCAAGCTGTAATTCCACTTAATTTCTATTTTTTTAGCCAAAATCGCCCTGGCACTGAGCAGAGGGTATTAAGTGCTTTTCTCGGGTGTTGAGTATACAGTAGCTCTATTATGAGCCCATGATAATTCATGAGCAGTTTTACTCCTCATCTTAATCTGTGATCTAATTTGGGATCTAATTTTCTTCCATCCTTATCCCATCTCCCCCTACATTATCCTCCAAATAACATACGCTCTCAGAATACCAGAATAGAAATAGAAGTCTATAAATCTTTCAGAAGCATTTATAGAGCTGCTCTGCACTGTGGCATGCATTCAACTGACAGCTGCTGCATGCCTTTGTGTTCTCATTCATTAGACATGGCTGTCTGGATTACCTCGGCATAGTGGAATTCTTCGTATCCTAATTATCCTTCTGCTCTTTCACTTGCTTCACAAGGTAGATGCTTTGTAGGTATATTAGGAAGAATGTCTGAAGTATTGCTCTGGTTAACCAGCAAAACATCAAATGTTCTGCTGAATCTTCTCACAGTTAAAAAAAATCTGAGCAGTAGGTTGGGGTGGGTCAGTTTGTTTAGGAAAGGAGTTAATAATAGACACTCAGAGGCACAATTAAAGTAAGTGAAATAATGGCCTTCCTTTGACCTCATTATTTAAAGAATTTTAGGTATTTTCTAAAAAAGAAAAAAAAAAGGAGCAAGGTCAACCAGGCAGCATAAAAGGGCTGTGGTCCTAAGCTCAGAGGGAAAATAGCTTTGTTAGCTTAACAATGCTGAGCTGTCAGCTGTGCCACAAGTTTCAAAAGTATTGATGAAAATGTAGTTTTGAGAAGACCACCTCCGTATAAACTTAAGTGCTTTGCTTTTATCTAAATACCAAGGACATCACTATATCATTTCTGGTAGCAAATGAGAGATATAAGTCATCCAAAAAAAGGATCAGAGATGTGTTGGACAGGAATAGCTGGTGCACTGCATTTTTAATTTCTCCAATTTACTAATTAAAAATCCTCCTTGGACAAAATGTCAGTTACTAATATTAAAATAAGACAGTGTTTCTCAAGTGGTGGTTTATAAGAACATCCACATCATGCCATCTGATTTTTATAGTTCCAGGTCTACTCAGGATCTTATTAACAATATATGTTGTATTTATTAGCATATAATACAATAATTATGTTTTCAGCCTTAAAGAATTGTGACTTCTGCAGCAAAGCAAGTGAAAGAGCAGTTTCTCTTTGCTGCATGCTAATGGGCAGCATTTCCTGCATTGCATATCTTCAGGGCCTGCTGGCCTTGAGACTGACTGCATCTATGTCCCAAGGGATGATAAAAGGTGTATAACTGTGGCAGTGGGCTCTCAAATGGAAGAATGACAGTGATATCCTCCCTCAGTACATTGAGCAAAGATTAAAGCTGATGCTTGTTATAGTTTTTAAAGTAAAAATACCACCTGACCCTCTTCTCTCGAAGTCTGCCTTTTGCCTCATTAAGGCTTCATTTAGGTGCTTGGATTAGATTTAGTATTAGATTAGTATTTTCACAAAAAAAGGTTTCTAAGTTGTGTCAGGGAAGGATGAGTCTGAGCTGCACTTTGTAAGTCAGCCATTCCTAGGAAATGAGTTTAACTCTGTTGAAATTTGTATATGTCGCTGTATATACATTTATGTTCATGCTTTCATGGACCATCTTTGTATAGGAGGAGGTGCTGGAGTACTAACAGTGGCCACATCTTTCTCACAGTCCAAATTTAAGCTAGATGCGCTTTTTTCTCACTTGTCACAAGTGGTACCATTTTCTTTAAATGCTTACAGATTAGGATGTCTCTCCATTACACCATGCAGGCTAGAAGGCAGAGGCCAGTAGCAATAAAAACCAAGACTCTTATTAAATACGGTGGGTGAGCAATGCAGATTCACAGCAGCTCAGGGCACTTCATACTCACAACTGTGATTTAACAGAGAATTGGCAGAAAGGAGATGAGACTTAGACATTGGGTGGAAAAGGATTTAGTCATGCATGTGGTTAACTGCTGAGTGACAGAGCAGGGAAGGCACTCGCCCCAGCAAACAGCTGAGTCTGTACAAACCCTGTACGGATACCTTTAGGGTGTTTTTTCAGCCACTGAAACAGTAGGGCTCAAAGGGGGATGTGCAGACCAGGGAATGACTGTGGGATGTGCATGGCCAATCACAGGATGACAGTTGGACTGCATGCTCAGCAAACTACTCTGTAAAAATTTTATTAAAAAATACATGACCAATAAAAAAAAGTCAAGGTGTTTCTTTTTTACTGTAGAAACAGGGAATATATATTAAAATCTAAGGCACCAGTCCCTCTATCTTTTACCAGAATACTGAATCTACCAGGCTTTATAAGAACAGAAATGGCTTCTCTTAAGACCCGTGGTTTCTGCAGTGAAAATAGTGCATCTTCAGATGTTAATTCATGCATTAGTTGTAGATTATTTTAGCATTTCCCCTTCTGCAGTTGCCAAACCCTCTGGCCAAAAGCACTGAGACATCAAAGGTCATTTGGGCCAATGATTACTTTTGTCAGCTGGGTTGTTTCTTTCACTTGGTTAATTAATCATGCTCTGCATACTTCTCAGCCTCAGCCTGTCTCAGGGAAACAGTATGTGTCATTATTGGTACTGGGTTTATTAAAGGCATAGCAAAGGAAGTAATTTGCAGATAACACAAAATTACAACTACAGAGGATAATGTCACAATGTTGGACATTGCATAATTGACTGAATGGATCATGGAAATATTTTGCTTTTCTTGCAACTCAGATATTACCTAGTGGGGTATGCAGAAGGACAGGTAGATAAATCTAGAAGTCAGGTAGTTTAAATCATTCAACCTTGTCAGATTGTAATTTGATTTATAATAATTTTACAAAATTGTCCTCTTACTATGGAGTACAGTTGACTTTCATATCATAACTTAAGATAGGAAAGAAAGATATTTTGAAACGTGAAAGAGTGAAAATCCCAAGATATTGAGGACTATGGGCAGAATGTCTAAAATTATGACAGTATTTTTGAGATATACATATTCTTGTGAGAAAATACACATCTTGGGGCAGATTTTATATAGCATACTTCAAAATTTGCAATTGCAATTACAAGTTGTCTATTTTTATTTCACATTAGGAGTCAGTCTAAGCATAGCTTAGCATTTCTCTACTCCCGTGAATGAAAAAAGCTGTGGACAATAAAACCAAATAAATAAACACAAATAAATACAGAAAGTAACTCCTGTTAAAAGCTTGCAAATTAGATTTATAAATTGAAAAAAGGACATAAAGGAATGAGGTACCTAACATCTAACTGTGGATAGTAAGCTCAGTTTTTAATAACTTGTCTTTCCTTTAACTATGGAGGTCTTTATTTTGGAAGTCTGACATAAGCTGTGTATAGAATACTGTTTGTATTTTGGCAAACAAAGATTGGAAAGATTAAAGGACATCTTTAAGTTTATATTTGTGTGAGATCTAAAAACTTAATTTCCTACTTTCATTTCTAGTTCTTTATCTACAAAGCTACATTCTTCTTTCCATGGGACAGAACCAGTAGCGTTAGAGTTGTGTTCAGAAATGTGTCTTCCAAAATCAAAGAAAATGTTAAAAGATGTGCAAGTAAAATTAATCAGAATTTAATTAATAGACATAGGGGAGGTGGAAACTTCTACTGTTAAACTTGTCCAGTGTTTCCCGTAAGGAGGGACTTTTTCAGGAGCTTGTAGTATTTTGTCATAATTTGATCTATTCCACATAAGGCAAACACATTGTTTAGCAAATGTTAAAAAATATGCAAATATTTTATTTGAAATGCTGTGTCTGTGCTGTGGTTTCATATTTGGCAATATCAGGAGTGGCCTTCTCATGAAAATACACTGACATCTGGACTAACATCAGCTTTTGAAAACAAGAATTACTTAGATTGTTCAGCTGGAAATAACTTCTTCCCCTCTCAACTCATACAGGTGGGAAGTGAGTGCACCATCTCTGCAGGAAGAGAAGTAGCTTGCAGCAAAGGGCTAAGAGGACTTGAGAACATCTTTCCTGCAGGGACTGTTCCTAGGAATGCTGGAATTAATTCGGGTAATGAAATTGAATGTGGAAAGTTTGTCCTCTTCTCTCTCTCTCAAACTTTGTGAGAGTGATTTTAAAACCTGCACTTTCTTGCAAAGTTAAATGCAGAATGGCCTCATGCAGGAAGGAGGGAGACACCCAACACAGCACCAGGGAATGATCCCCTGTGAAGTGAAACTGTGGGGAGGCATCTCAGGAGACAGGACTGAGGAGGAAAATTTTGAAGACGGGAGAGGTGATGATACCAGAGAGAAACAAGCAGAAGAAGACGTACCCAGCAGAACATATGCCCAGAGCTTGGAACAGAAAACAGGACTCCAGTTTTAGGTTTCTCTGCTATCAGCCAATAACTGTGAAACCTGCTGTAGAGCATCTTGCCCCTAGCTGAGCTTTGCTGAGGAAGGGATAACTATTCTATCCAAAATTCTGTCAGCTCAGAGGGCCTAGGTGTCTGGAACAGAGGCACAGACTGCAGTAGCTGGATGATTGTTTTTCTGTTTTGCTTCTTTTTATAACTTTGACAGTTTCAACTCAAGAAGCTTAAAAATGCAAAAGATCATTGTTAATGAATGGGTAAGAATTAGGTACCATGTATGTTTTATTTTTCTACTGCAAGCTGTGGATGTTGCAGATATGGTTATCTTTATTTACATGTTGCACACACATTTACATTTCATTTTTTTTCCAAAGGAACCCAACTGCAACTGCAACTAACAGCAATAGATGATTCTTTAACTGAATCAATTATTTTATAGATATATTTATGTATTTATGTGTCCTCTGTGTGCATTTTTATGTATTTATATATTATATATTTATATTTTCTGTTTAACAGTGTCCTTGTGTCTTTTTTTACTGCGCATTATTAATTCCCCATTATGAAAATAAAGCATTATTAACTTCCTCACAGGGTTTACTACAGCTATCTGCATTAATGCATCTCAGTGCTTGACAGTTATTTTGGTCACATCATCACAGTGGTGGCTGAAATGAGAAGGAACCAAATCCCATTCCACAGAAAGCTCTGGAATGATTTATGCCAAAAAATTGCCAATAATTTTCACTATGTCTTTGACTTTGACTTGGAAGTTTTGATAATCTATTTCTATATGGTGTGTAATGCACTCACAGCAGTTGCAAAGATATATATCCAGAGTCGAGCTGAATTGGTGGTTTGCTTCTGCAAAGCAATAGAGCCAAGATGGGTCTACTTTGCCACAGGGACAGAAGAAGCCAGAGGCAGAGGCAGAACTATGGGGGTGGCATCCAAGGAGGGCTGAGAGAAAAACATTTTCCTTCCTGAAAGTGTCAGAATCAAGTGGATTCTGGAGAACCAGGTTTGCTGCTCCTGTTGCAGCCAGAGGTAGGGCAAAAGATACAGAAATAACTGATAGTTCCAAGAGGAGTTTTACTCCTTCACAGCTGCACTTACTGCCCTACATCCACAGAGTTTCTCACCTTGACCACAGCAGAGCAATCAGTGGGGCACGGCCACTTTGCAATTTTCCTTTTCCCTACTTTTACTCTGCTGATGTGATCTACTGCCTTTTTTCTGCATGCTTGAAGCCAACCCTAAATACATCACTTACCAAACAATGTTCTGTGTGTGTCATAGTTTGTCAAGTCCTCTGACAACTTTCTTTTCCTAAGTATTAAAACCTATTCATTTTAAAAGTGAATTAGCACTTGGCTTTGTTAGTGCATCAACAATTCAAGCTTTTCTCTTGTAATATTAGCTCATACAACAGGTGTTCCAAATACCTCAGTCCAATTGTTCCATTTAAATACAGCAGTAATTGTCAATCAGCTTTCATTATCTGAAGTGCTTACTTTTGAGCCCTGATAAATATTTTCCTTCTCCTTCTTGCTTAAAAAGTTCAGTTTGGAACATCATATAAATTGGTTTGTTGTTTTTCTGTTTTTAAATAATCCATTTAAAAGCCTTTTTGCCCAGAGATAAATGCTATTCAAAACCACAGGGGCAGCTATAGAGAAAAAGCTGTCAGAGATACAAAGAAAACTGTTCATTTACCTTATATAAAGACATGAAATGGAAAAGTCAAGAGAGAGTAGTAAGGAAAGGTCAAGGAAACTTCAGAGGAGTCAGATTTGAATGAGCCAGAGGGAAATGAGGTGGGGTAGGTGAGACTAGGACAACTTTTCAAAGGAGAATGCATAGAGACTGTCTTCATAAGTCTAACAGACATAATTTTATTCAGATAAGTATCTGTCCCTTATACGTATAGGCCACTGGCTTTTTCCAAGAATGCCTTGAGCACAGGATATTAATTTTTTTTTTCTCCTCAAAGTAACACATTTGGAATGGTGAATTCTGTAGAGACAATAGAACAAAGAATCCTCATCTAAAACTCATTTTAGCATATTTGAGTTTAAATCAGCAAGACTCACAGTTGGGGTAGATAGCAAAATAACACTTCTATCATTCTGGTAAATTTACAGAGATCATTCAAATAGGAACATTAAAGAAAATGGTGAGCTTGTTTGTTCATGGAGAGGGGAAATGGCAGCCATCATTAAGCAAACAAAAAGAAAAAAAGGGAATCAAGCAGCAAGCAGAAAAAGCGTAGCCAGAGTGTGAGGAGAAAAGGCAAAGGATGGAACTATTTAGCAGTTCCTCAGGAATATGTTAGATTCGATCTGCTTTGAGCTTTAGTCTGCTCGTTGACTTCAATTATAGTTGTATCTAGCTAAGATGTGGGCAAATTAACCATTAGAGTTTCTGTCTTTAACAGGAGACATGCCTCCCAATTAGCTAGCAGTTTATAATTTACTGGACTTGAAACAGATGCAACAAGTCAAGAATTTGGGCTTCCCCTTCTTCTGTGTACCTGAAGGAGCAGAAACAATGATGGATTTTCCCAGACATGGCAAACTCCTTGTGATATGCAACATGGAAAAGTGGCTACAGCCTACTCAGTACTAAGTATTGGTACACGGGGAGCAAAAAGAGTACACACCTTTCCAGCTGTGTGTCCTTATCAAATAGGTTGTCTCTCACTGCCTTGTTAGGAGCCCTTAAATGCTACTATTCATATTAAACCCTTGAGATCTGCCCTGGTGTAGAAATCCCTTGCTGGCATCCTGTCTCATGCATGCTCACGGAGGGCAGGCAGGCTTTGCAGTTCTGTCTGTGCAGCGTTAGGAGCTGTACCTACAGCAGCAATCTTCAGTCCTATTTTTTAAGCTTTGCTCCAGACAGATACCTGCAGAGCCTTCTGTAGAGTTGAGTGCATGCCTAGCACAAATTGAATGCTGCAAGATTTTTACAGCCAGTCTCCAAAGAGTTCTGCTAAGCATGTAAGAACATGGTTTTTGAAAGGCTTTATAAGCTGGTCAAATCAGTGTAAACAATCAAGCAGAAGCAATGGCCACCTTCATGTCCTTGAGATTAGTCCCCTGAGAAAATTGAAATCCATTGCCTAAAAAAACAAAGACAATAATGCTCTTCAAAGAAACAATAGGAGATGCTGTAACTTAGGCAAACCATCTCTTTTTCTAACTTTAGTCTGGAAAACATTATGAAATGTTAGCTGCAAGCATTACTGCTCTCTCTGCAGATAGATAAAAGGAGAGCATGCAGTCACCAAATTACTACAGCATGCTGCTTCCCTTGCCACAGTCTGGTGTTAAATTCTACCCAGCATTGTTTACTGAGGGGCCACACTGCAGGGAACAGAGAGGAAAACTCTTCCTTGTTCAATTTACTTTCTAGCTTTGTATCTGCAGTGAAAGCCTTATCAAATATAAGCTGCTGCCTGAAGTAGGACACGTTTGTTTATTTTCTCTGTGTGTGTGTGTGTGTGTGTGTGTTTAAATGTATTCCTTAATCAATTAACCTGTTTGCTTATCAATTGAAAGATATTTTTTTTCTTAGAGAAACATCCAGGTCTTCATGCTATTGCAAGGTCTGTAAGTTTTATAAGTGGCTTTTTTTTTCTAGAAACAAAGAAACTCCACACTAAATTGGACAGAAAGCAAGGGCTTTAGTCCACTGAACCAGGAAGAGCAATTTTATTAAACTGTATGAGCAGTCTGGTGCAAAAGGTAAGTGAAACATGACCCATCCCAATCTTTAACAGTTTAACAGGATTTTCATTGCTAATATTGCATTGAAGAAGAGCTCATTTTTCTGTTTGTGGCTCAGGATGCACAAAGTAAACATGTCCCTAGGAGAAAAAATAATGTCTTCAGTGCAAACTGTGAGTCACGGCTTGCTTGAGAAGAAAACTAGTGAGGGAGCAGTGCCATCTACAGGCTATATCCCTGTATCCCTCAACAGGGATGGTTATGGTCCTCTTCTGCAGACGCAGACATGAATAATTAAAGCAGGGTCTCTCAGCAATCTGCCATATGTATTTGACTACCTGTTGGGGATACACAGAATAAATTTTGTTCTCCATTATTTCCTCTGGTTATGGGCTCTTTCTAGCATGCCCAACAGTCTGACAGCTTTTCTGAAGAAGGGAGAGTACTTTATTTTGGAATTGAAATCTGCAGGGCTGCAATGTGCTCTGAGAGCAAGAGGGTTCAATGCTGAAAGGAAAATACTTCTTTCCATAATACAAATCTATTAAAAAAAAGTCTTCAGGCTTGAGGAGATTTCAGATGAGCAATGTGTATCCATGATGTCCTACCAGAAGATTAAATGTCCCTGGTAGGTACCAAAGCAATGACTATGAAGAACATTAATAAACAAAAAGCACACTGATTTGTTGAATTTACTGCCAGATGTTACCATGGAGCCTGGATTTATATGTGTTCAGAAAGGAGTTAGACCCCTGCACAGATGGGAACAGCTGGTCCTCATATGCTAGGAATAGGACTAATCTAGGGGCCATTTTTGCAAGGAAGTCTCTAAATTTCTGAGTCCCTTTGAGTGAGTTCTTGTGCACTATTTCTTGTATTTGTTCTCTGTACATCTGTATTTGCTACCAATAGGGAGAAGATAACCAAGTACAGCGGACTTTCACCTCAGTGCATCCATTACAGTTCTATTTATAGAAATATCTGAGTGTGCTTGCAGGCACTAATCCTAATACAACACTAAGATCTCAAATACAAAAAAAAAATTTAAAAAGGCTAATAAAGGTCTAAATCATAATTAGCATTAAGCAAAATAATGGGCTATGTGTGGAACCTTCTTCACTGTAACATATCAGAAAAAATCATGTTATCTTGCTTGATTGTTTCCAAAAACAAACAACTCAAAATTCAGGCATGCAGGCTGGGAGAGGAGCCTGCTGCAACAGATGTGAGAGAATGAGTAAATGAACCTTGTCACTCTTCACTTCTATTACATAATTATAAAAGGAATCTATAAAAGGGATTACATAAATAGGCCTATTACTCCTTTTTGGGGGAACCCAAATAAGCATTTTCCTACACTTGCCCCAGCTCTTTAAACTCACGAGGAGTCTGTGATCAGCAGAGATGTAGAACTCATCAAAAGTCGTTGACTAAGAAATATGTATTTTCTTTCATTTCATTTTATGCCTAAAAGCAAAGCACTCATGAAATGGATCAGCACAAGTAATCTTAAAAGTGACTTTCTATTATTCTCTCATTCAGTTCAGGATTTTTCCCTATTATGAGCAGACACAGGTGTGCTGCCCATCACCAGTGTTTTGCACTTTCTTTTTTTTTCTTACTATCACATTTTGCCTCAGCCTTTGCAATGGCAGCAGTCCAGAAGTGGTTAGTGAACATCAGATAAGCTGCATGATATTCACATGGTACCAGTTTGAAGCTATTCTTTTTTCTGTCTTCAAAGGAATGAGAAACCTGATACCCTCCATTTAAATTGTGTTCATTTAAAGGCTATCACATTCCCCCTGGAGTTCTCACACAACTTCCCATCATCTCAGATATAATCAGAGGAGACTTGCAATGTTAATCTCAGTTCTCTAATCAAAAGAATGCAAATTTTACTGCCCTATCTCAGTTTGACATCAGTAGGACTACTGATTACTACGAAGGGACAAGGGTTATGCTAAGCTTGCTCTAAGTAGAAATACGTTATGGCTTTATGCTGTTTGTAAGATGTCACCCTATTTCCCTTCATCATCATCATCACTGGCAATCATAGAATAGAATTATAGAATGATTTTGACTGGAAAAGACATTTAAGTCCACTGAGTCTAACCATTATCCCAGCACTGCCAAGTCCATCAATAAAACAGGTCCCCAGGTGTCACATCTACAGATCTCTTAAATATTTCCCGTGATGGTGACTCAACCACTTCCCTGGGCAGCCTGTTCCAGCATTTGACAACCCTTTCCCTGAAGAAAATTTTCCTAATATCTAAAATAAATCTTCCCTGGTACAACTTGAGGCCATTTCCTCTGCTCCTGCTATTTGTTACTTGGGAGAAGAGACTGACCCCCACCTCACCACAACTTCCTGTCAGGCAGCTGTAGAGAGTGATAAGGTCCTCCATAAGCCTCCTTTTCTCCAGGCTAAACACCCCCAGCTCCCTCAGCTGCTCCTCAGCACACTTGTGCTCCAGACCCTTCCCCAGCTCCATTGCCCTTCTCTGGACACACTCCAGCTTCTCAATGTCCCTTGTGTAGTGAGGGGCCCAGAACTGAGCACAGGATTTGAGGTGTGGCCTCACCAGTGCCGAGCACAGGGTGGCAATCACTGCCCTGGTCCTGCTGCCACACTACTGCTGATCCAGGCCAGGTGCCATTGGCCTTCCTGGCCCTCTGGGCACAGCTGGCTCATGTTCAGCTGCTGTTGACCAGCACCCACAGGCCCTTTTCCTCCAGGCACCTTTCCAGCCACTCTTCCCCTGCCTGGGGTTGTTGTGACCCAAGTGCAGAATGGCCTTGTTGACCCTCATGCAATGAGGCTTTGGAACATCAATCCAGTCTGTCCAGATCCCTCTTTAGAGCCTTCCTGCCCAATATGTCACTTTCTGCAAACAGTGCGGCTGTCCAAGTCATGTGCAGCCAGTTTCTCCAGGAGAATTCTGTGGGAAATGGTATTAAAGGCTTTACTGAAATCCAGGTAGACAACAGTCACAGCCTCTTTCTCATCCACTAAGTGGGTCACCTTGTCATAGAAGCAGATCAGGTTTGTCAAGCAGAACCTGCCATTCCTAAACCCGTGCTGGCTGGACCTGATCCCCTGGTTGTCCCTTTTGTGCCACATGATGGCACTCAGGATGATCTGTTCCATATCCTTCCGTGGCACTGGGGTCAGGCTGACAGGCCTGTAGATCCCTGGATCCTCCTTACAGCCCTTCTTGTAGATGGACATCGCATTATGTCCCTTCCAGTCAACTGGAATCTCCTTGGTCAGCCAGGACTGCTGGTAAATCATGGAAAGTGGCTTGGTGAGCACTTCCACCAGCTCCCTCAGTACCCTTGGGTGGATCCCATCAGGCCTCATAGACTTGTGTGTATCCTAAGGGGTGTAGCAGGCTGCTGACCATTTCCCCTTGGACTGTGGGGGCTTCATTCTGCTTCCCTTTCCTGTCTTCCAGTTCAGGGAGATCAGCACCAAGAAAACAACTGGTCTTACTACTACTGAGGCAAACAAGGCTTGAAGTGCCTCAGTCTTTTCCCCAGCCTTTGTCACTGTGTTCCCCCCAGCCACATATCCAATAAAAGGTATTATATCTCCTTAGCCCTTCTTTGGTTTCTAATGTATTAATAGAACAGGTTTTATTGTCTTTTACAGCAGTAGCCATATCAGACTATATATATATATAGACAATATCCGATCAAGATTTGGGTCTTCTCATTTTCTCCCTGCATGGCCTCAAAACATCCTTGTAGTCCCTTTGTGTAGCCTTCCCTGTCTTCCAAAAGTCATAAACTCTCCTTTTAGTCCTGACTTCCAGCCAAATATCTCTGTTTAGCCAGGCCAATTTTGTTCCACTCTTCATGTTTGACTCAACATTATCATTAGATCACACAGTAGGGGTACAGAATGACCATTTTTATTGCAAGGTCTGTATATGCCCTTTTCCCTAACTCTTTTATCCCTGCTAGGGATTTAGGACAAATTGAAATTTAATGCAGGGTATGTTTGCTATTGTGAGCTACATATATCTGCTCTGAAAGTGGTAATCAATAAAGATGATGTGCCACCTTTCTTGCTGCGTACAGACTTGTTAAATTTTTGGTGCACGTTTCTGGTAGCTTAAAAAGTAATCCTGCTTTTTCTGCCTATATGCTGCTTAGGATCATTTCTGCATTTCCTGCTGCTGTTTTCACCACTGTTCACATATTCCCTGGATGCTATGAATGGGAACATAGCAACCATTCTGGGTGGGAATGCCAAGTGAAAACAGCTAAAACTTGGAGATATGCAAGAGAATTAACTATTCAGAAATCAGACTGGGGGCAGAAAAAGATGGATAGTAGTCCTACTGCATGTGACTTTAGTGAAGCTCAGTGCTTTACCTTGACCCTTTTAAGTTCATAGCACCACTTGTACCACTGTAAGAATTCAGTACTACGCAAAGGTAAATCTCCAATACTGGAACTGACAGTAAATAACTTGTGTAAGCTCAACTTTTTATTGATGAATCGGGGGTGTGTTTCAGAGTGGTGCAGGAATAAAAATCTGAGATAAAAGCAGGAGCTGTAAATGGTTCTTCCATTATCTTCAGGTTGAAAAATATGCAGCCAATTTCAGATATGATGAAACCTGCTCTGTGGAAGAGGTTTTTACTTATCTAGTCATCTCATCCATACTGGGCCACACCAACTCTTACCCAAAGTGTTCTTTGGATGTACACAATCCACAGACTCAAGTATTAAAGAAGGGTTAGTAGAAGTGAAGTGCCCTATCACTGAGCCCACTTTAAAATATGCGCGTATTGAAAAGTCTGATTTTAGAACAATGGATGAGTGAACAGTAGAGCAATGGGGTTGAACAAATAGTAGTCTTTTTTTCCTTCTTATTTTTGGCTTAAACCAGAACAAAAAGCAAATCCTTTTTCAAAGTTCCGAGGGGTTTGTACTGGAACTGAAACTAAACCAGTTGCAGTCACAACTGAACCCAAACTGGCCTAGGGCAAAGTGTTTGTTATATGGCACCCAAGGCTCAGATGCTGAAGAACAAGAATGTGGTCCCTAGATGAGTTTATAAACTCATTGATGGTCTGGTGATTTTGCTCTGATCCTTCTCATCTGTCTAATACCTTTTCTTTGGTCCATTTTTCTATCAATTTAATGTAATATCCTTTTGGTTATTCAAAATTTTCACATGTGAACTATATGATAAATATATAAAAAGAATAGAAAATTTACAGAAGTTATTTTCCTCCTGCAGCAGGAGGAAAATAACTTTCCTGAGAAGCTAACACTAGCCAAAACTACACATAAAGGTTTTATTTTATAGTCTGTATCAGACTAGAGATAACATTATGGAATCTGACTCAGAAAACATGAACATTGAGAAGTTGATTCTGCCCCTTTTGAGCCTTTGCAGCACAAGGTACCATTCAGAGAAGCTTGGATTGAAAGAAAACCCAAACGTATGGAAGCAGCCTACAGTCAGCTGAAAAAGCCCTCCACAGCCTTCCCTTGAACCTCTCTGGGAAAGAGTGGAAAAGTGGGGGAAGAGTGAGAAGAATCACACCAAGTGTTCCAGGACAATTTAAGCTGGTTTGAGGTCTGATTTCTCTCCTGAAATACTTGCTTCATTCTGTAATTTAGCCAGATACTTTGTCAGAACAAGAAGTAGAACCTGAAATCCAAAAATTTTATATAATCTTTCGTGCTGGCAGATCCAATATTGCATTCTTCCAATAAAATATTTAGAAAAATGTATTTTTGCATTGTAATAAACCTTTATTTTTAGTCTTTCTGTCACTCCTCTTAATATGGGCTTGTTTATCAGCATCATTCCTCCTGGACTGCCTCTGTAGGGATATAATGTATACTGATTGCATAGTGCCAATTCATCTACAATGCTGTTGAGTCAGTTGCAGACCTATTTGAACATTTGGTAGTTTAACCTTGAAATAAATGGTAGGGGGATGTCTTTTCACCACACCCAAATGTGTTCCTGACTAATCATCAATTTTTTACTTCCATTCCCATGTCATTATTACAATTCCATTTTTACAGAAGAAAATCTCCTTCTTTAAAATATTTTCCATTATCCATAAATAAATGACCTCACCATCATGTTTAATATGCACTTGCTTTGTGTGGGTGTCTGCAGGGGGTGTATGTGTGTGTGTGTGTGTGTGTGTGTGAATGCATGTTCTTTCTGAAATTTTATCTCAAAGTTAAGCTGAAAATCTGTGCTTTGGTTCCAGGCAGGAATGCAGCTGCCTATTTCCTAGGGGAAATAGGGAGCCTAACAGCTGGCCCTGCTGGAGGAAAAGCAAAACAGATATTTGGCTTCAACAGCATCAGAATTTTTGCCCTCCTTATGCTGGAAACTTAAAAGTTATGAAGGACTGAGCAAACAACTCTTTGTATTTCACAAGGCATGCTGTGCACTCTGGGTTACACAAGTTGGTGTTTCTCATCAGTAGTTATCTACACCTGCTAGGAATGAGGTGCCATCTTTAGGAACAACACCCAGTATGAACTACCAGGATCTACAACTAGCACAAACATTTCTAAAAACATTCAGAAACACGTGGTGATTATCCTTAATATCCGTTCTTATCACATGGATACAGTGGTGCTTCAGGTAACACGACCCCGTACTAACAGAACTCAGGAAAGGAGCCTCTTCAAAAAGTAGTTTTTAGGTGCCACCTGAGCAATGGATAATTATTCCCTGGCACATGCCTTGTAACCCTTGAAAGCTGAAATACGTAGGGGTTAAAGGATGCAGCTTCATAAAGCCATTGTGGCTCACAGGCTGGAGGCTGGGCCACTCCAAATCAGAAAGCGTGAACCCTTGTCAGCCACAAAGAGGTTTGAAATGCCCTAAAGGAGATGTGCATAAGGAAATGACTGAACATGAGATTAAAAAGGTGCAGGGTCAGCAAAGCAGCACTTCACATAACCTTATTGTTAAATATCTTTACTGTTAATTTGCATATTCCTACACAGAAATCTTTCTGGACTTAGCTTAATAGGCTATGCTTTATGACATTTTCAATCTACAATAAACATACATTGCTGATATATTGCTGATATCTTTCCTTTTTTCTCTTTCCTTTTTTTTTTTTTAATTTACTGTATGAAAAGATTTACCAAGGAATCTGAATGAAGCCTTCATACCAGGTCAGCTGGCAAACAGAGGTCTTGTTATGTTAATGATATATACCATGCAGGCCCTTAGAATGTTTACATTTTCCTCTGGAAGATTAGGTATTTGGCAGTTATTCTACAAAGTATAGTGGACCCATAAAACTGAAAAGTTAGAGGGTCTACTAAAAATGGGGACTCATTAAATTTATGTCATAATAGGTAATAAAAGCTTTTATGCATTACAGTCTATAAAAATAATACAGTCATAATTAACTAATAATGAAATATTCAGGAAAAATGAGTTTGGTGTGATGATAGAAGAAAAGTTAAATTTCTTTATAATTCTGTTGTTACTGAAAAGAATTAAGCTTGTTCTCACAAGATTGGTTTAATTTACCTTCCTTGTTTACCATAATATTTCTTCAAACGTGCTCCAAAATTTTTAGACTTATTAGTGTTGATCTCCAGGATCATGACTAAAATTGATGAAATTGAGTTTTTAAGTCACTTAATTATATTAATTTTTTTATTATATATATATATACACACATACATGGTTTTAGTTTAAAAACAGTAATTAATTAGAATGGAGTACATTATTTTGAAAAGTGACATAATCATGACAAATTTTTCAGTTTCTCAGATTGCCTCTGACCCAGTAGCATCTCTTTTATTAGTGTTCCCTGCAGGTGTCACTGGATGTTTCAGTATGGCTTTGTATTCTGACATTGATTTTCCCAGAGTGCTTTTCTCATTGGTGTCTGGTAAATTTAGCAACCAGCAAGGTGGTTGCCTTGTAGGTTAGGTTGATTGCTTTCCTTCTAAATGGTAAACTGTTCTTAGGTTTCTGATAGTTTTTGACATTTCATAGTGTTCTGAAATGTTTGCTTACTGAGTTCTGAAAGTTTTCCAGCTATGTGCAAATGCTGATTTTTTTTTTTAATAAAAATTTTAGACTTAGAAGGTAGATATAGAACACCACTTTCTCAAGGGAAGGATAGTTTACTAGTATAAGCAGGACAGCTTTGAGGTAAAGTAATAAAATTATGCAGTACCATAAATAATTTATGAGGAAGACAATAATATAAGACAATAAAATAGTTGTAATAATTTGCAACAACTCTTTCTTAGAAAGTCTGTAAAAAATTATTAGAATAATTAATCAAATGGGGAAAAAATGTATTTAGGAAGCTAATACAAAGCAAAAATTGTCCTGCCTACCTTACAAAATAGATCAAAGCCAGTAATGAGCATAAAATCTGGACAGTTTCCTGTGAGGAGTCAAATAATGATGCTTGCAAAGGGTAGGACCTGAATACTATTGTATATAATAAAAAGCATTCTTAAGATTGAGAAGAAAAAGAGACATCTTTTATCCTTCTGAGCATACAGAATTTGTATTTATTGCTGTAGTAAGCCATCTAAAAACATCAAGGAAGATGAACAGGAGATCAGATAAGATGATGGATAAACAATTTATTTAATAATACCATGTACTACTTCTGGTTTTGTTCCCATGTATCTGTGAAATTCTTATTAGCATATGCTAATGAGCATTTCTTGTCAGCTTTCAGTAAATTTCATGGTTTAGGATATATTTGCTTATTTGTTTGTTTATCTCAAAATTGTTCTTACGGTGCTTTCAAATACAGACAAAAGCTGATATTGCAAATCCTCCTGCTTCTTGCTCCCTGTTCCAAATTTTCCCAGGGTTCCAGTGACTCTTTCCCCTGCTCAGTCTTCAAAGCACTGCCTAAGGTACAAAACCTGCTTTTCACCAGTTTCACATTTCACATGTGCCACACCAAAGCACAGAAGACTGTTTAACTGTGCTTCCCAAAAGCACTGATCCGTTCTCTCCTCTGCCACCTTCTTAATGCATTTTTATTTTCTTTATTACTAGTGCAGCAAGGATCATTGTACTTTCTCAGTAGGCTACAGACAGCTTACAAGAAAATTAGTGTTTTAAAGGTGGTATCAGTGTCTGAAAACTGGCAAGAGGGCAAGACAGTGGAATTTATATCTCTGACCTGAGAGCACAGTATCTCATGTGAGCAGAGAGGCTTTGATATGGGTAATGAATGGATGCCCAACAAGAATCCTCAGACGAATCCTCTGACAATTCAGGCAGAGGTTTCAAAGGCATCCCTCAACCTTCTCCTCTAACCCTTGAGCACAAACTAAAGCATCCTGTTCCTCAGCAGCTGGTCTGCCAAGGGGTACCATTTGACAGATCCTTACCAGAACTGTGTAGTAAAATTGTGTTATAAGACCATGTTATTCTACATGCAAACACATGTGTACTGTCAGCTCATTTCTACATTTTTGAGGGACCCAGCTGGCTGTGTAAGGTAGTTCCTTTATTCAGAGCAAGACATGAATCAAAAATTCAGATGTAGGTGTACAAATTTCATGGCTTCAGGTTCCCAAAGCAGGTGATAAGTTCTGTCCTAGTTTTGCTTAGAGGGTTTAGTGACATCATCCTTCATCACTGTTACACAGAGGAAGAATATATATGATGCTCCTATGGGAAAACAAAGCAAAATTTACTCTGCCACTAAAACAGAGCTCTCAGACCTTAAGGAGAGTGAGAGGACAAGACCTGGCATATCCTCAACAATTAAAAGAGGCTCAGTGGATGTGCTGCACCTCTGCTCCTGCGAGGGGCCAGACCTCCTCATCACAGTGCAGCAGCACATGGTCTGGGCTGCAAAGGCCAAAACAAGAAGCTCAGCTATTTCATTATTCCTGCCACATACTATTTATACATTTTATAAATGTATATTTATATAAATGTAATACCACCCAAATTAAATCCAGAATAAAAATGTACTGCAAGGGCATCATATTAATGTAAATCTATGCAAAAGTATAGCCTTATATAAATTCAATATAGCTATATTTACATAAATGCATTACATATTTGTATTTTTAAAAAGTAAATGTAAGTATACAAATACATATATGCTCATCTTGAAATGACTGAAATTTCAGAACTTTGTTTTCTACATAATTTAAAAAACAATACTCCACAGGACACTCATTTAGTGAACTGTATTTGAGGTATTTGTCTACATTAGAAGTAGGCACTACAGAACTATTTCATGTCAGGTTTGTTCGTTTGAGGATACAGAATTAAAACTAAAATGTTCCTGATCCAGGTATGCAATTTGATTTGTTATATCTTTCATGCCTTTTGTGCTTATCATTGGCACTAACATTATTGGAGTAAAAAGGAATATTTCAAAAAGATTATTTTTTTCACAACAGAAAATTCAGACACTATTTCTTTGCAATTTAAACATAAAATTTTAATTCAAAATTGGGAATGACTATATTTAAGAATAAATATACTTTTTTTTAAAAAGAATAGCTCTTTGGTTTTCTTATTTTTCTGAAAGACTATGCAGCCTGTTTCCTAATGTTTCAAGTGGCAGGAAAATGCAGACTTCCATGAAATTTAGTGTTCCACTGAAGTACAGGAAGCGGCAGCCACAAAATACTGCCTGGAAAAAAAATTAAATTCCCTTGTGACAAATTGCTTGAGGAGAAACCCTGTATTGGTTTAAAACCTGACAGAAAAGTACCACAAATTCCCTCAGAGGACAGCGATTGTATTTAGCATGTTGCCCTTCACACCTTTTTTATCTCTGATGGCAGCTGCATATCTTCTTTCACTTACTGGAATATGGCTAATATTATAGAAGTATATGCAGTACAGGGAACTGCTGGCTTTATGCACAACTATGAAAACAAAACAGTTTTCAAAAGGACTTTTGTGGTGGCCTGTTAACCCCGTGATTCTGTATGTTCCTCTTGTTCCCTCCCCAGCCTTGGCCACTCCCTCGGTTTCCCCCTATTTGCTTCTGTACCCCAACCCCGCCCAGGGATCGCCCCTGGGCCCCTGACAAAACCATCCCACACCTGGACCGTGCTGTCTCTCTACCTCTGCACATCGTGGGGACAAGATGTGATTAAAGCCATCCCAAACCCTCATGAGAGACTCTTCTCTGCCTTCTTTACCATCCACTGCATTGTAACACTGCTGGCTGCCAGAGCCAGATCACGGGGCTGTCCGAATGGACTCCGGGATGTGACCAATTGCACGGCCCAGGGAAACCCCCGCTGTGCTCTCAGGGAGCTGCAGCCTGCTCGGCAGAGTCCAGCCGTTACAACAGATTTTCATTTAGGGTTTCTTTACTACTAGGATCTTTAGCATCAATGTGTCACAGAAAAGTCCATTGATGTAGGAGCCTGTGTGACCTTCAGTGGAATTCCTAGGGAGGGAACCACTGTGACCTGGCCACTCTGGCCAACATGGGGTGACCTGTAGGTGACCTTTGATCAGGTCCACATCTGCACCTGCCCTGTAACCCCCAGAACTGGTGGTGCTCAACTACAGAAAGCTTCATTCCCTTCCCTCCTCTCCCCAGGCTATCTCAGATTTCCAGATTACATTCCTTATTTATGTATTTTCTGTAGCTGGTAGCCCTCTCTTCTAATTTCTTATGAAAATCATGCAAATGTAGATGTCACCTCATTATGTAGACATTGTAACTGTGTTTCCCTGTGGACATGTAAGTCTGTCAGTTGGAAGCATCAGCTTCCATCCATCATGCTAAGGCGATAACAAATCACACCCATAGTGAAGGAGAAGATTCACAACTGTTTTGGCCCAGCCTGAGCACAAAGCCAGATGGACCGTAATGTTATGGGGATTATTGAAGTTATCAACTGCAAGGAGTGTTCTGTGCACACACTCTGAGAAGGTAATAGGAAAGGAGAGGGGCTGTAGTGGGTTGACCTTGGCTGGATTCCAGGCACCCACCAAAGCCTCTCGATCACTCCCTTCCACAGCTGGACAGGGGAGAGAAAGTATAAAGAAGAATGCATGGGTTGAGATAAGGGCCAGGAGAGATCACTCATCAAATGCCATCACGGGTAAAACCAGGCCAGAATTAGAGATATTAATTGAATTTATTACTGAAAAAAACAGAGCAGGATAACGAAAAGTAAAATAAGATCTTAAAAATACCTCTTTCATCCCTTCCCTTCTTCCCAGCTCTAACTCCTCCCCCAGAAGTACAGGGAGACAGGGAATGTGGATTATGGTCTGTTCATCACAGGTTCTTCTTGCCGCTGCTCAAGGAGAGGGGTCCTTTCCCTGATCAGCGTGGGGTCCCTCCCACAGGAGACAGTTCTCCATGAACTTCTCCAGTGTGAGTCCATCTCACAGGCAATAGTTCTCCACAGACTGCTGCAATGTGGGTCACTCTTCCACAGGGTCAGTCCTTCAAGGACAGGCTGCTCCTGCATGGGTCCCCCACAGGGTCACAAGTCCTACCAGGAAACCTACCAGGAGTCTGTTCCATCACGGGCCTCCCACAAGTTCACAGCCTCCTCTCAGGCATCCACCTGCTCCAGCCTGGGTCTCCTCCCTTGGCTGCAGGAGCACAGCTGCTTCACCATGGGCTGCACCATGGGCTCCAGGGGAATCTCAGCTCTGGTGCCTGGAGCAGCTCCTGCCCCTCCTTCTCCACTGACCTTGGTGTCAGAGTTGTTCCTCTCACATACTCTCACTCCTTTCTTCTCTGCCTGCAGTTACACCTGCACAATAACTACTTTTTTCCCTTCTCAAATATGTTATCACAGAGGCATTACCAACATTCCTGATGGACTCAGCCTTGGCCAGAAGCAGGTCCATCCTGGAGCCATCTGGCATTGGCTCTGCTGGACACAGAGGAAGCTTCTGGAAGCTTCTCTCAGAAGCCACCCCTGTAGCCCCTCCGTTACCAAACCTGGCCATGCAAATCCAATACAGGGGAAAGACTGTCTTCCCTCTCTCGTGAAATGGGCATAACAAATATCAAAGGAACTTTAATTTTCCTTTTCCTTGGTATGGCCCCAAAATTAGAACCAAGGGAGGGAAATAGTCTCTATGACCAATGAGTACCTGACGTGTTGGCTTTTCCAACACAGATTTAGTAAAGCTTTAATCTAACCAACTAACAGCAGGTTTGGTTCTGTTTGGTTTTCCCCACCAGTGTCAGGACAGAATCCAGGCTCCAGAACTGCAGCAAAACCTGCTTGTGGCAGAAGGTAGGACACAGCAGGGTCAAAGAGCAAGCCTACATAGGAGTAGAGCAACACAGAAGTGTACTGAAGACCTATTATTCACACTATTGGCCTAAAAGATATTTTACTTTTAAATAACTCTTGCCTAGTCCCGTGAACTGCATGCCCACAAGCAGGTGAGCTCACTTCCCATCTTAGTTTCATCTGAAGGGAATCCGCTCCTGCTGTTCAAGACTATTCCATGGTGTGAGCCAAGGCATGGTAAATGGGAGTGACTGGAAAATTCCCTTTCAAAGATAAACTCCCAATCCAAGTGATGCTGCTAAAGATGACTACTCTTATACCATGTGAAGGCACTGGAGCACTTAGATAAAGCCTTTTTTTTAAAACAGGACTGCACATCCAGCACCATATTGAGAGAAATAAGAGATTTTTTAGGTGCAAAGCAAAATTACTTGTTTCTTGAAATATCACTTCAAAAACTGCAGATATTTTAAACTAGTCTGAGGATGGATTGGGGGTGGACTTTGTTTGGGTAGGGTATATATTCTTATATAGATATATTTTCATATATATATGAATTCCAGATATCTAATTTAATTCTCCTTTAGGCCTAAAAAATACAGGAACTCTGAGTGAAATAATTATGCCTATGTGTTCCCTGACTCAAGTCAATTCTCTTGGTTCCAATCTTACCATTACCACACATTTTTAAAAATTAATACTCAGAACAAAACCTCAAAAGCAGGTTCTAATTTTTTTCCATTATTGATTTTTACATTAAAAAACTTGGAAGAAAAGAAAACAGTATACCTACATAACCACAAAAGTTATAACTCTATTGTCATTATCTCCTTGTATTTAATTTTGAAGGAAATAAATTTTACACATGCTGAAGGGAAAAGAATATGAGCTTGTAAGAACTTTTATTTTTGTTGTGAATTAATATACCTTAAACGTCGGTAAACATTCTAATGAAATAGCAGCTGAAGCAGTAGTTCATAAAGTTAATATGCATCAAATGACAAACAGGAGATGATCTGTTGAAAAGTTGATCCATAAAGTTTGTATGCATAATTCAAATGATGTTTAGCAATTCATATATCTCAGTTATAGCCCCTTTTTATTGCCAAGTCACAGATTGTATTTGTTCAAGTAATAATATCACTTTCTTTCATGGCAAAGTTTAAACAATTCAGATGTCAAGTATTTGATCTGCCCATGAGTGCTTTAGAAATGGGGGGCAGGGCTGGGGGGAAGTAAATATAGCAAAGATTTTACTGAATACAAAGACAACAGAGCAACTTGTCACATTCTTTTTTTTTTTTTTTTTCTGGCAATATAACTTCAACATAACTTCAGCTCCTGGAGAGAGGCTTGTACTAAAACTGAGAAGTATCTCAGTTTTCAAGTTGATTACTTGAATATTACTGAGACATAAATGCCTGCAGTTTAAGCTTTGAATAATGAAACTACTGCCTATAGAAAAAGACTTGGAAAGGGCTGAGATATAGAACGTTTGTATGTGGTATAGAAAGAATTTATATTTAGTAATTGAGAAGGAGTCTGACATATTCTGCTGACATATTTGCATTTGATATCCAGAGAGGGGCAAATTGTTTTTCTTAATACAAAAAATCTTGAGCTTTAGTCATTTCAGCCTAAGATTTATAACGTGGGCACAAAGTGACTCTGGCCCTTGAGTCTTCAAGAACAGTCAGCAGCAAAAATGGCACAACAGTGTAACAGTGACAGATATCACAGAATGACAAGTTCCCATTATATATCTGAGAACATGGATGGATTCATAAACAAGGGGGGGTGAAAGTAGAAAAGGAAGAGGCATACATCAGATTATTACACAGTCATGCAGTTCTCTGCTAGCTGGTGTAAGAGGTGCACTGAAATTAGGTATGTATAGAATTTAGATTTCACTAATAATCTTCTTGTTTTTAAAAATCAATTGTGTAGTTAAATAGAAAAGAGCACAGTCAGATGGATTTTGAAGAGTCAGTATAAAGGTGGTTATTATTGTTTAAGTATTAATGTGCCATGGGAAACCCTACCACCACAGGTTTTAAGCTAAACAATTTCTCTTACTCTGGGACTTTGAGGAGTCTCTTCCAAGTTCAAAATGCCTGGGAGAGGCCAATTTAAGGTAATATATTTGCTAACTGAAAAGTTATTAGCCAGGAGAGTATATCCAATGGAAAATATTTTCCAAGTGTGTCCAAATATTTCACCTGTCATTAGTGAAAAAAAAAGTGTCTAATGGTAAAGCTGTATAAAATACGGAAATTCTGTTCCACAGAGAATTTCAAATTTTTCTTTGTTTTAAATCAAACACAGAATTTTTTTTACACAATCTGTAAAGGAGCTCATTTAGGGGAGGAGGGGAAGAATGCTGTCTGTCAACCAAACCTACATCTTGCTACTTTATAGTGATACACATCAAAGCTCAAATGTAAAGTTAAAAACAAAGTGAGACAAGCAATTTGAAAAAAAATGCATCTCATTTCAGTGCCTTTAAGAAGGATGTTTGACTATAAAAAAAATTGATAGATGTCCTTTAAAATAAAATTCCTATCAAATGCACACAATTCCTGAGGCTTTAATACTGATAGAATCACACAATCTCAGACAATTTATTTCTTCTAACTGAGAAGCTGAATCTGAAGAAAGGTAGCCACTAGGGCCCACATATTAGGAAAAAACCCAAAAGCCTCAGTTGAGCCACACGCCTGTGCTGCCTATAGAAGCAGAAGACTTCATGCAGCTGGATTGCTGAATGGGCCCCATGTGGACATTGGACTGTGTAGCCTTGAAAAATACCGTTGATATACATCATATTTTTGAATATATTCTCCCTCTCTAGAGGCAGGGTATGATTTACATGGTGCTCCAAATTAGGAGGTAAAAAAAAAAGTATTAAACTTATTTGGAATTCTTTCTGGACACTTTTAGTCACTTGGAATAAAATCCTAGTTATGCTGATTTTGCAGGGAGGCTCAATGATGATTTTTAAGTACTCATGATTTCTTTCACCCGCTACTGTCTATTTCAGCATTGCAAACTCACATTTAGCCTTCTTAGTCATTCAGATTCTCCCCTACTGACAAGAAGAGAATGATTTAATATTGTGAGGATAAGAGTGGAGATCCCAGAGTGTTATATTTTTTTTTTCCTTAGATTACTTGCTCTCATTTTCTTGCGATTTTATCCCTTTGTCCTCTTCTATTTGATTTTCTTGCTGAGCATCCATTGTAATAAAGTGCCATGTTCAATGAAGTTGCAGTGAGCAATTTAAATAATAGCAGGTGTAGATGTGTAGGAATTTTGATTGTAATGCACTGCTGTGAAGAACTCATGCATTTATAGTGCAGTATATTTTTGAAACCATTATGGCAATAAGCCAATCAGCTTGAATGTGCCAGGGGCAGTGCTGCAAATGTATAGAGTTGATGGAATTCATTTCTGTCACTTATTCTTGAGGTGGGATTAGAGGAAATTTTGATCAGTTCATGCATCTCCAATTTGGCCTGCAGCTTTGAGCTCTGGCTGCAGCAGAGCTCTCAAGCTGAGCACAGATGGGGCTGGATAGTATCTGGGTGAGAAGCTTCCAAAAAAATCAAAATGCTGCAGTGTGTAGGTGTTGGTAACTCACTAGGCAGCATGCTTCCCTCGGGTCTGCTCCTTACATCCCTGCCTTTCACTGTGTTGGAAAATGCCAGCTTGTTAGAGGTATTTCCTTTGAAAATAAGAGTTAAGATCCAGTTCTTTATCAGTTGAAAATCCTGTTGTATGTTCTTCACTACTAGCCTTGATATTATGTCTAGCTTCCAGCTCAAGCAATTCCATTACATTCTGTCTGCTTTTTCCCATTTCATTTTCAAAAGGAGCAAGGTTAGGACTGCTGTCAATATAAAACAGCCATGACTGCATTTTGCAGAGAATTAGTTGAGGCTGTGTTAGAAGAAAAGGGGGGGGTTGTTCTGGGTACTAATCACAACCTACTGCAAAAACTCACTTTTATACATATCTGTTGAGAAAATTTAGGACACTTACTTTGATAGTATAATCTCTATAATCTCTTCAAGTTTTCCCTTATCTTGCAGTTCAAGTCAAGCTTTAGTTTTCAAACTACAGCTTCAGTTGTGCTAGAGGAATTCAGTTAAAAGTTCAAGCACTGCAGCTGGGAACACTTTCATCATGTTATGCAGGTAAACATAACATGACTTACAACTTATGTACTCTATGCAGCACTTGCTCACCCACTGGACACAATGTTGAACAAGAATTTATATGGAACGGTATGGGGCAGAGTAGAAAAGGTCATTTTTTTTCAGGTGCTTAACAGCATTTCTTACCCATTGGTTTTAACACTACTTTGCAGTCCAGGGTAGGTGTCTCTCAGATCCACTTCTAACACGTTTGCCGCTTAGGAAACTCTGTTAAGCTCTTCAAACATGAAGGAGGTTTTTACCGAGTTCTCTCACACCACAACTGTGCAAGGAAGCTGGAGAGTGAGTTTGGTGTTCAGACGCTCTGCTGAAATACCACTGGGGACAGGCAGTGGGCGAAGTGGCACCATGGCGGTGTGAAATGTCAGTCATGCCATGGGCCAAGTTCTGCTCAAGTTGCTTCTCCAGCCTGCAGAAAAATCAGTGAAGTTGCATGAATATATAGCAACAAAGAGCCTCATCTAAGCCTGAATTTGCTCACTGCTTTGTAATTACACAGTGGATTCACATTGTTTACAGGTTAAACATATTGGTCAAGGTGTAGTGAAGGAAGTAAGGGTGACACTGTGAAGTTACATGCAGGAACATTACTTTTATGAAGTGCTTAGGAATCAAAAACTGCCTTTGCACCCATTGACACACCATCATCACATCTCCTCAGTAACCCGCCCCCAAAACTAACAAATGTAGACAGGATGATAACTGATGTAATTTTCGTGAAAATATCTGTGATCTACCAAAATTTAATCAAGAGATGTTATCATCCTGAACTTCTTCAAAGAAATACCGAAAAAAAAAAATTGTAGCTGTAGAAGTGCATTTTGAGAGATGGGAGATAAAGCAATCTAACATGTAAATTATATCTGAAGTAGAATGGCCCAAGCAATCATATATTACTAAAAAAAATCACATGGGATATCTCAGAAGGCAGGAGCTCAGGATCTCTTTTATTCTCTTACAGCTGAGAGATTTTTTCAGTCTTATTGAGTTTTTGGTCCCTGTAGTTACAAGACAAAATGAACATGTTAGGTTATCTGATAAAAGCTCACCTGCACACCCACAAAAGGGCCCAGAGAGAAAATGGAGCAGAGAGACTCAAAATAACACCCTGTCTAGCCAGTTGCAAGCCCACCCCTGTAGCCACAAACCCAGAGGAGCACAGAGGGACAACATTAGGCAGGGGGGAAATCCCAGTTCAAGATTAAAAGGGAAAGGAATCCTGTCTGGCCCTTACCCAGGGCTGTCCCAGCAAAGCCTCAGTCCCAGTGTCCAGGTGTGAAACCTGTCACCATGAGTCACTGGGAGCAACTCTCTGAATCATCTTTTGGGCTAAGGATGGTTCCTTTCTAGGGGTGGGATACATCACGGGGTGCAAGGGAAGAACGTTTTAGGATTGCATAGGATTTTCTATGGGATTCTTAGGGAGGATGCAAAGATGAGAAAAAGGGTTTTGGGGAGTTTGAGGCGTGATAAGGGAGCAAAAGGGTCCATTAACACATAAGCATGGTCTGGTCAGTGCAGTTGTCTTGCCTTTGATCATCACAGTCTTCTTGTCTACTTATTAAAGTCCACCTCCAACTGCTTTGCAGTAAGGAACTTTTCACCTGCTCTGTGTGTGTCCCTGTCTGCCTGCCTGCCTGTGAATCTGTGGTCCCAGCAGCTGGAGTGGGGCTGCATCCTTGGGAGCTCATACATCCAGGTGCCCTCAGCTGGGGAGAGTGAGCAGCCTTGCTGCCAGCTGGATCCACCTCATGTGTGTGTTCCTGGACTCCCACTGATGGTCTGCTGTCCTGCCCAGCCAGAGAGAGCAGCAGGACAGGGCTGTTGGTGCTGCCTATGCTTTGGGAATGCCCTGGGTGTCTGTCGATGACCTGCACTGCCAGCTCTCTGTATATGTGCCCTGTGCCTGCTGGGAATAATTTTTCAGCCTCGTTATCAGTTGGACCTGGGGACACAGAGTGGCAGCAGCCCTGTCTTCCTTGAGCTGCCAGATCCAGCATGATACACTTTATCATTATATATTTGGAATTTCCAGATATATAATGACCACCAGTTTTCAACAAGTCTGAGCAGGTCTGCTACTTAGCTTCCTGAATGCAGTCCTTTCCTTTGACAGGACAGATTTATTTCACTTGCCAGAAGAAATGTCTACCCTGAGAGTCCAATGGTCACCATGATAGCCATGAGATTCTCACTTGGTGCTGACAGCCACAGTGTGCAGATTTAAAACACCCCATTAAAACTATTCAAAAGCATCAATATATCTTAATATACCCTGCCATTTAATTGTTAGATAATGAAATGTCAGACAGTTGAGTTACAAATAGAAGAAGGTCTTTCAAGTTACAGAGTCTAGTTTTCAAAATTCCATGTCTAAGAAATGATTGCTCTTATAACTAAGCACATTAATGAGGACTTGCTTAGGTACACAAAATTTATATGAATGCATGTGCCTGTGATAGTACTGGAAAGTGTTCAACAAGAATCATACTAATATTCATATGCAAAATATTGTGAGGAAGAAAACTCTTAAAACTAAGGAAAAATAATCAAGAGAGTAAAAAAAACAGATTTTAAGGAAAACTGAAAGATGTCACAGAAGAAAATAGCTAAAAATACTGACTTTCATGAAGCAGCACTGTAAGTTATGGAAGATGATTATATTCATTCTGTAGATTACTGAAAAAAAAATCCATAGATGTTTAAAAACCTTAATTGGTGTCTTAGGTTACAATGTAAGATGTAACCAAAAGTATATATTTTATCACCATCTGTTAAAACCAGGTGGGGCAGTGTTCTTTACCTCTTCCATGACACATCCCTGATAACTCCCTCTGGGGTATATCTGCTGTTAATGGGCCATCCAGCCTCACTGCATGACTCATAAAATGACATCATCCCACTGTGAGATGCCCCGCCCAGGGGGAGGAACCAAGCATTCCTGCCTGGGTATAATCTGAGGTTTGGAACACCACAGCCAGCCCTTACCTACTGGGTTCCCAGAGGACAAGAGATACATAACCACCACTGGATGTGCAGAGGAGGATCAGACCCTTCTACAGGATCACCACTTCACCAGAACCACTTCAAAGAGGATGCAGCCACCACTTAATGGGACTGCTACCACCACCCTGCCCGGCAGGGTGTCAGGTCCTTTCCTGACTGTCAGGTTAAGCCAGTGTTTCTGTACTATTGCCTTGTTACATATAGTAGTAAAGAACTGCTATTCCTATTTCTCATATAATTAGCCCCTTAATTTCAAAATTATAATAATTCAGAGGGAAGGGGGTTATATCTGCCATTCCAAGGGAGGCTCCTGCCTTCCTTAGCAGACACCTGTCTTTCAAACCAAGACAATTGGCTATCCCAGTCCCAAGAGAGAGAGAAAATAAGCCTGTTGTTGAAAAGTACATGAGCAAGAAAGAAAGCTTTTGATAATGTCAGCATGGATCCCAATCGTTCTTTCACAGGCTTAAGGTGAATATTGATTAGTGTAATCTCCTTGCCTTTTGGGCTGTGCTTTTTTTCACATTTCTCTAAGGAAGTTTCAAAACAGTCTTCAGTTGGGGTTTTTTCTTCTCATTTCTTAGTATGCATATGAACAGCATCTGCTTTCTTCCCCAGCAATAGCAATGATACGTTTCTACTGCCTCAGTTCTAACCAGTTTAATGTGCTGAAAAGCACAGTGTTGCACGATAACAGCAATTCTGCGGAGCAAAATGTTGATGGAAATGGCAGGCTGCTGTTAGAGGCAATGATGGGGTTATGGGAAGCCCAGATTCCCTGTGAAAGGAGTTGGTGAGGGTCTCTGGGAAAATATGGAGCAGCAACATCTGTGTTTCACTAAGCTTTCATGAGAGAAAATGTTCTGGATGTATTTTATTATAGGCTTTTGATGAAACTGAGATGGCACCATTGAATGCTTCCAAGATTAGCAATGTTAACATTTCCTTCACCACATTTGGGAATGGCTTTTGACAGAGTATGGCATAGCAGACACAGGGAGACCTGCTGTGTAGCAGATTTTGCCAGGCTCTGTAGCAGCCATCATATGCTCCTTTAATCTTTCTGCCTTCTTTTTATTTTATTTCATTTTTCCTCTTCTCCAGCAAAATTCCTGATGTATAAAAGTCTGTGTTGTTTGTGAAGTAAAAGATCTGCAGAAATTATAATGTTTCACTTTTGATGTAAAGCATTCTTCTTTGGGTGTGTTGCAAACAAGATTAGCTGTTTTCCTTTCATATCCTCTGCATACTAATTCCAGAGGAACTGCTGTGTTACACATGCACTTGGTTCCCTTTCCTTTCTTTGTTTAAGACACTTTAAACAAGTAAATTAAAATCCACTGTAAAGTGGAACCTATTTGTCCCAAGAAAACATAATAATGGTCATTGAGACAATGGCATGTGCTGATGATGCAATGAGCTGCATTTCATAGACTCAGGGCAATTAGGCACTGAAAACTACCCATCCACCAAGCTCATCCACCCACACTGACAGTTTAAGAACAGTCCCTCTAGGGAATTTCTAAGTGTTTTAAACAGTCTTATTTTTAAATTTCACATGAGTCAAGACCACCTTGAAAAGCGAAAATCCAAGAGATATTTCGGATATAACTGCATATAACATCCAATACTACAACATGAGGTTAGAAAAGTATAAATACAATTTGTATCTATGCAGAATGTTTAGAACTGAAGCTGGAAAATATGCTTTAACTGTGGTTATTGACTATCAGAAAGTGCTAAAGAGATATAAAATAAGCATTTTTAAAAATGTCTATAAAGGGTCCATTGTGCTACTTAAAAAATGATTACATGATAGTGTAAATGGATCATAGAGGACTATAATTCATAATTTGTATTTTTTTTCCTATTCCAGCAGAAAATCTGTGAGTTGCAGTTCAGGAAAGATGTTGACAAAATGGGTGTGTAAAGGAGGTAAGAGGTCCAGGGAACATGGGTGATTGAAAGAATCCACGCGAGTAGCTTTCCACAAATTGTAGGATTAACAGCCTTCAAATATGTGAGACTTTTCTGCCACAAAGTTTGTCCATGTGGCTGGTGAATAAGTTAAGAAAAATTGAGATTATGCTACACTATAGAAGGGTCAGCTCAGATGCCTGGAAAACTTTAGAATTTTAAGGGTAGTGACACAAAAATAGACTGAATGGAGGTGTCACAGAGTTCCCATCACTAAAATGTTTAAAGACAGATTAGACAAGCTCTTGCCATGTATGACACAGTGTACAATTCATCCTGTCAGGACAGGAGGATGGATTAGATGATCACATGAAATCCCTTCCAGCCATATGACTATGTAGAAGAACAGAATATACACCCACTGTAATTTATAGCCTGTTTCAGCTTTACTGCTTCTCTTCATATTTTTTTTCTTGTCACCTTTACTGTTCTGTAATAAAATTACTGATGAGAAAAGGGGTTCTTTGCTGAATCACTTCTATGGTTTATATTAAGGAAACATTGAGACCATAGCAACTCCAAGAATACTGGACTCTTTGGGAGCCAGGCAAAACTAAGTAAGCAGTGCCTTCTTCATGCTATCAGTAATTGCTTTATGCTTATAAGGGCTCTAGGTTTGTCCCATAAACAAGGTAGAAAACACTTTCAGATATTTGTCGCGACGTGCAAGATAGTGACAAGGAGGGAAAGACATGGATAACAGAAACATGATTTTCTCAATAAAAAGGAGAAAAGAAGTTATCTGCAACTTCCACGATGCAGCTGGAGTAAGCAGGGCAAGATGCAGTGTGTGTGGTTGTCCAGAACAACCTAACTGGAAGGAGCCCCAACTTCTTTCAGCCTACATGTCTGATGTACATCCTATAAAAACCAAAGCACTGTGAGGGAGGGAGGAAGAGAACTGAGAGAGGAAACTGCAAGCACCACATTGGTTTCATCCCAGAGCAGACCTGGGCTGTAGCTTGGGTGTGCCTCTGGTCACAGGAGGCCACATTTCTAATTGAGCTGGACTCTTAAAGTCTAAGCTCTTTCTGAGCATGATTTCTAGAGAGAATAACTAGTTCCAGCTGATGGCCATTAAGTGTCTTAGAGTTTGGCTGTATGATGCACCTTAATTCAAAGTGTTAACTGGGCTGTGATAATTTGACCACAGCAAATGTCAGTGAAAGTTTTCTGTTCACAACTAAAAATCTCAGAAATTATAGAAAGGACCTGTTGAGGATCAGTTTAAAGGCAGTAACTTCTTGAGTTTTGGCACTTCTTTATCAGAAGCCACTCAGGCATCATTCTTACCTCCCTCAATTTCTGCACAGATTAGTGTGTCTGGAAATCAGCTAGAAACAACTTATAAATTACGAGTCATAAATGCTATCTCAGCCATTTCATCTTGTTTGAGAACAGCTGAAGTTTTCAGCTCAGATGAGCTCAGATCCCACCTGAAATAGGTTTTTCTCTTTACCTTGTTTGAGAGTCAGTTAATTGACAAGCAGGATTTCCACCTAATTATTCTAGGCATTAGAAATGCAACACTGCTCCTCATCTTTCTGGAAGTTCTTAAAGATCTCCTCCAGCTCTGGTTCTTCAGGACACAAAAGTCCTTGACAAGAAGCAGTACACTGGATGGCTGCTGCGTGCTAAGTTGCAACATTTTGAAGGCAGAGTCACATCCATTCCTGTATCTTCCTGACCTGGTAAAGATAGCATGGAAAATGGAAAAAAAATTTAAACCCCCTATAATAACAACGATAAAACCGCCTTGTTCCAGTACTGATTGTTTTGGTCATTTGATCAGTCAAGCCTATCTACTCATTCCAGTTTCAAAGAGACAAAATAAACTGGATTGTCTCTTTCTTTGAAAAATGGATTCATTTTCTTCAGCTAGTTCTGACTTAGAGACGGCAGATATTAGTTTTATACATAAAACTTGGAGCAGCAGGCCTGCTCCGAGGGTGAACATAATTACATGTACAAAAGCTTTTTTCTAAACACCTCTCTACTCTTGCAGGCTTTACTGACTTTCTTGTTATTTCTATTAACCCAGTCCCACAAGAAGAAGAGAATATGAATTGTCCTGCTACATTTTGCTATGTGTATGTGTACGGATACATGCATATGTGAGAAGCTTCACTATGGTCTCAGCTGGGAGAAGATGGCTGATGGTTTGCAGAAGTGAGGGTGACTCCAAAGTTTCATTTTACCAAATTGTAGTGATTGACAGTACAGTGTATAACTTGAATCCAGCCTTATTTTGCAAATTATGAATCCATGATGCCACCCTAAAATAGGGATGCTGGGATCAAAAGGAACCTGGAGGTCTTTGTGCCTCTCCGTCCTCTCCAGACACAGCCCAGATGCCCCAACTAGGCTGGACGTTAAATTTTCAGACAGTTTAGTTTCAGAAAGGTGAAATTAACCTCGTGTGACAAAACATTAAGTGATTCTATACAATTAAAGAAGAGGCTCTTTTTTTCTGGACCTGAAATTAGTGTAATTTCCCTTATATAAAATAAGTAAATAATATACGTACACACAGAAGAAAAAGGGTCTGTGTATCATTTCTGCTTGCATAACACTTGTGTGGTTATTTACCTACATCTAGGCATGTTGTGAATATGTAAATGAAGCTGGGGCAATTTCATTACTGACACAAGCAGTGAAATGGCTACTCATTCCTATCAACAATGTGATTTATGTCAACAACGTGAATGATTCGTGGATTTGCATAGAGCTAACAAGTTATAGCTCTGTGACCTCACAGAGCATGTAGATTTAGGAATATTTTTCTCAAAGTTCCTCTGACAGTCTCTAGTTCTCTCAGCTATTGAATCTTACTCATGTACACTTCAGATTTAAAATACTACACTTCCATAATTTAAAATAAATATTAGAAGTCCTAAGACAATATGTGTGTTCAAATCTCAAGCTGTATCTTGAAATTCCAAAATTTTTTGATATACTATTTGCTTACACTGTTCAGGACTTTTTTTTAGTGAATTAAAAACTGATCACCAGCTGGTTTTCTGACATTTTATTTTACTTTATTTTTATTATTTGCCATATATTGCAATGCCCAGAAGGTCCACTAGATGAATAAGTTCTCTCTGAAAAGAGATTAAAGTGACTGACAGTACCATAATTTCAAGCCAGTATATGAGGCCAATTCAAAACATGAAAATTTAAGTTGCAGAATCCCAGCTTTGGTAGGAAAGTTATTACTCATTAGCAATTAACAACGTTCACAGTCTACCCACAACAGCAAAATGCTGCAAAGTTTAAAGCAAACTATTAGAAAGGTTACCAAAACAAAGGTTATAAATTAAACTTGGAAAAGTAAGATTATAAATAAATGCTATGTTTTTCCTTATCTAAAAGAAACACTCATAAAACTGGAAATGCAAGTTCAAATTATCCTCTTTCCGATCTCTGCAGAGAAAAGGACATTGCAAGGCTACTTTGCCACATGGTACTTTGTGATTAGAAGCCCTGCTGGAGTGGCAATCCTGACCAGGAGCAATGGGAACCTCTGCAGAGGTGAGTGGGAATGGCTCTTTGTACAGCACTGCTTCTGCCTGAGACACGCACTGTGGGGATCACAGGATTAAATTGCTTGGGAGGCTGCTCTTAGCTAAAATGTCTCTAACACCCTGGAGGGCTGAAAAAAATGGTACTCCTGAGGAGATTCATGCCCGGAATGACAGGGATAGAGAGCAAACAGAGAAAATGCTAAAATATCCTCAGAAGCCATGTCAATATCTGATCTGAAAAGTAGTCTTTAGGACTACTTTTAGGAACTTTTAGGAACATTTAGGAACATGCTGACATTTAGGAACATGAGGAGAAATTCTGAGCTGCACGTGACAGTGCACAGCTCTCAGCACAATGCAGAGCTCCCAGCACAGTGCAGAGCTCCCAGTATTGCTCAGAAGCAGGCAGGCCTGGAGGCTTTTGTCCTCTGCAGGAGTCAAAAGCAGGCAGCTGACAGAGCTCTCACGTGTTACCTGAGGCTGTAGGAGGGTCTTGAACTGCCCCCTTTCTTCTCGTAAAGGCTACATTACCAAGAAGCATCCTTTAATGGCCACTTTCCTTTCGCCCCTGCCTCCCTGAAGCCTCCAGCAGGTTGTCCTACCCCTGCTGCTCAGGATATCCAGAAAGATCACCCCTTGTGTCACAGCAGTGGCCATGGCCATCCGAGGCTATCTCAGCCAGAGTTCACCCACCCTGCACAGGACAGAAAAGGATCTACTTCAGTACTTCTCCTACCCAGTAAAAAAAAATGTGCTATAGAGCACCCAGGGCCAAAAATCTGGAGCAACCAAGTGGTTTTGCTTAATTCTGAGAGCACTGTATGCTGTTGAAGGCTGAGCAGCTCACTCTTCACACCTGCACAGCTGCCATTATGGCCCCTTCTGCAGCAGCAGCAGCAGCTGTGGAGAGAACAAGCCACTTGTCCCAGCAGGTCAGTGAGGATGCCTGTGTCTTCTTCAGTGTCAGCTTCTGCAAATTTTCTGGACTTGACAGAAGGATCCTCCCACAGCAACCTTTTGGCTCAGTCTCTGGCTTGTTTTGTGAGCTACAATCTCTCTCCAACTCCTTCTACTCAGCTCTTGGCACACTGTCCCCACACTAAAATCAGACCCTTCCCTACTGTGTTCCAGAACCACACCCGACCCTTCTCTTCCGTTCTTGCATAGTTCTCCCAAGTCTTTAGCTTGGTTCCTCCTACAAATCTCTTTTAAATGTCTTGCTGTGTCATTCCTCTTCCTTTGGCCTACTAAGAGACACTTTTTTTTGCCAGTTCTCTGCAAAAGCCTTGACAAATTTGTTTTCCCATTCAGATTTCCTACTTACCGTTCCCAGGTGCTTCCATTAGAATAGACAACAGCCAAATGACTAACAGTATTGCTGGTCCAAGACAGATATTATAGAGTACAGTTCAAGGTGGATTTGAAGTGCATATTTTTCATGACAGCTTCAGGAAATTAAGCAGAATATAGAATTTGTTAAGACATCAAAGCTGGGGATGTAAGCAGGTACCCCTCAGTCATGAAAACTACAGTATTTAGTGGCACAATAGACCCACGCTGTCTCAAGGTGACTGTTCAGCTGAAAATACTGGCCTGTGACCAAGGCTGAGCTATTACAATTAATTGTTAGGAGTACTGCCAACAAGTCTCTTCTGCCACTTAGCAGAGAAGTCTGAACACTACTGTGAGTATTAATGAATTCTGTGTGGCAATAAAGTTGTTGTAATCTGAGGCTGTTGGAGTTCTTTTTAGTCCTTACCCAAGATTCATCGTCTGCCACTAACCACTATTTAAATGTTTCAGCGTCATGCTTTGTGTTTTTGTGGAAACAGGTTTCTTTGTCAGGCATCCTTGAGAGTTAACTACTGTGAGGTCATATGCTGTCTACAGAGAAAGAGGGAAATATATATACATAGCTATGTTAACAGAGATATTAGGTAAGCTCAAAAACTATTGTAAACTCACAGACTATTTACACGTGCACAATAAATATTATCCATATGTAGATGTTTGTTATGGGTGTGCATAAGCATGTGTGTGTACATATAAAAGGACCAAGCTAATAGAAAAACAAAACCTGCTCTCTTATGGTCTGAACTGGTCTGAAGTCTGGACTGGTAGGTAAGATCACTTTATGTACATATTTTTTCTTTTGAATTTTTGGGAAGCTCCACATGGTATACAAGCCTATACACAGTTATGTGAGCACCAGAACACTGTTCATTTATAGACCACCATTGGTTTTTGGGATGGTTGTGTTTCTTACTTGGTTTTGTTTCCTCAGTGACAGTGTCAAATCCATGAGGAGATTCTTATTGCCATGGTAATACAAATCTCAGTGATATTTATGAATGAACTTGTACACCTAGGAATGTTTGGCTACTTCTCAAACAATTTCTGCTTCCCTTAAGTTCTATCTGGGTAGGTACAAGCCAACAAAAGTGCCCCTGCTCCTTACCTTAGTGTAGGACCTGTGATTATCCTCTGTGCAAGGTGGCAGCAAAAGAAAGCTCTTCAAACTCCCTCCTCTCTCCCCTGCACACCTCCTATTAAGGAGAGCAACTCCTTCAACTTTATTAATTGTGTTTCAAAAACCACCTGTTGCTAGTGGTTAATATATGTCTGAACAATACATGGAGTTACTGATAACTTTTACTTTGGGAACACTGTCACACTTCACTTTCTATTTCTTTACCAATATTCCCCTGAGGAAAAGCTAGAAAACTGCATGCAAAGAAAGGAAATCCATTAAACAAATCCCCTTAAATCACTGATTTTCCCTTTCTGATTTTATTTTTAAAACAGTATTTTTCCAATGAAAACACAGTGACTTTGGTAGAAAGGATCCAGTCCAAGACAAAAAAAAAAAAAGTTTAAGCTCAATGCTTAATTAAGACATCATCACATGATCTGACAAACTGTGATGGATGTACCAGTGGTACCTCATGTTTCAGCATAATAATTTTGTTTTTCTACAGGAATAAGTAGTCTGAAGAATCTGACTATTGAAATCCCAGTTAGCAGCTATCTAGATGAAATAAGTGTGAAGTCCACCCTGCTAGTTCTCCTGACCCTAATCAGCTTTGGCTGTTTGCTTATTTTTAGAGGTGGTTTTTATTTGCTTGTTGTTTTGGGGAACAGATTTATTTTATTTTCCTGGAGCCCAGAGTATGTTGAATGGAATGTTTTACTGCAAATATTAGAGTTGATGAAGCTACTTTAAGGTTCATTAAGCCTCAAAATACTCCTAATACATCTTCCCCATATGGAAGAAAACCTTAGGTGAATATTTAATAACCTTCATAGACTCTGATTCTGTAAAGTCAATAGTAGTAAGAATTGCAGTAAGACTGCTTATTTTGAAAAAGCAGGGATTACTCACCTTGAGAGTACAATATAGTAAATATGTTCTTTATTCAGAGACATGGTAAAAGAATAGCCAGTCAGCTTTGGATATGAACATTCTCTACAACCTTAAAGCTTGTTATGATGATCATAACCTTATTCCAGAACCACCGTGTTTAATAAAAATTAATTTCAGAACTTGAAGAATATTTTATTATGGAATACAAAAATACTATCTATGTAAAAACAATAAGTTAGTTTATTTACAATACTTTACACTATCCTGCTCTGTGGCTTCCTTTGCACTGGACTTATTTTCATTATTTTACACACCTTTATAATTTTGCACAAAGCATTTCCAAAAGCATGTCATCCATGTTCACCGCTCCAATGATGGGCCTGAAGAATAATTCAGCAACCACATTAGCATTAATAGATCTTAACAAGGAGAGAACAACATTCAGCTTGGCAAATCTGGCTTCATCACCTCTGTGAACGAGTCTGACATGTTCCTTTAGAGCTTGTTGTGCTTCCCTCTGCAGCCCTTCAATGTACTGTGTACACTGCAGTCCAGGTAGATCTGAAAAGGAAATCAAATTATTTCGTTTACATAATTTTTGTTTATAAAACAACATTATTCTTACAGAACAACTCCTAACAGCCCACAGATTGTAATTATCACACAAGGAAAGAAGGAAATTAAATTGCTAGAGGACTTCTTGTATGCAAAGTCAACATGCCAAATTTTATTGGGCACGTCAAATTCTTATCATATCACACTCTTCTTCACAAACCTTAAATATGAATGTTCATCAACATTCACTTAAGTGCTAAACAAATTAGCTGATAAAAACTTTGATTGAAGAATGCTCTCCAAAACACCATTACAGTGGAGAAGACAATAAAATTAACTTTTTCAGTTTTTCACTTCTACAAAAATGCATTGTTCACATTTAAGGCTTCTTTTGACAACTGTTTCTACTCCAGTTTATAAGTGGCAAGAAGTACTGACTCCAACATACAACAGAAGTTTCCCAATGAACCATAGTAAGGATACTGAAAGATGGAAGGTGCAGAATTAGGGCTATATGTGACCACAGAATCATTTTGGATGGAAAAGACCTCCAAATTCAGCGAGTCCAACCACTAACCTAACACTACCAGGTCCACCACTAAACCATGTTCCTGAGCAACATAGCTATATTTTTGAACAGTTTCAGGGATGGTGATTCAACCACTTCCCTGGGCAGCCTCTTCCAAAGCCTGACCACCCTTTCAGAGAATAAATTTTTTCTACCAGAACAATGCCTCTATCATTTTACATTAGACCAGCTTCCAAATTTGCCTTGTGTAACATAAGCTTCACCATTGTAACTTTTTCTCTCTTACCTGTATAGGAAGCAAAGCTACAGGAGCAGGATGATAAATGCAAAGTACTACTGTAGGAACCTAACCATCAATAACTAACAGTTTGGCTGTGGGAGTGCTGGAAGAGCCCTGTCCCACTTTAACAGGGCACTGCCATACTTGGGAAGTGCCATATCCAGCCTGACAGCTACCTTTCAGGCGAAGTCACCAACATGATAATATGTCCCTTGGTAGAGCTGCGTTCATGGGAGTCTCCACAAAGAGAAATGGCAAAAAACACCCCGATCATAAGTGCTACACCAGAAGCCAAAACAGCACTTTGTTGTGGAAGCCCTGAGCCTTCCCTTGCTCCCCGGGGCGCGCAGACCGCCGGGCACGGCACGGGCAGACCCGCTGCCCTCGGGCGGTGGAGCAGAGGTCCCGCCGCTCCCCTGAGGGAAACGAGCAAGGAGCCGCTGCTGACTCCCAACTTTCCCTAATCAACTGGCAGGCGCTTGGAATTCGCTTTGTTCGTGGAAAGCATCTGTGGAGGGCGCCAGCCCTCAGGACCCCAGACCGAGCCTCTGCCGGACCCCCTCCTGCCTGCGGCCGGGATCTTGAGGAGGGGGCAGAGGGTGAAACCTTGTTCCGCGTCCCTCTCCTCCAGCACCTTTTTCAGCCTGAGGAAAGCCCCGGGTCTGCCCCGCTCCCCTGGGGATACAGGAGGGTCTCTCCGCCCTCCCCGCTGCCCTGTGGCAGAGAGACCCCTCTGCCCCGCCCGGCCACTCACCCGGGTTGAAGAGCACCGTCCCCTTGAGGTAAGCGTACTCTTTGGTGCTGATGTCCAGGCTCCAGCACTTGGCCAGGAAGCTCTTGATAGCCTGGATGTCGCCGGCCGAGGGCAGGTGAGGGCCGTGTTGCGGCCGGCCCGGTGCCGGTGCCCGCGGCGGGGGCTGCTCGCCCTGCTGCCGGGCGGTGAGGATGCGCTGCAGCATGCTGGGCTCCGCGCTCTCCACCGTCTCCAGCTGCACCCGGTCCTGCGCCAGCCCCAGCAGCAGCAGCGGCGCCCAGCAGCTGCGGACCAGCAGCAGCTGCTCCTCCAGCGGCAGCTCCTGGAAGCAGGGCACGTTCTGGACGAAGCGCAGCGTCTTCACCAGCACGGCCGAGGCCGCCTTGCAAGCCACCTGCGGGCTCCGCAGGGCCACCCGCCTCCGCGACCCGCACGGGCAGCCCTGGGGCGCCGGCCCGGCCGGCGGCACCGCCCGCTCCTCGCTGCGGAGGATGCTGTAGAGGATGCTGCTGTGCCGCCGGCCCTCCGCGCAGCAGCGGCAGCAGCGCTCCACGCACGCCATGGTACCCGCGGGTCCGGCGCCCGGGGGCCGGGCTGAGCCGCCTGGGAGGCTCGGCGGGGCGGTCCCTGCCTCCTGGGCCCGCCGACGGACGCGCACTGCTCGCCCTCTGCCCGGCTCTTTAACTTATTTATAGCCGGCGGGGGTGTGTGCCTGTGTCTGGGGGTGTGTGTGCAGCCGCAGGCGCCGTACCGGCGGTTCAAAGGGGCAGACACTCTTTACTGGCTGGAAAAGAGGCGGGGGAGAGGAGGGGGGATGAAAACCAAACCAAACCCTCCTCCTCCTTAGCTGAGACAGCGATACCTGGGGGAGCCGGCGAGCCGGGCACCTCGGTCCGCAGGCTGCGGCGTGATGAGCGGCAAATTGCACCCTACTCGCCCAGCGCGGGGCCACGGGATGCCCCTTCCCGGCCCCACTTTCCGAGGGGGTCTGGCTGATGTTATGCCGGAATGCTCAGAGCAGGGCAGGGCAGGGCAGCTCCCGCTGCTCTCTCGTTTTGACACCGTAGGGAGCAGCTCCCGCCCCCGCGGTCCCCGCGGGACCCCACCGAGAAATGACAACCGGCTCCACCGCCGTCACAAGTACCCGAGAGGTCTGGGGGAGGAGAGAGAAAGGTGTATTGGTGAAGAAAGGAGTGCTGAATTGGTCCAAATAATTAAATTCCCGCAGGAGAGTAAAAGGTGACACCACTAATGACACAGAGGACTTTTGTGTATGCTTGCCCTAAGGAGTGATGCCTTGTGTGCCAATTGAACTCCTCAGTGCTGCCCTGCGGGGAGAGAGGATCGGACATGTCCCTGCCCAAATGGGTGCTCTGTGAGGGGTGCAAACAAGGCTCTGTCAGCGTGCCCTGAGGCTGGTGCCGCTGCAGCACCCACGGGGATCTCCCACCGAACCACTCCCATTAATAATTCCCTTGCTCTGCCTTTCAACACATGGCCCATCTTTCTGATGTCATGTTGTCCCATCCATGCATTTAAAATATTTTCATTTTCCCTTCAGGCTCTGTTTCTCCATGAATCTTTCCTCTTAGATACTTTCAGTGACCCATCTCCTCCGAGTAACATATGGACTCCAAAGCAAGGAGATAATCCTTCCAGGCCTTGATGTTTACACAGGAGGGACAGGGGAATAATGATTGTCCAAGTGTGGACTTTTGAATGAAAAATAAGCACCTTCTCAGCTAAGCTAAGTAAAAGTGGGTGCAGCAAAGAGGAGTAAATAAACACTACAGAAAGTAAAGTTACTTCTGTCTGCTGCATATGGGTTAAAACAGAAACATTTTCTGGTTCATGTGATCTGGAAGAGCCTTGACAGAGTTAGAGAAAGCAGCCAGTTTTAAGCAAAATTCTGTACCTGCTCCACTAATATCTTCTACCAAGAGAAGATTAAATCACCCTTGGAAAGCTGCATTTTCTTTCCATAACCTTATTAATGTTTTTTTAAGAAAATACCATTGAGTGCTTTGGATTTTGTAGAAACAAAATAATTTTGGGCTACATCTTGGCAATTTCTTTTCCCTGTGAAGTCAATCCTACCCTATCAGCTTACACAAGCATAGAGTCATATAGTCTTTTCCAAGTGTTTCTTCACAATTGGACTCAGAGGGGATATTCTTTACAAAAGTCTTTTACAAATGGCTTGTGCTTTTTGTAAGGCACTTTTCTATAAAGTTATATAAAACACTGATGGGCTACCTGCCTCAACTAAACCTTGTTTCCAAATGCAAACTGTCCAAAATCTAGATTATCATACTTCTGGTTTTACCTGTGAAATGCATTTTCTTTTCCACAGACCCTAACAAGAGAAAGCCCTTTACTGGCTTTGCAGTAGTGGAGAACTGCACCAATTAAGTGATGTCTGCACTTTGCTGATAGGTCAGTTGTTTCACCAAACGTCCTCTAAGAAAAAAAAGATGTTAGACATCCAAAACAAATGTATTAATTTCAAATATTACCAATTTTTTCATTTGAATAGTGTAATTGGTAAAGGGAAAACAGTCACTTATTTGTCTAGAATTTTTCTTTGCCATTCTAGGTTGTTTCCTGTTATAGTCATCAGTGCTTCCTCAGCATTAGGGTTTTAGATAGTTTCTTTCAGCCTTTTTAGTCTTTTTCCTTCTTATTTTTTTTGGGAGGAGGGGTTGTTCACTTACTTCAGAGGTAAATCTTGCCAATTTTTAGAAAAAGAGCATCTCAAAGCTTTTAGTTGTCTTCAGTAGCATTTCTCCTATGAAGTACAGATTAGTAGTCTGACTGTGGAATCTAGATGTGTTTTTTATGAGTCTAACTTGGAAAATATCTATGGGAAAGCATGGTACAGCTGAGACTGGAATCATTGCCTTTGCAGCTTTGACCTTGGACTCCAGCTGTGGGAATGTTCTGCTTATTATGGGAGGATGCTGCTTACACAGGGCTATAGACAAAGGAAATATTTAACTTTTATACCAAGTCTACAATAGATTTTTCTTTCCCTGATGTAGCAATATTGGTTGCAGGTTTTTAATTTTTCAAGGTATTTCTCTTTCAAACAAGTCTGAAATGTAGATGCAATTCTTCTGTTATATAATGATTTTTCTGACTCTTCATTTTCTAAACAGACTTATACAAAAAGTCTTTGTCTTTGATAACTATAACAAAATGTGTATCCCACACTGAAACTGAAACTTGATTTACTACTCAGTGCCAGAAATCACACTGCTGTAGTTATAAGTGTACTTCCTTCTCTGACAAGTGCATTTAAGCACTCATTTCTCTCATTCTAATTCTTAATGTATTCTGATGTACATGGAAGTTTATTTTATTCAGGTTAGATAATCTCTTTCCCAGCTAAAACATTATGAATGTCTCATAAATATTTATTTGTGTTTTTCGTGTTGGTATTTAGCAATTTATAGTCTTTATTTAAAAATCTGAGTTCTGCCTGTCCATAGCATTTAAGCTAAATTAAAGTCAACAAGCATTCTATTCACAACCAAAAAGAAAACAAAATCCCTCACAGACACCTAACTATTTGATGGAAAACGCATGAAAATCCTTTTAGCATGAAGTGGAAGTGCCTGGTTTCTGCTGGAAGATCTGGTGTTGCATGGGTATTACCAAGCTCCTTGTGGTACAGTCATGAATGGGTTTACAAGCTTCCAGACAAAGGATTACTTGTTTGCATTGTTTGGGGCTTTCTTTGATTGTTTCTGTTTTGGGTTGGTTTTGTGTGTGCGTGTGTGGTTACAGGGTTTTTTTAACTCAGACAAAGCCTTGGATATGAAGGTGATAGAGTGCAGTCTTGACAGCCTCTCTCTCATGTTGCTGCTCAGTGTCTCTGTATCACTCATCTGGTAGCACATTTGGTTCTTGGCCAGAGGGCAAGACTTCAGTTTCAGAACAAGACCAAATAAGCATTTGTTTTTATGCCATCAGTGCTTCAGTGCACCATTAGATGAGACAAGCCTTTTTTTCCAGTGTAGAATTTGATCCTCATGTCCTATAAATACACACTCTTCCTTTTAGTATAAGTGCTTAAAAATAAAATTTGATTTTAAGATCAGATGTAAAATAGACTCAATTTGGTGATTAGTTCAAGAGATGTTAAATTTTCTCTACAGAAAAACAAAGTTTAATGTGGCATATTGTTATAAGGATATGTTTAGCAGTATGTCTTTTGTAAAAAAAAATGCTTTATTAAAACAAGGTTTTGGAATTGAAGTATATTTGTATTTTTCATGCTTTTCTCATTGTGACTATCCATTTGTTAGATTGACCACCATTCATATTTCCCCTATTTTACTGGGGTGTTTTTTGAAATAAGTGGGGATTAAGGGAAAAATAGTTCTACCTATGTGTTGTACCACATACTCCTGATGGCACTGCTGCCCCCTTCCTGGATGGGCAATGGATTCCTTAGGAGGAGCATACTGAGAGCCTGAGCCAAAGACAGTTGAAGTGGACCCAGCTGAGAGATGCTGACCAGAATTTCCAGAGCTGTTCTAGCTTCCCTGAGGCTATGATTTGACAGTGTTCCTGTATCCCACCAGCAGCTCACCTAACAGTGTGTGTGTCTTGGTTTGAAAGACAGGTGTCTGCTAAGGAAGGCAGGAGCCTCCCTTGGAATGGCAGATACCAACCCTCTTCCCTTCGAGTTACTATAATTTTGAAATCAAGGGGGCTTTCAGGCAAAGATATGGGAAATAGGAATAACAGTTCTTTACTATTATATATCTATATGTGTATAACCAGCCAAACAAACAACAATAACTATGGCAGTAACAGCAAACAATCACAAACCGAGTCCCAGCCTTCTCGGCTGTCAGGCCCTTTCCCCTCGGGTGCAGTTCCGCTCGCAGCCGGCAGGGGCGCTGGCGGCTCCCGGTGAGCAGGGCAGGTGCGATGGTTCCCCCGCGGCTGCAGGGGGCGCTCCGGAGCGAGCTCGGGAAACACGCGGCACTGGTGCCCTGGGATCCCGGGAAGGGATGGGACAAAGGCTTCACAAACCCCTGGGCAGCCGATCCCGGTGTCCGGCCGGACCCTCGGGAACAGCAGGCTGGAGCGGCAGGGACGAGCACAAATCCCGGGTGGCAGACAAGATGTATCCAAATTCAGAAGCTGTGGTGGGAACCCCTCGAAGATCTTGGCAGGCAGGGCGCGACAGGGCACGACAGGGCTACAGAGTAGCAAAGGCTTGCAGCAGTGGCGGGGTCAGGGCGGCTGCAGCCCGGCTCCCAGCGGGGCAGGGAAGGCAGGCTTGGGATCCCGGGGTTTCTCTGGTAGGAGGAAAGCAGCCTAAGAAGCAGCGTCTCTCTCCGTCCAAACGCTGGGAACTGACTGCCCACCAACCCAAGTGATAAAGAGCAATCAGATGCACCCCACCTCTATAGCCAGGTCTTTTGTTTTTCTTAAATACCCAGCAATTTGTCCCCCTAGCAACACGAATGGGAAAAATTCCTTTAACAGAAAAAAAACAGGAGAACTCCTAAAACCCCAACAGTGTGCTTGGTCTGGAGCAGGATGAGCATATGGTGACACTTCTATGGAATTAGCCAAAGTATATAAAAAAGAGTTTATTCCAGGTTTAGACCTTCCTGCCAGCTGCCTGAAAGCAGGTGATGTCTAATCCGGTATAAACTGTAATGGTGCAAAATCAGCCTTTTAACATATCTTAAACAAACCAGAACATGCAAAAGGAAATATATTGTTGTTGTTGCCAGATCAGTTCTTTGTAAAATGTGGCCATGACATTTTGGATACAAAAATAGCAATCCTCAATTTCAATTTACTCTTATTGGACCACACACTTCACTGTCATGTTTCCACTGGCAGAGAGCAAATTTAAGGACGCCTTTGCATATCCCAGACCTTTTTTTCTTGTACCCATATGCTAATTTCCCTCAGCAAATGCTGAGTAGGTTAATTAGGTTTTGGGGTAGGCAAAATCAGGGAAAGAAGCAGTCTTGTGAACTTTTTGCAGTGAAAGGCACTCAGTTGTTTCCCATTAAAAAAAGATTAATTGATCTTTGGGGTCTGTAAAGAGCTGTGGGCCTCAGCAATCCGAAACTGTATATTTAGATATGCTATTGGGGTTTCAGTGTTTAGAGGCAAGTAATAACTTGTATTTTGGTCCAAAGCAGGTTTATGGGGCTCCCAAATATCTGCCAGTGTGGAATGGTTAAGGTTGCAGTCCCATAAGCCCTCCTCAGCCAATCTAGCAGCTCACTGGAGCTCAGAGAGGTGACTCCCACAGGAGTGTTGCTGACACTGCTTTCCTTGCCCCAGCTCTGGCACACACCTTGTTCTTTGGTGAGCAAAATCTTCTTTCTAATCTGGCAGCATTTTTGTAACAGCCAGTACAAGAAAAGTAGCAGAAAAATGAGATACCTTGAAATGGGCTCTCTGTGCTTTATTTTACCCAGTGATACTTTTGAAGTTTCTGCCCAACCTGAGAAGTTGGAACACTTGTGAAACAGCAGAATTGTGCCTGGTGAGGCAGCAAAAAACAAACACATCAAGGAAAAAAATGTGGTTTTCTGCTAATTGAACTGAACTGAATTCAGCTATGGCTGAAATGGGTGCCAGAGCCAGTGGAAAGGTGTAGCCTCACCACCCTTTCAGGACAATGGGGAAAGAGTAGGAAATACTGCTGCAAACCAGTATTCCACTCCCTACTCCTGGTCAACCTTGTTCCCCATTGGTTGTTTTGTGTTCCCCTGCGCGGGGAGGACCCTGGCTTGTCCCGTGATTGCTACAGTTCTTGGGCAAGACCCCGGCCATGCGGCTGGAAAATAAACACCTCTAAAACATCTATCAAGAATCAGTCCCTATTTTTCCACAGGCCTCGCTGGCGTATGCATGTTGCAGTAATCCCTGCTGCAACAATGGTGGAGATGCTGGGGATAACGATTCCCTGGAGTCAGCGGCTGAAACTATCAAGATTTTGAAGATCCCCAAGCATTCGTGAGTAAAGAAACTTTCTGGATTTCTCTTCTTCCTTCTGTTTGGCTGTTCTCTCTGGACTATGGAAGAATCGTGGGAAATGCGGCTGTCTAAGCCACAGAAGGAAATGTCTCTAGAAATTAAAGAAATCCTGGCACAGCAGAACATGAAACTTGCTCCAGGATATCTGGAACATTTTTTTGACTGGCTTTTCAAAAATTTCCCTTATGTTTCTCGAGATTTACTTTTTGACGTTAGTCCTCCTAAAATTAGTATCTTCAGTTTTTGGACCGAGATCATAGATAGGTAATGGCTCAATCAAAACATACTGTAATGACAGAACTTCTCTGTGCACTTCCTGTAATCAATGAAGTTCTTGAGAAGCACGTGCATGGTCCCTTTACCTCTATGGCAGAAGATGACTGTCATCGCATGGCTGAAACCACGCGGCAGCCATCCCAGGGGCGCGTGACTGCAGCCACCGGATCTCCCGTGCCCGTGCAGGTGGAGGTGCCTGCGCTGGATGCTCCCGGCCCCCTTGGGAACGCGCACCTTATCGCGGGCCCCATCCCTGTCTCGGGGTCCCCTGCCACGCGACCGCGAGTGAGGGAGCGATGCCGCAGGTGCCGCGGGTGCCGTGGGCCACGAGCAGCCAGGAACCGGGCATCGGCGTGGCAGCCCGCTCTGAGCACACGGCTCGGAGAGCCCTGCGGAGGGAGAAGCGGCGGTTCCCACAGCGACACGAGAAGCCGCGCAGCTCAGCACCGAGCCGAAACGGGGCCGCTCTCAAAGCAGCGTGGAGTTTGCGGAGCGGAACCGCTCACAGGGCGCGGGTCCGGCAGCGATGGCAACGCGGGGCCACGCAGAGCCCAGACACGCCGGAGCAGCGCCGCTCGGAGAACGTGGAGCAACAACAATGCGGGGGCCTGACAGAGACTTTGGAGTCGGCAAGGCAGCGGCCGCGCAGGACCAGCACCCACGACAAACACGCAAGCACATGATAGGAGAAGTTGTAGCAACGAAAATCACAGGAATTGTGAAATGGTACAATGTAAAAAACAACTATGGATTTATAACACAAGATGATACAGGAGAAGATTTATTCATCCATAGAACTGCCATTAAAAGGAATAACCCTAGAAATTACCTGCAAAGTGTAGGAGATGGAGAAGCTGTACAATTTTATATAGTGCAAGGAAAGAAGGGTTTTCAAGCAGCAAATGTTACTGGGCCTGGAGGTATTCCAGTCAAAGGCAGCCGTTATGCACAAAATTATAAACAATATCCATCCCAGCAACTTCCCTACCCGCAACCTACTTTCCCCTTTTACCCTATACCCAGTATGAACCCTTTCCTAAGTTTACGCCATCCCCAATTTATTCCTAATCTGTTTTTCACCCCATGGCTTCCCTATATAATTCCCTTTCCCCACAATTCCTCTCCGATACCAAGGTGGGGATGAAAAAGGGGAGGGAAGAAATTAACTATTGTTGTTTAGAGTTCCAACAGGTACAAATGGAAGAAACCCTCTCCTGCCTCAGTTTCCCCACAAAGCATGCTCAGAGAGTCCTGTCTCCCTTCTGCCAGCACTAAGATGTTCCAGAAGAAAAAAAAATCTGTTTGGACATTTAGAGACTCAGGAGGGTGGCTTGTTTTCTTTTGAAATTGTTATCTTATGTTCGTCCAGTTCTTTCCAATGTTAAGTTTTAAATCTCTTTTAGTTAAAACAAAAGGGTGAAGTGTTGGGGTTCCTCCACCCTGGTGTGGGGTCCAGGGGGAGGGGGACCCTGGAGTAGAGGCAGGGCTTACGGAGTTTCCCTACTCCCCGGTCAACCTTGTTCCTCATTGGTTGTTTTGTGTTCCCCTGCCCGGGAAGGACCGTGCTGGTCCCATGATGGACACAGTTCTTGGGCTGCACCGCGGCCATGTGGCTGGAAAATAAACATCTCTGAAAAACATCTAGCAAGAATCAGTCCCTATTTTTCCACGGGCCTCGCTGTCTTACGCATGTTGCAGTAATCCCCGCTGCAACACCTCTCAGCCACCAAGTGGAACTGCTCCCTCAGGAAGGTAAAACCCTAAAGCTTGACAGTTGAAAAAATTAGGTGTTAGGAGAGGGCTTGTAGCAAGCTTTGGTTTTAAATTATTCTTTTAAATACCATGCGAAATTGATCTGTGCTCTTGCTGATGACACGAATAAGGGAAGTGTGTTATAAAATATTAGCGTAGAAATAGCTTTCAGTTACTTACTTTGAAGAATACATTCTGATACAGAATAACAAATGGGTAACAGGCAAAAAGCTCAATTAAGCGAGATACTGTTCAAGGTTGCGGCTTAAAGAATAAAACACATTCCAGCTCTACAGTGGCAGGAGGATACTATGTATCCATTGCACCAATTTTTAAGCTTAAAGTTCTGTATGTTACTGCCTCTAATTGTCTGAGACTGGTGAGTTCACAAATACACTGTCATTTGTGACTGATATCATAGGACATTCTGCTAATACAAATTTACATTCAAATAGGCCTATAATTTAGCATATATTTTATCTGAATATCAATGTGCTGGTTTTAAAAATCCATACATCTTTCCATAGGTTTTAATTCATACATATTTCACACAAGTTGGATATTTAAAAATACTGTCGTCTGGTGAATCAGTGAAATAATTTCTCATTATTATATATATTTATATATGTTATATAAAAAATATATATAATAATATGTATGTATATAATATATATTATATACATATAATATAATAATATATATTATATAATTATATATAATATATCTATTATATATATATAATTTGTGTAATGGTATTAAAAATGTATTTCTTTGGTTTTCACTATTCTTCAAACATGAGTTTGAAAGGTACATATTTAATTTACAGCTTCATCTATAATCTGTATCTCAAATACTTATGCTCTTCAAATAACTTCTGCAGTTCTTTGCATTCTTTGCTCCCATCACCATTCACCAGGTTTCTAAATTTTCTACCCATTCTGTAGCTAACGAGGAAATCACTTGGCATTCTGTTCTGCTGTCTGCTGGCAGACAAGACAGACTGCATCTTCAGTTTTGTTGAAATAATCATGTTAGCTTACCCTCTTTAAAGAAAGGATTTTTCTCACCTAGATCTTTTCCACACAGCCGGATTAGGGAGTGACCCAGCAGTTCTGTTGGTACATTTGGTGTACTTGCAGTCATTGATAGCCCAAAGTACAGTGGGAAGTGCTCACATCTTAATCTGTCCAAGCTGCAGCCAGACAGCATCCTTGGCTGGGCTGTGACTCAGACTTTGAGGCTGAGGAGGACCATCAATTCCCCTTTCTGATTTCCTGAGGGCACTGTTAAACACGGAGCTGTTGCTGACTGAAGTACAACTTCTGCTCAGCTCTGTGCCTCAGCAGGAAACCATTCAATCTCAGTTTGAAAATTCAGTCCAAGACATTAAAGGCCACCAGTCTACTCATTGTTTATCCAGGTTTTTGTCACTCTTACTGTATAAAATTAGCACTGTGTTACTATTTTCCAGATTCAGCTTCTAACTTCTAGGGTCCTGATACATATTTCCCTATTAATTTAAAGGCACAGGAATAATCCCTGTCAATATTCACCTTTTTTTTAACAAGTAAAACATATTTTATCTTATAAACAGCCTTCAAGCTAAAACTTTGAAGGTCTTTTTTCTCTTAAGACCTGTTTCTTTAATATCCCTTGTGCCCATTGCAATGCTTTTGACAGTTTCTAAAACCCTTTGAAGTGTGGACATCAGAACTTCACAGAGGGCTCCACTTGTGCTCTTCTCACCAGTGCCAGAGAAAGAGACATAGTAACTTCCCAACTCACATTCATTACTCTGGGCTGTTACATTAAAGAATCATTAGTCTTTTGGGGTCCTAATTGCATATTGCACAGGGAACTCATGTTATACTGCTTCTCTGCTGTGACTTCCTACATAGTTTTCTGATCTTATTTCTATGAGCTGTTCATTAGCAGAGATAGGATGTCTTTCTTGTTTCAATTCTGCATTTGGCTGCATTATAATGTGTTCCATGTGAACAGGTCCAGCAATTCAAGGGGAGGCCTTCAATTGCTTCTCCTCATCACCATTGATCCTCATCTTCATCCATGAACGTCTACATATCCATCGAGTTGGAGATGGAAATATTTTCCTCAGTGTGTTTTTCCATTCTAAATTTCTTAAGTCAGTTATTGCTACGGCATAGTGCTGATGTTTTAAATGGTATGTCATGTCACTCAGAAAAATGCCTTACCAGAATTATAAAGAATGTTGTATCTGAGTGGTTACTTTTGGCTGGACATAGACAGAGTTGAATATTACAGTGCACAACTACAAAAATTTATTTAGGCTTCATCTTTTTATTAGAAAATTTATTTAGGCTCCTCATAACTGAAAAGTTTCATGTAATGCATTATGTTAGAAAGATACATACAGTATTTTATGATAAAAAGAAAAAAAAAAAAGAAGAGAAAAAATTGTGAGTCTGAATCTTCTGGTTCTTCTCATGTCTAAAGACCTGTGTGGTAGGAGTTGCATTTTTTTAGGTCCACTTCTTGAAACATTCTGAAACCTCTAAATATTGGGGTAATAACACTGGAATCAATAATGTAAATGTCACTGAAAAACTCAGACAAATCAAGGATCATATGCTATTTTAGAGGTCAATAAGGATGTAATAGGCAATCAATTTAATAATGTTTTGGTTGTTCTGCCTTGAATACTAATCTAGTAATAAAGGAAGTACATTGGATGATGATAGAGTAGCCATAAGATGTGACATAGAAAATGAGCATGTAGAGGAAAACTTTAGCTTAGAAAACTGGAAGAAGAAATTATTAAGTGATGAGAAATAAAGAAAGGAAAAGGAAAAAGAACTGAAAATACAGAATGACTTACAGGGGATGGATACGTTTCATGAATAGACAGAATTAAGACAGTTGGTCCCATAGAAATAGGAAAGATTGATAAATACTTTTCCTTTTATTCTCGCACAAACCATACTTCACATAGATCTCTCTTTTTAGTGAAATTTCACCAGAATGTGGTTATTTTGCTATGTCCCTACTTTCTCTATCCTATCAAAGCATCTTTCTAGGTTTTGTCTCTGAAAATTCAGAAGAAGAAGCTGATTGCAAATTCCTTCTTTTACACTTTTGTTGTTTATTTTGCTTACTGGTATGCACCATGCAGAGGGTCCACCTCAAAAGGAGAAAAAAACCACCCCACAATGTCATCATTGACACTTCTTTATCTATTTCTTACTTCCAGGAACATACTCAGTTTAAATCTTCCACTTTTGTCACAGTTAAGTTTTCTCTGCACATCTGTAGCACAGTAAATCACATCATTACTTTGTCCTTTTAATCTCAGAACTGCAGTAGTTCTGAGAATCCAACCTGTTGCTGACTGTACATGTTAATATTTAAAACTTTTGCCAATTACATGAGGGTTAGTTTGAGTAAAACAGTCATGGTTGCTTTTGATTTGAAGTATGACTTTTTACTTTTTATTAACTATGTTCTATCCTTACAATAATAGTTCTCACATAAAGCATAGAAAACTTAATCTGATATTTTGTGGCTTCTTTCTACTTCTCCTAAAGCAAAATTGTATGCTTTCCTTTACCAAACTTAGCAAGGGTTAGTGCTTTACACACACAAATCCCAGAAGTTCCCTGGAGACCTTTGTCTCCCATCCGCCTCCTTCCCCTCCACCTCCAAATCCCTTGGCAGTTCACGTCTTTTAAAAGTTTCTGTCATAGCCAGTCTGAATTTTTGACAGTCTTTCCTGGTAAGGAAAGAGGGCTTAACTTAGAAGCAGGTCAGACTACAATTAAAAATTTGGAAAGGAGAGAGAAAAATTACCTTATTGTAACAGAAACTGGCTGAGTGAGTTTTCTTCCAATGTCTTGCTTACTAGAGGATATGAAGAGTCTTATCCACTGCCACAGTAGTTATTGAACTCCACCCTGACTCCTGACATTCTTCTCTGATCACTGGAATTACACCAGTGTTAGGGTCTATGTAAAATTGTGGTGCCTCAGACTGTTCAAGTCCTCTAGAGTTTTTTCCATCCCAGAAAATTAAACCAGGGTATTTTTATTAAGTCTAGGAGGAGTAGCAATGACAATGAAACAACAGTCACTGTCCAAGTCCTCTAGGCTGTCAACTATATCACCTTCATTCTAATGGTTAAATTAAACCTGCAGTGGCTTCACATCTTCATTTTGATAAGTAGACATACTCTTAATAACTTTGATTTGTTCCCAGTCATAACTACAACTCCCTGATGTTATGAAGCAACAGAAGAATGAAATCCTGTGTGTTCCCAGCATATGGAGCCTGTGTTCTTCTCTGAGACTGTAATTTGGGAAGGATGATACACTACTAAAAGAAAATTAACAGTGTTTTCCCAAAACATTTAAAAGCTGAGGTGATGTTGCTGAAGCACCATCATTTCATGTCTCTGTTGCTGACACAGCTCATGTAGAAACAGTTTTAATAAAGTCATTACAGGGTCAATGGAAAATCTCTGTACGTATCTGAAGTATGTTGAGTGATTTATGTAAGTCCATGGATATTCATTATGATGATATTCTTTCAGGTTTCCACTGACAGGCAGAGCAATGTCACCAGTAATGTCCAAAATAAATTATATCATCATAAAGCTGGACCTTAAATGCAACAGAATTAAATTTAAGGTAACTGTTAAAGTCTGACAATTAACGAAACTTAAAGGACATATTTCAAGTAGTAAATTGCCCTGCCCTGGGTAAGTATTGTCATTCAGTAGGCTTTGTGACACAGAAACAGACATATCCTCTGTAATCTGTGCTACAAGTGCAAGAAAGAGAATGTAGTGAGACAGCCTATTCTAAATTCTCTCCCCGTGTCTGGTTTACAGGTACTTTGTATCAATACATTGTTTTCAATGCTGCGTATCTCTCAGCACTTCAGTTTTCTGTATTAGGTGTTTGCTGTGGTCTGTAACCATCAACAGATTCTTCTGTGAAGGTTCATGTGTAAGTGATTACCCCCAGCAATTGTGCAACTGGCCCCAGTGAAAGTAAGGAGTGCTCATGGATTTCCTGATACAGTCTGCTTTTATATTGCTGTTTATGTGGGATGATGATAACTAAAGACTGAGATAAGTGTGCCATTGTGTCAGTGTGCATCTCTGACTAGTAATAAGAGACTATCAACAGTTTGGCACAGGGATTATCACAATTGGCTGAAGAGGATCAAAACCAGAGAGGACAAGCAACAAAGATGTGACATTATTTGCCTGAGATTATTTATTAAATCAAAAACTGAATTGTGAAGCAAATCTGCCAGTTTGTTTAAGCCAGCAATAAATTTTCTCAAAGGTTCAATGAGGTCAAGGTTCATCCCACATATTACGGATTTCCCAATTTATCCTCCCTTCCACACCAGGCCTAGCATACACCTTAATTTTAAAATACTGCAGTCCATGTTCAATACAGCATGTTCATTTTGCTGAACATTCAAAACCAAACTGGAAACTTGGTTCTCTAATCAGCTGAAACAGAGATCGGCCAATTTCCTCACCAGTAAAGCACTGAGAAGTGTGAGCAGTATTCACAAAAGATCATGCTGGCTATTAAATGTTCCAGGTCAAAGGCCCACTTTCAGAGAAATAGTGGAAGCTAACATAAAAGGGAGTAGTCAGCATTTCTGGTATCAATGCTGGGAACATTTGCCTATTTGTCCACCACTGGTGATGTGCCAGAGCCCTTTCCACCCAGTAAACAGTCCAGTGCAGAATCAATTCTGCAAAATTTGCCATTTCACTTTCATTAATCTTCTTTTTTTTCCTTGTGTGGTGGTTTCATGCAGGTGTTCATTCCCTAAAGCCCAAGTTTTTCTCTGAAAATGCTTTTGTAGGCATTACAGGGACCCTAACTTCAGGATCCAGTAATATCTGTAGTAGTTTTCTCCAAAACATAGAAGATACTGATACACATCTGTGTCATATTTATTGAAAACATTTACTGTTCCTGGGGAGTGGGGCCTGGGGAGAAGAAAAAATGCTTAGAAAAGCTGGATAGGAGGGCCTGTTCTTTCATAATCATCTAAAGCCATCAGAGTGGTTTTAGTTCTTTGTGATAAATTGCTGAAGTTAAATAAGAACAAGCAGGAAGAAGATCAAGTGAAAGAGAAGATAATTTTCCTATGTTGAAACCTATCATTATGATGAAATTAAGAATATGATTAACATCCTCAAGGACACTGTCTAGGAAAAAAAAGCCAGCATTTTGAGACTCCAACTTAATACACACAATTTGCATGCTGTTATCCTAGATTTGACTGCTAAAAAGGAGTGAAAACTTTAGTGTTTTAATCCAGTGATAAATCGTGGGTTAATGAAGAGGGAGAGGCTCTATTTTCCCTGTTTAAAGTTGTCCCTGCATGAAAGCCTTGCTCTACATCCCATATTTACTATCAGGGCATGTAACTTCTCAGTCAAGTGATTTTGGTCAGTGAAACACTACAGCTTAAGAGTCCCATGGTGAACTGATGAAAAAAGGTATAAAAATAATGAACCTTGGAGTTATGTATAGAGAAAACATTCCTCTTTGCTTTAGCAGGTTTACATTTGTTCAGCTGCTTCATTGCAGGCCAAGAGTCATGCAGAAAGGAATGGAAACAAGACGGGTAGAAATAGACAGGAAGATTAAAATTTGTAGAGTCAAAGCATGTCTGCAGTTTCCCACTAGGTAAGGCTGTTTGCTTATATCAAAATCTTTGATACTTAACTGTATGCAAGAGTAATGTGATGATTTTTTTTAATTAAAAGGTAAATAATAAGAAAGAAGTCTGTGATTTTTATTTCCATTAAATTCACTCTTGAATGAGTGATTCTGACTGAAGACGTTTCTTTACTTTTTTCAGTAAAATGGTGCAGTTGTGCTCTAATTTAAATAGTTTTATAGTCATATGATCTTACACTCCTAGCCCTTTATTCTGGTGCTGAGAATTCAGTGTTTAACTCAGGGCAATGAAGAAAATCCAGTTCAAGGAACAAACCAGCTTTTCTACTTTTCTTTCTTTGTGTCAAGAGAAAATAAGCTATTTCCATAAATTTACATACCAATAAATTTATAGCAATTTTTATACCAGGGATTATATTAAATTTGCTTCAGAAATACGTACTCATACATATTACCATATGGATGTGCTTTCATTCTGAAACAATGCAGGGGCTTCTGAAGAAGACCATGGCTGGATTAACGAATTGAAAGTTTCAAGATCTGATGACTGCTGAAAAGTTGATTGCTTCCTTAAAATATTCTAAGCAACTAGAGAGACCATCACAGAGCAACAGAGATTCATTCAATTCACAATCAGATTCACATATTTTAGTCGCCTTCTCCGCCAGCTTTACTTTTCATTTTCATTTAGATCATACAAGTGTATAATAAGAATACAAATCCATTTTCCAGTATTTTTGAAAATGAACAAGTAAATTGTTTGAACCTTGTAGCTCAATGTTCAATTTACCAATCTGAGGATGCTCTACATCTTTTGGTTAAAAATTTGAGATGACTGAAGTAAACCTGCTGTTTTGAAAAATAACTGGATAAGGGGAAAAGAAAAACAACAACAAACAAAAATCTAAAGTCCAAGAAAATAGATTATTTTAAGAAGAGACAGTAAAAAACATCAGGATAACATGAGTGACTGAAAAATATTCATGAACCACAGTGTGATTCAGACATACAGTTTATCAGAAAGTTGTTCTGAGAGGTTGTGAACACCTTGGTTTGCCCTGTAGCTCATTTTATTTTGACTCTGAGAGCCATCCATCCATCCATCCTTTTCCCTTCATAGCTACTAGTTTCTTCTATGAGTAATATATTTTATGGGTTTGAGTTAATTTCTACTAAATCCTCTAGTTATGGTGATTTTTTTATTCTCTTACTCAGATTCTGTAGAGTATGAAGAGGTCATAGGTGAGCCAAGTCTTTGTAATGCTCAGCCAGTAACCAGGGGGAGAAGAAGCTTGACCAGTGTTCATATAAATTGCATCCCACCTTTCCAGGGTCGAGTTAGTCCCTAGTTTTCCATTTCACATCCTGCATTTTACCATGGTTGCTAACAGAATCACTAGAAGACCTAAACCTATGGAGAGTTCTCTCACTGCTTAACTTTAACCTCAGTGCTTTTAACTTTAAAAAATCTGATTTTTTACAAAAATTCAAGAAATCTGCCCTGAGCATAATATTTGAAATCTTTGAATGTTGGAGAATGTGCCTTTTTGACTCCTAATTAAATTAAATTATACCTCTCCCTATCAGTTCACCTCTTTATCATAACCTTGCAATTTAGTCCAATAATACCTAAATTCAAATCAAATTACTCAAATAGATTTGGATACTTGGATTGGTTTATTCCTGCCTTCTTGGCTGCACTTCTGCTGTCAATCATTTTCAGTGGAATAAAGTGAAATAAAGAAATTCTGCCTTATTTGTGCCTTTCTGTCCTAGCTTCATGTAGTGGGAAGGGATGGGAATGGCATAAAGAGGATCTTAGAGCAACAAGAGCTCTAGCAGAAGAATGCAGAAGTAGCATTCTGCAATAATTTGCATAACCATTACAATATTGGACCACTCTGTTACTTAGAATTCAGACTAAAGAAACACTACAGCATGTTGTGTATGAAAAAATCAAAGAATACTGATAAACTAATCAATTTTGGTTTCTTTCCCTGTCCCTGCACTTGCGTGACACTAATCTGTGTCCAGCCAGACAGGCCTAACTCAAACTATCTCAAAGCAATTTGTCTTTCCACAATATGGAGAAGGTTTTTTTATTCCTTAAATAAAAATTTCCTCAGCAAACAAAAACGTCTGGGCCATTTTTCAGGTAGTAGGCAGTAATATGTTCCTGTCACTACTGGATAAACAGAAATACAGATGGTATCATGCATCACTGGTGAAGCAGGACTACAGTGCTTGTTTCACCTGCTGTCTCAAACACCTCAAGTGTTGTCATGGGTAGAGAGACTGTGAATAACCACAGGTTATTTCAGCAAAGCTTCTACTGCCCATTTTCCACTGACTATTTTTTTTATTTCTATTATTATCCCAGTACTAAATAACAAGAAGGAGAAGCCTTTTGTCCAGAAAATGTGTGATAAGGCAGTGCAGATGTGGTTCAACTGTGTCATTTTAAAATAAACAGGAGGTAATTTTTCCTGATATACAACAGCTGACTGATATAAGTTCTATTTGTTATCATCACTATTAGAAGAATGATCTGTTAGGACTTCTCTTTCCCCTAGAGAAGCTTAAGTTAAAACTCCAAGGACATTCCCAAATAGACTGTAATAGTTCAGACATTCTTATCAGCAGCACATGATGAAACTGTGCTGGCTTTCTCCTGCTTTCCTACAAGCCTGTGAGACTTTTCTCAAAACATCAGCAAAGGAAGGGCAAATTCGATGCACATAAGTGCAAAAACAACACTACCAACCTGCATGGTGCAAGCATATAGACAGCTGTAGATGGCTTTGTACCTTTTCTGAGTACCCAGTCTTCTATACCTATTGTCTGTATGTTATCTGCTGAAATTCCATTTGTAAAGAATTGGTCCATACCCCAGTGAAAGCTGCAATGGATTCACAGGAGGATGATATGCTTTGTAAAATGCAATGAGCAGCTTGTGGTCTTAGTGAAGAGGTTATCAATATCTAGAAAAAATATTCAGCATGGCCCTCCACATACTCACAAATACTGTTCAGAGTAGATCATTAAAGTCTTAAGCATGCCAAATCCTGCACTGCTAAGACTATGGCCTCTTTTGACTTTGGAAAATAATATCTGATATTTAAAACTGTATCTTCTTTATAATGGCATTAAAACCAAATTTATCCACCAGATTAGGATGAGAATTTAAGCAACAGAATAGGCAATTAAATTCTTATTACGTTAGAGCCTCTTCTTCTGTTTTTTTGTCCGATCATACTTCATGAACTGTGCATAAAATCACTGTTTTTTTCTGATTACCTTGCACAACATCCTTGTTGACTCATGTCTATCACACCACATTCATTGTTTTTATGACACAGTTCTTTGAGTGAATTTGTTGATTCTGCTTACTTGAAATTCACCTTTCTCTATACCCTCTTTTGTGATGGTCACCGGGCAATGGAATTGCAGTGCTTGAGAACTGCACCACAGAGCATAGACACAGGCAAGGTGAAGGGAAATGTGTTACAGCTCTAAATTACCTCAACAAGACACCGTTTCAGCACATTATCAATGCTGTTTTCAGACTGCTGTTTATGGCACGTAGCTGTCAGTCTAAGGGTTTCAAGCACACCACACAGATACATTCTGTCACATGCACGCACAATGTGTTCTGCTGGGAAGGGAAAAGAGCAAAGGTCCAGGGATTTAAAGTACACAAAGTCTGACATGTTTTCTTTAATGAAAAGCAAGCCTTCAGAGCAGAGGTGTTTCATATTTGACATATGATACTGACAATTTCTAATATGTTATAAATTTACATGTTAATTCACAGAATTGTAGAAGTGCAGGCTGCTGTCCAGAGGAGTTTATTGCATCTGTTAAAGGTGTCCTGGGCTACCCTGAGCTCCATTAGCATGAATGGAGCTTTGCTTGGATATTGTGCATAGAGTTCCTAGGTTCCTGTGACCATCTTTAGCTACATCACCATAACATGTAGTGACAGCAGAGACTACAACTTGGTTTGTAATATTTTGATTTGCCTTTTCCCCCCACAACTCAGTAATGAAAAAGGGTATCCTGTACTTACTAATTTATTTTTCAATTTCCTTACTTTCCTTGACTTAGTGATTGTATCAAAACATTTTTGAGTTTGTTTTTCTGAGCTTTAAAGGGGTTATGGGCAGAGCACAAACATGAGCAGAACAGCCCTGCTTCTATCTCAGTGTTTGTGCTTTGACTGTCAGGTAAACACAAATGAAAACCAAAAATGTTTATGACTTGGTGCACCTAAAAAAGGGGAAAAAGAAAAGCTTGTTTACTAAAAGTTCTATCTATGACCTTTAAAAACATGATGTACATTATTCAGAAAGCAAAGAACAGTGACAAGCCAAGTGTTCTTTTCACTAGAAACACTCTTCTAAAATTATTTCATAATTACAAAATTTCAAGAGATACCAAGGACAATAGAAATAAAATGTTTCTCCGAGAGGAAAAAAAAGGGCATTGTTTAACAAAAATGCTGGCAGTGCAATGAAGCAATTCAAGAATCTCACAATAATATGTTAATTTAATTTGCCTCTTGTGCTCTCTTAACAGAACCTTTATTTATTTCCATTTACCACCTGTTTCATCCTTCTGCTTACCATTAGATGCTAAATTATTTCTTCCACATGTTAATGGTTCTCTAGTTAATCACCATCCTAAAGTGTGGTGTAAAAGGTTTTGGCAATTTTTGTTTCTGATTTTTTTCATATAAAGAAAATGAAAATTATGGATATACAAACTGAAAGAGTTGTAACTGTGCATATTTAGATCTTACATATTTTACTATTTTACAGGAAACATGGACCCTGTGGTATTATGTGCTTTAACAGAAATGGAAGATGTGACCTTACAGACCTCATGTTAGAATTGCAAAGAATTGAAAAGAAATTCTATTTCTATATTAGCACTATATTTAAAAATATCGTCTGGAACATAAAAAAATAGGATTATTCTCCTGGTGAATGAAATATTAACTTTGATTAACTTTGTGTTGCTGTACCATTTAATCCTTGCTATTGACCCACTTTTCTTATTAATCATTTGAAAAAGTTATTGCATTGAGACTTATGCTCTTGTTGTTTGGAGAAAAAAATGTCATACTGTGGAGGGCTGTAATTAAAATAAATTGTATTTACTGAAAGTTTTAGCCTCGCAGTGTTAACCCCTTACAAGCTTGTGAGGAGGCTTTCAGGCAGCAGCTTATTTTAAACTGATAGCAAGTCTAAATTAAGGTCATATTCAATACAAACATAATGAGAGAACTAGATGGGATGCTGGCAGAGTGCTGGTGCATGGCTGTGCAGGTCTCTGCTCATCTCCCAGCTCAGACAGCAGATACTGTGCCTGACCTTGGATAAAACAGTCTGTCTCAGACTTCAATTTCCCGCCTGTGAAAGGGGACTAAATATCTTCCTGCTGCAGAGGTCTGTTTTGAAAGTGATGTTTATTCATGACAGAGAAACAGTTGCTCAGGGAGGCTTATACAGATACTTGATAGTTCCACCAGCTGCAACACAAGGAGGTGGTACAGGTTACGGATAGTGTGCCTGGGAAGGAGGGGTTCTACCTACCAGAACTGGCTGCTCCTGTACAACACCTCAGAGCATGGCTGAAATCCAGCTTTATCATATTTATATTCATACTATTCTTTTTCTTTCTTTCTTTTCTGCTTCATATTTTTTAGTTGTATTTGAATTTAGTCTCCTTGATGATTTTCTAAGTCTGTAAATTAAGACTAATTGAGACTGACCAATAAACCCCAACAAGGGAAGAAGGTGCAGAGGAGATGAGCAAGGAAATTTCCCCAAGAAGCTTGGGAAAAATGCAGGGTTTGAATGACCAAAGCTGTTATATAGAAGCTGACTTAGCACAAAGGGGACCAGAGGGTGGCCTTTGTTTTAGGTAAACAGCTATCAACAGTTGAGTGGATCAACAGGCGTTGTAAATGTTTCTCCTTGATGTCATTGGAAGAGTGGGAATGTCTCCCTGAGTTGGACAGATCAGCATGGGGGAGGAATGAATACTGACTTACTTCAACACAGAGTACAGAAACTGAAAAACTAACAAAATGGTTTCAAAGGGAGCAACAGGCCTGAGGTGGCTTGAACCCATGGCTGAGGTGGCTTGAACCCGTCACTTTGGTATTGTGATTGAACTCCATATTGCAGCTCCTGTAAATGCATTTGGCTAAGTGTAACTTACGTTTGTATTGTGCTGTGCAGTATATTTTGTATGACTCTGACAAATCAGAATTCCCATGTAACACAACCTTTAAATAAGTACATTTGATGTTAAACATTACAGCCTCCATATCTAAAAGAACCTGATCAGACAGTATTGGGCTTTGGTGCTACTTCACACCCAGCTTCTGAAATAGGTAAAAGAGACTGGTGGCTAATGAAAGTGACCAGAAATAAACTTTGAAGTATTCCTCTGCCTTTCGATAGGCCTTAAGTCAACAATTTTGATGACTGAACATAATGGCTTTTTTTAACATGTATGTTTTCCCTTTTGTTTTCAGAGCAGTTCCCTAAGCATGCCAAAGGTTTTAGCTGCTATGAAGAGTCCATCTTCTGGCAGCTCTATTTGGTTTTCCTCATGTTTTGCAAGGACAGCATCTTTTTAAAAAACAGCTGCAAGAGGATCAGAGATGCTATCGTTGGCAATATGAAAGTTGTGGTGGTGTATAAAATGTAAGTGGTTGTAACAATATAGGGCTCTACTGGTATCACACCTTCTGTAACAGGTGTTCCATGCAAAGACCAATTATAAAATGTATTTAAACCTAAATATTGCCACACTGCAGAGATAGATAGTTTTTCAAAATTTATTTCAGACTGTGTTACGAGCTCCTGGTCACCAAAACAGTCCCAAATAGGATAAGGATTTGCATTGTATTTAAAAAGAGTATAAAAGGGCAATTATTTACAGCTTCTTGTGAAACTAGTTCATGTGTGGACTTCAAAATATAAAAGTATGTCTTTGTAGAGAACACTCCAAACAGGAACTACAGGTTTTATACTTTGTTCTTGATTAAGAATTCTCAGTGTTGAAGATTCCTCTTTTAATACAAACACTAAGTATGTGCTGGTCTGTAGGGTATGCCCAGCCACTGCCCTGAAGGGATGTGTGCTGAGATAAGGAGATGGAGCAATCTTCCAGCAAGACCCCCCCTGGGAAGCAGCTACTCTTCAGTTATTGAGAGAAGAAGATCGACCCAGAATCCTCTGGGAGACCCTATGCAGATCCTTTGTAACCCATTGGCCTTTACCCTCCGACACCCATCCCATGTACCCCCATAAAGCTAGCCCCCTGCCCCTGCGAGGGCAGAGAGTCACTCATCCCTAGTTCCCCTTCGCCGGAGTGCGGACCAATAAAGTTACTTTGTGTGGAACAGCTACACGGGCCTCTTGTCTCTCTCTGCTCTGGTCTGGAGGCTGCCCTGCAGAGCTGAGCTGGAATCACGAGCTGACAATCACTGAAGAGCTGACAGTCTCTGCACGGGCCCTCCTGGCCAGCAGCTGAGGGAAGACACCGGGCCTCGGGAAGGCGATTCCTTTTGGGACCATCTCTCCTGACTGGTCACAGCTTCCTTGGTCAGAGCTACTGACCCCTCACCAGCTGTAATACTGGTCTGTCAGTATGGGTCAGAAATTACCCCCAGTAGAAAGAAGGCAGGAAGGAAGGAAATGCAACTTTTGCAAGGCATTTTTCACCTTGTTGACAATAAATATGAGCAGTCTTTTTTGTCAAATGTTTCAGACTAATATAGCTTTTTTGCATCTGGGTCTTTGTCTGACAGATGAAATTCATGAGTTTCACGATGGGTTTCTAACTGGAACTGTGATCCCAAACTATGCGCTGAGTTACGGAAAATTCAGTTACTGATCTTTACAAACTTTTGATTTTCATTAACCTTTCTTTTTAAGCATTACAAGCAAATCTAGGTGGAGTTCATATTTTGAGATAGATACACATAAAAGATAATGTGCCCAGATGCTTAAAATGGCCCTAAGGGTAGCTGACAATGGAGAACCTCACCAGATCCCTTTCTTCATTGCTTTTATTAGTATTGTAAATTTTTCTTCTATCTGTAGGCCAGTTTTCTTACACCAGTATTTAGACGAAAAATACCATGGGTCACTGTGATATCCATGGTTTGCATTGGCCATGAGCTGTCAGTAGGACATAGGAAGAGGTTGGACTGAAATATTTTAAGGGGTTAAGAATTTCTACTGTTTAATATTGGCAGACCATGACTGGATGGAACTCAAGGGTATTTTCCCCTTAGACTGTGTGCTTATAGTGTAAACATTGCTCAGTCGAGTTTCTGGAGGGAACATTGTTCAAATTCCAAGTCTGCTCTAAGGAAAAACTACATTAAAAATAAATGCACTCACCGGCTCAGTGCTATGTGCATTTGTGCTGGGCAAAAATCTTAATCTCACACTGCCTTTAGCTCCTAATAGTGATTTCAGATTTTCATATCTGTACATAGCCCTTCATTCTCCTGTGCTTTAGAATTTCTGAAGAGCATGACCACTTTTTTTCTCAGATAGAGGGATATGGTTTAAGGTCTGCACTAATGAAAATGTGTACAAACTGCTGAGGGAAATTATTTTTTATTATTATTTTATAACTTTTTAGTTGATTAAATTAGTAAACATCTCATCTTTTGTAGATTAGGAGTATGTTTTCTAATTTTTTTTCTTGGATGTGGTTAGTTTCATTTTCTCCATTTCAAATTAGTTATGATTAGAGATTAGGAATAAGAAATCTTAATTACTTTTGGGGTTTTACTGTGCAAATTCTCGTACATAAAAAGAACTTGGTATTATTTGGGCTAAATGGAGTTGTAGAATTTTTTTGCTTTAACTGTGAAATTGTATGCAGATGAAAAAAATAATTCTGGGAAGGCCTAGGTCTTGAAATTATACAGGCAGTTTCCTAGCATTCAGTATTTCTTTTTTCTTCACTAGTTCGTCTATTTTTGCTATGTTTTCTTCACAAAGATACTATAACAGCATGCCTGACCAACCTTAAGTTGGCTGCAGATGAGTGAAAACTCCAAGTTAATTGCTTCTTTCTGTCAAGGTCAGGAAAATCTTAATTTGGATCCACTGAGGGAGAAAGTTTTTCAACCAACAAGTACAACCTATTAGAGTGTCCTCAGCTTTATATGACTGAGAGCTTTCAACAGCACACAAGGGCAAGCTGACCTCATCTTTCTTGTGAAAACTTATTGCCAATTTATACTTTTTATCGTTTGAGAAGTGCATGTGCACTGCTGCATTTTGAATCTGATTTTCTCTTTTTCCAAAGCCTGTGCTTTGAATCTCCTTCCTTCTTCAGCACAGCGTGATCTCAGCCTGTTTAGCCACACAAAAAAGGTGCAGCAGCAAACACATGTAAGGTTTTCATGAGGTTTTTGGAAGTTTGAAATCTGAATTGTCTTTTACGTGTTTAAACCATGATACTGTGTAATTTTTTATATTCTAAATTTTTGCTTGGAAACTACGGATTTTAAAAAGGAAAGGTAAGAGAGGGCAGAAAACGCATAAGGGAAGTGCCAAATCTCCTGACCAGTTAAGAGATACTGGCTTCATACAAGTTTATCATGCATGCATTCAATAATGAGTCTCTGCTGACACCTTCTATATGATCCAAAGGAAGCCATGCACTGAATATCCATTTTTTTGGAGGGAGTAAGAGGCAAATTTGATACCCAGAACAAGGCAGTTTACTGCAGTGCAGTCTCATGATGTATTATTTTTCCTTACTGCTTCAACCTAGATATTTTTTTCTACAAAACTGTTTACAAATAAATTACGTTATCAGTAAGAAAAAATTGTGACATTGTAATAAAGCCAGTGACATTTATGGGAGAATAAAGTAATCACATTCATTTTTAATTGATTGGTGTGTTCACAATTTCTTGCAGCGATTTGAGATGAAAATGGCCACTTTATTTCTAGCGTTTTCTGGGATTCTCTTTTGTCATTCTCCCTCCTGGGTTCATCAGTGTTTGATTGCAGGTGAAACGAAAAGTAAAAGCAGTAGTTTCAGTAAGAAGAGCAAACTCATTCAAGGGACAGCTTCAAGGCCTCTCTCTGAAGCTACAGATCAGTCTTTTTTTCAAGGGAATATATTTTCTTACATCTCTACAGACTTACTTTAAAAATCACCTTTGTCCGTATATTAATTGACATACTTATTTTCTGGAACTTCTAAGTGACAATTTTCAACTTTCACTCTCACTTTTCTATTTTCTTCATACCGTGTACATCAGCTAAAATGCAAACTTTGATTCATTTGCCTTGTCCAGGATGCAATGAATAAATATTTACTATCTTTGTCTTGCTTATCTTCTTTAAAAATCTTGCTTCGTTTAATAGCTGATGCTATTTCATCCCTTCCTAACTTTTTTTGGTGACAGTTATGTATTCACTAGTCTTCTTTCTTTTTAACTTAGACAGCTCTGACAATTTATTGATCACATTTCTGAAGAAACAGCTTGTTCTCTGATACCAGTGAACAAGCCACCCCTAATAGTTCAGAAACATCTGAAATAGTATATAGGCATAATAAATGTCAAATTTAAAGATGATATTTGAAATATATTTTGCTTTCCTGTGTACACTCTTTCACAATGACTTAGCTGTTTTCTTCTAGTCTTGTGATGTGTGTCTTTGCATGACACTTATTTTAAAAGTATTCAAGACAGTGCTTTACTATGTGCTTCTGCAAATATCAAGCAGAAAATCAAGAGAAGTATAGAGCTAAAAATATTTCCTCAGCTCTGGCTTCCACCATCACAGCTGCTATTGCTATTTATTTATCTCAGCTTGCTTCACATCCAGTTCAGAAAAACAAAGAAACGTGGGGAAGAAAGAAACTTAATGTGGCAGTGCAGGTGGCTCCAACCGCCGTCTCTCGAAGAGCCCAACCAACCAGCTGTGGTGGTCAGCAACCCAAGTTTAGCATGTAACTTTGCAGTCATGGTGAGAACCCATGATTCTTTGTTCTGCTGTTTGCATGTTTTCCCCTGACCGGTTAATGTTTTTCCCTCCTTGCTTTATATATGAGGTTGTGTATATTCATTTCCCAAGTTTAATATCTATCAGTTCTAGAAAGTTCTTTGTTCCTTGATGCCCCATTGGTTCCTTCCCTAAATCCCTCCTTTGTTTTCCATTGGTTCCCTTGTGCTCAACCCTGCCTCCTGTCAAGTATCCCATTGGCTGTACCCCTTATCCCCGCCTTTCCTATCCCCACTATAAAATCCCTGGACCCTTGTCAGATCCTTGGCTCTCCATCTTGTCCCCTCATTGACTTGCGTCAATAAACCTTCTACATAGGAATTACATGGAGAGTCCCCTCTCTCTCCCTTCTTTGCCTCTTTCTGCGTGCCTTCACACCCTGTTTAGGGACAGTCCCCTCGGGTGAGGGGTGCACCCCCATCTGCCTGTGCTGTTGTGTGCGGCTGTGCCTGCTGTAGTGCAGTCGGGTTGCGGCCAGACCCCTGGGCTCTCTTTGAGCTAGCACGCAGAAACCTGACAACCTAATACAGCAGTCTAGTCAGTATTTCAGTTCAGCTCAATATCCCTGCAGACTGCGTTACAGAGTGGTTTTGGATTGTGCAAACTAGATTCTTCTGGGCAAAGCTAGACTGAAATGTTATCCCCAGGAATGTACCTGATGCTCTCCAAGTGCTAATGGGATTGGTTCAACTGACCAGACTGGAGTTAACCCAAAGGAAACCCCCTGGAATGCAGACAACATCACTGTTGAATCCTCAGCACTGTTTGGTTCCTCCCACTGTGCTGCACTGCAGTGCTTGCTAATGTGGCTACAATGTGATTCTCTTCCCACTTTACAGAAAGTTGTCCATCTACCCCTGACACAATTGTTGTAGCAAATCCCAGTAAGAGGCAGATGAGAGACAGAATTCTTCCAAGGGAAGGAAGGTTAAGGCTACATTTCAACAACTAAAATCATTCAGTGCTGAGGATGCTCTTGGAGCTCTATTACATAGAGTACCTAGAGAGAAAAAGAGAATAAACTGGATTCCTGTGAGGGATGAGTCAGCAGCAGGAGACAGCTCTTCAGAAAAGCAGCATTTTTATGTGACCAGGCCAGGGTTCGGAAACTGAATGAACAGAAAAAGCATAGATGCACAAAGAAACCAGGAACATCTTTTCTTTCTCTGATATTTTGGTTTTAGAAAGAATAAAGCTGTTAGAGGAAAGACAGTCATAGAAGGGCACTGCTTCTTCCCCTGCATGCAGTTTTTCTCAGCAGCATCAATCATCATGCATAGTTTCATAAAAATTTCCTCAATGTGTGTTAAAAATAACTTGCTGTCAAGCAAGAGTTCTGAATCAAAGGCTGGCACAAAAGTATCAGTATTTGCAGGCACAGAGTTGATCTGTGAGGTGACCTCCCAAGTCACAGATACCACTTACACTTCTACAAGTGTCAGTCCCAGAGTACCTGTACTACGCTTAAGACCCTCATGACAAAACTAAATGTGGAAAAGTTTCCCAGGAGAGCCAAGCTGCATCTTACCAGAGGGAAAAAGACCTCAGTGTTTAATGATAGAAAATCCTGCCAATACGTAAAATCCTCCCTCTTTCCTGAAAGGACATGATGTGGAGTGGTTTTGATACCCCTTTCATGAGAGGGTCTTTCTAAGATAAATTTACGCCTATAGATTTTTCTTTATTTAGATCTAATAAGTGATTTCATCAGGTCATCAGCTTATGTCTCAGTTCCTTACTCCTGTAATGTTGAGGATGTCTGTTATATAAAAATAACTTTGAAATGTTCTTTTCTGCTGGCAGACTCAACTAAACACAGTGGGTAGGTAATAGTGAATGCACTCTAACTTGATGTTAGTGGGAAAAATAATGATACTCTAGTTTGGATTTTGATAAACAAAACACAACTTCTGCAAGCAAAATTTTTTTCCCTAACATGAGAATTCATCTTTTTTAGGTGTCATTTATTTGTATAATATCTTGTAACCCATCTTAAAATTTGCTTTATTTTTCCTAAATTTCACCTTCATCCTTCTTTTCTCTTATATTTTGGTAGCATGCAAGTTTAGGTTCAGCTCTGTAGAGGAAAGCAGTTGCAGCTGTAGCTGTGTTCAAAATTCAAGATCGCCTTAAAAGTCTGATTTTAATGTCACTTAATATTTCCTCTAAATGGATTCTCCCCCTAAATTATGTTATTCCTCCAATGACTGATCAACAGATACTAACAGCTTCTTTGTAAAGGCTTCTTGCATGACATAAATCACAAAAGAATAAATTGATATTACAGCACTTTAAAGTAATTCAGTTAAACTTGTGAGCCATTAAAAACTTTTCCATGATTCACTTTATGAGGGCTTAATTTTAAAAGTTAATAAGAAACTTAACTCTCAAAGTCACCCTTACACTACCCACACTGTTACTTCTTCGAAGCTTCTGATCTCCAACACTGTACATGCTCATGCATTCCCAGCTGTCCTATTCATCTTTTTATATTTCTTATTGATGATGTAGAAATTTCTGATGGATGCAACACCATCTTCAGATTGCTATTTAAGTACAGTTTTTTCTCTTGCATGATGAACAGATATATGATGTTCCCAAAGCCCTTCATGGTGTGGAAAATACAGAAGCACTTTCTGGAATCATCCAGGAACTTGTCATTGAGCAGGTAGTGCAAGGAAATGAAGGAATACAAGTATTGGATTCACAGTAAATACTGTATTTTTATATAATTATGCTTAGAATCTACTGTTTGTAAGAATTTTGCCTTTGTGATAGCACTTAATGGCTGAATTTCTTATTTTCACACCGTTTATCCAAAAGCTGATGGGCTTCTATTGATTTTTTTTTTTTACTTTATATGTAACCAAACCTAATGTTACTCCCTTTCAAAAGTCTTTAAAAAGAGATCAGTGAAATCTTATAATGAATCTTCATCTTTTTACTGAAGGCAAGAAATATTTTAATTGTGGTCAAAGATTCAAACAAGACTTCTATAGTGAAGACAGCTTTGAAGTCTATGCATGACCTTTGTATAGGTGCTGTACAGTGCAAATGTGTTCCAGGGATCTGTGATGATGGAGTTCACAAAGTGCTGCTCCAGTCATCTTCTACTTCTGGGGATGAAGTTAATGTCACCTATTAGCTTTTCTAATATTGTGGGTATAGTCCTGAAATCTCCGTTATTGGGAATTGCTAAATTACTGCATTAAGAAACATGTTCAGTATCATACTCTCTTGCAAAATGAAATTCTGGATGACTTCTTCCAAGGCTGCCTGAAAAGTTTCTTGGAGAACATCCAGACACTGCAAAAGCATTTCCAGGATTATCAGAGAGTGAGGCATTTCTCAAATGTTCAGAAAGGCGAAAGCCCCAGGAATGTTTAAATGCTTCCTGTTCGTGGCACAAGCACACGGCCCACACAGTGTTCTCAGTGCCAACTAAAAATAAAACAAGGTCTGCCTTTGGGTCTCAGGAGTAGGTACCAGTACAGATTTTTCTGATGTCTAAAAAGACAGAAACATGTAAATTAGCCTTTTTTTTAAGTAGAACCATTAATAGAGTTCCTTCCCACTGCGTCAAGTTACTTCACATATTATAGGAATGGAGTGTTTCCATGACTTAAAAGTTACTGAGATGGAGAACAGCTAGACAGACTGGTGAGCAAATTTAGGGTGATTGCCTAATTATTATTTTTTCCCATAGAGATACAAGTTAAAATGCAGGTAGAGTAAAAGTTCATAAAGGACTAGCAAATATTTTATACATCTCTGTCCACCCCACATCTCTGTATGGATTATAGTCAAAATTTATCTACTTTAAAATATTTTTCTGCATAAGCTCACAGAGCTGTCTTGTAGAGTCCAAGTCCTACATAACTTAAGAAATTTCTGTGCTGCAATCATCCACTCTAGAAAGACTAATGTGGAAAGTGCTGGTCAATTCAGCTTGCATCCAGTAAAAATGGACTCATCTGCTGCTTTCTGTGCTACATACTGGTGATATAAACAGTAGTATTCTTTTTAGGAGGAACCAGTGTTCAGAGTCCTTTGGTCACAGCTTGGAGTGCTTTTGAAGGGCAGCAGAGATGAATCAGAATTCTTTTCATTCTCATGAAATAATTGAAATAAGTACTTGTTAACCTGGTGGGTGTTTGGCATAAGAGTGTGACAATTTCAACAGTAAAACCAAAATGACTAGTTTGTATTTTTCAATGTCTGAATGCTTATTTATTTTAGTGCTGTAATTGTTTATGTTGCTGATAGGCATACATTCATGCAGGTTTTGTCAATAGGATTATGTTGCAGCAATTGATTTTCTTTCAATGAGTAAATAACAAAATAATTTTGCTTTGCTGAGGCCTTAATCAAATATAAGTTCTATATTTTTCTGTGAGAGGCTGCATGTTCTTATCTTTCAATAGGTTATGTGTGCACTGATGAACTATTTCTGCAAGTAGCACAGTCCTTCAAAAAGTCACCTGTTCCTCATGTTTCCCCCATATATAATGTCAACAAACACTATTTTCTCAGGGAGGTGCTATTTTCATGGTGCCAGCCTGATTAGCTTGTGTTATATCAGGTACTGCTCATTGTTAATGACCTTAAAAATATCTTTCTCTGCTGTGGTAGGTTAAAAAGGTTGATTACTTTAAGGATAGGCAATGCTATTTATTTGAAAGAAATGGTAACTAATTATTTTTTTCCAATTTGTATGTAAACTCATTTAATTCTAAATCAATTTATTTTAAAAAATCTTCACAATCAATAGGAAGCTAACATAATTTCATTATTTCAGTGGAAGTACATCAGTTTACAAACAAGTTAGGATCTTTTCTTTACACTGCCATATCACAACACTAAAGTGCTCATATGCTTATATTCTCAACAGAGTATATATTTCATTGTCAGGGTCAGACCTAGTGATGGTGGGAGAAGTAAAATGTAAGTACCAATGTAGTGATTTCTGAAGGGGTTTTTTGTTTGGGCTTTTTTTTTTTTTAGAGATACTAGAAACAAGATGAAAAATCATAAAAAGATTGAGAATATCCTGTTTGGTCTTTGAAAATGAATGCTGAACACTATTTCAGTAATCAGTGTGAAACAAAAATAGTGTCTGAGTTTTAGCTAAAAAAAGCTTTTCTCAAAATTTTTTGTGTAACTTCCTCTGGGAAGGCAACTGAGCCTCTGCTGGACCAAACTTCTGCAAAGCGTGGAAAAAAGAGGTGATAATGTGTGTCCTATTTAAAATAAAGGGATTGAGTGGGTGTCCTTCAATATGCTGAGGAGGATGACTGGCAAAGATATGGAGATATCAAAAGGTTCTGTGATTCTACAGCTAAAGTTGCATTTCAGAATAGATTTTCTGTGAAACAAAAATGTAGTTCTTGAAAAACCTTTATTGTGAATTTTCACACAGAATTATGGCATTGGATAGAAATAGCAAAACAGCATTTTACATACATCACAGAGACATTGTATGCAATTCTTCTTGGTCTGTAAATCTCCAGATCACTGTTGCTCTTTTTTTCCAAGCTGCTCACAACATCTTTATCCAGCTTCATCAGTAGGTCTGAAGTATTTTACCAAGCATTAAAAATTTCTAAAAACGTATATATGACAAACTGTGTTTTGAAGGTTTCAAAACTACTCACAGAACCTACCTGCAAAGAGCAGTAATGCCAGAGTCTCAAAACAGCATGTTTTCTTCACACATGCTGAAACAATCTTAATAAGACCATTAAAATTTGTGATTTCCTCTCCCATTCAGTCTTCTCTCACATCAACATGTTTCTGTGCCAGATTCCTCAGCAGCTGATAAGAATAGCTTCCTCAGGATATAATGATGAGAAGGCTGAGTAAGGAGAAATAAAACTACAAGTATTTACTATTTTCTAACATGTTGTGGTCAGAAGAATGGATAAGTTGTAACCAGGTGGTTTAACTTCATTGCTTTGCTTTTGCAAGGCTGAATAAATCATACCAACTATAAATTTCCAAATAATCTGTGAGTTAATAAAGTTCTTTCATGTAAAAACCTCTTCTGTGATTTTTAATACTAGCCTTGCCATAAGGAAAGATCACTGACCTAGTGCTTTCATCAAAGTGAAAGTAGAAGCTGAGCTTCAGCAGTTCTCCATTTTGCAAGAATTCCCTCAAAGCAGTGAAGATCAAAATCAGCGTTGTTTGTCTTCTCCTCCTGTAGCTGAGATCTTGGGAGAAACAAGAAGGTTTTTATTAGACATTTTAAAGGTGAGTGAAACACAGTTTGAGCAAGCAGCAGGAAAGGCTGGCATCCTATGGAGGGATATTATTGAGCAGGCCTCTGTTCTGAAAGGTAGCAAGAGAAAACTGAGGCTAGACCAAAGAATATATGGATTTTTGGGCGGTGAAGAGGTTAGATAAGTTGCAGTGCCCAAGACAGACAAATCATCAGTTGCAAAAAAGGTTTGTACTTGCTATCTACACCTTTTGTCCATTCTTTGTTGTCCTATAATTAAAGATTATATTCTAAGTGAAGCTGACAGCTGTCCTGAGATGTTATTACCTGAAGTACATAGACTGACAAAATAAAACATTCATTTGCCCTTAATAATCACACAGTAAATGCATGGAAAGTTCATTAAATTAATCTGTTTCCTGTCAAACCTACAATGGAAAATCCCTGAGTGAGGTGAACTAAATAAATATGTTTGCATAAGTCAAGCCAAGGTTTTCTGTGATTTTCATGTGATGCTTATTCAGTAAACAAGCCCAGTATCTTTTCTGCATTATCAGTGGCTGAGATGCATCCAGTCTGTGAAGTTCACTTTTAAATCTTTCATCAGTATGCAGTGTTACAGGTTTCTTTGACAGATGAGAGGTGACTCCGGACAGAATTTTATGTTTATTTTTATATTGGTGGCTGCTGCTAATTTGCTTTTTGGGTTTTAAGTCTTTTTTTTTTAATTATTTTTTTTTCATTTAATCCATGTGGTCATTGCCAATGGATTCCAAGTTTCTGGGAGAACTGAAGATCCTTAGATAGACACAGTGGTAATGGATTTGAATTAAAGGAATTGAATTATAGGTTGTCCAATTGGGTGGGATTAAAAAAGAATGTGAACAGAATTACAGTAGTCAGGAAACAGGAATAACTGCTGCTCTGGGGGCCTGCCAGCACTCTCCCTATGTGTTTCCCTCTTTAGGTGAGGGATATCCAGTACAGCTGTGAAAGTCTATGGCACAGTCAGTACCTAAGTGGCAGAAAGAAAATTACTCAAAATCTTATTTCTTAATGTCTTATGTGAATTTCCTTTTTTTTTTTTTTAATTGAAAACATTCGTTTTTTGACCTTCATGATTGAAACCAGAGAATATCTGTGATAAAGAATTATCCTTTCTTTTATCAAAAAAATTCTGGGGAATGAAGATATACATATATTTTAATGATCCATGCTAATAATAGCATGATTTATTGTATAGATGGTATCCTCTCCTTTCTGTGTACAGTAACAATCAAACAACTGAGCCCCAAACAACATTTGGCTCTGGTTCATGTCAACTCTTCATTTTCTTAATATTATTTTAATCACACTATCAGTCTAAGAAATACAAAAATCAAAACTAGAAACTTCATTTTGATAAACAATCATGTCTATTTTCATTTAATGAAATATAAAATGGCTTTCTACAGGGTGTAAGAAAACTTAGAAGGCATCTTATTTACATTACCATATATATTATCCCAATTTCAGAAAAGTTTGTGTTACATTTTCACTCAGAAAACAGGCATGAAAAACTTCTACTACTTGTAGAAATTAATGTAAAAACAATATAAATTTCTTTCATTTGCTAATGACACAGTTAATTATGATTTTGGAAAAAGTCACAGAGTTTTGACCAGAAAAGATTTTTTGTGGTAAAATGAAATACGACTGCAAACTCCTGGACAGCCTCCTCTTCAAGTGATCTGCTGAATAGCTCACAAGTAAATGGCATTACTCACAAGTATTTCAAATAAATTGCATTTGCTTTCTGGCACCTCCTTCTGTACTTCCACATAGGAAGTTGCATCCATCTTGCAACTTCAGAGAAACTAAGAGAAGAGCAATCTGCCAAAGAAACACTAGAAGTAAGAAGTTCATAATAATGGTACTGTCAGGGCCTTGAGGAGAAGCTGTGTGAGGAGGGACTGAGGTCCCTTGGTCTGTTCAGCCTGGAGGAGACTGAGGGGAGACCTCACTGCGCTTACAACTTCCTCGTGAAGGGAAAAGGAGGGGCAGGCACTGATCTCTGCTCTGTGGTGACAGTGACAGAACCCAAGGGAATGGCCTGAAGCTGTGTCAGGGGAGGTTTAGGTTGGGTATTAGAAAAAGGTTCTTCACCCTGAGAGTGGTTGGGCACTGGAACAGGCTCCCCAAGGCAGCAGTCACAGCACCAAGCCTGACAGAGTTCAAGAAGTGTCTGGACAACCCTCTCAGGCACATGATGTGACACTTTGGGATGATCCTGTGCAGGACCAGGAGTTGAACATGATGATTCTTGTGGGTCCCTTCCAACTCAGAATATTCTATGACTCTATTTCTATATTTGTGGGAGATACAGAAGGTTAAGTCTAAAGGAATAACAAAAAAAAAAAAAGTTGAAGCCTGTTTCTGTTTTCAATTAACTTGTTAAAAACCCTAAGCAAAACTGTCAAAAGATGCTGGAGGTATTTAATTAAAAACTGTAAAGGTACTGAAATGGAAAATGATAGCATTCCTTTTATATGTATTCAACTTATCGTTCTTTCCCAGTCAAGTACATGGGGAAAAAAGAATTCCCTGAGATTAAAGCAAACTTTCCAGTGAGATTTTTAGTCTCCTCTGACTCAACTGTGGGATCCAAGCTGGGTCAAACTCTTCCTGTAGTTGTGGGATTTTCTGGAGCTTTCCAAAAATATTGCACACCCATGCCAAGAAAAGGATAAAAGATGTTGTTGTGAAAAGTCTTTTTTCTGGTTTCAGACCACAAATATAGTTTTGAAGGTCTTCATTATCTATTTTTGCTAGTACAGTGAATTATGGCTGAAAGTGCTATCTATAAAGAATTTCTGCTCTCAAAGCAAAGATGACACAACGCAAAAAGATCCAATTTATTCTCAAAGGGTTTTAGGAACTCAGAACTCCATTTTGTAAAGATCTGACAGTCAGATTGTAGCTTCCTATTATGTTACTGCTCATCATCTGTGTCAGGGTTGCTGCACAATGGCCTTCCTTTATTCAGGGCACACCTTTGATACTTAGGTTGAGCAGTACAACAGGGATGAGCTTGCACCTCATGAGGTGAAATTCATCTCAAACCAAAGGCAGACTTAATCAAAGTAATTTGGGCTCCCTTCAGAGAGCCAACGCAGGGACAGAGGCACGCTTTGCCATCATTCATCTCATCCTAAACTGCTGTCCTAGGGTAAGAATGATGAACTCACTCTGGAAAATTTCCTGATGGGCTACTGTAAGTCATTCATGGGCCTGAGCCCTGAAGCAGTTCTTCAAACTGGTCTGCAGCCTGAAGGATGGATAAATCCACCAGAAGAATTGTCAAACAACTGGTCTCATGCTCTGTTCTCCAACTGTCCCTTCAGTATTGTATTGAAGTGGACAGAGGTGGCTTAATGCATTATTTCTGGCATATGAAGTCACTTCCTTATGCCTTCTACCCTGTTCTGTGCATTTCTGTCATATGGCAGATGCAGCCAGACACTTGAGGGGGTTTCCATCTGCCCAATAAACATGTACAGTCTCATCCTGTGTTCTGTTTCTGGACTCACCTGTTCTCTTTTGTCTTTGTCCAGTTACAATAAGGAAAACAATGTTTTTCCTGTTCACTTTATGCCCAAACTATCTAATCTCTGCCTGTGGCCATTGTTTTTTCCTCATATATTAGCAGGACCATTCTGTAAATGTCACAGGACAAGTTGTGATATTTATCAAATTTCCTTTTAAAGAGAAGGTTCACACAGGAGGAAGAGGTGACACATTAGAAAAGCTAACTAGAGGAAAAGCTCTTCACTCTATAACACATCACTACAGGGAGAAATTTAAAGCTTGATGAAGATGCTGCAATCAGTAGAAAATAATTTACATTGTGCAGCAGGTCAAACCACATGATCACTGTGTTCCCCTCAGGTCTCAAAATCCATGTATCTTTAGTCTGCTTATTCTTCTCTATCGGAATTTTATTTCTCTAGATGTGATTAAGATGCCAGACTAATTGAGGTTTAGGATCATTAGGGAGTTTTAACTGTTATGGAAATAGAAGTAGCCCATATCAGATAAAACTGATTGTAACAGCTCGAAGGAACTTACTCTCAGAAGGACAGAGAACTGAAAAACATCAAACCACCAGGAATATGCAAAAGAGAGGGAAGAGAAACCTGACAAGAGAGAACTAGAAAAGTGAGAGAGCAGATACTTACTTAACTGTTACAGACCTTTCTGTGTCAATCACATATTCATGGTTGCACAAGCCTAGAGGAAATTAATGCTGTGAGTGCTGGATTATTATTTGGCTTGTAATTGCTATTTATTATTTCTATAATTATTATAGTCCTGATCTTTATGGAAGGAAGATAGATTTTTTAAAACATGGAAATGTTAGAGACTTTTAGCTTCATATATTTTGTTTAAGTTTCTGAAGATCCAGAAGGCAAATGCTAAGAAAAGTAATTAATCTAATCTCTGAATTGAGCTCTCATTCCCTGTGAAGGTCAGAAATATCTGATAATCTTTGCTAAGACTCTAGTGTGTATTTAATTTCTTTCTGCCACACTGATAGCAAGAGCTCATTTAGCCTCGAGAAGCAGATTTGTGCATCTTTAAGTCAGTAACTGGCTAATGATTGTCTAAACACTGATACTGAGGTGCACAGGGGTGCCAAGAACTGGTCTCGTATTGTCCATTTGGAAAGGGAACAAACACATTCCCACACTTCTGCAAGGACAGGGCAATCATCTGGTCATGGGCTTGCACCCTACCTGGTGAGGTTCTCAGCAATTTCCAGCCTCAGCTTCAGGGTGAGGGCACCTAGAAACCATCCTTCCTTATCTTCCACACTCAAGCATTTTATGCCCTTGCCCATGTGTCTCTGAAGTATATTCTCCTATTTTCCTTTCTTCCCATTATTTCATCCTAATAACCTTGCAGAAAATAAGTTTCTACTGTGCACTAAACCAACAAAAATAAAAGACCTATCCAGCCTGTTATCATTTTTTCATAGTTGGGATCTCAGAGCAGCCCAGGATTTAAGAATGCATCTCAAAGATGGACCTCAGCTTCTACCATATTTTCTAACCAAAGAACTGAAATATTGATGAAGAATATAAACCATTTAAGATTAAAATTTGTACTGTAAATCAGACACCAACAGATGACCCCAAACTGGATATATAGCTGAATTAATTTTGGTTTCACCTGATGTCAGTGTGGCCCACTGAGTGAGTTACAGCCTTGCATTCACTCTGGGACTATCTATTATCTAATATGTCTTACTTGATTTTCAGTTTCAGGCAGGCAAATTGACCATGTATATTTGCTTGTGTCAGTAGCTAATTTTAGGTAGCCAGTCTAATTGAAGACGTTATGCTCCTTTAGCTTGTCAAATAGAAATTCACATTTTCTGATTAATGTGATTCATTTATATTAGATTCAACTTGACAGGGTGACAATGTGTAATATGGAATACAAGGATGACAGGGTTCTCCATCTCCTCCATCACATTTCATTATGAATTTTCTAGTCAAGGCTGTGGCCTACAGTGTCTTACCTGAGATATGATAAAATTTGAGCAGTATTGCAGCCATATATGGCCTACACAATCTGTTCCCACAGGTGGGGATGTGCCTCCAGAAGGGTGACAAACTAAACTGCTTTCTTACGTTGGTAACCCTTCTATGTAACTGACTTTGTGACATTCGGGTGTGATTGAAAAATTACTGAGAAAAACTTGAAGGAAAAGTGAAAATCCTTGAAAGAAAGCTTAAAAAAACTTTAAATTATGCAAAATAACAAAACTGCTTTGGAGCAGGGAAGTATACAAGGAAAGTTATTGCTAACTAACACATCAAGTGGTGGAAGAGAGAAAGAGTTAGATGGAAAACATGGAGCAGTATCTAGAACTTGAAAAATGCATCAAGAAATAAAAACAAGGCAGCAAATTAAAAAATACCAGTTTAGTAGTTCCAGCACAGAGAAAAAAGACAAAAAAGCAGTAGATAATAGAAAAATGGTCCTCAGCTTTGTCTATGGAGGAGGACTATACATAAGCCCTTCCACAGCAAGGGGCTGTGTGTCAGAGATGCAGAGGGTAGTCTGTCAGTCCAGAGCTTCTCAGACTCAGGGAGAAAGGAAGCAAAGGGCAGAATCTCACCAAGACCACAGATGATATAAAATATGTGGGATTAAGTGGAAAATTTTGTATCCTGTTGCTTCTATAGGTCAAATGCCTTGCATACATGCAGTGCATCTTGAATACTCAGTTTCCTGTGCCACAACAGTGTCCTTTCTAACAGTGTTGGTAATCTCACTGCCTTCCTGATAATTGTGGTAAGGACAGGACTTCACCTGCTGGAACAGATCAATCTGCACAGTCAGTCCAACCTGGCCTGGCTCATTTCTGCTACCAAGCTCCCACTACAGAACTGCACATGTACAGCTGTCACTGACTCACAGCACCACTCAGCTTGGATGAATCCTTGAAACACATCTAGTCCAATCTCCTGCTCAAATTAGGTTCAACACTGAGTTTGGGTTTTTAGGGGCTTGCATAGCTGGGTCTTTAAAGGAAAAACTGTCTCCAAGGACAGAGATCCACAACTTCTGAAATGTCCACGTTAAAGCCCCTATTTCCCTTCCATGGTAAGAATTCACTTCAAGCCCTTCCCTACCCCCATGCTTACTCAGCACTCCTCACACTACTCGTACAGTAAGAATAAAGAAATCAGGAATTAAATGGACCTCAGTCAAGGTGAAGGCTATATTCAAAAAGTAGTAGCACTGCTACAGCCATAATGGATAAAAGCAAGGCATAGTGCTAGAGACAAATCTTTTACTAAAACCAACTGGGATGTCAAGGAAAATAAATAAACATTGGTATTTCCTGCCCACTAGTATATCATAAATATAAAATATGTCCTTCAAAAATCAGGTACTTGTTTGAGATTCTTTGTTCTTTATGCATATTTTTTTACTTCCATCTTTGCAATTTTGCAGTTGCAATGTTGTTACAGCTATAATGATCTAAAGAAATTTTCTTCAGTTGTATTACATTAGATAACTCTATTTTTGAAACACATGAGACAATCCTGGTGTTTTGTGGCCAGGGAAAATATAAATAATAACTGAAAAATAGTTTTGAAGGACACTTAAAACAGATAAATTCTTGAAAGTGAGGGACACCTACACCACACACTCCATGTAATGTGGAGATAGCAGGAGATGTAAGAAGAGACTGGTGAGGATGTATTTTTGAAAAGAAATGAAAGCTTTTTTTGTTATATCTTTTTTTTCCAAATAATAAAATTTACTACCCATTTTCCCCATGTTCCATTTTTAAAGAGAATTTAAAGAAAAGATGAAAAATATGTAGACATGTCTAAAAATAATTATTTTGTGTTTCATTAATGTTATTTTTCAAAAAATGTTCATATTTTACACAGATATTTCAGTTAGCCTGTGCTAATATTTGTGAATGGTAATAAAGATCTACAGCTGACTTAAATGAATTTGGCAACAAACTTGAACTGTGCTTCTGTTTCTTCATTAATAAAGCAAAATGTTGCCTCTGTCTTTTGTGAGTAATATATGTGACAGTACATATAGAACTATAAATATGAATACAAGAATAATGCAAGGTATGTGGAAAAACTCAGAGCTGTATTTTGATGGGTCAAGTATAAGTGGAATCCACTGTTCAGGAATCCGTAGAGGAGGATCAGGGTAGGTTTGACATCGTGTTCCACTGTTGCCAAACAAAAGATGCTCCTCTTTTATAAATCCTTGTTAAAAGGGCTTTTTCCAAAGAGCTATGAGTCAGCCTGTTCTTAAGAGTACTTCTGTTACCTGCTCTCAGCTTGTCTAATCAAGTCCTTGTAGCTTGAGTGGCAAGGCCAGTCCACTTTTATTCCTCCACAAAGATGTAGCACAGGTAGAATTATCCCAAGTTCACCCTTGATGTTACCCTTTCCTCAATTTCTGGTACTTGTTTCTTTTTTGACCATTAAATAAAGTCTGGTGTCTCAGTATGCATTGTAACTTTAGCACAGACTGTATTTATTTCAGAATTCCTGAGACAACCGTGTGTGCAATGATCATATTCCTTCCACAGATACCACTATGGTACTTGATACAGATTTGGAGGTGAAGATAATGGAACCAGAAAGTTTATGGTAATAATAGATCTCTTTCTCTTCATTACATGAGGCATTCTAATTCATGTAATGTTCCTTCTCCAGTGGAGGACTGCAGCATATTGCCCATTTTTGAGCTCAGTATTAATTATGCTTACTAGTGATTCTGCAGTTGAAGGTCCCATGATAAACTCCTATTTTATTTTTAGGGGTTCATAATTCATCTTTAAAAGCCCACTTTGGACTGAAATATGTCACCACCATCTAACACCGACTTACCTGACCCAGCAGTAATATATGATAGATATGGAAGGAAGAAGCTGCACTTTGAATAATTCAAGGTGATTATCTCATGTGCAAAATCATTCTTTTCATGTGCATGTCATCAGAATGGCCATATAACTATGCACCTGGCATTGACAGGCTATATCTCATCATAGCACTATGTCAATAAACACAGGCTGGGTCCTCTAACATACCTTTTCTTCCTGATAAAATTTGCATTACAAGAGCTGAATTAGATATTTTTAAAAGTCAATAGAAAATATGGGAAAAGATAAATATAACAGTCTTTGGACATTCCAAGTGATAGGATACATGGAAGCATGATTTTTAAAGAATACCTTAATTTGTATGTCACCAGAGGAGAAATCATATCCTACCATTCTTGTATTAGTGGCTCTTTGTGAATTATGCAGTTATTTGACTTCAGAGCAGAGTTACAGCTTTAGAGGACAGGTGTGTGCATCACAAGGCCTGACACTAATGAATCTTGTTCTCAACAAAATCATCAGACTTAGTACTCTTTTTCCAGACTATAGACTCAGTTCAAAATTGAGTATCAACTTCTTTCTGCCAAAGAATACAAGTAAATTATAAATCAATGGAGCATGTAGCTGTCAAAGTAGAGTCATCAGAATAATGATTAAGCTGCCCTTTGTATACAGGAAATTAAGCTTCTACTTAATCCATCTCCATCCCAAGGGACTATGAAATATTGCCCTCGCCTTTTTTTCCTCCAAGCCCGGTAGTGATAGGGAGCAGACCAGGTGCACACTGAAAGCTGGGAGCCATTAACCCAGAATAAGATCTGCCATAGAACAGACTCACCTCATTTTGTTTGTACATTCCTCTGTGCTTATGTGCTAGCCTTCCCAAAAATTTATATTGTACACCAGGAAAAGCCCTCCAAAAATGCAAGAATGGAAATACTGATGTAGTTATAACAGTGAAAAAATAACAATGCTACAGAGAAGTAGAGATCTCTTCTCCTCTAGAAACTATTGTAGCATAGTTTTGCTTCTCTATTTACTAGCTTTTACTTCACTAAAACAAGGTAATGTTTCAGCATAATTTAAATTCAGTACTAAGTACTTGCAACACTGTTACAATATCCATCTCTGTTCTACCTTTTCCTATTCCAGTCTTCACTTCCATCATTTTTTTCATATTAGTGGACAGAAATACTTCTGTGAAAAATGGCAGTTTATATATTTGCTCACCATTTGACATTGATCCCCCCTTTTAAAGTGCACCATGTACTTTGCTCATTCCAGAGCACATCTGTTTGCACCTTCCCTTAATCTGTACATACTGCATATCCTTCCTGGGTAATTTGTTTTTCAGACATTCTTTGCTCTGATGAACTAGACCATCAATAATTCTGGATTTTTCAATTGGGTACAGACTTACAGGATAACTCCATAACTGAGATGTGGCACAGTACACTTCACTTCCAAAGCTCTCTGTACCACAACTATTGGGACTAGAGCACCAACAATTTAAATGTATTCCTGTAGTAGCAGCCTTCAAGTGGATGTATTATGAGGAGGATCTCCCAAAGAAACAATAATGGTAGAAATTTTGCTAACTATGAAGAAGCACCAGGGAAGGTAGAAAATATCTCAGCCAGTCACAGTATTTTTAAAATATGTGGACAAAAACTATCTTAAAAGAAGAATCTTTAGGACTCTGCAGTCTTTTGGAGTCAGATGCAATGTTTATTATTCCATGGTTTCTACTTAAGCCAGTATGACCCTCATGAAATTTTATTTAGAATTTACCTTTAAATGGTTCAAGAGTGTTGAAGACCATTTAAAGAAGTTTTAGTATGTATGAAACTGAGGATGAAAGATTCTTCTTTATTGTGAGATAGTTATGTATTGTAGTAAAATGTGTTTGATTTTTCGTAAATGTTTTCATTTAATAAATATTTAATATTTAATAAAAATTTAATACTTAATAAAGAAAATTTAATAACTAATTCCTAACTGGTGTTCAAAATGTAAGTTTAAAAGCATACAGGTTAGTACCCTCTAATAGCATCTTCCTGAAATTATTCCATTATCTATCATTGTAAAGTTCAGATTTAAATACCTTGGTTATTCCCTACTGTTACTGGATGAGGTATAGAATACAGTTTCAAAAGCTGACAACAATATGTACTTAATAGTCTGAAATAGTACATTTTTCTCATTAATAAAAAGAGTAGAAATTCCTCATTAATAAAAATAATGGAAATAATTAGTATCATATTCAAAACGATCAGTGTAAATTATAGTCAAAACATATTTAAAAATATTTTAAATTATTCCAGGATCCTGAGTAAACTTAAGAATCACAAATTAATTAACATTTTAAGCTTCCCTTCACCCCTCAAATCTGAAAGCTGTGCCTCATTTACTTATTCTCAAAAGTGAGAATTTATATTTCTGGATAAAAAATTATCAGAAACACTGAACAGTACTGAAAAATTCTCTTCAAGAGAGTTCACCATCTCTCTTTGAGATAGCACTGCAAACTCATGTATCTTTTGAAGCTGATTTGTGCTTTTTCAAGATCTACTAAATATATAATATATATAAGAAGTAGTTGGCAGTACTACTATTGCTACAATACAGTCCTCTGATGCTTTCTCTTTTTCTGTTAGATGAATACTACGTAAAAAATTAGCAATAGCAAGGAAACCCAGCACTGCTCTCATAAGACAGCTCTTGTTTCCTCAGCAATTCTATACACAGAATGAAGAATCCCTGCTTGGGTGCAGTGGCTATTCTGGCTTAATGAAGCTGATCGGGGGAAGCATTCATGGTGGAGAAGTCCAGTCAATTAAGAAACTTCCTTTAGCAGTGCATGTGTTCTGGCTGTCTGTGTCTCTTACATGTTTTGCTTTTAGGGAAATTGTCCACATCTAATGTTGTTCAGTGTCATTTTATCAAAGCTCTTGTTTGAGGAACTTGTTGAGAAAATTAGAAGTGATGAAGTGGCCCAAGGAGGTAATGCCAGAGTGCACAGGAGATTCTGATGTGAAGCCCTGGCTTCCTAATTGTTATTACGCTTACAAGGACACCCTTAAAAGAAAAATGAATGCCTTGTTTCACACCCGCTGTAAAAGGTGCTGCAACTCTGGAGCTTGCTTAAATCATTCTTCCTGCAGCAAACTACAGAATGAAACTGAGGCCATTTAATTTCCAAATACCAGTAATTAAAATGAGTCACTTCATGAGAGTTTGGCAGGGCTACAGCTTTCTTTTATTTTTTCATTTTCACATAAATTTCAGTGAAGGTCAGATTTGTTGGGGGAGGAGAAGAACCTGCCTGCTTTTGTGCTTACAGGAGGTTAAAATATTACTTGTTCACAGTGTCCCTCATAGTTCAGGACTTAATGGTCCTTGACGCGGATAACCTAGAAGTTAATTTTACTTTGTGTCCCAAAAGCAGTCATTGTCACTGTAATCCTTCTTGCAGTCTGAAGGGTATCTTCACCACCTGATCAGTCTTTCAATAGCAATTGATGAGCAATATCATCAGCCAAGAAGCACTTCCCCAGTGCTGGCAAAAGACAAAAAGAAAAATAAAGAATTGTGCTAGCTCACCTTTCCATAAATATAATCCTTTTCAGTGCTCCTTGCTTTAAATGTGAGATTTTTGCTATTTCTAAAAATCAAAGTACTGCAAAATGAGAAACTGCTTCCTCTTTGTTTTCCTCTGTATTGCTCAAGTCCTGCCAGAGAGAAGGATGAGTACTTAATGGGGATATACAGCCTCTTTCCAGTTTTTTATCCAGGGAAAATGAATACTTGATGCCAAAGATCAGCACAATCAGGAAGACCTATGCTCTAACCTCTGGACAGCAAAGTGTGCCATGTACAAAGAAATCTCAAAATAAATTTATTTGCTGACTGATAACCTCTAACTAAGCCAGTTTGGATAACACATCTTTGAAACACATACACATGTGATTTCTTATTTGTTTAAACTTTTCCAGATTCAGGAATGTTAGACATGGTAGGCAGAGCTTTGGTGGCAGAGCTGCCCTCCAGCCCTGTTTAAGGTCACTGTTCTAAGACCTAAGCAATAAATCTTCTCAAGTAAACAGTTGCAAAAGTATTTTAATATAGGCATAACAGAATGCTTTTTTCCTTCCTGGACTTCTGTACGAAAACCGAAAAATCTAATGTTTCGTTCTATACTCAGAATTTTATGCTATAAAGGATTTCCTCAATGGGAATCAACTACAGAAGCACTGGCTTTAGGATAGCTCTGACATTGGAGCAGCAGGGCATTTGTCTCTACAAAACTGCATTAAATTATGTCAAGTTGTGGAAACAGGCGCAAAGAAAACTTTGCTGTATGATGGATTTTGTACCTGATTCTATTAAATTCTGTGGAGATTAGGCAGAATTATTAAATTTAGTTATAGAAAAGAACCCCTACATTCAAATTTCTCTAATTGTGAAAATATTGCTTCAATTGCAACTATGATCCTAATCGTATTTTTGAAAGAAAACGCCTTTTATTTTTTTTTTTTACCCCAGTGAAGATAGTAACATGATAATTATATTTATTCCTATGAATTTTACTTTCTTTTTGGAAGATTTGCAGGGTACTTCGATGGATTTAGTCATCCTAATTGTTCTTCAAGGGTGTGTGGCTCCAGAAGCATCTCTGTGAGCAAGGTAAGACATTTATTGGAATTGTCAAAATAAAAAATTACGTTGAAAATTGTTTCAATTCTACTGCTAGAGAGGTCAAATCTAACTTCTTTTTCCTAGAAGGGACAGTCTTGCCTATTTGAACAGGCTGGTAAGACTGACTTTGGGATTTCAGCAGAGCCCCTGCAGAGAGCAGATCTGCACAAAGGGTAGATTAGAGATGTGGCTGACAGCTCTACCCTTCCCATTTGTAGGGGCTTCCAGACCAATCTTAAAAATCCCTTGGCATTTGAGGAGGGGCCCATCTGGCAAATTTTGCACTATAGGAATTGAACAAACATGAGAATTATGTGTTTTTAAAGGATGTTTGATGTTAAATAAAAGTCAATTATAAATATATATCCAAATGGGTGGAATAGTTTTAAATACACTGCATGCTAGAAGTTTTTATCACAACTGATATCATTAGAATTAAAGCTGTATTGTTTTATATAACTAATAGTAAACATTCCAAGCACAATTCAGATTGTTTTCTGTTGCAGCAGAAAGTTTAGGTTAATGTAACATTGTCTCCTAACTATGATAAAACCTTCTGGCCTTGAAAGATAAGAAAATATGTTTCTTGATCCATGTTACCTTAGTAACTGATAACATCACCTTATGAGTATTAGTGACTGCAAAGGTGAAAGCAGTTTGTGTGTTCAAGGGGAAATAGGCAACTTTTTTTCCCCTATTATATGAAACTGGAATCTTCTTCACTCTGATCAGCTGGTATGGTGAGGATCAGTCTCTCTCAATAAGCATCAAGTTGCTTATCAGACATCACATGCAGTTAGAACTGGTTTTGTATGAAGGAGAGCAAGCAAAAAAAAAAATTTCTTTTAATACAAAGCAAATAGTACTTGAATTGTCAGCCATGAGGAAAATTCTCTTCCTTGACACTGCTCACATTAGAGAGGATTATTCAGTTTCACAGGCCCTGTCCTTGAATTATTTTTCACTGGAGTCATCTCTTGTAGGAGATTAACACGAAGAAGCATTAAGCAGTACTAGGAATGATCAAGCATATTCCCTACACTGAAATTTCATAGTAGTGGTAATAACAGACTATAGGTGAAAAGAAAAAAAAGTGCAAAATATTCCCTAAGGATGCATATAAGCAACACAGAGACCATTATCATCCTCTTTGACCTCCCCTACTATTTCCAGTTTGGCTGGAGTTGAACAATATAAATTTTCAATTCAAACACTGTTTACTCTCCTGAACACTCAAAATAGAATTAATATCATTATTACAGGATTAACAGAGTAGGATATATTGAGTGTGAAAACGAAAATGTGACCTTGTTGATCTAAAATAAATATATGCTTATGAGGTAGTGCCCATTTCTAGGGTTTAACACCTCCTAACACACACCAAACCAGAGCCTGATCTCACAGCTCAGTGCTCCTGCTCCCTGACATTGCCCCCACTGCCATTGTGGGGTTTTTGTGACTGTGAGCAGGTTCCTGATTCCAGCACTAACACGGAGCACACCCAGCAGCAGGAACAACAACAAGGGTGACTGCAGGGCTGTGAATGCCTCACATCATCCCTGTGCTGGGCTGCAGCCAGTGCCCTGAGAGCTGCTCTGGGCTTACTTTCTGCTCCACACAAGGAGGTTGGCCCTGTGGGGCTGGTACAGCTGGGTCATCATGTAAGATTGAAGGAACTCACAAGGAACAGGATCATAGTGGGTTTTGCCCCTTACTGCACAAAATTCCAAAAGCTATTTATAGTGAAGAAGAGGGAAAATGCAAGTACTTTTCCAGTACATGCTGGAAGCTCCTCAATTTCTCCTCTTTTCTCCGTTAAGCCACTCATTAAAACAGGTACTCCCATTATGTCCTGGCAGCTGTCTGCCAGTGGGCATCAGACCTCCTCTGAAGGAGACTTTCCCCAGGAACACCCTCAGGCCCTTTCAGCTGTGAATTCTCTGGTGTCTGCTAAGGTGAGGTCACATTGCTATCTTCTCTTAACACTTCTTCAAAAGTTATTTAGAGGAAACTAATCATCTTTGAGATTCTGTCCCTTGACAAATTTAGATAAAATTGGTCAATGAATTGAATATCATTATAAATTAACATATGAGGGTATATAGGCATCTACAAAGAAGGTGAGTTCACATGCAAGCCTTAGGAAACCAAGCTAAAAAAAAAAATTAAAATGTGACACTATGTGTACTAGTTTGAAAACAAACCAGTGGGAGGCACCAAGTCAGAGTAACAATTTAATGGGGAAATTAAAGAAAAGGAAAAAAACTAAAAGAAAACACTGGTTCAAACTGACAGAGTCAAGATACAACCTGAGTCTCTGTTAGGCAGGGTGGTGGTAGCAGTCTGGTAGAATGGTGGCTGCAGTCCTCTGGAAGCAGTGATCCTGTAGAAAAAGGGTCTGCTGTTCCTCAGAAGGTCCAGTGGTGGCTGTGTAGCTCCTGTCCTCTGGAAATCCAATGGAAAGGGTTCTCTCTGCTGTTCAAAATCTCAGATTATATCCAGGACGGAATGCTTGGTTCCTCCCTCTGGGTGGAGCATCTCACAATGGGGTAATGAGTCATGAGGCCAAGTGTTGATTAGGCTCATTAACAGAAGATAGTCCAGAGGGAGTTATCTCTGAGTCAGGCGGCAGGACAATGATGGGCCATTAACAGCAAGATAGTCTGGGGGGAGGAGGCAAGGAAACACTGCCCCACCTGATTTCAACAGCTCATGAGGATGGTAATAGAATACACTGCAACCCAGGACACTATGGAATGATGAACAGAAATGAAGGGGGCATGTTTCCCCATTTAAAAGAAGGTTTAAAAGATTAATTTTTTTAAAAAGGTATGGGCCAGTTATACAACAGAATGAGAAAAACAGAGGAGGCCAACCAAACCCTCCTGCTTTGAAGGACAAGAGGTCCCTTTATGAAAACAGAAGGTAATAAACCCAAAATAGAATGTACTTGTAATACTGTCCCTGCCCGGCTCCGTGGGGTCCCACGTGCCCCCACAGACGCACAGGTGGGTTCAGTATTGGAGTCGGCAGCAAAGAGCCGAGAAGGGCATTTGTGTGCGTTCTGCCAGGAGCATTTATTGCTGCTACACTGTCGAAGGGTGCAGAGGCAAATACAAACATGATCCCAAAGCTCACAGTTTTATCTGGGGGTGGGGAAAAGGTGGGACCAGGGAACGGGGACCAATGGGGAACTCTGGAGGAGTGACGAGGGGTAGAGGCTGACAGCCAACCGGGGAATCCAAACTGGGACAGATTAACATAACAGAACAAGCATCCTGGGAGAAACCTTTCTGGTCTCCCTAACATGAAGTGGTCCTTGTGGTACTGGGGACTTGTCTTACTTACTCTGTTCCTTGTAGTGTATGTTCACCGGTCACCACATACTTGAAGTAAATGATTTAGATTTTTAAAAGCTCCAACATACAAAGGACAGCATCTGCAATTGCCATAGCTGAGATGGCAATTACCGTAACTATTCATCTTAATAATTTGGAGAATTAAATGAGTGCCATGACCCAAAGAGTCTATCTTTTCACCATGATATGTTATAAGCTCATATTAGTCATGTTACAGAACAAAGCGCTGGACCTTCAGCTGAAGCTGGCTGTGGACTGAGCCAGCACATTGGTGAGGATGGGAAGAGCTGTGTCCTGCCTTACTTTGCAGTTTCTCTTCCATCCTAAGAGACAGCAGTACTCAATAGTAAATTTTAGGAAACACCATCTCCTTACTTATTTCCCTTGTTAGCAACAGTAGGCACATTCTGCTACTCTATCATCAGCTGCATTGCTTAGTAAAGAATTCAAAGGGCTTGAAAGAAACCAGCACTTCTCCTTTACAAGAAAGAACAGCAAGGTTTGATTGTTGAAACCATAAATATTGATTATTCTTGGAAGTACAACATTTTCATTTCATTATGGACAATTTTTGGGGTTTCTTATGGAAAACACATACTCCTGAAGACAGCAGAGAAATACCATTCAAGCCTCCTATAGGAGAGGTGCATTTTGGAAAAGTCATCACAGTATTTTGACTGGCCTCTAAAGCATTCTCATATTTACACTAGGATTGGTATTATCTTATTCCATGCTTCAGTTCGACCTTGTTCACCTAGATACCATGAAAACAAGCTTATTATTTTTTTCCCCCTGACAAATATGCTGAGGCCATTACTGAATCAGTTACAAGTATATAACAAGTATGACTCCTTCAAATGAAATTGTCTCTAAAACAAATTGTGATTCTTCAGTATATTGTGGCATTTGTTTTATGCTTCTGCATTGAGCTCTAAGTTTTATGCAATCTGCTGTTTGTTAGTCTCCTGTGATCTTCCAAACTTTGTTGTTTAATGCTTGAAGGAGCAAATAAGCTGACCTTCGTATTCCAATCTTCAGATTCATCTGACCTAGGGTGTATCTGGACATGAGTCTAAATACATTTTAAATTACTTGTGGTGTTACAGAAAAACTTGCTTGAGAAATCTGAAATTGTATTAAGCACCTTGAAAATCTTGAGAATTATTTTTACATTGCAATAAAACCCTCTTTCACATTTTATATGAACACGGGGAAAAAAAAAGGTTATTTTTCCGCAGGTTTGAAAACTTATAACTGTTGTGGTTTTATGTAATTTTTGCTCCAAATTTCTTTACAAGAACTTAAAACTGTAAAACTGAGGTTTCCTGAAGTAGTCCCCTCAGTGCTTTTAAAAGAGTTAATTTACTTCTTAGAAATAGATGTAAATTCACCTGCTGGTTTACATTTATTACCCAGCTAATCCCTATCCATCTGAAGCATCTCAAAATATTTATGTATTAATTCTTACAACATTCTGTGAGCTACAGAGTGCTATTATTTTCATTTTACAAGAGCCTCAGGTCATAGAAGTGTCTTTCAAATCAAGCAACTGAATGAGCCTCCAAATCACAGGCTAGGTCAGTGCCTTAAACATTTGTATCTGTATGAATTTTTGTCAGTTCTTAAGATGAATAAAAATTATGAAGCAAAGCAAACAAAAAATCACTGGATTAACACTGTTATCTATTCAGCTTTGGTATTCTAATTAATTCTTTTCTGGTTAATCTTGTAAGAAGCAGGAGATAATGAAAACTGAAAATCTGAGCATAAGTGGTAGAATGGGCTAATAGTGCCTTAACCTTTTACATTTTGCTCACAGTTTAAACAAATGCAAATGTTATTCTGAAGGACTTTCAAGGTGAATAAACAAATATTTTGGTTTTTTTTTTTTAAAAGGAAAGGAAAGACAATCTAACTTCAGTGTCATTTCTCTTCCAGTACTAAGACACTCAGAAGCTGCCATTAACCTGCTAAAAGATGTGTTACTACTTATGTGAAGAACACCAATAATTTGTGTGTTCTCTGTTCAGCGTCTTTCAGGATGGAATTGTAAGACTTGGGATTTCTTTGCAGCCCACAAAATCACTGTTGGACTTCAGTTTAAAGACAGACAAGAAACTAAAGAAACTTGTGGTGTACATAGCCAAGTAGTATCAGTCACAATCTGGTTTCAGCTTGGGATCAAGGTTCTCAGGTAGCATAAATCAGCTTGTCTCACCCCAACTCCAACCTTTCCAATGTCAGTAGTGTGCACTGTTCCAGCTTAAAAACTTTCTTTATTGTATTATTTGGAAAATTTGAATTGTTTATCATTCTTAGGTACAGCTTTGATTTTTAACATGCACAAAATTCAGGTCTGTTGGACCTTGGAAAAAGGGAAGGAGTTTCAGATCTGCCTTTGACTATATCTTTCAGTAAAAAGACGTAAGTAGACGAGCAAAACACAAAGGAAAAGAAATAAAAAAACCACAAACCCAACCAAACCAAAAACTTTAATTCATCGCCATATTTCCGTCACCAGAGAAGGACTGAGCGCACTGAAAAATTAGCAAGTACACTTTGTTGCTATCTAACTATACACTTATCCTCCCACCTGCCTGTATTGGCCAGCACAGCAATCAGGGTGAGAAAGGACAAGATAGGACATTACAGAGTGTATCACAGAGGGGACAACACACGTCTTGGAGGCTGCAGCAGTGTGGCATGACCCACAGAGTGTTATCTCAGAAAAACGCATCCCACTCACGCGGTGACGTCACGGCTGTGTTCAGCACCTTTTGGAACGTGCCCAGATCCTCCACCCTGTGCCTTGGTGTGCTGAAAGGAAGGAGACAGATATAAAAATGTGCTTCCTCCTTGGTTCTTGGGTTCTTTCTTTCTTGTTTCTGTTGTATATACCTTGAAATCAGGGGGTGACTTCACAGACTTTTCCAGAAGGCTGCAGGAAAGACCTTCAAATCCACAACTACATTGAAGCATGTTAAAGATTTCCATGGGAGGCGAAAGGGATTAAACAAGTTTGAGTTGGTTCAGCTTGTCAAATTCCAGAGAAAAAGAGCCAATGTCAGAAGTCGTACGTGGGTACTATGTCTAATTCATCATAACTGCCAAAAATTTCTCAGTACCTTGCACAAAGTTAGAGAACTTATACCTTAAGCACTTGAGAGAGTGAAAGAACACAGGTTTTTCATTTCTTAACTTGCCATGGAAGCTCACCTGAATATTGCACTTCCAAGCTCTGGTCCCACAAAACTGACATGACATGAAATAGCATTGCCCTGTTCCTTTATATCCCTGATGAGAAAAAGAAGTCATTCATAAAGCCCAGCAGTCAAGCCTGCTGCCAAATCCCCTCAAGAAATCTTTCCCAGGCAAATGACTCACAAGGAAACCAGAAAAAAAGTAATAACAAAATGCCAAAAATGCTTCAAATCAGCACTGGTAAGGAAAATGTTTCTGGGACAGGATGACCCATCAACCACCCTTATTTATAACTGCATAAATTAGGCTAAGTTATGATTATTTTTACTGCCTATTGCTAGGCTCTGCAAACACTGGACTGCAAGAGAGATCTAATCCCAACGAGTTTGCAGGCTAAGAGCAATTTATTTCTAAAAACCAAAAACAAAACAAAACACCACAAGGTGATTGGGTCAAACCTATCACACTGCTGCAATTAAAATTTATAATTCTCCCAAAAGGCACACCTCTTTTATGGGTAATTACTTAAGGAGTTTAAAGATGTTCATTAAATCACTTTCATTTCTAAGGGATACTAGTCATTAATTATTTTCTCCTTAATTTTCTTCTTTTCTACATTTTTTATATTTTGTAATAGCACTATGCAAACCAATCTGGACTACCTAGATTTATTTTGGCTTTCCTGAGGACTTGAATTGTAATAAGATGGGAGAGTAATGGCTGGAATAAGAACTTTTTTTTCCTGAAATTTAAATTAAGATTTCTGTTTTGTATATTTTACAGAAGTCTACTTATGCTCAGTAGAGCAAACACGTTTCTCAAGAGAGTCGGGCATACACGAGATAGAGCTGTGAGTCTAACAGAACATTAATCCTACACATATAAGGGATTTGTGGTTTTTCCCACATAATAGTCTGAAAAAATATTATTACTAGAGTTTTTTCCTTATTATTTTCATGCCCAGAGGACCAAGCTGGCAAGGGTTTTACAAAAATGCATTTTGAGAGAGTTCCATTCTTGCAAAGATTACACTTTAAGTAGAAAAGAGAGAAATTAGAAGGGGAGGTCTGACAACAGAGACATTACCCAGAGTTTTGCAGAATTTTTTATAGTGTTTAATTATTATATTTATTGGTATCTAATCCCAACAGTAGCTCTGTTCTAAAACCAGGAACAATAATGACTAAATCTTGTATTTGAGATTTCACTGAACACTGAGAAACAACTAAAATTTTTGTGTGTGTGCATGAAATACATAAAAATAGGCTGAGAGTCTTACAGAATAGCATGTGGGGCTTGTTGGGGGTGGTTTTGAAATGTCATGTCTCATGGAAATTCTGGTCTTGCATTTCTTGGCCCAGGAAGCCCATCCTGCATGAAACCAATGAGAAATAATAGCTTGGAATGATAACATATGTGGGCCATAGACATAAACACATCTCTGAGGCCATGACATGTCTATCGCTGTTACTGGAATTAAAAAAATGTTTAAAGAGGAATAACAGACAAACTCGCAAAAGCTATGTTTTGCTAGGAAATTAAGCTGGAAAATTTTAAAAAATGTACCAAACTCTAGTGTCATGAAGGATGGTTATTTTTTCCTTTGCTTTGAGTTTTGAATTAAGACATGTCAGGAGCTGAGATCTCACCTGTTAGATTAGTCCTAATCAGTTTATAAGTCCTGCATGTCTTGAGTTATAAAGGTTTGGTTATCCCAGTTGAGATGTTGAGCTCTATAGTACGTTGATGAAGATGTTACCTCTCTGATTGGGTTATGGCCTGATGTCTATGTCCGACCACAAATGACTCAGTTGTCATCCTTCCAAAACTTTTTTAAAAAGATTATTTTAAAATAATTTTTATATTCAAAGCCTTGTGCCTTCTGGCTGATAGACATGAACTTCAAATGAAGCACCAGCTCATCTTAACAATATTGCATGCTTTGGAATTGTCCATTGAAATTTTAGCAGTAACTTAAAATGCCCAAAGGGTATTCTATATATAATTTCAATAGGCCAGTAGTATTTTACAGCTTGGACTGGAAAGTGATTCACTCCCAATACCCCTACCACACTACATACTGCTGATAAATCAGACACAAAAGAATTTGTGATTCAAATTAAAATTTCTTTCTAGTACAAGATACACTTTATCATTGCTGAATCCTGAAGAATGGTAGTTTAGCTGTGACAAGTCTGCCAGACTTTGTTGTGAAACTTATGTAATAGTGTTAAATAAATTATAGACTCATGCATTGCCTTCCTGGTTCCATAATGGAAGGAAAGCAGGGGAGAGTGACATTTAGCAGGCATGTACTTCCTCCTGAAAAACAGGATGCACACCAACGTGCTGCCAGGAGAGAAAAGGCTAAGAAATTCAAGGACACCTAACCAAACATCAAAGGAAAACATCTGCTGTCAAAGAGATCTTTTCTCTCTTCTCATACCTCCCAGAAGAACAGCTAGGAAGCAGATAGGAGGGTGAGCTGCCAGTAAGATTGATGTCCCACCAGGATTTACTGTACATTCCCTGCTCACTTACACTACAAGACCACGGTCTCAACACTGGAAAACATCTTAATCCCCAATAGCCTGGTCACTTAGTTTTCATTTAAATTTAGTTTTCATTCAACTAGAAGGATTACATAGCTATAACTGTCCTTTAGTCATCCTGATCTACAAAACAACCCACTGTGTTAAGTATGTTGTCTAAGGAAACTCCAGTCCAGGGTTTTGCATAGGGCCCTCTGGGTTAGAAGGGACCACCAGCTACTACCCTGCTGCTGGTTGGACTTTGTACTGCTGATTATCCCTGGTTTAGCCCAACAGCCCAGACAATTTGTAACTCACCATCCAATCCATAACTCACCAGTTTAAGGATACTCCAGGAGCCCCTGACAAAGGTTTTGCTAAAGGCAAGATAAACATCCACTCCTCATCCACGCTGTCAGTCGGCCCCTCAGATAAATCAGGTCAGGCATAATCTGCTCTTAGCAAATCCACCTTCTTGGTTCATGTGGCTGGAATTGACTTCCAAAAATATTGGTACCCCAGGGACTGAGGTCAGGCTGATCCTGTAGTTCCCTGGGTCTTCCTTCTTGCCCATGACCTTTCCAAGAAAGCCTTTTCTCTAAAGGATGCAGGGAAACCAAAATTCTGCTAAGTAACCACATCCAAAGTTCATACCTCCAAAATTCCTGCTTTCAACTCACCTCTGAGAAACCTGAACCTACGAGCTTTCACGAATACTTATTCACAGGAACATAGAAGCTACTTGAGGGTATGCTAAAAAAGACCCTAGGCTGGACAGTGTCTAGTTGAAATCTGAAAACTCCCTTCAGCAAAGTCCCAGCTGCCTCCCTTTCAGTTGAGCATGTGAAGCAGACTTCACAAAACATGACTTGTTCTCTTTCGCCTGGAAGTTTGTTGAGTAAACTCTTATGCAGAATGGGAATTACACAGATTTCCTCTTCTGCCTGAGGAAACCAAAACTGTATATATCATTTCTACCAGAGCTGTGTCTATCTTGCTCTTAAAATGCTACATGGATAGAATTCCCTTGATTTCCAAAACCAATTTGCTTTATTGGTACACATTTCTCCATCCAGTCTTTTCATCCTTTTTTTATGAATATTTAAGTTAATGACTTGTTGTTTACAGAATGGAGAATAATACACACACCTGATGTGTTTTTCCATACCAGGAGTGTAAGAATCATTCTGATCATCCTATTACCCTTCTGTGCACACTTTCTATACTTTGAGCAAAGTGTCCAGAGTTGGATACAGCCAAGTCTCCACTATGCTGAGTAAAGATGGAACAGTCTGACAAGCCTTAAAAACAGTAGTGCTTTTTATGCATCCTAATTTCTAGTATGCCTTTTTCACAATATGGCATTCCTGACTCACACTGAATTTGTCCTCCACTGTTGTCCCAAGAACATTTTTGATGGTCGGGTGCTATCCAGGAGTTCCGTATGCAAAACATGGTCTTTTCTCTCATTCTCCCTCTCTTTCTCTCTGTTTTGTAGAGTTTGGGTTTGGGTTTTTTTGTCCTTTGGGGTTTTGGGTTGGCTTTTTGTTTGGTTTTTTTTTTTTGGTGGGGGATGGAGGAGAGGCAAGGGATGGTGAGGGGATATGTCTCAGCTGTTGTAGGGGATGTCACAGTGTTTGATTTGAAAGGTTACAAGTACAATTCTTCAAGAGGGGTTTCAGCCTGTGGAACTCAGAAGACTGAGGTGTCATTGTACACCTCAGTGGTGGATTAGTCACCTGTGTCTCTGTTACTGAAATGTTTCTTTCACAGCAGTGTTTAGAAAATAAAATTCTCAAAGGATCTGGAGACTCAAAGGCTCTGCAGAGGCATCTGGTGCCCTTTGTGTAGATCACTGTTTCCTGAACCACAAAGACTGGACCTGGTTACCTGCTCCTATAGGGATAAGACATTTTAGTGGAGTCCCCATGAGAGTTGTTTTCAGCTCTATTCACTGAAACTTTACTAGCACAAAGAAAATTGTCGAGAGTGAAGTTCTGATGAAAACCAGCATTTAGAAGAAAAATACAGACAAAAACCTTCTGGATGCTCTGACATTTGCCTTTGAAATAGTCACATTTGACTCTGTATGAATTCCAGTAACATATGCTTTGTTGTAATGAACAGTGCACACCCTGTTTGTATTTGACCTGAAAGTAAAACTGATTTTGAAGTTCTAGGAAGCAAGCAACATCAAACATCCTCAGTTAAATACCTCACTACAGTGGCCTGAAATGAATGTGACACAGCAAATCTTTGTCTGGAGCCAAGGTTTTTTTTGAAATTATAAATCTGTTCTTTTCCATGCCACACACACACACTTCTTTTGCTACCCAAAAAAAAAGCAGTCTGGAAGTGCCCTCATTAGCATTTTACAGTAGGCTTTTACTGAGTGGAGAAGATTTTGTCCTAACAAGGGGCACACCTGGATAAGGACACGAACAGTTTCAGAGCAGCTGCCTCTTTCTCAGGTGAGGGGAGAGCAGGGAATGGGCAGGAATCCACCATCCTTTCTCTTGGCTTCTCTCCACCTTTGGCCTCCAACATTGCCACACAACAGAGGAGCATAAAGGGTAATGAGTACCCCAGTCTGCCCCTAGCTTTGAAGGCAATTGAGTGTTTTATTCTGGCAAATCTCTTGGTGGTTGTGAGTTTGAATTCTGTGACAGCAGCTCTGAGGTTCACTGGCACACACAGAGTGCTGCAGGCAGCAGGGCTGTTCCACACTCCCTGTCCCTGCCAGGTTACATCCTTCTGAAGGAACCCCACTGAAATAAAACATCAGGGGGTTATTGTTGGGTTGGATTGGGGTTTTCTCCTAAGTGAAGCCAAGAGCTACAGTGACATGAAAGACTGAATGGGGTTTGAGGCACAGTTGAATTAAAAAGGTGAGGAACACACAGTGCATGCAAAGACTTCAGCAGCCACAAGCTGAAACTGAAGCAGCATCCCCTGGAAAAAGCATTTAAAAAAGGCTTAGAGACCGTTTAGAAAATGAGGACAGTGAAGAAACATACTGGCAACTTAGGGGCAATCAGCACATGTATAAGAAAGTGACAAGAGGTGCTGAAGAGCATGTGGGGCTGGGCAGGTACTGCAAGGGCAAGTGGCAGCCACAGGAGGAGGAGGAACAGGAGAGGCAGGTGGAGGGCACAGTGCTGGAGACACGGCTGAAGGCACACACCTTTAGGGGAGAAGATGCTGGGGCCTGGCACTGTACTCACACCTGCTAAAACACTGCTGGAGGTGATGGCTTCACACACAGTTTGAGTTATGGTGCTGTTGGCCCTGGCCAGCACAAGGTTTTCATAGGGGCAGCAGTAACTTCGGTATGTTATAGCCGAGATCAGGTTTGAATACAATTTTTGAACCATCCTGTTCAGAGGCAGGATGCTGGCCACAACTTAATTGTCAGTGGAGAACTAAGCAGAGTGAGTTTTCTTATCATTCAGTCATCAAAATTTCAAAGAAACACCTCAGATTTTAGTCTTTACAGGTGTTAAATAAAACCTCTAAAATATTTCAAGGGATCTACTGGTGTCTTCAGCTAATCACTAGTCATTGGCAGGAGCATAAACAGTAACATTACCTGCTTGAAAGTTGCTGGGAGCCAGAAGAAGAAGGGAAAAGGCCATCAAAGTGTTCCATAGTGTCTTATGTACCACGTATACCATTCCAGAAAAAAATTGAATACTGAACTATGCTGTAAATCCTGCAGTAGCCACATGAGGTTACTTCCATTTTACCAGCTGATACTGTAGAAGGAACTAATATTTTTTCTGCTTCTCAAAGTATCATGACAGTACAAAAGTGATTAGAATTGTCAGCCAACTGGCGTGATGCTAATGAGAGTCCTCCAGCTGTGCAGCTGCTGCCCTGGCACCCTCTGTTCTTTAGATAGCAACAGTTGCATATATTAATTATGCCAGCAGGGAGACAGCAAATTTATGACAGTGCTTAGAGGAAAGCTGAATGCACCTGGCATTTATACAGAAGAGTAGAAAAGGGAGCATGAAATGATCTTGCCTTTTTACAGGTAATTTAAACAGTTATTCTTATAACTTGGGCACTCTGGCATAGGTTGAGGGGAGTGGAAATGTATTTTTAAGATAATGCATAGATTTAATCCCTTAAAATGCTTTTAATTACCTCTCTTCCGAGGTCTTTGGCATGTGTCAGCTTGAATAACTCATGCCTTCAGTGTCCTGCTTGCTTGCATCCCTGCTATTGTGCGAGGATGTTTTGCAGATTCCCAGAGGTGAGTCCTGGGCTGTCACGGACCCTCAGGGACTGCCTGGAGCCCCGGAGCCAGACTGATTAATCCTGACCTCAGGTGGAGCTCTGGCTGCTGCAGAGGCCTTGGCAGCTCCCTGACCCCCATCCCCACCCCGCTCCCTCCTCCCTGCTCCCTCCATCCTGCTGTTCGAACAAAGCATCACTCCTGCATTGTTTGCTGCAGGAGCTCAGCCAAGGAAGTCATAACAAGACAATAGACATATCATCTGATAACCTTGTTAACTTGGTTGAATCAGAGCTCTTAACAAGTAGGAGAGTTTAGTAAAGTGGAATAAAAATATTGCAAATATTTGTTGTCAATGGCTTTTCAGCTGTGTCTTTGAAAACATAGCATTTCTTGTGCTTTTATTTAAGATTAAAGCTAAGCTCAAGGACACTAAACAACATTACCAAGGTCAAAAATGACTTTAAAAAACCCCTACTACAAATGCTAACTAGAGCAAGCAGGCAGACTTCTTCATTGTGTTCAAATATCAGCAAGTAAAACGACATAAAAAGATATGGATGTGCCATACCAAAAATCTCTGTGCAGTAACAGTCTACAATGCACTGTTTCATATTTTATCAGGACTAGGCTGTGACAGTGCCAGAAATTCTAAATGAAGGGCAATGGGTATTAACATTGTCACATTAGGAAGTGAAGAGCAAATTGGTGATCCCAACCATATCAATCACCCACTGCTCCTCTCAGAAAACAGTCTGGGCTTCCCTTCCCAAGCAGATATCCTGATCAGACTGGTGCCCCCCAGGAAAGAAACCAGAAGGCAGCAAATCCCACACCACTGCTCTTCCTGGTCTGTGCTTCCTGAGAGAGTGTGCACACATGTATTCTAGTTAATTAACAACAAACAATCCATAAATCCCACTTTTCTTCTTCTGTAGTTGTTATTTTCTTCTCCATTACCTAACCCTGGTAATGGTATCTTTCATTTTGAAGCATTCTGCCTTAAAGTTCATTGAAGACCTTTATAAGTACTTGAGCAAAAAGTTGCATGCAGTGCTAAATAACATCTATAAAAATTAGAAAGAGAGAATGTGTTATCTGTGGTCTCGACTTTCTTCCCTTGGAGGAATCATATGTCACATGGGGTAGGAATATCATTTTGCTTGTACCATTTCCCATGCTTGTACCATGCCCAGAGGCATTCTGAAGTCAGAATGTGAGATGCTGTTAAAAAAAGGGTGGGTTTTTTTTTTTAATTTAGGGCATTCAAATTCATTAAATCAGTAGCATTCGTTCTATTTTTAGGCAAGATGACCAGAAAAAAAAATTACAATTTGTAAATTGTTGGAGGAAACCCTTTGACTCAGATTTGTCTGTCTTTCAGTGTTTCTAGAAGTGGCATTAGTGACTAAAAAGTAAACTGTTTCCTGGGAATCTGACGAGTGCTGAGCACTCATGAAAATCTGATTGCCTGTCTACGTGCCAGAAAATAGATTGAGAGATCTAACTTCAGGCAGCCAGACTTGAAATTGCAGGGAAGGATCAATCTTGAGGAATCTTACCGCTCCATCTGTACAGTTATATGGGTATAATTTTTGGTGTAGGCATTATTTTTGTAGAAGAAATTGTATTGTTTATCTTCAAGAAGCTATTTTAGGGTCTGCTTTCCCTGGCAGAAGGCAGTTGCAGTTATATTGGTAGGCCTGTGGCTTGTTTTTGTTAGAAAAGCAGCACAGTAAAGCCATGAATTTTGAGGAAAGGAAGCTATATTTTTAAAATGCATTTTTGGCAGTAGAAGTGTAACTCCCTGGGGTGTCCTGCTGACACGACTGCCTTGGAGATTGCAATTTTTACCTCTTCAAACTGTGCTACCTAAGCTTGCAGGAATGTGTCTGTGTGCAATGGCAGGACAGGGTCCTCCCTGTGTTGGATAGGAAGAGGAGGGGGAGCTCCAAATCTCTTTCACATGACCAGAGAGGCAGGGGAAATATCCTATATGGAGCTGATAGGCAGAGAGAAGTGGACTCAAACTTCTCTGATCCTTTGAGGCAAGGGGATGTAAATTTTCTGAGAGTCCTCTTCAGACACAGCCTGGGGATGTGGTTAGGAGGGGCCAAGTAGTCACCCCCTTCTCTGGTGCTGCTGGTAGCCAGGTACATGTGCTGCTGGCAGCCCAGGGACATGGTGGCTGGACAAGGCCTGGGCATTGAAATCATAAATAAATAAAATAACATCAAGATAACACTATAACATATAACATAACATAACAACATAACCATAAAAAAACATAATAATAACATATCATAATATTATAAAATAACATATATAGTATTATAGTGTTATAAAATAACATAAGAATAAAATAACATCACAATCAGTCTGCTTTATACAGGAGCCTGGACCAGGTACTCTTCAGAGGTCCCTTGCATCTTAGTTTGTTTTAGGATTATGCAGTGAGACAATTCTAGAGAAAGGAAGGAATCAGCTAGTTCCCTCTCCTTCCTCTCTCCTCTGTCATGCACAAGGTGATACGCAAGAAATTATTTAAGAGTCAGGAGATTATTCCAACTATAAAAAGACAGTTGCATACTAAGCATTTTCCTTCACAAGTTTCTCCTCAGCCTCATAAACAGGGCCTGAATTCTTTTTGTATCTTTAAAAATCTCATTGTTTAACAGGAATCTTTTAGTTCTTTTATTAATATCCAGTGGAATACTCAGAATTTTCTGTACCGAGAACATTATTGAAGCCCTATTTCAAATCACAGCACTTGGGACTACCAAGAAAAAGGCTCCTGGGGGAAGTTTTTGATTTTTTTTTTTCCAAAGATCACCAAATAATTTAGCAGCATTTTTTTTTAAATAAATATAGCTGCTACAAAGTCAGTACTATTTCACTGATTCTCCATGTGCCTCTGAAATATAATCTTTTGCTGAAAATCAAGAACCACAGGGACAGTCTTGATCCAGCAAACAATATAAGTATGGGCTGGAAATGAGTGTTACCCACTTCACCAGAAAGGGTGAAATTTCTATTCCAACAAGCAAGCTTTTGAATAATAGAGATGGGATCTATCCAAAACCATGCAACCAGCTGCTTAATTTCTCCTACTGGGAGGTGTGCTCTGGGTATTCTAGAGCTGTGCTCCAAAACCTTGTAAAATACGAGAATTTTTAGTTCTGCTAATGATGCATCATATGAAAGATTAGTATTTTGATAGCTTTAAGTCCCCTGAAACTTCTATTAAGAAAGAATAACTTTTCTCTGGACTGTATTAAATAATATCAAAAATACTTTCATTTTTAGAAAATCCCATAGAACTAAAAGAAAATAAGTTTATATTTCCAAATAATTGTTTATTAGAGCTAAAATGTCTCATGGCATTGTAGTGGATATTTTTAAGATTACAGTGAGTGTTATTTATTATCCAGTTCAATATTATTTGTCATCTCTCTTCATTTAACACAGGAAGAGGAAACAGGACTCTTCATTTTTACCTTCCTTTTTCCAATTAGGGGTAAATATGGTGAAACAGTATATCTGCATGATTTTCTCAAGTTCTCTCATTATATTTTCCAGTACTTGCAAGTCCTGTGTGATTTGAGGAGATTGTTGCTTTTCTCTAAGGTGAAACTTTGAATAAAACAACTTTTTTTATATCCTCATTTAATGTGTAGTGTTTGTTTTACTATTTACTGTCTTAATGAATTTCAGGTTTTAAAAAACGAAGTTATTTTCAGCCTTGAATATTAAGTCTGTAAAAGCAGATTTTGGAAAGCATTTTAGAGTTACTTTACATATTTTTATTTAATCACCAGAAGTCTGCTGCACATTGATACATCCCCTCTAGATTTCAGAAAGGTGCTGAGCACTCAGATCTTGTGGGTCTAAAGAGGAACTGGACATACTTTGCACAGTCTTCCTTGATGGCTCAAGACATGCAGGCTGACTTTGCTACCACCTTCTCAGGATGCATGAAAATAAATTTCTTGCACAGAGTAACCATTCGCCTAATTAAACATACTCAGAGGAAGCTGATATTTTGTAGTTTCTGCTGTACATTTCTTTACATTATTTTGATCGATGATAAATTTAAAAAATTAAAAAATAAAAAAATGCAGCCCAGAATTAGTTCAGATTTCATGAAGGAGTCTTCCAAGGTTAGCAAGAAAATAGGAACTACTTTTGGCACTACCGATGAACTTTTTGGTGGTGCCTATGCGCTGTCTTCGGACACAGCTAGGAAAGAGCACAGGTCCTTCTGTCCCACTGGTAGCAATGCTGCTGGTTCCAAATGTGGAAAGCAAAGCAGATTTGCTTTCCCCATGCAGGAATCTTGACTTTTCCCTTCACTTTAGGATTTTATTTGTGCTACCAAAGTCTGCCTTTGATAGAAGCAGCTCCAGCCTGGGGTATCTCTATGTATTCATGCTATACATTAACAGACCTAAGCAGCAGAAGAGCTCTCTTGCAGCATCACTAAGAACTGCTTTCTCTGTCCAAGCTTTGAACATTCACAATGTTGTGCCTGTTTACAGACACACATCAGGTCAGACAGGAAACAATCCCTAGAGTGAAACCATTCCAGCTGGAGACTTGGCGCTCACCCTCTGAGCGCAGAGTTTCAAGATTTTACTCCAGATCCAAGTTAGAATGCTAGTTTAAATACATCCAGTGGACTGGATGAAATGTGACATCCTTTTACTCTTTCCCAGAAATAAGAGTTGCTAAATTAAAAATTAGACTCCATCACTGTCAGACATGTATTTTCTGCACTGTGAACTCAATACTTTCCCACCTCTGAAAGCATTTGTCTTGCCACTTGCTTATCCTGTCTGGACAATCCATCAAAGCAGCAGGAAAAGGATGAAAGCAAGCAGATTAAAGCTAAGAAAGCTGTTTGCAAATCTTTTAGTTAATTGAAGGGCTGCTAAGGAGGTTATAAGTAACTCAGTTTGGGTGCATGTAGTGGTGCTGTAGCCCATGGCAAGAGGGAAGGAGCAGTGTCTGTCAGCCACTGGAGTTTCACTCTAACAGCTGGGGACTGTGCTTTAAGCTAAGATGCAACTTGAATGAGTTAGCAGGGAATAAATTATCTCCACCCTTGGAGTTGCAGGACACACCAGTGCAAACAAATGCAGCTAAGGGAGCTGCCTCTGGCTGGTCACCCAAGGGGAATAGATGTGGTCTGTGCCCCCACACTGTGCCCAGTTCTACAGAGGTTTGGCCAAGCTCCCATTCCTGGTTATTGTGGTGTGAAAATGAGGCCATAGCAAGTGCTAACTACTAATGAAGCAAAAGCCAGAGAATTTAATGATGCTTTTCATTGGCCACAGTTGCAGACGTCAGTCTGTGTTTGCTAGTATCCCACTCAGTTTCTCACTGTCTCTCACTAGGATACGAGTAAAGCTTATCACCTCTTCACTTCTATAAACTTCATACACTTCCCCATAAAGGGGGTTTACCAATTAATCTCCCTAAATCCTTACAAGCAGGTTCTGAAATCTGAGTGGAATTATGCTTGAGGTGAACACTGAGCAAAGGGTGAAAACAACTGAAAGACAAATTGAAAAAAAACTGCCTTTGAAGATTATGTCAGATAAAATCCCATTATCTTTTTATTAATGGGATGTTTGACCAGTGAGGATTATCAACTCCATATCACATTGCTCAATACCTTCTCTTTTTTGAAAAAGCCCAGGACCTTCTGTTTGCCATAGAATATAGGTTTGTAAATCCATATGGTTTGTAAAGTCATAGAATAAATTATTGCTACATCTGAAATACCAGCTGCGTTTGGGGGTTCCTTTACCTCTCCCCAGATTCCATTAAATTCCATATCAGATACACAATGGTAGGGAAAGTGTCTTTGAATATAAAGGCATTCAAGTCATTCCTGAAATATCCCCAAATCTATTGTGTTTTATAGCTCAGTCAGCTTAAAAAAAAAAAAAAGGAGGTATTAAGACTAATGAGATGAAACCCAGTGAACCAACATGGTTTTATAATATGGCAAAAAATATCCCTTTTTACACTTTTGTATACAGACAGTATTGTTGTTGTTATCGAGCAATTATGTCAAGGGCATGAATGCAACATTCATATCAAAGGGGAACATTCATATTAAGCATTCAAATTAAAAGGAACTCATTAAAAAGGTGAGTGAAGTTGTTTTTCATGCAGAAGTCACTGAAGTTTATCTGGTGGTGTGATGTTGCTGTGCTCAACAGCATGAATTAAGCAATAAAATGTGACAGAGAGTGCAATACTGAAGGTTAAAATATGACTAAAGGTGCATTATGAGTCACAAGGCTGAGAGAATAGAGATTTCAGTCTGGAGAGCAAGGCAGTCACCTTCTGAAAATGGACTGCCCAAAGTGACTTATGATTATTGTGTAAATGCAGAATACATGTAATGCTATGTTTAACTATGGACTCTCAGATCCAGGTCACTCTATTACCTGGTTGGAGGTGAGCACTGACAAGGGAGGCAGCTACCTGCACTGTCAGTAAAGTATGGCCAAGTCCATATATACATATTGACCAGGAAGTGTAGATTCAATTTGTTCATTTCTTAAAAATTTCTAAATGCTTGAAGTCAAACTTGCTGAACTGCTTAACTCAGCCGATAAGCAGGAGCCTCACGCTTTGCTCCACATTTTCAGGTAATACATAAATCATATTATTTTGGAAGGAAAGGTAGTTTTATTGCTTAAACAGTAGCTTGGATATGTTAATTTCAAGATAAATCATAGAAAAATTTCAATTTCTGGCCTAAGATCTTGAACAAAGCCAAATTTATTTATTTCAGTGTAATGTAGGATTTATTATAGAACCTCATTTAAAATAGAAAAAAAAACCTGTTGCCAAATTACAGTCTAGAAGATGGCAGTAAAATTAAACTGTCAGCTGTTACTTAGAAAATCAGAGGTATTGGCTTTTTCCTTTTGAATCAAACCTTTTGATGTTCTTCTAAGCTCTAAATTGATACAGAAATCTAATTAAGACCATGTGTCCTAGGTATTTCAATATTCTGAAGTCCATTTCTTATTTCTCAGTGATCAGTATACATTTCAGAGTGTATGAATAGTTGCCCTCTCTTTATTTATAGAGTTCTCTTTATTCATAGAACTGTCAATGCTTTGTGTTTGCCTACAGGAATTTTAGGTTAATTTAAACCTGAACCAGACTCCTTGAGATACACCACTTCAAAAGATAAGAAAATGACACTTGCCCTATTCATGAATAGTTCTTCAAAAACCACAGAAGAAGCTTCCAGTGGGAAATTTCTACTCATGCTCAAGCAGCTTAAAGAATCGTTTTAAAACTAAAAATATAAAGCAAAGGTTTTGCCAAGTGGATAAACCTGTGAAGGTCAGTTCATGTAAAAAACCCCAAAACATCATCTCTAACTGATGTCATTGTTTTGAAGAGTGAAATACATCCCTTTCTACCTAATTAATGGTGGTTTAGTACAGTCAGAAGCAATGACACATCCTACCCAGCGTGACAACAGCCGCTGAGGTCCCCAGGCTTTGTTCCAGCAATGTAAGGGTGGAAAACTGCTCAGAAGATCAGCAATGAATTCCCCAAGAGATATTTATTCTTGCATTACAAAATCTCTTGCTTTAACCTTTCCCCAAACCATGAATCTGACACAATAATTTAGAAGTCTAATTAACAAAGAAAATGTTGATATTTGTAATTCTCTTCCTGTGATCAATTGACTTTCCCTTTAATTGCACTGTCTTAGCTGAGGTCTGCAATGCACCATTTCTTAGGCTGCTTTGATAAAAATACCTCAGGCTCCTCTTACTCATCTCTCAGGTTAAGAGCTTATTTTGCCTTCCAAAACATGCTATAGGGCATTTATGGTTTTATAGATTAAACAGTCTTAACTAAAAGTTAATTCAAAGTGTTTAACAATAAAAAGAAATAAGGAGAGAGAAATATAAGCATGACAATTCAGTGAAGTATTTTCTATCTCTGCCAGCATTCACTCTTGTAATTAAGTGCACTTGATAAAATTACATAAATATAGTTTATGGTTCAGATTCAATAATATGCTCCCAAGCATGTGTGCAGGTTTCCAGGATTTTTTTTCTGCCTTTCTTTCAGTGTCTTTATTCTTCTATCCATCCTGCTTCTCTTCTCATTGCTCTTGTCATTATCAGACATTTTGTGCTTAGAGCTCTCATTATTATCCGCACATTTCCCCACAAAAACTTTCAATTTTATAAAGAAGAAAATAGAAAAGGAAAAAAAAAACCTGTGTGTAGTTATACAGCAGAGTCTCCTATTCAACTATGCATAATTGTATTCCCCGAATAAATAAAGCAGTTCCTTTCCTCTATTTTACTTAGTTTTATAATCAAATTTTTTGAGCTTCTGAAACATCCAGGCATGGGTATGAATATACGTTGAGTATGTGTGCACATAGAAATGGAAGCAAAGATGAAAGAGAGCTTACTAAATCAGCATGACAAAGACTCTCTGGCTATACCTGAGGGCAGTGATCCCTAAAGAAACGGAGAATAAATCTCCTATTAAAAGTGAAAAAGAGGTTTGTTCTGTGCTGAACTGTGAGACCAGCCATGGCATGGAAATGCCTGAAAACACCAGAAGGAAGCTTGAAACATCAGGCAATTCCTGCTTTTTCAGGGCTTAATCACAGGGCTTAAGACCATCACCAGGCTGGAACTGAATTGGATAAACAGAAACATTGAAAAAGGGATTGGGAAGAGACCACATTGGTGATTTGAGGTCCATAAAGATGTCCATTACAGAAAAGAAGACAGTGTGATACTTAATGTGTGATGAAGAAACTTCTGGAAGCCTGCTTACTGCTTTTACATTATTTATGGAATGGCACCATTTCAGAAATTCTTTATCTTTAATCTTCTACATGAAACTATTAGAAGTCTCTGCATGTGCACTGAAAAATGGTTCTATGTTCACAAATTGAGAAAGTCTGAGTCATGCATTACTAGATTTTCTAATGCTCATGGAAAAGAAAGGAATAGTCCTTTCTGTTGCAGAAATGTCTTGTGGCATGACAGAAAGAAAGATTCAATTGTCACAACAATTTCCTCCCACGTTTCCAATTTGTTAGCCATCTTTTGCTTTGTCAAAGTAGGCTCAAGATTTATTGTTATTATGGGTCTTTAAGCATTTGTGGAATGTAGTCAATTTTCATCTGTCTCCAAAAATCAGACATTCACATTGTGGTTCTTAATTACACACATCACTAGAAAGGTCTTCAAGACCTTCACAAACCATACCCACACACTCTTATGAAGAATGGACTCTGGATATTTACACTGTCTGCCAGTGTTGTTCCTACAACCATTATGAGTATCTTTTTCTATCCTTTTAGGATGTCCCCCTTTTTCCATTCAAATATAATGACAGTCCTTTTTACCATTATACTAAGTTAATTCTTTTAAGTATTGCTGCGTTCCACAACAATCTTAAACACTTGTATTGTAATACAAGCTTGTCTTGTATTCTTTTTTTCCATGCTTTAGCAATATTAAGACATTCCTTCTTTGGTCACCAATAGCTTGAGCAATCCAGGATACGTGATCTGCCTTTTTTCATTATTTAAGCACCCTTTCATTTTTGTGATGTTGCCAAAAATAGCCAGAAAGCTTTATCTTTTCTTCCTAATAAAAGCACCCATTGACAACCAATATCAGCAAAGGTTTATATTTTCTTCTCTATAAAAGCACCAAACAGTGCAGTGGCAAGCAGTCATTCTAGTGGGAAGACTTCAGGCAGACTTCCATTCAGTGATCATTTCCCATGGACAAGTGCTGCTGGAGAGCCAGGCATAGGTTTGTCCATTTCATATGGTCCTGCACCAGTGACATGTGACTGTTCCTCAGTACTGTTCCTCACTTTGTAAAGATAATTGTTTCCATTCCCTTTCAGAAAACAAGAAGCCTATTAAGCCCTACCTAAGATAAGGTGGCTTGAGACAGAACATAAAATGGAAAAGTAATGTAAGACAAAAGCAGTATCTTTAAGGTCACATCACTGTGTGTCATCTATCTATATTGCAGTCTTGTAACCTTCCTGTCCAAATATTATGAAATAAAATGCCTCTTATTGTACTTTGATGAAGTCAGGAATCTTCCATTAAGAAGGCTCATCTTAAGGCCACAGCCCTTTGTTATCTTACTTCCACAGTGTTCCCCTGCTACCGTATCCAAAGGGAGGAATAATGTAGACATTGCTAGTGACTGCAGTTACAATGTTTTCCAATCAAAACTTAATTGGAGTATTAGAATGTATGATACTTCTGTGAAGGACAGTCTGTACCTTAGGATTTTTTTTAAGAACTGGTAATAGTCAGGCTGCTAAAAAAAAAAGAAGGATTAAAATTAAATGTGTATTTTTCTCCATTGTGCTGCATCTGTTTTCTGTCAGAATGAATCCTGCTGATCTTGGTTTCAAGGTTTCCATTCTGTGTGCTTTTAAACCAAGGTCAAGCAGTAGGCAGCAGAGGGACCTTGAAGGTGTCATTGGCTAGAAATACATAAGCTTTATAGCTACACCACTAATTATTTATCATACATAGAAAGAAATATAGATGGGCAAAATGATATAGATACTGATACTTCTATATCTGTACACATACCAGAATGGCAAAAGGCAGAAGCTTAAGATTATTTGGCTGTGCATGTGAGTATACATGTACATTTATTAGTGAGTGCAAATGTCAATATGGTGATGTGTGTTCGACCTCTTCTGTGTCCAAAATAAAATTGTTTTCTGTATGTGCTACATTGCTCACACATATGGTCTAAGATGCCTGAGAAATCTATGAAGGGAAAAATCATTTAACAAAGCTGTCTGTCTGTCTAGTATGGTTATATACTACTACGTGTTTTTTCAAGGTAGTTTCTTTTCATTAAAAATAAAGCCCTTGGAATGGGGCCTTACACCTGAGAAGGCAGACATTTTTTTTAGTGAAAAAAAGAAAAGATTACTCTAATAAATTGGGGCCTTCTCTCTATTCCTTGTTGTGTTTTTTCCCTAATTTTGTGATTGCCTTGAAGAAGGTACGACATCCTTTTACACATTACCAGTAACTTATGGCTTCTCAAGCATTATCTGTTTAACTTGAACTTAAAGTAGAGTTTATAGGAATGTACATTCAGGTAAGACATCCTATTTTTCTAAGGCAGATGTGACTTCTGAAAAGCAGCAGGAGCAGAGCTTTAATTTGTCAGACAGACACCATGCAGACTGACACATTGGGCTCTCAGGAGTAATAAAAAACAAACCCCAAATAACTCATCCTCTGAGTCTCCGAGTGTAGGGGCAGTTTTTTGTCTCCAGCTGTGGCTACACTTCTGGACAGGCAGTCTCTATTAGGATAATAGACCCAACCTGCCTGACACTGAGTTGTCCAGCCCAGGGAGCTGAGGAGCTGCATCTTAGCTCAGCCCCTGGCTGTGGGTCCAGATCTCCCTGCGATGCTGCCACTGTGGTCTCACCATGGCACAGAGACCAAACAGGACCAGGCTGAGCATCCAGAGCCAGGACTGGCAAATGCACTTTAGCTCCACGGGTTGGTGCAGCACTCGAGCATGGAGTGCTGGCATTTCTAAGCTGTTTCCATTACCAAGACTGCTAATGCAGATCTGCCGACTGCAGCAGTCGATGCTGAGCATGTGTCATATGCACCGTAAGAATTTTGGGGAGGGGGTTATGCCAGAACAGCTTTGCTCTGGCTTTATGGAATAATTGCTCATTAGCAGCTGGAGTGCCTTACGTAGCCACCAGGACAGTGTCTGCCAGTTCACTTTCATCAAGGAATCCAGTTTGCATCCTCCAAGACAAATCTCTGATGTGAGACGCATAAAGAGGAGACATAAAAGCAACCCTGGTTCAAACTAAAATACCAAAGTAGACACGTGGTCATTTCATGTGTATGGCATGTTGATATACCTGTATGGCTTTCTGCATTTTCTGTAGACAAAGTATGTCAAAATATTCAGTCTTCACAAATATAGATATTTTTCAAAAGAAAAGCTCCCAGTGTTTGAAAGAGGACATGAGTTTGATTCACACAGTATATGTTTTTTTTTATTCAAACTGCCAAAAACCACTGAATTTATTCTGACTTAATAAAAAAGTTGGAAGAAAAATTCCTTTAATAAACTTCCTTCTCTTTAATGTATGACAGAAAATGTTTTACTCTATCTGTCAAAATCATCACTGATGTTAACAAACTCATATTTCACAGGTTTGCCAGGAAACCATGACATTCCCTTATTAGGAAATAAAGATTTAAAAGTACCCTGTCTTAATTTAGGGAAAAACATATATACTCAGTTTAGGCCACAGAGCACTGATTTTCCTTCCTTTATTTCCTTGTCCCCTCTAAACAATTCTGTGAGACAAAGATCAGCTCCCAAAATTTCTCCTTTTATAGAAGAAGCACCAACACCACATTTGCTGACTGTAAGTGCTGTGTCATGCTTTAGCATCTTTCTCAGTTTAAGTTTTTCTGCTCAGATGAGGATAACATTTTCTCCCTCCCTTCCACCCCCTCAACCCCCTATATTTTCATGATTACTTCCAATTTTGTCTGCCTTACTTGTTTGCTGCTTGTTTTCTTCCCACTTGTCCAGAGTGGTGGGACACTGGAGTAATGTTTCTGTAATTGATAAGGACAAAAAACACTAATTATTTTTAAGATTGATAATTGCTGCCTTCATGAAGGTGACAAAGGTTCACGAGAAGCTCAACACGACCCAGAAATGTGGGCTCACAGCCCAGAAAGACAAATGTATCCTGCACTGCCTTACATGAGCAGTGGGCAGCAGGTCAAGGGAGCTGATCCAGCCCCTCTGCTCTGGTGAGACCCTCCTGGAGTAATCCATCCAGCTCTGGGATCCCAGCACAGGAAGAACATGGACCTCTTGGAGCAAGTCCAGGGAAGGCCAATGAAGATGATCAGAGGGCTGGAGCACCTCTCCTATGAAGATGGGCTGAGAGAGTTGAGGTTGCTCATCTTGAAGAATAGAAGGCTCCAAGGAGACCTTAGAGCACCTCCAGTACCTAAAGGGAGCCTACAAGAGAGAAATAGAGGGACTTTTTACAAGGATGTTTAGTGATGGGGCAAGGGGGAATGGTCTTAAGCAGAAGGAGAGTAGCTCTAGATGGGATAATGGGATAATTCATTACTGTGAGGGTGATGAGGCCCCGGCACAGGTTGCCTGGGGAAGCTGTGGATCCCCCATCCCTGGAGCTGTTCCAGGCCAGGTTAGATGGAGCCTTGGGTTTGGTCTAGTAGAAGGAGTCCCTGCCCATGGCAGGGGAGTTGGAAGCAGATGATCTTCAAGGTTCCCTCCAACCCAAACCATTTTACAATTCTACAATCACTTGACATAAAAGTCAGGAAGCTTTGTTTAGATTCTACTGTCATGAGGACTGGAACTCCAAATGAGTTTTGGCTTCCACAGGATTAATTGCTTATAAGTTGTGTTGAGTTTCTGGTGACAAAGGTGATGAGGCATTAATTCTCCCTGAAATGTTTCCTTTGGGACAGGCATCCACTTTTCTTTGTGTATGGAGCCTCAGATACTTCACATGAACTGGATATTTACTTCAACTTTTTTTCAAAGTGGGCCTATAAAGTATTTTTCTTATCTATCCAGCTCCCTAATATGTTAAAATATAACAATTGAAATTTGCACAAGGTGGACAATCTGAAATCTACAAACAGATACAGGTTTATGGTGAAAGAATTATGTAAAAGTAGGTCTAAAACAATTTCCATTTCTACCTGGGGAGAAGGGAAGGTGTGGAAGGCTGAATTACTTATCAAACTCAGCATATATTGACAAATTATTTTGATTTGTCTATAGATATATTTCAAGAGAGTAATGTATATATTTGAAAAATTCCATGTAGCTGTATTTGTGATTTGCAGTGTCCTGGCTGGACCCCACACCTTTACCCAGCACTGCTGCAGCTTCAGTTCATGCACCAAGACTTGGGCACCCCAGACTTTGCACGCCGTGGCCCAACTGGAGCAGTTTTGCATGAGATTCTTTACAACTGAAAAATAGCTCAAATAGCATGTTTTATCAGAAATGGATTTTGATAAAAAATGCACTCCACAGGGAGCACATCTAAAATGGAGCTTTCTCCACAGGCACTCTCCTTTTATGCACATGCAGCATCTGTAATGGAAAATTAACCTCCCAAACTGCTGCTTTTAGGTGGAGAAAATGGGAGGGGAAAATGAACCCACAAGGCAGTTTCATTATTCAGAAGGCAAATGGATGTATACAGGATTTATAAAACTTTTTTAAACTGATCACTGAGCTTGCTAGTGTCTTGTACTGCTAACTGGGAGTAGACATAAGACATCTGTGTTGCTTTAAATGTTTTGGGAGTTTCTGAGTATCAGTTCTTCCACTGTTAATACTACCAGCAAATTGTTGCTCATGCGAGGTCATCATAATCCTGGATATAAACATCAGTACTTCAGATTAGTTTGATTTATTGGGAATAGCACCACTTGGACAACTCCTAAGGTGAGCCTGCACCCTAATAAGATTTGGTTCACAGAAGTTTCTTTGCTTCTTCATTATTTTTTTCCCCTGACAATTAGAGTGAATGCATTTCTTTCTTTTATTGTCTTTTACATCATCCCACAGAGTAGCAGTGTGTCAAGGTTGCTGCATCCTGCAGAGAGAGTGAGAAGTTGATCTATTTCTTGTCAGAAGAGGTGTGGTAGATGTGAGGGATCCCTGCAGGCACCAGCACTGGCGTGCTCTTCCAGCTAGACTTCCCTCCTTCCTTTTCCATCCTGGTGACTCCTCTCCTCATGGGGTCTCTTCCTCCCCACATGGCAAGTACCTCCTTGTTTGCTCTGTTTCTCTGCCATTAAATTAAATTATGCTTGCTGATCAAGTGCAAAATTAAATACAATCTGTACTAAATAATTCCTGCATCATAAACCCACTTGTGTGGGTTTTTTTCCAGACATATTGAAATAAGTAGCAGTCTGGTCACTGGAATTGGTGAGGGCCCCTTATATCTAATTATTGTTTACATTTCTATTGTGGGAATTGTAATTCTTGTAAAATTTCACTCTATAAAACTAATTTCTGGATTTTTCCCGTACAAGAACACCAAAGAATGATTGAACTACAAAGACCAAACTCATCTAGGCTGATGTCTGACTGCTACAGATGTGTGCTGGAAAATTATTGCAGCTGAGCTGAACCAGGCAAAGATTCATATATTTTAATCCATGCTGATTAAATGAATATTTTTGCAGTGACATTTTACATTGCGCAGGCAATCTGGTCTCTTCGAAGTTCCAAGAAACACTAATTGTAAAGGGGCTCTAAGTGTCTTTATTAACAATTTAATTTCTCTAGGGTATTAAATACAGAGCCCTTTAATACCATGTTTGACCTTTCCTTTCCTACAAATTTATTTAATACTGTTCCTAAAACTGATTTTTGGGACCCTGTACTTTTAACCTTTTTTTTTGACTGTGAAATGCAGCTAATTCTCATCATTTGTTTCTGAAAGCCACCTTGGAGTCCACAGACAAGGGCTTCAAATCTTCAGAAGTAATTCTCTTCAGTTTCCCAATGTACATTCTTAAGCTCCAGTCTGCCTAGAGAAATACAGTCCTGGTGAGCTAAAACACACAAATGAAATAACCTACCATTTGGCATTCCCTGTGCCTGGTGTCAAAATGAGGTCATGTGAAATGTTAGCTTTAGCAAAATGTCCATTTATATATCAAATAGACAAAAAATTACATTTCCTCCAGATTTGTTTCAAATTTATGTTTGTTTCAACATCTTGCAAAAATTGTAGTTGAGCACAGAAACCATATTATATCACCCTGTGCTGGTCTTAGCAAAAAAGATTTTTGCTTAGCAATTGAGTCTCTGTTTCCTCTTATATTCTAATATAGTGTGGGGAGAAAGAGAAAACAGATAGTGAAATGCTAAAAAGGTCTTTCAGTTTTCCTGTACTGAGTTGTGCTGTGACTATATCATCCCACCTGGATTTTAGCACAAGTTCTGCCCCCTGGTTCACTCTCCAGGCAAGCAACAAGCTGGACACCCCCAAACCCAGGACCAGGTCCCAAACCAAAAGCCAGGTCAGGACCTAAATCCATCAACACATCGGAGTGTTGAGGCATCCCTTCCTTCCTCCTGCTGCTCCCTGTGCCTCCCCACATCCAAAGTGAGATCCCTTCGTTTTCATTTGTAGCAAGGTACCCCAGGGAGCCCCAGACTGTTTCCTAGGGCAATTCTCTGCTCCCAGTTATATTTGCTCTCAGCTGCACTGCTGAACCACACTCTGCAGGGCCTGAGTCCTTGAGATACAATTATTAGTTCTTAACCCTTCAAGCAGAAAATTTCTGGAATTATCATTTATTCCAAATGCAGACAAGCATCTCTCTACTTATCTCCTTCCTTTCACACAGTGAAATGTATCCCTTTTATGCAAATATTTATTAGCAATGTGTGCAGCCATTATTATTGTTGTCCTGGTTAATGCTGTCTCTGAGGCAATGGCATGTGAAATACTGCTTATGGCATCCCCAAGTAGAAGCAAAACTGCTCTTAAAATGTTCTTTTTGGAGTTTAATACAAAGAGCGAAAATAAATAACGTCAGGTCCTTGCCATGATCTGCCCATTTTAAACTTTTCAGTGGCACAAATCATCATTAATGAAGCACTTAACATTACACTCCCGGCAGCACAGCATAAAAATTACTGCAGTCGTCCAAAGGATAAGAAGAAACATGGCAGATAACTTCTGGAGAGGAAAGATTTACACTCTTTTGATGAAACTTTATGGGTTCAAGTTTACATTAGAATAAAGCAGGGGTAAAATGCTTATCTCTTAAAAGCTTTTGGGGGAGATATTTGGAAGGAAATTGTGGGCTTTTTCCCCAAATGAATGGAAGAAATGTCAGAGAGCAAGGTCTCAACAGTAGTGAAATCTGGTTTGCATCATCAGCTATTTTGGTATAAAATACTGTAGCTGGAGTAACAGGACATAGAGATTTGCATTATAATGCAGAATAAAGCAAATTCTAAAGCAAGTTCCCTTGTTACATAGATTTAGTCACAGTTTGCTCCAAAGTAGCTGACAGTAAACTCAACAGCTGGCATCTAATGCTTAATTTCCTTCCTGTTTATTTGTAAAAGCAGACTATCATGCTCTTTGTATTAAATCATGCATAGAAAAAAAATCTCAAATTCATATGCCTGAAAGACATGGAACAGCACAAAGTCTCCTGTTTGTGATAAAGGATATGACAGTCCAGATAAGAGTCTGTGAGAAGCAAGAGGTTTTGCTCACTTCAACTCAGAACTATGGCAGGGTTTCTGTGGAGGTAGGATGGAGGCTGAGCAGGTCCCAGTGGTGGAGGGAAACAGGTCTTGTGGCACAAGTTGATCAGTGCCATAAGAGAAGACCACTCAATCCAGGCTGCTCCTAGGTAGGAGGTAAATTTTAAGCCAGGACCTGGCCAAAGGGGAAGAGGAATAACTCTGTAATTAGCATTTGTGATCAGAAGACAGAAAACTATAAGGATGGAAATAGAATTTAGCAAAACCAAAATGAACAAATTAAAAATTTCAATGCCACATTTCATCATGCAGCGATTTTGAACAGAACCAGCAGAAGAAAGAGGTAACTTTAGCTTGGGTTCATAATGCACATAACTAGAAATAAAAGACTTGGGTGCTATGATGGCTTCCAGGTGGAAAAAAAAAAAAAAAAAAAAGGTATAAACACCAAAGAAACAAACAAAACCCCTACCATTCATCAACATTTCACACTATTCAATCCAGTGAATACAGAATTCTGTTCTCCCACAGAAAGTGTTTTGGGGAAAACTAAAGCAATACATTATATTGAGAGAAGTGTTTTGCTCTCCTGAGCTTACAAAGATGGCATCTAGGTTCTGAAATTCAATTTGCCTGTTTATCAAGAGGAACACTGACTGTCTTAATTGCAATCAATTCCTACTCAAAATAAGGTGATGATGTTAAACGCATATATTTTCTCAAACTTGACCCACTTGATTGAAAATTTGGGATTTTCTCTCTATTTATTAACCAAATTATTTCTAAATTTAGTCCTACTGTATTTTTTATGCAAGCACGTGATCTATTTAAACCCTGTTTGCATTGCTTCACACTTTCTCATAGATTCACTTCATTCACTAGCACATTTAGCTTATCCTTTGCAAAGAACAGATGGTCTTTGTGGAAGGATCATAATGATTTTAAAAAGTCTCCTCTGCTCTCTGTATTCTATACAGGAATTTTCTAGAGTATCACAGACTCTCCCAGATGCTTCTGGGATGAAATAACAAATAGCAGCAAGAAAAGCAGTAGCAAATTATGATGTATTCACATGTTACTAACCAAGGAAACAGTAAAAGAAATTTAGGCTAAAGTTAAATTCCTGTTGATCCTAGATCAATATTTTTCTGTTATCTGCACTATAGATTGTTGCAGCTGTCAGATTTATAATCGTTATAACAATTTCCCAAACAGGAAAAACAGAATTTGCTCTGTGCATAAGTTTTAGAAAATGTATCATTAAAATGCCACACAAAGGTGAAAGTGTTGCTTTTCTTTGACCCATTAATTTTGCTCTCTATCCAAAATTAGTCAAACATTCCTACAGTATAATCTTTTTTTAAAAAATTAAAATAATTTTGAGGAATTGGTGTGTAATGCACATCCCATCTTAACAATTGTGCAACCAGCTTTCAGAAATAACACTATGATAACTCTGCCTCTGATTTTGTCATGAAATAACGTTTTCATTTGACCTATTTTCTTCCAGTATTCCTAATGGTTGCTGTGGGAAACCAAGACAACCCTGAGCTTCTGCTAAGTTGAATGTGTCCCTGTGGTTATTAATTTTTTTGAAATATAGGGCTAATGTTTGTCAGCACGGAAGCTGGAGAAGGTAGGGATTACTGGGTATGTGATAAACACTGAGCATGACGGACTGCTGGAAATGTGTTTGGTACCCTGAGGGGAGAATTTCAAAGGCAAAAATAAGAGTTAAGTGCTTTTGAACATTAATGAGACATTGGTAGATGAGCACCCATATCTCTTGATTAACATAATGACAGTGGGAAAGAACAAAAATACTTTGGTCACCAGAAACCTGCTTCTTATGCAGTCTTCAGTACCTCTTTATATTGAGACAAGATACTCTAAGGGATCACATCATTTTTCTCTTTATTTTTCCACTGAGAAAAATCATATAGTTGACTGACCTGTCCAATTAATCACTACAGTCTGATTTGGAGCTGAAAATGCAGGTTAAACCTGGTGAGTGTAAAACTTGGCTATAAGAAAAGTCCTCTCTAATCTCACTGATTTTCTCTTCCCCATGTTGAAGATAATTTTGATCTTACCTGCTTCTACATTTGGCATCCTTACAGCTCTGGTCTAATGTTTTGCGTGATGTGACAAAGAGTACCAAAATTTGGCAGTCTGACTGCCCTGATAATTCTGTCATCGTAACACTGTGACTCATGTGAGCCTTCAGTATGGTCGGTGGTTATTCTACATGGATACATATTTCAGGAGAAATACCTGACCAAGCACTGAGTGTTTTTACTGGGGGGTTGTGTGGGCAGTCTGTTTAGCCTGGAAGGACTCTGAAAGGACAAATACTTTGATTTTGTCCTTTTCTTTGATGCACGAGAGCTTGAAGGTTCTCAGTGAATCTACCACATACCCCACTGTGCATCCAGCAGGACACACAAACAGGATACATGGTGACACCTTGCCTGGAGTGTGTTCAGGGACCAAGCTGTGCCTTCATAGGCAGCTCCTAATCAGCTGCTGCAGATCTGGCAAACACAAAAAGCTTTTATGAAATGAGGATTGTTAAGCACTGAAAAGAGCCGGGGCATTTCTTTCCCTTGCTGCTCTGAAGGCCAGAGAAGTGTTTTCAGTGAGGCTGAAGCAGCACTGGGGCACTTGAGCTGTTTTCCCCAGGACAGCAGAGGAAGAAGGGCCAGGCTGAGACATTTGGCCAGCAGCAGACTGAGGTCCTGCTCCAGAAATCCCCAAATGCCATCACAGCCACAGCTGCAATCAGTGGACAGAGTCTCCACTGCTGCATCTGCACTGGCACCCAAGGAGGCAAAAGAGAAGGCTGAAGCCTCACCTCTTCCTAGGATCAATGAATGAAGTGCACAGTAAAAGCTCCTGGTCTGATGGGAGTTTTTTATAATAGAGGAAACATTATCTTTGTAGCTGTTATGTGACATTTTGAGCCCTTCTCTAGAAAGCATTTTCCATCAGAAATGTTATTGCTATTTATTATTTTCCATTTGGTTTGAGGTGCAGTTTATACAAAAGTTATCACTCTCAAGAGAAACAGACATCCATGGCTTACAGTTTGAGCTGGAAAGAGATCATTAACATGGTGATATTTGCAGAATCATTAGCAAAGGTGATAGGTACCCGTGGCAGCCTGGGGAAAGGTTTTACACAGCGCATAAAGGTCCTAAAGGCATTCCTCATAAAGACCTTCTCTCCCAGTGACACAAGTCATGCTCTGACTGACAGTACAAGATTCGACATTGGTTCTGTGAAGGCTGATTTTCAGTTTAGATACTTAAAAGAATGCGTATGTTGGCTAGGGAAACCTAATGAAAGCAGAAATAAAAGTAGGATGAAATAGCTAAACACAGAGAAACCTGTCAGAGAAGATGTGCAGCAGTGTGAGCTGGAAGCAGAGCTGGGTGAGACAGCAGCACGCAGTGCAGTGGATGCCACACTGCTCACCTCTGCTGCCAGCACCTGCAGGAACTTCTGGTAAGAGATACTGCACAAAAAATGTGACTTGTTTTGTGTATTAAATCGAAGAAAAAAATCTATGTTTGGTACATTCACTGGTAAGAAAAGAAAAGCAGGAGGCCCAGAGAGAATAAAGCTTTTTTACTACTGACTTTTTTAGTATCAACACTGAATGACAGCTCTCTGGCTGCTCAAAAAATGTACCTCTAACTAACCAGTGATAAAATTCAGAAGAAAAGTTGATGCAACAGAGTCATATTTTCCTCTCCCTACAGCAAACTGACTGAGGCAATTACACAGCCTAACGTCTTTCTGAAATCCAGCAAACTCCTGTGGATAAATCCCCTCTTTTCCACACTTCAACACTCTTCAGTGTGTCACTCCTTCTGCACAGAAAAGATAGTGATTTAGACAGCAATTTCCAGCAAACTTTTCACGTGCCATTCTGTCAGTAATCTTCATCCCAGGATGAAGAAATATTTCCAGTGGTTTTGAAGTTTTGGAAGGTCCACTGAGATTTCCAAGACCAATTACAAAATGAAAGATCTACTCACCATTTTAAACATCCATTTTTAGGTGAGAGTGATATGATTTAATGCCTAGGATATCTGGTTTGTTTTATTTTGTATTTTATTTTATCTTATTTTGTTTTATTTTATTTCAGCAGTATGTTGCTAGATTTATAATTTTTGGATACACATAGGATGGCTGTATCTGGCCTTCTTAGCTCACAGTCTTTGATCTCAGTATTGAATGCCTGTGTTGTACACCAACAGGTTCCTATTGACACATCAACATTTCCCATTAAACCATCCCATGGTGGGAACCTCAAATGTCCTCCCCAAGGTCGTAAGTACCTGGGCAAAAAATTCCAAGCAATAGCTCCTCATTCACTGCACAGCATTCCTTTACAACTCTTCTTGTTACATCCTCTTTCCCAGCACTTCTTCCAGTCTTGCAAGTGGATGTCAGGTCTCTCCTGCTGTATTTGTGAGCCAGCTCATCTTACTCCCTCATTTTCCCCCCCTCTCTCACCACCTAGCTTTTTCTCAAGGTTTTTGCATCATGACCTCATTGGAAATAGTGTTTCTGGCTGCCCTGAGCACAGCCAGTTGGCTGAGGAGATCCCTACGTGGTTCCCATTTAAAACAGAGAAATCCTGGCTGAGCAGCCAACTCCCAGCACTGCACCAGACAAGCCCTGTAAAAGTGATGGATACCCATTTTCCCCCAGACTTTCCCTGAGATATCTAGCCACTTTTTGGCAACTAGGTGTCTATCTGGAACATCTCCTGAATGCATAAATATTCCTGGGGTTTACTACAGTGTTAATGCTTGAGTCCATTCTTTCCTGTATGTTCTTAATAGCAGAATTTCTCCTTTGCAGTGTCGTACCTGATGTCTGCATAACAGGCTCAGTCTCACATGGAGCTCTGCTTTGATTATACCAGCACAGCTACACGGGCTGAGAGAGCTTGGGCTGGGGCTGCCTGGAGAAGATGAGGCTCCAGAGAGACCTTAGAGCCCCTTTCAGTACCTTAAAGGGGCTACAAGAAAGACAAAGGAGGGCTTTCTATGAGGTCTGCAGTGATAGGTCAAGGGGGAATGGCTTTAAATGGAAAGAGGTTTAGATTAGATGTTAGGAAGACATTTTTTATGATGAGGGTAATGAGGCACTGGGACAGGTTGACCTGAAAAGTAGTAAAATCCCCATACCTGGAATCATTCAAGGCCTGGCTGGGGGGGCTCTGAGCAGCCTGGCCTAGTGGAAGGTGTCCCTGCCCATGGCAGAGGGGCTGGACTAGATGACCCTTAAAGATGACCCAAATCATTCCATGATCAAGCAAGCAAGCAGCGAGACAGCCTTCCCAGGGCAAGCAGCCAGGCAGGGAATGCAGTGGAAGGGAACCTGACCTTCGCCTGAGGGCACAGAAACATGGGTTTGCCCAAATGGCACGTCATCCTCCGAGCCATCAAAACAGAACTAAAGTTCCTTACCTGCTATCGAGGTAAGGGGATCAAATGGCCACACAAAATGCCTCTACACTAGGAAGGGAAAAACAAGCCTGAAGACCTTGAAGGCCTGCTGGAACATTAGTAGGTGTCAAAGAGATCTTTCTAATTTAGTCTTTGACAGGTCGCTATTTTCTACATTTCTCAGGCAACTAAAACCTAGATAATTATCTGTGTCTGTTTCCAAGTTCTTAAAATGCCAGACGAAGGAATTTTTGCAAATTTTCCTAAAGTGTGGCTTTAAAAAGCTGATAATGGTAAAACAATGACACCTTGTGGCACAGAAGAGCAATCAAACCCACACAGCCACAGATTTAGATAAAGCATTGCCAAGAAAAAGATTACATTTCCCAGAACTACTTTGAATTATTGATGAGCTAAGTTTTCGGCTACAAGTTTTTGCTTAGATCTTTAATCTAAAATTGTTCTTGATGTTTACAATGTTTGAAAGCATCCTTCTAATGATGGGAATAATTTAGACCCTTGTTATTCAGGAATACAGCAAATTTCCAAGATAGTTCTGTAACTATTCTTGCAGTGAATAATAAATGTTTTCACTTATCTAATATATTCATGTTGTTGAAAAACACTCAGAGTAATTGCTCTTCTTTTCAATGTCCTTGACCTTACTTCAGGCAACCAGGTGATTTAAATTGCACTGGCTGGCAGGAGAAATGTTGTGCAGAATTGCTAACAAGAAAGATGTGATGCCTGTTTGTTTCATGCAGGTTAAAAGGAAGACTCCAGCTGTCCAGAGTTTTCTCAGTAAGGAGGAATTTCTATTGTAATTATTTTAAATGGTCATAACTGAATGGAACAGATGTGGTGCACTGACACTTTAGAGTTCTTATCAGATTTTAGAAGGCTTGATAATAGTGATTTTATATCAATGCTATTAACTCCAAAGACTGGAGAGCTAATGACTTGAAGGCAGCTCTTCCTTTAATTTGTGGATCTTTTCAAATCAGAAAGCATTAATGACTATAAGTGGATGAGAATTCCTACAAACTGAAAAAGACCCCAACATTGTAGCAGCCTCTCGAGTAAAACATTTCAAACTTTATACTGTTTACGAATATTTTCCTATCTACTGAGTGCCAGCTTGCAGTACCAGCACTGATTACTGACCTTACCAGTATCTTCTCTGACCTCCATTTAGACAAGTTATACTGCAAATTACTGGGATTTTGAGTGAATTATGATCTGATTAAGATGACTGGTGAGCTATTCCTGGTATTACATTATGCAACTAAAACATTATGCCTGCATTCATATATTTTATAACAGTCTAAAAATTAAAATCTTTTTGTCAGCATAATAACATTGCTGGGACAGCAGTACTCAGTTCCAAGGGTATTCTGGGGACAGGAATGAAACCCACAATGTTATATAAAAAGCACATCATCATCATCAAAGAAGTGATATACGGGAACAAGGTATATTTGGTGCCTCTGTCGTTTGTCACTGGGGAGTTTTAAATCTTGACACCCTTTTTGCATCAAGAGGTAATTTTTTTCCAACCTGATGGCAACAAACTATATGTTTTACATTGGCACAGTGGAAATTACAAAATAAATCTTAAATAGCATTCACCTCAAACATTAGACAACAAATAAGTCAAATATATCAGCAGTGGCACATAACTAATAGTGCACTTACATAAAATGTGGAAAGCACTTCTCCTCTTGTAAAGGAGCTCGTACTCACCAATTACTGCAAGATCTAATGATGCATTAAGTGATTGCTGCTGTAGGCAGTGCACACCCAAAAAATCACAGAGCTTCTCTAACACACATTAAACCAAAAATCCCACCCTCATGTCATGCTCAGGACTGCAGTGCAGGCCTTGGCATGTGCTCTGCTTCATCTCCCATCTTTCAAACATCACAGCCTGACACGAGGCATCCTGCACCTCATCATCCATGAGGGGCCGGTAAGTGAAGTGCCACTGGGAGATTTGTCTGATGGGAGGGGTACTGCTGCTCAGCAGGGCAAAGATGTGACAATTTACACCTCCCAGTTTCAGTCCCTGTAAACTTGCTGTAAACGGACAGAGACTAAACCAGCCCTCAGTTACACCTGTACTTTGCCAGCTCTCCTGTAGCTGCAGAAGAGCCAAGGGCAAGTTCACAATAGCCAATCCTCTTCTCACCATTTATTTATGCCTCTTGGCCCACCTGAAGCCCAGCTCGCCTGGGTGCTGGAATACTTCTTGCATCCAGCAGTGCTACAAAGCTCACAGGCAGGAGAGTTTTTCCATGATCATTGTACATGTGCTTTATTGCCATTGTGTAGCATCCTGTTATGTATGTTCTGTATTCACTCAGTTTACATCGGTCACTGACTTCAGGGACAATTTCTGGGTTTCCACTTTCAGTAGAGATGAGGGAGCTCAACTGCCTGCATGCCTGCTTTTAAGAGAGCATAAAAATGCTGGAAAATGACAGAAAATAACAGTTATTATGCTTATGCACACTGAAACAGCCAGGCAACTCCAAAAAAAGGGATGTGCTTTTTTGCTCTTTATTACAGTGTCATGGAAATAGAATATTTATGTCCTGATGTACAGAGCAAATGAGATGCTTTTACTTGCTTGCTGTCTCATTGAGTCATTAAAGTGAGTTGATGAACATTCATTTTTACATCAGAGAAAAAACAACAAATGAGTCTTCCTTTCTTGCTTTGTTCTTACCTTCTGTTTGTAAAGTTCAAGGAATTAATAAAGAGTGGCACTTTCACAGCTCACAAATGAGAATTAACCATCCTTATTGGGAGTTTGGAGATAGATTTAACATCCTTTGGCCCTGTTGTGAACTACACCTGTGGCATTTTTAATGTTTTACCACCTTAAACACAAAAGTAGATAATGAAATCCCGAATCTTCTAAAATCCTTTAAATATATTCTTATTTCTTGTTCCTGGAAAGTACCCAAATCTCTCTGTTTCTTCTGACCTTTTGCTTCCTTGGGCTACCAATCTTCTGATTTGCAGCCACTTCAATCCTCAGGGTAGCATTGCTCCACCACATAAACTAGGGGTTCAGGGTGGTCTGATTTTGGGAATACCTGGAGGCTGAAAGCTTCAGGCATCAGTGAGACCGCTTGTCAACCCCTCAGAAAGCCTCCAGAATCTGCCTGCCTAGTAAAACCCCTTTGAGAAGTAATGGCATTTTAACACAAGCGACATATGAACTGCATGGCAGATGAGATGAACCCTTTCACCAGCCTCTTACAATTCATTTGCTACAGCCCCTGCCACATGTGGAATCCTGACAAAAAAATAATGAAATCTTTCCTTGCCACAGGCTGCCTGGCACTAATATTTGAGCTTGAATTAAGAGCTTCTAGAGCTCAGAATTCCTCCCCTCAAAACATAGCCACAGAAAAAGCTCCAGAAAATTATCCAGGGTTGAGCTAGTACCTGGCAAGTAACCAGATGGCATGGGCTCAGGTTTACCATCTTGAAGTGGAGCAGAGATGTTCAAAATGTAACGAGCACCTTTTGGTTTTTGCCTCCATTTCCACACCCTTGCATTCAAACCAGTCATTCCTGTTTACCCCTTGCCTGCCACTGCAGCCCGGCCACTGAGCATGTGCTGCTCAAACACTTCTGCTGGTGGTGGTGAAATACCAAATATTGTGACTCACCTGGCCCTTGATGAGGTGAAACCAGTCAGAAATGAAAGTGGGTACGTGGATGAAGACGTTTAAAAGTCGGCTAGGGCAGCCGAGGGAGGTGCCATCTTATTACTTTTTATTCTTTTTTTTTTTACATCTCGAGTTCTTTTCCTCACAGTTTGAATTGAGACACAGGAGATCAAGAATTCTTGTTTGGACTTAGTTGTTTATTATATCTTATCAGTAATACAGCTGCACAGAGTGTGCCTCTTTGTTGGAAGGGTGGAAAATGGCCATGAGTTTTAATTTTCCAAGCTTTTTAAAGTCTAAACTAATCAATTATGAGATGTTTTTACTTACAATCCAATTGCTAACTTTTCATGTTCTGCAGTGCAGAACTTTTGACCCAATGACAGAACATTCAGGTTTGTGAAGAAGGAGAAGGAAGAAGGCATAAATCCACACCAAAATTCTCCATGTTGTAACCTATTATTACCTATATGCTCTAAATCTAATTTTCTACATTTCTACATATTTCACCCAGTGACATAACTTTTAATTACACAGCAACAGCCTCAGTGTTATCACAAAATTTAGGAAGCTTTTCCCAGGGTTTTGGATCGAATACAGTGTGTTTCTGAGGATCACTGCCTCTCAGCACTGAAAGGCTGAAATTCTCAGAATCCAGGGTTCCAACACCATCTGAACCCCCACATACCTTCTGCAGTATTGAAGCAGGGCTGCTGTCCCCGAGTTTGAAACAGCAGCAGATGAATTTTTCTGGACTCTTTCTTCCTCCCCTTTTCTGCTCTATATATCAAAAATCTTTTGAAAATGGCTGATACTTGACTTCTTTGTTCAGAGCAGTTTTTCAGACTCCCAGCAGACTCAGAGAGATAAGGAAATTCTGGGTAGAGTCACATTCAAACTCTGCTGCATGATCTCTCTCTACAAAAAAAAGAAAAAAAAAAAATCTTTTTCAATTAGCTGGCTGTAATTTTTGCATGACCACACCAGAGGCTAAGACATGTTCCCATAGCTCTTGGGATGGTTCATTTCAACTATCCACTGCTCATTTTAAAACACTTTTTAGCTCCAGTCAAACTTGCACTTTAGTTGATAAATAAATCATAACAGCATGCCCACTGCTGTATTTTATGAACTTGTGCATAAGAAAAAGGGATGTTAAATTCATGCAACTTTTGGGGAGGACAAGAGGTTTGTTTTAAAACTGTGATCTGAGATTAAAGCTCTTGAATGAAATTGCTCTGAGTTGGATCTTACAATCAGGTCATGGCTAAGCCAAGAAATATTCCTTCTTTAAAACCCTGTTGTGCAATGTGTTTCAATTACAGGAGCTTTGGACTAACATTACCACTGCACAGCTAAGATGTTCCTAAATTTATTATGGCCTAAACATTATAAAAAGAATTTAAAACCAAATTGCTTGAATCATGCACTCATACATTTTTAGCTATGCATCAAGATATAATTTCACTACCCTAAATACAACCACAATATTAAATCAGACTGTTTATGTGAGGAAGATTATTTACATATTTCCTCAGAATTAGTCATTTGGTTCTTAAATTCAATTGTGGCTGTTGCATGTATTAATGCTAAAATCCCTTAAATATATTTTTTTCCATTTCTGAGAAGCAGACAAAAACCTCTGCTTCTTCTTAATACCCTTTGTCCAATGTGTTCACCAGGCCCAAAAGTGAAAAGATCAAGTATAGAAATCCCCCAAAACTGGATAAAACTAAACTGTTTTAAATACTCTGATGAAAAGACTTCTCATTTTGCTTTGCTCAACCTTCAATCTTTCACAGACTAAATGCTCACTAGTTCTTCAGTCATTCATTCATAAAAAGGAAAAGATAAATAATTTTGTCTGATTTGTTTTTGCATGTCTTTTAGTGATTGTTATTTAGATTTAGCTCAGTCAGAACTCAGTCACTTCATCTTATGTGCAATGGTACCTCTATCACTGCACCAGTGTGCATACTGAATTAATACTTGACTCAAAGCTAGCTTTTTTGATGCAAATTTAGGAATTTTTTTACTCACAGGTGGAGTTGGTGTATAGCAGGTGAAGATTTACTCTGCAGTGACACCAAAGGCAGTGAAAAGGAAGCAGAAGAGGTTAAACAAATGAAATCCTGAAACTGGTCACCAGAGAGAAGAGATCAGTGCTTAGGACAATTTTGTAACCCCCAGACACTGGATAATTTAATCACATTCCATTTATCCCAGCCTTACATGCCTGTGTCACTGAAGGCATTGAGTAGGCTCATTTAGTTTAAGGTGTTGTTGAAGCTGGAGAGCCCCAGGTGGAAACACCTGCTCCTGGAACAGCCCAGAGACCGCTAGGGGAATTCCTTTACTTTGCACAGAAAGGTCAGGGGAAAATTTAAACCTAAACTCTGCATCCAACCAATAAATTTTGACTCTAATTTGTTTCTTTCTAAGAAAGATGCTGCACATAAGGCTTGTATGGCCAGGAGAAGTTTCAGATCTTCTAAACTTGCCTAATCCAATCCAGCATCCTTCTGAGTGTTTTGATGTCGTGGTAGCTTATGGAAAGCCTGCAATTAGGACAAGAAATCAATGCTCCCTGACTCCATTGATATGGTCAATCAGCAGGCACAGCTTGAATTTCAGCTGACAACTCACACTGAGCTGTTCAGAGTCCTTTCACAGTGGAATAAAATGCCAATAGGAAATTATTAAGATATCATTTCAGTGGAATAAATGCAAGAAAATAACATTCTCACTACACCTTCTGCAAGCAGAAACAGGAATTGTCCGGCTAATTATTTAAGGTGATTATGGAATACTTTATTGTTCAGATACTGAATACTGTCACAGAAAACGTGTCTGGTCTTCTCTAAAAACCCTTTGCTCAAATAATTCAATATAAAGGTCTAATCTTCAGAGGTTATTTTATTCCTTGCTTGTACACTTGAAGCAGATATAAAATTCAGATCCTCTTTCTCGTTTAACTTACAATATTTGTTTCAAAATTCGCCTGGGTCTGAATCAAAAGCTATGCAAAAACTATGCACACACTTTATTGTACACACTCCCTTCTGAATAAAAAAATCAAATATCTATCATATTTTCAAGCATATCAGCTTCACAATTAGTCCAGATAAATTGTAAATGCTGCTGTAAGTAATGGCAGAGTCTATATTTTCCCTCCTAAGAGTGAAAGATAAATTCAATGTGTAAGACTGAAAAGTTCAAGAAGAGGTTTTTTTTTTACTTAATCTGCATGTGGAAGGGCTCCGATGGCAACTTTTTAAGGTTTTTTCCCCAACTGTGTTTCCTTGGCATAACTTAAATATCACTCAGTTTTACCTTAATTTGAGAGTTTGAGCCCGTTTTAATTCCTGTGGTTAGACACAAAAAATGCTTAGTGGTTATTGTCTACCCACAATCTTCACCTTATAATGATCTTTTTCTTTAGATTGCTGTCTCTTCTCATTTCTTATAGAGCAAAACTGCACTCATGATTAAATTTAATGAAAGGAAAAAATATGGAGGTCAGATAATTTAAATTATGTCCTTTTCCATACTGCAATACACTTCTGAAGAACTGCTTAGAAGAATGGAAGATTGAAAAGTCCTTTTCATTCCCATACCATCTTGTATTTTACTTGTATGAAAAAAAATTATATGTCTGAAATAATTATTTTAAATTAGGGGTTATCTATTCTTTTTTCATAAGGAGTTCTGGAACAGGAGTATACAATTAAGAGATGACAGTTCAGTGATCCAAAGTCTTTTTATTTCCCAAGGTGCTATGGATCAGTCCATGTTCCTACTTCTTTCTACAGACAGCCCAACAGGTTTTCCATTTCTGGAGAGTATTTTTGAACAGTTAATTCCACTTTGAAGAAATAAGAAGCTTTCCAGATGACATTTTACATTCATCAAAATATGTCATGCTAGATATATTAGGCCTTTCTTCTGCTAATTTACAGACAAACTGAAAAAAGATAAAAAAGCTGATTCAAATTAGTTCTAATGATGTGCATCAGGAAGACTTCAAAACTAAGGCTTAGTCAAGACATGGAAAAGGAACAGTACTAAATATGGCTTCAAAATATTGTTCATAATACACATTTTATATAAAAACGCATCCAGCTACAAACTCAGATCAGGTAGAAAGAAGGTAAGAACAGTAATTTCTGTATGCTTTCTGTCTACAGTGCTGCATACTGATACTTTCCCCTTAAAGCTCACAGGCAAAAGTCAATAAACTGTCTTATTTTCTTTCTTCGGTATCAATAAGGTATTTGCCAAGGTAGACAGCAAACATGGCTTCTGGTTTTATTAAAATTCAGAATTACACAGCAGAATATCTCTTACCCTTAACAAGGCTTGCCACCCAAGGAACACCAAATTTATGACCCTTCTTTCAGTCAAAGATACTGATCTTCATTCATCAAGTGCTGTGAAATCTCAAAATTCATTCAGGTCATCTCTCAGTCTGCACCATGAAAGAACAGTGTCAAGGAGTCTACAGGTCTCTCTGCCTCAAGAGCAAATTCATGTTTTCCTTTTGCATGTGGATCTGGACACAGTGGCTTTCATTTCATAGCCTACATTGCTACAGCTGTCAGTAATGTAGAAATGAAGATAAATGCAAAATCAATCTATGCTTTGAATTAATCTGTTCCTTCAAAGGCTGCAAAAGAGCACACAGCCACAGTGGGCTGTAAGGACCATGTGCATGCTGGATGGGGTTCCACAAAGTTGAATACCAGGGTCTCTGTGGTTGCATGCCTTTAATCAGGACAAGTTGCTCTGAAGCATTTTCATTTGTGTTTGCTTCTCCACATACAACTCCCCAGTCAGCTGAAATCTAGAGGCCTGATTTTTCAAATGCATTTGTTTTTCTGGATCCCACTACAGCAGACACAAACAATGCTACAGCTGTGCTCATTTGGGACACATCAAGTCACCCACACCAGTGAGAAACTGAGAAGCAGAGAAGTCAGGCATAGTATGTAGTACATGTTAAAGAAACTTAAATAATTCCAAGTGGTTAAAAACAATCTCCAGAGCATTCTGCCTAGGAAAAGCTTTCCTGCAGTGTGACTGTTCTCCTTTAAGTGTGAGTAAGGAATAAGAAATGACTAGCTATTTCTCTTCTCCATCTTCATCTTCAAGAGGAAGAGGAAGCCAGCAGGAAAGCTGCCAGCTTTCCCTGTCCGAGGGTGAACTGGGAGCCCATTCTCAGGGCTAGGCACACTTACATACTCAAACCATTGCTCGCATCCAAAAGTCCATTTAAACATCACAAAAATATCCCTAACCCAGAATATAGATTTCTCTACATAACACTAGTATACTTCTCAACTGCATTCCTTTCTTTTTATTATTAATTCACTCCATAAACTAAAATTGGAACAATAATATAAAATTGAAAGTCTCTCTTCTTGTCCTAGATAGCTCAGTATACTCTTGGCACATTATTATGACATCTTTACTTGCTGTAAGTCTCTTCAATATTTGGAGTTCACTGTTGGAAAAATCTCTAGAGGAAATGCTGAAAGGTAGCAATCTGCATTTTAGCCAAAAAGTGGAATCTGGATATACAGAATGACAAGCCACATCAGAACAATTACATTTCTTCATTTTTATTTCCCTCTGTTCTCTTACCATTTCTGGAGTAACCACTCCATTTATAAAAGTTAGCATGCATCTGGAGCCTCTAGACATTTCCTTAAGCACTTAGTTTTCTTAAGGAATTATGTCTTTAAAATTGGTACTCAAGTAACCGCCTTTCCTTGCAAGTTGACATTGTGCATCCTGGATCAAAGCACTTCCTGGGAGTCTCAGGTTTCTCTCTTATTCAACACTTCCATTCTCTCCCTTTCCTCTCTTTCTTCTCATCTAAATACAAATTTTAAGGTCTTCTGTCCTCATGCCTCCTAATTCCTGCAATCTGAACCCATGAGTCTTCTTCCCCAATTTCATTCTACTTACATATTTTTTCTCTCCAGTCTCTGCCTCCAGCTCCTGCAGTAGGTGTTCACACAAACCCTTTGCCATACATTTCACCACACACTGGGCAGCCCCAGTCAGGTCTCCAGGGCTGTTTTCACCAAACACTGTCTTCTTCTGATCTCTCACTGTTTGTGTTTTACCAATCTTGTCATTTTCTGTGCTTCTTTCCCACTTGTCCCTAGCCAACAGGACTGCAAACTTTTATATGGCCACCCAGTTCAATAACATTTTTTCATCTAAAGATATCTCCTTTCTATTCTCTTTCCTTTTTCCTACGAGCATAATTGTGTATTTTCCCTGTTTCAGCCACGACTCCTAAGTCCTCCTAGACAAATTACTCTGCTTTTGCAAATCCATTGACCACAGCTCTAGATCTTTTCACATCTTTTACCTGACATCACACTTTTTCGTATTTCCCCCTTCATTATTTTTCTTGATAAAAGAACTGTTGAGCATGCCAAATTAAAATTACATTTTAACCTCTCGATTCCATGATACTTTACCTCTTCATGCCCTCATTTTTCTTGTACAATTTCCCCCTCCTTTTTAAATTTGATCTCATCTGTTTGTCTTCACAGCTTCATGTCTCCATTTCTTTTGCATTTCTCCTGAATTCTTTTCCATTTTTACCTTCACAGTTCAAAGATGTTTTATCCGATTCTGTCTAAACAACAATTTAAAAAACCTCCTTTAATTCTATTTGGTTTCACAATAACTACATCTGCAAATTGTCCCTTTACTTTCAGTTTATTCCACATTCCAGTTACAACTGGTGTCCATCAACAAATACAGCTGGCTCTTGTCCAAGTTCTCAGCTTCTGCATTGTGGGAGCTCATGCCTTCTGATTAATAAATCAATATGATTACGCAGAAGCTTCTTATTGTTTAAAATACACTCCACTCACACATCTCACAACTTTGATATCATACCCTACTTATACACTTTGCTTACTTATACATTTCACTTGCTCATCTTATACTGCTTATACATATACATATCACTCTACTTATACTTTTTACAACCTCTACATAACACAGTACTTATGCATTTTACTTACTTATACACTTTACCTACTCATACATAATACACCACTTATATATAATACCTAGTTTTATATTTTCTTACTTATGCATTCTACCTACTTTTACAGGATACAGTACATATACATTTTGCAACTGCTGTGCATGAGATCTCACATTGCTTGATTGGTTTCTCTATTCTGTCCATGAGCTCCACACACACTTTTCTGATAATATGATTGGTTTTAATCCAGCACAGCACAGTTCTTTTTTATCAATTCCTTGCTGTCTTGGTATTTAGTTTTTCAGCTTCTTCTTTCCCAATTCAGCACAGTTTACCTTTCAGTCCTTGATGAATTCCTGAGGGCTCTAACAGGTGGGGCTCCTGATCCAGGCAAGCAGCATTGAGATGCTAACAGCAACAAAACCCATCCAGTGATCAGCAGCCAAGTTAGTCCAGGAAAGCCAAACAAGATGACAAAGAGCCAATATAAGCCTACCCCACCTCTCCCCTCAAGCCTTCAGACTGGAGCTTAAAAACCCTCTTGGGGCTGATGTGCTGCAGCTGAAGGTGGAAAGGCCAGGTGAAGCCAGTGAGGGTAATTCCAGCCTGGTCCCACTCTGAGGGCACTGGTAAAAATAACTAAAAATGGTTTGGCTGGGGCACACTATCAAGGTTTAAATACTTTACAACACTGCATTCTCAAGCACTGCAACATCCTTCACTAATTCATTTCTGCCTTCCCTACCCTTCTACAAAGATTGTTTTACTATTTCCTAATTTTGAGCACATAATTTTTCTTTCTTCATTCCTCCACTGCTATCCTACCTTCATATCATCAAACATGAATAAAAGTAGTGTTACATCTCCTCACAGCCTAACCCTATTCCATCTATCAAAAGCTAAATAAATAAATAAATAATAATAACAATAACAAATGATGCATGGAAACACACTACCTCCAAGATAATGAGATTTAAATGTCTAATTGTGAAAACTTCAATCTAACTTGGCACATCTAACAGATAGCTTCTCTACCAGTTATAGTCACATCACTGAAGTTACTGTTCATATATTTTGGATAAATTTTCTTTCTTTGTATTAAAGGCTTGCATCTGGTGCCTTACTTTAACTGAGCAATACTTTGTTTCATGACTTATTCCACTGAGGTCATGACTTGCAAAGGAAACTGTTATTTAATTGGAGCCAAGATGATGTAACTTGTCTATAAAAAAAGTTGGCTTTTAAATATTATTTTAAAATTTTTATTTGAAAGACGGCACTTTTTTTTCCTCTTCTTTTGCTTCACTGTTTTTTAAAATATATCAATCACATCTAACAGTCAAGGATCAGGGGTGACTTCGTTAGATTAAAGAATACGATTCATAGATTTTTCCCATATGCTGTTGTTCACATTGTGAGCAGAATAAGGAAACAGGTCACTGGTGTGCTTCATTTCACAGTACATAACAACTGGCATGCAAACAGAATGCAATCTCAAACTGGTTTATCTTCTTACAACTGCCTTTGATCTTCACTTGCATATTTCTATATATCAATGGTTCAATAACCTTTATTGTGTATGCAATGACAGCTGACATCAGATAAATTGATTTTTACACAAGTACCTTAGAAATATGATGAAATAATTAGTAAATAATCATGTTTCTGGCTGAAAGGTAACATATTATTTTACAAAGGGGTGACTCTATAATTTTAATAATTTCAAATTGATTTAATGAATATGATTCTATCAGGCACCATTCTGCTTTGCTTCAGTCTTCAAAAGTACACTTATTAATAGACCTTCTGTTTTCCACAGGAGTGCTCTGGATTCTATGTTCAGTCTGGAATTTTTTTTTTTTTGCAATAAGTCATAGGCTAACAGAAATAAGAAACTTTACCATGCTTGTTTTAAGGAGCTTATGTTGTTCTAATAGATTCATTTTAATAGTTTTTCCAATGACTAAACCTCTAGCTTCTTATCTAAGTATAGCTGGTCAAGGCCTGAGTTAAAAGTAGGAAGGGGAAAAAAGCTACCTTAGGGCTGCTCTGTGTATCACCATTGATTCAGTTGTGTAATATCAACTGTTATGCTAAGGGAGGACACACAAGTTGCCTGGACCAAAGGACTATATCCAAAGGACAAAGTAACAGAAAAAGAAAATAGCAAGACCAGAGGAAATGAAATTAATTTAAGTGCTCACAAATCAAAGTTGATAAGAGAAGATGATAAAGCAGATATATACAAAGAGCTGGTAGCTTCACTGGAGTAAAAACTGAAAATTTGATGCTATGGGTTTGAAGAATACAGTTTGAAGTAAAAATTAGTTCTGTGAATTAAAAGTAATTAACTAGTTCTTTTTTCTACTAATAAATTTCTTCCTACTGTTGCACCCATTCCAAGTCTCACATCTGTCTATAATGAACCATGAAGCTTTATATAAAATTAAGCGTCTTAATAACAATTAGAGTTGCATACTTTCATGGTCTTCAATGTATTTTAGTCAAGCACTGGACTTTTGAAGTGACACTTCAGCCAGCTTTTGCTAAATAGGTCAATCAAACCTTGAGATTAAAAGTGCTGGAACTGTAAACCTCTAACCTCTCTTGCTTAAAATTGGTGAGCCTACCTTTGTTAAGCTCTTTTTTTTTTCTTTTGAAATGATTTCGATGTAGAAATGCATTGGAATGTGTCACCTGTGTTAAAATGGTACTGATCAAATTATTACTGACTGGTTTTTTTATCCTGTTCCACCCCTACCCTCCAAACAGGATCCATTTCCAGGCAAGGGAGTTTGTCTGGAAAGATGAACACTGCACAACTGCATCAGTGAAAATATCAAAGTCAGCTCTGACAACTATGATTTTACTCATATAGTCTAGCTCTAGTTACAGAAAAATTAATCTGTAAAAAAAGCCACTGCATGGCCTGACTCTTTCCCATTTTCATTGCTTGTAATGAAATTAATGCTTGTAATTCCCTCTTTCCCATTCTCATTGCTTGTTCTTAAGAGAGCTCTCCTATCCCAGTTTGTGTTTAGCAGGCAAAGTTCAGTGAAGGGGGAAAATACCTGGTGGTCAGAGCTGAGTAAGCCAGTGTGGCAGTCTGGAGAAAGGTTGTGGAGTGCCTGGGTGGCCACTGCTCCTGCAGCACCAGCAGCTCCTCCAGTCCCCATTGTGACCCCCAGGAGCAGGAACAGAGAATGGAACACATCTGTCTGGCACAGCTGATGGGCACTGCTGTGGCCAGAGGCCCCTTGTGGCTGCAGAGGGAAGGAACGAAACCCCATGTTGGATTCTACAACTCCTCATGCTTGAAAAATGCCATGGGTGGAGCTGGGGAGATTGCTGTCTTTTAGATACAGAGATGCTCCTTCCATCCAGGGAGTGGCTGGAAATGCTGCCATCCCTCAGGCTTGTCTTCACAGGGAAAATTGTGAAACCTCTTTCCTCAGCTCCCCACCATCTCCCAGTAGGTTTCACAAACTCTGCTCTGCAAGGGCTTCCTCCACCTTCACAGGAGTCCTTCACTTCTCCCACAGGAACTCAGGCCATCACCAGACCACTTTAGGTCTCCCCATCATCCTCTCCCTTTGCCAGTGCTTCCCTCCAGTTCAGTATCTGATTCTGCCATTGCACTGGTGGTTCTGGTTGTCAGGGGACCCAGGATCATCTTCTGTGAGGGAGGATTATAGCAGCAAGGGGAGGTTAGAGAGCACAGGAGCGCAGCTTGCAAAACCACCAAACGTGGGGTTGCATGGCAGGAGGATGGAGGGAAACGCTGGGGCAGTCCTGGAGGTTCTGACATGGCAGAAATGCAGGAGCCCTCAGTGACCAGCTCTGTGGAAAGCTAAAGCAGGAGTGTCACATTGTGAAGGACAGCAGCACAGGGCTCAGTAATAACCAGATGTTAAGTCAAAATGAGGCACTTTTAATACTTCTAGAGGGGATTTCCACTTCAATCAAGGTAGTTCATTCAATATTTGCCCTGAAAGAGATGTAAGCAGGTCTGAGAATGAGCCTCGGGAACATTTTTCCCTTCAGCCCTTAGAAAGCCTGCCTAATGTTCCGAAAAGCCATCCTAATCCTGCCAGCAGAAATGCCTAAGAGACAGTAAGCCAGCTCTTCCCAGTACAGCAGAAGCAGAAGTAACACTGCAGTGCACAGAACAATTCTGGTTTGACCTAAACGTCTGTTCCTTTACGTTAGTCATTTTTTGCTACATCTTTCTAAACTGCAAATGCTCTCTGAAGACAGTGATGGTTTTACCCAGCACAACACAGATTGGGGACCGGGTCTCAGTCCATGTTAGCTGACATGTCTCCACCAGCCAGAGGCCAGCCCTGTCAGTTTGGATGCCAATATATTGACTTAAGCTGCTCGTTGTGCTCACACTCTGTGTAATTAATGCAGATGGAGAAATTCATGTCCCTTCTGAGCACTGTCCATAGCTGTTGTATGAGTCTGTCAGAGAGGGGGTGACTGTGAACAGAGAAGTGCCAAGCAGACACACACCAGCTGTTGTAGGCATACAGGTTGCATTTAACAAGGTGTGTGGCAAGTTAGTAACTTCACTGGTCATCAAAGTTACCAAAAGTGCAGCAATCCTTTCGTATCTCAACATTGGTTTAAAATCTGCAGTGAGATGTTACTGCAACATGGTGATTGATCTCCCTTAATTGATAATTATCCCTCCTGAATCTGGGAGAACAAGGGATGCCTCCCAGCCCATACCGTCCATACCAGTAAGACATGTTACAGCAATTCTGATAATCAAGATAACAAAACCTGCAGTCCCTTTTACCCCCTCCTGCCCAAGCCACTTATACTGGCAGCTGGTTAAACCCCAACAGGTCCTGTCTCAGAAAGAAACCTGTGGTGGGAAGAAGCTCAGGGAAGTGATAGTCCTAAATAAATCCCCATTGCTTCAATCTTTGAAAAGATAGCAGAAGGAAGATGAGATGAACCTTGGGGTGCTGAGAGGAGCCAGCGTCCCCACGGTGAAATACCAGCAATCCTGGCTGGAGTCAGCACTGTAGAACTTCATTTATTTCTGGTTTAGATGCCTGGCTTTTTGCCTTCATCTGAACCCAGCAACCAGAACATGAAATGCTTGCTTTCACATTCAGCACAAAGCCCAGTCTGCACTTTATATCCCTTTTTCTTCCCTCCAGTGTTTCTTGGTACAGACAAGAAATTAGAGCCAGCAAAGGGGTTAAAACCAAAGGCAGGACCTACAGGTTCCAACAAATTTGACAAACCCCTTTTCCCTCTCTTTTCCTCCCTCTGACAAAGATTTTTCTTGTCACACTGCATGTCCAGGCTTCCTAAAGTCCACAGGTAATGTTCATCTGCCACAGTGATGGGTTCAGACTCTTGGAGGCACAGTCGCACCATCTATAAACAATAAAATTCCTAGCTGCTGTAATCATGTTGTCAGCAATGAGTAATATGTTCTGCAAAAAACGCCTAAGGAAGCTGCTGGAGTATGCTGAAGGTGGCTATAAACTATCCTTCTGAGAACAGTTTCTTGACAGTTGGTCAAAATATCAACCAAAGAGTTACTGAAATATTCATCACAATTTTCTTTGCCTTCTTAAATTATGTTAGTTATATTAAAATAGCCATAATGTTAGGAGGTATTGTGAGGCAGAATTCAAACTCTCCTCTCCAGCACACACTCCCCAGCCACCAGGGCTCTTATCAGCATTTTGACAAGCTCGTGCCAAGAAATGATGTGCCCCTGACTAAAAATTAGTTATTTAAGAGAGCTGTGAAAAAATTGGGATCTCTCTCTTTAAACGTTTGACCCTGAGGCAGAAGGGGGATGGGGAAGAGAGGAGAGAGAATATGATAATCGCTTTAGATAACAACCTGAGTCATGGTAATAGCAGCCTAAATGCTATCCAAGTGCTTTCAGCAGGAAACAGGCACACCTAGAGAGGCACCTGTGCAGAGCAAGATTAGTTTTAAATGGAAGAAGGACAGAGATATAAAAGCACTTTCATCTGAGTGTAGTGGAATGTAAGAAATAGTTGTTTATGTAGAAACTACCTGAAATCCAAGAGCTGCTTCAGATAATGGGATGTGGCTGGTATGTAATTCATGTGAGAAACAGGCACACTAAAGAGCTCAAAGTGAAATGGGCATTTATATTTAGGCAGAGAAAATAAAATAACCATATGTGGGGAAGAAGTGGCTGATGCTATCTTTCCAGAATAAATCAGCTTCTGCAGTGATTATGACCTTTTTATAAAATAAAGTAAAATTAGTAACGTCAGTCTGACAATACAAAACAAGATCTTTCCTTGAAGGTCAACATGACTGCAGTAAGTGATTTGCTTGGAAGAAAGCTGCCTGAGAACGGAACGGTTTGTAGTTGACTGATAAATATCAAACATGCCCTTCATATGCATGAGCCTGCTTTTGTGTGTTTAAGATTTGTTTTTCTTCTCCACTGCTGCTCTCTGAGCACAGCCCCTGGCTCTGGCTGCAGCCCCCTGACACAGCAGCTGGGGGAGGTTTCCACTCGGGTTCGGGCAGAGCTCTTGGCTCCTGTTGTCCAGCCACCTTCCCTCTCTCCTGCTTCAGTTCTGAGAAAGGGGACATGGTGGCCAGGTGTTGCCCACGTGTCTGGGGGGGAAATGAACATTGGGATTTCTGAGTAAGAGACGATAAAATGCTGTTTTGCTTGCGCAGGACGAGGTCTGTGGAGTGGGGAAGAGTTGAGTGCAAGAATCGATTGCATCCTCTGATAAAGGAGTCAGATCTTTCAGCAAGGGTATTGATTTACGCATTCAACTCTGCAAGTTGTTTTCCACTACATCTTTTGGAACTAAAACTCAGTGATGTGAATGCCAATAGGCATGAACAAAAGCCTCGTATATTGAAAAGCCTGAATCTGTATCTGTAGAATAAAAACTGTTACACTTCCTTGCTTTTGCTCTCCTCTGCAAGTCATTTTCCAGGTTGTTGTTAATGGATTTTGCATGCAGAATGTATGTGTGTGCCTATGCATTACCATGATTGCTATTTTCCTCTAAAAATAGCTTTTTTTGTATATGTAAATAGCATTTGATCACAGTCTAGAAATATTGCATGCCAGAAATTGTCTGTCTTGAAATCCTGAATAATAGTATTTGGGTAGGCTGTTATGGCAACAGAGACACACCCTCTGGATTCAAGCATCACAGGTTCTCATGGCAACTTTTTTTTGTATACCTGCACATGCAGGAAAATATGCTGAGCTATCCTAGTAATCTCTGGAAAAACAGCAGCAGTAGAATAAACTGATATGTTTATCACCTTACATTTGTTTTTGAAATATACATAAAAACCTGCCTTAAATTTAAAAAAAAAAAAAATAGAAAAAAAGAAAAAGCACACAAAAGCCAAAACAAAACTGTGGAAACAATAACATAAAATCATTTTATGAACATTTACTATAAATTAGTATTTATATTATACTGACAGAGCTTCAACCAATGGTGGATTGGCATTGTCAATACATTTTACATTATGAACACAGAGTAGGTACCAACCCTTGCCATGAGGCAGCTCTGCTTATTTGTTTTTTCTTCTTTTTTAAGACTTGGTGAAATTTTACCAAATAGGACCTTCTATCAGAAATACATCAGGTTCAAATGATCTTGACCTATGACACAACAATCCTAACAAAATAAGTGTTCAGCCATGCTGTTGAGCCCTCCATTTCAGCTTTTCTTCTGCATTCCAGGGCACTGATCACATTAATCCAATGGACTTTGGAGTAACCGTTTTTCTTTAAAGTGCAATTCTTTTAACAAAGCTGAATTCTCCTTCCTCTTCTCTATTTATTACCACCACTGTCCCCACATGTCCCTTCCACAGCGTTAGGTGTGTAAGTACCTGGTAAAAGTGGTGTCTGTCTGTGATCACAGGTCCCCAGTGCTCATTGTGAGGGTTCAAGTCAGTGCAAACCACAGAGGTTTACACACACACTCCTGAGGATGATGTCTGTTTGGAAACAGAGCTTGTCCTTCACAAAAAGTGGTGGAAACTCTCGAACAGGAAGACACCAATTAAATAATTAGGGTTAGCATAGAAAGAACAGCAAAGTGTCTATCCCTCAATATCTTTAAGAACAAATTATAAAACCTTCTGGGAAGGATGTCCTAAGTAAAGCCCTTAAGGGCAGGGAGGTGAACTAGATGGCATCCTAAATTCTGTATTTCTGTGGCTGTGCCATCAGTGTGCTTGCTTGTCCTTGCATGAGTGTCAGCCTGCACAAGCACAGACCCAGGGTAGGATGGCAGATGCCAGAGAGAGGAAATTTGAAATGATGCATTAAGTATGAAAGAAGAAAACAAACACCTGAGCATGTGGAAGAGCTTCACCTGCTCTTAGTCATTTTTCTATGAAACTTTTTTAATGTCTGAGGTTCACTAAAAACACTTAAAAAAAAAAAACCAAACAACTTACTGGTCCACAATAGGAGCTGCACAGGACAGGAGTACCTGTAGTTTTCCTTATTTAATATGTACTGAAAGGTTTTATTTAAGTGGTGGATGGTAAACACATTTTTATTAAGAAGTATCTTAAACTAAAAACTGACTTTGAAAAATATACAAACTTTCTAACATTCGAACACTAAGCATTAATGTGACTATATTGGGAAATATGCAGAGTAGGTGTGCTCATTTCTGAGGAAATCTTCCCACTGGCAATTTGTAAGAAGCGGCTAATGACAATGTCTTTGGCTTTGACAGCCTCCATGTTCCTTTCCCGTGATATCTGCATGCTGATTTGATCCACGTTAGTCATGATTAGCTCCGAGGCCAGGATCTGGGTGGGGGATGCCCTGTTTGCTGTGCTGTCCATGATGTACTGCTTGTACAGTTCCACCAGCTTCTGCTCAAGGTAGTCGTTCAGGGCGGAGTCGGAGAGGGGCTGCAGGTGGGGCCCTAAGCTCGTCAGCCGCCAGCACGAGGAGAAGCCTTGGACTGGCCTGCGGACAGTGTCACTTGTGGGGGGAGCCTTCACAGACTCCATGGCGGGAGGAATCTCTGAGGACTCCAAGAAGGGGCCTATGCCGCTGTCACAAGCAAAATCTGTTGTGACTGAGCTAATTGGCACCACGTAGTCCCCAGCTATATGCAAATCGTTGTAATTCTTACAAATGCTCTTGCAGGAAGGTGGAACCAGGTAGGTGACCTTTTTCATCAGCTCGTCACAGACATGTGTAGCTGGAGGTGGCTGCCCTGTGGGTGTTGGGTGCTGGACAGGCTGTGGGAGATTATCCTTCTGCCTTCTGCTGTGCTTGCTACCTCTAGAGCAGACTGAGGAAATGCACTTGCCAGCAGATCTGCATCTCTGAAGGAGGCTTTTTCCTTGTGCTTCGCACGTGGAAGAATAATTAATGGACCTCATTTCATACACCCCTTCATCAGGCAAACTCTTGTAGGGTGCAGGGTTCAGGTCTTCACAAAAGTAGGTGATTCTATGAAGATAACCTTCTGACAGCATCCTTCTCCAAAGGAAAGGAATCACCAGCAGACAGAAAAATGATAAGAAGAAGTTAATTACAAAAAGTTCATTTTAAACTCACTGAGCTGTGATTACACTCACCAGTCTGTTACTGGCTGCAAAGAGAAGTCTCCGATTTGGACATGAACAAGAGTGTCTCTGCCTTGCTAGAGGACTTGAGTCAGTGAGTGAAGTGATCAGCCAGTCTCCCTGTTGTGCTATTAACTCAATCTCATCAATCATATTCTGTATAAAATAAGATGTGGCAAGTCCAATGCATCCAATGGCAAGTGAGTTGTGGCGAGAAGACAAGAAGTCTTTTGTTGTGGAACAGCTGCTGTAATAGCTTACACTTAAATATATCTAATTTTGCTCTGGAATTCAGTAAGAAGCCAGGGGCTTCCCCCTTTTCTCATACGCTTTTAAGAAGCCAGGGGTTTCCCCCTTTTTCTCATATGATTTGAAGCAACTTTTGTTGTGTGTGGCTTGTCAGCTGCCTCTGAACTATGATGATTTAAGATTCATGTTGAGAGTATCACCCCTTCTGTTCCAGACTAGTCAACATCTGTAGGTGTGGTTCCTTTTCATTAAAAAATCTTAGACCATTAAATTTGCACTTTGCACTTCTGCATTGCAATCAGGATGGAATTAATTGTCTCCAACTTTTAGACATGAAAATGTCAGTGGAAAAAGCAAAACATTTTGGAGGCATGATTCATCTGGCCTGGTTTAGACACCTAAAACAAAATGAAATGAATTGTGCCCTAGATTTGCTTACCGCTCTCCAGCTGCTATAAAAGGATCTTAAACTAGATCCTAGATGTAGATATCTGCAGGGTACTTTTGAAGAGACAGATTTCAGTGCAATGCATAGGAAAGTGCACACTTCAGAAGTACTCCAGATCACTCTTTCACTGTGGGATTAGTCGTACCACAGCTCTGGAATCAGTTTTCATTGCATTTCTGCAAAGGCACAATCAAGTTCCAGCAGTCACTAACTCTCTCCACTCGCTGAGCAGGCAGCTCAGACCCAAAAGCTGCACAGACATGTTAGTAATTAAAGACAGGACTTGCTAGCAAGGACATACATGCATCTGCACATCAGTAAATTTCTGCCCAAGTTTTAGCAGCTCCACTATCACCGAAATTGTTTTAAGACCACCTCTCTTTTTTTTTTTTTGTAACAGATGTCAAGGATACAATCAATGGGAAAGATGTTCTAAATAAATTGTTTGGTCTAGCAAAGAAAAAGCAGATTTAAAGTGAAAATAAATTAAAATTAAAATTATTTATGTAATACAAATTGTCTTTTCCAAGAGTGAAGGGACTCTCATTTCTTAGTAAAGCTTTTCATGTGCCACAGTCGCTAGTGAAAAATGCTACAACAATAATTGTTGGCTAAATCCTGTCTAAGCATGGAGATAGACTTTCCACAGACGTTAGGAAGGAGACAGTGTGAGAAAACACTTTCCTTGAGGAAAGGGAATCACTTCCACACCATGAAGAAGAAGGTTGAAGGGCAAATAACCTTCCTTCAGGCAGAAATATTAATGGGAATTAGATGTGTCCAAACACATCTTGGTGTTTGGCGTTGCTGACCCTGGATTCTCTTTGTTGCTGGCAGTTGTGTGAGATTTCTCACAGGCAGTAACATTTAATTAAAAGTGACCTATTTACACAGAAGGGAAAAAAATAATGTTTGGGGCCTGGCAGTCCTTGCAGTACGCTGCTGTTGTCTCACTTTAGGTTTTAGCTTTGATTAAGATGCCCCCACAGAAATCTTAGCCAAATGCTAGAGCTGCCCAGGTTGTCAACTCTCTCTTCTGCTTCTGTTCCCCTCTTTTGCAAAGGCTGTTCCCTTCCCCCAGCAATCTATGGTCCAGATGTCTTTATTGCAAAGTCACCACTGACTGTGACTAGCTTGAATCTGGAGCTGTTATACATTTATTCACACGTTATTTTTAACGTGGATTCAGAGAAATGAGTGGAAATGTAACTTATGAACTGTCCACTGCTCAACCAACGTAGGCAAAGGCAGTTGTCTTTGGGCAGCACATGACACTTTGGTCTTTCCTGCTCCCCAGATGTGAGTTGTTTCTGCCATAAGGTGCTACATGAGGGAAATGAAACCTCTGGTTTCATTTCTTTGCAGTGCATTCTGTTATGCTTATTTTAAGAGTGTTGGGGCACGCTGTCTGAGACAGAAGTGGAAAAAAAAGAACTGGCAAATTCAAAAATATTAGGGTCTCATTGTGCTCAGAGTTGTGTGTTCTGCTGAATGACTTACAAGCTTACCCTCTGAAGCTGGAAAAGGCTGCCACACTAATCTGGCTTTTCCCAGCTCTACAAGGAAATCTGACTGAAGTTTTGATAGGCAGTGTTGAGAGCATGAATGCAAAAGGGAGGCACATGTATCTGTAGTGTCTCTTGTCCTAGTACTTAATATAATATATACCTCTGTCAAGTTATTATCCCATCATTCCAAGTCATGCAACTGTGTCACCTTTAATTTTTGCATTTTAAATCTGATAAGGATTGCAGTTCTCATTAATTCTGCTTTCTCGTGCCTCTTCTCTTAATCCCCTCTCTGTGCCACAGACACACATACACCACGATTCCAAGGGCACAGGGATTATATCTAATATCTTTTAATATTTGGGTTTCTTGCTCCTCAAATCCAGATTTCACTTTCACCTGCCTGAAATAACTTTTTGTTGCACAAGGAAAACCAGTCCTTTTTACAATTCTGACCTGGCACATTTTGCATGTGAGGTGAACAAAGACATTTTCCTTGTTTAGCTACTGCCCTGGCAATGGGCACTGACTACGTTGTCTAAGCCTAGTGGAGATAGAGGGAGAAAACTGTCTGGTTTACGCTGTCTTTTCTATCTGACATAGTCTTTATTACTGTCAGATGATCTTAAAACTCATATGTCTTGCCTGAGGTTTTTGTTCAGTTCTTCAGCAGAAGAAAAGCCTGAAGGCAGGATGAATGTTTAAAGTCACATGGAGAATCCAGGGGTATTACCAGTGTGTGGCAGCAAATTTGCTAGGTTGTAATGCTCGTACACAGTGCCAGTGTTTGCATAAAGACCTCAGATTACAGTCTGAGAGCAGGAAAACAGAATGGGAGTTCTTGGTCCAGGATAAGCAAAACACTTATGGAAAGCCTGAGAAGTGAACACAAAGAGTTAGAAATTGTGTCCTGTTCAAAAACCTGAGCAAGATGAAAAGTTGCTAGAGAGAATGGAAACTACATGGTGCTAGCTGCGATCGCAGTTCCGTGGGGAAAGGGACATTCTTCTGCATTTCAAAAGGAGGGGATGGAAACTCACAGAAGAGACAATCTGTGTTGGATGTGTCTGACTTTCAGTTCCCTGAGCAGGGCTCTGACTGGCATTAAAGTTGTGCTGCTGGGGATTGGAGCTTGAGTCTTACCACAGGGTATACCTTGAGTTCTATCTGATTTACTAGATGGGATCCCAGATGACAGTCTCCCTGTCTCGAGGGCACTCAAATCCTATGGATCCATCCATAATATTTTTTCCCTATTTTAAGAGACATTTTTTCCAGGCTGTGGAGATACAGACAGATCCCCCCTGTGAGGTGTGGGATCTACCTGAGATTGCCAGACACACATGCAGGAGTCCTGGCAAGCAGGATAGTCTGTACAGCAAGCTTACAAGTATTGCAGGACCCATATCTCACCTTCCCCTGGGGCTGGTGTGGAACAGCTCCCAGGAAGCCTCAGGACAGTCAGAGTGGGGAAACCAGGATAGTGAAGTATATGAGTATAATGAGCTGTGCACATGGGTAAGTAGAGGCTCTCTTTCATGCCTGAAACCTACAGATCTTTGGTATCTGAACCTCATTTGGCTTGGGTACAGATAATGCTGATGACACCAAACTGGTGAGATGGACATATGTTACAGGGAGACCTGCACAGGCTGGAAAGTGGGCCAGCAATAACAGCATCAGGTTTAACAAAGGCAAGTGGCAACTCTGCACTGGGATGACACAACCAAAGAGCCCAGCACAGGACCTGTGTGCCTGGGGAGTCCTGCTGAGATGGACCTGGGGGCCCTGGTGCACAGCAAGGTGACCCTGAGCCAGCCGTGCAGTGCTGCAGTAATGAGGAAAATCAGATCCTGGGCTGCACCCACAGGGGCACGGCTGGCTGAGATAGAGATGGGATCTTCCCACTCAGCATTTGTCAAGCTGCCCCTGGAGCATCTAGTTCTGGTCCCCAAAATATAAAAAAAGGTGTGGACAGACTGGAGAGGGTCCAATGGAGGGCCAAGAAGATGATCAAAGGGCTGGAATATCTGCCTTGTGAGGAAAGTTTGAAGGAGTTAGGACTCTTCTGCCCAGAGAAAAGAAGACTGGGGGAAGGGGACAGCTCATCACAGTATTCCAGTATTTGCAGCTGCAAAGAAGACAGAGGCTCTCTCTTCAAAAGCAGCCACATGAAGAAGACAAGTGGCAATGAGCACAAGTTGCATTGGAATAGAATCACTTCGGTTGGAAAAGGCCTCTAAGATCATCAAGTCCAACCCTTAACCCAGCACCACCATGTTCACTGCTAAACCATGTCCCCAAGTGCCACATCCACATGATTTTCAATGCTCCCAGGGATAAGAGGGAAGAGGTTTCATATCAATATGAGAAGGCAATTTTTTACAGTGAGAACAAATAATGACTGGAACAACTTCCCCAGAGACATGGTAGAGTCCCCTTCACTATTTTCAAGGTGGGATTGGACAAGGTTCTACATAATCTCATGTATGCTTCCTTTCCCATGAAAGGTTGGATCAGATGATATTTTGAGGTCCCTTCCAACTTATGCTGCTCTCTGACTATGATTCTACAAGAGCAGTGGCTGCTGTTTGATGTAAGAGTGGCTCACTTTGCCCACAGCAGAGGAGAAGATGAATAGCCAGGGGGGGGTTTTGTGCAAGCATCCGAATGTTGCCCACTACGTGTCACTTCCTCTCCCTGCTGCTGCTGCTGCGGATCTGGAAGATCTGGTGCCTGCAGAGCTGCACCATGAGGCTCTTTCAGCAATCACTGTGAGCCAAACCATTCTTGTTCCCTCCTCACAGCTCTCTTCACTCTGATCTTTTGGTCTTTCCACAGCAGAAAACATAAGCCCTGCTCATCTTCTTTATTCACATGTCAACAGTCGAAGATATGCAGAAAACCTAGGAGTTCCTCACCCATGGGGGAATGTGGGCTGGTTTGAGGGGAACAAGTAGGTTTGAGATGATAATAATCCTGTATATCAAGAGTATGAGGGAATCTCCTGAAAGTACAGGCTAAAGGAAGCTAGAGAGGAGAGACATCTTCCCCAAGAAGTCTACTATACTGTTGAATGCTCTTGTTATACAAGTGCCTACTCAGTTTTGATCATGCTAAATGGATGACAATGAACTTCAGGAGCATTCAGCTTCTTTCATTTAGAAACACATTCTCAGTGTATTTTTGAATGCTGTTGTATCTCTAAGTTGAGTTTGTGGGGACATGCTTCCATAAAAATACAATGAAAACTGTATATTTGTAAATATAGCTTTGTGAACTCTGGAAGTTTCCCATCCAAGTTAGAAACTTCATAGAGACCAAGCCTGGTTCATTTTCCATACCTTTCTTCATCATCTACACCTAGACAAAGTTGGTTTAGGACCCCATCAATCTTGTTCAATAGCATTTTGCATCACATATCCACAGCTGTAAACAACAGCTTGAAATCTGAGGCAGGAATGAATCAGGCTCCATATTCACAAGGAAGACTTGGCTACACAATATTTCTACCCTGTGCTTTTATTATTTTCTTCCTGGGGTGGAAATAATTTCATGTCTCTGGATGTCTGTGTTTATTTTAATGAGTTGTTAGCTGTTACGACTGAACTACATGTACTACAGTATTTTGTATCTAAGCATTTGAAGTAAAGGGGCAATAAATCCACGGGAACTCTTACAGAAGAGAATACAGTTTCTAGAAATGAAAAGAATAAAGGGTAAATCAAGAAAGACAGAAAAGGCTGAAGGTGTCTCCCAGAAGGAGTGATGGAAATGGTCCACAAAAAGGCATTGAAATGTTAGTCACATTTGCTGTAGAGCATGAAAAAGAGGGGAGAGGAGGAATGTTGTACATGTACACCCATGTTGAGCTGAGAATTTCCAGCAAACCAGGAAATTCACTGAAAATTGGGAAAATGTAGTTATAAGGTTTCTTTGTTTATAATTTTTAACTTCATCATGCTTTCAGAGAAGTCTCATCTTTCTTTCTATGATTTTTCTTTTTAATATATGATGCCCATATTCATCTATTTTGGTGCCTATTTTTATTTATAATCTACAAATAGAGTACTCCAGTTGGAGGACTTTACTTAGTACAGTAACATGCACAGAAATTTCAATAACAATATCTTAATTATGATAAATGCAACACAGCTAGTAAGACTCACTTTAAAAATAGTCTGAAAAGCCTGTTTAGTCTGATTTTATGAAAGTCTTTAGAAATATCAGAGGAGAAATTTTATTTGTTTTCATTTTGAAGTCTCATTGCAACCACAGTTGGTCATTTTTGTGAAGATGGCATCTTGGAAATGTTCTCATCACTTCTTAAGGCAGCAGAAACTGCCTGTGAACAGCGGCTGAGACTCTGCAAACACATGTGCATTTAAAACAGAAAAAGTGCATCTTCATTTTACCAGCTATCAGCTGTGGTCCCACAAAACAGAACCAAGACACTTTGATAAGCAAAAGCAACATTTTCATACATTTCTATAATGTGCAGTATATTTTAGTTCTTACCTCCAAAGATACAGCAGCTGACCAGGTACAGAAAAATTGATGTCTTCTTACTAGTTTGAAGCTTCCTGTGAGTCTGTCCTACCCCAAAATGCAATGCTCTGTTTTTATTTCCTTTTTAATTGCACTTCTAAGATAACATCTGTTTTACTTCTAATCCTCTAGAGCAAAGAAGTATAGAAAGAAAGTCCCTTAGGAGATGAGGGGGTTTTATAACTGGCTGAACTGCAACACACTGAACTTGCTTCCTCTTTTATGTCCAAATGAAACTTCATTGTGAAACTGTGTACTGCTAAAATAACTGATTGCACCACACTCAGTCCAGGCAGATGGACTGTTGTAAGAAAAACTCTGTTGGGTCAAATACTCAAAACAATCTTAGAGAAACAGTTCATCTGCTGGCAGCTTACAGTGCACCCCATTGCAGCCACTATCCATCCCTCTCCTTTTAGCTGACACAGTGAGACATTTTGACATGTCAAGACTGCCATGCCAAATAAGTTAGAAGAGTGAGGTGCCAAAGCAGAAATGCATTGCACAGCAGGCCTACTTTGTTGTCTGCGGACCTTTGCACATATAATTTTCCACCAAACAGCACAGCACAGCTCCTTCATCAGGCTTTGCTTTGACAAACTTGGAAACACTTGCCAGGACAAAAGTTAGACCTGAAAGTTAGGCCTTGTCTGTTTTAGCACTCAGTACCATACCCAGGCAGTTTGTCTTAGCAGGGGCAGTGGATGAAAATACCTGGGGCAAGCAGGAATTCATCCTCCGAGTGTGAGGTGTGCGAACAGTGAATCTGGCTTTGAGATTGGTGTTGGAGTGTTCCTTAAGGGGCAGAAGACAAATACTGTTTGAAACACATAACCAGACTGGTTGAATTTATTCCAATCAGACATACAGAATTTGCTTTTAAAGGCATCATTATGCATCCATACATTGCAATAATAAGAGAAATATACTAGAAATATATTCTAATTCTCAGTGAATTTTAGCTTCCTCATTCAGTACCATGTGTTTTTCTCAGAAGCCTCCAACTCTGCCAGCCAGAAACAATACTTCTACTAACATTATTTTCCTAAATATTCACTATGATGCAACATATTATTGGGACTAATATCAAAGCCATTTCCAAAATCTTCTAAGGCACAGGTATGGAAAAAGTAAAAATATCAGTCTGGCCCTACCTACACGTCTGTAGCTAATTTATACAACAGTTTAATAAGTAATATTGTACCCAGTCATATGCCAGGCTAGGATCAACAGCATCTAAACAGCACAAAAACTGGACAACACTGGCAGTTTAATGCAAGTCTTATCAGATACCTTTGCTATAAAAGCGCTCCCTGTGGAAACAAAGCTACTGCCGTAACAGATCAACTCTTCATGCTTAACATTAACATTATTGTAATTTTTTCTCTGATCTCTCATTTGTACTATGGACCAATCTCAGGTCTTGTCAAATTTATACTGGTCCAACACTTTTTTTCCATGTTTCCTTACCTGGATGAAATGCATTGAGAGGAGCAAGAAATAAACATCTGTGAGGTTTTATCTCTTCTGTAGATTCAGAGAGCTCTATATTCACAGAAGCTCAATATTTCTAGTTAGACTGTTGAGAAAAAAACTTTGGTAGTATAAAAAAGCATTTCTGTAAAGGTCCTCAGAGAATTCTCAAAATATTTTTTTAATAATCTAAATCAAAGCAAAACCAGGAAGATACAAATGGACAGATATTTTAAAGTAAAAGTGCTTCCAGTGCCAGAATAGCACAGCTACCCAGAACCACTGTAAAATCAATCTACTTTCATAGATTTAACTAAGTATGGATTTTAAGACTTACCTTCAGGCACCTAGATTTGGATAAAATAAGGGGCCTTTTTTTGTCATGCATGTGGAATGTTTCCAGTTCTCTAGAGGAACTCAAACACTGCCTGCATTTCTGCACAACAGCTTTGTGTACCTATAGAAGGCAGATGTAAAACTGTCATTTCTTGTCACCGAAATTGCACATCAACATACTGACAGTCTAGGCTTTCAGGACACCCACTTACTCTAGTGACATTTTCCACATTCACTCCTGACCTTGGAAGAGTTATCCTCAGCTAACCAGCACTGTCCTATATGAATTTTTGCCATGTGGCTTATAAACTGCTCTGAGCGCAGCACTCTGAGGCCAGATCCAGATCTGAATGAGCTGGGTACAACATAGCAGCACCTGACCCCTTTTGCAAAGATCCCCGTGTGCGCTGTGCCTCCCACAGCCAGCGAAACAAAGAGAATGAAAGAGAAGAAAGCTTCAGCACCTTAGGGAGTCTTTCAGTCAGTCTCTTCATCTGTAAATGTAGTTCAGATTGTCTGAGGCCATGCCAAATTATTTTTTCAGTGTAATTCACTACAGCAAGCCCAATGCATCAAGATTGTGTATCCCTAACCTCCACCCCCAAAAAAATAAAAATATTTCAAGTAAATTGCCTTGTTTCCTTCTCTACCACATTATATACTCAAAAGGAATTTCCTTGAGGAAATTGCTTTAATTTTGATCCTAAGTAATTCTGATCCTTAGCTTTTTATTAAAGTTCAAGAGTTTATCTTCAAGACAAATGTGTTAGTTGTTTGCCCTCACTCTACTTTGGTTGGCCTCTGCTTAGCCTGGGCCTGTTTGGTCAGAGAGTGCAAAGGCAGTGCCTGTCATTTGCAGGCAAAATGTTTGTATTCTAGAAATGATAAATTGGGATCTTTTGATAAGACAATATTCCATAGCTTTTTGTTAAACTTAATAGTAGGAATAAGTGCATAAAATAAATCAATTTTTCTGTACATATACTCAAGCTGGTATGTACACAACAAGCTCTCTCTGGTTATCAAACAATTTTAGCTGTATTTTTATTTGATATGTCTATACCTTTAACCAGGAATTTTGAAATTAAAAAGGTTAAAGATACCACCTTAAGATTATTACCTAGTTTGTAAGTACTTTTTGCAATAGGACAACAGGGATATTTTTAAGTCTCTTGACCTTTGGAAGGAAAGATTTTATGGGAAGGAGATAAGCATGTTACTCAGTACTTCATCATAAAAAACAATCATGAATGATTTATATTCCTTACAGCTGCAAAATCAGATCTATTTCAAGCTTCCTGGTATATGTGGAAGTTTAACTTCATTTGACCTGAAAGCCCAGTTTTCAATGCATTAATTGCACCAGCATAATCAATTATTTGAGTAAACCAGCAGTCTTTAAACAGGGAAGAACCTCCATCACACAGAGTTTTCTTTCCTCCTCCTTCATTGTTGGTAGTAGAAAATAGATCAGTAGAATTTTCTAGGTAAAATGTGAGGATTCCCATCTTCCAAATGAGTGCCAGGAAAGTCTAGTTTTGAGATATCTCAGGCCAAAGGGAGTCTCCTGGATTAATTACTCCAGCCCTTTACCTGTTGTGTGGAAAAAAGGTGGTTGTGAAATCATTCTCTTGGCCATGCACTTCCAAGGAGGAAAAAAAGACCATGGATGCACAGAGAGCCCTGACATTCTAGAAGAGATGAAGGAGTTTTGTTGCCCAAACATATTTGCTGTTTCCAGCTGCCCATGGCCAGTGATTGCCCACACAGTAGTGAGAAGTCTGGCTGTCCTTGGGGCCCAGAGCCTTAACTCCAGGAAATCAGGGAGCACAGCACCTTCCATGTAGTTATGTCCATCAAGTTCTGCACCCAGAGTATGATACTTCAAAATGAAGCAATCATTTCATCACACAAAATCTTTTCGTTAACTAGAGAGGCATTTGTACTTCAAGTACAAATAGGGTAATAATAGGGAACATTTGCTGCTTTTCATGCTCCTTCTAGTCCATTAAATATACAATTTATTCCTATGTTAAATTTCTTTTCTCCTTTGTGGATCACATAAATATTTAGTTATATGCAGACATCTCTACAGGTTCAATCTATGTGCAAATCAAGGAAACAAAAGCAAGGCCTTTGATATGAGAAAATTATAAACAAGACCATTGCACCCTCTGATAAAATCTCCAAGGTCAAGGGGAGTTTTCTTTGGGAAGAGATGACAGTATTGGATATAGCATATTGAAGCTGTTCTACATTACGTTCCCAGCATTAGTCTTTTGTAGTAACAAGTAGCCAATTAATGAAGTCTTTTCAGTTCATGTCTTTTTTCTTCTCTCACTAATTTACATGAAATAGGAGATTGATCTTGTCACAGTTCAAAAATCTTTCCCTTCAGTCTCAACCTCTCTTCATTCATAACCCCTTATCTACCTTTAGTGATCAAACTGTTCTGCCCATATCCTTTTTTTCTAATGGTCATAAATAATGCACTGATGTATCCTGAACAAAGTACCTTATTGTACAAGTGATCCCACTGATGGCAGAGACTATCCTGAGGTTTCCATGCATAACCACACATGGGCATATAAGCCTTTAAGCACTGCAGAGCATGAATCATGAGTGGCCTGTAAAGCATCAGAAGGCAGCAGGCTGGGCGAGCTGCCCTCTTTCCACTGTCAGTGTCTGGCCAGAAGCCAAAAAACTTCTCTTTTTTTTATTCTTTTATCTTTTTTTTTTTTTTTTGTCTTCTAACTAGTACCCTGATAACTTAGAAATGGATGGTTTTAAACTAACATCCAAGAATATCTAAATGCCACCTACTTTCTGGCGCCCTCAAATAACAATGTGCATTAGAGGTGGTCTACAATGTGCAGATACATAGAAATATATTTCCTGAAATCCTGATACATACCACAGATACTGTGCATGGCTTGCTCTGTGCTGCTGACTGAAATACCCCAGGGAATGATGCCTTTCAGTCAGCAGCAGAGAGAAGCCTGACTCTCAGCACACTGGGGAGCATGCAAACCACAACCACTCCTCAAGCAATGAAGCATATTCTTCCCCAGCTCACCACTCAGCTCTGCAAAAGGCTTTATCAGCACCTTTAACTCCCATGTTTGTACCTTCCAGTACTTGTTAGACAGTCTTCTGGGGTCATTTTTTAAGTTTCCTGGGATGCAGACATTGGTTCTGATCCTTTCACAGAATTTGTGTTCTGGTAGGCCCCATCATTCCTTTAAAAGTTGATTTTCAGAGAGGAAGTGTAGCTGTAGCAATTACTTTTTTTTTTTTTTTGAAGGAGGGGTGATTTTTGCTTAAGATGTATCATTCCTCTGTAAGTATTTAAATTTTCAAAATATGTACATATACACTGAAGGTTTGGTGGTTTATCTCAGTTTTAGATTTAATGGTTTTCATACATTGAAAACTTCTTTAAATGCTTGAAATTCACATAAATCATTTCAACAATGTAAAAAATACCAAATTTTTTATAAACCTGAGTGTGCATAGCAAATAGGAGTGATCAAAAATAGTATTTCAGGTAGAAAACAAATAAAACAGATACCCCAGATCCCTGAATCCAAAGCATCTCCTGCAGAATAAAAAGGGCTTGAGTTCCTAACTATGGCAGATCACTTCCTACCATAAAAAACCCCCAGGGATGTTACACTGCACTCCTGGCTTCACAAGTCTGAAATGATAACTCACACATGCTCACTTAATTAAGTAGAAGCTAATTGCATCCTACCTCTTAGATAGAAAGGTGTACCACTGGATTACCGATAAGACTAACTAGTAGGTTGGGAAGGAAATATTTTTGCTGCTTCCACCTTCTATTGAAGGAGTCTTTTTACAGATGCAGTGTCTAAAGCAGAGATTCCAGCAGCCCACACCATCCTAGGCAGCAGAGCTGAAGTGTTTTACCAATTTTGACAGAGCTTGACTTTCTTTTCACAGGAATCTTTTTCTGCTTTTTTGCCTCTGGGTGAGCTCATGATACCCTTCTCAGCAGGTCTCCACATCTAATAAAATCTAAGCCTCAGCAAAACCCAGCTGATAAGAGGAGGAGCTTGTTCTTTCACCTGGCTGCACCTCGAGGACAAGGAAGACTATTCATCTCTGCAGGATGAGTGCAGTACAGTGTTCGCAGTTTTCTTCCTGGCTTTCTGCTAGATTCCCACTGTGGCTACAGACACCCTGTGGGATAAAACAGGATAATCCGAAGGAAGAACTGGTTAATTATATTATAAAAGTTTCAAATGTCATTTCCAAGAACAATAAACATTGTCTGAAAGTCTGCCTACCTGTATAAAATCCTGTAATATGATACATACTCTAATTCCAATGCTTGCAATAGGTCTCTGTTAAAAATAAATCATGCATCTGGCTGCTAATGTACTTCTTGGTTCAGTGACAACTACTCACTGGTGGTGAGGCTTTACGATCAGGCAAAGAGCTTTTATCTGTAAAACAGGACTGAGCAATAGATGAGGGCTTTCTTTTTTATATTTTTACTACATCTCTGTGTAACAGTAAAATTGGAGGCAGTCAGGGACTACTAAGAAGGGACTTTTTTTTTTTTAGTGTATCAAAATACCACAAAAAAATTGAAGAAATCCAAGAGGTATTACAGAGGTCTGGTTACTTTAGGCGTCTTGGCACATGTCAGTAGTTTCTCGGTAGAGCCATCCTGTGATAATTGGGTGAATTTCATGTATTTTTTTTCTCAAGTACTGGCTCTTAATTTGACACTGATTTCTACATCCCTCCCTTTCTTACTCTTTCATCTTTTCAGCAGTCAACTTTTACAGTTATTCCAAATTCTATGTCAGTAACATTCATTTGAAAATTGTGTCTGAAAGCAGCAACAGAAAAAGCAGTTGATCTGCTGAGTACTTTTAACAAACTAATAATAGAAAACCCTCCTCCACTTTGGTCCATGCAAACCAGAAGCCATCACTGTCCAAGGGGGTTTTTTTTGAGTTAGGTAATCCTGGGCAACCATGCCATGAGTAAAGAAAAACAGGAAAAGCAGAAAATGTGAGGGTCTGGAACAAGTGTGGACAAATCACTGGTTCCATCTGCTAAGAAATGATGCTCAGCACAGTTTGCTGCTGCTGAGCATTATCCAGGGGCAAGAGACCTGGCAAATGGAGTGAGAGGGAGGAATGTTATCATGGAAAACTTTCTGAAAAGCAGATTGAAAGCAAAGGGTCACTGAGTTGATTTTTTTTGAAAGAGGTGGTAGCTGGAAAGGGGCAGAAAAACACGAAATTGAGCAATTGCCCAGGCATGGAGAACCAGGGAAGCTTTTTCAGATGGAGGCTGCAACCAGAATTTTGCAAGGAAGACTGGTAGGAAAATGTTATTTAGTTACATAAACAAGAGGAAAACAATTTCAGAAAAATGGATCCCGTGTGGTTTCTGAAGAAAACAAATACATTTACTCTAAGGTGGAACTCAGTGATGAAAGTGTTCATGATGAAAAGTGTATGTTTGATGTGGTACTTAGGGAATTTACTGAAGATGCATAAACATATTCAGGAGGACTGGCACAGAAACAATACAAAGATTTTGAAATAAGATAGAGCATTTTAAATTTAAAAATTTAAATTATGAGCCAGCAATATGTCATTGTAGAAAGAAGGCCAATATTATCTTGTGCTGCATTAGATAGAGCATTGTCTACAGTTTGAGAGAGCTGATCCTTCCACTCTGCTCCAGCCTTGAAGATACTCAAAACCAAATGGACACCGTCCTGAGCAAACTGCACACATATTTGGACCAGAGGATCTTCACAGCTGCCTTCCTGCCTCAGCTGGTCTGTGATCCCAAATAGGAAGGATGTAGAAAATACAGCATTTGATACAACAGTCAACAAATATTTCTCTGCAAAGTTTTGTTGCTACTACAGCATAAAAGAGCATTGATGTGTGAATACAGTACAACGAAATATACAAATACGTGTGACTGTAAGCACAATGACACAATAGACAAAAGCTGGATATAAAACTAGACAAAGTGGTAGCAGAATAACCACAAAGGAGGAAAATGGAAACTAAAGGTGAAGAAATATTTTTATTCTCAAAGCAGCATTTGATATTTGATAACTGGGGCTATATTGGCAACACTGCCAAAATCCTCTGTTTCCAAATGAGATCTGTAAATATCACATGACTAATTTTCTCAACTGATAAAATCACTTAATAGCAAGCATGAGTTTACATAATACTTTCAGAGAAACAAGACTATCTCTTGGGTGTGATTACAAAAAACGGAAACAAATTCAAGTGATTTCAGTAACCACTAAGCAAAACACCAAAGGTGGTGGGCACAGGCCAAATAATTACATTTTCATAGTAAAAGGTATGAATGCTGGCATCAAGAATCCCAAAAGAGTGGAGAAATTTCTGAAAACCAGTAAGAGGCAGGAAACTTAAAGATCAGGACAATGTGGATGACTCCTAAGTCAGTATTAACGAATGTTTGTACCTTTCTGGGCATTAAAGAAATGTTGAAAAAACGTAAGGCTGTGATGTCAAGTAAAATTGGCTATTTCCTTCATTTTTTTTAATTAAATTGTTAATCTTTTATTTCATGTTAGGTAGTTGGCATCTTTAACGACTTGGTAAAGCTATTTATTAGGGAAGAACTAGATAAATCATCAGAAATTAGAGATGTTTAGTATTAGCTTTTTTTTTTTAATCTCCCATAACATCAAGCTGCACAAACATCATTATTTACAACACAGATATTGTAGCCTAAAAATTATAGTGAACTATCAGACATCTGTATCCTCATCAAACTCAAGAGCCATTTGTGTTAAGTCACAGGGTAAAATAAAATAATAGAAGAGGTCTGTAAAATAATTATACATACCAGATACCATGATAAGGAGCACTTAGAGAGCATAATTCACATTCTGCTATGGATTTACTATTACCAGTAACTGGAAAATATTTCACAACATCCCTGACTCACCCATGTGTGATACATGATGCAATCAATTTTCATGGACATTTGTATCTTTTACTAGAACAGTACTTTGAACTCCATATTATTATGCCTCAGCAAAATTCAGGATTAAGGCTGCTTGCTGTCAAAGCAGGTTGTTTAGCACCCAGAGACTGCAGAGAAAAGTGGGCATATTATTGATAATGCTCTCTGGTAGCCCTAAGGAGCTCTAAAGTAAGACTGCTGAGGTCAACAGTCCTGATCTCTGATGACTGCCCTGAAGGGTTGGACATTTTTTTTTTACTGAAGTGTTTGAATCACCTAAGTCACTCTAAAGAGAAGACTGGGAAGGGACCATATCTCCATATCTCCCCAGTTACATGCCACAGTTTCTCTGCAGACCCAGCTGTATCTTCAGTGTGAAGCACGAGCTATCCTTAAGAGCAGAGGCTGCTTGGTCACTGCCATGCTGCCTTCCAGTTGTGGTTAAGGAGAGGACAGAAAGGAGACAACTTTAGCCATTATGTTTCTGGCTTTGCTGCCAAGCAATTGGGACCTCTGGGATGAACTGAGCAGGTCTGACCAGCTCTGCACAGCAATGGATGGGCACTTCCCATTAACTCTGTGGGTTCTTAGAGCAGCCCAGGAAAAAGGACAACCTACCAGAACTACCAGGCACTCACAACCCTGGCAGCTCTGGAGGGCAGGGAAGGGGAGGAGAAGCCAAGTTACCACTTTTGCTGTTTTAAGTGTTAAATTGAATTATTTATGATTCAGACATACCTCTTACAGGGTGGAATGTTTCTTCATGCAATAAACATCAACCTGACATGAGGAACAGTGGGTATCTTTGTAGAGCAGGAGGGAAGGAGCTTTGTCCTGTCCTCTAAAAAATGTATTCTTATGAAACCACTTGAGAATTGAGAACTTGTTTTACCTGAAGACTGGAAAGAATCAACATTTGACTTTTTATTTTTCCTTAATTCTCCAGCCCTCAGGCCCACAGCCACAGAATATTATTGGACTGACCTGCTCCATGGTGCATGTCTAAAGGCTCAAAGATGAGAAGGAACATTTGGGCCTCTTAAGATTTGAATTAATGAGATAAGATAGAATTTATAGGATTTTTTAATAAATGGACACTCCACCTTTGAACTGCTTCTGTTGCAGAACACAGACCTGTTCCTCATTCTTTGCCTTCTGAGGTAAATGAACTGAGCATTGCTTGTGAAAGTGCAGAATGAACTTTTCACAACTGGTGAAATTGCCTATAATCAAGACAGCCCGTGAATTTGAACCAACAAATGAGAGGCAGAGCAACTGTGGAATAAGTTCAGTATCTACACACCAGCTGCTCTACCACGTCAAACCACGACAGTGCAGAAGGCCATACCACATTCAAGGAAAGTATCTTCTCACCTTTGTTCCACAACAACGTCTTCCTCAGTGAGTGATTACGTATCAGATTACTTTGGGAGGCTGGTTTTTTAAAGTCCACCTGATGAGGACTTTTTGCATAGCCAAAAGATAGTGTGCCATTCTTAAATCCTTCCTCTCCTGCCCACAAAGCTCTCAGGAGAAATATGTTTTGTTAGCTGGGACCACCTGTTTTACATACACTGTCTCAGTTGTCAAAATTATAAAAAAGTGAAACCTTCTGCTCATGTTCAGCCACAGAAGAGCTCTGTGTTTTGTATCAGGCTTCTAATTATTACAAAATTTTAAAGAGGAAGAGGCATAAAGAAAATAGGAATCAGTCTTTTTGGAGAAGATACGTAAGAAATTCTTTCATTTGGATTTTGTGTCCTTTGATAACTGAAGGCATAGCATAACTGAATCTCTAGGCAAAAAACAGATGGTGCTTTCAACCTTAGAAGAGGGTGATGGGGTGACTTTCTAAGTTCCCTCCCAACCTAAATTATTTTATTAAAATAATGGTATTTACTATTAGAAATCCACTTACTATTTATGCTGTGATGTTATTTTAATATAATACCTGGAAATATTATACAAAATTTTTTCCCTGTTTTTACTACATATATATAGAAGACATTTACTCAATTATGTGTTATGTATATGTGTATTAATTATAAATATTTAGTGTACATACCATTTATTTTCAAAGTTCATGCCTTTATTGTGAAGTAATAGAACTGTATTTCTCTACATTTCATATGCCTCCAAGATTTCTAATACCCTCAGTCCTCTTTTGTTTTAGCAGACTCACACACTCCACCACCGGAGAAGTCTGTACAAAATACACCATGTGCATAGGTCTTTTCTGTTCGCTCACTGTTTTCATGTTGTTTACAAAAGTACAGCAAACAAAACAGTAAGCAAAGACAACAGAAAGAAACTCATTTTTATGTTAACATTTTCATCTCGTTTCTCTCTTAAGTAAGCAGTGACGAAGCAAAGCAAACACACACATAGAGCCCATTTTCGGCCATCCACAGAAGAAAGGCTCATCTCCATGCCTTCTTAAATTCACTGCAAAAGCTTCCTTTGACTGCAGGGGGAGCAAGAATTTTCCTAAAGTATTTTTGAAGCTTTTAGCTGTAGTGCACTCACTGTGCAGTGTCTCACTCGTTAGCTACGTAATTATTTCTCCATAGAACAGAAAGAATAAACTACATACATAGCATATGAAACACTGAGCAGTGTGTTGCCTCAGGCTGACTCCCTGTAGAAACAAATGTATAAAAGAGGCTAAAGTTAGTAATTTAATTTCTTTGTATTATTATACCAAAATTAATTTCATACAGAATGAACAGCCAGATATAAATTTATCTTGGAATAACAGGAAACTTATGTCGTTAGAAAGATAATTTTTCTACTTCTGTAATAAATAGATGAATTTTACCATTGCTACACGGATGTTCATCACGTGAATTTATAGCCTTATGATTTTATCTATGCCCTTATTATCTTCTGTCCTAATATCCTCAATAAGGAGTATATATGGACAAATCATTCTTTCGTAACCATTAGAATCTTATTAAACTGCATAGAAGAATCAATGCAGTTAAAAAGAAGTTAATGTACTCACAGGCATGACTCAGAAATAAGGCAGCTGGGACAGTTTCCACCCCAGCTCTAACTCTGCCCCCAAGGAGCTTCTGCTCCTGCAGAAGAGCGCTGTAGTCTGGAAAGAACCAAATGCTATGAATAAGCTCTTCTGATAATGGACCAAGAGCATTACTGCAATTAGAGGTTGAAAACAAGGAGCTGCAATATGGATATAGACGTACATTCTGTTAACAAACCACTGATAGGTAGATTGAAATGTCAAAGGCCCTGGAATACGAGGGGATAACATGAATGCAGTGTGCCACAGTTATCAAGAACTCACCTCAGGAAACCTGAGCAGGAAACTGTGTTTTGGGGTATATTGAAGAAAAGCAGGAACCTGCTGGTGGGAAACCATTCAGCCAGTGTATAAACTTCACATAATTTGACCATGTATAAAACTCCACAACAACCTGTTGAAATAGCCATAAGTGATAGCAGAGGTGGAGCCATCTTCAAGTTGCATGTATAAGCCTGTAACAAATATCTCCTGCTGCACAAGTGTCTGTGCTTTAGAGTCCAGAATGCAAACCTGACCACTCTCCTTGCCTGCAATGCTCCCGCCTAAGTGTTACCTTACGGTCATCCCAGGGAGAGACACCCCTTATCTTTGCCTCTGCTCCAGCATCCTGCCCAGCAGGTTTGGCTGTAAACCAGCTGGCTCTGACAGAGCAAGTGGTAACCCCAGCATTGCCCTGGGTTTCCAGGACTGACACAGGCCTGGTGTCTGTGCTGGATCGGGACAGTATGGTTAGCAGTTCATCCTCACCTTCCAGAATTGTAGCAGCAAGAGCTGAACTGGTCACTGTTTCAGACAAGCAGTTTTCTTCTTTTTGTGTGTCATGCTCCTCCACCAGTGCACCGGGAAAGTGCATCCTTTAGATCAGCGTTCCTAAGTATTGCTTAAAATATGTGGTCTCAGCAGATGCTCAGAAAGCATACAATAAATCATCAAAAAGTCAAATTCAGTCTTTAAAGATCAGTCCGCACATCCATTTTCTCTTTGGGTAAGTGGGCATTTTGTCTTAATGGTATCTACTAGATATGTCATGGCTTTCTCATGCTTTCTTCAGGATATTTTAGAGTTTATCTCACAAACTCAGTTATCCTCCACTACAGAAAAGCCTCTATCTCTTGGGCAGTTTCATTGACAGCTTAGTTATCGTCCTCTGTGTTTTTCTTGGAGTTTACTTTAGTGGATTACATCTGAGTTTCTTCTCTTTCTAGAGCAGAGTTGTTACTTTCTTTCTCCGTGAGCACAGCTTTGAGGTTCGGTTTTGGCAACCACAGAAAGAAATACATGCTATGCAATATCTTCCATATTCATTTCAAATCCAATTCAATTCTCAATACAAACACAGCAAGGCATCTTTTATGAAGCTCAGCAAGACTGGTGTTCATTTCAGTGTCCCCAGTGAGGTATATTTTCCAGCTGTCATGGGTTAGGAATACTATTGCTCAATTTAGTATTCCCACTAAAAAGAAAACCACAAGACACCCCACTCCATCGAGAGAGACAAAGGCAGAGATTACAGGCTGAGATAAGAATGATTTACTGGAAACAGCAATGAGATAAGAAAATGAACAGTGACAACAACAGCATTAATAACAAAAGCATAGAAAAAGTGGGTGATTTACACGCAGAGAGGCTCACTGACATTCCAAGAGACAAGAGATGGGATCCATCTCCTCTATATTCTCCCAATAGGTAAAATTATAGGCAGCAGTGAGATGTCCCCTAGGCTGTCTCTTCCTAGGGCCACGTAAACACGTTTCTCTTAGCAGCTGTCTCTACGTTATCTACGAGTCCCCCAGAACTCCACCTGCAGGTAACTAACACCATTTTGCCTTATGGTATAAGCAGAGCATAAAGAATCTCCAAAAGACCTCAGTGTAGCTGAGCTCTTCCATCAGTTTTATGACAGATACACCTGTTTTGTGATGTAAAATTGGAAACATCAATGTATTAAAGTTGTTTTCAAAAGCAGACAGTAAAGTCTAGTCTTCATAATAAAGCAGCCATTAACATCTCCAGAGTTTCCTAATAGACAGCTAACATTTGATTTGATGATATGGAGGCTGAAGGTCTGTCAGCAGCTGAGGCAATCTGAGAGGTTGCAGCTGCTGAATATTTCATACTGTCTCCAGTCTCCTCCACATCATCTCCTACTTATTCTTAACCTTTCCCATGCTCCTTGCTGTGGTAAGCTCTGCTTTTCCACCAGCTCTGGCACTCATTACAGCAAGTGAGTCAATTCAGCTTCTTGGCAGAGAACAATCTGCTTTTATTTTGTCTGGGTATGTTTTCTGCCATATTAATGAGCTCAGAGGACTCAAGAAAGGATCCAGTAAAAACCAGTCCCCTTTCACAACAAGCGGAAACTGCATGGGCAGGATCAGGATGGCAGTGGTAAAAACATCATCCTTTAGTGAGGATGAGTCTATGTGAGTCTAGATCCACTTTGTGGAATCCTGCCTCTGCCACTTATTACAAGTTTATTCAGTCCTGTCCTCTCTAAGGGCAACAGGAATGCAGTTACTGATTCCTGAGAAAGGCAGTGGCCAAGGAAAGCAATGCCTTTGGACCTCAGAGAAAGCTGTGCTTTACCTCTGCTCTGCTAAGCACTTGCTATGTGACCATTGGCCTGTAATTTAGCTGCTCTGGGCCCATCTCCATATCTGTGAAAAAAATGCCAGAGGCATTATATTTTCACTAGAGGCTTCATAGAGATAGTACATAAAAACCCTTTGATGTTCATAGACAAATGTGCAGTTCCTGAGGGCATCTAATTACCTAGAGTAAATGACTGGATCACTGTATAATAATCAGTACTGAATTCTCAATGCCTATCTGAGGGTGTTGCACAGTTATTCAGCATACCATCTCCAAACTGAAATAGAGAACCAAAAACATGGGATATATTTTCTTTATTAAGTATGTATTTTCCTTAGTAGAATATATATTTGACAGTACGCTTTAATAAAAACTACCCTTCTGTACTCCCTATAGACATACAGCACCTCCCACTTGAAACTTTATATTCTCTTCCTTTGTTTTAGTTCTTCTACATGACATAAGAGCTCAGACTTGTGCAGGATTAACAAAATTTAAACCTGTTTTAGCAACAGTCTCAGGGTCTTCATGTAGTTCCACTGCTGCTTCGTGGTTTTAATATCTTCACCACCTATGAAAACCAGAGCCTGGAGTGTACATCACTAAATTTTCAACCTGCAACACGGATTTAGAAGCAAAACTGTCAAATATCAGTATTTAGAGCAATTCACCTGTTTTCTAATCCTATTATTGTACATAGCAATTTCACATAAGCTTATTTTTGGAGATATCCACTATTCGGTGCAAAATAATCTAAAAAGTGAAAAGATGCCCTTTATATCCAGCACTTGCCTTGCCTCTGCTAACTTAAGGCTAAAGTAAAGTACAGAATGAGCGTATGAAAATTGGCCCTATCGTCATCTTATGGAGCACTAATTAGATTAACTCATTTGATAAAAATAATAAAAAAAAAAAGCTAGCAAAATACAGTTGTTATGAAAACAGTAGAAAGCTAACACATTTTTAATATGTCCCTTCAGTGCAGTGTATAATTTCAGAAGTAAATTTTGCAGTAAGTTGCCATAATTTTTTATGGAAGCTAGAAGACCAAGTACATCAGTCAAGGATTTTGAGGCAATGAGTAACTACTATACCACAAATGAATATTTATATTTCTCTGAATTACTCATTTTAATTCCCAAGAACATTTACCTATACAAAATTATTGTGGGGTTTTTTTTCTGATTTCCCCATTTTGATTTGAATAATAGTGCTTTGAGCAACCTGGTCTAGGGAAAGGTGTCCCTGTTCACTGACAGGGAAATTATCAGTAGATGATCTTTGACATCCCTTCCAACCTAAGCCATTGTGTGATTCTATGACTCTTGTAAAGACTTATTGGCTTAATAATGGCTTTGCAAAGGACTTAGCATTAGCTGTCTTCAAAATGTGAATTTACTTTTATTATTTATTTATTTTATTATCCATGAGAAAGACAGAAGTTGCAACAATGATTACTCAGGGTTTGAACACTGTGAGAGTGATTCTAAATATAAAATGTCATTCAGGGAAAACTATTGTCTAATACCAGGTCAGAAGTAAAACATATCCTGCTATTCATTGCATCGCTACAGTCATGGCTTCATAATAAAACAGTTCTTGCCAAATGGTGACAGAGTACTGCATGTGGACACCTTCCAAAACAAACGTAGCAGACGGAACACAGAGTGGTTCGTTGCAATCGCCCTGCCCTCCTGGGGATCTACGGAAAGGTTCCCTGCACATGGGTGCTGCAGATGATCTACAGAAATGTGAAGGCACTGGCAGCCAAGGTCACGACCTGTTTGTGCTGGCTCCCTGCGCCAGAGAGACGGGTTTATCCACTTGTGCAGGCACAGGCACCCCCACACATACCACTCATCTTCCCAGCAGGCAAAAGGGTGCATGTGACAGCGTGACTCGTTGCCCTGGTGCACTGGACACTTTACAACTACACCTGTTCCAGCCTAGCTCCAAATATGTGCCTTCTGTCCCTCCTGAGGGAACCCAGGGATCCGATATCTGTAAGGAAGTGCAGGATTTGATGGCCAAGCCTTCTCTGTCACTAAGAGGCAGAAGGGAAAGACATGGACCTCTGGCATCCTCTCTTTAATTCACACTGTATCACATGCTTGGAGTAGCCTGACAGAGTCACATTTTGTCCTTAACTTGAGGTCAGTAAAGAAGAATCGGCCAGAAAGAGCAGAATGTAATTGACAACTTCCCTTCACTCTTCTGAGATAAAAGACAAAAATCAAACTGAAACTAAAAAACCCAAACCGAAGCAAACGACTGGGTTTATATGCTACTGAAACTAGTTCTTTAGGAACTAAATTGTTGGCTCTGAAAAATGCACTGCAAATATTTATGTGCTTAATGAATGTCTTCCAATGTGGCCACTACCTTAAAAAATACACATAAAAAAAAAAGCAGTGGGGCTCTACTCAGAGATGGAAAAACCTTCCACTTTAGTTCAGTATACAGAACAAGAGGTCAAAAAGCTGCATGTGGAAAAAGAGCATCATTTACAGGCATCTGCATTGTGTGGGCAGTTGAAAATAATCAGCAACTTTATAAATGTTACATTTTTAGGAACTGAATTCAACTTTCTTATAATTAAGTCCCCCAAAATCAATGGGAGCCTCCATTATTTTCTACCAGGCTGGAAATTCTTACAGCAAGTATATCTAAATTCCAAAATCTCTCCTTCTGTCATGAAAAAAATATATACAAGGCTCTCAACTAGCACTTGAGCCTTATTTTCTTTTTTTTTTTTTCAATTTTGCAAGTTCTTCATCAGGAAGACAGAACAGCTAACAACTTCAGCTGCATTGTGTGAACTTGCCTCAGTGAGATCTGAGCCAGAAGCAGAAGTCAGTCCACGTGGGTACCCACGTTCCTTCCTTTAAAGGAAGCTAATTCCTTTAAAAGTGTCTCACCCGAGCATGGCCTCACCCCATCTTACTGTAAAGGTACGGCCAGAGCTCCGTCCTTCCTTCCCCTGCAGGCTTCCCTGGGACAGTACCCTCTATCCCCACTCTGCAAAGAGTGTTGCACAATAAATACCACAGGAGAAAAATCTTCTGTTCAAACACTGAATAGGAACGTGAAGGAAGAGAGAACACACCGTTGAATGAGCTAGGAAGAATAAACTATTCTCCCTGACTCAGTATTTTCTAGTTTTGAACTAAAATATTTCCCCCTTCTGCCTGTCTTGCATGCCTGTTGAGGGTTAAGGAAATATCATAGGTTATTTACTGTCACCCCTCCTGTTCCTGGTCTATCAACATTCATAGGCGTTGCTAAACACATAAGGAAATGGCAGATCTGCACCTCCTAGAGAATTTCTGTAACTCAGTAATCCTTACCAATGCAGTAGTATTTCATGTCTTACATAAATGTGTGTCATGATATTGCTTTCTCCTTTCTTGGATCTAGAGAGATCTCAACCTTTGTTGAAAACAGCCACATCTTAGAATACACTCAGAACACAATACTGCAGCTTTTAAAAGAGACAAATGAAATAACACAAACCCCACACTTTTTCTAGGAATTATACTAATTAATTCAGATTTAACTAAAATCCCATGGGATTAATTCCTTGAATTACTAATCTACATGGAGATGCTGTAGCCTTGCATAAATTTTCCTAACAAACTGCAGTTGTTGTCCATGGCTTTAGAGTAGAAGCTCCCTGTGACAAGTGAGGGAAGTAGAGGGTGGATCTCTGGCAAAGCCAGAAAGGATATTATGACCTTCTAGTACAAACTCTGTGGAACCTTCTCTAAGGGTTGCAGCATGTTCCTGAGCAAGATAATCTCTTAGCTATAGTTAAGTTCCAAGCAAAAAAATACCAGTCTTGCTATAAAATTTGAGAAAAATAGAAAATCTTTGATAGTATTTGGCAAGTGGCCCAATTGTTTCCTTACTGTCAGTCTTGACAATGTGGATGTGGATCTTACCACAAGACTGTATTTGCCTCATTTCAGATGTTGCAGTTACAGGCTGCAATGAAATTCCTGCTATTACACATGAGCAGCAAGTGCTGTTCCCGCCCCATCCAAGGCTCCTCGATGCCAGCTGAAGCACTAACAAAGAAGGGAAACGTCGGGAGAGCTGGGTAAGGTATCTTGCAAAGCGTTCCCAAGTGGCAGCAATCAGACTTTGCTTATCACGGGGCAATTGCGGCAAAACACCCCGAGTTTGGGCAAGCACCAGTAATGTGGAGTAATGGCGAAGGCATATCTATTTTAATGTTGTCTGTGGGGTCTGATTTACTGGCACCGCGTGTCACTGGTAACTTTTCAGGCCGTTCAGTCAGCGTTGTCGGCTTTTGCAATTCCATCCCGGCTCTTACAACACCAGCGGTTTTTCTTGAACCACGAGTTACCAACACGCAGTAAGGAAGGAAGACCGAGATTCCATTTTTTTAAAGCCAATGAATATCTGCATGACGCAGGATAAAGCTTTAAAATATAGAAGAAGCCGCTTTGGGGCTGTATCATAAATATGTATATCTCGGTCATCCATGGTCGCTCAGCCTTGCACGGCTCCTCGGCAGTATTCGCTCTAGTAAGATTTCCAGCGGATACGCCGGCTTGGCACCTCCCCAGCGGGGTACCGCCTCCGTGGGGTTTCTTTCCACTCTCCCCGATAACGAGCGAGACACGTTTCGCTCCGTAGAACACCTCCTCAAGGCAGCACAAGCTACCCGAAAAGCATTCCCGGGACCTGGTCCCGCTGCTCTCCCGGGAGCGGCCGGAGCTGTCCTCAGGAGCCCCCTCAGTTTTCCCGCCTCCCCCTCCCTCCGCCGGGCCGCTGGGGCGGGGCGGGGCAGGGGGCCGTGCCGCGCGCCGCGCGTCACGTGACACACCCCCTGCGTCCCCTCCCGCGAGCCCGGCCCCGCCCCCGCTCCGCCCCCGCCGCGCCCCGGGCGCCGATTGGCCGCGGGCTGACAATGCGCGAGCCAGCGCCCCCGCCCCGCCCCCGCCGGCTTCACCCCGGCCGCCACGCGCCGCCGGCCGCGAGCTGCCCGCGCGGTGCCGGCGCGGCCGTTACGGGGAGCGGAGCGGGCGCTGAGGGGTCCCATGGCCCGCGTCCGAGCGCACGGCGCTGGGGCCGCTGGTGGGAGCCATCGATCAGGGCACCAGCTCCACCCGCTTCCTGGTGAGCACAGCGCGGCGATCGGGGCGGCACCGGGGGCAGGCGGCGCCCCCGCGGCCTGAGTGGAGCCGCGGCTTCCGCGCCTTTATTCCCCTACATCCCGGCGGGGGCCTCTGCCGTGCCCTTGGGGAAGGGCAGGGGAACGGGCCCGCAGGGCCGGGCCTGCGCGGTCCCGGCTGCTGCCTCCTGTCTCCCGGAGAAGCGGCGCTGCTCGGGCCGGGGGTGCCGGATCCGCCGCTGTCCCTCCGCCGCGTTCCCGCCGCGGCGCGGGGAGCAGCGCCCGTCCCGCAGGGAGCGGTCTGGGGCACCGGCGGCTCTTGCTGCTGCTCCAGGGGACTGCGAGGTCCCGCTGTTTCGAGCAGGCTGCGTTTGCCATCTGCCGGGTTTTCAATCTGTCGGGTGTCTCGCCCCGAGTGGAATCAAGTGGACAAGGTCCTCGGGCACTGGGGAAATAGATCCGTGCGAGTTCGGTGACTGCGATTAGCTGGTGTTCAAACAATGCGATGACTCCGCTGTGTTCCCCGCTAAAACCTACCCGGGGCCTGCTGGAGTGACTGCTGCGGTTCCAGCCCTAATGCCAGTGCATCCTGTGCACTGTCGGTGTTCAGGTGGCTGAACCTGCACACCTTGTGAAACACTGATTTGTTTAAACACTAGAGGAAGATATAAGGATGGGAGGATTAATATATTAATCATCTATATATGACCCTTTAGTTGAAGGATCTAGTTATTTCTATATTATGCAATAGACTGTAACTAATGTTGTTATGTATGAAAATTACTATAGATACTTTTGCTTGCAAATGTCTACAAATATACTGTCCCCTAGTCAGTTAGGTCATGGTAGATTGACTTAATTAAATCTCAGTGACAATTTCCTCCATGGAAGGAGAGATCTAGATAAAAATGTTGTCAAATGAGCAAAGTGTTAATTGGGAAGGTGAATGTTTTGGTTTGTCCTTGCTTTTTTTTTTAATGCTTCCCTCACATGGAACATTCCTTCATGAAGCAGGAGACTAGAATATCTTCTTGACCTATGTTACCATTATTACTCAATATCATGACCTTCATGCGATTGTCAAATGACAAAACACAGATCTGGGGGTGGAGAGAAACTCCAAACTGACAAATGACACCAGTGGGCTGTCTTGGATGCCAGTCAGGAGTCCTTTTTGGGAACAAACTTGAAGAAGATCCCTGTAACACCTGAAGATAAATTCTATCTGCTTTCACATATAAGCCAAGTTAACTTTTTTCTTATCCCAAAAGGATAACAGTAGTAGAAGTAAAACTTAAGCTCTTTATACAAATATTTTTACAAGTTCCTCTTAGAAGGAATTTCTTACACTAGACACATCCATCAATGGCATTTATGCAGTCAGGGAGATTTTGCCTGTCTACATGAGGATTCAGATGATTCCTAATTTTTCCAAGAAGTGTATTGGGTCTGTCACTCTTCAAGTCTCTTCTTGTATTCATCTCAGTTTCTCTCAATTCATGTCAAAATATGGCATTGTATTAAACTTGGCAGTGTGATCATGTCATTATGATAATACAGTTACACGGGTTTGAGGAAATAAGATACATGATCACTGAATTAAATCAGAACATGGGGGAGAGGGGAAGAAGAGGGTAAAATGTGCAGAGATCTGCTACAGCTCACATCAGTCATTCAGATAACAACACATGTATCTGGAGAATTCTGTGCTGGAAGGGGATCGCTGCAGTTAGAAGAGATTTTGCCTTGAAATATTTTAAGCCAGAATGTAATGTATTGTTGTTTGTGCCCAAATTGTTTCCTTGGCTTTCTTATTACCTCTTGGTCTTTTGCTTTTAGTTGTTTTGGTTACACTTCTCACTGATCTACTTTTTGTTAATTTAAATGTAATGTTTCCAAAAGTTTTTGTCTTCACCAAGTCACAAGTCAAAATCAACTTGCTGCTTACTTTGCACTTGTGTATTCAGTAGTTCAGTGCAACTGTTACCTAATTTTTTAAGCGGAAGACATATGATTTTTGACTGGGTTAAAGAGTTCTGGGTGAAAAACTGTCTGGTCCAATGGAGCCAAAGAGTAGTGTCAGCAGTTCAGAGTGTAAATTTACTATTACAGGTGGCAGATTTACCAATGGTGTTCCTTAGCAGTCAGTAGCAAGGGCTGATACCCCATAGTACTTTCATCTACAGCCATGGGGATGGGTTGGAATGTTCTCTCAGATGGGAGTGACCAGTTGACTGAAATTCCAGTTGGAGAAGGGGGCTTCCAGAATATTAATAAAGTTAAACAAAGTTTAGCACTTGGGACAGAATGCTGAGAAGATGCTTAGTGAAAAAAGACACGCTCCTGCTGGACAGCAAGTCAGATATATGTGAGCAAGACATCCTTGTGGTGGTGCACATAAGAAAAGTTCAAAAAGTAATTCTTACCATCTGTGTAGCACTTAGGAGGTGGCATCTGGAACACTGTGTCTGCTTTTGGACCCCGCAGAAGATGAGAGAGTTTGAAGAACTGGATTTCACCCAGGCAAGGGGTGCCTGAAAGATCCCTGCACTGCAGCACAAAGCTGTGGAAGGAGGGTTTAGGAGATCGGGGGTTCTTGCTTCCCAAGAAAGGCTAAGGGGTGTCCTCAGCTATCTAACCACAGTTTGTGGAGAACACAGAGCCTTTTCTCAGATGGGCACAGAAAAAGACAGTGGGCAGTGAACACAAGTTGCAGCAAGTGAAATTTCAAATAGATGTAACAAAACAATGTTTCACTATGAGGACATTGGATCAGGGGCCGAGAAAATGTGTGGAACTTCCGAACTTCCATCCTTGCAGATGCTTAGTTCCTGACTAGAAAAGACCCTGAACAGCTTGGTCTTAAATTTAGGCTTACCTGAGCAGCGATTTAGGCTAGGCGAACTCCTGAGATTCAGAGAAATTATCCTGTGCGCAGACACAAGTTTTGAGTCTCCTGCTTCCTCTCTATGAACACAGAGGCTAAAGAAGCACCAGAACTCAGGTGCATTTCTGTTACTGTCACTCCTTATTTAGCCTTGCCTCTCACACAGCACACATCCAGTGGTAGTTTATGCTGTAGCTTTACCCTCCACAAACCCTATTTTGGATCTTTACTTTTATTAGCTACTTTTGTAAAATAAGCTGTAATTATTTTTGAGATTGCAACTTTTCTGTTAAGTTGGGTTGAACCGGGAACCAGATTCAGAGTTACCAGGGAGAGCACAGTGCTTCGAGTACCAGTGCAATTGTTTAAGGCTCATTTTCTTATAGCAGGAAAATAAATTGGGTAGGCTAAACAAGTGTACCCAGATGACTGAATTCTGGCCAAGATGTTTCATTGAATATTTTCACCTAATACTTTCATCTCTCATGTTCCATTTCATATTATTCAAGAATCATAAAAAAATACCCTATAGCTTCTTTTGTGAAAAGTCTTAGGATCAGAAGCTAATGGCCAGCTGAACCATTGTTTGATTTCTTGAAAGATATTTTCTGGATAGTCTTTCTGTCATTTTATCCAGGAATAGCAAGAATTGAAATACACAGTGAAGTACCTATACAGTACTTCACGTTCTAGTTTTGTCAGTCAGCCACAGAACATTTTTTTCCACCTCTGTGAAATATTTCTTTCTTCGTTTACTTTTCTCTAGAAGAAACATTCAAATAAAGCTATATCACACTGCAAGCATTCTTTTCAATAAACAAAAACTGATTTTTAGGTAAGGAAGACATTCATACCCACTGAGCTTTCTCTTCAGAGGGGAAACCATTTTACCCCTCTACTGAAGTAACATGACCTTTTGGGAAAGAAAAAAACTTGATTGTATAACTAGCAAGAAGGGTTAAAAATATTGTAAATACAGTTTTTCCCCTCACTCTTATCACTTAAAATACAGTGTAGTTTTACTGTAAAGCCCATAATTGTAAGCACCTTCTAGATGATGGAGGGAGATCTGTTCATCATGAGCCTTCCAAGAAAGATAATTTCTAGGAGACTTGTTAAACTGTACTTATTCATAAATTCTGACTGCCTGCTACTCGTAGTTAAGTACTAAAGAGGGAATTATTGTTTTTCTTTTTTTTTGTTATCCTTTTTCCAGCTGGGTTGATTTCAATGAAATTTCAGAACTCCAGCTCTGAGCTTGTTTGGCTGCAGAGCCGTGGCTGTTCCAGCTTGACAGAAACTCATGAAGATACACCATAGAATAACAGAAATAGCTTTTCTGCAGAGTTACATGACAAACCTTGAGACATATGAAGAGTTACTTCTAAAATCTGTTTTCATTATTGTCTTTTCAGCTGTGCAGCTTCTTGCATCGCTTCCATGAACCTCATATTAATGGCCATTCCTTGAAAATTGCTACAACTGATTGATACGAATTCTTTTCCATTAAAATAACAAAACATGAATGTAATACACAATAATATGTAACAATATGTAACTACACCCCTTCATGTGGTGTGATGTATTCTATTAAAGACCCTATAAAAAGCTTGAATTAAGTGATCAGCCCTTGTGCCTCTCTGCTTGTTCACATGTAGCACACCTATGTAGGTCTTCCTTCTCTACAGTCCTGAGACTCAAGGCTCAAGCTCTAATTCTTTGTTGGGAGTAGAGGAAGGGTGTTATTTATTCCTTTTCTTTAATCTCTCACTAGAGAATTCAGTACGTATCTGGTGGCTTTCACTTTCATCTCTGTTCAAGACAACTGTACATGTCCAAATAGCCTAGACAATTCTTCATGACTACTGCTGATAAAATTAGGGCAAAACTGACTTTGGCTTTCCCCCTGCCACACACAACAACTGAGAGATCAGTAGCATAAACTGGAATCAGTTCTTAATGGAGGATTGAAAGCCTCTAATCGCAACAAATTACAAAAAATACACTTCAAACCTGTTTCAACAGGCATGTATTGACCTTATCTGAATTATTCAGACTTTCTCTCACTTATTTTTCTATCTCTCCACTGTCAAACAGGGACTGTATAGGGAATTTTTTTTTACAACAGTAGTGGTTTTTTGGAAGGAGTGGGAAAGGAAGGCTTTGAGGTCCCATTTGTTCTATTTATTCCCTACATTATTTATCATTTTGTAGGTTTAAATTTAGTGACTCTTTCATATTTGGCATCTTTTCACATATCAGAATTCTCTTTATGAGTGAGTGTAGAATCACAGTCATAGAATAATTTGGGTCAGAAGGGACCTTAAAGATTCCCTAGTTTCACCCCCCACCATGGGCAGGGACAGCTTCTACTAGACCAGGGTGCACAGGGCCCCATCCAACCTGGCCTCAAACAGGGATTGCTTCCAGTGATAGTTTTTAATCCCTTGCCCTGAATAACAGGGACTGTCTACTGCTTTTGTTGAGAATGTCAGAAGCTTGCAGGTTTGTTTGTGATGCATTAGCAAAGTGTGTTTGCCTAGTTCTACTCCATGGACATGAAAATATCTGTGCATTTATTGTGTTATTGCTTCTGTTTAAAATGTATTGCTGTCACAGTTTATTGCTGTGTCTGCAAGTCACACAATCCACCTTCACTTGATGACTTTGTCTAATTGAATCTGACTTCCTGCTTCCAGTAGGAATCCTTTGCATTGTCTTCTGTTTCAAGAAATACTGAATGATTAATGATGAATGATTACCACATGATAATTAACATTGTTAGTATGTCAGAAATATACATACATGTTAAATAAAAAATCTTCTGTCTTTCTGTCTTTATTCTAAAAACCTAGTAAATGTGAATATGCTTTTGGCAGAAAGGCAATTTCAGGTAAAAAAATCTTGCTGCATACATGCAAAACAGCCTCTCCTATTAACTGTGTTGTGTAGCATTTTAAGACCTATATCCCATTATGCAAGTTCCTTCCAAATGTGTAGTACTGACAGAGCTTTCTCTTTTATTAGGATAGATTCATGTCAAGCCTGAGCTGGTGGATGAAACACAGATAAGTAAATATAGTAAAAAGAATTCAGTGGTGCTCTTTCTATGCAACTTTTCCAACTGATAGCAGAAAAGAATGATCATGTACCTTTTTAAGGCTTCTTTTCTGGGCAGTGGAGCTTTCAGTGTTTTCCAGCGTTTGTGCTGTTTTCATCCTTGGAGGTTTTCAAGACCTGCCTAGAAAAGTTCTTGAGCAACATGATCTAATGTCATTGCTGGTCCTGCTTTGAGCAGGAGGTTGTACTAGAGATGTCTCAAGGTCCCTCTCAGCCTGAATTATTCTGCAATTCTAATATATAAGTAGAATGTTTCTAAACTTCAAAGTTTCACTCTAAAGATACACTTTAAGGTTCCAAAGAAACTGGAGAATCAGAACTTCATCTCCTTTTTGTCAGAATTGTTCTAATAGTTTCAGAGTAAAGTGTACTGTCTAAACGATACCAAGAGTTTGTGGATTAAAAGCTTTAAGAGAAATTCCTAAGAAGAGAGCATTAACAAGGAAGTATAGAAAACATTCAGTTGTATCCTGTAGGGTGGATGGCTATAACTGAATTTTGTTTCTTTAGCATGAGAGTGGTTTCTAAATCTGGCTTACCTCTGCTTGCCATAAAAAGGTAGGATGGTGTGCCACTGACATGTTCTGCAGTTCACCTGAACCTGCTGTTAGATTTTACTTTCTAGGTCCCAGAATGTTCTTCCCACAAAAGATTCTGCGTGGTCCTGGGGAGAAAGCCGTTCCCACAGGAATGCCACCACCCCAGCCAGGCACTCTGGCTTACTCAGTGTGCACTTCAGTTGAATGTTTCACTGGGTGTCCCTGAGCTTGGCCTCAGCAGAGCTTCCTTTTGGGAACAGGCTGCTGGTGCTTAATGAGGGTTGTTGTGCATTCTCGATGAGCTTCTACTGCAAGGCAGAACCTCTTAACTTGTGATTCCTTAAGAATACCCATTGATAGAGTCCTCGTGATTCTCTACTCTGCTAGGTTTTTATTGGAGTATATCCAAATTTAAGTTACTTTTCTACATGTTCTTCTCTTTTTAATGTGTTGTGTTGCTGCAGTGGCATTCTTTTCTTGTCAGATTGTTCATGAGCTCTGTACTTGTAGGTTTTTTTTAAACAAAATGGGTTTTGCCTAGGTACTTTCTTGTTCTTCAGTTTAGTCCCTTCTATAATTTGTCACAGATTTTCACTCTTCCTAAAAGTGAGCTAACCCAAGAAAACACACAGATAGCTCCAGCAAGAGAGTGGCACAACAGGAGCTAAAGAGGTGTTATTTTCAACAACAGTGGGTATTTTACTGAGAGCTATTCTAAAATGAATCAGGAATTTAACTTCTATAACCACCACAAGAAAAAAATTGGTTCTTTTCCAACCCACCAAGGAAAAAAAAAAAAAAGCAGTTTAAATTGACAGATTGACAGCAAAGTTTACCAAAATAATCTTTGCCTACCTTAGTTTTAAAAATGCATATATCTGAATCCTGGTTATATAGATATTGGTGTTGATGATAGAAAATTACTGTCCATTGTCACAGCACTGCATTTGTTCAAAAGAATAAATGTTAATTATTGTTGTTTAAACTTCTGTGTTCATACAAAATTCCATTATGTAATTTATTTGCAGGTTTTTAATGCAAAAACAGCAGAGCTCTTGAGTCACCATCAAGTTGAAATAAAGCAAGAATTCCCTAGAGAAGGGTATGATTTTTTTTTTTTCATTTGTGTACATTTTGGTCGAGCTTATATATTTTTATCTGAGTCATCAAAACTGAAGCTGCTTAATAATTTTTAGTAGCACAGTATCTGCTATAAAAGACTGGGCAGAAAAAATGTCATAAAATAGCTCCCACTTGGTGTCCAGAATGTGCCCTGAGTTACAGAAGCTAAAAGTACTTAGTGTTTTGCTCTGATCACTCATTTACATACATAACATCTAAACTTTGAAGTTTAAAACTAAAGTTTAAATAAGACTTAACGTCTCATTTGAGGTGATAAAGCTGGTAATTTCTACAGTTGAACCACAGTTTTCAGCTTGGTCCATAGAAATATCTTAGTTTGTTCTCTGAGGTTTTGTTTGTTTGTTCCTAACTGACCTACCATTTGCTGCCAATGCCCTCTGTATAGAATAAAACAAAACAAAATTCATTGTTTTCTGCAGATGGTTTTGGGGGTTTTTTTTGTGAAAATACAGCTTACAGTTTAAAAAGGGTTTGAAATTCTTTTTACTTTTTGTAGGTATGTAAAACATGTTTTGTAGCTATAATTGTGTTAAAATGCTCAGCTTGTTTTTCAGACTAGTATTCTTTTTTTAATGTTATTTTTTATTAACTGGTGTTTACTGTTTGTTAAAGATGGGTGGAACAAGATCCAAAGGAAATATTAAACTCTGTCTATGAATGTGTGGAAAAGACCTGTGAGAAAATGAAGCAACTGAACATAAACATCGGTAACATAAGAGGTACTTATGGGTAGAGGGCTTTAACATGCTCATGGTTGAGCAATTCAGATACCATAGTTTTTAAGTTAATAAATAGAAAGGTGGCAGCATGTGCCAGCCTCAAACAAAACGTTAAATTGTATTTGAAAGCATTTTTTGGGGGAGGAATAATAAGAAAATAAGTTCCTTGTGTATATTAGCAATGCAGAATCGACAAAGTAGACTTTGCCTAAGCTTGTAAAATCGCAGAGACAGGTGATGAAGAAATTCTGAAATTTAATTTAGGATTTTAATTCAGGAAAGCTGTTTTCCCTGTCAGTGTTGTTGTTGTCTCAGTTTGTGGCCGAAAAAGAGAGAGGTTTATAGCATATAGGTTAATCAGCAAAGATGAGTTCTTAGAAGTAATATTTCTAGATTATACCTTGAAAAAGTTGGAAGCTTTTTATTTCCCATTTACTTTCCTCTTCTCCTTACCTGTTCCTCCCTCCTCTCCACCTCTCCATTCCCTCCCTCACCCCCCCCCAAAAGGGGAAAACAAACCTTCTGAAAAGGATACTTTCTATTTTGTCCTGAAGCCATTGGAGTCACCAATCAGAGAGAAACAACAGTGGTTTGGGACAAGACAACTGGAGAACCTCTTTATAATGCTATTGGTAACTATGCTACTTTCTAAATATGTAATATCATAATATGAACATGTTGTGGAAAAAATGCTTTTGTATTTTCCTGTGCAGATCTGGTTGTGGCCTAGCCTAGTAATTTCTTGGATTTTTTGGTATCTGTAAGATGTGTGTTGGTATACACAGCAGTGCAGTTTAAAAATGCATATTCCATAAAAATTACTACTTAATGAATCACTTTATTGGTTTTCAAAAAAAAAAACCCCAATGTTCCTGAGGGGGTCCTGGCACAAAATGCTCTGACTTGCACCCAAAGACTTCCTTGGAAATTTTCAGTATGCTGTTGATTTAACTTTAAAGGAAAATCATGTGAAGTAGGCTTAATGAATACTTATTGATGACTTAATGAATACTTATTAATACTCAGTTTTATTTTTGACTTACCTTAGCTTTTCAGATCTTGTCAGCTGAAAAATGCTAATTGTCTAGAATTGGTTTTTTAGGTCATGTCAAGTGCCAGGTGTAGTTTGGCATAGTATGACTGTAAAACCAGGACTCTTCTGTAGTCAAATATATGTAGTTAACAGCTTTGTCTTAAAACCAGCTATGCCTTGATAACTCCAATGTAGTCTTTTAGCTGAGATTTTACATAGAAATAGTAAATAATCAACCTGCTATGTGCTTTAGTCACACTCATCTGCTGCAAAGTAGCATTAGTCACTTGCTTATATTCTGATAAAGTATATGTCCTGTTTGTGGTAAATCCTGTTTGTTTCTCAAATTGTTTGTTCTTCTAAATCAAATGAATTTATCTAACCATTTTTAATTTTTACAACAGTAACTTTAAAATACAATGGCAATACAATATTCTTTCAACTACGTGAAAAGATAAAAAGAGACAGGAATTTACTGGCAAGAGCTGTGGTTTCATAGAAGCAAGCTGAACATGTCATTTTTTTGTGTATTAAATCACTTGATCAGTTAATTTTATTCATGTTTTAGTGTGGCTTGACCTGAGAACCCAGTCAACAGTTGAACGTCTTCTTAAAAGAATTCCAGGAAAAAACAAAACTTTTTCTAAGGTAAGAGATATTCCAGAACATTTAAATGCTAGCTGCTGCAATTTGTATTTTTTTGGTTTTATGTGTTAAAAAACCCCCAAAACAAAGTCATCTGTAGTTTCTAGTCTCTTCTTAGCTTGTCAAATAATAAAAAATGGGCCTAAGACACCAATCTGAGACTAGAAAATTTTTTATTTCCTTAAAATAAATGGTTAACAGTCCTTTAATTTCTCACTAGAGAAGTTAAATCAGTAATAGTGAGACCTAATCCTGTGGTATCTAGCCAATATTAAGGAAACATTACACATAAAAATTGAGATCAAGTAGAAAAAAACTGGGAAATAACTTACTGGTATGAAATGTATTATGCATTCTCATGCCTTAATATTGAAATTATTGCATCCAATCTGAGAACTAGGAAGATCATTCATAAAGAGCAAATTCATTCTTTTTTTGTGAGCAAATATATAACAATTTGGAAACTAATTGCTTGCAAAAAGGTGTTGCAATTGTTTGATTAGTATTGTTCTTACTGATTGTGTAAGTATTATGTATTTTTTATACGTTTTCCTATAGGCAGGAAACAGATGTCAAAAAGTATATAAACTTACTTATATAAACTAGTATATAAACTAGATTTTCAGGTTCTAGTAGAATACAAATTTCATCTTTCCTGTGTTGTCCTGCTTATTTTTGTTGTTGTTACTTATTGTTTAATGATACAGAGATATCCTAGATAAGACAGGCCTTCTGCAAACAACTTTTTCCACATAAATGATCTTTGAACTGCATTTAGATCAGCTTTGATCTTTGTCCATTATTCCACTGGTCATTTGATTTTTTCAGACTTGTGTGTTGTGTGCTTAGTACTTATTTAAATAACAAGTTTGTGTAATTTCTCTGAGTTTTGTGTCTTTTTTTTTCCCCTTACTATCACCATTTTTATATATAACTACAGTATTTAGGGGAAAGATACTTGCATGGTGTTTAAATGATTTTTTTTTAATTTTACAGTTTAAGACTGGTCTTCCACTTAGCACTTATTTTAGTGCAGTGAAACTTCGGTGGCTTTTGGATAATGTGGAAGAGATTAGGAAAGCTGTTGAGGATCGAAGAGCTATGTTTGGGACTATTGATTCATGGCTTATATGGGTGTGTATTTTTGAGTTTATTATCACTCTTTTTACAATCAATTTCCATATCATGCAAGTCTCCGTGCATGTTGTACACGATGCCCACTGATGACACAATGATGCCAATACAAGCCACTAAAGAAATTCCATTAAAGTTCCTTGAAAGATGAACTTTTACTGTCTCTGTACCAGTATATTTTTGTCTAGATGCTTATGTGTAGTTTACCATTAAAGGTTGCTGTAAAATTTTGCTCACACTTTCAGAAAAACCTTGGACTTTAGAAAGGTGTATTCGGCCTGCCTCTTGGTTGTTGCAGAAATACCAGAGTTCCCAGTCCCAAGCTGAAAACTTTGTGATTTTGAAATTTTTTTTGTAGTTTGTTGAAGTAAACCTATATCTCTCCTTGACAAATGCCGTTATTTTTTTGTTCAGAGTTTGACAGGTGGAAAGAATGGAGGCATTCACTGTACAGATGTCACCAATGCCAGTAGAACGATGTTGTTCAACATTCATTCCTTGGAATGGGATCCTGAGCTCTGCAAGTAAGCTCAGTTTTTCAGTAATACTGTTATTTAAATAGTTTCTAACTCATTTAAAAGTAAGAATCGCTTATCTGAACTCGGATCAGCAGGTACTGTTCTATTTACTGTTGAAATTAATGACTAAGATTCATTGTTCTCCAGATGTCCAATTTACAAGGGTCTGGATTAACTAAAAGTAGCAGAATCTTTCTGTAGGTGGAGGCCTGGTTTATGGAAACAATTTAGCTCAGTTGGTTAGGGCATGATACTGATAATGCCCAGGTTGTGGGTTCAATCCATGTACAGGCCATTCACTTGAGAGTTTGACTCAGCGATCCTTGTGGGTCCCTTCCAACTCAGAATATTGTGATTTAATAGTTTCTTTATTACTTAATCAAATTTGTAAGGCAGCTAGAATGATAGTGTCTGTATTTTAAATTTGAATTTATTAACAAGTGTATTATTAAGATATTGTTCGAAGAAGAATGAAATTTCTGTGTAAAAGAGTTGGATATTCCTCAAAAATTGAAATATATGCTGTTTTACTCCAAAATTCAGTGTCCACTGTAACAAGTGGAAAAACACATAGCTATAGATTAAAACCTAGAAAAAAGTTCCTTTTATAGTTTTTTTTTTCTTTATAGCTTAAACTTATTTAAGGAAATAAATGCAAAATGCTTTCTGGTTTAGCACTGAACATATAATATGCATAATTTTTTGTTGTGCTCAGGTTCTTTGATATTCCTATGGAAATACTTCCAAACGTACGAAGCTCCTCTGAGGTTTATGGCCTGATGGTATGTTTTCCGGTATTTGTGTGAAATTAGTCTTGTAAAAATATAACTGTATCCATTTGGATTTGACAGATTCTATAGATTAGGACTAATGGCTTTTTCTAGACCAGTATTGTTTGATTTATGATTGATATGCTGTTACCTACTGTTATATAATATTATAGGAAGTTGAGTATTTGATTACTTTAATGCAGCACCAACTCTTCTGACACAGTTGCATCTAATTAATGATCTTCAAGATTGGATAAACTGGATGTTGTGATTTTTGCCTTCTTTTTCCTGGTAATTTGAGCTATTGTTAGATAAAAATACACACATTTTGTAATGAAGAAAAGTTACAAGACTTTTTTTTTTTTAAATAGAACTCTAAATTCCCTGAAATGTAAATATTTTTGCTAGTGTGTTAATGGAAATGCCACTAGAAGTCATCGCTGATGTTAATTTATGTGAAGGTCAGATAAGAGTGAATTGTATTAAGCTGAATGAGCAAGGTAAATGGAAAAAGATACTGCCTGACCACCAGAACAGAATTGCTCATCACTTTAAATGTGAACTTCTGTTTCTCTTCCCCTTTCTTTCCATTTTTTTTTCTTTTTCTTCCTTTTGCTGGCTGTAGAAAATCTGTCCTAGCCGGGTGAGTAGAGGCTTCCATTAGGCTGACCACGTATATCTTGCCCATTCTGCTCAGATGCTGTGCATTTTCATTGGTTTAAGGATTAGTAAAAGTGCACTTCCTAGACCAATAAATTTGCTGTGTGTTTCCAAATCTGAGATAATACAATTAGAGTTCATGCCAAATTATTTCTAAAATGTTATCTCAATGTATGTGTCTTAATTTCCACACTTGAATATTTCTTTTTATAGTGAGCTAAAAATACAGTTACTGGCTAATAAATGTTAGCTGTAACATCTTATAAATGAGAAAACCTGTCCATTCTGTTTAAAAATACTAATTCTGTGGTACCGAAACATGAAATTCATGTAGATTTTTTTAGTGCATTTATAAACACAGTTATCTTAAATCCAGTTAATTGAAATGAGCATTAAAGAAAAAGAAATTCAGATTGGAAATACACTTGCATGGCTTTACTGAAAATGCATTTTCACAATTGCACAAAGAAACAATTTAAAGAAACAAGTAGAAATTGTCAGGAAATAGTTAAATAATTAAATAAAATTTTCAGGATACCCTCACTAAGTTTGCACATGACACTGAGTTGGGCAGAAATGTTGATCTGCTGGAGGGCAGGAAGGCTCTGCAGACGGACAGGCTGGAGCAATGGGCTGAGACCAATTGTATGAGGTTCAACAAGGCCAAGTGCTGGGTTCTGCTGTTGGGTCACAACAACCCCAGGCAGAGCTGCAGGCTGGGGAAGAGTGGCTGGAAAGGTGCCTGGAGGAAAAGGGCCTGTGGGTGCTGGTCAACAGCAGCTGAACATGAGCCAGCTGTGCCCAGAGGGCCAGGAAGGCCAATGGCACCTGGCCTGGATCAGCAGTAGTGTGGCAGCAGGACCAGGGCAGTGATTGCCACCCTGTGCTCGGCACTGGTGAGGCCACACCTCAAATCCTGTGCTCAGGATTTGAACCTGAGTGTTGGGCCCCTCACTACAAAAAAAGCATTGAGAAGCTGGAGCAAGTCCAGAGAAGGGCAGCAGAGCTGGGGAAGGGTCTGGAACACAAGTTTGATGAGGAGCAGCTGAGGGAGATGGGGGTGTTCATCCTGGAGAAAAAGAGGCTCAGAGGGGACCTTACCACTCTCTACAACTCCCTGAAAGAAGGTTGTGGCCAGGTGGGGGTTGGTCTCTTCTCCCAGGTAACAAGTGATAAAAAAAGAGCCTTCACAGCTGGTCAAGAATTGAAACAGGCTGCCCAGAGAAGTGGTGGAGTCACCATCCCTGGAGGTGCTTAAAAGATGTATAGATGTGGCGCTTAGGGACATGGGTTAGCGGTGGACTTGGCAGTGCTGACTTAACAGTTGGACTTGATGATCTTAGAGGTCTTATCCAATTTAAATGATTTTATGATTCTGTAACAGTAATGTAACTGAGTAACTCTGGTAGTGTTTGGAAGAAACTATATGAGATTTAAAACACTGTATCTCAAAATCAGGCGTCTGTCTTTGCTTAGGATGTCACCACAGTCATGGTTTTTTTCTTAGTCACTTTGCCATTTTGCACTTCTGCATTTTACACTTGGCACTTAACTGCTCAGATTACACTGAACTGGATTTGCTGTATAGTAATATTTTAAGAAAATTTATGCTATGAACTTTTGAGGTCACATAAAGTATATTTGTTAAATTGCCTGCTCTCCATTCCTTAGTGGTTGAGACATGAGCTGCGTTAAGCTGAAACAAAGTGTACACCTGAATTGAACCATGTTGCTTACATGACCCTTCTTTGTTTTCCTTTGAGCATTAGAAGTTTAGCTTATTTTTCATTGCCTTCAATTCTAGTCATGGAAAGCTAACTCAGAGTTTTGCCTTCTGTTTTTGCAAAACAGAAATCTGGAGCTTTGACAGGTGTACCAATTTCTGGGGTAAGTCCTACTTCAACTTAGATTCTGGCATGACAACCTGGGACTGCATGAACATAGCTTCACAGGAAAAAGCTTTAAAAATGAGTGAATCCTCCTATGATTTAAGATTTTGGTTTTTTACTTCAGGTTAAACAGGAAGTAGACTCTTGAATTACTAATTGGCTTGATCCATTATTATTAAGGTCTGGCTCTGGAAATACAAATGAGAGCTTTAATGCATATGTGTAATGCTGCTGGAAACTTATATTACATCTCTAAGTAAATGAGTAACATTACAAAATGGAAGCAAGCTCTACTTCATATATATAAAAGAAGTATATACATAATCCAGAAATGGAGGGCAAATTCTCAGCTTTTTCCAATAACATGTATAAAGGTAGTAAATTTTAGTTTTTATTTCTTTAAATTGTTCACCGTAAGTATCAAAACACATTTCATTTGCAGTTGTTACAGAGGGAAGAGTAATAAAAAGCATAGCTTTTCTCTGTAGGTTTTTCCTCACTTTCAATTACCTGTGTGCTACTCATAGATTAGAGTTATAGTCAAATATGTAATTCATGTGAGGACATTTGCTAAATGAAAAAATCTTTCACTTTCAGTGCTTGGGTGACCAGTCTGCTGCTCTTGTTGGGCAAATGTGTTTTCGAGATGGACAAGCAAAAAACACGTAAGTTAGTAGGAAAGTTGTATGATAAACATACTGCTCTGTTTTGAATAAGTATTATGTTCTCTTTCAAGCAACTGCCAAATGCTTTCTTAGTTAACGTGTAATTGCAGATCTACCTTTTGACTGTGTTGACCCGCAAAGTAAACCATGTCTTGACTCTTATATAAAGTAATGAAGATATTAAGGTTACATGGCTTTTGAGGTATATTTAGTTACAGTCACTGTGAAGAAAATCTCTATGTGACAGGGGGCGTTTCATTTTAACATTCTTCAAAACACAGATTAAAACAGCTGCAGTGTCATTTAAATTGCGACCTAAGGTTAAACAAATACAGGCCTGTGAGTTAGATTGCATAGACTTGAATGACACAGATTTGCTAGATGGGAAAGGTCCATTTCAGTTGCAGTGCTTAGTTTTGCTTCTATGTCTAGCTCAGAGTGGAGAATTTTAAATTTGCTTTTTCCTGTTTCTCAGCCTCCTAGTGTCCCTTGTTTAAAATAGCTGATCAGTTAAATCAGGCAACTGGTATAATCAAACAATCATTGGAGGAAAAGCTCTCTGCTGAAATGACTTACTGCTCCATTTACAACCAGGTGCTTAACTAAGCATGTAGGGACATATACAGTATGGGAGTTTCACAGGTATGATTACATATTAGTCTATCTTTTTTTAATTTGTTTCTGTTATTTCTTTACTATTTCTTTTTCCAAATATAACTGAAGGCTATCTCAGTACTGGTTTAAGATACTAATTTTGAGGGTTTTAAAAAGGTAAGGAACATTTTTCTCTACAATAATTTCTTAGAGTAAGTTGGAGCGGTTTTGTACTCCTTATATTAAACTGTGTTCTTGTATGAGTGTCTATGCACACACATTTATGATTTGGTCTTCAAATGGGAAACATGGCATTTTTAGAAGTTTTTTAATGGAATATGTTTAAAGAAAACCCTCTTCTTTGTGACAGGAACAAAGTTTCTTAAAATTTCCCCTTTAATATTGTGAAATATTTATTTTATAAAGTCGCTCGCATAATCAGCTTAAATTGAAGTAGGTAAACACTGCCACCAAAGAGGCATTTACACTTAGTTTTCAGCCATATCTGCTCCTTGATCAAATGTTAGACAAAAAATAGCCAGAGAGAAAGAGAGAGACATGTGACTAGATTTTTCAGCTTCAGGCTGCATTAAAATCAACTTTTTGAGGATAGTTTTATCATTAGTTAATGGTAGCAAAACCTTCAAGGGTCAGGAAGTGGTGTGTTGATTCCTCACAGGGGACTCATGGATTGCAGTAACAGGTTATTCTTTAAACATCGTGGTTTTAACTTTGCTTTGCTTTCATGCTAGGTACGGAACAGGTTGTTTCTTGCTGTGCAATACAGGTCAGAAGGTCAGTTGCATTTTTGTTTGCTTTTTTGTTTTTCACAATCTCTATTTAAGTTCTGAAATACAACTGTATGTTAGCCATTCTTGGACTTATTAACAACAATTATATTGCCAGACATAGGGAAAAGCACATACTGAAAACTGAAAGAATAAAAGTAGTAATTTTTTCAAGGTATTTCTGTAAGACTCCATTTCCTACCTCCTTAAGGTTCCAAACAGAACTTTTCTTAACAAGTTTCTTGCTCTTCCCTTTTATATGTTTCTCGTCACCCAGACGGGATTAAGTGTTATGTTATTTAACCATGTGCTTTTTTCCTTGTCTTTGCTCTTTTATTTCTTCCCTTCATTTTCTCTCATTATTTCTTTGTAGTTGGAGTTGAATAAATAGCGCAAAACTGTGACTTCCTTTTCCTTTACATCTTCCCTTAAGGACCCTCAACTCTTTTCTATAAGGAGGATGGAAAGATCTGCATGCAGCAGCTTGTGGAAACAAGAATTAGCACCAGCAATCTGAGTGTTCTATCTTAGGTGTTTATTTAGAGTGACTGAAAATTACTTTGTTTAAATTTTGCTTGAAGGTTTGGTCCATTGTTTATTATAATTTGAGTGGTTTTATTTCAATATTTTCAGCCTCTGTTCATGCTTTACCTTTTCTTTCCCCTTTCCCCATTTAGTCTGTGTTTTCTGAGCATGGTCTTATAACCACAATAGCTTACAAAATGGGCAGAGACAAACCTGCTTTTTATGCACTAGAGGTAAGTTCAGTAGTTTCTTCCTTTTTGTAATGATACATCTAGTTTACTTCTGTTATCTGGTATTTTTATGGTATCTTCAGCTGTGTGGAAATGAAAATAGCTCTGTATTATGCTTGTGTACCTGAAGGCTTCTGTGTGGTTTTGGTTATCCCTGTCTCCAATCTATATCATGTAATCTAATAAAAACTATTTCTTCATTGCATCATTTATACTTTCAGAGCTAGATGGCTAAAACATTTTTTCTGCTACTCAGTCTCTCAAATCTTTAATAAATAATATTAATTAAAATACATGATTTTTTAAATACTAAATTGGGTTTAAAAAAGGGGGAGAAGTACTAGTGTTTCAGTTATTACCTCATTAAAAAAGTCATAGCTAAATGTTTTTTATTTTGTTCTAATGGATTTTACTTCTAACTTTCAAAAATCTTAATCAAATTTCTGGGAAAAAATCCTCTAACAGTTTGGCTTTTTTACCTCTCTGATTCAGGTGCCTACTTACAGAATTCAGTTTCTCAGTTCTCCAAACTGAGAAAGTCTGAGGGCATCCAAATTCTATAGAAAATTGTATTTATCTTTAAACTTCAGGGCTCATTGTTCTATAGCTCTGCTTCTGAAGCACAGATCAGCTGAGCACCTATTTGGCACCAAAGCTTTGATGGGAACAGCAAAATGATTATTCTTCCATCTGTGCTGCTTACTGTGCTAAGTATTGTAATATAATAATTATTCTCAAAACACATACGCTGAATGCTGATATTGAGCTTTTGTAGACAGACTGTGTTTTCCACGTGAAACAAAGACAACACAGGATTTTTTTCATTGTGAGAACAGTTTGTGGTTTATGGTACTTTATTAGGATGTGGGAGGCTGCATTCAGTTCCTTTTCCTTCCCTGAGGAAAGTGAATCCTGTATTTGACATGACCTAGCAAACTCTGGGATTTTTGTTGTGTGTGGGTGTGTGGGAGGTTTGTTTTATTTTTAACCCGTGTTCTTAAAACGAGAACTGAAACTGTCTTGAGAGTGATTTGTATTCCTGCATGCTGAAACACCTGCACTTTGCTGCTTCTTCACCTCCAAGTCTTTAATGATATTGTCTGAAAACATGGCTTCAACAGAAGCTGTTAAGTGTGCTTTGTTCTGTATCCATGCTAGAATCATGTACAATCTGCTGGTTGAGACACTTTGCAGAGAGGCAAAAAATGTGGATTCAGCCTTTTCCTTTAATCAAACTGGTATCTTGTAACTGTAATAGCCAGCTGCATAGAAAACACCCCTGCCCCTTCTAGCAGTGGCTTTGAATGAAAATATAATGCTGCTCCTGATTTACTTGAAGCTTAGTCTGCTGGACTTGGCTTTGGGGTTAGATGCCATTCATCTGTGATGTGATGAAGCCTTTCAGGGCCATTTGCTGAGGCAATAGAGAAATTTGCTGGCAAATGCATGAGCACCTAAATTTTCTGTCTTTCTGGATGTTTGTATTTAGATTAGACATAATTAGTCTTGTTTTTTAAATCAAAGCATAAAAATATTAATGTGTCAGGAAAGGAAGTCTGAGGCTACTGAACCTCATAACTGTATATTCAAAAGCCATAAATTAGAAAGACAAGAAGACTGCTTAGGAAATGTCATTGTAACTTTCCCCCATACAAAAAAAAGCATACAATATACACCTTCTCTACATGGAGTCTGTGTAACAGGCTGCCCTTTTTACATGGCAGTCTCCAGATGCCAAGAAACTTTGTGGTTTGGTTGTGAGCATTCCTGGGAGTGCTTCAAGTTGTGACTGTAAGCCTGCAGCTGGAGGCCACAGCGACCCCTCCTCCCCAGTCTTTTAAAAAGCAGCGCAAAGCTACCAGTTGTTGTCTCCTAATGGAGTGACTTTGTTTCTTTCAGGGATCTGTTGCAATAGCTGGTGCTGTTGTTCGTTGGCTGAGGGACAATCTGGGTATTGCTAAGACTTCACAGGAAGTTGGTGAGTATGGAGTTGTTCAGTTTTTTAAATTTTCCAGTGTTACAATGTCTCTATTGGTGAATGAAAACTCAAAATATTTAAGTAAAGAAAAGCTGGAAGGTGCATATATTTTGCTGTGTTTAAACACAACAAAAATTTACTTTGCATCCATGAGCTCACTGATTGATACATGTATTTCATAGAGCCTATCAACTCAGTCTTGGAAATGCTTTGTCAGCTTTGCTCTGTTGCAATCTGTACTTTTTAGTAGTTTCCTTGGTAAGCACATATTCAGGAGGATACTATACTTACTGAGTATCTCCTGGTTTTATACAGTGTTGAAGTTTACAGAGCCAAGAGTATTTAAGTCTGTATTACAGAAACCAGCCTATATTTGTTCCTAAACCTACATATTCTTGCCATAAACGTGAGAACCTGAGGCCCTGCATGTGCAAATATTTATGTAGAAGGCTTCATACCCATTGAAGTAGGGATCTCAGTTTGCAAAGTTGTCTCTTTAAGAAGATGTGGAGGAGGGTAATCTGTTTTGGCTAATAATGCAGTAATCCTTTAGCATATGTGTAGCTGATGTTTCCTGATTCAGATTAACTGAAACAAGCTGGTTTGTAACATAAAAACTAGGAACATACCAAAATTTGGAAAACAAAAAATGTCAGAAGCATGCAAGGGCAAAAGTTTGAAAGTGACTGATTTAATGAGATTTAGGATTAAAAAGACATTCATTACATATTTTTAATAAATTGATATCATATTCAAAGGTGGGAAAATTTAGAATTAAAATTTTATGTAAAACTTCAAAGATTTAGCAAAAACTTAGAGCATCAGGCTGTTTTTTTGAAAGAAAGCTTTGAAGATCATACAGAAGAATATAAACTGCTGTCACATAAATTAGCCAGTTGTTGAGACACTATAGTACCTCTTCACAAGTTTGACAAGACCTTTGAAAGGTCTAAGTTTCAAGACCTTTAACCTTGCCAGTGTTGTTAAAGTCATGTAGGGATTCATCATCTCTTTCTGTTTCACTGAACTTGTCCATCCTTCTGCCTCCACTCTTTTTTGAAGTGGAGTCTGTATGAAAGTATCCTTTTAGAAAGACTTTTTAAAGATGATCGATGATCAATTATCAATGCAAACAGAAGAAATCTGCAGAAGCAGAAAGAAAATGCTCTTCTTTCTTGCTTTAGGAAAGAGCTGTTCATTAGCATTATCTCTTCTGTAATTCTAAATGTCTTAATATAATTTTTAAAATTACAAATATTTCAGTATTGAGGAGTTCATACATCCAGTTACCATTCTCATATCAGGAAACTTCAGATTTCCTTGTAGCTGGCCTTGTGATTATATACTTAAGCTGACAATTTGGAGCTCTAAATCCATTTGAAATTGATGGGAATTTAGGTCCTAACTCCCTTTGGTCTTGATCCAGTTTCACTTGCTTGCCTTGACTTAAATGTAAGTAAAGTGTGACCTTTTGGACTGCTTTGAAGGTAGCATTCTTTACCCACAGGATAGATAACCTTTGAAAACCTCATAAAATCTAGGACAGAATATTGAGTACACAGTATTGGGTTTCAGTTTTCATTTTTCATTTTGCATTTTACATTTCCCACAACTCCCTATGCTCCATCTCTTCCTTTCATATTGTTGAAAAAGGAAAACTGGTTAACAAGGAACAGAGTGCCAGCATTGGTTGTATTTTCTAGTTGTATACATGTCTGGATTATATTTGTAGCTACCTAAGATATCCTGAATATTTTTCTTATTTAAATAATAATTAAGTGTTGTAATTAAGTGTTGGTACAGTTGTGAAAAGCTAAGTAAGTGCTTTGTGTGTGCATTAGAAAAACTGGCTGCAGATGTGGGAACTTCTTACGGCTGCTACTTTGTACCAGCGTTTTCAGGACTGTATGCACCATACTGGGAACCCAGTGCAAGGGGGTAAGGATCTGACTGAACGCTGCTTTTGCAGGGGCATTTAATCATTTTACAAATACCATTCCTTCCAGGTATGTGAAATGGTCCTTTGTAGTATCTTCATGGGCTACTGTTTCTGTTTTGAATTTAAACTGTTCAAAACGGCAACTGCTACTGGGAGGAAAGCTACCCCAGCTACTCATCCTCATCTCCCCTCCTTGTCCCACTCCTCAAAAAAAACCCCCAAAAAACAGTGTGGGGGATTAGGGCAGGGAAAACAATTTTTGGTTTTGAAAGGATTTTCATCTCACTCAAGTAAAAGAAGAGGTTTGTAGTCCTGTGAACTGTGTCAGGCAACAAAAGTACTAAAGGAAGAATTTAGTGCTGATTAGTGGTTTTGAGTTCGGTTTCAGTACTTAACTCCTTCCCACTTTGCCTCCTTCCCCTTATATACAGTTTTCTTTCCAGTCTATTGAAAATTCTTTTCTACTCCTTTTTTCCAGTCCCTTTTCTGGTAGTTCAGACTCAGCCACCTGGTAATACTTCAAACTATGTTTTCATTTGTCTTTTCTGCTCTTGTGAGCTTGCTACTGTTGTTGGAATCACAACATGCCAGTCATGGAAGCATAACAAATATAAACATAGAATAACTTTCCTAGAGTGGAAAAAGAAGTCTTAAAGGATATCTTGTTCCCAAAGTTTCAAGTAGTTGCATCTTTAGAATTCAGATGCTTCTTGTATGTAAGGAAAAAGAAAAATCTCAGAGTTTGATGCTTTTACAGCTTTTCGTATCACAGTGGTTAACTTTTTAATGGTTAAAAACTGATCTTTGGAGTGGTAACAATGAAAAATATCCTTTAATATCTTTGAACTTGCATGTATGCAGCAGTATTTCTGTGTAGTACCATGCTGCTCCTCAGATGTTGAAATAGAATAAAGGATGGTTATTTGCTCTGCACTTCAGAGTACATTGGCAGAATTCAGCTTACTCATGGTTAGATGTAGCATACTTCTCATATCCAAAAATCTCTTTGAAGGTTCAGAAGCAACTAATCATCAGACTAGATCTGAAAACAATTTCAAACATTTAGAGCACAGCACCAATGTATATGGGCTTTTCCTTAAGAACTGAAAGCATTAGAGAATTTATTAAGATTTTAGTGATAATGTATATTATTTTTTTAAAGATAAATCAACCTCAATCATATCTTTTTTTTCTTGAAGACAGACTAGAATTTATGGGGGTGTTTGTATGTGTGTATGGATGAATCTACATCCATCTGCACGCAGATTGGGAAAAAACATAATTTATGGTAACTGTATTGATTGGACCCTGAAAGCACCTTGTCAGGAAAATGAGACTGTTTAGATTAAAGAAAAACAAGCTTTTTAACATTAAAAAGTAATCTTCATACAATGGAATTGAATGAGATTTGAATTATAAGACCTAGGTGTGAAGTATAGGTTCATGTCTGATAAAGAAGAGTGTCCTAATTGGGTTTTTTTCTCTCTTCAACAGTATCATCTGTGGCCTTACTCAGTTTACAAATAAAAGCCATATCGCGTTCGCTGCACTAGAAGCAGTCTGCTTTCAAACACGAGAGGTAAAGGCAAATTGGGTCCTAAATTCATTGTAAATTAGTGTGATAACGGGAACTGCAGCTCTCCAGGAAAAGAGGAGATCTAAAAGATTTAATGAAGATTAATCATATGCTTTATATTGTACTTGGATGCTGTTCTTGTCTTTACTTGTTGCTAATGTTGAAAAATTGCTCCTGTGGACTTAGCTAAAATTGAGTGGTACATTTTTTTGGAGTGGTAATGCTGCTTTTTATCAGCACGTAAAATAAGGTGAACATATTTTGTGAATGTTTTGAGGGGCAGAACATAGAATCATTTAAATGACAGGGCAGTGACATAACTACAGAGTATCATTAGTGTAGGAGACTACACTTTATACTCTCTGCTGTGACAGAGATGACTTATGTTGCTTTTGGTACACAAGAACAAAAACTAGTTAAAGTAAGACAGCAGCAAACATACCAAGGGAAATCTGGATTCACTTCCTGCCTGTTCCATCCTTCACTGCCTCAGCTGGCATTCTGCAACAGCCAACTGAAATTCTCACAGAGGAAATGAATCCCCCAACCAAATCAAAGGGATTGATATCAGTATGAGCATTGAATCTTTATATCACCATCTACTCCTCCCTGTGTTTGCAGTCCATGGGTTCTGTGCAAATACAGGAGGAAATTAAATCCTTAGACCCTGCAGGATAACCATCAAACCTTAATTTGATTGCATGAATTAAACTGCTGTTATTTAAACATACTGATTTTTAAAATAACACCCAGCTCAAACCATGTAAGATGAGGAGACCAGTGTGCTGTTTCTTTAGTGACAGAGAATAAAGTACTCATGGAAAAAGACTGACAGAAATTTCACCCAGGCTTTTGCTTTTGAAGCTGTGCTGACAGCCTCTGAGTCCTCAGAAGGTTGTGAAGGAAATTGGAAGTAGCATTCTAATTCTCTAATTCTTGTACTAGAAGTAAGGGTAAAGTTACAGGCAAGTGAACTGATTTGTTGTCTACTCCTCTTTCCTTGTCCATCCTCCCATCCATTCCCTCTCATGTGACAGCTCAGTGAACTTTTCAGCAGAAAATTATCCCTTTTTTCTGGGCTATTTTTCTGCTGGATTAATGACCTCAGCTGCCTCACAGAGGCATGCAGCAAATGTCAGAATGCAAGGCTGGGCATGTGGCTGGGAGTAGGAGAGAGGGGAATAAAGCTGTCAGAGTGAGTGAGGGTGAAGTTCACTGTTTGAACACATCTAACACTTCCCCATACCTTACTCAGTGTGCTTTTACCACAATGACAGGAGTGCCTGATCAGGCACTGGACACTCTTAAATGAACAGATTAAGTCATAGCAACACAGGTAAAATATATGTATGCTTTCTAAAGATACGTCATTAGTTCTGCCTTGTCAAAAATAAAGTTCTTTTAATTCCAGTGAAAATGGAATTCTTCAGGAAAACCTGTCCATGTCACATTCATTGGAATTCTTGCCTGTTTTATCATGACATTCAGTGCTCCTGAGTACATTGTTATCCAAAAGCTTCTTCCTTATGCAGATGACACTTGTTACATTTTTTCTTCCAGAAGGCATTTTGGAAAAATAAGCAATTTTTCAGTTCTAAGAGCTGTACAATGCTGTCATTAGGCAAAATTTGCATACTTGGATCCTTGCTCTTCATCCAACCTCCGTACAATAGATAGCAGCAGCATGATCATGATTTGTTTTGTTCCTTCATCCCTTCCTGGCTTCTAGCATTCTTTTCATTTTTTTAATCTCTGCTGAGTGCGTGCTCTTACACAGTGCGTGCTCTTACACATGCCCTTACACAGTGTTAAACAAACCCAGAGCCTCCAATGGTGCTGAAGTTCTGAACGGTAAAAAAAGGCAGATAATATTGCCTTAGACAAATGGAAAATGGTATGTGTGAAGGAAATAAGTACTAGTATAGTATTGCCAGCAAACTTTGCTGCTGTGCTGTGAATCCTGTTTTCTAATTTATTTCTTGTGCATTGAACAGTGCAGGGCCATGGGCAGAAGCTGCCACCATGAAAACTGGCCTTACTCTCCTTACCTTGTGATTTTTAACCTTTATTTATCCTGGGCAGTTCCTTTCACCCCTTTAAAGATTTTTCTGGTTACGGACCTTGCTGGCTTAATTTGTGGAAATGGGGAGAAAATTTACTGGACAGTTCATCTCCATGTAGTTTTCACTGTCTTGCAAGCCTACAATTTTTTGTTCATTTTTAAATAGCATGTTGACTTTTCCTGGTAAGGATTGTATTACTGGGTACTTTGTAGCTACGGAACAGGGCAGAATGTGTTGTAGTTTTGGTCTTTTTTTGTGGTCTGTGTTGTTTTGTCATTTAAAGCTGAGAAAAGCACACCTCTTTTTTTATTTAAATACACTGAAAAATTACAGAGAGAAAATCATTCTGCACTTGTTAATGCCTAACTTGTCAACAAAAATTATGCACTAACCTTACAAAATGTAAATGAGATATTTAACTGATTGCTTTTACAAAACCCTACAAAAAACACTATTCTGTATTTAGTGGTGCTTGTAGGGTAATGCCATGGTGTTACCAGTAACTAAGGTTTGCGGCAGGTCTGATGTTTTTAGGAAATCCTCTAAAAAGCATATTGAGAGGTATCAGTGAATTAAATACTCCGTCTTAGTTAATTATCCCTTGCAAACACTTCAACACTTTTCAGCTACAGACTGTGCCCAAAAGGAAACGTAATTTTACAAAAAATTATACTAACAGCTTATTTTTGCTGTCTATATTGTTTGATATAAAATTCTCAGTTTTCAACAACTAACTGAAAATATTTGAAGAGGTCGCTCTTTCAAAACGTTTGAATATTCCTCAGTTCTTACTGAAGTGTCTTCCAGATTGCCAGTTCAAATGTTTTAATTCTTCAATTCTTTAATCCATCAAATTAGAGAAAGTATATAGACAAAGGGTGATCAGCTGAAGGACTCCATTTATTACTGCTGTTTCCCTTGTTAGCTCTGATAAATTTTCACATCAGCTTTTCTTAAAATTCTTCTTAGGCCACAAAAGCAGCACATAGGCTACATCTAGAGCACCTGAGGAGAAAGATCTCTACACTAGGATTTCTGTAATGAACAGAATGCATGTGCTGTATATTAAACAAAACTGTGTTGTCATTATTTCTGTTTTGCTTTTTATAGGGGAGAGGAATGATCTACTTAACCCTCTTCAGCAAATGGTGAACTGTCAGTGTTTTACACTCAGAGGGTATCATGGAGGGTATCAGAGCACTTCTGTGCAATTAAATTGTAACATCTGTTACTCATATTTTAGATTCTAGATGCCATGAACAAGGACTGTGGGATTCCACTAAGTCAGTTACAAGTAGATGGAGGAATGACCAATAACAAAATCCTCATGCAACTCCAATCAGACATCCTCTGTATTCCAGTAGGTAAGATGAATTTACAGCTCCTGTTTTCTTTTTAATGCTGAAAACAACATTGGTTTGTAATGGCTGTTGAGAGCAAATTGGATGGCTTGCTTTGTTGTTGTATCTTGATAGATACGTAAATCTTTAGTTCTGACGTCATCAAGGTGACTTCCATTAAAAATCATTATGGTCTTCTCTGTGGTTTGCTTCAGTAAAACCATCAATGCCTGAAACAACAGCTTTAGGAGCTGCTATGGCAGCAGGAGCTGCAGAAGGAGTTGGAGTTTGGAGTCTGAATCCTGGAGATTTGACAGCAGTGACATGTGAACGATTTGAACCACAGATCAACCCAGAGGGTAAAACCTTTTCATGTTTTCTGACTTGCAAACTTATTTTTTTCACAGATATTGAAAGGACTGGTTTTGGATACTCTTCTTTTGGCTTTAAAAAGCCTACATTAATTATTGCTTTTTAGCTAGCTATCTTTCTCATCAATTTTTAAGTGCTTGTAGAGATAGAAAGTATGTACTTGACATAATTAATCTCTGTGCAAGATAAATGCTTTTTTGTCTTTTCAGTTGTTTCTTAATTTTTGGTGCATAATTTTGTCTTACCATTTTGATTATAATTACGTCTAAAATCCCTACTTCAAGACAGAATTTGAAGGGTTTCTACATAAATATCAATTGCTTCATTTTGTTCTGCTTGTAAATCTTCTTATTGGTGAACATGAAGAAAATGTCTTTTATTTCTTGTTACTATGAATAACTGCCGGGTTTGGGGTGGAGTTTTTTTGTATTCAAGAAAGGATTTTATATTAATTTCTCTGTGCAAACAAATGATACTGTGCAAAAGAGTAAAAAACTCATATTGCCATGTCTGGTTCTTAAATACTTGTAGTTGTATTCCTATGCATTGAGATGTTTGCTGATTTCTTAATTTCAGAAAGTGAATATCGCTATGCCAGATGGAAGAAAGCTGTGATGAAATCTATGGGATGGGAGACATCTGACAGTCCAAATGGTAAACCAAAAATTAATGCAGGTCAAGTATTATTAATTAGCCAGTTAGCCTAGGTGGCTCATCTTGCTTTTGTTGACCTTTTCTGTTCATACCATCCCTGGACTATTATAGTGATTTAAAGATCATTACTTAAATCCACTGTGGAAACAGAGCAGGAAAATAGAAAGCTGGGTCTTCCTCCTGAAAGGAGGGCACAAGCAATATCTTACAGAACAGCTGCAGGTTTTGCAGAATGGTACTGGTTTACAAAAGAAAAATAATCTCACCTACAAGACTAGATACAGCACAATTCAAAGAGCACAGGGATTTTGTAAAATTTCTTATACCATAACCTCACACTACAAAGGGGAAAAGTTTCATCCTGTGATTTTTCTTGCTGTATCTTGCCTTCGTTATTTGCTATGTAGGAAGGAGGGATTGATATCCACATCAAAATCTATTTGACCCGTAGGGGGTAAGAGCAGGAAGTTATCAATGAAGTCAAGAGTTACACAGACCTATTGTTCACATAGAGAAAATATGAAAACACTTTTGAGGGACTGAACAAGATCTTTCCTCTGAAGTAGAGGGCTTTCTCATTTGCCATGTTTTAATTAAATTAAACCTGCAGTCTTCTGTGATCTATAATTTGAATTTTTATTTTAGTACTATTTTGGGATAAGTTTTCAGTCCTGAGCAATCCTGTAACACATCATTTATAGGCTTTATCTTCATTTAATTTCCCTTTTACTGGAAAAGCTATTAGAATGAAAAGTATTAAGTAAAGAATCCTCAAAATGTAAACTCCCCCCACAATCCAAAATCCACAGTTGGAGCCCTCAAGCTGCATGTGGTCACTTTGTTCTTGAAAGCTAAAATTTTCCTTTTGCCATCCTATATGTTGGTTTAAGTATTTTATTTAACACTGTGGTTTACAAACAATTCTGCCAAGGCTATTGGGAAGGGGAAGAGGTGACTTAACATGAGCAATATGATTCACTTCAGTATTGACCTTTATGATTTAGTACCCTTATATCTAACCTGATGCTTATCTTACTTAGATATCTTTATTTCCTTTTGAAGGAAAATCTGCCTTGCAGAAAATAAAACTAGGGGTTTTTTCTTCAATTAATGTGAAGACATATGTTTATCAAAACTTACTTCAGTGATTATCTGGACTAACACCTGGGGGGAAACCAGAAAACCTGGTTCAGAATAAAGAACACCTGTTCTTTTCCTTAGTTCTTTGATACTTTAGGGGTAGGATTGGAGAATACTAGAAATGGGCTTAACCTAGATAGTGCTGACAGGGGAATTTGGATTTGAACTCTTACAGGGAGAACCTGTTTTGAATTATTATGGGGTTCATGCATAATATTTTTTTAGTTCTTCTGCAAATGTCACTACATTTGTTACTTTTTGTGTATTTAACACCTATATTGCAATTTATATATATTTCTCTTTTGATTTGCTTGACTGGAAACACCGTCCCCTGGATGCCATCAGGTGACACTAGTATCTTCTCTAGTCTGCCTTTGGGTATTTTTATTATGAGTAGCATGGTAATGTTAATTGGAGCAAAGTACATCTCAGGTTAGTTATTATTTGAACTAGATCACTTTAAAAACTATCTGCACTATTTTAAGTTTTGGGGGGTTTTGTATTCTATCTGTTTGGAGCAAAAATGACTGATGCTTTTTGTTGTTCATGCACACAAACATTCAGGCATAATCTACCTAAGAGAACCAAGGGAATGTTGTCTCCATTCTCACGTGCCATTTAATTTGCAGTTGTTGGATGTACATGAAACCTTGGACTCTCCCCTCCCTTTGTCTCTCTGTGCAGACTGTACACAGTTTATAAAAGGGGTTTGGGTTGGAGCAGCCTAGCAGAGTTATGTGTTGCCTGCTTCACAGTGTGCATTGCAGTTAGAGTAAGGTTCCATTCTTTATCCTGTGTTTCTTCCTACACAGTTTTTAATTATTTTGAGGATCTCATTTAAATTAAGTGAAAACTTTTTCTTCTGTCCCTGAAAGGCTTCATGCACCTGTTTGATTTTTCTAGACCCCTTGAAACTATTGTATTGTTAGAAATCTTCATCTACTAAATCTATAAAACATTCTTCTTGTATTTTTCTCTTGATGGAGAAGTGAATTAAATTAGTCTAAAAAGAAGAGACCCTAAAAGGCTTAGCTGCAAAACTGGGAAGGGATTGTGTGCATATGCAATGAAGATGCATCTTCCACCTGTTAATATACAATTTATTTTAAAAGAAAATTCTTAATATAGAAGACAGTGTTAGTTACTTATGCCAGAAGTAAGACATTTCATTAAGATATTCTTACAGTAAGAAAAGGATGTTTATTTGATGGTGTCATTTATTCCTTTTTGTTGCAGAATTTCATTCCAAATGAAGTATTTTACAGTATAGGCATTGTTGCTGCTTAGTAAGCTGTTTGGGGGTTGTTTAGTTTTCTTTTTTTGTTTTGGTTTTGGAGGGATAGGCAGAGGGTGTTAATTAGACAGTTGAGGACTCTAGCATGCTCCTGTGATGATGTGTTTGTATTTTATTTCTACTCATTCAGCCTGAATTAACTATTCAATTGTAATTTTCCTTGCATGGAAGAGACGGTTACAGCTTGTAGGAGAACTAAAATCAAACTAAACAAGTGCTAGCCAAAATCAAACTGAACAAATGGATTGACAGTCATTTACTAACTCTGGAATGTATCTGTGAGTGAGAAAGATCTATGTTATGAAGAATAAAATAAAACCAGCTGTGAATAAGTGGGTAAATTTTTAACATGCTGAACAAAGTAACATGAATATAAATTCCAGGTCAGGTTCTTCACCACATAGAGGGTACCTAAAATAATATGGAAAATCAATGATAAATTAGCAGATAAGCAACTTTAATTCTGGGAATTCCTTTTTAAAAACAACTAATCAGTAACTTGCATATTAAACTTGCACTGCTGGAACTCATAAGAAAAGATTTCTTTTTCTCCCTACCTTAAGCTTGTCAGTGCCTTGCTGACTCACAAGTGGGAAACATATTCATCTCAACTCACTGTGGCCTTTAGACCCCATTTTTGACCTTGTTTTCAGATAACACTAGCTATCGATATACTATGTGTATATAGTTATACATACCAATATAATTACTTTATATGTGAATATATTGCATTATTATTTACATGGTAAGCTTGGGGACAGGAGAAGTTGTAAGAAATTTCCTGTTCTTTGTTTTAAAAATGATGAAGTCTCAAAAGGAACAGCAACAGTGATGGTACATACAGGCTGCAGTTTTGCCCAGCTGTGCATTAGTGTAGAACATGAAATACAGAATTTGCATTGTCAAGTGGAGCAGGGCTGCTTCCCCTGAAACACTTGCTCTGGGAAATATCCTTTTGCATTTAAAAGCCAGAACTTGCTGACCAGACTTTCCTTTTAATTCAGTACAGAAACTCCATTTAATTACTTTGTTACATTTTATCTTTTAGTGAAACACTGTAACTCCAATGCAGTCATCAGAGTAGTAGGTTGGAGGATTGAATTTAGGGAGGATTGAATTCATCCTTCACATGCTGAAACAGCAGTAAGTCTCGCATAGCAACAGTGCTGATGTTGAACACGTCTCTAGGGCAGGACCATGATTTTACAGCTACTGAAATGTGAAGGAAAAATCTGCTGTGCCCGAATAGAGAACACTAACGTAGCAAAACCCCATTTACAGAACTGCTAAGCTGCCTTTTCATGTGGCACCTGATGACTGAACAATACTCTATTTAATTATAGCATTTCATAATTTCATCAAAATCAGGTCAATTACTTGTACCTTATTTTATGGTCTTCATTCTTCTTTCCTGGAGAGAAATGAATGGTATTATTTCACTAATGAAGCAAGCTGTGTATAATAACTGCAGTCCTCATGCTGAGATTTTTTATGTTTTCCACACTCATTTTAGAAGTGGATATCTGAAAGATTTCAATATATTCCATAGCTGTACCTTTTTTTTTTTTTTCAGGGGGTGGTTAGGAGTTAACTGAAAATGATCATATATTTTATTAGACTCAAATTTAAATAAATTACTTTGTGGGCATAAATTGGCATCTTTCAAGGGAGGTATAGTGGGGATTGGCTATATATGGGGTCTGATGTGACATCTGGGATATAAAGTTCTTTGACTTGATTCCCACAGAAGGAGACATCAGTGCTGATAGCAAAACTATATTCTGTCTGCTTAAATACCCTGTGGGGGCTTTTTTAAGATTCTGTTTTTCCTTTTTAGTTTCTTGTGTTGTGATAGTTACTGCCAAATTGCATCCTAATTTATATATAGGGATCACTGTGCAGTTCTGCAAGATACTTGCAATAATATTTTCCAAAGTTCTGAAAGCTGAGCTCATATTTAGAAGAAAATAAGCTTAGATTATCTTCTTTCAATTCTTCTACTTGTTAAAAATTTACCCATCTTAATAGTGTCATCTCTGCTCTCCTACTGTGTGCACATCCCACGCACTTAAGAGCTGGCTTATCTGGTGTCATGACATACCAAATTTATAACTGCAGTAGTTAAAAACAAAAGTTGGTTTTACTGAATTCCTCTTATATCTCAGCTGTGTTATAGAGTGTTACTAATGTTTTAGAATAAGCTTTGTGTTCCTAATGCACACATTTTCTTCTTTAAGGTAAATGAGGCTACTTAGTGGACTCACTGGATGCAGCTGATTTTTTTGTTTCAGTTTGTTTTGTTGTCTGAAGAGATTCCACCACCAACGTGATTATGCTACTTTTGTGGTTCAATCTATTCATGAATCCATCTGTCACTACTCCCTGAGTAATTTCCGGGTGGTGCACTGAAAATTCAGTCTTCAGCCCTTCATTATGCTGTTCCCTTGCCCAAATCAACTCCAAATGCACTGGAAGCCTTTGTGTGAACTATCTCACATCATCCTCTAAAATTTCACAAGGCCCAGCTTTGTCTGAGAAAGTGGTATTAAAAAACCTGCAATCTCTGAGGTAATGATGGCAGATGTTTAGCTGTCCTTTTCAGGAGTTTGGTACTTCATGCAACACACTTCAGAAAGTTCATGATGCACTATGGAACTTTATAAACATCTTACGATTCTTCCAGCTGCTGTGAATTACTTTTCATATGTCAATGGTTGCCAAAGATGTTTTATTGTAGTTGCCACTGGTCTGTAACACCTTCCATGGTACAAACCTTTTAAACACTAGCCCAAGAGGGATTACCAGTCGCACACATTGCCACTGGTTTGGCAATGAGGAGTTTGCTGCTATTGTCCACAGAGTATTGCTGAAATGTTCAGTTGCAAGGTTAAAAAGTTGGGTTTGGCTCTGGCACATGTAGTCACTTGGCCCATCATAAGTATTTATGACACCAAGTCCTGTAGTTGTACCTTTAAAGAGATGAGAGAAGATAGAGTTTTGGTTAAGGCCATGTTTCATCTTGTGGTTTTGTGCTAGCTTGGAAAGACAAGTTTGACACAGCATGCTATTGACAGGACAGCTGCTTGGTCCTCAGTAACTGGTAACTCTTCAAACTACTCTGTACAGTGCACTTTTCTTGACCAATACTGCATATATTCTGTCATCTTGCTTAAGTGACTATTTGTTAAACTTTAGAAAGTTGAAGATAACTTAGTTTTCATTAAAAAGGGTCCACTCCATACTAAATATCAGTACTTTAGTCTTGGTTTCATTTAGTATATCTCAGGGACCAAAATCTCCCTTTCAGTTTCCATGTCCGTAGGTTTAACTGCAAGTTGTTGCAAAATATGCTGGGACAATCCAAAACCCTGGCTCAGTAGAGTAAGTACTTGGCACCTGAAATGGACCGCTGGAATTTACAGACAGTGGTGACAACTGAGTTACATCCACCTTGATTGAAACCTTTCGTTTTCTACGTGAAAGGAGTGAGATAATAATCTTAACTTCAGCTTTCCTGTTTGTACCAACAGCATCCGAAATGCCAGCCTTATTGGTTAGGTCAAGGAAAAGGTGTTCTTGTATAATGTCATTAGATCATTATGGAATGGCAGTGAGGTTAAATGTGGGAACAACATAGAGAATTTCAAAGATTTATTTAAATGCACTAGGAGTTAAAGGGAGCGGTTTTTTGTGTGTTTGTTCTTAAAGATTTTTGTCTTTAACAAAGATTTTCTTTGTTAAGCTATGATTAGAGGCTTAGTTTTTAAAAGGATGTTATATATGTCCAAAGCAATGAGTTGCACAGAAGTTCAGGTCTGTACAATATATTTAATATCAAATGCATATTAATTGCCTTTTTATTGTCAAGTGCAATGACTTTTGAAAATGTGACTTAGAGAAGGAACATTTTTTGTTCTGTGGTTGCATGTATAACCTCAGCAGAGAGAAGGGATTTTGTACACAGGTGAAAATATAACAGCATCATCCAAATCCTGTCTCTCCTGTAAATACTCACATGTGAAGTGTGACAGCCAAAATTTCTGGTGTTTCCAGTTTGTATTGGAGAGGTGAAGAGTGAAGAAAGAATATGATCCAATAGAAAAATTTTCATACTCCTTACCTTTACTCTGAGCTGTTTCTGATCCCACTGTACCCTGAGGAAGAGGAGTAGACCAGCCTGTGGAGCACAGGGAGCAGGGGCAGCACACACCTCAAACTCTGGACCTCTGAGTATGACTTTTGAGTCTTGCCAAAACCACTGAAGTGCTGAACCTGGGAACGAATAATGCTGAAGTGCTGCCTTTGCCTATGATAAATGTGGCGGGGTAAAGCTCGTACCTAACAAGTAAGAGAGGGATTTTTTGCTGCTTTTCTGACTTATCTTTTAGTGGGAAACACAATTCCTATTAATTTTTCACTGAGTAAAAATCATTATTTTATTTTCAATTGCTGTTGCAAATGTTTTTTAAGAGTTTCACATCACTGTTAACTTTCTACCAACATAGTTGAAATATATTGTAAACTGCTTGTTGGCGGGGAGGGGACAAACTGTTCAAGTTAGCTTTTTGTGAAGCTGTGATTTATTTTTTTTCTATGAATTACCAGTTTATAAATTCTAATTGAGAAATGCATTAACTTGGTATTAAAGTACCATAAATGAATTGATGTAAGTTGTCGGTTTATTCTTGCACATCATCTTTCAGACACATTGTCATTAATGTTTTTACCTGAGGCATGAGTATACACTGATGCAAATAAAGCATTAGAGCAGCCTCTCTGAGACATGTGCTTTAAGTTGCTCAGATGTACAGGTGAAATACATGCAGTACTGCATTCTGCTTCAGTGATACAAGGACTCAAGGACTGGATTAAAAATCACATTTCCTCAAGTCCCTCCATGTTCAGGAAAAAGCAGGAAAATACAAGTAAAATGACAGGAAGGAACACGGTCATAGTACAGGTTTGATGCAGAAGTGGGGTGGGGCCAATACACTGAACAGGTTTTGGTTTTATACCATAGTCTGGTGATTGCTACAGGTTCAAAAACCTTTGTGAGCTGGGGGGAGAAGTTCATGAAATAGCAAACATTGCTGGGGGTGGTAGCTGGGAGCAGAAGGTGTTTGTGTTACTTTAAGAAAGGAGCATGGGGTGTATCTGATGGGAACATTTAAGGAGTGTGCTTGCTGGATTCTGATTGTGTCTCCTTGTGGCTTCCAGCTGCCTTCTACACATCCAGTGCTCCATGATTATCGAAGGATATGGCCTTCATCCATAGTCTTTACAAATTGTTAGTCTCCTATATGGAAATCAGTTGTGAGAGTCAGAAACAAAACACACACAGACATGCACCCTGGAAACAAAAATACGTTTAAATTTCACATCAGCACACAAGCCTGAGGCAGCACTTTATAACTCAATATCAGGCTTCTCTCTCTGCTCATGAGACTCCAGTGTCTTCACACAGCAAAATTGCAACCTTGCCCTGAGCTGCCCTGCACAAGAGTGTACTCAAATTTCATGACTCATCAAGCTGGAATATTATTATTAGAATTTTATTAATTTAATTAGTTTCTAAAGTTTATAATTTTTTTCAGTGAAAGCTAATACAATGTTTGTTACTGGAACTCTATGCAGTATAAGCAAGCTTCTTAATATCTGTGTCAGCATCCAAGCTCTAATCTTTCCATCTAAAGAGCCCAAGATCTATATCAGCTATTGGAATGCTGTCCCATTATGAGCTGGAGCCTGGGCCCAGTATGATTGCTATATGTACATATATGTTTTTCTAATTACTATATATATTAAAAATTACTGGAATTTATGGAAGTAGTACTCATCAATTGTGGAGATAAGGATGGGCAAATGAGTTGCAGCCCTTTAAAGCTGGGAAGTGGCACAGGAGCATTGCTGGAATGGTCTGTCCAGAGGTCCCAGTGCTGTCCTGAGGGATCTCAACAGGCTGGAGAAATGGGCTGACAGGGACCTGACGGAGCTCTGCAAGGGGAAGTGCCAAGTCCCACCCCTGGGAGGGGCAAACCCCTGCACTGGGACAGGCCAGGGACCAACCTGCTGGGAAGCAGCTCTGCAGGACAGGTCCAGGGGGGTTCTGGTGGGCACCAAGTTGAACCCTTGTTTGCAGCAATTGCAACAAAGAAGGCAAACAGCATCTTGGGCTGGGTCATGCCGAGTGTCCACAGCAGGACAGGAGAGGTGATCCTTCACTCAGCCCTCCTCAGACACACCTGTTGCCCACAGAATCCGTGGATGCCCCACCCCTGCAAATGTTCAGTGTCAGGTTGGATGGGGCTTTGAGCAACCTGGTCTAGTGGAAGGTGTCCCCGCCCATGGCAGAGCGGTTAGAACTACATCATCATAAGGTCCCTTCCAGCCCAAAGCATTCCATGATTCTGTGATTCCTGGAGTGCTACATCCTGCTCTGGGATTGCCAGGATGAGAGAGACACAGACACACCAGACAGGCCACAAAGGTGGATGAAGTGTTGGAGCATTTGTCATGTGTCAGAAGTTGAGATACCTGGGCATATTCAACTTGGAGATAGCTCAGATATAAATTCCTTACACAGGGACTAAAGGCCAGACCCTTCTCAGTGGTGTCCAGTGACAGAACAAGAGACAAAGGGCACAAATGAGCACAAAAAATCTCAATTCAAACAAAAGAAAACAATCTTTTACTCTGAGGGTGGTCACACAAGGGAGCAGGTTGCTCAGAAAGATGGGATCTCCATCCTCCAAGATACTCAAAACCTGATGGGACACAGCCCTGATCTCACTGACCATGCTCTGAGCAGAGGGCTGGCCCAGACAGAGGTGCCCTTCTGCCTTGGTCCATCTGTGGGGCTGGTTAGATCAGTCACCGCTCATCCCCAGCTCAGGCTGAAGGCTTGAGCAAGCTCAGAACAAAGGCTGAGGGAAAGTCCATGCTGGTTTATTTGGACAAAACCAGTTCAGTTTTTATGAACCAGCTGTCACTCACTGTTGTATTTCAACATTCTTCAGCTGGCAGTATTACTGTGCTACCCTGTGTACGTATTTGCTTTGGAAGAGTCAGCCCAACTGTGTGGGCTGCTTATCTTGCTTGGTTTAATCCTGAGAGACATTCTCTTAAGCAGTTGCACTGGGAGTTTAAGTAAAATGACTCTTTTTCAGATTCATGATTACTTTAATCTAACACCCTATTTTTCATAGGGAATCACAGAACCAGGTGGTTCAAAGGAGCCTAAAAGGCAAGCATGGGATAACACATTTCCAAAGGCGTAACAGTTAAATTGCAGTTAGAAAAACCTGAAAGTATGGGTTCCTTAAAATTTTGAGGACATCAGTTTGGGAGTAATTAATTTTGTTTTTCTGTAGTGTTTTTTTCCTTCAGATCTATGGGCTGCTGGTCTGGGGGTTCCTTCTCTGACTTCAAAGTACATCCACTTGAGCTGGAAGGATCTCCTGGACTGTTCCTTTTCAGTTCTGCAGGGATGGGGCACTCGGATAGCCGAGGATACAGCAGCTCTGGCTTCCTGATCACCTGACACACGTCCTAGGTCTTGTGCAACTAGAAAACAGACAGGATGGCACTGGCCCTCAGCTGTCACTGTCTAGAACAAGCATATTCCCTCCCACCACTAAAGCCAGTTGCAGTTGTATTCTGTTTGTTTTGGCAACAGGATGAGTTAGTCAGCATGCTCAACAGCACCCACATTTCCTTTGCTACTTCATAAACAGCTTCAGGAATTTGGGATATATCACTTCAGCCACTTATTTTTTCTAAGCTTTCAGTCCTATCCCTCCTTCTTGCATAAGTTGTCTTGCAGGTGGACCCATTGCTAAAAAATTGCCACAGAGCTTATCGTTAGATACAGATTCATGAACTCTTTGCCTTTAGCTTTTATGAGCACAGAAATCCCTTCATTATTACTACTCCAACACCAGGAGTCAGTTGAGAGGATACATAACACAAATATTAATGCCCTTTCCTGCATGATGTTTCAGTATTAACATCACTTTCTTCCACAAATGCTGAAGCTGAGTGCTGCCCCAATAAGAAGGAAGGTTACTTGAAAAACTATGTAAACTGCTTCAATCTCTATCAGCTTATAACTAGAACCTAACTCCAAGTCATCTGTGGACAGCATTTTCAGGAAATGAATGTACCAGTGCAACTTGTCAACCTTGTTGCCCTCAAGGGCAATTGATTCTTCAGTTGTACAATTCTGAAGAACTGACTCTTCAGCAGAAGAAACTGCTTCAACAAAATAAAATGCTTTTAGAGATCTCACAGTACAAATACTAGAGGCATCAGATATTCTCCAAGTTTATGGGGTATTTTTTAAGGAAAAAGAGGAAAAGGGGGGAATCTGGAATGTGCAAGAATCATGTCACTGTGAAGCAAAATACAAGATGATAACTATAATATTGTTCTCAGCTAAAGTTCAAGACACATATTTTTAAGTCCCTCCACCCGGAAATAAGTTTGTATCCCCAACACAAGCTATTCTTATGTGGACTCTAGTCTTCTAAGAGGTGCAGACCACTTCAAGTGGAATCTGATGCCTCTACCCTGTGACTCTAACACATAAACCTTAAAGAAAACAAACAGCACCTTGTCTTGCTTTGGATTTCAGCTCACTGTTGAACTTCCAGCTCAAGTCAGGGGCTGCAACACCCAGCGACACATTTTGGACCATGCCATCATTACTTTGACTCTTACCAGGCTTTTCGTTTGACTGCAGATATCACACCAACAAACAAGTGCACACAAGGCAGGGTTTCTCAAACTTCAAAATGTTAAGTAATGTTAAGCAATGCTAAGCACAGTTCATATTAATATAATTAATGATTAAATTAAATGAAATGTAATTGTGCTGAAAGATTTTATTTGCTAATCTTGAAATAGGTTATTTGCTTATTCATGAGGATGTGAAATACTGAGTCACAATTGATGTGCAAATGAGCTACGCTGTATATTGGAATATGCAGACAGGGTTTTGTGCCAGTTTGGGCAAATTTGGAAATACATCCTCTGAGAGAAGGCAGGTTACAACCACCCCTCCCCCAACAGGTTCAGGAAAAAATTAATTTTCCTCGAAGGAAAGGGAAAGAGATAAAACTATTTATTTAACAAATACACAGGAAAAGGATACTAATGCTAAATAATGAAACCTCTCACTGTAGAGGGAAAACCTGGGAAAATTTCAGAGTCCTTCCGTAGATCTCTCTCTCCCCTCCTTGGACCTGGGATGGGGTGGTGAGCCCACCTCCAGGGCCAAGGCCTCGGTGGAAATTCCTCCCGATGTATTCTGATGTTGAAACCGTCCAGCAGAGGAAAAGAGAAAAAAACGAAGTCCCAGGAAAACAAAAGTTCAACTCTCCGTGTCTCTCCGGAGAAAAAAGGAGCTGAAAAACTGGCTGAAAGCAAGCAAGGTGCCTTCCCCACTCTCGCTCTGCTGCCGCAGCTGAACACAGAGAGCTGTCTCTATCTCTGTGTCCTTGAAAACATGAAAACAAACTGCAAACTGCTTAGAAAGTTCCCTCGGTTTTGTCTCTCTCTCCCCTCTCAGGCTCAGTTTAAAGGCATAGAAAGGCACAAGAATTAATTTCTGGGCATGGGGCAGCGATATGGGATACACATCATAAAGTCACCCCAAGACAGGTTTTATTATTTTGTGTGTGTGGTAAGCACTTAGAAAAGGTATAAAAACCATACCTGAACTGTAGCAGTTCAGAACACAGTGTAACGCAATAGTAGATCCATATAACAGGCAACAGGATCATTAAAGGGCATAACTGTAGGATGACACTGCTTTACAGAATATCCTTGATATATCCGAAATTGTTGGAAGAGTTCATTACAGCTTCATTAAAGAAAGCCAATCAGTTATTCCCACTTGCTTTTCAAAATCTGTTGAAACCGTCACAGCAGCATTTGGCACGGTATTGTCAAAATGAAAATGTTGAAATCATAATTTAAATATTTATGCAGAAACATGAGTCACAGCTGTACTACCTTACAATAGAAACAAAGATAACATCAGCATGCAGGCAGCTCACTTACACACTGTAGATCAGCACTGCCAAACTAGTTTGCACTAAATGTGTGGTACTAAACACTTATGAGGAAAGATGGTGAGGTCTTTCATAATAAAATTTTAAAAACTAAGTGGTGTGGTAATTCCTATTTACAGATATTCCCTTAAGATTGTTAATATTATGAATTTTCACCTAAAAGTCAGGAAGCACCAGTGCTAAGGTTACACACACACTTAATAGTCCATACCCATTAAAGTATAATTAATAATTTCTTTCTCTCAGTGGGTATTTCATTTTGGACACTGCCTAGACTTTGAAATGACTGATGTTCCATAGTGAAGAAAATGGGCGTATATAAGATCCGTGGATCTCTTGTTTCTCTTTTATTTTGAAGATAGAGGTTTTGTAGAGCATAAGACATGGGACTGAAATTACACTGAGCTACAACCTTTGCATACACACCTCCAAGGTACCTCTCTCTCGCTCTCTTCTGGCACTGTAAACAACACAGACATGTTCAGAAGGCTGCTAACAGTTGCTGGATTATTATTTTGGGTCTGCTTATCTACTCCATCACTCTGTCTGGACTTGGTGTCAGTAAAAGCATTCCTGTTTCAGAACAGGAACAAGGAGCTGGGGTTTCTCCATCTGTCCTCTCACCCTGTTACTGTAGCGAGATGATGTGTGGCAGTCTTAGGGCATATGGAATCACACACAGATGCCAGGCAACATCCTACTTTCAAAGCACGGTTTCAGACCATGTACTCCTTTATTCACCTATAAAGTGTGTCCCTTCTCTTGATGGTCAGATATGTAACTCCAGCCCAAAAGAAACACTATATGGAGGGATGAGCTAAACAAGAGTTCTGCCAAAGTCCACACATTGAGTGGTTGTTGGGTTTCAGGGTAGCATCTTGTAGGGGTTTTGACAGGTCTGGTTTACATCATGTCAAGAACAGAGTACTGCTTCTGGAAAACAGTATTTGGGAGAGAAAATATAAGTGTTTGATGCACTGCATTTATATGAATTCAAACACTTCTGCTCACTCCCAGGCTCAGTGCTGAAGCCAGGCCCACACTGCAGCCCCTGGCCAGCAGAGAGCTGTGCTGCCCATGGCCAGAAGGATGCTCTGGGCATGGTTGATGATGTGGTGCCTGCACACACTACACATAATGGCACCGCTCTGCTCTCACTGGCTTCATGGGCACTGGGGTGGGGACTGGTCTAAAACCTCTGTACTAGCACCACAAAACTGCTCTACTGTTACCTGTTTCTCTGCATTTAGAAAGGCTTTTGCAGAGCTCACCTTGGCATCTTGGGCCTGAACTAGACCAGGCTGTTATCAGAGCAATTTCAACAGCTCATTTTTCAGGGCAAGTCACATAATGCTTCTAATTTAAACAAATTAGAACAAATACAGTCTATTAAAACTAATCTTTCTTCTGTGAAGACAAACTTCCAAATAATGCAGGAAAAGAATTAATGGTGATAGTTTACAAAAGCCCCCAGTGGCAGAATCCCTTCATTTTGGGTCTATGCACAGGTAAGATTGATTGACTCCTCAGTCCCCCTTGTCCTTACACTGAGCTTGAGTAGCGTCCCACATCTTTGGAAATTTTCCAAAGAACAAAAAATAGATTTGTCACCACTGCCATTTTCTTACCAGAGCAGATGTTAAGGAAATGTGGTCCTGGTAAATATGAAAATACTGTTTGATCAGTCAAGTAACTACATCCCTGGCCCCATGTGTGGGGCTTGTCATTTAGCAATGCATATTTCATACACAGAAGTCATTAGCATAGATAGTTACTATGTTACTATGTTCATTTTCAACAAGCCTATATTTGTTTGGCTCCTTTGACATTTTCATCCTTTGCTAGTGCCACCTGGGTTAACATTAAGTTAATGCCACAAGTGACTTGAAATAGTAAATTATTGTGCAATTTATAAACAACCATAATATAAACAAAACAGAACAAAAAATATCCACATGGTAATGGTAAGTTCTGCTTTGAATCTGGAGCTTTTGACTGATTGAAAGTTTAAAGCACAAATTGCATTTTCTGAACAGAGGAGCTTTCTTAATCACATTTTGCCTTTGCTGAAAAGTACCATCTGTTTATAATTTAAGAAAATACACTTGTTGACTGTGTTAATTTATCAAGAAAGCTCAATTCATTTATAATTAAAGGCACTCTCTTGGCAGTTTGACAAACAGAAGCCCTTTGTTTATTCACAAAAGAAGCCATGTGCAGGCAGCACACTCAGTCTTGCTCTCTTACCCTCGTGCATCACATACCCAAGCAGATTCTTGCTGCCAATTAAATCTGGGCCATCTTTTTGGGCATGAGGATGTGGAGTGAGATTACACTTTGTCCCTGCGTACGTCCTTGTTGGATGGATACGGAGGAGTGTTTAACACCATCATCAGCAGGTGGGCAAACACCACTGGCTTTCTGTCAGCACCCTGTGGCTGGATCAGTCAGGCAACAACCTGGCATCATTCTGGATCCCATTCAGTCACCTTCCTCCATTCACTTCTCTTCATTCACTGACTGTTTTGATATGGGCACACCCTGTTTAAGTGACTCAAAATAAGACTAACAGCAGGGCAGCTGGCCCTAAACTTGTGCCCAGTGGGCAGCACAAGCTGGTACTTTGGGGGGCATTTCAGGGACTTTGAGGAATTATTTTGGACCTTCAAAGGCAGCAAAGCTCTGTGTTTGCAGTAGGACTGAATAATCCACCTGGGGTCACACTAGGATTCTTTTGTTCAGGGCTGTGACTCTCAAACAGCAGGACCTAAACAGATACGTATAGTCTGATCAAAGACCAAGTCCTTAACAAGGATGGCAGCCACAGGCAGCTCCCACTCAGCCACTCACACCATGTCAGCTTTGCCCAGGTGACATTTAGAGACCTGCCAGGATCTTCAACAAAAATAAAACTAATTTAAAAATCCAGAGTACTGCAATTTCTCAGGTTTATCAAATTTATCAAATAAATTGTGTAAAGGAAGTGGACTTAAAGCACTACAAAAGTTTTAATTAAAGTTTATTTCAGTATGTAAAAGGAAACCATGAACTTTTATAATTAAATCTTGGAAAAAGGAATTTAATGAAAATGCCAGTGCGTAAATTGCATTAATTGTGTAAAGCTACTCAACGTGGCTTTCTCTGCTGCTTTGCTGATAGAGTAGGAAGGAGAAGGATGAAAACACCATGCCAAAACCTCTCTGCACAAGAGTGGATATTAGTCAATTCAAATTCTTTCCTGTTTAATAGAATGCATTAGCTTAACTTTCAGAGGGAGGAAAGTAATATTCTCAGCGGTGAAAAACAGCTGGGTATCATTAATGGCTTCAAAGTGGAGGTGGTGCTTTCATCACTTCCATTTCACTTCCTCCTCCCTTCTGCCTCCCTTTTCAGAGCCATAGCTTTATTTTCCCTGTTCTCACTTAACTGACTCCCAATTACAGCTTTCTGGCAAAATGAAGCTGAATTTTTGGAGGTTTCCTTCTATATCTTGTCAAGCAATGCACTGATGCTTAATGTTCAACAGATTTTCTTTTCCTCTGGGTTACGTTTCTTTCTGTTGTCTGAACCACCTCACAAAAAATGTGAGAGGAGCTCTCCTACATCACGTGTGCTCAAATCCCCTCACGCCTAACTCCTCCACAAGTGGAGCTGTAACTTTGATATCAAAAGGACAGACAACATTTATTATGTTCCCTCTTTTTCCAAACACCACTCTTGTCTCCACAATGGTGGCTGCAGCATCCTGCTCTGGAGAGCCCTTGTTCTCCCCTTGCCCTGCCCCAAAGTCACAGCTGGAGCAGAAGGCAGGCTGTGTGCTGGCCTGGCTCTGACACATCCAAGCTGTCAAAGCTGCACAACTTGCAAAATAACTTGATTTTTGAGGTACCTACAAGAAGGTGGTGGCCACACACATTACAATTTCACTAAATACTTGTTTTTCTGCAGGTGCACTCTGGCCTTGACCTGGACTAAATACCAGTGGTCACTGTGCAGGTGTCACCCCTTGGCCTAAGGTGGCAGAAGTGGTCTGGCACTGCCCCAGGAAGCACAAAGGCTGCCACCTGAGCAAGGGTCTGACATACATATTTATTAGGCTTAAACACTCCTGGTGTGTGGTATGTCCCTGATGAGGCAGGCAGGAGCTGGGGATGGGGGGATAGTGGTGCCCTGGCTGTTTCCCTCTGATGCTCAGGGGGATAGCAGCTGGAGTGTTGCACTGGATTTATTTACAGACACTGCAGGGAAAGGGAAGAAGCAGCTCCACATTTAACACACTGAGTTTAACAATCCATCTTTAATACTTCCTATTTACTGCATACTTCCTACAAGACCTGCATCATTTATTTCTAGGCAAAGAGCCTGACTTAATGCAAGTAGCTCTGCGTTGAGGTAACCTCCCATCCGTCTCTCCCCTGGAGCTGTGGGAGGAGAGGGCAGCTGTGACAGGGTGGGTGGTCACCATATGCAGCTTCTGCAGGGACCAGGGCACTCTGAGAGCTGCCCTCCAGCCCAGAGCCCTTCTTCCTTGCAGGCAATCATGCAAACTAAAGAATCATCAGAAAAAAACCCCAGCAAATCCAAGGAGAAATTTTCCTCCTCTTACCCCAATTTCTTTTTCTTCCTTTCTGTGATCCACTGGCAGGAGGAAGGACAAATAGAAATGGTTTTTATGTGGCCTAGTCTTTCTCTCTACTGCTTTTTTGTGCTTGTCTTTGCAGATAGAGAAATTTTTATGGTTTCTGAGAAATAAGAAAGGGAAAGGCTCAGCCTTTTGCAGCAGCTGCTGCTTGTTGCTCTCCCCAGGAAGGAGCTGTTGCCAAGCAAAGAGGAATTTCTTTGAGGCGGTAGCTGAAGACCAGATTTTGCAGGATTAGCTCCAGTCAGACACAAAGTGCCATCATTGAGCATACATCTGGAAAAGGTCACAAAGCAGAGGAATTGCCAGCCTGTCTCTATTTGTTCCCTCTGATGGTCAGGATCCAGTGTTATCTGGGTATTACTGTACCCCACGTTATATTAAAGATGAACTTCCCTGTTCTTCCATATTCCTTCACCTGATACATGCTTTTCTCCTGATTACTGCTCATTCCTCTGGCAACAGGAGACCCTGCTGCTCTTTGTTTTATGCATTAGGAAAAGCCCTGGTGGCACTCCTGGATGATCAATAAATGAGTCACAGCCTGTGGCATTTAATTATTTACAGCTGTGCCCCAAACAGGTTTCAGTGATACAGTTGTAGTTCTGTGGTGGAAGGTAAAGCTCTTAATTAATATATTGATCATCCCAGAGGGATAGGGGTGGGTGTTTTTCACTGCCAACCTTTTAATTGGTGAGGAAAGTCATGAAATCTCAGCACTGCCCCAGGGATGGTGCATTTAGCAAATGAGATAGGTGCATATCCTAAGGAGCACAGGCAGGATAAAGGGTTTATTCCCTTCCTCCAGGGGACTGCAGCTGGTTTCTCAGCCATTGATTTTTTGCTTTTCCACTTTCTCCCTCCTTAGGGATCGCTCTTCCACCTAATGGGATTGCCACTGTTAACTTTAATTATTTTAATACAGGTTTCTCAGTGGAAATCTCTTGTGGATTAAAAATATCAATTGCATGTATGCTTATGTATATATGTATATATTTAAGGCTTCTAGTTTTCACCTCTTCTCAAGCTTCAAGAAGAAGATAAAAATAATTCTATTTTTCAAATCATGTAGTGTTTGAGTTGTTGGACTTGGCAGCATGTTTATGTCCTCTAACTGGACTTTGGAAGACAGGTCTCAGATAGAAGGTCTGTTGGGTTTCAAGGGATTATCTTCTCGTTATGTATCTTTTCTTTTTCTCTGTGATGTAGAGTAGCGTGAGTAGGTCAGGATTATTCTACTTGAAGTTAATTATTTTTCCATTGCCTCCCTTTGTGAAGTGTTGAAAGAGAATCTTACAGTGTTTCATACACTTGTAATATGTCAAATAGCTGATTTTTTTTATTCCCTTTTAAAATTAAATGGTATTTTCTGCTTTTTAGGATTTGATCTGTAACAAAATGAATCATTGAAAAGTTGTAGTTCGATTTTTTTTTTTCTATTGGGGGCACAGAAAATTGAAAACAGCAGTTCATTATTAGAATGCGAGAAGTCAAAAAATTATTCTAAAATCAAAATGTGAGTAGGTGGATGAATATGTAAAATACTTGCAATTATTGTGCTTTCCAGACTGCATGGTGGGACTTGTATTATTTATATTCTGTCACAAATCTATTACCTATTAACTGTGATGAGCGATCAGCTCCAGATTAAATTCTGAGCCAGTGTACTTTTCTTTGAGTGCTCATTTTAGTTTCAAAATAACCTTCATTCTCTTCCTGCTTTTCCTGATAGGGCTAATGAGCGGCACTTGTACAAAATACCCCAAAGGCAGTTAAAACCCCCGAATTTAATTGCTGGTTAGAAAAAACTTTTTCTGAGAACATTTCTATTCCAAGCCCTGAACAGTCATTTGAAATCACCCAAATGATGTTTATGTAGCTGGAGGGGTTTTCAGCCACTGAGAGCTGGCAGAAGGGGGTTTTACCCCTCACATGCTGACACAACAAAGCCCGGAGGTCAATGCTGAAACCCCTCTGGAAGGTGGCACTCAGTGCCCATCACACAATGAAAATGGGGTAGAGCTCCTCACCCAAAAGGGGCTGTATCCTTCTGTTGCTGTTAAGCAGGCACACAGGCAAAGAAGAAAGAGAGGGGACTCTCTGTATGTGTTCCACACAGATCTATTCTGGTGAAAAGACAGGGACAAAGAAGCCAATTCGTAGGAGGGTCCAGGGATCTTATACTGGGTACAGAATAGGTGGGGAGAGGGATCTCAGCCAATGGATAGAGACAAGCAGGTGGGATTGACAGGAGGGGAACCAATGGGAACAACACATAGGAGGGACTTAGGGAAGGATCCAATGGGGTGTCAAGGAACAAGGAACTTTCTAGAACTAATACATATTAAAGAAGGGAAATGAATATACATAACTTCATACATAAAACAGGGAGGGGAAAACATTAACTAATCATGAGAAAACATGCAAAAGACAGAACAAGGGACTCATGGGTTCTCACCATGACTGCAAAGTTACATGCTAAACTTGGGTTGCTGACCACCACAGTTGGTTGTCTTGAGTTCTCCTCAGGAAAAAGAGTGGCTGGAGTCAGCTGCACTGCCACACATAGCTGCTTCAGGATAAATATTTTGTACTGAGCAGTTCATTGGGTCTATACATGTCTTTGGGGTTTGCTCAGATCTTCTTTGCTTATGAATAACTAAATTTACTTCTAAACAACTTCTTTGCTTATTTTCAAACACTGAAACTTCATTGGAGAAAGTGAGAATAAGTGAGGAAGTTTTGGGGATGTGGGCACATGCCTAGGTGTTGACTGGGCCATGGTTAAACCTGATGAAATGTTTACCCCAGTAGTTACCAAGACTATGAACTGGGATCAGGAGAAGGCAGGATGTTCTCTCCTTATTTTCCTCACTTGTTGGAGCAGTATGGCAGTGCCCAAGTGTGACTGATAGGTAAAGCTTTGTAAAGGGAAGGCCTGGTAAAATCATGGCTCCAGCCTGTTAGTTAGCCTAAGTAGAAATGGACTGTGGGAGAATGACTCAGCTAGGATAGAGGAAGTGAGGCATGCTGCGTGAATGCCTCATGCCCGCACTGTGGTGTATGGTGGTTGGTTAAATTGGGTTTGTTGTGCCTTAAAACTATGTGAACTAACAACTGACGAATGGCATAAAAAGGCCAGGTTTTTGTAAATAAGGTTCCTCCTTTGCTCTTGCCTGGGGACTCCTTGCTGCTCCATATCCTTACACCCAAGGACATCTTTTTTCTCCTTCCCATGACTAAACGTGCTGGTTTGAAAGTAAACCAGTGGATGTGAGAGATTTCAGGTCAGTGTTACAATATAATAGAATTACTGTTGCAGTGCTTGGTTTGGTTTAGCAAGCCGCAGCCTTCTCAGGAAGTGCTGTGAGGCTGGTTAGGACAGAGCGGCAGTTCCGCTCTTCCGTAGTCCTTCCGGATGGCCCCGCATACCTGCTCCCTCTAGCTGTTGGCCCCACAACACAGTAACAGGAAAGGAGGTGAGAAGGGTCCTTCCATGTAGGCCTCAGAGGAACCTTTATTGCACGATGACAAGCTGATTCCCAGAGGCAGAGAGACCTGGTGGTCAGGGAGCAGGGGGGTTTTCTCAGGGCCCAGGGGCAGTACGTGGGCGGAGTTGGGGTACAGGAACCAACAGGGAGAGCCCGAGGGAGTGGCCAGGGCTAGAGGCAGGGGAAAGGGTGGGGAACAATGTGAAAGGCATAGATTTAAAATGTGAATCAGTGGGAAATACAACACCACAAATTACAATAAATGCAATGATACAGAAAAACTGGTTTAAACCCACAGAGTCAGAGTACAGCCTGGCACCCTGCTGGTCAGGGTGAGGGTGGTGGTGGCAGTCCAGTTAAACAGTGGTTGCAGTCCTGGTGAAGTGATGGTTGCAGTCTTGTTGAAAGCAGTGGTCCTGTGGAAGGTGTGATCCTCCTGTGGAAGTTCAGGTCCTCCTTTGGGTCTGTCCAGTGGTGGTGGTGTCCCAAGTCTCCAAAGCACCCAGATGATATATGGTCAGATTCAGGTAGGAAGGTCCAGTACCTTCCCCAGGGTAGGGAATGTCACAATGGAATGTGTCTGTGACTACGGTGATGCGCTGGAGATTTAGATCTTGATCTCTGGCACCTGTCCCGGGATCTGCTCTGGTGCCATCTTGGGCTTTTGCTATGATGCCTCTCCTGGCACAGTGAGGGCCTTCTTCTCTTTCGAGAGCAGCTGTGCCTTCTTGGAGACCTGCTCCGGCTCTGCCTGTACTGCACTACTGGAGATCTGCAGAGTTTTTCCAGGTCTCTGTACCCTCTTCTGTGGTGGTCAGGAGACGGGATTCGTTTCAGCTTTTTATCTTCCTCTTCCTCCTCCTCCTCACTAGATTCTACATCATCCATGTCTTCTTCCAGAGCACTAACACGAGGCTCGAGTTGCTCAGCTCCTTCCAGAACGTACCATTTCTGCAGTCGAGGCAGGATGATATGACATACACGTTCCTCATGGAGCAGCTCGTCAATAAATTCGTCCACATGCATCAGCTCAAATTCCCCATTTCTGTTCGGACATTTTATTTTCCGATAGTCATCGTACAGTGGTTCCAGGTACTTGTAGCAGTCGATGGCAGTGCCTGTCAATCTCATGTACAGCCCTCCAAGCATTCGAATGTACTTGAAGTCCTCATTCTTTATGAATTGCATGATGATGTCCTTCTCAGGCTGGATCTGCAGCAGCTTCAGTGTCAGGCACAAGAAGGGCGTGGGTTTAATGTTCCCTCCATAGACGGCCCCCACGTATTTCAGCTCCATGGCCGTGTCCACCACCAGCTCAGCTGTGAGGCCAAAACACTCCTCCTTCCAGTACTCGGACTCGTAGATGCGGGTGCGGATGATCCACCAGGTACTGCGGGTTGGTGCCGTGGATGCTGTGCGCGTCCTTCACCGTGTGGTTGGCCATGACAGGTGCTGGACAGCCCCGCTCGCAGCTCCAAACTCAGCTCTCCTCAGTTCCCCTTCCGTGAAGAGCTGTGCCACCTTCTGCCTCCTCCTTGTCAGTTGCTGTGCAGGCCAGTTTGGTCTTGGGTTTCCTTTTCTGAACAGGGGTGACTGCTACCCGCTTAGGCTGTCCTGGCTCAGTGATGGTTTGCGTGGACACAGTGCCTGTTTCGTTTTCTTTTCCCTATATCTCAGCTGGTTTGAAGGTAAACCAGCGGGAGAAATGGTGGTCAGGGCGGTGGTTGCAGTCCTAGTGAAGCGATGATTGCAGTCCTGTCAAAAGCAGTGGTCCTCTTGTGGAAGGTCTGGCCCTCCTCTGGATCTGTTCAGTGGTGGTTGCTCCAAGTCCCCAAAGTGCCCAGATTATATATGGTCAGATTCAGGCAGGAAGGTTCAGTATCTCCCCCCGGGCAAGGAACTTCACAATGTAATGATGTAATCCTATGAGTCATAGGATATTTTAGGTACTCCTTGATGGCCTAGGTCGCTACAGCTGCCCATTGGGGCCTTTGAGCCATTATGGGCCATTGGCAGAGATAAGCCCCTTAGGCCGGGTGTAGCTGTCACAGTTGAATACATTTGTGAAGACAAAGAAACACTGCCCTGCCGCAGGGTTTGATCTTTCCCTTATCTGACACCCGGCTTGCAGCCTGGGGGGTCGGGTGTGCCCCGGGCAGCTGTTGCAAGCCACCCACCATTAAGTGTTCATCAGGAATAATGCAGTGGGGCTAGAATTCAGAGTTTAGTTACATCCCACCCTTGTAACCCAGCACACTAAACAATAGATTAAGTGCAAAGAGTGGAAACAGAAGCGACAAGACTGCCCACCAGAGGTTTTAGTAGCTCTGTTGCCAGAAAATCCTGTGCAGTGGCCACGGGCACAAGACTTGCTGTGTGGCTTTTGCACAGCACAGGGGTCACTCCTGGCTGCTGAGACCTAGGGAGCTGCTGAGCAGGGCTGACCCTGGTGGCACTTCCCCCTGCCTGGCACCAGTGTCCAGTCATCCTACAGGCTTCAGCAGGCTGAGGAGAGCAGGTTGTGGGGGTATGTGTATATCCCATTTCACCATTTGCTTCAGGTGTGTTGGCAAAGCAGAGTTGAGGGCTGCTGGTGGGAGGATGATGATGGTCTGGTTACTGAAATGAAGAAGCTGTCAATCCCTCGCTCCAGTCACCCTTTCTGCCTGACATGGACCTCCCACAACAGTAGTGCACACAGGATTTACCCTCCTCCTGCCCAGGCACGAGCCTCAAACAATGCTACAAATTCTGCATTTATTGGACAATAGTTCTATTCTTATATTAACTTGCACAGGGAAAATTTTTGCTTCTTGTGTTCCTAGTAAATGCAACTCAGAAGGAGTTTTATTTTGATTTTAAGAGGAGGAAAGTTATTGGCTTTTCAGCCTGGAGAAGAGAAGGAGCCGGGACACGTTAGTGTGGCATTCCAGTAACTTTAGGTGGTTTATGAAAAGGAGGGGGAGTGTCAGAGACTGAAATATTTTATTTTATGACTTAAACATTTTCTTAAAGGACTTTTAAAACTGTATTACAAAAGCTGCAGAGAAGACTACCACACCCTGAATGGGGCCCTGAGGCCTGACACTGCTCGATGATGAAGATAAGATAAAGTAACAAATTCAGGGCTGGGGACATTCACAAAGCACAAGCTTAACACCTCCAAGGTGGGGAGACCACAGCCCCAGGGCTATCAGCTGCCAGGCTTGCACAGACCCTTGAACCAAAGGGTGGAGGGAGGAGAGGCTCTGGCTATCTTGGAAAAGCCTGTGGTGAGAGGTGCAGTGACTGCCCGTCCTCCCCTGTGCAGAGGAGCCCAGCTGAGGGGTCCTCACCGGGGAGGGGAAGCTTATCCACAGCAGAAGGGGGTGACATGGCCCATCACAGGGGCCCCCCTCAAAGGGGTCCCCAGACCCTGCACCAGAGCACCAGAGATGGTGCAACAGACCCTCAGTGTTGCAAGGGACAGTGTCAAGCCGGCCCCTGCAAGGGAGACACGTGGGCGTTCCCACCTGGCCCGCAGCGTGTATTAATCCACGGGATTCTGCTCTCTTTGGCGTGTGGCAGCGTGGCCACGGCAGCGATGGGGGACCCTCACCACCAGCAGACCAGATGGAGGGGAGCAACGAGATGTCATTGGGACCCTTGGATGGGTGCTATGCTTCCACCTAACCCCTGTCACCTCTCCCTGGCCCCCAACCCCCCCCACACACTTCTTTTTCCTATTTCTTTCTCTCTTTCTTTTCTCTTCCCTTCTCTTTGCCTCTCTACTATTAAATAAAATACATCCATGTTTTGGCAACAACATCTAAGGTTGTTTGGTTTTAATCTCATTTCTGGGAATATTTTGAACCTTCTAAGTTCTTTCCGGTTTATGCTCAGAGACTTAGCTTGCTTTGCTTTCCTGGGTCTAAACCAGATTGCAACAGGGAAGAACTTCTTATATGGGGACAGAGTGACAGGACAAGGGGCAATGGTTTTAAAGTGAAAAAAGGCAGGTTTAGATCAGATCTTAGCAAGAAATTCTTTACTGTGAGGGTGGTGAGGCCCTGGCACAGGTTGCCCAGGGAAGCTGTGGGTACACCATCCCTGGAATGTGTTCAAGGCCAGGTTAGATGGGGCCCTGAGCAACCTACTCCTAGTGAGTAACCTCCCTGCCCAGGGCAGGGACATTAGGAGAAGATGACCTTTAAGGTCCCTTCCAACCTAATTCATTCTATGATTCCATTACTTTAGATTCTACAAGACACATCAACACTTTCCTGACAATTTATAAGCTCTGAAAGGAATGAGGGACTTGTCTTTACAAACAAGCTGTGGGACTGCTGGAAGGTAAAACTAGTACTGGGAGATAAAAGAAACGATGGGAAGGATTCCACTGATTGATGAATGGAAAGAAAGAGATTTGTCTTTACAAATAAACTATAGGTCTGCTGATAAATGAAATTGGATATTGAGAGATGAAAGAAACAATGGGAAGAACCATAAATTCCATAAGAATTAAAATAAAGGTGGAGTTATACATTAGAAGGGAGTCTTAGGTATGAGGCATTTCAGGAAGCCTGTACCTCTCAAGTACCTCAGCCAATGCGGAAAGAGAGAGGGGAAATGCGGTCGGAAATTAGGATAAATAGGAGGCTGTGCCCTTCAAAAATTTGAGAGACCCCAGGGGAAATGCCCCATGGCCTCTCCCTTTATGCGAATAAAGTAACAAGATTCCTCTGTCTCCTTCTTGAACATAAACCTCTGGTGTTTGTGGATTAATTTTCCTGACAGCTCCTTTCACCCAGCACTGAAACATGGCTGCATCTTTTCTATGGAATGAAGCTGGAGTTTAAATCAAGGGCATCTATTTGTTGGTATCTGCGACTGCATCTCTATTTTTGCAGCTAAACAAAACTATTGATGCCATTTGATAGCTTAAGAACCTCATTAAAAAACTATAAAGGAATAGATTATTGTTATTTATAATTTAATCATGATTTAAGATAAATAAATATCTGTAAATCAAAAGATGTCTAGTCATTACTTTTGTCGTATTTCTTCTTGTGCTTTTCCCATCTTTTAGGTGAAGGACAGCAAAGGATTTTAGTTTCCCCTGACAGTGCATTTTTTCTTTAAGGACAGTCAAATGAAAAAAAAAATAATACCCAGGATGAAGAGCTGGATGTAATACTCTGATCCAGGGAAATATATTCATTCAGAAAAGGATTTTAACTGTATTTTAACATTATCATCAGCTTCAGTGAGAAAGACGTAGGTGTGTGTTTCCAGAATAAAAAATCAGCTTTGAACAATTTGCATGCTTAGTCCTTCTCCCTAGGAGGGACAGGAGCTCTGAATTCCTTGCTGAATGAGAACAATGAATATGCAGATCCAGCACAGCAGCCTCTTAAGTCCTTTCAGGAGACCTGGTAGAAACAGACAGATCAAATAGAAGTAGAGGAAATCTCAGTGTGTATCTCACATCACTGGCTCTTTGAAATACAGAGTGCCTGAAGCAAAGTGAGAACAGTAAATGTAAGGACAGGATGGCAAAACTGGAGTAAGAATTTTTCAGGAAAAAAGGAGTTTGAAAGAGTAATAAATGTTTCATTGCCTTAAATTCTAAAAGGACTTTAATCAATAATGGGAAAGGTACCAAAAATTTCTGTACCTCAGTATTGATTCTTATGTTATATTTATCCTTTGAAAGGCACTGGCAGGTCATTACTGAATTAGATAGAAGAGCCCTGAAAAGCTAAGGACTTTTATCACCCTCAAAATTTGTCACTCAAGATCACAGGGAATGTTTATTTTTGGAAAACCACTAGTTCCACCTAGTATGTAAGGGAGAACAGTCCCAGCTGTCAGACAACAAGCCTGATGTTTCTGTTGCTGTCTGGAAGGGTTCATACATCATCCTTTATGTTTGAAAAGAAGATTATTATTCTAGCCTAACAAATAGTTTATTAATTTACTTTGGCTTTTCAGTTAATCATTACCCAGCATTGCACCATTAGCAGATTTGTGACCCTCTTTATTACAATTTTATGTAAAACCCCTGGCATTTACATGTTGGACTTTTTATAAATAAACTCTGGACTAACCAGAGACTCTGTAAAAGAAAACAAATACCGTCTGAATGGCTAAAAATTTCCCCCTCCCCTGAGGAAACGTGACAAACTCTGCATTTGTGTGAGTGTTTCCAGGGCTTGGACTGTTCATTCCTGGGTTTCCCACACGGACCCTCAAGCCAAAGGACAATGTGCAGCCCTGTTGTAGCAGCAGTAGCCAAAATTCCCATTGTGCAATGTTTATTTTACAACTTCTCTATATTAGCTTGCCAGCCAGCCTTCTGTTTAATTACAGTTTAAACTTAAATGCTTTAAAAAAAGAAAAAATCTCTATCCCTTTTTCAGTATCTCATTTCAGTGCCCTCTCTGCTTTATGAGTACATTTTCTTAGCCCTTCTTTTTTTCTTCTATTGCTTTATGAGGAAAACAATATTATCTTTGAATATTAAACATACAGTAGGACATAAAGAACAATGAAATCCCCAAATTAAGCTTTCTATCTTGTTATGATTTACAACTCCATTTCAGTTTTTCCCCTAATAGCCTACCAAGATCATGATAAACTGCTCCATATAACCCCTTTCCGTCAACAGAGATTAAATTACTGTGTTGGGGTTAAAACCAGGAATTGTTTAGGGAATGATAAATTAAAACCTTGATAGTTCATAAGGAATTTCCTAGAAAAGATGACTCTGTGAATGAGATTAAGGGGAATGTGCTATGAAGGGCTAGGCAGCACCGCAGTGGGCCAGACCCCTAACTGTGTTTAGCTGTACCTGGTGAGGCACCAGCAAATAGCTCCACCTGGATCCTGTGAATAAAGCAAGACTAAACTGGCTAAATTAACTCTGTATTATACTGGGGAGTTGTGAAGATCAGAAAAAAAAAAAAGAAAAAAAAACCCCAATGCCCCTGTAGTGGATCTGTTCAAATTATCACTTACTTATTTACTTTCTGTGAGATAAGAATTAGGAAAAAGCAAAGCAGGCACAAAACTTAAAAGAATACAAAGAAGTTTATTAACAGACCTAAAAGGAAGGGGAAAAAAAAAAAATCATACCACACCTTCAGAACACCTCTCCTCCCTTTCCCCCTTTTCCCACTGCAAAAAAACAACCCTTGAGACGTTCAGTCAGTTTACCACTTCCACAATAACCTGTTCAGTTCATTTAGGGAGAGAAGTCTCTCTTGCTCATGCTATGGAGACATCTCCACAAGAAGTTCACTCATGGCTTCAGTATCACGAGACAGCTGCCCGGGTTGGTTCTCTGCTCACATGTGAGAGTCCCTTCCCCCAACTTACAGCTTTCTCCACAGCTGCTTTCAAGGGTCCAATCTTGAGCTACTGGGGTACCATTTTAAGGTTGAGCTGTTCAAAACAAAGGTTCTCCTCACCCGTCTCTGGGAGTGTCTTTATCTCTAAGAGTAGAGGCCCTCCCCCTTCCCTGGGAGCAAAAAGGGTCTTCATCATCTTCATCTCTAGGACTATCTCTGGGAGCATCTCTAGGAACAGAGGTCTTCTCCTCCCAGTTGGTGCAAGAGTCCTCATCGCTTCCATCTCTCCCTGTTCAAACTTCTTATCAAATTACAGCTGTGTCAGCATCTGCTTATCTCAGAGCAGGTGCTTTTGCTCACTACTGCAGTCTGAACGCTCCACCCCCCATGCTTTCATGAAATTACAACGGGTACTCTGATATATCATAGTCTATCACCACCATAGCTTTACAACAGAATTCCAGCTTTCAAGCATCTCCTCTTTCTCCTCCCCCAGGACCCCAGCTCTTCTTTCTTTACTTAATGTCTGCAGGCTTCATTTGTTCTGGAGGAAACCTACAGCACTAAAAGGGTTAATCTCACCCAGGCCCCGCAGCTGGAGTTCGCTTATCGCTGTTGGTCACATGAGCTTTGCCGGGCAGCGGGGCAGCTTCGGCTGAATCTTCAGCCACACTGGAGGGATGGGGGGGTGTGGAGCTGGGCTGCGCCGCCTGCACGTAACGGGGCTGTGGGGGGCCGCGGATGGAACAGGGCTGCACGGCTCCAGGACGGCTGGGGCCCGGCCCTGTACGGGCCCAGCCCAGTTACCTGTCCCAAAGCCGGAAGCAAAGGAGAGCTTCCCAGGGTTTGTCCATTCTTAAATGTGGACCATATAAGGCGGTCAAAATTCTAAGTGGCTTAAAAAATTGTCAATATTCAAACTGGCCAGCTGATAGGTTCTGTCAGGTCACAGAGGAAGCTGTAAGCACCTCTTTGCAAGAAAATCACTTCTGGGACTATGCTTGCTAACCCATGACTGTCCCAAAACCCCTGCCCCCATTGGTTCTTCTTTTTTGCAGGTAAAAGATGATCAGGATGGTAAAAATAGCAAGGTGTCTATAATTTATTCAGTTGTTTTTATTTTAGGTTTTGGTGCCCCAGTTAATAGACATGGTGTTCAGGGTTTCTTTGAAAAAAATAATTTCAAACTTTCCCTGCAGATAGGGATTTTTTGACAAGGGCTTTGTGCTGAGTGTCTACTTTAATAATTCTGTGAGCTGTAGTAAAAGAGAGTTACAGTAAACCTGAAGCTCAACCCGAACATCTTTTATTTTCTTCCAGTGCCTAATGTCTGTAATTTACATAGAATCTACTCTCAAGACTTTTTTCTATTTGTGAAAAAAATGCTTCTTTTGCTCTTTTAATGAGACAACTGTTTGCTGCATCTTGTATTATGCACAGGTATTGCTGACAAACTGGGAAAATTTAATTTGTAGTTTTATTTCTTCTTAGTTTTGAAAGATGTGATTATTTCTGTTGATTTTTTTCTGAAGATTATAGGTCTTCAGGTAGAGAGCTTTGAACAGTAATTATTCCTGTCAGGACGAAAGAGAGAATAAATGGACTTGTAGGTATTTGCTGTTTACTTTGATAATATTCAGCCTTGCTCTAAATGTCTTGTCATTATGTTTACAAGATAAAGTAACCTCTGTGTTTTGGCACCAAATTTTGCTGCCTTTCTTAATGTGCACAGTCCAAGCTGTCAAAACAAGTAACAAATAGATTGAAAAGGAAGCACTGAAATCTGTAGAAGACCTGGACAAAAACCTCTTTTTCTTACTGAAAAGAGAACTGAGCACATGAACCAATGAGACTTTTTCCATTAACACTCTTCCCTGAATTTCCATGATTGCAAAGGTGCTTTAGTGCTGAAAATCAGAACTTGCATTAATGTCAGATCTGATTTATTCCATATTTTCCTGTTAGATAAAATTAGCTTCTATAAATAAATAGACCTGCGTGTTCCAGGGTAATATCTCTTTACTGTGTGGTGTAATCTCTGTAAGTGCTACAGCTCAGATATTCCAGGAATGCACATGGAACACTGACTGCTGGACACTGTGCTTACTGCATTCTCATAAATATTGCTGTAAAGCATGTTAAGAGTTGTCACACATCCAAATCAGCGCTAGACAACTCTCAGTAAACGTTTTGCTCGCGTTATGTGGATCTAAGTTGTTTCAGGCAGAATTATATGAATATCCTAAAGTCAGATATCTTCAGATAATATGAAACAAAATACTATTAAAACCTGTGAGATTGTGAGATAGCTGTTTCATTTACCCCGAGGCTCTAATTTGGGGCAGTAACACAGAGGCCATACCTGTGACCAACTGGATTCTTGCTGAAGTTTTGGAGGAAGGCAGATTTTTTATTTCCCTTTGTAGCTTGGTTTTGAAACCTTCTCCTTGTACCTTACACTAAGAACTTTAATGAAATCAATTTTGTGCAGGAGGCTCTCTTTCAGTGTGAAAAATGCCCTTGCAGGCTTGATACTGAAGACATGATTTCTTGTGAGCATAAACTCATGCACTAATAAAGTAATAGTTCAGGTGGGGCTGCTCTACACAGGCTCAGTCCCAGCAGGCCCACAGCTGTTTGTGGCTGAGCTGATGCATTTCCAATGTGGGGATAACTGAATTTGAATGGACTGAAGGCAAACATCTTTTACTTTGCTCTTCTCTATGTATTAAGACTTTCCATTTACCTAGTTTAATTTCATGAAAACTGGTAAGGATCAGCTGGGCATATTTTATCTGTCCACAGAGGGGGTTATGTTTTCTTTTACCTCAGTACATTAATGGCTATTTCTGTTTGTTTCTAATTTTGATGTAGCAAAGAGTCTTTTCCTTAATTTTCAAGGCTTGTATTACCTATTACCTGTATTGAATCTTTTTAAAAATTAGTTAACACATGTAAATCATAAGGAGTTGGACTGTGATGACCCTTGTGGGCCCCTTCCAACTCAGGATATTCTATGATTTTGTAATTCTATAAAGTAGTTGATTCACATTATATTGGCTTTCATGAAAGCAGATTTTTCTAATAGCACCTAGAAGTTGATGCAGGTGTTTTTAACACCATGAACCATGACTTGTTCACAATCATTTCCTTCAGCAGCTGTCCAATAGCTTGTTCTGAGATGAAGATTGTATAGTATTGATTTTGCTGTATGGGACTGATCCGGAAAGCAGTGATGGTGTTTTCTGGCCCGATGGCTGGGGTCACACCGGGGTGTGACAGGTTTGGGTTCAGCCCCTGGTGTGTGACACTGGGCCAGTGCAATGTTTGTTCCTGTGGTTCACCCCTTCCAGTGGGGAAGCAGCAACACTGCTGCTGGCAGAGGATATTGTGGGAATGCGTTGGCGTCAATGCTGTCCGCCTGAAGGTTAGCTGCTTAACTGCTCAAAAATAGCTTCCTTCCCTTGTTTTGTTAGGAAAGCAACTATTTCATTATCCCATCTGGGATTAATGGAACTGTTTGATGAGTCTGGTTGGGAGAGAGAGAAAGAAAAGCCTTCCAGGCATTCCTTTGGCTTATGGCTTATCTCAGCTTTAACAAGTGACACAGCAGCACAGCACTGACCTCCAGAGAAGGATGCTGACCATGTTTTGTACTTGGTAATTCTACTGCATCCAGCAAAGGACTGACGATATCAGCAAGTTTGCTCAGCACAGGGGCTGTGGCATGTGGCTCTTCATGAAGCTCAGTAAAACTGACCACTAAGCCCCTAGAAAGACAAGACATTGCCCTGAGAGCCCCATACCTACAGATCCAATGCCTGTCTCTGATTCTAAATTTTTTTTCCCTGCAATGACATGATCAAGATGCACTATGTCATATTCCAGAAATTTGCCCTTGTAATGTGTGGTCTTGCCAGGATTTGGAATGGAAAGCTTTGGCTGAGTGACAGCCTTGGTGTTACAAGCAACTACTGGTAACAGCCTTAGCATTGGCCGGGCGTGGCTCAGGTTAATGCCCACTGCAGTCTCATTTGCTGAGAACACACACACACTATAGGCACTGTAAACACCAGAAGTCAATTCCCAGAAGGCAAAATGTTGGTTTCTCTGCAGTTAGAACTGCACAAGAAGTTAAGAAGTGCAGTTGCTGTACCCTCTTCTACCTGACTTTTAGGCTGTTACACAGACATCGCAATGATCAATTTCTCATCAGGTTTCTCTTGGCACTCACACCACTCTTTACCAATTTTTCCAGGCCATTCTGGCTTTTTAGGATATAGGATCAAGTGTTTGGGCACAGGTAGAAGTGCTGATTGGTTTTAAAGACCTTCAGAACCTGCTGCACCTGGGCTGGGAAATTCCAGACACCAGCACAGATTGGGAGAAGAGCTCAGGGAGAGTAGCACTGCAGGCAACTTGGGGGTGCTGGTGGATGAGAGGCTGGGCATGAGCTGGCCATGGGCACTTGTACCCCGGAAAACAAATGGTGTCCTGGGCTGTATCAAAGAGGAGTGGCCAGCAGCTCCAGGGAACTGACTGTCTCCCTCTACTCCGCTTTCATGAGACCCACCTGGAAAGATAACCACTACCAGCAAAAGTTAATACCAATGTTTTGAACATAGTATTTAATGTAAGTAACTACACCAAGGTAAAAGCACATCTTTCTCTTGATGTTCCTCACTATCACCTTACTCTTCTCACACCTGAACACTGAATATTGTAAATAAAAATAGCAACTGGCCGTAGTTCTTCACAAATTCTGTCACTAGACGCTTAATCTAGGTCACACACGTGTCTGTCACAGGGTAGTGGCCTGCAGGAGCCTGGAAAGGCCTTTGCCTGCAACTGGGCAAAGGCAGGTGGAAAAATGTGACAGCTGAAAAAGAGCATTATAACAATCTGAACATCTGCAGAAGTTAAAAAAACCCAGACAAGACAAAATTAATATCTGGGAGACAGTAAGTTATTCGTCTGGATATGGAAGAGGTCCCTCATTTGTCAGGGCAGAGAATTTCTTTCAAAACAGTTTTTTTCTAGAGCAAATTTGATGTCAGTAGAATTTGCAAGCTGGAAAAAGAGCAAAGGGGTTATCTTTCACATCCAGTTTTAAAGAACAGCTTTGAAAACTACTGGGAAACATTTACACACTCAGCATTTACTGCTGTAATAAACTCGCTTTCATTTTTAAAGCCAAGCATCACCATGTGGGAATTCCACACACTTGGTGGTTTCTATAGCTCACGAAAACATCTGTATTTCCCTCCTTGGTGCAGAGATGATTCGAGTCTCAACCAGAATACTTAAATAGCGTAGCCATATTTAGCGTAACAGCCTGCCATTACTGTGCTGCCATGGGTATGATCCTCACACCAGATCCTTCTGCACAGGTAGGAGCAGATCACAAAGACAAAAAAGCAGAGTGACCACGGTTTCTCAGCCCCACACATCGAGAATACAGCTGGATTTGAAACAGTCAACCTCTCATGAGAGAGAACTGAATTCCTACTAAGAATTTGTTAAAAAAAAAATAGACATCATAACAAATCAGAAACACTAGGGCTTTGCACCTCAGCCTCACTGAAAGGGAAAAATCCAAAATTAGGCATTAACTAGCAACCTAGGAAAGAGCAAGCAAGAAAGCACATTGATACAGTTAACTCATTTTTCTTCCAGTATTAAATTCAGAGAGAACTTGAAGTTCTACATGAATGAAGGCTCTTGTACTGGGATATAAATTGCATTGGCTGCCATTCCAGATTGAGCAGCATCTCAGAATGTTTCAATAATGGCTGTTTTTCATGACATATCCTGCCTGCACACAGCTGTTCAACACTCCAGGGTTGACTTTAAATGTTCGTAGTTCATCTATTTGGATTTTTGCACTTCTAAGAATGTACTCCATTTACAGAAGTGCTGCTGGAGAGAAGTTGATGCTTACCAGGTGAACATTCACACCAAGAACTGCTGTTAATTCGGAAAAATTTTGCTATCCATCAGTTAAGAAGCCATCAAACACACGGGGAGCCTCATTGGCCAAAGCAGGATATATTTCATCTTACATTAGTAGTGAAAGGCGAGTAACTGGGAAGACATGACAGAACATTTAAAGGACACGTGGTATCTTGTTTGGCAAGTTTAGTAGTGCTGCAGTTGAAAATAAAAAGGATTTTGCTATCACTCTCTTGAATCATGGACCTCAGTTTTAACATTGTGATACACGGACTGCTAGATCAGTGTTGTGCATGCAAATCACTAATCTCATGATAGATTAAATAAAAAGCTAAGTCCAATTTACAGATTTTAAAAACAAAACCTATTTCAAATATCTCACTTCAGTGCACAACACAAGGTATGTAAATTTTGCTGGAAGTCGCTGTTTCACTAGAGGTAACAATTTTTACTACCAGCATTGGCTTGACTTTCTTAAAAGGGCACCAGGATCAAGACAGCCAGTCTGCTTCTAAGTTTCATTGAAAAGAACAGTAAAGCCTGCAGTAAGTTTCAAAATGACATGTATTTTTTTAGATTTTCTTTATTGATTCATGAATATTTATCTAGTTCTTTCTGTGTGATACAACACTGACCTGAGGTACCAGTGTTGTGAGGAGTGTGAACCTACACACAACTTGTTACCTACTCACTGCAGCTTTGAAATTTTCAGAGGTTGAAGGATGATGATCAGGGACAGCTTCATGGTCATACAGCATTATCGGTAAAAAAAAAAAAAAAAGGTAAAAAGATAAAAGGATGTCTGTTTGGCTTATGAACAATCAGTTTTGAGACAAATGGGGGTTGGGGGGGAAATGTAAAATCAGTTACCTGGAACAGTAACCAAGCCATAAGGCTTCAGGATCTGCAGTGATGAAAGTCACCCAAGGCTCTCCACCACCACAGCTCTCACCATGAAGCAAAGCAAGGGATATATGAAAACTTAATTGGAGGGAAGGATTCACAAGCTGTCATAAAGCACAAGTCCTTCTCTGCAAAGTTTTCTCAGACCCTGCTTACTCCCATCATCCACCTGGAAAATGTATTTGACTGTCACTCTCCCCGTCCTTGGGGGCTGGGGAGCTCCTCCATATGGATCAGACTGTGGGCAGTCACACCAGGCACTCTCCAGCACACAGGGTATTGCCAAAAGCAACTTCTGCTTTGCAAAGTCATTAGATTTAACCGAATAGGTCAAAAGCAGATAGTAGTAATTTCAGGTGAAATGAAATATAATCCCCCAAGCCTGGAATGTGCAAGACTGGTTCAGGATACTTTAGAACAATCCAGCAGAGAGCCACTGAGAGTTTGGGATGAATATTTCAGCTGTGACTATTCCATCACTGCAACCAATGCCAGAATTTGGCACCAATTGTACCATACACCGTTGGGCTGTACCAGTCTGGAATCAGAGTATCACATTCAAACCTATGAAAACCTTCCTCACCTAGCAGGTTCTTTCCTGAAGTATTCCATACTTTTCCTAAAAAGAAAACCAACCCCCACATGCCTAAACTTCTTTTCCTAAAACACTTCCAAAAAAATAAGAAGCCTTTAGTCAAAAGCAAAGCAGCACCTGCATTGCAAATCTTTTAATTCCCAGGAATTGTGGTTTCATTTCCGAAGCAGTAACAGAACTGTACTGACTTAATTTTTAAGCAAACCTGGCAAGAGAGCTTTTGTTAACTTCAAGAGAAAAGGACAATTAATTTTATCTTCAAAATGGAACTTGCAAAAGCAGCAAATACGTGTCCGGTTGTAAGTCTTGCCTATCTGGAAAATTACCTGCACAGTTTCTTGCGGTTTTTTTTTTACTCAATACATTAATGTTTTGTAGAGAGACAAAATATTTTCTGAAGCAGAGTTGCACTCCTGAAAGAGGCTTTTACAGGTCTGGCCTGGCTTTACTATCAAACTAGAACACGTCACAGTCACAGACCCTCCAGCTAAAAATTAACAAAGCCCCTTCTTTAACAACTTCACAAGGCTTCCACAAAAAGTCAGGTGACCCATTGAGTACACAACACTTTGAGTGCACCTGTTCAGACAAAATCAGATATCAACCACCTCCTTCCAAAAAGTGCATTTACAACCAGAGATGGTGCAGTAAGGAATACACAGCACTTACCTATCACAGCATGGACTAAACTGACTAGAAGCAGCAGCACTAAATTCCAGGAATACTTACCAGACCACAGGACAAACCATCTCTCCAAGAGCCACAGGTTTAAGACATAGTTCACTGCTGCCAAAACCAAGTAATTCTGAGGAATAAATCAACCAGTTTTATGCAATTCAGGCAGATCCACCTCCTCATGACTTCAAGGAAACAACAAAAAATGGTGACCACCCGTTGTTAGACTGGTGTCTTTTGGCTCTGTATGGTTTCCATTAGCACAGTATACTTTACAGGTACCTTAACTTTTGTATGTTTGTTTTTTTTTTTTTTTAATCAGTTTCAACTGCAATGATTTCTAAAGTGAAAAAAAAAAAATTAAAATACAAACCTCTCCTGAAATTGTGATAAACTCAACTTAGCAAAAGGAATGCAAAATGAAATTCTTACCTATGTGTATTGACTGAAGTGCAGCAGGTTTGTCAGCAGGAAGGCACTGAAGAACCTCCAGTGTGTGTGAACACAGCCCAGCAGGGGAACAGCTCTGGAGATCCTGAGGTTCGAGTTGTGGGGAGCTGATGCCATCGAGGCAATGGAGAACACAGCTCTAGAAAATGCCTGCACTCGGATTTGTGCTCTTCCAACTCTCCACCCTCTCCCAGAGCAGTGCCTTTCCAAGAGGCTAAAGCAGGAGAGGGACTTCTGTGATGCAGACACTCAGCACTGCTGATGAGCAGGAATCCAGCTCATCATCCAGGCTACAGCCCAGAGGTGCTACAGAAGATAGAGCAACTCCTTCAGTACCAACCTTCCACTCCAAAGTAAGGGAGAAGTGCTAAGGTCAGCCTCACACTCTGAACATGCTATGTCCTGTTTCCACACCAGAAGCTGCACTGAATATCCATCGTCTAAATGGCTTTCCTGCTCATTCACATCCATGGGAACAGGATTTGGACCCCAGTTCAATATTCAGCAAAAACAAAAACTCCAAAAGCCCTGAAACAAACTTGCTATAGCTACAGGTTCAAGTGGGAGACCAGAAACAATCAGGCTATGAAGGCCAAAAAAGTCTGTACTTTTAAAAATGTTTCCTACTACATACAAAAACAAATGCAGGATGTGATGTTTGCTTAGTTTTATTAATTTATTTCTGCAGGAATCTGCAACTTGGAGTATGCACTTTCTGGAGGTACCATGCATGCATAGCCTCTGAATGCTTTTATACAATTTCATCTCTTAGTAATAAGTTCATTCACAGCATACACAAATCTAGAATGTAGACACCATATATACAGGATTAAACAAGATCGTGTCTTCTTTTTTTAATGAAAAAATTTAACAGGGTTTCACACAGCAGGAAGTATGGATTAGATACACTGGTGCCACCATAAATAAATAAGTTTCAAGAACACAGTTTTTTAAAATTGGTTTCAAAGGTACTGGAAATCCAGGATTATAATATTGCATTAACTCCATTGATTTCTGATTATTCCAAGAAAAATATTTGCATTTATGGACATAAACAGCAATGAAAGCCCCAACTGAAGAAATTGTGGCAAAACTCAGCCATGTCTGGGTTCATGTAAGATTGACAATTTGAAACGAAAACAAATGCAGCTGCACATAGAGACAGTACTGACTGTGAGATGTGATATCTGTGCATGTCTTCCTTCCTTGTGGGATTTGGAGTCACTGAAGTACAGAGCACATCAATTCTGTGGTACCAAATTGGCTGTTAAATTATGTCCAACCATCCACTTCTCATCAGGATAGTCATGTTCACATTCTAGGGTACACCACTGGATTTTAAAAAAAGAACTATCATCCTGATGACAAGCTTGTTTTTAACATATTTAATATTCTCACATTCTTTTTTAAAACATTCTTTATTGGTTTTATTTTGTCCCCATTTCAACTCAAGTATTTCTGTTTCCGTTTCAAGGGATTTTACAATCAATATTAAATGTAGAAGTATTCAGAAATTGAAAAAGTATTTAGAAATTGAAGGGAGAGATGTATAGCTGGGAGAGATAAAGTAACTGAGAGAAAAGTTGGGTTTTTTTTAAAAAAAAAACGTGATTCAGTAGCATATCATAATCAGAAAGTACTGAGACCAGCTCTTTTAAGAATTATTACACCTTTTCACCACACCTCCCATTTTTCAAGGGAAACACACACATACCACAGACACACAGATACACAATTCAATCTGATCTAAGACTACATTTTACAAAGTACTTCCTTTTGCTTGACTTCCCACCCCTTTCCTCTTCACCCAAACAAGACTAATAATTACATCAAATTAAAAGTAGATCCAAAGTTCAGGATTTCTTTTGGTTGCCTATGTTCTGAATAATTTTCCACAAGCTCCACTCTAAATAAACTTTTAAAGAACTACAGTAGTATCCTATAATTAAAGGGAATTCATCTTAAGAGCACAGTAAATATAAAATAAGCTTTATAAAATTTCAATGAACAGTGAGATCATTTTGAATAACTGAATGTCCAAGTCAGTTACAAACTACCAATCTAGTAGCATGGTTGAGGAAAAGCTCAGTCATTAAGGAAAAAAGAAAACACAAGTAGTGCATTAACACAACAGCATCAGCATCCCACCATTCTCACACACACACACACACACACACGTTTTATACAATACAGTGCATTTTGTATGCCAGCTGACATTAGGGTTTTATGTGCATTCAATAAATATTCCATAAACCAATCTTTTTGGTATAATCTACAATTCAGTTGGGGTTTGAATGGCATCACCTGCTTTCAGAAGGAAAATGGATCTTCCAATATTCAAAATACAATTACATTCTAACAAACTAGAAATATTCAAGCACCATGTCAAGTCTTTACTGTTAACGTTTGCGTACGGGCATTTACATGTAAAAGAATACAACAGAAGGGTGTGGTGGTTTTCTCTGTTTGTTTGTACAAGCAACAAATGAGAGTAATTGAAAAAAACGAGGAAAATCATTGGTACAAAGGACTTATTTTTCAATTTAATGGCGCTCACTCATTCTTTCAAAAAGTATCTTGCTGTGGTGGCAGCCTTCCTTCTCTTCCTCTGGTGAAGCTGGGACTAAGATTTGCAAGTCTCCATGTATAGTTATTGCAGTTCAGGGCATTTTTGGACTGAATGCATATTTGCACCTCCTCCTTCAAAAGTAGCATCTATTCTATCTGAAAATGGCACAACTGTATTTTTGCATGACACCCCTACTCTCATTTGCTGACTGTCACTTCAGTTGCTATCTTTTTGTAATTCCAGCAAAAACAAATGCTTCTAGAACTTCACCAGAAGTACACATGAACAGAAAATTGAAATAATACAATGGCAAAGGCATTAGGATAGAAAAGCCATGAAGTTACTGGTATTGTTTGGAGCCATTCATGATACAGCTGATAACAGCAATGCTTCTGCTCATCTGTTTTCTAGTTCTCAGTTCTGTCAAACTGTCCACTGACATGCACAAAATTAATATCTTTTCATTTCAGCTGACAGTAATTGACAGTAACATTTTTACCCCTTTCCACATGTGATGAGCTCCCCCCACAGCAGTGTAAATCATTAGGAAGGAAGGAAAACTATCTCTGATGCCTTTGACTTTGTTTTGCTCATCAGTGGTGCACAGTGATTGCTGGAGATCTCTTAGCTTATTTAAAATGATCCTGAAGATTTAGTTAGTGCAAGAACATATTGAAAAATGCCAGATAAAATATTGGTTCCTCATCTAAGATCAACAGTTCAGTTCTTACTGTTGTCTTTATAAACTGTGGGGAGAGAAACACCACACTGAGCGATACAGTCAAGATGAGCTTTTCTCCACCCACCCCTTGCAAATGCTGCTTCATTTTAAATAAGGATTCAGACGTATGATTGTTCTACCACAGCTTAGCATGTTGTCACACATCAAGTGAACTGTGGTAATTGACAATATGGATGTGGCTGCTATGAGCTAAGAACAGCTTAAAATGAAGTAGTTTAAAACTCTCATGGTAAAGTTAACAGCAAATTTTGCTTTACAAAGTCAATTACCATAACTCAGCTGAAGTGCTTGGTTGCATCTCTGAATTGTGATGAAGTTATACCATAAAAACTCAAATGCACTGTACCAGCCTCTGACCAGCACACAGAACACCCTACTCAATCACACGGTTGTGTCACAGAATCATTCAGCTGCCCAAACCCATGTTTGATCTCGTAAGTATCGAGTGCTTTATTCCAGCAGCCTGAAGCATTCAGACAGATTGAACATCACCTTCAGAATACAGTGTATCATAGGCAGAAAAGTACCAATAGGATTTTTCAACTCATCTCGTGTTCTTTAACCTATGACAAATATTTCCTGACCAAAATAGAAAGAATGCAGTGTGTAATTTTTCAGGATCTGGCATCTGCTATTTTGTACAGGCTGGTTTATTAATAATGTGCAAATAAACCTTTACTGAAGAGCTGAGTAATTATTTTTCAGCTAACTTTGATCTGGGGCACAAAGTACCTTCTGTGCTGTAAACATCATGAATTCTTCACAAATTGGAAGCTGAAAAGGCCTAAGGAACTGGGAACAAACTCTTCTCAAACACAACCATGGCCGAGCCCAAGTCTTCCAAGCAGAATTGGAGTAGCCTGTGTTTGGCATATGTCACTATGCTGCTGCACAGCACAGGCTCAGAAGGTTGTGTAGAAAAGCATCCTTTGAGCTTGGAAACACGACGGCCCAATGAAAGCATGCAGCAGGATTTTCATCTGCAACGTGGTAGAATTCATTCTTGGTTTATTACCAGTGTTGACACAGCCAGGTGAGCACTGTACAGGCAAACGGGATTGTAAAAAATTACCTCTGATTACACACTCTGTAACACTCATACAGTTCCTCATTTAGTCACCTCAGGTCACTATTTCAATCAGCAATTTTTTGTAGACATAAATTACCCTGAAAAAAAGCAGCAATTACAAATACCCTTCTCCTTGTTTTTTTATACATTGCAAAATTTACCATTGCATTTACCTGTCTTCTTTTTCAGTAGCTTACAATCTAGAAGCACAGGGAGCCTTTGTTTTCCAGCTAGCTGTGGCCAGGTTAAGTCAGCTCTGGCTCTTCAGTTTTTCTGGTTAAGTGTAACACTTCACACCATTACTAAGAGTCCTATAATTTTCTTTTAAAAAACAGTAGTTGTGGGTTGGTTTTTTTTTAGAGCCACTAAGCAGTAACTATAACCACAGGAATAAACACCAGTAGTTATTTGCTTTCCTGCATACATTCTTCTCAAAATTAATCCTTTCCCATTTTCAGGTTTTGTTTTCTGCTTTGCTCACTGCAATGGGAAGGAATTTAACCCTTAATTTATTTATTTTCTAGTGCAGCAGAAGCAGAAACATCCTAACACATTACTCCCACCCCTTGCAATATGAAGATTGTTGACTGGCAAAGGCCGGGCAGATGGACTGAAAGGTTCCCCATGTTTCCTTCTCTTACAGCTGTTGGCTTGAGAGCCTGTGTTCAACCCAATGCAGCCCCTTCCTGAATTTCAGGTGTATCGTGGCATTTCACACTGTTCACAGCGATTTAGTGCTGGGTGATTTAGGAAGGTGCAGCTACCACAATTCCATGGGGCCCCTTCAAAGTCTTCATCTCTTGGCTGAGTCCGTGGAGTCTGTTTGGAGCTGTTCTGATGCTCTAAAGAAAAGCCAAAAGAAAACATTTTATTTCAGAAGAGAAGGGTTAATAGTCAAGACCACACTACTGGAAGGTCATCTAATTAAACAGTCTGTCTTAAAATTAACATGGAAATCTTTTACTAAGGCACTTCTAATTCAGTTTGTGAAATCTGAATATTTAAAGTGTTTCATTTCTGTGAAGAGTCACTTAACCATAACACCTTAAAACCAAGAAGAGCACTCACCACTGTTAGGTCACTGATCCTGCTAAAGGTTTAACAGCTTAAAACATACAAGTTTGTTACTGGCATTGCAGCACCATCCTGTTAAGGAAAGACTTCACTAGTTTACACACAGTAGTCTATTTCCAAATTTTAAACTACAATAACCTTGCTTTACCTGAAGGGGAAAACTACTTCTAACTTAGTTCCTTCAAACAGTCTGACAAAAGACATTTTTCTAGCATTTATTCAGGCTGAAAAAGAATACAATCTGAAAATAAAATGACAGGCCTATTTCAAAACAAGACAATTCTTCCTCATGCCTTTGAAGCAGGGATGTATGTATACAAAGCAGCATTTAAGTCTGTTTTCATTCATAAAACCAGTATGTATGCAAATCACATATTAGGTCTTAACCCACAGAAACACTTAGTTTTCCATGTCTCCTGACACCACCTCAAGATCTCAGGTTATCTACTATAAGTAAGGAATACTCCCAGGATGTGGGAACACAGCATGTTACAAAATGTTAATATTTATTAACATTAACGCATACCTAGAAGGCATGGCTAAGATACCCAGCTGCTAAACATCTGTGAACTTATGTCTAACAAAGGCCTGCAATTTCTAACTGCACACAAAGTAATTTGCAGTTGCTGCCCCACCTGCTAAGAAATGCAGCAGACTGCTGATGACAACCTTAGTGCAAACAGTACTTAAATCTTCAGAGACAAACAAAGGAAATAAAAGTAACCTCTTTGCTTAGATGCAAACACAAAACAGCCCAGAAGCTGCACAGTCACATTAGCAGTGCTTGACCTCAACAAATTCCTCGTAAGCCGGGCAGTGTGGGCACTTGACTGCGTTCCATTGACTGGCCAGATGGCAGCATAGAGCACACCCTTGTCTGCCCACCCCGTCTGTCTGCCCACACTTTCAACAGCTGAATATTAAACAGTATTTATTATTTAAGAAAAAAACAAAACCTGATGTCTCCATGTAAAAATCCAAGCTCTGAATACAGTACAGCGGCCCTAGAACCGATCTCTAATAAGCTGGCAGACAAAACCTGGAAGCTGGTTGTACAAGGCACTATCTTCCTAACCACTAAATAAAATAACTTATTTCATGCCAGTTTTGCACATTATTTTGCTTTGAAATAATAAATCAAATATGATAGTGTAATTAAGAGAATGTCTTCAAGCATCACAAAGCAACAGTTCCTTAAATCAACCAGATGATCACTGCAATTTAATGTGACCCCAGGCAGCTGCCTTCACACCACGGCTCACTTGATGCTCCCTGCTACCTAATGCAGGGAACTCCTCCCGGTACTACCTTTTCTTTGAGCCACAAGCAGCAGGGCTTTCCCTTTCTTTTAAACTTCCACACAGTAATACTTTTATTACATTGAGGAGTAAGATACTTGCTTCAAAAGAGGGGAAAAATTTCCTGATAAGAATTCAAAATTCACCTACAGAAACCTTTGTGGAGTGCTTATCAGCAACCAGAATTTATTTACAAATGGAGTGTCAGGGAGACTGTATGATTACTGATTCAGAAGAGCTACTTCTTTTTTACTAACAAGTGCAGTACATGCTAGTTACAGCAAGAGGAGACACAATATTATAAATCTTATCACACATACCATTTTCAGGAAAAGACAGCTGGTTTTTCTGTATCAGAGCATAGCATTCCACATTGGCTATTTCAGCTCTTTTTCTAATAGGGAATAACTACTTATAATCAAGGTGGTATTAACAGAACATTCATCTGCAACAATCTGCCTGAGGAAAACAAGCTGTAGCTAGGATTACTGCACTTAGATAAAAGTGTTCTGGTTTGAATTATATGGAGAGAAAAGTTAAATAAGTAGAGTTGCTTCCTGTCACCACAGGGACTTTTTAAAAAAGAAAAAAAACCTCACTCAATGGAGATTAGGTGATGATACCTGTTTGTTGACCTACCTTTTTTATATGGCTTTGGTGGCACAACAGGACCAGGCTCTATGTTATCATAGAAGTTACATGCGGCTTTCGGATCAAAGTTTCCTGTCCGAAAAGAAAGGAAAGAAAGTGTAACTTGAAGGTTATTTAAATGCCTATGCCAGTGATACGAACATCAAGAAGCTTCTTATTTTATACATCTTTTTATTATGACACTGTATCTTAGCTTTTTCACAAGTTTTGTCACATATTTTTAGTTTTCTGTCAATCACAGTAATTTTCAGCCAGACAACCCCATATTGAAAAATCAACTCCAGTGAACATTTTGTATTGCTTTGAAAACATGTGAAACATATGTCTTCCGACAGGATACTTCATTGATAAAAAAGGACTGTGGATATCCTAATCTGTTTGTTTCCATTTAAGACAAGTTTCTGTTGCAAAAAAGATTTTTAAAGACCCTAGTAGATTTTTTGTTTGCCAGCCTCCTGGTTGCAACTCATACTTCAGTTCTGTATTACTTGGCCACAGCCTTTGCCAGCAAAAAATTAAAATTTTAAGTGAAGGATCTTTACAAAGGCATAGGTTTTTTTTAATATGCTCTTGATAAAGTCATTTTATGTCACCACTTTCTTGCTACTGGAATTTAACTTGGCCAACAAAAGTATTAGCAAGTCAAGCTTATTAGGTTACAGCTGAAAAAACCTCGCCTTTTAAAGGTAAGTTGTCATTGCTAATATAAACCGAACTCTAAAAACTCCAAATATTCACATTTAAGCACATGCCATATTAGAATCATAGGATCATTTAGGTTAGAAAAGACTTCCAAAATCATTGAGTCCAACCACTATCCCAGCACTGCCAAGTCAATCACTAACCCATGTTCCCAGCTGCCACATCTGCAGGTTTTTTAAATACCTCCAGGGATGGCAACTCCACCACTTCCCTAGGTAGCCTGTTCGAATGCTTGACAACTCTTGCCCTGAAGACATTTTCCCTAATATCCAATCTAAACCTGCCCTGGTGCAACTTGAGGCTGTTTTCTCTCATCTGTCACTTGTTACCTGGGAAAGAGACTCCACCTTGCCACAGCCTCCTTTCATATCATTGTAAAGAGCAATAAGGTCCCCCTGAGCCTCCTTTTCTTCAGGCTGAACACCCCCAGCTCCCTCAGCTGGTCCTCATCACACTTGTACTCCAGACCCTTCCCCAGCTCCATTGCCCTTCTCTGGACTCACTCCTGCCCCTCAATGCCTTTCTTGTAGTGAGAGGCCCAAAACTGGACACAGGATTTGAGGTGTGGCCTCACCAGTGCCGAGCACAGGGTGGCAATCACTGCCCTGGTCCTGCTGCCACACTACTGCTGATCCAGGCCAGGTGCCATTGGCCTTCCTGGCCCTCTGGGCACAGCTGGCTCATGTTCAGCTGCTGTTGACCAGCACCCACAGGCCCTTTTCCTCCAGGCACCTTTCCAGCCACTCTTCCCCAGCCTGCAGCTCTGCCTGGGGTTGTTGTGACCCAAGTGCAGGACCCAGCACTTTGTCTTGTTGAACCTCATACAGTTGACCTCATCCCATTGATCCAATCTGTCCAGACACCTCTGCAGAGCTCTCCTACCCTCCAGCAGATTAACATTTGTGTCCATATTCAAATGATGTTTTTTAAAAAGTATCAGTTCAATACCTCTAGATTGAAGGAGATCAACTTCTTTCAGTGTACAGTCAACATTTATCTGGAGTTGTCTGTTGAGGCTTCTCAATCTGGTCATTTCCTCAGGCTAGAAAGAAACATCCCAAAATAGTAATTGTGGGAAAGTCAGCATCTTATTTCAAAGAGAAATAACATTGCTATATCTTTGTTAACAGCTTTATTAAAAACTGAATATAGACAGGGCACTGAAAGAAGCCAAACTGGCCCATTACCCCTAACTCATTTGCCCTCAAAAAAACATTCTTCTATTAGCATGTAATGAGTAAAACAAACAGACAAATTACTTAATACTAGAATTCATTAGTATGACGTTGCTGAACTCAAGTTTATAAAACCACACACATCACTAAATTCTGTATAAATGGATGACTTGCTGATGCTACCTTGCATCAAGATGATCAGAAAATAGAATACAAGCTGTAGCCCACATTAACTATTACTCAATTATAACTGAATGAGGTCAAAAGCTTTATTCATTTGCATCAACCCAAGAAGCTCCAAGAAGCCAAACCTTCTAGCCCAGTATATTTAAATCATTCAATGATGAAAGATTGTAATTATTAACAGACTAATCAGTTATTTAAGTGCATATATTTGCATATCATTAAGAAACCCTAAGTTACTGGAATGCAAAGCTTTCTTAATGCTAGCAGCATCAATCACTAACGTTTTATTCCAGGATACATTGCAGCATCACAGTCACAAAATTACAGAACATTTGAGGTCGCAAGAGACCTCTGGAGGTCATCTGGTCCAACTGCTCTGCCAAGCCTCCAACCAGACTTTGTGCCACTGATTGCCACACTTTTGACCTGGCTGTTCATCCAGTTTCCAATGAACTTAAGTGCTAATCCAGCCCATACTTCATCAGCTTCTCTATAAAGATCTTACAGGAGACAATGTTGAAAGCCTTGCCAAAGTCTAGACAGACAATAACCACTGTCTATCTAGGTTACCAGGACAGACTTTGCATCCTAGAAGTTTACCAAATCAGTCAAGCTTGGCTTCCCCTTGGTGATTCTATGTGACTACTACGGATCACTTTCTTGTCCTTCATGTGCCTGGAAATAGGCACCAGCATTAGTTGCTCAAATCACTTTCCCAAGGACCAAGGTGAGGCTGACCAGCCTGTAGCTCCCCGGGTCCTCCCCTTCTTGAAGACAGCAGTTACATTTGCTCTCCTCTAGTCTTTGGGCACTTTCCCAAACACCATTAATCAACTCAAGATTATCTGGAGTGGCCTTGCAATGACACCCGCCAGCTCCCTTAGCAGTCATAGGTGCATCTCATCCAGGATTATGACCTCGTGTATGACTGCTTTGCTTAAGCATTCCTTGACCTGATTCTCTTCCACTAAGGGAAGAGAATACCTTCCTTGCTTCACACTTTTCCCAGGGTCTCTGAGACCTGGGATTCCTTAAAGACTGTGCCAAGTTTATTCAGTATCTGAAGCCTTTTCCATGTCCTACATAACCAGTTCTCCCATCTTGCTCATCCGTGAGCCCACATTTTCACTGGTCTTCCTGCTGTCACCTAGGTAGCTACAGAAGCCTTTCTTTTGGTCTTTGAAATCCTGTGCCAGATTCAACTCCAGTTGGTCTCTGGCTTTCCTAACCTCATCCTGGCACACTCAGTGCCTCTGCACTTCTCCTAGGTACATCCTTGCCAAATGCTGCCCTGTAGTTAAGCAGCCAACAGCCCTTCTGTGCCTTCCAGCCTACACCTGTGTGCACTGTTTGTGTCAACACAGCCAGTAAGTCTGAGCTGATTTGCTTAACAACTGCACACAGTGGAAGCTGTTTCTCAGCCAGATGCATTCCCTTATCAGAGCCACACACATTTGAGCTAGAGTCACTTGCAGGTGGAAGTCACAGAGATAAGAAGAATCAACAAGGAAAATAGGAGAGTTCCAACTTTTTCAGGCAACACTGCCAGTGAAAAGTTATTTGGCACATCCTGCACATACCAAACAAGAAAATACTGTCTATGAGAAGCAACTACTCAAACAACAAAATACTGTTTTAAAAAGAAAAGTTAAACCTTCCTGCATGACCACCAAGCTCTATATGGCTTAGGCTTATTGAATAGACTTGGGCATACTTTTATTGGTTGTTATGAAAGCAACTATATTCAGTTCTGTGGTCCACAAGAGCACATGCATACAACTTTCTGAAGTTTTGTTGGGAACACTTAAGAAAACTGGACACATCTGGTTCAACTACCTTATGACAAATCAAGTACTTAAATCATCTCCAAAGACTGAAGATTTTATACTCAAAAGTATTTTTTGAATAGTACTTTAGTTTCATTAAAACACAAAAAATAAATGTGTATGTTGAATTAAAATACTAACAAATTGCTTACTGTTGGAATTGCAGTTGTACAGCTGACTCTTCGAAGCCGCCTCTGCATCAGATCATGCTCCATACCATTGACTTCAGTTTTCAGGCGTTCGAGCTCTTCTTTCTCAAGCTTCAGTTCCTTTGCTAATCTCTCCATCCTTGCTCGCTGATGTAACAGCAAGGCTAATGTTTTACACAGAAGAAATAGTTACTAGCACATAAAAACCTGGAACACTGAATTCTTAAGTTACGCTTAAGATTCACGAGTGACCTTTCTGGGAAAAAAAAAAGTGATTGTAGACATGCAGCCAAGTATCAGTGGGAAGATGCTTTCATGCCAAATGAACTACAATTTAGAAAAAAGTTCTTCCAGAATAAAAACACATTTTAGACAGTAACTTGAAGTTGTTATTACCATTTTGGTCAAAGCTTCTTTTTTTGCATTTGGTCTTTCTCGTCTCAAAAATACAAAGGCACCTGTACGAGGAGACAACTTCTCAGGATGAAACAGCAACCTAGTTATACTAATACTCTACTGACAAAAAAAAAAACCAACACAAAAACCAGAGGTAAGATCAGATGGTAACACACACTTCATACCTGCTGCTCAACAGCAGCTGACACACCAGCCTTGAGACATTAGCCAAATGTCAGTCCTGAATTGGTTTTTTTTCACTGCTATTACAAACTGTGGTATAACTCTTAAGTAGTCTTGGCTTTTTAGGGAATACTGTAATCCTCAATACTGTAAGTTCCCCAGGGTTCAAAGGAAAAACTATAGAGCTTTAACAAAATTACTACAGAACCCAGAAAATAAGAAGTTGAGCCAGCTCAGGTGCTTCAGACTCTTAATTCTACGACAGATTGATTTCTCCAACCTCTCTCTGCTGCTTGCCATTCCCTCATTTTCATCATGGTACTGAAATTTATGACTCTCAGTCACAAGCTGATGTTGGGCTCCCAGAGAACCAAAGAAAAGAATTTTGACTAGCTAGAAGATAATATTCAGTTTCCTAAAGAAGAGCATTTCTCAGTATTTCATCATGATGCAAAGCTGGCCAAGTTAATGCGATGCTTAATCCTTTCTGATGAGGCTGGTTTTACGTGATTGAAGTCTGCTAGGACAGAGAAAAATAAGACATTTGATGTGGGTATTCAGACAAACAGGCTGCTCATATAACAATGTTCCAGCAAACTGTTTAAAATAAGGACGCTGCAGAACCTGCCAAAAGCTACTTCATGAAAAGCCCCAGCCAGCACTTGCCCTTTTCTTCAGCCCATCCAACAAAGGCAAAGGAAAAGCACGTAATACACAAGAATATTCACATATGAGCTAAAAGGAGTTATAAAAATAAGCAGCAACATGACAACTTACTGCAAAAGCCTAAGAACAACCCAACCTGTTAGAAGCAGATATCAGCATTCCACACAAAAATGTAGCACTGTAATTTGGATTTTGTATGGATTCACCAACTCACAACCAAAGAACAAACACCCAAAAACCTAGCAAAGAGTAACACCAAGTGTTTTTATACTTCTGGCACCAGAATTATTGAACAGAACTGTTCTCTACTTTTTCAAGTAGCATAAGTCATGCAAGCAGAATTAAGAAAAAATGTACAATACCAGACTGAATGATTTTCCACTACTGTTACCAAACCTTGTCTTTGTGTGATTCCTCCAACTTAACACGGTATGACTACATTTCATAGCTTCACATTATACTCTAGTACAACTCATCAAACATGACTCATATTACAAAGAAGCAGTCAAAGAACAGACACCAGGATGAATTTCTGGTAACACTTTTTACAATGGTTCACATTCAAGAGAAAATGAAATAAACTTGTTCCCTGTTAAGCTGTTAAATATACTCTTTTCTAGGACTCCTTTGCGGTAGTAAAGTGTTTCTTCTTCTATAATTTATTTCTATCAAGAGTTCAGAGTGCAGCAATAAAAAAAAGCTCTGGTAGGTAGGTATTGCCACCAATGCAAACACCCCAAAAAGCATATACTCATTATTTTACTTGGTTTGCTTTTCAGATACACAAATCTGGTGGAAGACACAAAGGCAAAACCAGGTTTTACGTTTCAGAATATGTTTTTCACAGCTATGCGAAGCTACTTGTATTTTTCTGACATAAATGACAACCTTCACTGAAGCTGTAATAGTAACACTACCAAATAAAGCACAAGGCCTCAGAGTCACAGACCTACTGGCACTAATTCTTACTAAAGAACTGGGTCTAGAGACTTTCTAATTGGGTCTACCATGTACAAAACAGCTTTGTTGATGAGTTAGAAAAGCTCAAAAGGCATAACTACAGGGCAGCACTATAAGGTCTCACTTCAGCTCTCTGAAGTAAAAAAAAGGCTAGAAGGAACAACAGAGGGATAGACTCTTTTTTCCAAGCACAAATCCAGAAAATACCTGATGCAGGTTATTAGTCTGTCATTACCCAAATGACTGGTTTGAATGCTTGCAGATTGATTCACTTGCTCAATTTTAAATATTACAAATCTATACAGCAGATGACTCCAAGAAAAGTAGTTTTCAGCTTAAGGTTTAATTCCCCTTTTTTTCTTTACTGAATTACTGAATTCTTCATTTATATATGGCATTAAAACTATGTTTTATCCCTGTGCAGCAGAACACATATCCTAAAATTTGTCTGCCAATCTCTTCTTCCTCTTTGAAAATTTCAAGTAGAAGAAGTGAACTTTTAAGTTCTTCAAAGTATTATTTTATTACCTTTCAAAAAAATATTTGTATTGACAAAGTTTTTTTAGCTGCATTCTTATCTCTCTCTCCTATTTCATTTAATATTCTTCAATCTAAACCAAATACAGAAGCCAGTACTTCAGGTGTTCTAGAACACTTGAATATGGAACAAATACAAAAAATTATAAAAATCCACATGTAAATTTATGACTCGGTTCTTCAATGCAGAATTCACAAAATTGACACACAGCGTATGAATAAACTACTTATCATTGTTAACTGCAGTGTTTTAAGAAAGTCCCCTAACATCAAAACCACAGCAACGTTAAGACCCTTAGAAATTCTTTATGTGTTAGACTGAAATTTGGCAGTATTTAAAAAAATCAGAAAAAAACTCTGATTTTTGACACAGTGTCTATTTTTCTCTGTACAGGTTCAAAAATTCTCACTAAGTAGCAAAATCAAGCTGAAAATGCATTTTACAATGCCACAATTTGCAGGGTGAAACATTTACCTTGAGTGTAAGCATAGTCGTCTGATCCAGAACTAGAACTTCTCTGATACTTATGGCTTCCTTTTTCTCCTCCAGATCCTGGGATTACAGAAATAGGCTGAATAGGTTCTGGTGCTGCAGAACGCTCTTCTTGGTCCACTAAATTTAAAAGATTCTCAGTCGGTGCTCGACCTACTGTGATTTTAAAAATGGTTGGGTTTGGCTGAGATACCATTACCCGAGGAGACTGTGTTGGTGCACCTGCAGGTCCAGTTGGTTGAGTGTAGGTAATATATACTGGATTAACACTAAATGGAGGTTTGGGTTGTCCTGACATACCTCTGGATGGAGAGCTTGAAGGAGGAGTAGTGGGCGCATACAGCGGGTGCTGGTTTCGTTGAGATGGTTGATTACTTATTGGTGAAGGGCTTCTGTTCATTGCAGTCCCAGGTCTTTGCGGTGGCTCAACTGTAATTTCTATTTTATTCATGGAACCTTTGGATAAACTAGGTCCAGCAAAAGGAGGAAGGTATGATACAGAGTGACCACCTTGCTTTTGAAAAGTCTGGGATGCTTGCTGATATGGATGGGGTGGGACAGTGGAAGGGCTAGGAGGCATGAAAACATGTGAACTCTGATGACTCAGCTGAGGAGGTTGAACTTGGTGTTGAGGAGAGCCAAAGGGAGAGGGACACTGGGATGCCGGTGGTGATCGAAAAGCCGACTGAGGGATCTGGGGTTGTTTTGGAGAATACTGAGAAGGTTGGTAGTTCTGTTGATGTGGATATACAGGTAGAGGACGAGGAGTATAATGTGGAACTGGGCCCTGTGGCGATGAATGCCACTGCGTATTCTGAGGAGTCTGTCGTCCTGAAGAACTTTGAGATGTTTGTCTAATATAAATAGAGCCAGGAGTCCCATAAAGATTGCTTGGAATCTGTGGAAGAATTTGTAGAGCTCTGGGTACACTCTGTCCAGAGGGGAGGTTTTGTGATACTGTAACAGTAATGGGATTTGTACTGTACCGAGGTATGTGCATATACGTGGGAGGAGGGCCTTGCATAGCAGACGTGTTCATTCCTGGTTGTATGGAAGATGGCTGTGGAGGTGGCTGTGGAGGAGGAGTAGCTGCATTTCTATTCTGGTCATTCATGAAAAATGGATTGTAACTAGGAGAAGCTGCCACAACGGCGGGAGCAGAATGTGGTTCTTGAACTAAGCAAATCAGCTGTTTACCTGCCGTGCGCTGCGGGTCAATGTGTCCATCGCTTGAGCTGTGTACCAGTGTACGACCACCATTAAGTTGAGCTCCATCCCCCGCTTGATAGCTGGTATGAGGATGAATACCCAGATTAATGTGCAAAAGGCTATTTCTATTCATTCTGGTGTCATCAGGGCTGTGGTACTCCATATACAAATACTTGTTGCTCTCCTGCGCAAGGGCTCGACAACAGGCATCAAGGTTGTTGTTGTTCTAGGAGCAAGAACAGGCACCTATTACTGTCACAGAGCACAGGAAAGAGTCACCACTCCATGTTCAGCATTCAGCTGAGGCCACAACCAGGTCCAGCCTGGACACAACTACGGGTAACGTTTCACACACAGGTATTGTGAAATGAAGATATTTGCTACATGGTATGCAAGTAAAACATAGCTCACATGGCATCTGGAAAAATGCTCTGGTAACACTAGTTACACTATGACATATTAAAAAAAAACGAGTCCAGTTTTAGGAAAGCAACAGTTACAACTCTTTGCGGGTTCTTCAAGGAACAGGTCTGTAAAATTAACTACTTCTAGTAACAATACAAATCAAATTAAACTAGATCAAAAATGCAAACTCTGGAAAAGCAAAATAAAAATGCAGATATTATTTTAATGTTTATCTGAGTGTCTACTGTTTTCACTTTCAGTTTACTGTTTATCTGAGTATTTCTTTCACCTGGAAGTTTAAAAACTCAACATTTTAAACCAGCTTTTATTGGTATAGTATTTAATAGTATTAATAGTATTTAATAGTATTAATAATAAATAATAGTATTTAATAGTATTTAATACCTCAACAATGAAGTCAAAGTACTGCTTGAAGAAGTACTGGTGATTCTGCAAAGAACATTACAATTCCAACAAAATTTAAACTGCCTTTAAGAATTTCAAGCTTAAGGCTAAAAAAGGTTTATTCAATACATCAGTGAGAAACCAAATAACCCTTTTAAATGTTTGATTTGTTCTGTGGTGCTAGCAGCTGAAACGATACAGACTTGTTCTGTGGTGCTAGCAGCTGAAACTATACAGACAATAAATTATTAACCAAATGAGAAATATAACAGAGAATTCCTTTTCCCTTCTTGCCCTCTCCACTCATTTTAGCTTAATGTAATCTGTTAAAAGAACAACACAAATGATAGCTTTTCCAAACAAGTAAAATCACTAGAAAGCGTTCCAGATGGTGGACTTCTTTTCTCCCCACTTTATCATGTAACAGCCTGCCTCAGCTGTGGTTCAGATTTTAATTGTAATAGTAGCTAAAGAAAACAAATTTCACTTTAAGTTCAACTAAATCTGGCTCTTAGCACCCTAACTTTGTTACACATGACCCAAGGTACCTTCTGTGACAGAGAGCACCTCCCTCCACAGCAAGTGTGTACGTATTTATATATAAACATACACCCCTGCTTTCCTCAGTGTGCTAAAATTACCATTCTAAGGAATATACATTAATAATGGCTGCACTTCTATTTTAAACACTATCAATATATAAACTTGTATGCATATTAATACACATATTGCCTTGCAATACAATTTTCAACAGCTTATCCACTGGCTGAACAGTCATGTTACGTTTCTTTTCTCATGGACCTAGTCAGTCTTAATACCAGAGTGAAGATGACTTTCCCAGAATTTCATATGATTTCACTATCAGATGAACACACATATTCAGCATCTTATTTGAAGACTTACTACTGAACATGACAGAAGAGTCCAGCACTTAAATAGGAACAGCTCTCACTCTACAGATAACTTCTCCCTGACAACCTCCCTTCATGCTGAGCTCTCCTTCTAGACCTCAATTGTCAGTGGGAATATCCAGACATATCACTAAAAAATTAAGACTAGAATATGTGGAAACCAGACCTTGTAATAACAACCAGCACCACAATGCCGAAACAACAGTCTCAAAAATGTGAACCACTACCATCAGCCACTGGCCATCTAAACAGAATTTCATGAACAGAGCCTTCAGCTTCCTTAGGTCACTTGGTCAGGGTGAAGGTAAAGAGAATGTAGATAGGACAGGCTCCGAGTTGATTTTATCAGGGTATGGAATATATTTGTCATTTCAAAGGACCCGCAATTTTTGACAGGCCTAAAACTCAAAACTAATTTAAATCTAGAGCATTTATTGCAAATGGTTATTGGAAACCAGCTCACACATCTTTAAATATAAAGTGGGTTTGGAAACAAAATCTATACTTAAAAACATAACAAGTATTTGCTGTGCAAAGTTAACTAGCTACCCAGAATGCCATATTATAGACACAGAACACCATATGCTTCTGCAGCATTTGGGGTTCTTTAATTTTATTGGTTTAAAAATGTCTATGACAAACACAGTTCATCAAAAGGATCATGTACTTAACAGTACAGAAGAGAGACTGCCAGGACAAATAAAGCTTTAAACTGAAGGGCTTCCCCTGCTTTACATTTTGTGGAAGCAATTAATTTTTATTTGTATGGTTTAGAAGACAAAATGCAAAAATTACAACCCCTGTTCTAAGTAAACCTACTCATCTACCAGGGACAGGCAGGATGCAAATACAGCTTTCCAACTTCAGCCATGGCCACCAAAGCCAAACCAGATCTTGCATGTTTCTATTCCATTCCTGAATCTTCCCATTACACTGAAGATATTCCCAGATGACCACTACTTATTACATGCGGTAATTTATTATCACTTCCAATTTCTGATTTTAGATGAAGGTGGAAGGATGAAATGGAAAGGAAAAGGAGTGCAGGGAGAAGAACCACCACTTGACCTAAAAAGAGAGAAGTGAAACTAAACCTCTGGAGAGCCATGGGAAAAAGACACCATGAAGAGGGAAAACTATCAGATTCCTAGCTAAGTCCAGCTCCTTATCTTGGAAGGATGAGTGACTGTTTATTAAAACCTCCTCCAGTATATGTATGTTATTTATGTGGCCATCACCAATTAACATCCCATTAGCCACTTTCTTTATTCCCCAAATGCATACAGTCACAGGTCACACAGACAACGAAAAAACATCAATGCAAAAAAACCCCACAAACCTAAGTGAAGAATGACAAAATTTTTACACCTAAAAGACAAGACAGAAATGCAAGTAGTGGAGTCCTCCAACCTTTTAAAATATAACCAGGAGAAAGAAAATAAATGCTCCAAGCATACTACTAAAAAGGATACTCATAGTAAACACACATTTCATACCAAAATAAAATTCACAGACTCTTTACCATACCTGAAGCATGCACTGAGATACCACCCCTTCAGGTATCTCAGGGAAACGCTGCCGGAGATCATGGAGTACCTGCACATCAAGCTGTTGGCTGCCCTGCGCCATGCCAGATGGATGATGTTCCAGATTACCAGAAAACGGAAGTCAACAGACCTTCCAATGATTGTGGTCTTCTGAGGCTTCTGGCATTTTCTGTAAGAAAGAAAACACAATCTTTTAAGCCATCACACCTTTTCATCCTTCCTAAACTGCTTGTGTAGAAAAACTACCATAATGCATTTTAGCATTCAAGATCTAATGCATTTTAGCTATCAAGAGAGACAATAGCTTAAACACAAGGGTGAGAATAATGTCTCAAATAGTGACATTGAAACACTTAACATATCACAGGTATGTCTATATAGCACTAGAATGTGCTAGTTCAGGTCTTTACTCAGTCCCACTGTGCCACCATGTAGGCATAACTTTAATTAGTCTGACCTGAGTAAAATGGAACTGTTATATATTTACTCCCAGTGAAATTCTGAACAGTTTGCAGAAAAGGTTGAAGCTATCACAAAATATAGATGTCTAATTTACAACACACTAGAAATAACAGTCTGGAAAACTAAGTAGCATAATTATCCAAAAATACTCATCTATTAATAGAGCTCAAACTCTTTTGTCTTTACATCACTACAAATCCAAGCAGCCTGAAGCATTTTTTGTGAAACTGAACAAGAATTAAACAGAATTTAAAGAGTCCTTTTCAGGATTAGATAATCACCTACGTAAAATTTTTGTAAAGTAACTATTACATTCATACTAACATGATGAGTGACAAAAACCAAACAAAACCCCCTACACTTTCCATTTCAAAATTCTTGTATCCAACAACAAAAAGATTCTATCTGAACTTCAGTATCCAAGGGCTACTGGAAGGTAAATATAGTCTCAGTCAACAAATGCTTTTTTCGCTTGTGGCTCAAGATCACAGCAGTAACCAAAAGGCAGCTGATGTCTAGGCAAAGATTCACAAAAACTTTGCATGAGGTGGTGCATGACACAGCTCTCCTGTTACACATCTATCACTGCTAAACTTCAAAAGCCTTTCCAACAATACTGCTCAGTGGAATTCTTAACTGCAGAGAATGCACTGCTTTGTTCAAAAAGGAAACGAAAATCAGATACCAGCAGAGCTGGTGTTTAATAATGTATTAGCTACCCAAAGACCCAAGTTTAAATCGTGCTTATCTCAACCTCAGTGCATCTGCAGGTGGCACGTGGCACAGGTGTTCCAGTCAGCCTTTCATTTATTAGCTCAACCTCCAGCGGCAGTCTCCAGCAGCACAACAGACCAGCAAACGCACACATACCTCTAGGCAGTATTCCAACAGTTTCCTACATCTTTCCTCTGAAAGTCTCCTTGTTTTCATAAGCAAGAAAACAGAATATATATCTTCAAAGAAAGGAAAGTGTCAGGTTTAGGGTAAAAAAAAAAAAAAAAAAACTTGGTAAAAGTTTTAGGAGTAAAAAAGCAGGAGACAAGCAAGTCCAGTCCACGATCTGCTGGCTGTGTATGTGGACAGCTCTCAGCTGCCATCAGCATTCACTGAACACCACGTGTCCTCACAGAAAGGGTCCCTCTCTGTCCCATCTCCAGTATCCACTATGACACCTGCCACATCACACAGTTTTTCAAGATAAATGAGACAAGTTTAAAGAACAGTGAAATATGTGAATTATCTCGCTGTGACTTAAGAAGTACCGCAATAAACTTACACTGTATATCACAATTCATTTCTGTCCACTGCAGTAATGCTTTATTCTAAAAGGAAATGGAGCTTCCACCAGCTTCTACCAGAAAATTCCTATCTACACTAACAGTAGGGGATCTTTCATGAAACTTACTTTTTTGTAAATGACAAACAAACATCATACTCTGAAAGGCAGAGCATCACAAGAATACTCAAAGAAAACCTGACAGCAATCAAGCTCTATGTGTTTCTAGACAACTCTCCTTATCCCCAGATGCAAAGGCTGAAATGCAGTAATGAAAGAGTACCCTACCAGAATAAATTGTAGTTAAAACCTCTGTTGAATAACAAATTACAGCATCTGAAACAGAAGTTAATAATGATAAGAATTTCATTTACACGGACAAGAGCCTTTGCATCACTTCTCTCTTCAAATAAAAATTTAAATGTAACACGGGTGACTGTGTAAACGTAACATGTGGACTGAAGATCCATCATCAGTACATTCAGTGTTTTTCTACTACAGTTTTAAAACAACAGAAGTTAATTTTTTTGTTTGTTTTCTAACATTTCCCAAGTATGTGTGGTGAGTAGAGGTATAACACAAAGTAACTGGCAGTTACTGGCCAACTATGAATTTTATCAGACTTCTAAACACAATGGGTAACAAATTTCAGTTTTCGTTTTGAGGAGTTGAAGCTTTCAGCCTTAACAGTTACACAGATAGCCTTAAAAAGTCTATGAGAAACACAAAATAACTGTTGAGAAGCATGAACTAACACACAATCATTCTGAAATCCTTGGATTACATGGCTAAGCTACTGTGGAAATTTGTTGGGTTTTTTCCCCCCCCCAGCCAATACCACAGAATTCACTATTGTCATTATGTACAAGCCCAGCCTTTTGTCCTACCTATTGTCCAGCATTTTGTTCAGCTTATTCTGCTTGACCTGTCTACAACTGCACATTTTCCACTCTAAGCAGGCATGAACTGGCTGGAATACAATACCCACTTCCCATGTTGCTCCCACAGCACACGGCAGGCAGAGAAGCAAGTTATTCAGAGAGCCAAGGGCTTACAGCAAAGGCTACACAGCTAAGATGCTTAGACAAGAACTCCTGCTGAGCCACAACAGGCTAGGAAAGCAATCCTTCAAAGACTTTCTTCCACAGCATTCACAGGCTAAGGGACATACTGAGGTGCATTACATGACTAGCCTTGTAATTTCTGAAAGTTCAGTGCATCAAACACCAACCCAAAGTCAAAATGAAAACAAGAGGCTTCATCTGTAGCTTTCAGAAATGATTTGAGGGTACCCAAACTCTAGATGAAAAGTATCTCATGAAGATGGAATAAATTAACAGTGCTACATACACAGCAGTTCTAATGGCAAAACCACAGCATATTGTCACAGAATTGGTCCCACTGTGTTAACACACAGAGCCAACCTCAGGAGACACTCAGAGAATCTCATGGATTATGCAAACCATGACTCAAGTCCTAAACAAATACAATAATCTGTTTTTTCACACCTTTTACATGCCCAAATGATATGTACGTGAAAACAGTATATTTACATTTAATCTTTTCCTTAAGCCATTTGTGTATATTACAAGTTAAGAAAACAACCAACAGTTCTATCAACCAACGGATGCCTCTTTTCTGAAATAAATAAAAAAGCAGAACTACTATAGTCTTGATCCTCCGCACAGATCTGTTCAAATATGTAGAGAACAAAATCTATTCTACTACTGTCATTTTTGAAGCACTAAATCAATTAAAATGAAGACACCTAAATCATCAGGAATAAGATCCAACTGAAAACTAAATTATGTCAATAAATACTATTGGAAAATGTAAAAATTATGTACTGATGTGCACTTATACAATTACAATGTATGGAACAATTAAGTGATTCCTGAGTGAATTTCCAGAAAACAGGCTACCTGGAAGTCAGTTTCTTAGGCCTTAACAATTTAAAGTTTATTGTTTTTAAAGTTAATTGTTAAGAGTTTATAACAATAATTGGGCATTGAAGGGTAAGAGGAAAAAATCAAGAGGCAGAACACAATAATAAAAAATCAGCTTACATAATCATAAATATACTGGAGTCCACAAGGAATATCAAAGTCCAGCTCCTTGCCCTGCATAGGACAGCCCCAAAAATCACATCATGTGCCTGAGAGCATTGTCCAAACTCTTCTTGAACTCTGTCAGGCTTGGTGCTATGACCACTGTCTTGGGGAGCCTGTTCCAGTGCCCAGCTGTTCTCAGGGTGAAGAACCTTTTTCTAATACCCAACCTAAACCTCCCCTGACACAGCTTCAGGCCATTCCCTTGGGTTCTGTCACTGTCACCACAGAGCAGAGATCAGTGCCTGCCCCTCCTTTTCCCTTCATGAGGAAGTTGTAACTGCAGTGTGGTCTTCCCTCAGTCTCCTCCAGGCTAAGCAAGCCAAGTGCCCTCAGCTGCTCCTCCTCACCCTTCACCACTCTCATGGCCTCCTTGGTAGTTACAACACACATACAACTGAACAACTTTCTCCACCTTTCTTCTCACCTCCAGTCAACTCAACCGTACTAGCTCAACCTGTTAAAACAATTTAAAAACCAAATCAAACACTTCTTACTAGTTTAACAAGCTTTTCCTGCACAATGCATACCCCCTGAACATCACACCGCTGTGTACAGGAAGATGGGAAGATAAAAAGAGGAAAGGGATATAGAACTAAGAACACCACCCCCCTCTTTTCTGCAAACGTCAGTCATCTGATTTATTAAAGCCGTAACAAAAAGACACCTTCACCTGAAGCAGACTTGGAACAAAAGCCAAAGCTGTTCTTGTACAAACAGCACTAAACCAGGATGGGATTTAACCAAGTCCTGTCAATATTGGAGTTAGACAGAGACCATGCTGTAGCACTGCAAGAAAGCTGCCTGTCAGCTGAGCTCCAAAGGTACCACCAGATACCAGGTCAGAACTGAAATTGCACTTCAAACTCCACGTCACTTGCTTACTGTCCATGCAACACTAACACTATCCTCTACCAAAACTCTTCCTGAAAACTATGACAGACCAACTGATTACAGGCAGCAGCTCTTTATCACCGGAATGATTACCCCCCCCTACATCTCTGCTGACGCATTGGTTAAATGTTTCCAAAGGCCAGGATACTGTCCATATACTGCTTGCCAACAGCAACACACGAGAAGACAAGAGACTAATTAGCTCAGCCAACACATTTAGAAAGCACTTTATTAGACTGAGTAGTAGTATCTTTGGGGTTTTAGCTAATACTGTGGTTTTAACAAATAAATATGATTTCAGCCATTACTGCATCATCAATCCCAATTCCACTTCTATATTTCAACACTCAAGTAGATGTTAAGGTGTGTAATTATTGTGGTACTTCCTACAATGACTGCAAACACACAGAAGAAAAGCTGTTGAAGAGCAACACTTTTGTAAATAAGCTTGTATAGAACCATGTCATTTGAAGATAAAAATTCAAACCAAGTTGCTTCACACAAAGGATTAGCTATGAAAAAACATGGTTTTTAACATCCCATCCCACACATACCTATTATTTAATAGGCATCAATTATAGCCTTGTAAACGTGCCCAGCATATGACCTGGCTGCAGATGCAATCATGTAATCCCACCTCTAATCCTTAAGCAGCCTCTAGAACCACTGTTACCTTAAATTCAAAGGTGCCTGCCTGCAGTAGAAAATTACACTGGCTGTAATTGCTTAAAATCATCACAATCTACTAATTCCAATACTAAAAAGAAAGAGAACAGATTTGTACACTAAGTTTACATTTATTTAACCATTCAAACAAAATTAACTCATCCTGCAAAATGCCAGAACACTCATATCCATCCAGCTAAAATCTTGGATTGCTCTTGCAGCAAAGGCAGGCAAATGATTTTATGGTAATGTGACACCTTCATAAAGACTTGCTAGCTGGAAGATCTCAAAATCTCAGAAATATGAGAAACTAAAGTGTTGTCACAGTGCCAAGAGCAATTTTTCTTCACAACCATCTTCAGTCACACACTCACTGTATAAACATGATCTATGACAAAAACCAAGAGTTATTTTTCCCTGCAACAGTCCAGCTAAAATAATTTTTAGGATTCTATATAGCTAAGCACAACTTTCCCACCTCAGAAATCAGAATGCCCATTTGTTAGAGAAGTTTTCTTTATTTACAGGGTGATACATCCCAAAGCTTTGGGACGGTATTGCTTCACATAGTAGGAAAGACACACCAAAACTTAAAGACATTTTGTCAGTTCATACTGAGTTACAAAATTCAACAAAGTAAAATAAAAGCAGTCAACGTTTAAAGCTGAGCTCAGCATTCTGCTGCCACTGCTCTGAACGACTGGCTATGTCAGTAAAACCACAGCTTCATGGTTTGGCAAGCTGTCTTCTGATGAAGAGTCATTCACTTGTGTAAAAGACCAACAGATTCACAATCCCCTAGATGGTAGGAAGGTGATGTGAAGCACAATGAAGAGGTATACAGCAGAATGAAACTAAAAATAAAGCTGACAAGCTATCACTGTTGACCAACCGATCTCTTACGGTAAAGTTATACAAGCTCTCCTGACAATTCCATATCCCTGTCCATTTATCCACACAACAGTTACCCAAGATGTGTCATGTGATGGCCTAGAACAGCTCAGAGTACTGAAATGGAAAGTAAATCATTAAAGTCAGCATGATTAGAATATTATTGTCTCGGATGAAAAAGGAGTGTAGAGCAACAAAAATCATTCCTTCACTTGTTTGGTTTTTTTTCCCAGTAGCTTAAACTTAAGCAGTGATCACTTTTATCCATGTTTGAAACTCTTTCCACAGATTCTATAAATGAGGACTATTGTGATACAGTGTGGTGTGTCTTTACCACAAAAAACCAATATATAACTCCAAGGTAATGGAAACCTGGACAGGGGAAACCCATTTTCAGCAGAACAGTGACACTGCCTAGAAACATGACTCAAGCATAACAAGGTTTCACCTGTAACCTGTGCGCATGTTAATTACACAGGTTGTTACAAAAATTTAGAAATAACCACTATTCCCTCTTAGGCACGTATTTTGTGTGCTTTAGTATTTGCTTTGCTTTCCTCCCTTTAATTACACTGCCATCCTTATGGGCCATCAACATCTAAATGAACTAGTGTTTGGTGTTACTCCTTTACTGTTTTCTCTCTTCCATCTACATCACAAAATCATTAAGGTTGGAAAAGACCTCCAGGATCAAGTCTAACCTCTGACTGAATACCACCCTGCCCACTAAACCATATCACGGAGTGCCATGTCTACTCCTTTTCTGAACACTTCCAGGGATGGTGACTCCACCCTTCCCTGGGCAGCCTGTTCCAATGTTTAACCACTCTTTCAGTGAAGACATTTTTCCTAACATCCAACCTGAACCTCCCCTGAGGTTCATTTCCCTTAGTTCTACCTCTAGTTATCGGGAAGAAGGGACAGATCCCCACATGGCTAGAACCTCCTCTGAGGCAGGTGAAGTGAGCGATAAGGTCACCCCTGAGGCCTCCTTTTTTCCAGGCTAAACCTGGCTCCCACAGCTGCTCCTCAGGAGACTTGTGTTCCCTTCATCACCTCCACTGCCCTTCTCTGGACATGCTCCAGCACCTCAATGTCCTTGGAATGAGGGACCCAAAACTTGTCTTTTCAAATGAAACATTTATATAGAGACATTATTTATTCCATTGCTTTGGAAGCAAAAGGGGTGGAACTCATCTCTACCCCATATACAAGTCAAATCTCCACAAAGAAGAATTTACTCTTATTACCTACATGACACCAGGAAATAGTAAAAACTGAATGATAATGAGAAAACCACTTAACTGGAACAATGATACCCATTTTAGCAAGTAGCTAAGAGGTTCTTGGCCAGTAATTCTTCTACCAAGTAAGTCACAGCATGGTCTGGGTCGGACAGGACCTTCAAAGATCACTCCATTTCCAAAGCCCTGCTGAGGAGGTGCTAGACCAGGTTGCTCAAAGCCCCGTCCAGCCTGACACTGCTAACGATGGGGCATCACTTGTCTGAGCAGACTGTTCCAGTGCCTCCCCACCCACATCATCAGAAATTTCTTCCTTATGTCCAATCTAAAACTACTGTCTTTCAGTTTAAAACCATTGCCCCTCATCCTGTCATGACAGACCCTGGTAAGTCTCCCTTAATCTTTCCTCTAAGTCTCTCATACACTGAGAGGGTAGCAGTAAATACTTCAAAGGAATTGATGGTTCTCTCACTCCAATGAGCACATAGAAGCAGCTCTCACTACAGAGAGAAGTTACAAAAGAGAAAGCTTCCAAGGCAAGGGGATAGTTCAGGAATGATGCTACTATGCCACGAGTACCAGCTTCCAGAAGGGCTCTGCAGAACACCAGGCACAACCAGAAGTTGCAAACGCCAAGTGAGTTTGCACAGCTCACAGATAATCTTGAGGTTACCACAAGTATCACAGTTGTATCCAAAGCTATGAGAACAATGAACTTTCTTAGGACATATGATCTATGATTTCTGACTGAACATTCGTGAAATAAGCCTGTGGCTGGGAAAATTCCTGCAGGGAACAGTATACTGTCAGATTTCCTAATTCATCAACTTCTGTGTTGGCTCTGCTAAGAGCAGTTTTATGATGCAAAAAGATTTTGGTAGTGATATCCTATTTTTGAAATCAAAATGAGCCAGAAAGGGTACCAGAAAATGTGACACTGAGTATATAGTATAAAGCACTGGAGGTCTACTGCAAATTCATGGATCATAAACTTCAGCTTTTTCTTCACCTTTACATACAGTCTGCTATTCATATTTCCAAGTTTAGCAATTACTGAAGCTGAGGTTTATACAAGAGAGAAACTGAGCTAACAAAGTGCAAAAATACTGGACTCTTGTTTCATACACAATCTGTTTGAGAAAGTGAGCTTCCTTGTGAGATTAACACTTCTCAAAGAAGCGGTATCTCCAAACATCACTATGGACAGTGAGTTATCTGCAGGGCACCAGTCTGAATCTTCACCAGCTCAACAGGAATTTAATGCTGTTCCAGCTTGAGATGTTTAATAGCTCCTACAAAAGGTGACTCTCAGCATTCACTCCTACTCCTACATGACAAACTCATTGCTAGGCACTGAATTCACCTGTAAAACATTCGGAACAGGCTTTGTTCCTAAGATATATTTACAACAGGAAAAACACGAGTCTCTCCACAAGACTCTTCTACAAAATGGAACACTGCACATACTTTTGCAGGAGTTCAGATCAGTAAGAATTCACTAAAGCCAGAAGTTTGCAAAAAGACTCAAGACAAAAGTCATAATTTAAAAAAAACCAAACAACCAACCCACCAAATTTGGATTACTCACACTGAACTTGTAAAGTTTCGGCGTTACTTATGCTCATACATCAGCTGTTACACATTCCAATGGCTAATCACAAAATTAGCCTACATGTGTCCCTCACTTTTCTTTACCTTTTCATTTTGGCTTGGGCTTCTTCCTGTTAAAAATGTCTGCTCTAAACAAACTAATTGCTATCAATAAATCTGAAAGAGGCTCCATTTGCAGAGTAAAAGCAACACAATCACGTTAGTTGTCTGAGCCTGCAGATACTTCTATAAAAGGCACACTACTGCACTTCACACATTCAGGGCTACACTATTTGAATTTTTCACCAGTTTTTTACTTGGGTGGCTCAGCAAACAATTTTACAAAAAAAAGCTTGGCCATCCTCTCAGAGTGAGCTGAAGCTGTGCAGTAACTACAAAATTGAAATTCACTTATTTTAGTCAATCATGCAGTAAATCAGCAATAGGATGAGTTATAGTAACATAAAATTTAAAAAATAAAACCCAATTGTTTATGCTACCAAAGAAAATTTCATCTATTTGAATTAAAACTTGACATATTAGAATTAAGCAATTATCAGGGCAGAGAGAAGAGGAAAAAAGTTCTACATCAACTGCTTAAATACCAGGTTTCCTGCTTCTGAAATAGCCGTAAGACTTTTGTGATGGCTTGCCATAGTAGTGTTGCAAACAACAGTTTAAAATAAACAGACTAGTACAGTTTCTCTGATGAGTTTTTCTATGACAAACCTTGAAAATACTCTATATTCAATACACTGAATCAAAGCTTTCTATTTTGTTGGTAACTGCATATATGGAAAAGCTTTACAGGATGCAGACAATTTCTGTAACACACCTTGTCTTAAACATTCACATTTTTCTGCATTATTGAGAAAATGATCACAAAGTGTATTTACACCCATAAAGCAGAAGTATTCCTTTTCCTGCAGAGACAGAAGAGACTGTAATTAGCACTAGTTTCAAGTTAAGTGACCTGTGTAAGTTTATTAGCAGCCCATATAAGTGACAACTCTGCAAAAAGCAACATCAATTGCAGACTGCCCGCACACTTTATTCCCTACATTTCTACACCCAATATGACCAGTTGAGAAAGGAGAAAATTATACTGGGAAGCACAACATTCAACACTCTGGCCTGATGACACCAGCCGCTCCTCACCTTAGGCATCTGAAACTAAAAAGAAAAACCCTAGATTAGAAAGAAGAGGAGTGAGGGGACGACAGAACCATCTTTCAGGATCCCCAGCAAACAAAAATTGATGGAGGATGTGACTCTCCGCACCTGAAACTGAGGAGGGAAGCAGACAAGAACATATAAACAGGAACAAAAAGTAAGACAGAAAAAGGGAGAAAGCTGATAGAGAAAAAAAACAAGGAACAGACAGGAGTCAATACAGAACAACAGTACAGAAAAATACGAACCATACTACAGCAGAAAACATCAACTTCCATTTTCAAAGTTTTGAATTAAGCTTTGGTGGCCTGACTGTAAATTTCTTTGACGTGAACAATTGCTATAATATACAATGAACAAGTTAAGCAGCATGCCTGTCTTTTCTATCATTCCAGAAGAATTTGTTAACATAAGGAAATGTAACACAGACCTTGCTGATTCTGTGGTATCTTCTGACAAGCCTTTGCATGAATACCTGCCTACGGGAGTGTTGCAAGACAGTCACATCAAGAGGTTACATACCACATTATATTAATGTTATTTATTTATGTTTATTCCAATACAACATTGACACATTGAGTTTATCCATGATCACACCTGTACATGTATAGATGCTTGACCATGTCCTACAGTCAAGGAACTGCTGTGCCCAATATCCTTGGACAAAGCAGGAGACACCTTAAAATAAAAAATTATCTGCCAACAACATAAATACATACAGACATGTATGTGTATGTAGCTATATCTATCTATATATATACAGATGTCATATAAGCCCTACATTATTATTTTTACTTTTTTTCTTTGCTTTTGCTTTTGGGGGCAGAGAGGGAAGAAAGCCTTAGAATTAGGTTTTTGTTTCAGCAACACGATTTGTTTTCTTTTAAGACTACAATCATCCTCTATTAATATTATTTTATTACAGCTTAGCCCCAGACTGACTTTCTGGGGAGATGCACCTTAGATACTACACAATGCAGTCATTTTTAAACGTTTTCATTCTACAGTGACTTCAGCATTCTCTATTAAAAAATACTAACAGGATACAAAAAAAAAGGTCTGGTGAAAGGAAAGCTGTGAGTTTCCCTTCTTTCCGTAAGTTACAACTGTTGCAGCAAGAAACACTGGTATGTAAGGTAACATTTAAGGAATCAACATTCAGATAAAGCTGTAGCTGTCCTGTCTATGGAATTGCTTGAACAGCAAATCTCTATAACGAAGTCTTGATATTTCAGCTTCACTTGTTCCATAATCTTGGGACAGAAACAGGATAAGCCAAAAGAGATAATGGAAAAACTAGAATATGAATACAGTTGTTCATCCTAAAATGCACTGATGCATTCCTGCCAAAATTCTTGTACAGCTTCAAAGGCCTTGAGGAATATCCAAAATCTTTACCTGATGAAAGCTTTAGAGTATCCTCTTTAGAGGATAGAGTATCCTACAGAGAGCTCTGGGTTTAACACCTGAGAAACTACAGATAATAGCAGGAAAATTTCAGCCACCTACACAAAACCTTTTCATGAACAGAATTAATTTCTGCTTAGAGTCACAGAATGGGTTGGGTTGGAAGGGATTTTAAAGATTACCTAAATCCAAACCCAATGCCATGGGCAGAGACACCTTTCACTAGATTTATATTTAGTGTGTGTTTGTGTATATGTATATATGTTTGTCAATACATTTTTATTAATTATTTATATTTCTTGTATTTATTGCTTTTCCCAAATTAAAAATCTAACAGCTACTTGGTAAATTCTTCTGTTGCCAACTCAATGTAGTATTCAAAGTTTGTACATTTGAAAAAACAATACTTACAGCTAATGAATATTCTATTCTAATAATGCAGCAGTCTTCATATTGTCAACTTTCATGCTCTTCAGTGCACTCTGGGCTGAGGACACAATTTTAAACTGACTTTTTCTAACATATTTCTAATTTTCTTCTTCTTCTAGGATTAAATTGGAAGGTTAATGAATTATAATCACTCATAGGTCAGCTATAGCTACGTAACAGCACAAACTCCTCGTAAAAACCACACTTTAGCTCTCTCTCCAAGGCTGTAAGTCACGGCTCTGGTAGGTTAATCAAAGCTGTGTTTGCAGTCTGGACACCTGAGTTACTCAACTCAATGACACTGCCTGCAAAGGCAGGTTGGCAGTATTCAGGTCATCAATCACAACATTTGTTTATTTTTGTTGGTCTGATACCAGGCCAGAAAATTTCAAATCCAAGTGATGAGATTAACGCAATTCCTGGCTGGAACACGTGTAACTTTTTACATACAGATAAGCATAAAAAGACCAATTTTGTGAGGACGGAGCTGGATGCCTCTTCCACAGAGGCTGTGACTGCAAGCTATAACAAGAACATGTTAAACAACCCTGTGGCTTTATAGAATCAGCCTTGTAGTATACAAAGTAGAGGGAAAGAGGTCCTTGACTACTAGGCAGTCTTTCCAAAGCTGACACTGCATGGCTGGCTGATGGTGAAGTTACAAGTAAATGTCACTTTTATCAGGTACAGATACCGAAAAAAAAGGTATAAATCTGCATATGAGACAAAATGAATGAGGCACACTTTCTGAAACTTTCAGGAATAAGCAATACTTGACTTCTCAAAGCATTTCAGCCAGAAGTCCCTATTCACAATTTCAGCTTTTTACAATAACTTACTTTTATTCTACATGACAAATATCCTTCCAAATGTAAGTTACACATGCACGTTAAACACTTTAAGCAACCAGCATCTCTCTAAAGCCAAATAATTTCCACACTGATCTGCCTTACTGTACTCCATTGAAGTTGGTAGGATAAACTGCACTGATTTCATTTCCCTTTTAGGAAGCTATCCTCATAATCCTGCTTTAGAAGAAGAAGAAAAAAACACTAGAGCTCAAAGGCAGCTTCAACCTAAAATAGTTACTAACTCATTCTATTCTTAAAGAGGTTTGGACTATTTCTCTTCTCAAAACCAAAAGGATGCTGTCCAGCAGCTCAAGGTAGGTGCAGCCTCCAAAATCCATGTCCTTTACTTTAATAGACCTCTCTCTTCTTTTAGGATCTATGGAGTTTTGTGGATAACTCAGTAAAGCAGTAGCAAAAGAACTGTTGAAACATTCTCTACACTACACTGAGCTTGCTCTGGTACTTGTGCTGTGCTCAGGGCTCTTCACCTCCACCAGAACAGAAGATTGGAACTGACACCCACCCAACAATATGAGTGTCTCAGATGCACTACAAGAACGGAAAAACCTTTCTTTCACCTGATCTGTCACAGTGGTTTCCTTTGCTTAGATACCACAGCAAAGGAAGAGATTTGGTGTTTAGTTCTTTAACCAATCTCCCAATTTCTTTACTGTTGAGAAGTGGCAGTGTCCATATGTTTTGTAGAATGCAACAATGTGGAGCATGCCCAGCTCTTCCTCTAGTAACTAAGAATTTCAACCTTTTCAAACCAGTCTTTTCATATAACTCCCTTGAGTCTTAGAAGGGCATTGTTTGCTAAAAACGCAGAGGGGAAAAAACAAGAAGAAAAATCACGGTCATATCTTTCCACAAAGCCAATGCATTCTTATATACAGCAGGAGGTTAGACAGTAGTAAAATCTAAAGTTTAAAATAACTTGCTGTCTCCCCCTGGCCAGCCAAGCACAATTGTCACCAGAGTATTCCCCTGAGGCCAGTAAGTGACACACAGTGCCTGCCCTGGACAAAAGAGCAGAAAGTGAGAGATTTGTACATTTCTGAATGAAAAAACCAAACAAACAAGTTGAAAGCAAAAATGTATTAAAATAACATTGCAATCTGATGCCTTGATTCCAAAATCATAGCACAAGTAGTCACACCCTCTGCTTCACCAAACAGCCCAATGACTCCTTCAGAATTCTCACAACTAACAGCAAGCAAACTCAGCTCTAAGCATTTTCACAACCCAAACTCAAGTGTAAGCTTTGGGTTCTCGCCGCTTTTAAAGAAGAGGGAGGAGAAGGAAGGAGATGAAAACCTTTGACATTTTTAGTGCTGTTTAAGCACAAGCCTGATTCTATTTTGTTCTGTGTCATTCCTCCCCCACAGGATGGAAAGCGATGCTACACATTCAGTACGTGGATAGCCAGATAAGCTGAGCAATACCATAACAGACCTGTTAAGTCTGACTATAAATCATATGCAGATTCTGTGTTCCTTCCAACTTCTGGAGAAATATGCAAATTAAGTAATTAGATACCTCTGAGAAGCCTGTTTTTTGATTCAGCATCAGCTTTAAAAAAACAAAGGTAATTCATGTTTTAAAAAACCCCAGACAACACAAAAATAATTGATGCTTATTTTCACAACTATTTCACACCACCAGTTTTCCATTATAGTGAACCAAACTCAGTACTGTTTAAAGTTTGGTGTTTTTCTTGGCTGAAAAACAATGGAATCTTTTTTTAAAAACAATATTTAGCTGAGAACCACAATGAAAAGAACCCCCAGTTACCAGATTTACATTGTAGCACCATCTCCTCCAACCTTACAGATTCTCTGTTTCAGCCAACTTCTGCCAAGAAGGGTTACTGGGCTCCAGTCAGGGAATACACAAGACTTTGGATACTCAACGCCCACTAAATCTCCATCACTGTCTACACAGTTTAACCTATGGAGTTACTCTTAATTCAAATATCTTATTATATATTTTGTCTAATTTTCAAATGGATTAAAAGTAAATTTCACACAAATTTAAACATTTGCAGAAGAAAATTCACATTCAACTCTGTACATACTTCCTCAAATACATATTCTCTATTACTTTACTTGTCAGATTTCCACACTCAACCATGTACTCTGATGAGAAGAGCAACTTTCTACATACTTGAGAAGTTTATGAACTGCACACAGTCCATAGACCAAACAGCCTAATGAGAAACTGCCTTTATAATAACACATTTCCAAGGATGTGTGAGAATAAAGACATTCTTTCTGTAGTAATACACGCTCAATTCAACTGAATCAAGTCCAGAATAAATAGAAACTACACACAAAAAAACCCCCCCAAACAGGCACACAATTAAGCCACAGGTTCAAACACTGTAATATTGACTCTACTTATTATTCACTATGTAAACTTTCAATAACATCATGAAAGAATCGTAATAAGCATGCTTAAATTTTATTAAAAATTCCCAACTTGCATTATTTATCACAAAAAGTGACTTCTAAAATTCAAATTATTCTTTTCAAATAAGGACCAAATATTTAAAGGAAATCTCATTACTAGAAATCAAAAGTACATTTTCCTAATTTAGCAAATTTTTCATAAAACTGGCTTTTACCTAAATAAAACTGAATACATTTTTAAATGTATTTTACATTTTAAAATCAGTTTTTAAATTAATAGCATAAAAAAGACCATATCTCTCTAATGAAGACTATATAATAAACATATCCTAGACTGGTCTGGGAGTCAGTAGAAAGACAACTTAGTGAATTCTGGACTACGAGAACTGCTGAGTAAGATACTATCGAATGTTACTTCCAGGAAAAAAAAAAAAAGAAAATAAATTCTTAAACATAAAGTACAAAATAATTAACAGAAGGAAAAAAAAAAAAACCACACCAAAATTTACAAACATATTACACTCAAATACCAAGGTTCTTACAAACTTTAAAACTGGGAACATAGGGCTGCAATCCAATTCCCTTCTATGCAGAGACACAGAAATACACAGTTACAAGGGAAAAGTAACACTGAGCATCCAAATCCACCCATTTTTTTGCCCAGCATACAGTGTCATGACTGAATACACCAAGGAAACAACAATCCCAGCAAAAGACAGGTGGTTTTGAAATTGCTGTTGAACTCTGAAAAAACATTAAAAAATTGAAACAAGTGAATATTAGGCACAAAACCCTTTAACTCCAGGAAATAAGTTGGGGGAGCGGGGCGTGAAATCTTTGTCTAGATTTATCATCATAAAATGCTCCGCGATAGCACACACTCTGGGCGCTTCCACAAGAGAAATTGTCACAAAGGAAGTTTCATCTGTTTCATAATCACTTTAAACCAGTAAGAACACAGTAATTCTAAAGAAAGAATTTGCTTCTCCTTTCCTTTGAATGCTTGCTCCTCCCAACACACCACCACAAATCTAGAGACCAAATGGTGACGTGGACATTACTAAAGCTATACTTTGATTTACAAACACTAAATACTCCCCCAAACTGGATCAGCTACCTGACTTGCCTCAAAACCCTGCAATACCCTGCATTATAGACAGACACAAAACTTTGAGACAGAAGTAGGCAGCCAGGGAGGGAGAGAGAGAGAGAAACGTGAGACCAAAGTGTCAGGATGGGATCTGACCACAAAGATCTCAGAACAGACTCTCCCTTCAGGTAGGGCAGAAAAACTTACTAGAAATTAGACTTTCCCATTAAGAAAGCAGTCAAAGTCACAGTCCAAGTCTTAACTCTTCGATTCCATTTAGCAGATTTCCTGTTACTCACAGGAACCTCATAGTAGCAAGGAACAATGCAATCAACAGTTCTGGTTGCAACCAACGTATTTGGTTGGTCACACTTTACCCAGTGATTTAGACACTGAAGTAAAACGCGTAACATTTCTAGAAGGCTTATTTTCCATGTTAAACGATAGAACAATCAGCATCTCTGTGAAATCCCGATATCTATATTCAAGCAAGCCAGAAATCTAAACCTTGGAGAAGCATTGATGGTTCTCAACTTCCTGAAAACCTTCCTTCCTGAATCTTCATTTCCTTTTTATTTGTAAGAATTGGCAAAAGTTCTTAGCCTTGACCACAGGAAAAACAAAGCCATCAAACCAGATTAGTTATGAATTTCAGGGATTAGCAAATACGAATCACAGAACACAGAAAATAATCTAAAAAGCAGGGCAAACAATACAAAATACTAATACTGTGATTGAAAAACGTTAGTATTTTGAGATATATTGAACTGATATCAGTTTAATCCAGTGTCATGTAAGAATTAAAACACACATCTAAAGACAAGTTTGCAGTCCTCCCAGATCCCTCCTGAAAAGTTATTCTGCAGATTTACAATCCCAGTAATATACTCAAAAGTTACTCATCTTTGAGCATTTCATGAAACTAATACAAATTTGATGTACTTGAATATATGTATAATAAAAACCTATTATAATTCAACCTTGAGGTTTACACCTTAGTAAACTCATTTAATGTTTAAGCAGTCTTTTTTCACAGCTAACAAAATCATTAACCATTAAAGGAACTTAAATTAAATACTGCTTACTACAAATGCAATACAGCTGTTTAACTGCTTTTTAAGACTGTTTTATTCAAATCATCACAGTACTTTCTGAATATCTAAAAAAGAAATCCAATTTTTTGGCAGAGTATTTGTCTACTGGATAGTCTTCTAGTAGCATTCTGTCACTCTGCACATACTATCAGCTATCCAAACAACTAAGATGATCGTAGCACAGAATATGGGATCATCACTAGTCCTGAACAAATAATCCCAAACATCAAGTTTTTCTCCTTGCTTGACATTTACTATAGTTTAATAAAAATTAAGATTATTTATGATCATGTAACATGCTTACGTAATTCACTCATTCTACTATACACAGAAATAACTTGCCCTGCAAGTCTAAGTATACCATACACTTGCTGGGAAAACAAAAGAAACACCACCCTCATCCACCACAAAACCAGCTATGGTGAAAAAAACAAAACAAAACCAAACTCAGAAAAGCAGACAAAAGAAAGCCCTAAGCAAGTCTAAATGCATTCCCCTTAAGTATGTAGAGTTTTCATTTTCTGAACAGACTAAACAGCCTGTGCCATAAATAGTTTCACTTAAAAAAATGAGTGCAGCTTACATAAGCATGTGGCAGTCAACCCTTTTTACTGATGGCACTTACAACCAACAGCAGCAAAAAAGTTCAGAAAGCAGCACTTAGGAACTAATTCAAAATATCTGTAATCCTTACTCCCAGGCTGACTAACTAAAGATACTAGCAAAGCTTAAACTCAAATATTCTATTCGTGGACAAGTGGATACAGTAATCCAATGATTATGCTCAAGACAAGTTATTCAGAGTAGCCCCAAAGCAGAAATTTGCTACTGCCACGAGGACACAACTTCTCCCATGAGACATCTGTTCTTTCTGGAATCTGTGTTCTAGCACATAATCAAAACATAAGAACAAAACATAGCAAAATGTCAATGTAATAACTACTTTCTTCTCACCTGAATCACAGAAGAACACTTAACCCTTTTCTTTCCTCTTTTTCTAGAGCTCACAAAAACCTTACCTTTCAAAACTTCAAAAACCAAGAGACATTTAGAGACTAGAATCTCATTCTTTAGATTTCTTTACAGGAAGCTGGACCAAACAATGATCTACGGTATAGATTTTAACAGGATTCAGTGGTGGGGAAAGCACATAAGGACTGCTTGGTTTTGCGGGGTCTTTCTAAAACGCAGCTCACAGAACAGAGTCAAACTTCTTTTGATCCTTTCCTGTCAGCTACCCAACACTAATCTCCCTTCAGCTAGTTCTCCGAGCCATCAAGTCTGTGAACTGCAACCCCACAGAGACCACGGCTTCAGTGAGCCCAGAAGTGGCAATGAAAAGTTTTCTCCACCTTGTCCAACCACCAGGAGAGTGAGCAGACTCTCTCTTTCAGAAGATACGGATTTCTTAAAGGGTAAGAGAAGTAGGAGCTGTTCCTCCATCTTCTCTGCGTTTCCTGGATGGGAATCCTCCATCAGACTGGAGACGCCAGTCCAGTAACGCTGTGTTTCAACCTCTCAGTAACAGATGGACATGAGAACAAACTGCACTGGGACTTCTGAAGACAAAACCCAAGAACTGAATGGTACAGATAAGAACCAAACAGCACAAGCCTCCATGTCCTGATCACATCTTGGGTAACATATGCTCTTAGGAGAAGCGTCATAAATTTTTGCTACAACTTTTACAGAAAAATGTCTCAGTTAAGGAAAAGCAGCTTTCAAGTGACTGGGTGTTCCTCCAGAAATAGAAGCACTGTTTACCACAGTACCAGAAACGTCTGTGTTGTGGGTACTAGTGCCTCTATGAGTAACAACAACAGAGATCACTGAAGATGCCTCAGTGTCCACATTACTATAGAAAGATGTCACCCAGCTGATGGAACTAAGAACATCAAGACCTGCTGTACAGAGCTGCTGAGATGATTCTTCTCTTCGGAAAACTTCAAGTTGTCCTCTACAGAAGCCATCCACTTCTCACAGACCCCTTACTCCTAGATGAAGGAACTTTATTTCAACATTTGGGTGATTTTTTGACTCTTTTTCTCTCTCTTTTTTTTTAATATAGTAGATCATAACTTCTAAAGACAGACCAAAATAGCTGATCTTACTTAGGTCTCCCTCAGGCCTAAGGCTACCTTCAGCCTCCTTTACCTCAACTGTCAAATTTTGAAAAGGATTGGCAGGTAGAACATTTACTTGACTTGCAACTTTCTTTAAAGCCAAAGAAGCATCTACTGCATCTAGAGGATGGGCTTCAAAAGCAAAGAGACATTTCATTTAAGAGAATCTACATTCTGCCATTTATAAACAATTCAACTGCAACAGATGTGGTACAAAGTCTCTTCCCTGTCTGATCTCTCTTCCTTTAAACTGGATATTCCAAGAAAACAATAATTAAAAAATGTTTGTTGCAGAAAGTGTCAATGAACTCACACCAACACAGAAGGAAACTAGATGTGAACTGGGGTAATTATCTCACTGTCACTGCCTGCTACTGAAACCAGCACACAGTGACAACTAACCGCTTCAGTGTAAGCGCAGGAGAAAGTGCAAAACTACAAACATATTCCTGAAAAATTATTCAAAAAGCTCTTAAACACACAGTGCGTGAAGCATTTTCAGTCCAACAATGAGACTTCTTGTGAAACACCTGTATAAAACACTGATGTTCATGAAGTTGTAACAGCATGCAAACTTTTACATTTTCATGATGCTACCCAAGCAGCAGGAAACAAAGCATAGATAAAAGACTACAATAGCTGTTCCCATCCTGTCCATTTGAAACTTACTAATGAGTTGAAAAACCCCTGCTAATGTACAAAAGCACTGACAAAAATTTAAGTTTTAAAATATAATTTCATGTAAGTGTTCCGAATTCAGCTGTAATACTTACTCAGCAATTACTGAAGTTACATTTGCATAGTTCCAGATCATCCATCAGCTAAAACTTGATTTTTAACAGGAAAGAACATAAAGTAACTTTTCAGCAGAATGTCCAGAAAATAACTTAAAGTTTTTAACACATTCAAATCCTCAGTGAGAAGAAAGATGGTATTTGATGTAATGCTTCCTAGTAGAAATTTAACCTGTCCATATTTTTTTGAGCAAATATGAAGTAACAGAGTGAAACTGTACCAAATTAACACTTTGCCTTATCTAGACACATCATTTCTGGTCCAACATTAGCAGGATTACAGTGAGAATTACTATTCCTTCAAGATAAACATAAGAAGTTCAAGAAGAAAAGGCAGATACACTTTAATGCAATGCTCTGCAAAAGCCTAGTGCCTGGCTTACTATTTCTGCAAGTTGATCTTCAAGAATATCCACATGAAAGCCAAGTTCTATATTTCTTTCATAACTTGCACAACATCTAGGTAAAAAAAAAAAAAGCCAACAAAAACCAACCACCTCCTATTTATCAACTATTATTGATCCTATGCCCAATGCGAAAGAACAAAACAAATCTGTAACTCTTTCAAGTGCTAGGAAAAAGTGTCCACATCTTGAGGCAAGCCAAAGTATACAAATTCCCCATTGAACACAAAGAATTACACTTGAAGATTTATACCAATGTGACAAATAACATACATAGAGCAAACCAAGCCTTGTGCCAGCCATTGTCTAATGCAGCTGTGACACTGTAAACCAGGAAGAATTGTTCAAACAGATGAGACTTGGGGGCAAATCACCTCAGAATATAACCAAGGAATGGAAAAATGCTTAAGCTTAAAGTTGCAACAAGATTAAAATACCAGCACTGCTGCGGATCTTTTTACCAAATCTGGTAAGAAATAGTCGACTAATACTGAGTGCAGTTTATTAAACCATTCAAGTTTTTTCCTGCTACAACATCCAAGACAAATACTGATACTAACAGGGTTTTTTTTTCTAAAAATTCTCAATTTGTCCCTAGATCAACCATGATTTCACAGAAATTGACCCACTTTTCAAGTTAATATACACTTTAGTGGATATGCAATATCATTTGAAAGAAGGTATTTCATTATGAGCGTGGAACAAGACAGACTGAACAGAATCTGCAGAAAGGTGTTTTAAAGAAAACACTCTTAATGATCCACCAGCAAGCCCACACACAGATAGGAAAACATCTGCACTTCAGCTGTGGCAGCCAGGCTGCTCAATACCACTGTAGCAGAATGACCTCTCCCTCTCTCTCTCTCTCTCTCTGTGACTTTGCTATTTGCTTACAAAGCTCCCTGCTTTAAACAACTCTCTGAAAAAGAGCAGTAATTTTCCTTACAAAAGAGCTAGATTAGGACAAAACCTGGTAATTCAATGCTTTTAAAATCCCACTACTTTGAATTCAGGGCCTTAATAAAATAAAGCCCACCAGGAACTGAAGAACACTAATGCCTCTTAAAAACACAAAGCAGTACATAACCTGAACAGAAATGGCATTTTTCGCTTGTATAGTCCAGTGCTATGCTGGCTATTGTAAAACAATACTTGAAAAGGGAGAAGCATTCAATGTAGTAATCGATGAGGTGTAAGAGTACTGAAATGTTACTTCCACTGACATTAAGCTGAGACAGACAGTGTGATGAATCCAGTATAATTCATCTTCAAAAAGAAAAAAAAAAAAAACAAGCAAAACACCAAACAATGAGAACCCACTGCACAACTTGAACTGTATCAGCAATAATGTGGCATTGTCCCCTTATTACATACTGAATTTTGTGACATGTATTTCAGCTTCTCAAGTCAATAAAAATGCCTCAGTGATGTTTTTTCTGGAAGTTGTGCACATGAGTCTCCTGGATACCAATACCACAGTGCCACCTCTTAAACACTGACTGACACAGCACAGAAGTTACTGACCAACAACCCTCCCCTCACACAGGAGATACCCAGGACGGATATTCAGTACCACAGAACCACCTACGCTATTACCGTTTGTCTGCAGCTGGAGAGAGCAATTTGCTAAGTATTACAAGCACATTCCCAATTAGAAAGCCTTTCAAAGGACAACTTTGACTGATGCTTCAAGGTTTGGCAGACTACAAGAATCTATTCTAGCAGTGTTTTCAACCAACATCTTCAACAATTGCACACGCAAGTCTAAACAAGTATTTCAAAACTCATCTTTCCATTTATGGTGAGAGCTTCTCACGTTATGACATCACCACACATTCAACCTCTGCAGAACTATTCTCAGTCTCTCACAAGAACAAGACAGTCAGTATTACCCTTCGGACAGTATTTTAGTCTGCTATGCCCATACAGAAATAAGTCTACAGAAAATTTGTATTATATAGAAAATCAAGAGTTCCAACTCAGAAAAAAGAAAGACAATAATAGAAAACTTTGGCAGGGATTTGAAAGTCAATCCCTAGTATCAGTTTACCACACCAGGTAGCACCAAAAATTTTCAGTTCAGCTTTATTCTTCTGTTTGAGTAAAGACAGTAAAGGGACAGGAAAAGATATTGCAAAACCACAAGTCAGAGATATTTCTACCATGTACCTTAAAACACTTGCAGTCAAAAGTAGTCCAAAAGGTGCTTGTGATAATTTTTCAGGCTTTGCATGAACCAACCTTCTCAGTTTCACTCCACTTGTCACCTGCCCTTTAACCGTACCATGTAACAAAAATAACTTCCACTGCAGACACCTTTAGCTACACTTCACCTGCACTTATGTGTGCACACACAGGCACTGCACCTACTTCAGCTCACAGCAGTGGGAACAGCAGCACCATAGATGCTCCCAGAGCAGAATGTGTCATAGCATAGTTGAGTTGGATGACTAAGCACACGATAGACTTGACGTTACCCAAAACTTACTAGATTTGATCATTTACTCAATGACTCGATCATCACTAAACCTTTGGTGTCAAAAAAGTAAATCAAAGGCTTTTTCTTGTGTTAGTGATTCTGTTGAAACACTGCAGCTGTGAAAGTAGGGATTTGAAAATCATCCCAGTTGAATACACAGCTCTTTGAAAAATAATTCAATAAAACATCTTAGGTTTCGTATTTATTATGTACTGCAGTACATACCCACTAACTCTTGCCCTAACAAAGAACACTTTTGCAGGTCATACTTTGAGGCTACTTATGCTGTTTACAAATACATACAAAATGAATCATTGCAGGTTTGAAGTCAGGACAATGTCTACAGACCAGCGCAACCAAAAACTTCATTTAAACTACATAATTCTTGAGAGGGGACAGAGGCAAGTTATTACTGGATAACCCAAAGAACCACATTAATGTATTCTCTTGGCTTACTTCAAAGGAGTCTTTTTCCATTAGGATTATCTTCTACTTTGCAACTCAACAGAGAGACACCAGCACAGACATCAACAAAGCTGGCTGAAAGTCAGATATGTTTTCACAATACCTATTCAACTGATCTAGTCTTCCCCAAGGTGAAAACTCATGGAAAGAAAAAGGAGCCTCAGTGAGATCCAGGAAACAACAATGGACACAGATCTCACAATACCCTATTTACATTTACCCGCAATCATTAACTGTAAAGGTTATGACCCAAGCTGAAAAAAATACATCATAAAAGTATAATTTCATAATGAGAACACATCACACTTATCCAGCTACCTGTGTTTAAACCAAAAGATTCAAGATTAAAGGCAGGCTTAAATGCTGATTATTCCTCAATAATGTATGCAAAATTTGGTATATTGTTAATTTTATGGATGAACTGAGACAGTCTATATATACATTAATACAGGCTGTTATGACACTCTTCAGACTGCTGCTATCAACAGACACCATTCACAAGGCAGGACAAAGAGCAAGCTTTAACAAATGTTGTGAAATATTTTATTTTTAAGAATCCTGTTCCTCTCCCTCTACAAAGAGGAAATGAATTTAACATTTCTTCTTTTTACATGAAATATGTTAACTGCAAATATACTTAAGGAGGGGCAGAAAAAAACCATTGCTTTTCTCACAGATCTAGAAAACAAAATTAAAGTCACCAGAACAGTGACTGGCCTTTGATCACACAAGCTTTACCTGTAAGTTTTAAGTGTGCTGTTATACTAAGTCCTCTGGAAACATTAGTGATCAGGTGGACCTGCTACAGAACACAAGCCCATAAAGAAATACTACTCAATTTTGTCACAGTAAACACCAGCACTAAAAATAACAAACACATATTGACACATTAGCTGGACAGGTTGACCTGACCACTCTCAATAGTCATTTAGAAGGGAAGAAGACTAGCATCTTCAAACTGGTTAGCACTCACTCACCTGTGAGACCTTCCATGACAGTTTTATGCATGTTTACCTGAACACAGTGTCTCACTTTAAGTTTTTCCATTACTTTCCAAGTGTGGCCTATCTCTGCCATTCAGTTTTTTTTTTTGACACAGGGAATCTCTACCAAACCATGAAATACAGATACTTCCAAGCCATCTAAGCAATTGCCTTTCGTCTCCTTGTTTTCTCCTTGCCAAAGCCAAGGAAACAACGGCCAATATCATGTTACAAGTTATGTTTGAACCAGGGGAAAAAGCACAGCGACTGCACAGTCCTACACTAACAGTGAACAGTATCAAGGCATAAATAAGAGCTGCATCCATCCACCATATATATTAAAAAAAACAAACAAAATGAAACTCGAGTTAATCTTCCTCAGAGCAAATACAAACAGTCGATAAGATCTCAAACCCGACCTGAAGCCAAGATTCTGGACAAAGCATAGCCAAGGCCTTGCTACCTTTGGGGCCCTTCTATTTCTAGAGCCAAGGCACAGCAGCAGCAGCAGCATCGCGCTGCAGTCACGTCCAAGGGGCAGTGGCAGCGTTTACCTGTGAATCCATTTGCTTTTTGATTATTTATTTATTTTTACGCAGCAAGAACAGCATCAGTGGCCCAGCAGACACCACAGCCCCTGCTGAGGGGACACCCGCACGGGATCCCCGGGCAGCCCGCCCGCCTTGCTCCGCAAAGGGCTCCAAAAACAAAGACCAAAGTTTTCCCTGCTCGGTGCGTGGGAGTGCGGCAGCAAAACAGGAGCCAGGATCAACACGAGCCGCCTCCCGTCACCGCACCCGGGCCCACGCAGGGCAGGACACCCCCTGCTCCCCGGGGCAGCCCGTCCGTGTCCCCCGGGACGGCTGCAGCCCGCTCCCACCCGGGGAGGGGGGGGCACCCACAGCCCGGCGGGATGGGGGCAGCGGGGGGGTGTCACCCGAGCCCCCTTCACTGACCCCCGGCACCGGGGCGGCCCTGCCCGCTCCCAAATTCGCCCCGCACACCTCTCCCTCACCACCGCCCCCTCTCACCGTGCTGCGCTGGGGGCTCGGCTGCGGCTGCGGCTCCGGCGGCTGCATTCCCGCCCCTGGCTCTGGCCCGGGCCCCGCTGCGGGGGCCCCCCCGCTCCTCCTGAGGAAAGGGGAAGGGAGAGGCGCGTGCCCCCGCCGGGCGCGGGGAGCGGAGGCTGGAGCGGGGACGGGAGTCCCGGGGCGCGCGGCCGGGAAGCGCTTCCGGGCTCAGTGCGGGGCGCTGGGGCCGCCGGGCGGGGCGGGGCCCCGGCTGCGCCCAACGGCATCCGACATGGCGCGGCCCGCGCGCGCCGGACCGCGCGGCTTCTCGCGAGACTTGGGGAGGCAGCGGCGGGGGGAGGAGAGGGGGCGCGAAGGCGCGCGGCAACGAGCGGGGGAGGGCGTGACTGGGGCGGGGCGGCCCCGGGGGCGGGGCCAGGCCCGTGTGGGGCGGCCGCTCTGGGGCGGCGTGAAGGGGCTCCCGCCTGACGTGAAGGGGCTCCCGCCTGACCGTGAAGGGGCTCCGGCCTCGGGGTTCACTCCTGTCCCTCCTCCGTGCCGTCACCGCACTCAGCGCCTTTAAACGAAGCTTCCCCGAAGCCGGGGCGGGGCACAGCGTTGGGTGCTGGAGGTGCTTGGGGACTGACCTTCCGCCAGGGCTTTCGTCTCTAGAGAAGCCTGAGCGTGCTTGGGCGGTGACTGGAACTAAGGTGTTATTTTCTGAATATTGACAGCAGCGATAAGGCGCGTGGACACAGTGGTTACGGCACAATTCACAGAATCACAGAATGTGTCAGGTTGGAAGAGACCACAGTGGGTCATCTGGCCCAGCCTCTGCTGATGCAGGGCCATCCCAGAGCACACGGGACAGGGCTGTGTCCGGACGGTTCTGGAATGTCTCCACTGAGGGGGACTCCATGCTCTCTCTGGACAATCTGTTCCAGTACGTGTTCTTACATAGGATGGATTAGCTATGAGCAGAAAAACGCGGGTGTGCTGTGCTCCTACCCAAGTGTCTCGTGATCCTGTGCCAGTTGAAGTAATACTTTTGTGTCCCTCTGCTTGCAGGACAGACTTGGGGCGGTTATGATTAATATGGATTGATCCAACGTGAACTTGTAATTGGCATCTATGGGGGCTGAAATCTTCCTGTTGAGGCAGAGCCTTGCAGATGGTTTAGTGGGTGTACACTGATTTTTCATCCACAGACTGGGCCTTGAGATTACATTTGTTTTGTGTGCCAGTGTAAACTGGTGTAAAGGATCTTTTACTAAATGATAAAGACCATGATTTGTGTTTTTCAGGATTTGTGTGTGTGTGTATAGATATTTTTCTTTGTTTAGACAGTATCTGTCTTGTGTAGTTTTTTTTTCTTATCGCGGTTTCAGAGCCACAGAAACACCATTGCACTGATACCGATGAGAGCAGATGCAGAGCTCTGTAACCACCTTCTGTCTCTCTCTGATAGAGAACTGGAAGTGTGGGGGGGATGTGTGTCTTGTATTGCGGTTACTGACTCTCCACGTCATCTTCCGTGTACAGAGGCCTCGGCTCCTGTGTCAGAGGTTGTGTGAAGTTAATTAAGGAATTCCTGTACTCTAATCCCTACATCGGAAACACGCCAAGCCTAACTAACATTTCTGGAGAGGCAAGATGTAAAACTGGAAGTAAACAGGATCTCGGTGCAACAATACTTTTTATCTAAAAGAGATTGATTCTTATCCTGTGATTGGAACTATTAACAAGATGCTGAAGTGCATATTCCTCAGCAAAAATCCATAATTTCCAAATATAAGCATGCACTGTTGATGCCAATGAATAGTTCCCGCAGCTATATCTAGTCTCATTTAAAATGTAAGAAACAGCCCCTGGTACAGCTGTTGATGTTGTGTGCATGAGAGCCTCTGTGCCGTGACTTACATGTGCTGGCCCTGGCTTCTTCAGCATTTTTTGTGTTGTCCAGCTACTGTCTTAATTCATCCTGTCATTGTTGCTTCCAGATTTTTCAAATCAGCGTCTGAGTCACTTTGTCACTGCCTCTCTGTAAACTCCTTGTACTAACAGCTCCAGTGTGTCCTGGCAAACCACTGTAGGTTCATAAAAATGGGTTCCATTTCACTTTAGAAACAACCAGTGCTTCTTTGGAAATGATGCTTTTCCTCTGCAATCCTATGGAATGGACTGTAATGGTGGACTATAATCCAGCAATTGCCTGACTTTTATCCCACTTTCAAAGCAGGAGTGTTCCAACAGAAATTGCAGATACTCAGAATTTTTCATCTACCCTTAGCTAGTTGTAGGCTTGAGAGCAGGATTGTGAGACTGGGAAATTAATCGGTCTTGAAACTTCACAATTAATCATAGCACAGGCAGGGCTGTGCTCAAGAATTTAAGAAAAAAATCCTTATGGGTATTAGGTGCCTGATTACCCCAGAAATCAAAGATTGTGTATGTTCTAACTTTGCTGAACACATCTCTGAGAGCAGTTAATTTTATTGCTGATCCAGCCTTTCCGTCTCTTATCCATATGACAACTACAAAAATTGATTATAAGGAAAAGTAATGTTAGGAAAGCGCTTAACTCATTTTTAGCTACTTCTAATGGGATTTAGCAGCTGGAAACAAGGAGCGCTGGCACAGAGTAATCAGGGCTGTTCTTAGACAGCTGTGTGGGAAGCAGAGTATCAGGACTCTGAAATAAATCCCCATTTTTTTCTGTATTTTAAAAAAATGCAATATATGCAATGAAGAATTTGAAAGCTAGACCTCAATACTTGCAGCTCAGACAGTTAACTCAAAGTCAAATGGAATTCCTTGTTAAACCCAGTCCTGTAATAACTTCTAGATGAAAATGCCTCTGGGTTCTGTGTGATTTTTTTTTTTTTTTAAATTTAATGCTTATGGCAGTCACTACTACCCATCTTTGAAAGGCCTCAGGTTTGGATTTAAATTCCATGCTACATTAATTTTAAGCAGAACAAAAATGGAGTTATTTCTGCTCCCCTTTTCTCTTTATGAGCAACAATCCAAGAGACCCACTTTCCTATTTTGGAAGAAAGCAATTTTATGCATGTTTGTGCCTAGGAATTGCGGTCAGAAAAGCATCTTGATAAAATGGCCGTTCCATACGTTTTCTGTCTGAATAGTTCCTGTACTCAGTTCCATTTACAAATCAAAAGCATAACTTTCCAATGTAAGCACCATAAACTGAGTCTTGAATCTAAAAAGTCAGACTGAGTTCTTTCCCCCTGTTACACCGTGGCCGATGTTTTGTCACTGAAATACACCAAACAAGTTTATTTCATGATGCCTGAAGGGGAATACAGTCCCACTGTGTGGGAATGGAATGCATCCATTTGTCAGAGTTTTAGTCAAAAAAAGAAGTTATATATTTTGGTCCTAAAGCACTTCAAGTATTTAACACAATTATGAAAAAAAACCCGGAGTGTGTGCCTAGAGTAAGAAGGTACATTTTTTTCATATTATTTTCCTTATGGAAGGAAATTACATTGGGATGAATTCTAAGCAGTCATGTCTAGGTCTGTGGTAGTGCTTTGTGTTAGTGTCAGATCCTGCTGACCCCTGTAGTAGTTTGTGTTCAAGAAATTGCAGAATTCAGGGTCTAACCAGGATTATTTAGGTGGAAGCCTATGGAGCTCAAGAGTCAAGAATATCCTCTCTATGATAATTCTAATTCTGCCTGCATATTCTTTAATAAGTTCTATGCCATTGGTTTGTAAGTCCTCCTCACTTCTCTGTGTTTCATTACATTGAAGGAATGTATCCTTGGCCTTTCCTCACCTTAAGGTGAATTCTATACCCGAAGAACAATTTCTAGAGCACAATTCATCTACTGGATTCCAAATTTAATCAAAACTTCTTGGAATTATGCATCACCCTTTGTACTTTTCATTCTGCTAAAGCTGTTTGCAAAGCTGTTGTAAAGCTGTTTTGACTCTGCTAGATACCCTGGTTATTTGTTCATTTCGATTTGCTGTCAGCCATGTCACTGAGGTAGCAGAAGAAAATGTTTGTTTTAACAGGGATCATGGATCAAGAAGTTGAGTTCAAAATGAAGATATCTTGGAACTTACTAGTAAACACAGCAATAGTGAAGCTGAGAAGTCAAAATAAACCTCTGAGAAAATGGAAAATATTCCCAAGAGCAGTCAAAAATGTTATTGCTTTATCTTAGGGTGGAATTTTTGCTGCCTTATGAAGTGCAGATCTAAATAACTGTGAATTGTTAGACCCTCAGAAGGGCCACCTGACACAGTTTGGGGAACCTGTTGGTGTATGTTTCAGTGCGCATGTGTGTCCAGGAAAGGATAAGGCATTATCCCTCGCTATTCGCTTTTCCCTTTTTTCCCTTATTCTCCACTTCACACATACAACACTGTGATCACATCTGTCTCTGTACCAGAATATTTTCAAGGTCTGCCTTTGTACTCCAAACTTCTGTGCATGACTCCAGCAGGCAGGGACAGAGCTCTGCTGCTCTTCAGGAATGGTCTTCTGAACCTAGAGAACAAGGCAGACACTGGGAAGAGCCGTAGAGCTGCTCCCCCAGGGGGCCAGCCCCCATCTCTTTGTTGGCTTGCAGTCCTCACTTTTTATTTTGAAATTTCTGTAATTAAGTTTGCTGCTTTTCAGATTAGTCTGTGACTTGGAAGAACAGGTTCTTCAAAAGCATGCTTCAAAACTTACGAAAATTTCAGGTGTTCCTTTGCACAAACTTCCTAAAAGCCACAGTCCTGGCATAGTTGTCACTAGAGCTGTTAAGTTGGTGCTGAAAGACTGATGAATTAAATCAGTAGTAACATATTGTGGTTGTGGCATAAGTGTTTTCTCAGTGTTTGAATGGGATATGTAGTGTGAGGACAGTGCAAAGACATCCTTGTGTGTATGCTTTTTATGAGCATGCATTTTTGTTGTTAGGGTTCAAGGGCTTTAGTAATAATTCAAATAGATTCTGTGATTTCTTTTCCTGAAGTGACATGAAGATGTGTTTTTCTTTTGGATGATATATAAAAATATAATTGATTCCCTTGGGGGTGTTTTCCATTGCTGTTAGTTTTGGTGCTCTGTTTGGATGTAGTTTCTGAATACCTAGAGTACCCCTGTGGTAGCAGAAATTGAAATGAATGACGTCATTTACTCCTTCTGTGCCAGTGCTATTGTGTGGGACTACTGTATCCTATAACATGAGCTTCTGTTTTTATCTTAGGTGTGGCTGTCCTTCCGCAGTGCACACAATGCCACTAGTTGGAGTCCACTGTGCCATTTAGGTGTACATAGATGCACCTACATTGGGGAGTCTGATTTGTAAAATTGCTTTTAAGGATTTTTAAATTCTTGAGAATAAAAGAAACGCATTTGTAAATTATCCTAATAGAAGACCACATGTGCATTTTTAAACTTAGTATGATTTAGTGGTTTGCAGTTCCCTCAGGAGGAAGTAACATTTTTGCCTCAATTCCTGTAATCAGATCTAACAGCATCAGGGTGTTTTTTCCAGTTCCCAGATTTTTCACTGAAGTGTGACATTTGAAAAGAAGATAGTCCTTTTGAGTTGTACTGACTGCTTGTCCAAACTCATCATCACACACTGTCAGTGGCCCAGCCATTACTCAGTGCAAGCTGATCCTGTGAACAGGAATAGGGGCAGATAGCAGATCACCACATCACATCAGATATGGTTGCTAGTAAAAGCAGTCCGAGTGATTGGGGCACAGAAACCCAGTCTGTAGAAACGAAATACTCATCCTTATGGGAGTGCAAGAGAGTGCTGTGCAACATATAGAAAGCATTACTGCCGAAGAATCAAATGTTCTTTACACTCTTTCTTGCTTTCCTACTCATCTGTTGGGCAAGAGAGATACAGGGGGTGTACAGCCCTGTGAGTTGTTCCAGAGGGAAGGAACAGTGTGTTTTGACTGTGAAGCAAATACTTCCTTTTGTTCTTTGTTGTTATATTCCTAGAAAGATGCACAAGTGTAATAGAAAATTATTTTCAAACCATGCTCTGTAATACCACACAAAAGTACAACCATGCTGCGGGATACGAATGAAAACCAATTACTTACATGAGGTTTGGGCAAAGTTCCTATTTATTATATAAAATACAACAGATTTCATTATGTGATTGTTTTGATTGTATTTTATAGCCTGCTATGGAAAGTTTAGTTTCAGCCATGCTAAAATATTTTGGGGCAGCAGTAAGAGCATAAGTTGTGTGGAAAACACTTTCAGCATCAGTCTATTGAGCCAGCACTTGCAGTAACTTTACTCAGTAAATGATGGGACATAACCACACCAAGTTAAATCCAGCTAGCATGCAATTTGACAATCATATAAATATAGCACTGTAGGTTATAGTGAGGGCTCACAGACTTCATATATATATATATATATATACGTGTATATATAGGTAGGGTTTTCTGCAGGTTGGTGCAGTCAATGATGAAGTGTGTGCTACTGAGTCTATATTACTGCTGTTTCTAGCTAGATAAAAGTTAATGTGAGTGTGCCCACTACACCAGAACCAGCTCTTGTGGCAGAGGCATCTGCAGAGAGGCTGCAGTGGTGTCATAGTACAGACTGCATTAGTAGCCGGAGGTTAATGTAATTTATGACCTACATGTGTTCCTAAGTAGTAATGGAGAATTTTGTCTCAAGTCACTGGGCAAAGCATGTAACTTCTTGGACCTTGAAAAGGAAGCTTTAAGGTAGAGCCCTATATATAATTAAATATTTAAATGTGTTTTGACTGTTGATTTGCACTTTATGGCATCTTGCAGTAGTGCAGAACAGCTTACAGCCAGAGCAGTTCTCAGCAGCACCACTTTAGGAGGAAGACTGAGGTGGTTGAAGAACACTGGTACTTCAGGGAGAGTTGAGGCTGAGGCATTTTTTAAAACACAGCTTGTGCTGCAACACTTCATTAAAACAGTTCCCCTCAATTCTTGAGAAACTAACACTTAACTCTGAAGGCATCTGTGACTCCCTGTTCCAAACTCTCACCCCAGGACAACAATCAGTAAAGTATTGAACTCCCAGCAGCCTGGGCCATATGTGAGTATTTTACAGGTGTAATGATAATGTAAGGCCAGAGCAGAGCACAAGACAGTGTTGGTGGTGCACGAGGACTGTGCATAACATGACCTCTGTGATTTTGCAGCCAAGACACCATGGACTGGTGTGTGCAGCAAGGAGATTTTGCAGAGTCACTCACAGACATTTCTCATGGGAGAGGTGGGGAAAACCAGCTTTTATTTCCAGAGTGACACCAGGTCATATGTAGGGTTTGAACTGTTAGTTAACTTGCTTGCTGAGGGCACTAGTTCCCAAGCAAGGGACTTCTCTTGTCTCCAGCCAGCTGAAAAGCACTGGCCCTTCCTTCTGTGTGATGCTGGTATCAATAGTAGCAGGTGCTTCCAACACTTCTGGTGTGGTTTACCCTAATTGAAGTGGAATGGAAAGACAACTGATGAAAAAAAATCTTCTTACATCTGTCTTTTTGCTGAGGTCCTTTTGCTAGCTGCTATGGATTCCTTGGTAATAACTTCAAATCTGTTAAAGTATTAAGCCACACAGTATCAAATACCTATGATTCTCTTTTGATCCACAGACCATCGGCTTTTCCAGTTACAGGACCTAATATAAAGCATATGAAAATAGAAAACAAATCCTGATGTCATCAGGTGGAATTAGATTAATGTTCCCTTTTGAGGAAATTCCAGATGGTCTATGGAAAGGTTTTCCCTGAGACACTAATAATAAAGATTCAGCACCTTCTGCTCTCTTTGAAAATATACACTCCTAAAATTCATTCCACTCTTTTTCTCCTTAATGAATAGAAGTAAATTTTCTGAAGACAAGGAAGAACTTCCTGCTGCTGGTTTTGTATGGAAGACTTAAATTTTATAGAATTGGGCAACTATTCTAACATGCATAGCTTAAGATACATTGTACTATTGATTAGTACTACATGTGCTAATCAAGGCTTTCATAGTCCAGCCTTCTGTATTTTTTTCTGCACAGGTTATCAGAGCATGAAAAAGAGTTCTGATTAACCTTCTGTCAGGTACTGCAGAAATAAGAGCAAGCAAAAGAAAGGACAGAAAATTCCAGAAATTCTCCCGAGTTATATGACCAGACAAAATCTGGGTGGGTGGTTTTCTTCAAGCCAGTAGTTTGAAAAGATAGGCAAAGTTCACAGGGGACAGGGGAAAAAAATCAAACCAGAAAAAAAAGGAAGAAGACAATATGAATGCTGACTTTCAGACAGACATGCAGCAGGGAACTAACACCTTTTAAATAAACCTTTAATCTGACATGCAGCTTTCCACCACAGAAACAGAACATCTTTTCCAAGCAATGTATTTTCCTTTGTGTCAAATCTATGCCAACACAATAGTAAACACAGTAAACAAAAGTTAAAAAGAATTAAAATCTTCATTATTACAATGAAATGAATGGAGAAGAGAAAGTAAATACTCCATATTTCAGTCAAATAATATCAGGAGACTAAGTGAAGCTGTGAACAAATTAGGGTAAGTATTTCACTTTTCACTAATGATAATGTGACTATAAAAATTTGTATCTTTCAACCTCTGTGAGAATTGTTTTCTTAACAAACACTTCCAATTATATGTGAAACAAGGTAGCTTCTCATTTCCAGACAGATAACGAGGTATTTTTAATTTCTTTTGCCACACAATCCTTTATTGCAGTAAAACACAAAGCATGTTCTTAACATTTTTCACATCAGACAGCAGCTGACAGCCACTACTATTGCAGACTGTGCTTTAAATGGTCTGCAGGTTTGAAAAGTTACTTTTTTATCTGTCTTGTCCCCAAGGAAATGTTTTGTTTCAGAGTCTGTGTATGCCTTTGAAAATGTACCTTCAGCAATATAATAGCTGGAATGGTGTTATTCATCCTTGGATTCAAGGATTCCACTCCAACTGTTACCCAGAGTTACCAGGCTATATTGCATGTGGTTTCAAGTGAAAGCCATTCAGCTTTACTGTAATTAGAAAGTACAGTGAAGTTTAAAGAAACAGCTGCTTTTTAAAATTACCTTTCAAACCTCACTCACACGGGGTCTGCTACTTGTTAACATTCAAGTCAAGGCAAAGTTATCTGTGCTTCCTTTGGCACAGAAGCTAATCCTCATGCATCATTTGCATGGGAAGGCAGCCAGGCCTGAAAGCATAGACAAAACTCCACGAGTATCCCCGGAGCAAGGGTTTGCAGGACTTCTGGCCCTGCGCCTTTCTTAGAAACACCATAAATCTTCTGGAACCCACCAGCATAGGGAAGGCTGAGGCTGAATTTCACCACTTCTATTTCCTATCTCACTGCAGTCTTTCAGCCAGAAGATGTGTCTGCCAAGGTGTACATAGAGGGAGCTGGTGTAGTTCCAGGAGTGAGTTTGTGCTATTGAATTCTGTCAGCACTGCAGCTTCACTAAGATAAAAATGTTACCCAAGTCAATATGCTTGCAAGGACTTGAAAAAGCTGTGTGATTTGTTATTTGGTTTCGTTTTGTGTAAGGACGAGGCAGGTTTTAGGACAATATTCAAACAGGACCAGCATTGATTATTTTTCAAGTAACTGTAGAAAAATTACATTGTGTACAGAAATGAACTCTTAAACCCATCACGGCTGGTTTATTTTTTAGATTTTTAAGGAGCACATTTAAACCTAACACAGCTGGAAGATTTTCCACTGATTTGGTGTGTATAGACTCAGACCCTTAATATCTGAGAAGAAAATCAAGAGAAAGACATACTCAGTTGAAAGAGATTTAAACATGTAATGTCCTTCTCCCTAAAGGTAATTTTTTTCTGGGCTTTCTTCTCTGTGATTTGTGACCATGTGCAGATTTTCCTTGCTGTGTGAGTTTCGGTTGGTAATGACAGGATCTGCAAACCAGAGAAACTTGTACTGTCAATTCGTATTTCCATTTCAGCCCTCTCAGTTGTCATTGTAAGCTGAGAGTCTTACCTAGATTTTACTATGGCAGGCTAATACACCGGAAACTGAGTGACCACCCAGAACCTGGGCAATACACTCATTAAAGATTGTTAATAGACCAAAACAGCAGTTGCTTTCCAGGTCAAGGTTACCAGAGGCTAAATTGTTTGAAGTTTGGTTCCATGTAGCTTGAGAACAGGAAAAGTCTATAATTAGGTCTGTTTAGATCCCTGTTCTTTTGCCATTGTGTGTGCAGTGTGGAAACCTGGAATCCTAACTGAAATGAAGGTTTTCTCAGCTCAGTTTTGGTCAGTGTTTACAGGGTGAGCTTTGTAATTAAAACTGAAATGTTAGTTCTAGTCTAATATCTTCTTTTATATATATAATTTAAATTTCACCAAACTGTTGGTTTTGCCTGAGCTATGTCTTCATCTCTTATCTTGGACCACTTGCTATGTTACAGCTATGGTGTAGAAGTCCTCTCTCCTGTACAAACTGTTGTTCCTGCTGGTTTCTGTGAGGCCTTAGCACCTCGCTGAGTTGTTAGATCCCAGTTCTGTTCTGCAATTATTTCTAAGATAATGTAATGCTCTGTTAACGCTGTTGTCTACCAGCTGTGGAAGTGTGCTTGCACTGACGTGGGATTGCATGTAAGCACTTATTACCGTGTACCACCTCTCATTTGGAATGGGGAAGAGCAGGGTCAAAGTGTGTATGGGGCTGGAATAGAAAAATTTCATAGCCATTTAATGCTGGCAAGAAAGAATATACAGGATGTTTTTTCCTTAAATAGGGTGAAAAGTACCTGCGTCAGTTACACCAGAGCATTTGAAACACATGTCACCAGATCACGAAATTGGCTTACAAATTGTGAGGAAGTTTAATTTTTTTCTTTCTTGTGATTTTGACATACGGTTAAATAGTTTTATTGAGACATTTGCTTTCCAAAGTACAAAACACCTTTTTTTGTTCACCAAGCAGACAGTTTAGCTCATATACAGTGATTGCTTCCTAAACGATAAACAGAAGTGTACTTCCTAACAGATCTCCTATTCATCCTTCCCAAAGCATTTTAAGTAGATAATTAACACTGGGTAATTAGAAGTATCTTCAGTCTCTGTAATTGTACAGCCTATAATTTTTCATAGTAACGTGATTCATTTTATCTGAAGTTGTTCAACACATATCTTTGTAACAATTTAATTTGCATGCCTGGTTAGTACTGCCTTCCCTCGGTTTCCTTCTTTTTGTGAGATGCTCAATTAGTCACAAGTCTGAACAGACAGATTCAGGCAGACTCACAGCTTGGAGTACCCCTTGCTTACTGAAATCCTTTATAGGTCTTAGAAAGCACACTATCCTTATGGCTAAACCTCCAGTGCAGCAACACAGCCCTCAATTTATAGATAGCACTCCAAAAGGGAGCAATTCCATGGTCATTACTTACTAGCAAAAGGAGGCAAGCATCTATGAAGATGGAGGGATCTGTTAGCCGTGTGTATCTTTTTCCACAGCTTTACAGAAAGCTCAGGATATTGACATCCCTGTTTCCCCATCCTGGATTTCTGTGTGTTCTCTGAAGAAGCCCAGCCTCTCACTATGCCTGGTAAGCCATGATAATTTTATGGCTGGGGTGCTGCATGAATCTGAAACTGTGCAGGTTTGGCTCAGCAGAATTGACTTCTAGGTACAAGCACCTCTGTATTCTAATGTGTTACATGAAAAGTTGCAGTTTGATAATTGTCATTTAATAAAATGTTTTATGAGTAAGCTGTTTAGAGAGTAGCACCCTTTTCCTGATAAAATTGCTAGGTGAATGCAGATGAGAAGTATTTCATATGCTAACGTATCTGTGTTGTTGCTGTCTAAATGTTTTAACAGAAATACTCTTAGTAAGAACATATTTCCTAAGCGAGTGTCAGTTTGGTTAACAATTCTAATTCAAGTCATACAGAACAATGGACCATATTCTCTATTTAGCCTGGCACGAAGCTCCAGCAAAGAATAAGGCGGACAGAAATATTTTCATGTTGTTGCTGTGCTGTCTAAATTCTGGGATAGATTGCGTCTGCTTGCTCTAGGCCACAAAGCTCAAGGGTCTAAAGTCATAACTGTATCAAATTCAGAATCCATGTAAGAAAAATAAAACTTAGCAGAGCTTGGCACTAATGTACAATGCTTTTGTCATGGGGTCAAAAGTCACTTTTGATTATATTTTTGGTAACTCTTTGTGATGAACTGTGTTGCCCAAAGAGAAGAAAAGCCTATTCATGCATGGGAAAACAAATTGTTTCAGCCATGACTCTCCAGAAATGTCTTATATTATGTGCCAGCTCCTGCATTCCCCAGGCCTTTGATACTCATTAATCATTTCAATAAACCTTATTCCTTATGGCTTTATTTGATTTTTCTGTATTGGGATGTATCATAGTGGATAAATATTGTGCCATTTCTTTGTGCAGTGGTCATTTTCTCTCTGCTTTAGAAAATATGTGAATCTGGTTTTCTCTTCCATTAAATCATGTAGTGAAGCATTTGGATTCTTCTTAAGCATCATAATTACATCTGTTCAAAGTTCCTTTGTCACATCAGTTCCTACACGTTTCTTTACATGTTATTTCTAATCTACCCTATCAGAATGACCAAAGCTCGAAGTATCAATGAAGGAGATGTTGAGGAGGATTGAGAGAACAGTAGCCAAGAAATTGCCCAGGCTTCCAGTGAAAAGAAAGAGACTGAAATATCAGCCTCCAGTATAGATAGACACTTCTCTTGAACATTTTTAGTGTTTGCAGGGAGCAAAGATTGGGGTTTTTTATTTGTCATCTCCAAAAGTCTCTTGGCAGCTAAGATTCCCTTCTTTTAATTTGTAACAGCTCATGACTATTCTGACGAAGACTGGAGATATAATAAAGAAAAAAATATAAAGTTCTTTTTTACAGTGCATTTTGTTCACAAGAGAGGGTGCCATGGATTGTACACCCTAGGGCTCCTTATAATGAGTTGTATAAGAAATCTGTGGCATGGGCGAGAAGCAGATTGAGTACATTGTTTCTGTGGCTTTCTCTTCCTTTTGGCAAGGGATGTGTGAAATTCTTACCTGGCAGAGATCCAAAAGGTAAGCATCATTAGCAAAAAGGTAAATGTAAATAGCTGAAGCCTTCATTTCCCAACCCAGGTTGTGCAACTTTGCTAAGTCAGAGGACTGGGTTTGTGTGAGGTCCCTGATGTAGAGAGAGTTATTGGAACTTTTTTACTTTCAAGTGCTGATAATACTTCCGATAGAGTCCAAAACCAATTCCAGAACATGTTCTATGCAACATCATCACCACCAAAATAACCCAAACTTCCAAGAGAATGCATATGAGTGGCACTGTGACTTGCACACAAATGGCTGTCAGCAGATTTGAGTCAAATTTCATTCTCAGTTACCCAGCTGAACTTAGAGATCCATCGCCACTTTGGCACACACCCTTCTGGGCCTGTTCCTGCTGGCAGTCCCTCCTAGTTCCAGAAGTACACAGTAGTATTGCCTCTTCCCCCAGAGAGCAATTCAGGTTGTGGATGTGGGGTGGTTTTTAGGGACTGAATCTGTAGTGATCAGCTGACTCCTTTCTGATCCTTTCATTGATACTGCAGTCCACTGCACATGGCATCACATCCACATGACAAATCTGGAACAGGGCTGGCTTCCCTGCTATCATTAACTTTGGTTCATCACGATGCTTCAGCGACCTGCCAAGCTCTCCAGTAGTAATGGGTTAAATATAACCGGCTGAAGCAGCAACATGAGTGTAAGCAGCAACTTTATCTTGCCATTTCAACTTTACACTTTGGAAAAGGCATGACTGTTCTGAGCAACTATCCCAGCAGTTGCTGATATTAGCCTGAGCTGTTGATGGTGACAGGGTTTCCAAAGGAGACTTAGAGTGTCCCAGTGGATTCACATTTTATATATGTCAGCTTGTCAGTGTTGGAACTTCCTTTTGGCATTACAAGGGATCAGCAGTAAAGAAGCTACATAAGCCAATTTCTCTCTTGTAATTGATGCAATTGACTTTTCAGACAACCTGACCCAAAGTACACATTTAATGCTCTCAGTGCTAGGGTTTTTTATTCATTTTAGTGCAACAGCTTTCTTGGGTTTGCCCAGGATTTATATTGATATAAGTGAAGGATACCAGATCAGGTCCCTAAAAGTGACTCTCAAAAAACACAATGCTGCGGAAGAAGGACTAAATATTTATCTCATCTCCACTGCTGTAACCCAAACTAATACCAAAAAACCAAAATAATTTAGTTTGACAGGAAACTATGATGCCTAACACAGAATATATATAGCCTTCAGCACTCACTGTGGTAAATCTGTGCTAGCACACAGTCCACTGGTATTGATGAGACACTAAAATAGTTGGTTCAGTATACTGAGAGCAGGGGGGAACAACCAAGACACCTGGTTCTGGCAAAATAATACAGGAAACACACTTTTGAAGCAAAGGGAAGTGACCGAGGGTAGATTCCAGACTTTGCGCAGCTTGAGTAATTCTACTGACTCCACTTGTGGGACTGAGAGCAAAATGTGTCCCCTGTATCTTTAAGAGACCAGGAGCCTTAGGACAATAAATTAGCCACAGTCTGCAGTCTGTATGTCAAATGAATGACATTTTATCGTACTTCCTCCAAGAGTGCAGATAGTAGATGTAGGGTAGATGTAGGGAGTACTTGTGCTTCTTGTTAGTCGCTCGAGGATGACACCTTCTGTGTTATGCTTGCTACCACTGTACATTAATCTACTTTACAGTTTTATGTCAAATACTTTTTTGAAATCTAAGTAGATTATGTCCATTAATCACTTTTCCCAGTCTGTGTTCCTTGTGATCTCATCTCTTATTAATATCTTTAGGATCTTGCCTACCACCAAGGTCAAACTGGTCTATAATTTCCTAGCTCCACCCCAGGCCTTTTTAAACAGGGTTATGTTTGTGTAACGGTGTCCTTCCGTAGCTGCTTCATTTTCAGAAGGCTATTAAGAATCTTTCACCTTGTTTGTATGGCTTTGATTTCTAAAGTTTTCTAAAAGTACTGAACGTGTTGCTTTTAGTTGCTTTAGTTGGCCCTGTTGGTGTTAAACTTGGACTCTTTGCTGCTAGAATCTTTCCACATCTGGCACCATCTCATCTTCTTCCTACATAGAAAGCAGCTTACTTCATTTTTCTTTTACCTCTTTATAGTGTAAAGTTTCTAACTGCAAATCAAAAAGCCTTCATCTTTTTTTTTTTTTTTTTCCCCTGCTTCTGTGAACATAGTGATTCTTTTTGTGGTCAAAGTGTGGGCAACATATAGGATTGCTGGGGCTATACAAATATTCTTGATTAGATTCTGTTTTTCAGGGGTGAAAATAAAAAAAACCCTCAACTTTTATTAGTAACTGTCTGGCTCTCATTGTATCCTGTCTTCTCTTTATATATCCATCAAGTTTGAAAGAAGATCATTAGAGGCAAGACCATTTTACTTTGAAGCCTTCAACACATCCCAAGCATAGCAATGGAACTTAAAAAGCAAAAAGAAAGCATAATTGCAACACAGTAAAGAACTACATACAGATTACAGGCTAAAGTTGATTGGGATGAGGAAAAGTTATCAGACAGAAATAATATTTTGGTTCTTTCTGTAGGTAAAGTCTTTGTCCAGATTGGACAAAGTTACAGTTGTGTCAGAGAAAATGGTCTCTAGAAAGTTAACTAAATAAATAGCATCCTTGCCAATGGCTTTAACAGCAATCCAGATAGGCTAAAAGAGCTATCAGCAGCAAGTACTGTACCTGTCATAATTAGAACCAAGGCTTGGCTACCATAATCAGTCATAGAGAGAAGTTTTGACTTAATTTTGTCAAGTGTATGTGTGACATGAGAGTAAACAGGAGATTTCACTGGAAATTCTTATTAGAAGTCCTTCAAGAGAATGAAAATATGTTAAAAATAAACCATGGAAATTTGCTTTATTTATTTCAAAGGAAAACATCTTGCTATTCTAAACTTTCTTACCCTGATAACTTCCATCCATGATATGAATAAATACGTATATTTGACTTGGCTTTGATTTGGATTCTCTCAGTTCTGAGTGCGATTGCCCGTTCCTGTTGAATGCAGAGCAGTGCAGATGGGGGCATAGAACATGCCACGTATATGGTGTCAGCATTCTCAGCATGTAGCATAGCTTCAAAGGCATGTCACAAATTAAGCTCATGTTTAGCGTACTGTTGTCTTTGCTGATGCTTATGAAATTTGCCACTAGTGTTACAGGTTTTTTTTTTTAGTTTTGCCACCCATTCTCTTCATGAAGGAGTTTTCATACACAGCTTGGTCAAGGATGCAGCATAATAGCTGTACCTTTTGAAAAAAATATGGGTTTTTACCAGCAGTAACTACTGGTATGCTGTGGGAGGAGGCATGAGTGGAGTTCTCAGCCTTTTCAGGGAGAGGGAAAGGTTTGGGCTGGAGTGGGTACCTTCAGTGGATCAACACTTGGTACAAGGCTCGAGTTGCAGACAGGAGTTTGGCTCCTACCACACACGCAATTAGGAGGAGCAAGGACTTTAAAGCAGGAGCAAGATCCACCTGACAAGGTGTGGCAAAACAAGTGTCTTTGGGAGGCTTCAAACCTAAAAAGGACAGCTTGAAACTGGTAAGTTACTCTATGATGGAGAGCAAGCATACAGTGTTTAATCTCATGGTGCACCAGGTTTAGACTGATTTCAGAGAGGCCACACACTTAAGCTGAAGTGTAAGAACCATGCCAAAGCTGAAACCTAAAATCCCTTATTTTTTCTTTTCTTTCTCTAAAGAAACAAGTAACTATATTTTTTTTCCTTTCCTTTACATAAATACAAATGACCACCTGAGAAAGAGAGGGCATAAACAACAACTCATGTATTCGCTTGTATTTGCTTAGTATTCGCTTGAGGAGCAGAAAGAGGAGCTTAAATCCCTCACATTGAACAAGCACAACACAGTAAAATTAGTGAGTTCCCAAAGCTGCTCTAGCATTGTGCCCATCGGAGGGCAGCAGAAACTGCAGAACAGCCCACAGATGCTTCTTCGTTGCTTTTAATATCACACTCAGGAGGAACCAGAGGAAAAAAGAAACAATTTAGAAAAAGAAACACTTCAGAAGCACTTCTGGTGAAAGCTAGATTGATGACTAAGTTTAATAGCTTTGAAGTGGTCTAGTGCAATTCCGAGCGCAACAATTTCCAGCAAAGCAGTGTAACTACCTGTTGGTGAGAGCAGCTATTCTGCATGTGGTAGTTGGAGCATTAGCAGTGAGGATATGAGGCCATGATAATATAATGCTAATTAGGGTAAGGATATGAATAGTAATTACAATGACTGAACAAAACATTGTGGTAGAAGAAAACCAGACTGTTTTTTTAACAAATTAATGTTTGGTAGCATGGAATTTTGGATGAATGCCTTCAAATAACAAGGAGAAAAATAGGTTGCAGTTTGCAACAGGGGTATAGAGGTTTGTAGTGACATTTGAATAACACCTGTTGGAAAATAAAAGGGTTATTCCCTAATTTACAGCAATCTAAGGATTCCCAACACTAATGCATTTTCAGAAATTGTATCCACAGTAATAAATGAATGGTATTCAGAAACAGTAAAAAGCTAGAATTAACATGGGATACAGAGACCTTCAGCCTAATGATCTCTCCAAATGTCTACTGTGTCATACAGAGGCATGAAACTAGTGGCAATAGTTCTTATCTGTAGATGACACCTTGAATTAGGTTGGGAGTGGCAAGTGAATATAAATAAATTATGCATTCTTCTTGCTAGTTATCTGAGTTATTTACAGTATTTTGAAGTGCCTGAAGTAATTGTTAGAAAGTAAATAAATCCAGTAAGGTTGCTCTGAAATAAACATTGATAGTATTTCTGTAAGTAAAATTTTATTACTCTGCCAAAGAAGGACCCAGCAGAGAGGGGTTTTAAAGGGATGGAAACAGGAGCAGGGCCCACCTTCTGTAATAATCTGTGGATTGCACACTAAGCTGGACAGCTAGTTTATCTGCTTTCGGAACTTCATGCAAATTTTCACCCAAATCTGATCTGTTTTCCCATCTGAAGATTTTTTGGTGTATAGTGTGTACAGTCAGAGTCCTGGTAATGACACAGAAGCCTGTTCAGGCAGCTCTAAAGATATGGAAACCACTTAATTGAAATGATTCAAGCAGCCTGCTCTTCACTTCCCTCGAGCAAAACCACAAATCAGAGCTCAAGGACAAAAAAGCAAGAGATCCTTCCTCTGAGACAAGAAAGGTCTGTTTGGCAGGGGGTTTCCAGTCCGTACTGCTTCAGGAGTATACTGCTCACTCATGGCTTAGCTGACCTTGTTGCTTTTAAAAATCGCATCCACCATCACAGAGAATTCATGCTCTTTGTGTTGGATCAGGCAGATTAATTCACCTCTTCCTCCAGGGCAGCACCAAACTAATCTCCCAAACTAAGAAAAATGTGAAATACTGTGACAAGGGACAAGGATTTGGAAAAACCCACTAAGGCATGCCAACTGTAGGGTTTCTGAACTGTGCTTTTTCTTTGAATTTTTAAAAATATATTGAGAATGTGTAATCCTTGGGGTTGAGGCAGAAGTGCATCTAAACCCAATTTAGCAGAAACTGGGTTTCCACAAGAAATGCTTTTCATTCTTACAGAATCTGTCCAGATCCTGTGAATTTAGAAGGAGGCAAACTGCTCTGTGTGGTATTTTAAATACTTTAAATACTGCTTCTGGTGAAAGGCAGGAGCTGGCAGTTCACTCTTCCATCTGATTGCTGACATCAGTGAGAACTAGGTGACAAGTGACATTATTACTCAAAACCACCAGATCCAGTTCAGAGGTGCTGCCAATAAACAGTTAATTCAGATTGCTGGTGTGTTTTTGCCTCACACGGTGGTACATCACACTGCTTTGAATATTCATTCCCTTCATTTTCAGCCCTGAGTAAATGAATACACCACTTTTCACTCTCTGTAATTTATGTAATTACCTTTGTCATTTGAATAAGATTTAAGCGGATGAAAGGATTGAAGAGAGGATAAGGGGTTTCTTTTTCTTAAAGTTTTAACAAAAAAAGTAAACCTGTGATTTTAGTAAAAGAAAATAACAAGCATTCTTTGTCACACTAGAGGGCAGCCCTTGGAGGCTGCAAGCAGAACTAGCAAGGAGGATGTTTTCAGTGCTGTCACGAGTGGCAGAAGGAGAAGCATGTAGAATCATTATTTCCCCTGAAGACTCAGAACACAAAATAGTTCAAAGCTCATTATGCTTTAGTTTTTTCTCAAAAGGGTCTGAAAGATAAATAGAAAGCAGGCCTTGGGCAACAGCATTTTCCCCATGAATTACACTTATCGTGGATATTGGTAAAGCATCTTACCAATGTGTTATATTGGACTAGCACCTTTTGCATCCAGTGCTGATTTTGCATACTTCTAGGTCCATCTAAAATTAGATTTGTGTCATTTTAGTTATTATTTTTATAAAAACTGAAATAACCATGCTAGGTAGCCCCCAGTGTAAATACTGCTATAAATGAGTAATGGTGATTAGATTAGCATAAACAATTCTCTCTTGGAACAATATTGCTAACTCGGCACAGATAAACTAATAGGAATTTTCTGTATTGGAAAAACCTTTGAGAAGTGTGAGGACATCCTGGAGGCAGCAGTATCTTCAAGCCTTTCACAGTCCCTCTCAGGAACTAGTATTTTACTGCCAACCCTCACTCAGTGTTTTGTCAGCATTTCCTCTTTACTGTTAAACCTGTTGACTTCACTGACCCAGGCACTCCTGGCAAAGAATCCAGCATGCAATTTGCTTTATCCAGGCCTTAGTCTTAATGAAGCTGTTTGTGAAATGGTCATCATTGTGCATCGTTCATTAGACTCAACTGATTGGTCTGCAATTGGACACATGCAGAAAGCTAAACCTTAGGTCATCGATAACGCTGACACAGGCAACATAAGGCAAAGAAGAGTGGGGAAAGGGATGACACAGAGAACTACAGGGAAGAAGTGAGAATGAAGAAGAGGAACAACTGCAGTTTGTGAATTTGTAAACTTTCCTGCCTCGACCTTAAAATTGAATGTATTTTAAATCCAATGCATAAAAAATGTATTTCTATGACTGCCTCATCATGTTTCCTCAGTTCCTCGTAGGTCACAAAGCTTTGTTTCTGAAGAAGCTTGTCTGTCGCTTTCAAATAAATTTGTAAATCACTAAGTACTTCATAGATCAGGACTCAGTAGGGGTTAGGAAAATGTGTACCAGGGCCTTTAATTTCTTCATGGTTAAATGAACAGTAATTCATTCAGAGGCTAAAAATGCAAAATAAAAGGAGTTATCACTTGAGGAGGAAGAGTTTTTAGTCATGCAATATATACTCAGGTACAGAGAATATGACAGTCTTTTCTCTTAGGCTCTCAGAAAAAGCATTTTAAAGGTGAATACTGCTTAAGACAGAAAAATGGACAGGCTAGTTCTTTTTTTATGTAGTATCTATTATCTTCTTCCAACACTGGCAAATGTTGCTGTTGATCCTGTACTTCTGAGTTCACTAGGCAAGGTAATACCAGCAAATTAACCCATGAGACCCACAGGCATAGATTTTCTGGCTTGTTATTAATTTTTCAACTGAAAAGTTTTCTGGTGTTGTTGTTCTATGGAATTGCACTGTCTCCCTCTAGTGACTGCTTCTTTCTCTCATCTCAGGTTTAACATGGAATTCTCAGAGACAGGGCATTTTTTATAGTTTGTATTGCAGTCTGGTACCACTCCATCAATGCCCCAGCACTTGGCTGCTTTTATTGTGGCTGTTAGGTTTGCAGTGTTGGTACTGCAGCTGTTAGTGGGGCCAAATCAACTGCAGGAATTCTACCTTGCACTACAACAAAATCCAGCACTGTGATACACCAGAAATCCTTGAACCAGGGTATGCAGGCACCCCATGGAGCACTGCAGCCTCTGGATTTCTTTTAGTGTTAGGGGTAACGTCAAACCGAAGGACCACACAGTGCTGTCCAGCAGACACCAGGTTCCATAGTTTAGAACACTGAAACCCAAAATGTTTTCACTGTGATCTTAAATTGCAAGGTGAGTGACTGACACCTGCTCTGACCCAAGAGCTGTAAATTCTCGGTTCACCAGGTAACACTTGCTCCATTTACTCCAGTGATTTTAACTCATTGTCATCTGGGTCATACACCCATTCTCAGTATCCTGCTGCATTGAGTGTTGTTCTCCTGCATCTGTTAGAAATTGTCAACTGTAGTTGACAGAAACCAACTGGAATCTGAATGTATGGGCCATTATTATGTCTGCGTTGATAGGATTCCATTTGCTGGATTTCAATCCTGCCTGACTTAGGGCTCTTGCAAATTAGGCACCTGAATTGGATCAAACTGCATAATTCTCTGGGTGTGGTGTCCCCATCCACCCCAAGGTTTTATAGTGGATCTGGCTTCATGCACGTGGCAGGGGGGATTTGGAAAAGATAAAGGATCATTTCCCCCTAGTTCCTTATCACAGGGATCACTCCCTGTATTTCCACTTCCTTCAGGAGATGTAATGAGTTTTCTAATCTGTACAATGCTGGGGGATTAGTAGCCTGCTTCAGCATCATCTCTACCTTTTCTTCCAATTTTTGTTTTTTCTCCTTTTCTTCCTGTAATTTTTCTGCACCTGCCTCAATAACAGTAATAATTCAGCTGCTTTCCTTCCTTGCCTGGCCTCAGAGAAAAATGCTGCAGTATCTCTGCATGGCTCCTCTCTCCAGCCACATTTTGTTCTAATTTGTCCATTTGTTATTGGTCCTTGAGACTCAGCAGAGAATTAACTGCTTGTTGACAGAGTAGAAGTCAAAGACTGTCTCACCTAACACCACCTTCTCAGCTAGACCATGGCACCAAGTGCCACATCCAGTAAGATGTAAAGAGCAGTGAGGTCACCCCTGAGCTTGTTCTTCTCCAGATTAAACACCTCAAGCTCCCTCAGTCATCCTTATGAAACAGGACTGGCCCCAATGCTGAGCCCTGGGGAACACCACTGGTGTCTGTCTGGCAGCTGGATGTGACTCCATTCCCCACCACACTCTGGGCCCAGCCCCACAGCCAGTGTTTTACCCAGCAAAGAGCACACTATGAGCAGTCGGTTTCTCCAGGAGGTTGCTGTGAGAAACAGTGTTAAACACTTTTCTAAACTCCAGGGAATGAATACTCTCAGCCTTTCTCTCATCTGCTGAGTGGGCCATCTTGTCCTGGGAGGAGATCGGGGTAGTGTAGCAGGCCTTGCATTAAGTACTTCAGCATCTTCCTCCTCCTCCTTTGTCACTGTCATTTTCCTCCATCCAGTAAAGTTTGAAGGTTCTCCTGAGCCCCCCTTTTGTTGCTAATGTAGTTATGGAAACAGTTTTTATTGTCTTTTTAGGGCACTGGCCAAATTAACTTCCAGTCAGGCATTGGCCCTTCTGATTTTCACTCTGCCCAACACCACAAAGGCTGTGTAGTCTTCCCAAGTGTCTGTCCCTTCTTCCAAAGGTCATAAACTCTCTGGTTCTTTGCGAGTTCCACCTGAGTTCCATCCAAAGCCCCAGCTGGCTGCATGGGCTGTCGCCATGGGGCTCTGGTGGCATCAGAGGGGACAAGTGCCCAGATGCCCCATGCAGCAGTACTGTCACCGCTGCAATGCAGCTCCTATTTGCCCATTTTCAACCTGTGCTTGCTGCTCCAAACCTGCCTAGCTCTGAAGAGCAAAAGGAGTGTGCAGTGTTCATGAGCTGACCTTTTTGAGTTCGGGTGTGTGCAAAAACAAATTAGAAAATGAAGAAGGTGGCAGGAAGTGCTGGGCTATCCGGTGGTGTATTGTTGTGATCTCCACTGAGAGATTACTTCAGTGTATTGGAAGAGGAGAAAAGTAAATGTCAGATCTTGAAAAAGAATATTCTCACCCTATCTTTGGAAAGTTCATTTCAGTGAAAGGAGTCATGAACTGAAAAGCATTAGAATCAATGGATAGTCCAGTAGTTTGAGGTCTCATTGACCAAATTCCCCTCTCAGTGGCAGTGGCTGTAAGCTTGCAGTGACCCTCAGCACTTGCTGTGTGCTGCAGACATGAAAACAGAGTTTGAATGACTGCTTTAGTTGCTTTTATAGATTTTATACTGTGCTTTAAGAAGCACATGGGTCTTGAATTACTAAATGAAAAGACATTAAGTAAAAAAAGAATTTGGCCTGTGTTACCTAATAGTATCTTCATTTTACCTTTTTTTATTCTTTTTTTTTCTATTTATATACTGTCTTATACGTGTTCTCACCTGAAAACTGTATCAGAAGACAGTTTTAACTTCCTTTCTTAAACTGATGTTTGTGCTACTTACTTTGCAATCTGTGTCAGTACAGTGCAACATCACATAAATCATCCATCCTCTGCTACCTGGGTGCTTCTGACAGAAATGTGTCCAAAACTGGTGGCATGCAATGACATTTTTCAGACATTTTCAATAGAGGGGTGTAAAATAATTTGTGTATCTTTTCTTTCAGAAAAAGATTAAGGAAAAAGCCTAACATGGGAAAGCACTTTTAGTCTGAGCTTCTGATTTGTGTACGTTAGCAGTGGAAAGTAAACACAACTTGCATTTCTAGCATGTATCCAGTTCTGAGCATTTGGAGATGGACTGGTACTCCTGGAGCAGTTCCACTCATTTGTGGAAATTCAGTTCTGAAAAATGTCCCACTAAATTAACAGGGATTAAGGGTGAGGCCAGTTGCTAAATAGACTCTTTCTAAACTGTAGGATGAGTGTGTTTGACTGCATCTCCCAAGCCCCATATAATGAGTGGAGGTTCAGTGGGGTGCAGTTTAGCTTTCTCCTTGGCCACTCATCCATGTGTTCATTTCTCAGGTTCCCCAGTTTAGGTGTATCAACTGTGAGTAGCAATAAACAATAATCACTTGCTCGTTCACACCAGTTTCACATGGGAAGCACATTGCCAAAAGGCAGTATTGCCCAGTTTCACAGGTGAGAAGCCAGTAAGGGCAGAGAGCAGTCAGTGAGAGTATGGTCTGGATTTCCTGAGCCAGACAAGAGGATCATTCCCCAGTCCTAATGTGCTGTCTGTGTTTTCCTGTGAAAAGGTGCTGGCAATGCTTTTTGTGCTGTGCACCACTGAAAAGCTTCATGTGTGCTCACCCCTAATTTAAGCAATCTCTTGACAGAAGCCAGAGTGCCAAACTCTGAAAAGCTTTGTAAGCCGCCAGTACTGTCTGGCTGTCTCGTCCTGCTGCACCACATCAGTATGCTGGATCAGCTTATGGAGCAAGAATTCTTCCTTTTATGAGGAATTATACACGTAGTTGCAGAGTTTGTTCATTTTTCCCTGACACCTTAAGGCTCAGTTTGCAGGTCTGTGCTTTGGCACAGTTTTCCATGGAGTAAAGTGGAATACAAGGCAAGACTTGAAGCATTTATGCAGTCTGTATGTTCCCCAGCTCTCTTCTGTGTTTAATTTTCCTTTCAGGTTTACTTGATGTTTCTGACTCTTTGTGAAAAATAGTTTCTCTTCAATAAAAGAAAATCTGATCATAGGCTGAGACTCAGGAGTTCTCAGCTGTGTGGTGGCAAGTGAAATTTGGCATAGTGAGTCATCATGGATGTGCTTCTTGTGAGAGACTGAAAACCTGAAAGAGTTAATGTAAACTTAAAGAAATTAATGTCTCAAACACTGCACAGAAGAAAAAGGGAATGTTACCATACCAATGTGAAAAAGTGGGGTTAGAAAAGAGGGTCTTGTGGAGGCAGGATATCATTTTTGGGGGACTGACTTCCTTATCTTGGTAACTATCTCTAAAAACAAGTTTGAGACAGCATTGCATTTGCATCTCCAACAGGGAGGAAGGGAATTTAAACCACAACAGCCCCCAGCCCCCTTCCAGGTTCAAGAATAACAAAATGTGCATATGCTATAAATAGCACAACAGAGGGGGCTGTGTTTGTACCCACCACCCGGAGGAACTGGACCAGAGACAGCACTGGAACCCTGGTGGTGACCCAGATCTTTTGTCTCTACCTCTGTTTTTCTATTTTTCCTTCTTCCTTTCTTCCACTTCTTAAAAGTTTAATTAGTTGCTGCCATGGACTGTTCAGAACTGTTTAAATCATGTTTGGAAAATTCACTGTCAACCCCCTAATGAGTCTTTATCAGCTATAAACAAACTCTGCTTTTTTAATGCTCACCACTTATGACACTTGAGTGGGTAGATTTTGCTGACAGTGATCAGGGCATGCTGATGACACCAGCATGACCCTCTCTGTCATACCTCATTTTTTTTTTACAACCAACACTTTCCCTTAATTCCCTGAAACAGCTGGATCACAGTGACTTATAAGCTTAAAATCAACAGTAAGGACAACTCAAACCAAGCCTCAAGTCTTGAAATTTTTGGTGCAAATGCTAAAGCTTACTATATGCAGCTGAAAACAAGACATTTAAGTCTGGCAACATTAGCTAGAGGAAGAACTTCGAGGCACAATGATGACCATGGGTTTCAGTGACCAATTCATACTTAAAAACAGCAGCTGCAAGGAACTTGTACTAAAACCAAAATCAATTGGCCTATTCATTACACCACTAAGGAAAACAGCTGGGGCAGAAGGAAATGGGAAAGACCAAAGGAGAGTGTTAAGCGTGACAACTCAGTAGTATTTGTCAGTTTTTTGATCCCTGCTGGGTGATCTTTTCACAGAGACAAGTTTCCTTTCAAAAAACGTATTAAAAATGGAGGAGAAACGGGGTTGCCATTTTGTATCAGGGAGTGTATTCCTGATTAAGTAAGTTCAACCAAATGCAGATAACTGATTAGAACGACCTCTGGCCAAAACTGTTGTTATTCTGTGAGCAGAAGGAGAATAAATTAAGCTTCCTCAGACAGCTACAGTAAATATGAGGTTATTGCACAGATTAATGTGCTAATGATTTATGCACCTGCCCTTTACCTGTGACTCCTTTTCTCTGGGATTAACTCTAATTTTCAAGGACTCAGCACATTGAAACAGCCTCTTTTCATTACTGATTTTACATTTTTTTCTCTTTCTCTCATATTGCTTTCTTTCCCCACATTTAAAAAAGTAATATTCAGTCTGTCACTATTAAAAAGTTTAAAAATGCACAAGGTTTCAAGTACAACTACCAGAGCAGAGATATTTTCAGTTTCTCTATGTACTATATAGCATCTATTTCTGACTCTAAAAATGTCTATGTAGCTGTTAAAGTCAGTACGTTCTCATGCTCAAAAAACCCTGTTTCCATCCCTTTAAGGCTAGTAAAGGGTGGTTAGGATTATGCCCTGACTATCCGGTGTCAGAGGGACACTGCTGCCTGTGGCCTCCCCAGGCTCCTCGCTCCTGGTCAGGCATCTCTGAAGAACAGCAGGGCAGAACTGGTGCCATGGGTTTGCAGGTGGGCTGAGGTCAGGTTGCACCTCAATGTCAGTCTGTGGCTATGCCACTCACAATAGTATAGTAAAGCACCACGGCGTGTTTTGCTTTCCACCACTGAGACTTCCTTTATTGGGGACCTTCTTCGGCATTTTGCATGGTTGGGACATCATGGCCTGGGAGAAATAAAATATTTGGTTTTTTGGCAGAGAGATAAAACAATTGCTTCAATAATAACTTCAAAACATTCATATCTCCATGCATTTTTATTAGTTACATCCTTTTTGTGGCTTCCAGGGCAGTAATACCCAAAACATCTGAAACAGAGACAGAATCATGGCAGTGTGGTGTAGGCACTTGATGCTATATGGTTCTCCACTAGCACTGAGATGAGAGCATCACACAAGTCTCAGAGAAAGTACATAAAAGTTTTATCCGTACTAATTTGAGATGGATGACCTGGGTGCTGTATTTCTCTTGGCATGCCATGCCATGTGAGCTCAAATCAAAACTTTATACCCTACTATCCCCTCAAGCCTCGGATACATATTTGCAGTTAGAGGTGAGGAACCAAGTGTCAACAGAACAGACAGAGCACGGGTCACATTTTCAGGTATTCCTAAGATGCTGATTTATTCTATCCTTCTGTCCATACTCCTTTTCTGCTTTTAACCTAGACAATGTTTACCCTACAGAGATTTTCTCTGTAGTAAGTATCTGTGAGATGGGGCTTCACATCTCTGACTTGCAATTCCTCTGCTGCACTAAGGGTTATATTATGTTTGTTCTTACTGTTTTGAGCATCAATAGTGTAGTAAAAAGTGTATGTTTGAATAAGCAAAGCTTTGCACAGGATGTGCCAAAAGGCAAGGTCATAAAGCTTAGCTTCTGCAAGGAAATATTTTGAGGAATGCAGATTCAGAAGGGAGCAAACTATTCCAGGGGCTGCTCATTGTGTAATGTGAATGAGGTTTGCATTACACTGCAAACACCTGAACATTGCAGGGCACGGAGTATTTGCCAGTACTTCCTATATTGAAGCAAAATATAACCAAAGCAGTTGTAATGTGGCTCAGGAAAAGAGGTCACGCTAGGTCCCTGACATAGCAAGAGATGTGTTAGATGACACAGAAAACCCTCAGGAGTCGGCAGCTCCCCATGCAACAAGGAAAGAAAAAAATTCATAATATAAAAGCTTTTTCAGTTTTGTTGTTGTTGTTGTTTAATTAAAATCTCTTATGTTTTACCTACATCTAAACAGATCCATTTTCTGCATTTTGGGGCATTTGATCTAATCTCTCAGGAAAGATTTGGCCGGTTAGTGGCTGGTCCTGCTACTGTTATAACCACCAGGGGACACCTCAGAGCTGGCATAAACCAGCGGGGCTGCATGGACAGCTGCAAAGAAGCACTGCCTCCAGGCTTCCTTAATTTCAGCCAGTGTTTTAAAGTGTCCTGCTTTTCATTTATGGTAACTTTGATAAATAGGGATTCAACAGGAATTGCTTCTAGTGCCCTAAATTGATTAATATGAAGTTTATGCAATGCTTAGTGCAAGGTAATTATTTGGCTCATAATTAAATAGAAGGTTATGACAAGAGTGATCAGGTCAGTCTGGAGGAGTTATAACACAACAACTGTAAAGGAGTCAAGATTTCCCCTATGCTTTGTTTACTTAGTCTATGAGTCCAGTGCTCAAAGTTTTATTTTCATGCCTTCAGAATATTGGGGAAACAAAGTAGGAAAATTTTCATCTTTTCACTGAATATACATGTATAAACAATTTGTGCTCTGTCTGGAGCTGAGAATACAGTTGTTGGACTCATTTACCCGCAGAGAAAAATGTCAACAAACATTAATATATTTATAGAGTATAAATAACAAATCATTACAAGTTTTATTAAAGACTGGTGTTTTGATTTTCATATGGCTTTTCAGTGAAAGCAAAAAAAAAGTAGAAACTAAAAAATTAAAGGAACATAGGTTAATTCAAATTAGAAAGAGGACATGTTATAATTCACAACATGTCTGTCTTTTCTACCTCAAGAGCTTTGAACAAGAGTTTATCACAAATCAGTTAATCTCTTTAAGAGACTACCAGTTTCTGCAGGCCTGGGCAAGAAATGGGTATGGCTGGACTTCACTGTGGGAAAAGGGGTTTTTTTCTCACATTAAGTGTATATCCTCAGATAAATAAACATCAGTATGGCCTTGTGTCATCCCATTTGCAAAACACACATACAAAGGTTGTAACTGAATTTATTATTCAGATGTGTTCAACTATTGAAAGCAGCTAATTGGCATAACATGTGCCTTGGGGTTTTTTTAACGTTCTTAAGTCACAATGTGTTAAATGACAAAAATAACAGCATTTGGCATGTTTTTCCAATCTGAGACTTGATTTAAGGGCAAGTTGAGTAAACAGGGCCTAAATTCACAAAATTCATAATTGACAAGTATTCTTATTCACAGGTTCCCCCATCAATGTCAATAGTTCAGGTGCCTGGACAGCTTGGTGTGTCACATCAGAGTCACCTGTGAGTTCAGTGCTGCACCTCCTTGTAGTGCTGGCAGGGCTGCTGTCAGTCCTGCCGTGCCCTCGGGGGGCTGCCATGGGGTTCACATGGTTTTGCAACTGATGAGATATGCACATATGTAGAAAAAGAAATTCCAGCCTTTCAAATCACAGAGCCAAGTCAACTTCTTACTTCACAGTGAGGAGCCTGGCTGAAGAAGAAAAAATGTGAAACCAAGGCAACTTCCCTGAATTTTAGAGAAAAATAATGCAAAATCTATTGTCTTGACATTTTAGTGTTGCATACCAAGAGTCAGATTAAATCTAAATGACTTCACTCAAAGCATCTGAGTAGACCAACTGCAGAGCTGCTGTGTGGAAAAGGATGGAAGCTCTGCCATGCTCTCATCTCCTCCAACACTGCAGTGGTTCAGCAGGACTTCAGTGTCTCTGTTTGAAAAGGAAACCATTATTTTGGTGCTTTAAGCATCAAGACTTGATGTGCAGCTCGCATATTTTGATGTTACACCTCCTCCAGTTAGTGTGTCATCACATATCTGCAGAAGGGGAGCCAGCAAAGGAATGCTCAGATCGGGGCATGTGAGAATCTGGTGGATGGCAACATTTAAGTGCCTGGTGCTGAGCCACTCATTCTGCTCACAGTGGTCACATACACAACCAATGTCAATTGAAGTTGTAGTGAACCTTATCAAAACTGCTGTCCTTCTAACCAGCAAGATCTTTGGCTGATGTCTGCTTGTGCCCTCTCATGAAGGGGATCACTTGTCTGGATGAGGAACAAATCTGATAGTACTAAAAATCCTTGAAAATTATAAATCTTGACAGAAGGGCACTTACAGTCATTTGGAAGTGGTACTTACGTGACACAATTGCTTTTCAGATTAAAATGGTTTCTTTCTAGAGGTTTTCTCCTTGTATTAAGTTCATATAACTGGATTGTATTTGTACAAAGACCTATAATGAGTGAGTTTTTTCCTAGCAAACTGCTGCTATAGCTCCTGTTGTCAGTTTGATTAGCCTGCCTGCTTGTTTGAAGTAATGTCAAGGAGTTTAAGTCTAAAACATCAGTATAAATAGCTTAAGAAATGTTGTTGACTCGTTTTCTCTATATCTTTTCCACATTCTTTGCCTGCTTTTTAATAAGATTTTTTTTAAATAAGTCCTGAGCATCCAATATTTCACTTCCATTCTTCCGTTCTTCAGCATACGTTATTCAGCACCCCATCATCTACCCCTGTGTTTTTCAGCTGTTGGTTCCAGCTGAAAATGCTCTGTGCTTTCCTTGTGTTCAGACTCTGGCCATTCAAACTACCCACAAACAGTTATCTGCAGAGCAAGGTTAGGAAAGGTTTGATTTCTGTGGGGCAGAAGTATTCCCTCCCTGTTTGTTTTACGGAGGTACAGAATAGGCCAAAATTAAGGGCATATTAATAGGCAAAATTAAGGTCACTTTGTTTAATCTGGGCCATTGAAATAAATGGAGGTTTTGTGGAAAACTGAGTATCATACACATTTTTTTTCAGTACTGGCTCTGTTGGAAAACATTTCTGAAAAAACATTGTCACAGTTCCCACAATTTCCATCTTCACAGGCTGGTGAGGCAAGGATGCAGACCCATTGCTTTGGGAAGGACTCTGTTTTCTCTGTGCTTTCTGTTTCAGCTGTTCGGTGCCATGAGTGTTCCTGCTGCAGTGAGAGGCATAGATAAGGATGTGATTCAGGAAGCACATTCCAGACCAGCCCTGCTCAGAGCCCACCTCCTGCCCCCTCCTGTGCTGCAGCCACTGGTGGAAGGAGACTGTTGATGCTCACAAGCTTCATCCTTGACTTATTGATTTGGGCTTATCTGGGAATCAACTACCTCCATCAGGTATTCACTGTTAGTACTGTGGTTACTGTGATACTTTAGACAAAGCTCTTTTTTTGAGATTTACTGCTTGGCTTCTGCTCATCTGAGTTCTCTTTGAAGCAGAGAGAAAATACAGCAGCTTTTCAAACTTCTTAATGAAAACTGTGCCAGCTGATGGCTGGTATTCTTGTGGCAGTGGATGCACAGATAGGCAATGTCTGCAGAACTGATTCAGCAACAGGCCAGGTTCGCAGGACTGAAGCATGTCTCTACGATTTTAAGTAAAATACAATGCAACCATTTGTAAGTGTTGTGGGTTTTTTCCTAAACAGTAGTTTTGAAGGTATTCACCACCTCAGAAAGCAGAAAAGCTGTCTTTTGACTGAAGAATCATGGGAGGAAATAAAATAAAATAAAATAAAATAAAATAAAATAAAATAAAATAAAATAAGTTCCGTTAAATTAATTAAAGTCTGAGACAACTAATTTTGAATAAGCTAGTGATGGCCCTCCATGGAGAGCACAAACCCTTAATCAAGACAAGTGCAAGGTGCTGCAGAGCACCTGAAGGCTTCTATTGCTGCAAATAGCAGCAGAGGAGAAAAGGGTGCATGCGATGCTGTGTTTGTGTAAGCAGCTAGAAAATGAACTGAAAAACAAATGGCTTCTTGCTACTAGAAAGCATGATGGTGCAGGTACCAGTTGTTATTCCTTTCCTTCAGTATATTACAATTTTTTCTGCCTGTTGTCCACCAGCAGCAGAGAAATGGCTGGCACAGGCTCTGGACCTGCCTCTCGCCTGCTCTGTGGTGACGCCTCCATGCACACAAGGGTACAAGGGAACAGAAGGACAATTTGCACTAAATAGGATAAAATTTTAGGGGACATGTGAATGTGCATATGCTAATGAACGTGCTGGAGGTGCGGCAGCCACACATCCACTGGCATTACCAGTCACGAGCACAGATAGGGATGTCGGCAGGGCTGTGTGCTCTTGCTGCTGCATTTTAAGCATTTTGCCATGGTTTTGCTGCCTTCCTGTTATATCCTGGCTTGTTTTTAGATCCTTGAAAACGTATTGGTACCCTTGTGTATGTAGGTGTTTAAGAAATGCTCTATTCCTTAGCTGGGAATTTAGTGCATATTACATCCAAATGTGGTGCATGGTGAGTTACTTCACCTGCTAAACATTGTCTTCATCGTGTAAGAAAAGAACTCATTCAGCAAACAGCCAAGGCAGAGAGAATAGTTATAGAGCTCCTTTTTAAAGTCAAAAGTGCTCTCTTTTGGGCAATTCCAAGTGTGATACTTTAGAGTGGTAAAATGCCATGAGTAGCATGTGCTTCAGGGTGAATACTGTAAAACCTGCTACAACTGAATGGCATTACAGACCTGTGGACTGCCTCATCCACCCTAGTCAATTCATGCAAACTGGGATAGAAAAATAGTGTAAATTTGGCTTCCCTGGATAAAAGAATCTCATTTGTAAAGTACACTAAAAATAAAGTCAAATTAAGGAAACATAAAACCTGAGAGATTAGTTAGGTTTAGGTTTTTATCCAAATCCTTTTACTCTTTCCCAGGATGAGGTTTAAACAAAGGAAAAGCTAAATGTAACAATTCCTATCACCAGTTGATTTTGAGAAGTGATTACTCCAAGGCAGTCTGCTGCATATCTCCAGGAAAAGAGGCTCTTAAACATCTTGTTGTATTTTCCTCCTTACCCACAATATTCATTCATGCTGATGTCCCAAAGCAATGCCTTCAGAGCCTGTATTGTCAGAAATTGCAAGCATCTGTGCAGATATTGGTGATGTCTGATCTCACCATCAGCCTCTGGCATCCCTCAAAAGACTGCCTAGACATACCAAGCCAGCTGATTAGAGCTTCTGTCTTTTACTGCTCTGTTAAAGTGGCACATGTGATCGGGAGCTGACTGTCCTGGTGCATGTGATTGGGTGCTGATTCTTACTGGTGCTTCCCACTCCCTGCTGCCAAGAGGCTCAGCAGAGTTGCAGTCAGGGAATATCTTCCAGCTGTCATTACATATTTGAACATACCAAGAAGCTAAAATGACATGTATATTTATCAGAATGTTTTTTGGTTTTCTGCAGGATTTGCTACAGGTGCCATAAATATACTGGAATTAATTTTATCGTGCCTTTAGTTGGGTCAGAACAGCAAAACAAGTCAAGGCAACATGACCTCAGAAATTGCTCCCTGTGAATAAGAGGATTTTAAGGAAGATTCGAAGGAAGTGGCCAGAGGAAAGTCCATATTCAGTTACAGTAAAAGGGCATTCTGGCCATTTTGCCTTCTAAATGAATTTCTGCATGGGAAGAGAGCGCAAAGCCAGGAAAGGAGGATCCCTTTGTAAACAGGAGGGTTAATAAAGACCCATCCTGATCAGATGATCAGATGCCTGGGAAGCTTGTCTGCTGATGCACACATAAACTGACCAGCACAGAAATTAAAAATGTCAGAGTTTATTCCTGCTGCTTCTGTGTACACTGTCAGGTTAAGACTACTTTTAAACACACTAAAATATAATATCTAAGGCACTTTCTTCTTCTTGCATTCATCTAATTCTACCACTGCACAGTCCAATATATTCTCCTGCTGTGCAGAAAAAGCACAGATTTTCTCTACAGATGCCCCAATGCATGTCCCCATCCAGCCTGGCCTTAAGCACTTCGAGCCATGGGGCATCCACAGCTTTTCTGGCCAACCTTAGAAGTTCCAGTCCTTCACTACCCTTTGGGTAAAGAATTTCTTCCTAGCATCTAATCTAAATCTCTCCTCCTTTAGTTTAAAACCATTCCCTGTTGTCCTATCACTATCTATCTGTGAAAAAGTCACTCTCCATCTTTTTTATAAGCCCCTTTCAAGTGTTGGAAGGCCACTATGAGGTCTCTCTGGAGCCTTCTCTTCTCCAGCTCCCAGCCATCTCCTAAAAGCTCTCACTGTACTTCACGGGGTGCAGTCAGCCCCACACTGCTCCACACATGACCCTCTTGTTTCTCGCAGCGATTCTTTGTGATAGAGTTGTCCTTTGCTTTTCTCAAGAGGATGATGAACCTGAAGCTGATGAGGTCATAAACCAATATTGCAGTCTTTGAATGGTGAAGGTGAAAGGATCTTGCTTTGCAGCTTCAGGCACACTGGAATGGAAATCGTATTAGATGTATAAATGCACCAGAGTTCCACAATCAGGGCATTAATTAACAAATAAAAAAACTCCATCTGTGACCCTTAGGAAATGCACAAACAAAAGCAACACAAGCAGCAGTTTGTTTTTAACATTTTCCTTGTCCCATGTTTCCTTAAGCCAGCCTCTTTTCACACTGTGTCTGATGTGGGGATCTTAGTCCCAAAAACTTGGAATGCAAGTGAGTATGTGCAAGCTGCACCAAATTTCAGGGTCTTTAGAAGGACCATGAAAGTACCCTTTTGGGGTACAAATAAAGGTTTATTTGCTAAATCCATTAGCAGGAATGGATTAGTTCATATAGGAGGCAGGATGCCTCTTTGGGGAGAGACAGATTTTAAGTATCTGTCTACCAAGATATGCTTCCCAGCTATTAATTTGGGTATTAAAGATCATCATAGACGTGACAAGGACTCCATCAGCCATTTTAATTTCTGCCCAGGGACTTGCTATGTACTTTTGTTATACATAGCACTACTCAAGTAGATGGAAAAGACTGGAAAAAAGTGCAGTTCTTCTGATTTCAGTTCCTTATTTCCTCAGTTCCTTTCAGCTTTCTGCTACTGCTGTATCTGTTTTGCAGTCAGTGCATGCTATAGGGGACATTAGCAATCTGTCCCTCTAGCTCCTGTGTCCTGTGTTAGATCCATTGAGAGTTTGGTGTTGGGCTGCTACTCAAGAAGCAGAGATTCCTGTGTTTCACACGTGTCTCTCCCAGCGCAGCGGCCGTCCCATAGGTCCTGGAGAGGGTGTATAAAAGTTTCTCACCCTCTGTGGATAAAGGAAGGGAGCAGAGGAGGGATGCATATTGCAACAGGGACTGGGGATTTTGTACATGTAAGTATCTTTCACAAAAAACCTGAGAACCCAATGACTGTTACACCACTGTAGCAGGTGCTTCCTTGGGTCACACAAAAGGTTTTAGGAAGCGAACAGAGCACTGAAACAGAGAGAGCAGCCTTTTACATGTAGAGGAGAGTGGAAGTTGCACCTAGCACGTTTGGACTTTTTGCTTTCAGAATTGTTGTCTCCTCTGCATAAAATACTTTTTGCTACTATCAGCTGGAGAGTTTTTTTAAATAACATTTTAATGAAGCTGCTGCTAATGAGAGCACTGTCAAAAACTTCCAATTATTACCACAATATCCCTTGATGTTTGTGAGGAAATGGAGCATTGGACTATTAATTGACCTCCTGATAGTAAAGAAGACCCCTCTAGCAGAACAAGGATTAAAACTGAGAAGCTTTTGGAGTCCAGTGCTGCAATACAGGAAAAAAAACCTCTGAAGGTGTTGGGAAGGTCATCATGATGTTCCAAAAAGAAATTTCTCTGCAGGGAAGTGAAAGCAGCTGGATTAGCAAAATGCCTGCATACAAAATGCAAAGTTTATCCAGAAGTCAAAAGGAGTCGTCCTCCCTACACAAAAATATGAAACCTGGGTAAAGAAGGAAGGAATGCTTCTTGCTTGCCATAAATGCCTGTGGGTCCCATCGATGCAGTTGTAGGCTGTAGACTACTGTTCACCATACTGCCAAGAAAAGATTTTTGAGAGTTGTTTTTAGTCAGTTTTATTTTTGTTAAAAAAACAACCAAGTAATCAAACCAACCCAGACAGCACTGGCATCAGTAGTCACTGCTGGATAGTAGTGGCTGCTACCTTCATACCCCCCAGGCTTCCCTGGAAAGAGTAAATCATCTGCGAAAAAGGAAAAAAAATCATGTGGGAAAACAGGAGAAACACTCATTTGAAAAAAAAAAAAGCCAGAGAGAGTAATGTTTCCGTTACAGATTTAGATGGAATACCTATGCCTAGAAAAATTGTGTGACAAAAAGTCCATAAAACTGTGCAAACAAGTAGCTTTTGATGTGCTTGATCTACAAATGTCAAGTTTAATTAATCTATTTCACATAGTTAAGGACTTACATACGCTGTGGTCATTGCATATCAAACTTGCCATGTGGCAAAGAGCTGTGAAAATACACTACTGTGCCTTAAGAAGTGAAGGAAAGCTCCCAGCATGGTGTGAATTAGACTTCCCTCTTGTCTGGGAAAGGGTTAAGCTTTCAGCAGAATCCCAGGAAAGCATGATGCAATGAACCTTCACCACTTGCTTGCTTTCTCCCAAGGCAAGGGCAGTCCCAGTGTCCACCCTACCTCACCAGTGGTCACAAAACTGTCCCTGGGTATAGGGGCTGATGGTGACTCCAGAGCTGGGAATGAGCTACATCACTGTGGTTTGCAGCATTTTGGGTGAGGGGTATAATCCCATTCTGATAGCCCTCTCCAAACTTTTGGAAGCTGATGTGGTCTGTGCGAGTTTCATGAATAGAACCTTTGGATTGGTAGTCTCATAGACAAAAAAGATAGGTTTTCCTTGTTGCTTTACTTGTCCATAGCTTTCTGTCTACAAGACCTGATTTATCTCTCACTGAAGCTGATGGGAATGGTCTTTCCACATTCTGGCTGGAAAATCGGCCATCTCTGGGCTTCTGTAGAAGACTTTAGAAGAGTGACAGGCAAAAATGACCATCATTTCAATGGGACTAGCTGGCTATGTCTCTGTGAGTAAATTTAGTGTGCTGAGACCCAAAGTCCTTTGACAGAAGAGTCTACACCCACACTGTTGGACTTTCTTGGCCTCCCAAGCAGGGTAGTCACATACAAGATGTGTCACAATATGGAGTATGGAGAGTATGAGTTACCTGAGGCCAAAATTGTCCCAGAGGCTGTTGTCATAATTTAAAAGCCCACCTGCTGAAGTGCAATGCCCAGGAATGTCTTACGGTGTCAAATAGTAAAGATATAATCTCTGTCTGCTTGAATACAAGTTTAGTTGATTACCTTTATTTTATACCAATGCAAATTCTTACTAGATGTTTCTTCATAGTCTTTTATCCTGAAAGAAAGCTCAACCCATGTTTAAATGCTCCCCATTTACTGTGTTTCACTGTACTAAGCTTCCTTAGTTGTTTGTTTTTTGGGGGTTTTTTTGTTTGTTTTTAAGGAAGGTGCCTGTGCTTTTTGTTGTTCTTTAATTCTGTTCAACCTGGAACGTGGCACAGAAAACTGCAAATTTTTCCATGATGAATAGAAACAGAGATAGTATAGCTGACAAATTCAGTCTGTTAAGTCATGCAGGGTGCTACTGGAAAGGATTTGGTCATGATAAAAGTGTTTGCAGTTTTGCTGAAGATGTGGGAGCCACAAAGGCATCTGAAACAAATACTGAAAAAAATTACAACAGACTGTAAGCAAGCCCCAAAATTTGCCAAGAGTAAATTCTAAAAATATTCTGGCAGTTATTCTATCATTATTCATTTAAATAGCAAGGCTGAAGTCATTCAGAGTTTTTAGGTAGGATAAAACTTTGTTTGACACAGCCAATGACTGTAACCAGATGTGATGCATTGCTCTGTGTCACCGCTGGTTCGGTGATATATAGGGGCATTGTTGAAACAGCAGATTATTAGGGACGTTAGAAGCACTGTAAAAGACAGGAGGGTGATGCCAGATTTGTGTTCCCAAGTTACGTGACAGAATGAGTACAATTTTGAAAGCTTCAACATCAACCAGAATAGAAGCACAGCTTTTAGTAATTTAGTGATGGTGTTATTAGCAAACTGTCTCTAACCCATGTCAAAGTACTTAATGTGCTATAATAACATCAATTAAAATACAATAATGGACTTAATAATGTGGCCCATAATGGGAAAAAAATATTCATGTGGATTATTTCTTCATACCCAAGAGAGAAATTCTAATGAAAGACGCTATAATGAATGTAACGCCAAACAGTTTTAATGTAATATGAGCTAGAAATATGCCAGGATAGAAAATAGTGTGGGTAAACTCAAAACCATGTCCAGAATGTTCATTGACTGCTTTGCTTGTTGTTTTGAATTCATAAGTCTTCAAAGGACCACTAGCAAAAGCTGCTCATTGGCCCAGGTAAGTTTTATCTACACTTCTGAGCAAAAATTACATTAAATTCAGTTTTTCCAAGAGAAGGTCATCTTGGTGTCCTCTCCCAGGACTTGCCTCTCCCAATGGCTGCACTCACATCAGTGGGTGCTGGTTCTGGGTAGTCAAGGGGCCCTGACCCAGTACTGGCACTGCAGGATGCAGTTGGTTGCTGCTGGCTTCACCCAACCGCTCTGGTTTGTCTTTCATTCCAGGATTTTACAGCCCAAGTCCATTTTGTTCAGCTTTGGGCACAGAGCTTGGCTTTCTGCTGGAGACACCTCTTCATAAGCAGGATACAGGAGGTGGTGGTCAAACAGCACATTTGGGGTCCAGCAGCCTGGTGTCCTGTTGGACAAGCTGAGGATTTCTGTGTATGTCAGCCATGTGCAGGGTGTGCTGCTGGCTGGGGACAGCTGCTCTTCCTGGAGTTCCCCATTTGGAAAGTCCTGGGCTGTGTGTGCACCACACAACACCAGAGTGCTCCTATTTGTCAGTCCTCTCATGGACCTCAGATACCTGATTCATTAGTCCCTTATATTAAAACACGTGCAAGCAGCTCGTTTATTTGTTAGGCATCATTCAGCTACTGTGTATTTACTTTTGCTTACTGGCCTTTCCTGAGCATATTGGAAAATCCAGCTGCAAGCAATTGTTGTTGCAGAGGATGGCTCAATTCAGTTTTATCAGGGTCCACTTCACCCAGCAGGACCATGCTCCTGGGATGGGAAGCAGTGACAGTGCCTTGACAGGCCAGGCACCTGAGTGGGGATCAGGCCAGTGACAGCAAGAGGAGATTCAGGCTTTCCTTCAGGAAGAAAGGAGAGGCCACTGCCTGTTTGAGACCTGGCAAGGTCCATCCTTCACTGTCTGCCTCCAGGGACAATTAGGCATCTTAAGGCTTTCACCTGCAGCTCCTGGTTTCTACTGAGGGATTGATTACAGAGTTGAGCTGTATCAATTGCATCCAGAGACTTCTTGAAATTGAGTCTGGAAAAGGAGAATGCTCTTAAAACTATGCTTATGATGAGCTCAATTCTAATGAGACTTCATTCTGAAGTTTTTATGAGTTAAATTTAGTTTTATATTCAAGAACTCATCTCTACATTGTAGTAAAATACATAAAAAGGTTACATTTTTTTCCTTAACCTGCTTATTCCATCAGTGTAAATTCTTTTTGTATTTTACTGTTTCCAAGACAAAGTAACATCAGAATTCATGAACAATAACAGACAGCTGAGAAATTATTCCAGAAAGCACATCTACTGAAAAAAGTATTTTGAAAAGGCACACAAATCATTAAAGAACAGTGGTGCAAAATGAACCATGCAATGACCTAAACAAGGAAATATATTGCACAGAAGGTAAAGAAAGTGGGATATAATTGCAGTTCGTTAATTTCCTAGCTACATGCTATCTCTCTTAAAATATGCTGCTACATTCTTCTCACTCCTCTCTTTTCTCTATTTGTCTCAGTGTACCTTTCCAGTGATGTGATTTAACTGTTTATACCCACTGTGCACCCTTGGCTGTTTGGGTTTTTTTTTTTTTGGTTATGTTTATTATCCATAATGTGATTTGTATAAACAAATAAGCAGATAGGCTTTATTGGGCTTGCAATCAAAAAGCTCTAGTGAGAGATGCATTTAACTAATTCTCCAGTACAAAGGCACAAACTAAGAAGAACTCAGAGTAACAGAATAAAAATTGCACAAAAAATACATTGAACAGGACATTCCAGATGTGTTTTTGTGCCATTCCAGAAGCAGCACAATCCCAGATTACTCTGGTTCAGCCCAGAACCCTCTATATTTGCCTCAGATCAGGATCTGCTTGGTTTAAATAGTTTTAGCATAAGCATTTTTTCTAAATGTACAGTAAAACCAGCCCCACCTCCCGGTCAAGCACCTAAGAACACTGTATGTTAATATGAACAACTACCTTTGGTAAAATTAACATTCATTGCCAGGAGCCCCAGCTTTGGTGAAATAATGAAGTAGGCAAGATCTAAATCTTACCAAGCAGATACTGTAATTGGTGAGCTACTGAATTTAAAAATCAGATGGCTAGAATTTAAAAATCAAATGGCTAGACATAAAACATGCTGGGGAAATGACAGGAAGGAAAGTGATGGAAACAGGAACATGGTACTGTTTGCTGGGTGAAGGCACAAAAAAAGATTAGAAAGGAACAGTTTGAAACTGTCACCCTTTGGGTCACATCTCTGCGAGGTGTGGAGTACCCTCTACATGGGGAACCTTGTTTCTGTCTTTGCTGAGCACCATGCCAGAGTCACTCAGCACCTGGCCAGGTACAAACCCCATCAGGGGGCTTTCAAGTATCAAAGAGATGTCAGGATTTAAGGTTTAAGTGAAGTAATGAATGATCCAATGAGACGAGACAGAGAAGCTTGTCTGATCAGGTCATGATCTCAAAGACAAGGTGCTGGGGAGGAGGGAATAGATCAAATGAGAGCTAACTGTTTATTGAAGTATCCATGGCCACATGTGTACTGTAAGCTGAGGCATAACTAACTCAGACAAGATAATTGCCAAAGCTCTCTGCTCCCTCCTCTCTTTCCCCTGGCTGCTTCCCTGTTAGATGATTTGGGAAATCAAAAATCTCAGCAGCTAATCTATATCACCAGATTTCTGTCACCCCAGCAGATTCTTTTTCTAATGAAAAATGAATACATGCTGACCCTGAGATGATGATGGTGCAGAATATTTTCAGATTCTTGAAGGTCACAATAAATTTTGGGAAGCATTGTCAGCATCAAAAAGCTTTGGTGTTCTTTCACCTAAAGCTAGATATAGATGCGCTGTGACCTTTATTTGACTTGTATCAATGTTTGTGAACGATATATGGCTCAAATGATGAAGAGACCAGAACCAGCATCTTTTGCTCACTTTACTGCTGTGTTACAGTTGGTTGGCTGATACCTGTATGGCTGCTACTGGGCAGAAAGCCTCTATAAACAGCCTGTCAAGTTTAATTGGACTACCTGGTAAATATATTGATAATAAATAAGATGTGCTTTTGCTGAACTACTCTCCTTGGGTTTACTGGGGGCTGCAGAAGCTCAGTACTTCCCAGGATGAGACCCAAGGTGCCTGCTGTTGCTCGCATCAAATACAATTGCAATTTCATCACTGATGTTATTACCAGCAGGACTGAGCCTCAAAACTTGTGGAAGGCTTTTGAACTTTTTTTGATCTGTGTACGACATAGAGGCGAGGCTCTCCAACGCTATTAAGTGCGTATTGTCGGAGACTGAAATAGCCGATCAGACTGTGACAATGCAGCCAAATGAGCCACGTTCCTGAGTGTTTGTTTTCTCAGAGCCCTGGAGACGGGTAGTTACGGGAAAATCTTGAGTTCATTAAAATCAAAGGAGCTCCTGGTGTGCGTGACTGCTGAGAAAGGTGACAGGGAGTGTTCCCTGGGCAGAGAACAATGTGCGTGTGTAAGTGCGTGTGCCTATGTGATAATATGCCCATTGTGCTTTTTGAGTCAATTTAATGAATTCTAATAGCCCGACTTAATGCTTTCTGAATACTGCATAGCAGTGAGATGTGGTTGGTTGTTAGTAGGTAAAATATTTTGCTGAGGGCTGAAGTGGGAATTTTTAACAGACTTATTAATTTAATGATAAAAAATGTTATTGAGTCAAATGTGCTGATTCTACTTCTGTAAGCTAGCCTGCCTGCTCGGTCTGATAGCCCGACTGCACATACATGAATGATGCCAGCCTTAAGGAAAAAGGAGTGTCAGCACCTCTTCCTGGTAATGACAAATGCTATTTGCTCCAGAAAGGCAGTTCTTTAGAGAGCGGAAGGAGTAATTCCAGGTTTACACAAGGCAGCACGGGAGAGGGAGTCCCTGTCTCCCGGAATCAGTCACACAGCCCCATTCCTGCTCCCGAGCCCTCCTGGTCAAACCTGCCTGAGGCTGTTCATTTCACAGTCCTCTGGTTCAGATAAGTTAAGCAATCAGAAAAGCGTCTGATTTCTACCCTTGAAATTGCATTTCGTGTTGCTTTTTTCTTCAAATGTTAGTTTGAAAAGCTGGATAAAAAAATAGCTGACTTTGTGGTCTGCTTACCATTACACCTCTCTGGGACTGAAGACAGCCTGAAACAAGTCAAAATAAGCAAAGCCAGGGGAATTTGTCTCTTTCTGGGCCCGACTACCCAGGGCTCGCAGATGCCCCTGGGGCGTTTAGCGTTCAGAGACGCCAGGACCGGAAAATGTACAGATTTACTGCAAAAGGCCAGAGAAGGAGGAGCATGGAAAATGTTCCCTGTAGCAGCCAAGCAGCCGATTATCACCCTCTCCCAAGGGGTGAGTGAGGAACCACTGCTTCAGGCAAAGCCCGTCTCACACTGGGGCTCTGTGGGCTTCAACGCTGCTGTTGTACCACAGTTTCCAGGTAAGGGAGTGCTGTCCTTACCTCCAGCATCTTGCATCAAGGGGAACACATATCTGTAGTAATAACACAAACAAACAAAGCCAACCTGGTTTTACCATTCAAACATACCTAGAAATCACTACTTTAATCAACATAATGTGGATGACCCATCCCTGGGAGTGTTCAGGGCCAGGCTGGATGGAGCTCTGAGCGATCGGATTGGAATTAGATGATCTTTAAGGTCCCTTCCAACCCAAGCCCTTCTATGATTCTATGATAATACTTGAGGGGAAAGGTGTTTTACTGTTTTACCTAATGCAAGACACTACATAGCACATTTGACATGGTCTCCCAGCTAAGGAAAATAAATATTGCAATGTCTTTTCAAGAAATGAATCTTTGCTAGTACAAAGTAGCTACTTCAGCTGGAAGAGCTTGAATTCAGGCATCATCAGTTTGCAGTGCTGCCTGTAATCTTTCAAACCCTCGCTTCTGGACAGGCAGCTTCTCGCTGACCGCAGCCGGAGCAGTGAGGAAAGTAACTTGACAACTTTATACCTTCTTCTGTCACTCTGAATGCTGGAGCCACTTGTCCCTACGTTACAAAACATCAAACCTCTTCCCTCCATCATCTGACAGTGAGATGAATCTTACCTGCTGACATGATTGCTGCTTTCCGGGCAAGAATATACTCATTTACCAAATGCATCATGTTGAAAACTGACAGAGTCCTGAAGTAAATCTCTCACCTCTTTATGTCTCACATGTTGGAGTTTGGGAAGAATAGCCAGACTCGCATGCTGGAGTAAAATAACACATTCAAATTACCACACAGCAACCAAGAAGAAACTAAAATAGCAACATGGTGCCGTCTCATTCTGGTGCCGGAGCATAGCTAGTTTGCAGTCTCCTTTTCTCTGCTGCACCCTTCCTGTGACAAAAAATCTGTTATCCAAGGGTACCTTGGAAAGCCACCTGTAACGAACTCCCAAGCTGTAGACAAAAGATCAGTGAGTTACATGGAAAGGCTGATTTTACATACATGCTACAGCCCAAATATTTTAAAGACAGCTTTGTCACCAGTGAAAATGTATGTAACTGATCATGCTTAAAAGCCAGCCATATTTTCAAGCTGAAAATATTTTATGATTCTTGTAAATACAAATAATAATAATTATTACTCGTGGACAAACAAAAGTATTTTCTTTACTGGATAAAACATAAAAGGAGATACCATCTCCTCCAGTTCAAGAGCACTCAAATCTGCTGAACCCTTGATAATTTTGGATGCAGAGATTCCTAGTGCATACAGTGGCTGACAAGATATCTCAGTGGGATCACTATTCATAGAAATCCCCTTTTCTTGAAGTGCAGAGCTGATTCCCCCCTCTCTCCTTGGGGATCTGCTTTGCTCAGGCACTGGTTAACAAAAGCTGAACCAGAATTCAGGCACTTCCCAACCCTAATGAACTTTATTATCTGCACTGCCAGAATGAAAAAACAGAAAAGCAAGTGAAAAGCAACCCTGTCCAAACCCCTAAATCTAGTTCAAAGAAGTATTAATAGAGCTAATTAGTTGGTTTTGATTTGCTGAATTCAATCCAATAAATATGTTTCAGGATCAGACAAGCATCCATCATCCAGACCAGGTTCTCTTAGACAGATCATTATATGTGAACAATGACTATTGATTAGCAAAACCCTTGGCCCAGAGTTTGCAAAACTCTGAAATTTGTCACCTGGCTTTCAGAGGCACCAGATATTCACTGCTGTTCACCTCAGGGGAATCTGTCAGTGACTTGGCACTTCTGAGATTCGGGGTGTTTACTTGGCTGGGTAAGTGTGGCTTTATAAACCTAGACTTCCTTTTCAAATTTTCAGGGGTTTATATACTTGCTAAATCAGTGCCATTTCATGAAAATAAGAGAATGAAATCATAAGATAGGCTAATGCACTTTAGATAGTTGTGCTCAACACCTTTTCTCCTGGCTGTCAGTCCTGGTGCCCCTCTACATGGCCCATCTATCTCAGTGGGGCAGAAGCAGACTTCACTGAGAGAGGCGTGGGGACTTGCTGGTGATGGATTCACCCCTTGGTGAATTAATTTTTGGAAGGGTTATGGGTGCTGCTGAGGCCCTCCCACCCCTCCCTCTCTCCTTGCTCAGCAGTGCTGGCTGGCTGCAGCATGTCCTTGCAAACCTCCTGCCCAGCCCCAGAGCACTCTGCACCACAGCTGGGTGCCATGGTCAAGCCATGACCTGATCCCTCCCATGAATTACATAAACACTTCCTCTCCCACAAAGGGAAGGATGTAAACTATGTGTTTTCTTCACTGGAGAATAGAAAAGGAGGCTGTATCAGAATAACTTACTATTTTTGCTAATAAAATTAGACAAAGAGTGTGACTGTCTCTCTTGAGCAAATGTTGTCTGCCACTGACAGAGGAAGATGAATTGTGCTAACTCTGATGGCTCCAGCACTCGTTTGGAGCACCCTGTCAGGACGGCAGTACTGCAGCAGTGTTGCTGGCCATGCTTTTGTCTTCTGCTTGCAAATCACTCTGCTTTCAGAAAATTCTGCCAGCACTGGAGCTGTCAAAACCAACTCTGTGTTACAGGGTTTTTCCCCTTTTCTGTGACCTTGGTGGTAATTAAGTGTCTCTTTCTCACAGGGAAAAATATGTGAAGCATGAATTGGACCTGTTGGTCTGGCTGCTGATTTATGGGTCAAGTCTCTATCTGTTACAGACAAAATTTTTAAGTCTCTGATTAAAAAACCCTGCTGATTTAAGGATCTCACAAGAAATGTGTGCATAATGAATTATCTACAGATGATAATTCAAATTATTTCTTGATGATTCATATCACCTTCTTTTATTAAATTACCATTTTAGAAGTGTAACAAGGGAAATGCAAATGGACAGGTGGTGTCATTACAACATATATAAGAGGTCAGCAGAGCAGCATTCTGCAACTTTGGGTAAGTGGTATTTGGTCCCAATCAGAGATGTCAACAGGAACCAAAGGCTGAAGGAGATACAAAAGCCAAACTGTTGTCATTACAGGGTAAATGTTTGCCTCTTGTGTGACTGAACCTGTGGTCATTTGTTTCCTCACTTGAGCAAAAGTGTCCAGCAAGCAGTCTGCAGTAAAGGCCTGCTCCAGTATTACTTGCCATATTAGCATTAGGTCTTAACTGCATTATTTGCGATTAGAAAAATGGCAGTCTATTCTTGCTTAGGAAACACTGAGAGCTACCAGGCATCACCAAAATACATATGTACAGGGGTAGCAGGTTACAAAGACACATAGAAATGTGTGGCAGAGTGAACAATACTTTTCCTTTTTGGATTTAGCTTGTTGGATCTTAAACCTACTTGCTTGGGAACACCTGCTGTGCCCCATGTCCTCTGGAAGGGGCATGTAGCAAATCAGTGCTGCAGACACCACGTGTCTCTTATGTTCTGATGGTGGAAGGAAACAGTAGGCTTGAGTAGTGGGGACTGGGAGGTGCAAATGCACTGGCTCTGATGTTGCTTTAGTGTCATGTATTTTTTTCTCCAAGGAAATGTCATGTATTTTTTTCTCCAAGGAAATGCATGATACCAATCTTTGTCTCTACATCTGACATACATCAAGAAGGTACTAGAAAATGCAAGTAGCCACTGTTAGTCTTTACCATGGCATGTCCCAGTAAGAGGGCTCCACTTATTTCTGTCTGTGTTTCATAAGCGGATGTGGGCAAGGTCTCAAAAGGAGTGCTGTACCTCCAACCTTCTCCAGCAGTGCCATTTTCTCATGGCTGGGTGTCAACCAGCAAAGGCAGAGTAGATGGCAGGGCATGGCCAGGACCACAGCACTGGTGTCATTGCAGCTCTGGCAGGGGCTCAGGATCTGCTCCCGGTCACCATGTGAGCACCATCCCAGCTGGGGATCAGCTAAGCACACAAGGGAAATCAGGAAATGGTGGCTGTGTTCTGAAGGAACTAAATAAGTGGCAAAGGCAAACGGCACAGTTACATATCTGCAGCAGTTTCACAAAGAGATTGTGCTGTTCCTGAGAAACATTAGCTCTGCAATTGCTTAAACCCTGGGGTTTTGTATTATCTAGCCAATACATACGCTAAAAATGAACAAAACCATATTCTGGACTACAATAATTTTTACATTCCATTGCCTGTAACAATCATCTTCCTGGCAATAACTTAGTAAGCCCAGCGAAACAAGGCTTCAGCAAATGCACTTAAAATGTAATTAATATACAGAAAACCAGACCAGAACAGCTTGTGCAAGAAAAATTACTTTCAGCAGGACAATTTCCATATTTTCCACAGGGAAATCCTGGAAAACTTCTGTGTATATACTTATGCAGTGCGCACACAGTAAAATCCAGTGTGTTCTGGACACCCAGGGCTTTGCTGAGCTTCCTGAAATGCTACTCAGCCCACAGAGCCCAGCCTGACTCTTGGCACACAGGAGTCAGTACACCTTCACTGCCCACCATGTGAGCTCTGGCTCGGGGTTTGTCAGGTCTCAGGGCAGAGCCACTGCCCCAGGTGAGTCCTCAGATGCCCTGAAATCCTCAAGGACTGCCCCAAGGAGCCTTTTTAACATTTTTGGATGGAAAAAAATTGTGCTGTTGGGGCAGTGGAGGTGATGGCTGCTTGGGATGCTCGAGGACATACAGTTCACAGGAGCCAAATCATGCCCCAGTGAAACCTGTCTCCAGAGGATGCTGGAAAGTGTGAATTGAGTTGTCTTCATTTGTGATTTTCCTTAATTTATGAACCAATTGCTTTACAGCCCATACAAGAACACTATTGAACCACAAAATCGTGTTAGCACGTCTCTGTGTTGGGGAGAGTGGCATAATTTATCTATGAGACTGTTTTTTCCATAGCCAAAAGCCTCCTGTAACACTAACTCCTTCAGTCACGGCGATGGAACGGCACTTCTCACCAGCCAATCTCATTATGTTCCCCTTCACTTGATCCTAATTATTCTGCTATATGCTCACCTCAGAAATCTTCTCCAGTAAGTCCTAACCTCTCCTCAAGCACCATTTTTATTTCAAAAGCCTCTCCAATTTAATTCTAATCCTGACTTCTTCCATATGCTGCTTTATCCCTCCAGACCTCTTAACACCCTTCCAGTGTCAGCCCATCTGCCTCTCTTATTTTCACTCTATTACCAGGGGCATTTCTGTATGTGCCTGAGTGGAACCATGAAGGTAGTGACCATCATCCTTCTCAAAACCATTCATCCATTTTCAAAAGCTCTGGAATTACTTCTGGGATATTACTAAGACAAAATACATAGGTGATTTCTAGAGCTCCCAGAAGCACCCAAAGGAGTCAGCCATGTCAGGCCACTGAGGTGGCACTTGCCAAAGACAAAAAGACAGTGCTTGTTTCAGACTGCAGACAAACTGATGGGCTACTGCCAGGGCAAGCTCTAACAGAAGGTTTTATGACAAAGCCAGTCAAAGAATAAGATCTAAAGACACTGGAATATCTCCAAAGGTGCCAGAGAAAGCAGGTAAATGTGTGGATTAGAGAAAGAACGAGTGCAGCTCCAGCTGGGGACAGGCTCGTGGAGGAGTTGTGGTGCCGAGACCCAGGCACAGGCAGAGCTGTGTACCTAGGGTGCAGAGAGGCTTTAAATCATGCTGAGTGAGGCTGTGGCTCCAAACAGCTCACCAGGAGAAATGAAGTGTGGGAATTGAAACCATTACCATAGTATTTCCTGAAGTGTTTTTAAGGATGAATTGCAATGCAGTTCTTTGCTTACTTTTTAAAAAATTTATTTTTCCATTAGCCTTCAGTGGAATCTTAGTGGCTTCAGATAGTTTTGCCTAGTCACAGACACTTTTTGCAGCCTATAAACACTAGCATCTAATTTTTTTTCCTGCACTTCCAGGGGTGAAATTAACACAAATCAGTCTCATAATTAATGACATCTCTCTTTCTAAGCTCTTTTGCACTCACTTCCCTAAATTTCTAATGCAGATCCTTTAGCATCTAGTTCTCTTCTTGTCTAACCTAAAAATGTAGTATACTTATAACACAACCGTTCGTATTTCTCTAATAGGTCTCTTAAATTCTCTCTCAGCAGGAGTATCATCTTCTAGTCTATCATGCTTTTCTTTTTACCTCTCAAAGTCTGTTTGTTATGAAAATTATTCAGTCGTAAGTTGAGCTTCTCTCCTTTTTTTAGTGAGATCTGAAGGATAAGATGAGAGAGAATTATTTTCAAGAGTGCAGCTGGAAGAATGAAAATAAAAGCAAAGAGCTAAAAAATTCATGTTACTGATTAAAAAGCCTAAATGCTGGAACCCAGGCTATGAAGTGCAGAGAATGGTTATTTACCAGCTCTTTGTTTTAATAGCTGCAAAAGATTAAAGTGGGCAACAAAGTAAAGTTTTAGAGCAGAAAGAGCAACGCTCCATCCCTGGAAGTGCTTGAGGCCAGGTTGGATGGGGCTTTGAGCAACCTCATGTGGTTGAAGATATCCCTGCCCATGCAGAGGGGTTGGAACTAGCTGGTCTTTGAAGGTCCTTTCTGACCCAAGCCATCCTGTGACTCCATGACTGCAGCATTTTTGTGAAAGTATTTCATGCTGGTAATTAAAATTATCTCAGTGCCTCGGTGATGGTGCTGTGGCAGAGAGGCAGGGCACAGGCTTGCCCACCTGGGCCTCCCAGCCACCTGACTCCCTCCCTGTACCAGTCACTGCTTTGAAAGAAGAGTAGAGCCAGGGGAGGTTAATTTGCCCTGCTCATTGGTGGCAGAGCTCCTGACTGCACAGGCCTGAGCATTTCTACAGCTACGTCTACCAAACCCTTCAGTGTGGATGTAATATTCCACCCCTTGCAGAAAATTTTCCACCTACATGACTGTTGTGGTTTAGGAATGGTATTCCCCAATTTAGTGTTTCCACTGAGAGTCTTCAAGCCACTCCCTCAGTCCCCCTCCTCCTTTTGTGGAGGGCTGGACAGGATAATTGGAGGCACAAATGGTGAAAATCACAGGTTGAGGTAAGAACAATTTACTGAGAACAGCAATGGGATAAGAAAGAGAACAGTAACAGGAGCAATATTACTAACAAAGTGCACAAGATAGACAGATGATTTGCACGTGATTGCTCAGAACTGGTGTTACCCAGCAGCTCCCTCCACCACACTTACTCAACCAGCAGGAACCCCTTATCCCCAGAAGAGATTCCCTTCCCCTGCTCCCTACAATTACGTGAAGTGGTATAGAATAACCTACGGGTCCCAGCCGTGTCCCTCCTGCCTATTGCAAAAATTACCCTGTCCTGGCTGGAACCAAGACAACGACTTACAAAGAAAAGGTTACTTTTCACTTCACACTCAGCAAAGCAGAGTCACACTGAGGTTTTCATAAGCTATGCCTCTTAAGGTACAGTTCTAGTTGCTTCTGAAATCCTGGAAAATTTACTTTGGTGTAATCAGATTATTTGACACGGGTCCTCTCAGTTCTGCACTGGCTCATTTTCGCATTTGAATGCACCAGCTCATTTAAAATGTATTTCTTTTTCCACCTTCTTATTTTCCACATTCTCCTTCACTGCGTGTATCCATGTATTTGCAGATGAAAAATTAGCCTTGCAGACCACATCATTCTCCTTGTCAGAAGGTTTGTTCTGCTCCTGTAGTGTTTCACTGTCCTTTCTCTGCCCTGTCCTCATCCTCTGCCTCCTTTCTGCAAGCAGCAGGTTGTGTTCAGCCTACCTCCCAGCTTGTCTCTGCCTTCTGCTTATATTCTCTCTCCTCACACCCCTTTCATCCCTTCACTTCTGCTTTGGAAATCTGTATTTGCCCTTGTCCCAGGTGTGTGTGTGTGTGCCTGCCTGCAGGACACGCTGGTGGCAGGTGATGGCAGCTGCTGAAGGTGGTGGCACTTCCCCTCAGCATATCACCCCCCCTTCCATTAGAGCACCATTATGTTTATTGCTTACGACATTTCCAAAATCTCATCTGAACTTCAGAGCAACTGGGTAGTGTTGGGTTATGCAGAGTGAAGGACAACAGCATGGTAGTGTTGGAAGGACTGGTGCTCTCACCCATGGAAAAGGAATGGAGGCACAAGGTCATGGGGAGGGGGATATGACCCTGCTTCTGCCCCTCCCAGGACTGACACTGGAGGTGACTAGCCCCATGGCCACGGGGGACTTTATTTGTAATGGGGCCAGCAAAAGGCACTCGGATGCCTTTGACTTGCCCCCCATCACAGCCTGCATGGGGATGGGACTTTATGGGGTGCAGAGCATCTTGGGACTATGTGTGACTTACAGGCTGTTTTGGGGTGGGGAAGGAACCCAAAATAGGAAAGGGGAGGGATAAAGGCATTTTTGGGAGGAACAAGCATGGAAAAACATAAGGAATAAAGGTTAAAAGCGGGTGGTTGTGTACATACATGGCTGGTCACTGCGCTTGTCTGGCCTTGCTCTGCACCTGGCCAGTGCAGTCTGTCCCTGTTTTCTCATTAAAAACCATTTCTGCTTATTTTCCTGTGCGTGTGTGTGGGTCTCAGTGGCAGCTGCTGGGACCCAGAGGGGCGTGTGTAGATGTGCATGTGTGTCAGCCTGTGCCACCAGTGGGCATCAGGCTGGACTGCCCAGAGAGTAAATCGAGTGGTCTGGGAGCCAGGGAGTGACCAGGGGATCTGCCTCAGGGTGGGACCATGAGGTTCAAGCCTAGGACTGGGCAGGGTGTAGGGCCTGCAGGTCCCCTGAGGTCCCGTATGTTTGTACATGCATTTACACTTGTGCCGGCTGGATCCAGGGAGCCTCAGCAGCCCGTCACAGGTATGGGCTGCACAGAGCCTGAGCAGTGCCATGACTCTGCCCCTCTGAACATCTGCTGGTGTGATGGGAGCAGAGCTGGGCTGATGCTGACAGCCTTCAAAGCTCTGCTCATGCTGTCTAAACTAGAGAAAGACTTTGATACAGACTGTCAAACCTCAAATCCCTCCTGCTTCAGCTCACCTGGAAAACATAGTTCTGCACAATAAAGGTGTAATCCCTGGGGAAACCTCTTCATGAAGGAATAAAAAGAGAAGAAGCCGTAACACAAGTCAGGCCACTCTTTCTCAGTGTTTTGTATTGGCTTTGTAGATAAAAGTGCTTGCAATCAATAGCTTTGAATTCTATTTCTGTCTGGGTCCTTTTAAGTGACAAATAACTAAGATCACAGTTTTGGACCAAAACCTTGAGAAAGAGTCATTAATAGTTCATAATATTCATTCTCTGTGCCCTTGGATTACAATTTTAATACCTCATGTGTGGTTGCTGGGCATAGTAACTCACATGTAAGCAGCCATTCCACGTGTGGCAGAACAGGGAGGTATTTCCCCCCAAAGGAGTTGAAAGAAAATAGACGTCTGGGGGCTCTGGAGATTGGTTACACAAAAAGGCCACTAGAGTGTGCACCTTCAAAAAAGTGAGGAGAAAATAAAGCTAAATGCACTTCCCTCTGAAGTAAAAGGCATGTTGGAGGTGTTTGGGTTAGCCACGTATTAGGCTTCCTACCTCCCTGACCCCTAGGGGAGGGGGGTACTGGTATCCCCAGTCTACAAAAAGAAGGATGGGAAGGCTATAACGGAACAGTGTACCAGAGGAAAAGCAGAAACCATATCTAATTTTACTTGGGCCCTGTCAGATTATGGGGAAAAGGATGAATTTGGGCTGTGGCAGCTTCATTTTCCATAGCTCCTGGCCCCACATGCACTTGGTCAGGCACAGAGTCTCTCTGGCCGCTTGTTCCTGCCTGCCTGCTTGTCACAGGTGTGCCACAAGGTGCTCTCACCCATGGAAAGGAAGGTCAGGACACCTTCTCTTCCTCACTCTCTGCTATTCTTGCTCTTTTCTTCCTGTACTTTTTCTTTGTCTCGATGTTTTCATTCTTTCCCCCACATTATTGTTTCACATCCCTCCCTTGCTTCATCCCTTGCTTTTCCATCGTCTCTCTTCCCTCAGCCGTGCCCTTGGTCCCCAGCAGCTCTCCTGCCGTTCCCTGGCTGACCTTGTCATCTCTTTCTCCTCCCTACCTCCTTTTTTTGGTAACAGAATGAGGTATAGCAGAGCAGTTTTTTGGCTGGAAGCAGTGTTTTCCCAAGCAAGTCTCTTTCCCTGGGCCCCTCTGTTCCTTTGTGCACGGAGCTGAATGTCACATCAGAAACAGCAACTTTGCACATATAGTCTTTCCCTTTCTCTCTCTCACTCCCTCTCTTCCCTTTTCCTTCTTTCTCCTGTATCCTTCATATTTTGTGTGCACTTGAACAGTGTCATAGCCTCAGCCTGATTACAAATTAGAGTGGCTCTGTCAAAGCCAGCAGACTGGGTTGAAGTAAAGGCTCCTATCAGTGCAAAGTGAAAAAGGAAGCACCTTTTTTTCAGTGGGAGACAGACCTGATACAGAATGATGAAAAAGTAGAGTGGATTAATGATGAGGACAAGGAAATGGTAACAGGAGCGCACCTCATAAGCCTACCACTCTTCCGTGGCTTTTATGAATTTCTGCAATATTTTCCAGAATAATACAGAGAAGCAGCTGCAGGCAAAGGCACAGACAAATTACAACCCATTGGTAATAACTGTATTCAGGACAGGTCTGAAATATACTCAGATGATGTCCTGCGAGATAGTAAATGATAGCATTATTGCATTAACCTATGGTTAGTTACTGCTCTGTCACAAACACACTGTACTGTCTTTGGCAATTGCTTTGCACAAAGATTCCAAGGACAGCAGAGATCTGCACAGCTTCAGACAGGTCTATATGGCTGGATATAGACGAACCTGTGCTCACTCCAGCCATGCTCAAAGTTGTTTGGGCAGAGAAAGAGAAATCCCAGGGCCATATATTCTCATTACTATGGCACTGTAGCAGAGAGAATGTGCAACTGGACAGTGCAAGGGCAGGGATACCTGACTCTGTGCATTGCAGCCGTGTGCTTAAACACTCTAAGAAATAGATCTTGCCAGAAGTGATCTCCCTGACCCCTGTGTGAGGGCATCAGTATATTTATATATATATGAGTGTATGCATGTATATATGTAATACATATATGTAAAGATACAAATTTTGACACACACACAAAAAAATTCTTCTTCAGGACAGACCTTCTAAAGTTTCAGTGTGGTTGTTTTTTCTTATGAGAAAACAAGCAGTGAGTAAATTTTCCCTTTCACACCTCAGAGCACTGAAGAAGTCCTATTTTGCAAATACATTTTTCCTTTTGGACTTTTGAGTGATGTTTGCAGTTTACTTTTTTCTCTCCTCCCCTGACTGTGTCTGGTGCACAAACTCTTTGGCTGGTGGACACACAAGCAGAGTCTTGCCTCCCTGTCCCTGTCTGAGCAGCAGTTCCACCCTGGATGTGGTAAAGCACCAGACCTGGATCTCGCATTGAAGAAATCCCCAGAAGGTCATACTGAGAATTGGATTTTCAATCAGCTTAATGACACTTAATTGTCTACATCATATCTCCTTTCAAGCCATCATGGTGGCTCTGACACTGACTACTCCTGAACATGTTGCCTTCAGTTTGCTTTGTGTCCCTGCCTCCTCTCTTTCACAGGAGACATAGTCAGGATTGAAGATCCTGTGAGGAGAGATACACCCTATGTAGACAACAGCTCCTCACAGGCCTCGCGGACCCGAATGGCAAAAGAATCCTGGACTGGGGAAGGAGATTCAAAGCAAGGTTTAGTTGTGTGTAAAAGACCAGGAGCAAGAGGCACGTGTCTGTCCATTCCACATCACAATGGCAGTAGGAGCAGCTCTGGTTATTGGGGGACAGGGTGCAGAGGACACAGAGGGAGGCGGGAGCCCTGGGAAGTTTGTACCTCTGCCCTGCCTGGCCCCAAAGCCTTGGAGATAAAGGTGGCAGCAGCCAAAGGGAATCTGACCTTGGTTGTCTAAGGTATGAACCTCGCTGTCATCAATCAGAAACAGGGTGTAACATTCACAGAACTCTCCTCCTTTGGGAGCTTTGAAATAAATCAAAATTACTTTACATGGCCAAGCTTGCTGCAAGCTTACATATGCTTGAAGCATCTCTTTTTTAAATCAAAAGACCTCTGCCTTCTTTTATTTCTTTTTCTCCTGCCATGCAGCCCTCATCTTCTCTCACTCTCCTTTCTTCTTCATATCCATTTCTCCTTTCTTCTTTCTCCTGGCTCCCCTCCAAGTGTAAAAAGTCGGGAGGACGGCAGCATGAAGCTCTCAGTGAGGATGCCGCCCTTTATCCCGGCTCACTCTGTTGTTAACGGACAGTAGGTGGAGCACATCCACTGTTTTAAGTAGCGGTGGGTTTCATAATTCTTTTCCCTCTTCTCTTCCTCCTGTGAAACAATCTATCATTTCTACTGCAGTGAATCAGTAGCTGCAAGGTAGTGCAGCACTGTACAGAGCAGCCAGTCTTGGCTGGCCCTCAGCAAAGAGCATCGTGACTCACGTCGAGCCGCACGGGGCCAAACGCCGGCTGATCTAGACGGGAGATTAAAATCTGGGGGAAAAGCAGTCTCTTTACAGTTCTCTTTTTTTTTCTCTCTCTTTTCCAGTTCTGGGCACAGCTCTTCTTTTTGTTTTGTTTTGTTTTGTTTTAATTTTTCTCCTTTAAGAAAGATCTGTTCTAAGAGTGAGTGCCAGGCTGGGGTCCATCCCCCTCCCCAGCTTTCCTGCCATTCTGTGCCAGATCTGCAGCTTCACAATGGTTTTGCACCACTGCAGCAGCTGAGGCTGCTGAAGGGTCCTGGAGTGGCTGAAGCAGCATCTGAGGGCTCAGCATGAAACTCCCCATAAGTACGTGGGACCTCCCTTCCACACCAGCACTGGGCTAATGGGAAATCTCTGGGCAGCCATTATTTCTGCCTGACCTTTCACCTTTTATCTCCTGTGTATTTTTCATGGATCTGGGGAAAAAATAAACAGTGGCAACAGGCATAGACTAGCATTTAGGCAAACAAGCCTAAAAGCCCTGTGTGCCTGAATTCTCTTTTTTCCAACTAGATCAGCTGCTGTAATGAGAGAGATTGCAAATCTTGCTACATTCACTTGCTCGAATCACCTTGGCTACATCACTCCTGTCACACCACAGGTTGCCTCACCACTTCAGGCTTCTGCATTTCCCTGTGAGCCCTGGGCCCTTCCTTGCTCTGTGCAACCTGCTGTGACACAGCTCTTGCAGAAAAGCAAACCCAGCCTTTCCAACAGCCCAGCTGCAGAGGTTCATGTTGGAAGGGTCTCTCAGCCACCCTCCTGGCATTGTCACTGGCCTGCCAAACCAGCATCTCCTCCTCAGCAATATCCCACTCCCTCTGCGGAGCCGTGGGGAGCGGTGGGATTTAAACAGGTGTTCATCTTTCATTTCCAGAGTGGTTTCCTAGTAATGGTGAGAGGTGAGATGGTGACCTTTCCAATCTGGCTACCTTACATTTAGCATCTCCAGTGCACACCCTGTTGTGGTCGCTGTGCAAATGTCCACTGGTGGTTCAGAAAGGGAGTGAGGAGAGCACAAAGTAGAACAGGGAGCCCTGGGCTGAACTCACTGGACTGAACTAAACTTGCCATTCCTGCTGTGTTCAATGGAGACCAGCAGATTTACACAAGACACCATCTGCCTAATTGGTCTCCTCCTTTGAACAGACCAGTTTTGTCTCTGCCTCTCTTTGTATCACAGCCATTTCTTGGCCCCCAGCATTCCAGCAAGGGCAAGGACAGCTTCACCAGCTGCCCCTCCTCTTCATCTTGGCTGCACTTGCAGCACGTTCCCTCCTCTGGGGGCTCTCTGTAAGCTGGTGTGTACTACCAGAGATGGGATTTAGGGGGCCTCCCTTAAGCAGTCATATAATAGTGGTGTAGACAAGGGGACAATTTTACCCTCAGTTACACTGGCAAACCCCAAGAGGCTTTTTGCTAAAAGCATCTCCTCTCCCTCCTCCCCAAGATCCCCTCAAGGTTTCTCGCTCTTTCCCTTCTCCTTGCAGTTGCTGTGGAGGGAGGAAGATGCTTCATCTCGTGCCTTACTCTGCCAGAGAATGCCTTATCAGTGCTGGTTTTGAGATGGAACATTGACGTGCTACTGCTGTTGCTCGTGAGGCCGGAGGAGGGGAAGCAAAGGGTCTGCAGAGAGGGGCCAAGCCTTGCTGCTGGTAACCCACTGCTCTGCCAGGGCCCCTCTTCAGTGTCCTCTCTGTGCCAGCTGTGCCAGCTGTGCCCAGGAGAGGGGAAGCAGGGCTGCATCCTGTGCAGGGTGCTCCATGCCTGGCTGGCACCCCTGGGAGCAGCCTGCCCTCCTTGTCTCCTGGTGGGGCTGTTGGGGCTCATCCCACTCTTCACATGCAAGACCTCTGGTTTTCCTCTGCCCTGCAGCACAGCAGTCAGAGGGGAAAAATAACAGGCACGCCTGAAGCTAATGGATTACGACCAGCGGTCATTGCTGTGTGTGTTTTCCAGGGCTCGTTTTATTCCCTGCTGTAGTCCCTCAAATTAACAGTGGTCTAGTTATTTACATTTGAAAATTGGATGATATGCTGGACTGCTATTTCTCTATTGACTCTGTGCCGCTAATACATTTGGAAATTGTCTGCCTGCTGCAGATAGGCACTGCCTGCTTGGAAACATTTGGAGTCCCTCTATCAGCATCGCAGAGGGAGACACAGAAAATAGGAAAAGACATCTGATTGTTTGCGCTTACCTTCCCCCAGTGGTAATAGAGCAGCATTTGTGTTTGATACATCCCCCAGCTGTGCACCAACAGTGTGTGCTCTGCCTGCCTGAAGAACGCAAATGCTGGCTGGAATTTCTGCCCCTTCCTTTTTTGAGCTGCAGAGGCTGTAGTCAGCTCATCCAACCCTGTGGGTGTCCAGAGGGACCACTTGCTGGGAAATTTGGGTGGTGCAAGAGCTGCACCAGAGTCTGTGAGCTAGTGGGACCTTGCGCTGCCCTCAAAGCCCAACGCCAATGCCAGCCAGCAGCTGAGAGAGTCCCGCTTCCCACCGTCCCTTCCCTCTGTGCCAGTGGTGCCTCATCACCACCCACTGGGCCATGGTGGCAGGTCTCATCATGATGAGTTTCTGGGGTGGAAAGCAGAACAGGAGCTGCTTTCCCATGGGCTTGATGGCTGCAGGTGTTGGGGACAGAGTGGTGGAGAGCTGGCAGGGCCTGGTGGGTGGATTCCTGTTCTCCAGGTACGGTGTGTGCCAGCAGAGCCCCCGGCACCTTTACGGAGACAAAGAAACAGAAGATTTGCTGACAAAATAGATGGAGGGGGGATAAGGCACCCAGAGAGGGAAAGCAGGGTAAAAGCCTTCTGGAAAAGGCAGGCAGGCCGGAGGAGCGTGGAGCAAACTGCAGCAAGCAGCAATGACTGGGACTGCCAGGCTGTAGCTGAAGCGAAGACTGCAGCAGAAAGGTGTCTGCTCCTCTGTGAGCCACCACTTTTCAGGGAGTAGTGTGCCACAAGCTGCCACAAGCTCACCTCTATGCACAGCTGAAATTGAATTAAGGTTTCATTTTCTCTCTCAGCCCTTCATCCTGGTTTTGCTGCCTTGCAGACAAGGCTCTTACTGCTGCTTTGAGCAGGATGGCTGAGAACGTGCATCTTCCCTCCACTGGAGTAAACCATCCTGTGGTCCTTTTGGTCCTCAGTTCCTTCACCCCCTACTGTCATGGCCATGGTGGTTTGTGTCTGCCCCTGTCCCTGCTGTCTCCAGGGAAGGCACCATTCCTTTGGCAGCACAGCTGCTAAGCCGTGCCCCTCAGGAGAGGCTGAGGAGGCTCCTGCCTTCCCTGTGGCACCCCAATGGCACCCTGTGGTGCTGGGAGAGGGGAAAGAATGTCTGGAGTGAGGACAGCCCCAGAGCTCCCAGGTCAGAGAGGGGGAGCTGGGGGGTGAAGAAGAAGTAGTCCCTGGAGCAGGTGGGAATGGGCTGGGATGGGGTGAATGAGGGATAATTTGCAAACGAGTTGGCACAGTTGGGGCAGCTCTAGGAGACCATATGGGAACTACTAAAGAATAAAGAACAGAAACTTTCTGGAAATCTGAAAGTGTCAGGATTTTTGCACAGCTGGCTAATATTTGGGGCAAAGAGTTGCTTGCTACTTGCTTGTTTAAGAAAGAAAAGGCTTCTCTATTTCTGCTTTCCCCACTGGGATGTTTGGTCCAGCACTCCAGCCTGGCAGCAGGAGCAATAAGCCTGGATTCCAGAGGACACTCTCATTACAAGCTGGTGTGAGGGTGCCACAGGCTGCAAGGTGTCAGGGGCTGCCCTCCCCATGGCTGGGCACCTTGCTGAGCTGAAATGAACAAAAAGCCACACAAATAACCCAAATTGAGGACTTCCCAGCTGGAGCATCCTCGTGTCACTTCTCTGTGACAGTGTGTCGGTTTGGCCAAATTTGGAAATATATCCTCTGAGAGAAGGCAGGTTACCACCCCTCCCCCACCAGGTTCGGGAAAAAATAAATTTTCCTTGAAGGAAAGTGAAAGAGATAAAAACTATTTATTTAACAAACACACGGGAAAGGAAAATAATGCTAAATAATAAAATCTCACTGTGGAGAAAAACCTGGGAAAGCGTTAGAGTGGTCTCCTCAGAGCTGGGGCTTGGCCCAGGGCCAGGCTCTCTGTGCCTGGTGGAAAGTCCTCCCGATGTGCTTTGATATTGAAGCAGTCCAGTAGAAAAGGGAGAAAATCTGAAATTCCAGGGAAGGGAAAAATGTTCAACTCTCAGTCTCTCTTTGGAGAAAAAAAAAACTGAACAACTGGCCAAAAACTGTCCTGGGAGCAGCATGCTGGTTGCCTCCTCCCTCCCCTGCTGCAGCTGGAAAAAAAAAAGTCTCTGTCTCTGTGTGACCTTGAACAAGCTTCAAACTGCTTTGAAAAAGTTTTGCTCAGTTTTTTTCCTTCCCCCTCTCAGGCTCAGTTTAGAGGCATAGAAAGGCACAAGAATTAATTTCTGGGCATAGGGCAGAGATATGGGATACACATCATAAAGTCACCCCAGGACAGACAGACACTCTCCTCCCCTGCTGGAGGGCCCCATGTGTGGGTAGTGAAGGTGCTGCACAGCCCTGGACACCTGGTTCCAGTGCCACCCCTGGACATCCCCTCAGGTCAGCAAACTATGAGCAGCCCTCAGAGCTGCCCAAGGGCCCCTGGCAAATGTTGGCACATAATGAAACCCTTCACAGAAAATCAGAAGTAGTTTGCAAATGATTTTCCACTCAGTCAGGTGGCTGAAGGCATTACAAATCATGGCTGCTTCGACTGTGCCTTTTTTGAGCTGGAAGGCCATGGGTTAATAAAAGTTTGATTAGATATATATATTTCTATATAACCCCTGCTGCTTGCAGACACATCTGTGCCCCCAGCTGCTTTGCAGACTGCAGTGCAATCACCATAGGGTAGCAAAGGCACTGGGGCTGGCTGCAGAAGAGAGAAAGGTTTGTTGTTTACTTAGCTGTGACTGAAGAGAATATTCCCTGTGTGCAGGCAGGTTTGATTGTCATGTACGGCTGCATTTAGCCACATACAGTTGCATTTAGTGTGCTCAGTCAGGGACACACTTCAGGCTGGTGCAACATCCTACCTACACATCATATTACATATCAGCTGGGGGGGAGCAGAAATATTTTACAGCTATTTTGTTAGCTCCTACAGTTTTAGAGCTTCTCTCCTTCTCTCTCTCTCTTTCCCCTCCCTTTCACCCTTTCTCTCTTTCTTTCCTTTAGATTACAGGAGAAATGTCAAGCTCCAAGTAGTTTGCTCCTCGTTGCTATTTGCTGCCTTTACTGGAGTGCAGCATAAAGCCTGGGGTCTTGCCGCATGTAAGAACAACTGAAGTGAAACCCATGACACTGTCAAGTGCTTAAAATTAAAATGCTGGTTTGTGCTTACAGAAATGATGTGCACCAGAGCTTAGCAGAGGGCTGTGGAGTTCAGGGAAGGATGGGGAAATCGCCCATTAATGGATGACTGCCTTGGAAAACATCAGCTGCCTTGTGCTCCTGCATCAGCCTAGGAAAGCTCTGCGTGAGCCTTTCATAAATTAAACTATTTCTGCCTTAAAGAGGCCTCTGCTGCAAGTACACTGCTGAACAAGGTGCCCCACAGCCTGTGCCACCTCAAAAGTTTCTTCTGAAACACCTGGAGCCATGTGTAAACCAAAACACCTCAAGCAATGAGTTGCGCTCTTGCCACTTTGCTGCCCCTGCACGTCCTCCTCATCCCCCACTTCCACCACCATGAAGAATGGATTTAGATTCCTCTGTGTAAATGCCTGGTCTGGCTCCAAGGATTCCCAAATTCTCATCCCTCTCAAGAAGTGGCCCCAGCCCTTCTGTGCCATCTGCCTGAGGTGCGTCTGGTAATTTGGAGGCGCCTCTGCAGGGGGCTTCCCGAAGTTAAATACGTGCTGGCACACAGGCACACCCCTCCAGCACCCACTGTGACACAATGGTATTCACCTTTCTTCTCTTTCCTATACTTACATTCACACTACGTGGGAGGACAGAGACTGCAGTGAGCAAATATCCTGGTGCTGAGGGAAAAGCCCAGCCTGGGCGAAATGTGAGGTGGCTTTGCTTCGAGGCTGCTGTCTCCCTTGTGCTTCTGCAAACTGTGATTTGATATAACCCTTTCCTCAAAGCCATCATGAGAGCTGTAACTGCATCAATATTTCTGATAGCATCATGCACGTGTTCATCCTAAGTAGGTTATCCTTCACGCTGCACAGCTTCCAACCTGCTTGCTGCAATTTATCAGTGGGGAAGGATATTTTGGGAATGATCTCGTGTCTCTTCTCCATGTCACAAGATGATGTGCTGTCCATAATGGATTCAACACACAGGTTTTCTCAGTTTCTTATGCAGTAATGACACAAAAAAATGCATGCAGCTCTTGTCCCTCTAGGTCTTATGGCTTTGTAAGTGACCATCCAGTTCACAGCACTGAGCACTTCCCTCGGTGTTTGTTACACCCAGACAGTCCATTGAAGTGCTCAGCAGAGCCATGTGGAGTCGCAAATGGGAGCTGCAGGACACCAGGACAGAGGTACAGACACCACTGCTCTGCTCTGCACAGGAGCCTGCATCTGCCTGTGGGCTCTGGGGCCATCCTTGGTGACCTGGCAGAGGCACAGCTTGATCACAGTGGCACTTCGTGCCTCACAAAAGAAATTTTGTGGAGCTGAGCTGATTTGGTGTTGTGCAACACTTGTTGTGACAGTGCCAATAAAGCCAGTGAGAGGTCAGGGGTGTGGGTGATGCTGCTGCTGCCAGCTCAGGACCACTGTTCCCACGGCTGCAGAGTGAGGGCAGAGGAGGCAACAGGGATGGGGAAGGAAAAAGGGAACGGAGTAAGACCAGGAGCACTAACTTGAATAGCATTCCTTCCATAGGTGAGACTATTAGGTGCCCAGACTTTGGAAATGCCAAATTTAGGTGGCATCTTTACCTTAGGTTAAAACTCCTTCCCCAGAAGGAAGGGGAGAGGTTTCTGGATGCCAGAAGCCTCACACTGCACAGAGGCTAAAGGTCCCACCATCATCCCACACAGACTATCCTTTAAAGTGTTGTAGGAAAGGGCAGAAGAGCCCTAGGCAGGTGCAAAGCCTTGGCTCTGGGATGTGGCATGGGGACAATGAGGGAAGTGAGGGTCTCTCCACTGAGCCTCCCCCAGTCCACAGGGTCTTTTGGGATGACTCACTTTTGTGCTGTTCTTGTCTTAAATAACTCTAATCATCGTGAAGATGGTGAGGAAGAAGAAGGTGGCTCTTGACCAGCCCTGACCCCACAAAAAGGCTGTTGTGGCTTATAGTTTCCTGAGGGGTGAAGCGTGTGCGTGGCCCCACTGTGGGAGTGGCAGCTGCAGCCAGGTCACAGTGGCAACTCCCAGGCAGAAGAGAAGCTGTAGGAAAGGGAACTAAAGGCAAGATGCCAACCAGCAATGCTCTCACCTGGCCTGGGCAGCCAGGAAGCTGTAGGCAATAAGTGTCATTGTTGATGAAAACCCTGCCTCAACAGGCATCTCAATGCTCTGTTCCTTCTGTGGGATGCTGGAAGGCTGTGCCACACTCAGCTGGCTCTTCTTGGCAGTTTAGTGCTTCGTGACTGAAGGCAAAAGGAAAAAGGTCAAATAATTTGTATAAACTGAGTCAGGAAAGTTATTCTGCAGGTGCTAGGCAAGGATCAAAGGTCTGGGATCATACACAGAGCCTAACTGGAGAAAAACTATGGGCACAGGAGTTGAGAAAATGTCACCTTTTCCATGGAAATGGAATCCTTCCGTTGGGGTTGGGGGGAATGGGTGGGAAGGCCACCCGAGCACAGCAGTCAACAGCCTGGAAAATACAATACCCAGTAGTGCATGCCATAATGAAACAGCTGCCTTAGCAATAACTGATGTGAGTTGCTTCATGGCTGTGATTTCTTTTCTCATACAAAAGCAAAAAAATGCCCTTTTATGGCAGGAGAAATCAGAGGTGCCTCTTGCAGCCTGCTGCTAAGGGAGTTTTCCTCTAAACTACAGAGCCATCACTATCATTTTTTCACAGGTAATTTACTCACTGCAGTTAATTTGGAGCTATATTTGAAGTGAAATGGAGATATCCTGTGTTGCCCTTTCCCCCTCAGTCTGCCTTGGCATTATCATTCCCTGCTCTGGTGCCCGTAGCAACAGCCACTGCCATCCCCAGTACGCCGAGCACCTGAGATCTGCTGTTGCCTGACATTTATCCAGCTGGGCTTGTCACCATGGGCTTTGCCTCTCACCTCTCTAAGCCCCTCAGAGCTGAGGGGTGGGTGTAGGAAAGCAGCAAAATGTGTTTGGTGCCTGATTTTCTCAGTAACATACTTCAGGTTTGGCTGCCAGATCTGCAGTAAGCCGTTCTGAGAGGTGCAGGTATCCACAAGCACACTGAACAATGACTTTGTGTGTTTATCTCTTTAAAAATAAAAATAAAATAGGCCACTTGAGTGAATTGCCTTCACAGGACTTGAGCCTATGTAGTTTGCAGTCCTCTTTGGAAGCAGAGTCCTTTGGCAGTCACGGTTCACAGGGGGTTATGTAGCCTTATTGGTCGTGTGGGCAAATACAAACTCCAGAAGCAAGCAAGGTGACAACCCCTGTCCTTAAAAAAAACAAAACAGAAAACCCCAAACTCCTCAAAGACACAAAACAAGGACCTAAACAATCAAAGGAGAACGAGCATACCTTCCTACAGAGATTGTAATCACCTGCATCAGTACATTAAAATAAAAATGAATCTCTCACTGAAAGTCTCCAGTGTTAGAGAGACTGAGAGTAAGATAAGACAGAAAATCAAGCCCAAGCTTACAAGGGAGGAATGGGACCCCAGGCCTACATGTGCCTAAGTGTACGGAGAGCAAGCAGAGAGCCCAGCAGGAATGGGAGATGGGGGGCGGGGGGGCAGAGCCTGCTCTGTAAGTAAAGCTATGTATTAGAAGTGGCACAAAGGAAAATGTTAATGAAGCACGAAAAAATGAGACTCAGTAGGGAAATTAGTGGAGGGGAATAAAAACCTCAGCAGGAGGAAAGGCAACACGGAGTATTAAGCAAATGAATTGCACTGGAAGGGATCCCTGGATCAGGTTTCTGGTGATATGATGTTCACGGGGTTTGTTAAGAACTTGAGGGGAGAGGGGGTAATGAGGCTGTGGCAAGCACAGCCCATCATGGCCACGTGATGGAGAGCTCTGGGTGGCTTCAGTCGTGGGGGATTTTGGCAGCAGCCTGTGCCAGAGTGGAGTGGGAATAGGGCATCCTTGTCACCAAGAGGTGGAGGCTGGTGGGAGGTGGGGTTGGTGCTGTGGGCCAAGGGGAGGCCTGGGGCACCATTTCATTCTGCTGCACATGAGCACAGTGTGGGATGGGGGCGGAGGTGAGGATGGGTAAAGGGACAGGCAGCCGGGGTCGGAGAGGGAAGTGCCTGATGACAACTGTACAGCTGGGGCTGCCTTCAGTTGTCCAGCACTGCAGGGGAGTGAGGGCAACCAGGCCAGGACATCAGAAGCAAAAAATGGGTGACTGCAAAGTAAAAGTCACCTTTATTTTTTTGGGAGACATAGAGTATCCTAAGGACTAGAGAACTTTTTAAGGAATCCTTATATACTGAAAAAAGTGGGGGTAGAGACCCCCATGTACCGTGTTCATAGCATCTGATAAAAGCCTACAGAACTACAGCTTTTCAGTATGAAAACAGGGAACTCTGGGGCATCATGTGAGTACCTGCAGCTAAAAGACCTAGAGATCCAGATGGTCTTTTCCCTTCATGTACTGTTTTGACTTATAATTTTTCTTAATGTAGAAGAGGAAGCCAACAAGAACAGGTAGAAAAAACCACATGCATGGTAAGTCATTGAAAGACTTAGTGGCGTTTGTCTGCCTGCAAGGTCTTGCTGAAGAAAGGCTTTGAGCTTATCAGTGAGGTTAAAAAAAAAAAGAAGGGAGGGAAGAAAAGATGAGAGAGGCTAAGTTATAGGCTTGATGCCTTTATTATCTTCTGCCAAGGCTGGAAGGCCATGCCAGCTCTGCCAGGTGTTTCAGAGGAATAACAAAAGCAGACGTTAGATTGAGCCAATGTGCTTACGGCCACTTCCTTAGGAATCAAAATTCCTGAAGGAACTTCAGCAACTGCTTCATAGAATACTGCTCTGCTGCTGCAAAACACAGGCTGTTGTAATTTAACATAAAGCTGAATTAATGCACATTGTCAAGCTTTATCTATTTTGACATAACTGATTCAGGTTAGGTTTTTTTTTAATTGAATGGTTCCCAGGCTCAGGAGAGCAAAGGGCTTGTGTGAGCACGTCTGGGGACGTGCATGTCTGCATGAATGTATACACACACACAAGGAAGGCTTGTGTTTCATGCCTCTGTCTGTCTGTGTGCATGCTGGTATGTGTTCGTGTATCCAGCATTCATTCTAGCATACCTAATATTTTCTAATTTCTAATCACATGTTTTTGGTTGGTAGAAAAAAACCCCAGTAGTTTCTTGTCTTATCATCTGCAGCTGGTTGCAGCCTTTGTCTAAACATTCACTGTGGGATGCAGCAGGGAATTGTATTGGCAGCTGCCATTAATCTTCTGTGCGAAAAGAAGCATCTCCTACATCAGTGTTAGAATAAACCCATTTGTCTGGTGAATGAGGCACAACTAAAAATTACCCTGATGCAGAAGCAAAAATCCTCTCATTATGATACTTTTGATAATGTACTAGCCCACCAGAGGCTATCAGGAAGGGCATCTTTAGTGCAAACTGAACAGCAAGGAGTTTGAACAGTTTTAATTGAACAGTTTTAGTCTTCTTTTGGGACGTGGTACCTGGTCTGAAACTGCTCTAACCTCACAGTGTGTTGCAACACCACCAGTGTATAAAAACACCCTTGTGTAAATCTCCCTATATCCATGACACCTGACTTCTGTTCCTCCAAACACTTCGGGGTTTCACTCTGTCTCTTTTGTCCCCTGAATGACCATGCAAGGCCTGACCTGGTGTGGTCCAGGTGTGGTCCCTGACTGCTGTGCTCCCCAGCTCCCACGTTGCCTCACAGCTCAGCTGCTCAGCTGTTTGCTGGCTGCCTCTGAAGAGCCTGAAGAGAAGGAGCTTCTGCCTTGCTGAGGTGAGAGCACAGCTTTGGGGGTGAGCAGGGACATGGCTCTCTTTCTCTCCCTTGCACACAGCAGAGTGGTGGCAGTGAGCTGCAGCAGCTGGGAGATGTGGAGATGCTGGAGGCAGCTTCATGGCACACAGGCATGAAGAAGTGAGAAGATCACATGTGCCAGGGACCAAGCCATCTTCTACAGTCTCATGGAGGTCTAAGTGATAGATTTACTAAATTTGTCCTTGAATTTATATAATAACGTGTTCTTAAAGACCCTCCTCTTCCTTATATTGTTGTTCATGGTCTGAAAGAGATTATATTTCCAGAACAGCGCTCCGTGTTGTTGGTTTGGGTCATCGAGTAGAGCATGTGTGAAGGAAACAAATATAGGAGTGCTGAGTGAATTAACCTAATTTATTGGTTTCCTGTTATAGAAATATATGTATATAATGCTCTCTCTCTTTTATTTTTTTAACACTTGCTGCAAATTTGGACATACCAATAGGTTTGGATGCTGTTATTCCTGGAGAAGATTTTTTTTGAGAAAAAACCGCTTCCATTCAGCAAGAAAAACAGTAAAATCCTGTTCTGTTGCTTTTTCTTTCCCTGTATCTGTGCATGTGTGCATAGAGGGGCATGAGAAAGAGTGAGAGAGAAGGTCTTAGAAGCACTGGGTTGCTTATGTGAGCAAATAAGGAGAACTTGTTTGGACTCAGCTTTTTAAAAGCATGTGCCAGCTATTAAATAAATGGCATATCCATTGTAATGCTCAGATAATAACAACAAAAAGAAGCTTTTACGTCTTGTAAACAATTGCCAAGCGGACTAATATGAGCCTTGGGTTGGCAAGCAGCAGGGGTTTAGGCAATAGGCTGAAAAGCACCTTGTATTTGTGAAGTCCCACAGTTCACTTCTATAGCTCCAAGATTTCCTTAACTCTCATCAATCCTTTAACCACAGGCGATTTTATACCAAGTTTTTGGCACTGTGAGCTACTACTTATTTGCTAGAGTCATATTCCTCAGCTGGTGAGCAGCATTATCAGCTCATGGGGTTCATGTATGGAAATGTTACACCTTAGTTGGTCTCAGCAGGCCCATTTTTCTTGCACAGATTTATGGCACTTTCTAGCAAGTTGATATGCTTGCTCAGAGCCGAAACAAATTCCTGGTGAGCCTGAGTCAAGAAGAGGAAGATTTATTGTTTTTCAGCCTGACTGCACACATGTGCCCAGAGGCAGCCAAAATGGGTCACAGCCAGAGCAGTGCCCACGGTGCTGGGCTGGGGCTGGGCCCCAGGTGGGTCCTGCTGCTCCTGCACCTTTGCAGGGGGGGAGAGAGATCCTTTCTGCAGGGTGTCAACACTTCAGCCCCACCCTGCACAAAGCTGGTAGCTGTCCTTCACCACAGGGCACTCTGTGCAGAGGTATGGAACACCACAGTAGGAATATCCCTGGGAAAGCAGTGCAGGCAGCTATCGCTGGTTGCACGTGGGTGGGTTTGGAAGCACTGGTGCTTCATGCAGCACTCCAGGCACTTGCCCAGCCCAGTGAGGCCGGGGATGCTCTGCTGCAGGCACCGCCATGGAGCGAACCACACAAACTGGCAGCTGCAGATCTTTTCTGCATCCTGCACACCGTTGCTTTCCCTCTTTTCCCCATCCTAGCTGAAAAGACATGGGTGCTTTTTCCTGCCAGCTTAGCTGCCCCCCTCTCCGGTTTCTCCTGCCCATCACTGCCCACACAGCCCCATGGGGCTCCAGGGGTGTGCTGGGCTCCCGAAGTGCAGCAGCCAGCCCAGGGCTGGGCTGGGCAGCACTCACTGGCTGAGAGGAGGCGATCAGGGGCCGTGCAGCAGATGACCAACATGTACTGCCCTGAACTGTGAAGGTCTGACACTGTGCTGGGCAGAGGGGAGCAGAGGAGACATGTGGCCTCATTGAGAAGGGAACCTCCAACCCCCCCAGTGTTGCTGACCTGGCTAGAAGGGCCTCAGGGTTTATATCTAATCTATCTATTTATCTATCTATCTAGCCATAGATCTATTGAAAAGGCAGAGCAAAGACTGTGAAATCCAGGAGTAAATGGCTGCACGTTAACAAGGCAGACAAACTCAAAGAGAACTCATTTTCCCTTCTGCCCAGAGAGCAAAGGAAACACACTGACCAGTCCTTAAAATAAGGAGGATATTTTGCTGAACATACATATGGAAAACATTCCTAAGAGCCACTCAGGAACACCAGGTTTTATTGATGGGATGTTGGGAGTCGTAAATCACGGGGTCACAGGTGTGGGGCAAAGGAGTGGAGCTATCCTCCCTCTTGCTTAATTGAATTCAAATAGTCATCACTGGGGGCTGCTGTGCATTGTGAATTGTATGGTCTTCAGGGAAGACTTCAATACAGCAAGGCACACACTGATTCACTTACGTAGGAGTGAATCCAGAGTAACTTGAGTCTGGGAGAGTAGATGTGGGATGTGTATTTATTTCCTCAAGTGAATGAAATGAGGAAATTCCCACCTTCTCCTTCACTGTATTACTGATATCATAGGCAAACATATGCTGTTTTTGCCTTTGAATTTTATTATCTTTCATCACATTACTTCTACCACCAAAAGGTGGCTCAAAGACAGCATCGTGACACAGCTGAAGGGAGTCTGGGTATCAAAGCCTACACATTTCCGAGATAAGGGTGATGTGTGATCAGCCTCTCTGATGGAAACATCCACTTCCCAAAGCCCCAGACAGGGCTTTCCTAACATTATGCCTGGTGGCACGGACTAAACCAACCTGCTCTGAAGGTCCTGTTGGGTGTGGGGCAGGCAAACCCCCAAAAGCTTGGGGAGCACAGGAAGTTTACAACTTCAGCAGGGGAGAAATACCTTTGGGAGAGCTGAGGCACTGAGGTGCTGCCAACAGGGGGGTTTGGCCAGGGGCAGTATGGCAAGGATTGCTGGGGAGATGTGCTGGGTGAGTGCTGAAGCTCCACAAAAACTCCTGCACCTTTTATAACATAATTGCGTGCTTTATTGATATACACAGTAAAGCAGTATATAATACAATAGTAAGGCATATATTTGGTGAAATTTGGTATGTTGTGAAAAAATGCAGTAAAACAGAAGTTTATAAAAATAATTAGTAAATGTTACAGTGTTGGTGTTAAAACACAATATATTATGATATCCAAGTAATAAACCAGTACTGAGTAACGATGAAGTAACATGCCATATGGTATTTATGTATTCAACTACACTGATTATGTTTTACAGTTTAATACTTTGTCATTATAAGGAATATGAAATAATTCCCAAATTATGCTTAAAAAAGCAGCAATAAAGCTTTCAACTTTTTAAATACTTTTTGACAGACTCACTCCAAAACTAAGATCTAGAAAGTAAAACAAACAAAACCCTGATGAAAACAATCGTGCAATCTGTTTTTCCTCCATAATTTTTCTGAAGAGAAGGTTTAACGTATAAGGGGGGGGAAAAGAAGAAACCCAACTCTCTCTCAAAACACAAGTTAAACCTTCTGATAAAAAAGGCCATGAGAAATAGTGAGGGTTCCTATTGTAATCAATTGTTAAAAAAGCTCTTTATTAGGAAAGCAGAGGTTTGGGGGGGATTGTACTTATTTTTGTAAATGATTACCGTTGTTGTTATTACTTAAACAATGAGACCTGGTCACACAGTGGACACGTGGTGATGATGTAACATTGTCGTATGTAATTGTCAGGAACACCACAAAACCAAAGTGAGGTAGAAATAGCATGACTAGCCATGTTCAATGTTAACTAGCATTCAAAATAAAATCTTTCCCAAGTTTAGTTACACTTCATACAAGAAGAGGTAACAGATTTTTTACTCTTGCAATATAAAGTCAGATGGTTGTGTTTCTATGTATTTTAAGGTAAAATTAAAAGCTGGTTAAGAAAATGAAGTGGTAAAGCTTTTGCTGACAGCACCTCATACCCAAACCTCTCTCACAAGCTGCAGTCAAACCGGCTTATCTCTTTCTCTATCAGCTCCTCTCTTTCTCACGTTATTGTTAATTGTTGGGGGGTTACTGGTACAGAGAAACTGGGGAGGAGAAAGGACCAGGGCCTTTGTTTTGGTGATAAATATTCATGGAGCAGTGTGACTACCTTCACCTGATCACCATTTGAGGCAAGAACAGCAGTAACTTGTCCACAGCCTTTCCCAAAGGTGGCCCACAGCACCACAGCTCCTTGGGACCGGCTGCTGCAGCAGGATGAGACACCTCCAGTGGAAAGCTCTGGGTTCCTCTTCCAGAGGGTCGAGGAGCTCCAAGCTCATTACCAGCACTGGCAGCTGGACAGGGCTCTGTGGGTTAACCTACTTGTGCTTCGGGTCAGAAGCTGACCGCACAGGGAGCCAGGGGGAACATCTCCCTCTCTTCTCTCCTCTGCAGCAGAGGTGACAGGTGGTGGCAGCAGGGGGAGAGCCGTCCCCAGTCCTGCTGAGCCACCGAGCCCCAGGGTTCAAACCAGTAAGGCAATGTCTTCGTTCCTTTAGTTATAGTATCCAGGAATTTAGTCAGCAGAGGAAACACTGGCACACAAGATGGTCATTAAATTCTTTCCTTCTTTCATCCGAGTTTTTCTTTTAATTTTTTTTTTTTTTGCAGGCTCTGTCATGTAATGTGCTCTTTCATTTAATTATTGCAAACTAGCTGTGTAGTTGCTAATTGCTGTCCAAAACCAGGACAGTAAGTCATGTAATTCTTAATTTTATTGGAAAGATAAAATGTAACTACCTTCACTGGAAGTTCAGGTTTTTTGGTTATTTGTTCTAAGCCAGCCCTAATCAGACAAAACCAATGAGAAATGTAAGGTGGCCATTCTGGTGTCACTGCAGGAAATACCTTTTTTTTTTTCTTTTTGATAAGCAAGGAAAAGAACACAGGACATGACTCTCTCTGATGCAGTTACAGAGCTGAAATGAAACTAAACAAATGCACTGCCTCAGTATATTTTTTTGTGGTTTTTTTTACGGGGGTTTCTATAAACAATTATTTTTATAAAGCACACTTTAGTTTACAATCTTTCATTATAACTGTTATAAATTTTTTTTAAACAACCCGAAATGCGTTCCATATAAAGAAATGGCAAGTTATTTAGCTATCAAGATTTTACATGTAGTTTTCTTAGAATTTTTGTACAATTGCATAGACGTGTAAAACCTGCCATTGTTAACAAAACAGTAACAGACTTAGGAAACTACTGAAATCTACAGTATAGTACCACTACCCTTCACAAAAATATAGATTTGTTTTCTTGTAAACTCTTACAGTCTAATCCTCTTTGTAGTATGAATATTATAAAAACCATGCGGAACGCCTGAAGTTGTAAAACACATCTTGCTATTCTAACACCTTGTCGTCGGTCATCACGGTCACTAAGGTTTCCATTGCTCTTCCCAGGTCGTCTGCCATGTGGAAAAGGCTCCCTACATTGTGGCCTGAAAAAGAAAGTCAAAGGAAATTAAATGAAGAGGACATGGCAGCACGTTGGAAGGAAAACTCTACAGATCCATCACCCTCCAAGTGCCGCTCGCCGCCATCCCCAGAGGAGGCTTCCAGAACTCTCCTGGATGAATCCAACAGGTTGTCACTAGGAAAAGTTGCCAAGGGTGCAGAACACTTTAACAGCAATGCTGGCTTGAATGGCTATGGCAAACTATGCTGGCAATAAGCCATCACCCCCCATGGTGATGAAGCTTCATCACTGTCAACATTCACCAAAAGCAACAATTAAGTCCATTGACATCACAGAAAAGTTTCTGACTGATGCTGCAAGTGTTTGAGCATTCAATGTTCTATCAAGGAGAAAAAGAGAAACCATCAGATCAGCAGTAATTGAATAAATCATTAAAGCCAAGAGGACCCAGCAGGATACCTGCAAAGATAGATATAGTGATGGCCAAACTAAGCAGCTCAGTTCATTCAATCATTCTTAAAACATCCTTTCCTTTTCGGACAGCAGCCCAGCAGAAACAAAGATGCCACAATTATCAGCTAACTACTATGCAGTGGTTCACTTGTGCATTCCCCCTCACCCATAACCACTCTGAAATCCTAAGATGGTATAACCACAGCCTCCTTGACAGAAGTGATGAATAAACAAACCATAAAATTCTGGAGATGAAACCTGCAACTTCTCACACTCATGTCACCAGTGCAGCAAATGGTGATGGGTGGTAAGAAATGGCTTCATTACAATTACAGACCAAACAGACTCAAGGATGGGGAGAATGAATTGCCAAAAATTGCCATTTTAGCCCCTGGCATGCCTTGTCTGGGTCTCCCACTGCTGTTCAGGAAAGTGTCTCTCTCTTGCAAGTGCTGTGTGAGATTTTTAGACCTCTCTGACTGTCTCAAATACCCTCTGGCACCTCAATGATAGAGACATCATGGTTTAAACAGCTGAACCTTATTTGGAGTCTCCCTCCTGAAAAAATATGACTGAAGAGGGCACATGACTAAGATCTAGGCACCCTGCAAAATAAGCGTCCAAACCAAGGACTGAGTGTTCAAGATTTCTTGCAAGGACAAGGAGGAATGAGCAGACAGAAGGTCTTAAAACAAGCAGAATGAAATGATACTCCACACAGCACATAATTGTATTACTGAACTCATTGCCACAGGCTGATGTTGAGGCCAAACACATAAATGAGTTAAAAGAGGAGTTAGAAAACAATCATTAAAGAAAGATTTATTTAGATGCAAAGAAGTGCATGTGACCTCCAATTCAAGAAGACTCCATGCTGCAAAGTGCCAGCAACTCAACACTTGTAAGAGGTGAAGTATTACTCAAAAAGTTGTATGTCACCCTGGCCTGAGGGGGTTTGAGTTACTCTCTGGGAGCACTTGTGATAGAATATTTGTCTGGAAAAACACAGGGAAGTGCAATGCCATCTGCTCTGAACTCTGGTTCTCAGAAATGCTTTGCATTAGTCTGAATGCTGAGTCCTCACCATGCATGGTCCTTGAGGAAGGAGCACCCAAGCAGAGGAAGGACATGACCAGGTCATCCAGGATATGCCTTTCATGTATTGTGCTGGAGCTTGACTCTTACCACTGCACACCTACATGGTGGCTTCGCCTCCTGACACAAGTGCAACAGGAAATGAACCTCCCCTGTGGGGAAAATCAGACTCACCAACCTCTTCCCAATGCTCACATATTGTGGTAGTTATGCACTGCTGACATTTCTACAGTAAATAAAAGCCTGGAGTTACCTTAGTTCAGCAGGTTTTATGGAATAGAAAAAAATTTCCTTAGAACTATTCAGAGAACCTTAGAACAGTTTGGGTTGGAAGGGATCTTAAGAACCTTCTAGTTCTAACCTCCCTGCCCTGCACACAGATGCCACTCACAAGACCAGGTTGCTCAGGACCCCATCCAATCTGGCCTTGAACACTTCCAGGGGTGGGGCATCCACAGCTTCTCTGGGCCAGTGCCTCACCATCCTCTGAGTGAAGAATTATCTCCTAACATCTGATCTAAACCTGCTCTTTTTCAGTTTAAAACCACTGCCCCTTGTCCTGTCGCTATCTGCCCCAATAAAAGTCCCTCTCCCTCCTTTTTACAAGCTCCCTTAAGGTACTGGAAGGTCTCCCTGAAGCCTTCTCTTCTCTAGGCTGAATGACCTCAGGATTTTTTTCTTCTGGAATACTACCACCTTCTACATTCAGATGCTACTTTTTTAAAGTTGCTAGATTTTTTTTTTTTTTAATTTAGCATTCATTACACAAAACTAGGCTGGATCTAAACAAGAACTGTTCAGGAAGCTGCCCATTCAACAGTGAGCTGTGCTGTGACACAGCTTTCCAGATATAAATACAAAGAAATACTTGGTTCTGGTATCTGGTATCTCGTGACAGTTTGCTAACTGCACTAATGTTCAAAGAAACAGATGCATCAATCAGCAATTTCATCTATAAGTCATAAATGTATAGCCATCCTATTCATCTGAAGCAAAACCTTGTAATTTGCTCATCAGTATGACAAGTAACTGCGTATGAAAGATTCCTGCCAAGTTTTGGTCAAAACATAGTTTATTTTAAAGTAAATGTATCCTACCACATTTATTTTAGCTGTAAGGGATAATCTCTGTCACTGGCATCATGCAGACTGAGATCGATCCCGCAACTTACACCATCTCAAGTGAAAATCTGACATATGAAATCAAGAACATACAGGAGATGCTTGTCCAAGCAGAAGCACTGGGCTGCTCTACTTACCTGAAACTCTGACATGGCTTTATGGGAATCAACCCCTCTGGTATAACCAGAATGATGCTGTGACTGGGTAGCCAGCTGTGAGAGGCTGCCCATGGGGTCATGGTCTCTCATCCAGATTTGTTGCCATCTGTTGTTTCTAGAAAACTCCAGGGCTCTTCAGGATTTCAACACCACTCATTCCCAGGAAGACTAATCACCCTTTCGAAGGCTTAGAACAACCCAGACTGCTAAACTGCATCCTCAGAAATTAATACTATTTGTTCTGTCAAAAAAGGGCTAGGTCTAGAAAGAATAACTTCAACCAAAAACACAAACAAAAAAACCTTTCAGACATATGGCACAGGGATAAACTGTTGTTCAGGCAATTAGAAGTCCTTAAGGATCCACAAATCCCTAGGTACTTTTTAATACCTAAAAATTACAGAAATGTCCAATAGTAATTTTTTTCCTTTCTCTGTTAGTTGGTACTGTATATTTGAAATAACCATGCTTTAAATCCGATCTCCCTCCTCAAAAGCTGCACAGATGCATGCTGCAGTGATCAAGGAGATACAGCTCCCTCTCCCCCACAGCATCCACACTCCCTCTCCACTACAGGTCTTAATTTTCTCTGCATAAAAATTGAACAATCATGTCTTCTCCGGAGCCATCTGAGTTTAGAGCTCAGAGCATGACCATAAAGCACTGCTGACTGCAGTTTATGTTGACAGCTGGGCTTTAAATGCAGCAGCAGGGGATGCTCCCAGGTCTCTGGGACAGCCTTGGGATGGCAGGACGGGCCAGAGGAGCAGGTGGTGGCTGTGCTCCAGCCACACAACTGGCAGACCCTCAGCTGGGTGTCACTGCACTTCCAGCAGGATTTTTTGCCTCTCTTGGACATGGAAGTAACAGCCAGGTCAACTGAGAGTGCAAAAAGCTGTGAACAAAAGACATGATGATTTTCTGGTACTGTATGTGCAATGAGTGCACCCCCTTCTGAAATGTCTGCACCTAAATTAGTGCTCGAGCTCACTGCTTCTGTAGGGCTCTGCTGCTTCCACTGAATGCTGCTCACTTGCCCTCTCACATACTGAAACTTAGGACATTGACATTTTTAATTAAGAAGCAAATGAGAGAAATACTGTCCTAAAAGCTGAGAAAAATACAAATCAGAACTTTCCATTATTATTCGTACTTCTAAAGTAATGCTATCAAAGAAGGCATTAATTCCATTTTTTTTTTTTTAACATTAAAGCTGAAAAAGTCTTCTCCGTGCTTGAGGCACTGAAAGGTTGAAAAATGCTGCTGCGTAAGAAAAAAAAAACTAGTAGACACTTTGAAATGCAGCAATGAAGCTCAAAATGGACATGGACAGTATTAACTTCAACTCATAAAATCCACAGCTGCCATTTGCTTGGAAAGCAGAAGACACCTATTTCTGCAATCCCTAACTACATCACTCCTGGTCACATAGAGAACGATGTGTTTCACATCTGCTGAATTTGCTTTAGGGACTAATGGAATTAAGGCCCATGGGTGTGGGCACAGTAACAGAATACCGATCTTATACTGGAGTTTGTCAGAGAAATAAATGGGGAGCATTCAGTCTTGAAAGAGTGGATGGAAAGTAAATTGAGAAATCCCAACACAATGCATGGCCTTTTCCAGCAGAAGAGATTTCTAACCCTTTCCTGACAAAAGAAAAATCCTTCCTGTTTGTTACTTGGACTTTAATACCCTTATTCATATTGAGTAATGCCACAAAATCCATGGGATTACACACAATGACAATAGCAAATGTGACTAATGGAATCGAAACCTGGCCAGGTGGGTTTTAAACCACAGGATCTGCCATTGCACATATGGACTCACACCTAAAGCAAAAGCTCTTCTATACCTTAGCTCATATCCTTCATAAGCAGGTGGACAATTGCATTTTATATTCAGCTCTGCAAGTTACCAAGGCCCCTCCAGAACCATCAGTGAGCACTAACTCAGCTGGAGAGTGGTTCACTGAAGTCAATTTTTTAGGGTTAAACTGCTGGAATCAGATCAGGTAGAACACACCAAATCTAATTTCCTTTTTTGTTAATTACTTGTATCAAGTATGCCCTCTGCAGAAAATTTTTTTTTTAGTAATATGTATAAATATGAATGAGGATAGTGGAAATCAATGACCTGTTTTGCTGAATGGGAGAACAGTTCTCAGGGTGTATGAGATGAGAACAAGCAGGGCTGAATGTGAAGTATTTTCCATGAAATTTCTGGATTGGTACAGTCTGCTGATGCTATCCCAAGCACTCTTTTTTGATCCATATGAGAGGATCAGCCATTTGAGAACAAACTTAATCTGAACCAAAGATCTTATACCTTGAAGCAGCTGAACCTGCCCCAGCACCTACAGCCAAAGCAGAGAACCTTTGTATTTCAAGGCACCAGATCAGGACAAATCCTGGCTTTTCCAGGGTAGCCTGTCAGTGACTGGGGGATCACAGCAGCTTTGCTAAGAACCCCTGTGCCCTGTGTTTCCATGAGCCCCCTCCCTTGGCACCAGTAGAAGCTTGCAAACCAGGTTATCCTTCAATTCCTGCCTCATCCACACTGACTGCCTTCTGTGTGGAAAAGGTCATTTCACAGCTACTGCAACTGCACTCAGGCAGTCTCTGAATATTTTATCTTTAATAATAATTTTCACTAGAAATTCATCTTTCAAACGCTGTATATGGCTGGCGAGTGAAGAGCAGCTTCACAGAGGAAAAATCAAGGCTCTCTGGAAATGCTTTCAAAGGAGCTGTGACAACAGTGCAGAACGCTTTCCTCCATTAATGAGCAGTGACACACAAATTCCAAAACCTATTTTGCATCAAACCAACCATGTCCGAAGTGCACAGTGAAAACCAGGGCCCATTTGCATTGCTGAAGACAACACTGTGGAGCTGGTGAATGTTAGTAGCACTCTTCATTCTGCAATAGTATATCAGGAAATTAAAACACCTGAATCTCTTATACCTCTCAACTCTCACTGTTCTAAAAATATATATATAAAAACTGTTTAATCACTGGAGAAGATGGTTGGTATATTGGCACATGGGTGTAAATACAGCTGTGAGTTTGTAAGCAGAACAGCAAGAGACCCCAGTCTCCCTGTTGTGCTTACACACAAGAGCAACAGAACATATTATAGTCAATGACTGCAGCATATTTACTGACAACATTTATCAATCAGAGGCTTAATTTCAATGTATTATTTTCTCCTCCCCATTCCTGATTTTCCACCTCTGGGAGTGTGTAAGAAAATGCAGATCCCTGATCTGACATTGTCTCCACTGAAAGTTGAGAGGTACACCACTGTTACAGCACACATGGGGAATGCACTCAGCAAAACCAAACAAAACCCAAAGCAAAACAAAACCACCCCACCCCTCACCAAACCCAAGCAACCCCGTGCTGTGTCACACGCATGCTGGGCACAGAAAGCAAGCTGTGACAAACAGAAGCCATGGCAGTGAGCCTGCGTCTCACTAACCTCTCTCACTGGCTTTCCAGGGGCATTTCTTCCTTTAGGAACAGAGAGAGGAAGTGGAATAATTATCAGAAAGAAAGGTAAAAAACCACACATATTTTATACTGTAAAAGACACTTCAATTTCAATTTAGAAATTTAACATTAAAAATTGCATTTCTGCTTAAACAAAGACCGAAAGTGCACTGAAATCCACTGATGATTCTGAGCTGATTTATTCAACAACAGTTCTGTAACCTGTGGCTTGGTTTAACCTCTCAAGAACACTTGAGAAAACTACTAACACCAATTTACACACCTGTCAGTTGAGAATAAGGACTGCAGACAAGATCTGAAATCACTTTCTGAGCATCCTAATTAGCATAATTTGAGTACTTCTAGCAATCAGTGTAAGTGGTAAAAACATTTCCCCCCAATGTCAAATGAATTTATCCAGACACTTTACATTGTATTATGGCCTACATACATTGAGGTATGCATTGCTATACATGCTTATGTGTACACACATATTTCACACGGGGAGAAGTACACTGGAATGCAACACACATTCAGGATAAATATATTTCAAAATATGTTTGCAACATGCTGACCTGCAAGCATGGTAAAGCTGAAGGGGCAGAGGGAGAAAACAGAGAAAAAAAGTTCAAGTAAAAAGGGAAAAAAGAGAAAGTATCTCATCAAGTTCAAGTACTACCAAAATGGAGCCAATAATGGGTTTAGCTGAAAAGATGTTCCTAACACGCCTTCACAGAAGACATACTTTGATCATGCTGATTCTTCTCAAACATTTCTCATAGCACATTTGTTTTAAAAAAGGAAATCCAGGTGTTAATCAGCAGCAGAAACTCCCCCCTGTCCTCCTTCCCACCACACAGCCAGTAACAGTAAGATGCTCGCTGTCCCCAGAAGCAGTGTCCCATTGTCACTGTCACACGACTGGCAGCTCTGCCGTGGCCAGGCTTGCAGTCCTAGTGAGAAAGTCACTGCAGCAGATGCTGTTCAAGAAAGAGGATGATCTTTGCCCCAGAGCTGCTGTAAATGATGCAATTTTAAATGATGTGTGGGACATTGGGGAGAGAGACAGACACGTGTGGGAGAATACACCAGTCAACATAACAGTAACCTAATAATTGCTGTCAAGTTTTGCTCTATGGCAGCCTGCAGGAGAAGGGAAGAGAGGCAATAAACAGCTTTATGGGTATTTTACAAGTTGCAGAACAAGAGCCAACAGCAGAGCAAGGCTGAGAAGAGGCAGTACAGGAGAGGAGGAGAGGGCAGAGAAAGGAATGGCATCACTGACCAGCATGGGCCAGAGCCACAGCTCAGCCACAAACTCCAGGCAGTGGAAAGGGCTGAGGCAGCCTCTGAAGGCCTGGACAGCAAAGGTTGCCATTTACTGGACAGAGGAAGTTTTAGTCCCTTCCTGCCCCCTCCCTCTCCCCAGCAGCACACTTCCTATTAAAAATGATAGCAATATGTTTGATAACAACATGCTCTGCTCGTGGGTTTTTATTCTGCTCCTAAGGGAGTCCTCGACTTCAGTGATGTCTGTACCACACGTGCTGGTGCAGCACAGAGGTACCAGGGCTTGGTGGCCAGGAGAGGTGCCACCTTAATTCTAAGGACTCCACCTCAAAGGCCTGCCTAACCTTCTAGGACTTACATGCATGTCTGTATAGCCTGAGACCTCCTCTGGCACTTTTATCAGGAGTCATGAATTCCCTAAAAAATGCCTTCCAGAAGGGGAGATGAGAATATCTCACCAATATAAATCATGTAACAGAAAATCCTTGGAAAGGAAGATATAAAATCTATTGCATACTTTGGTTTAGGTCAGCTTAAGGACTCCAGAAACTGCAGCATAGTACAGCTCGGTTTGAAAGAGTTCTGGGGCAGGAATGGGACCCAGCAGGAGGTTAGCTTGGGCCCACAGTTCAGCTTGGGTCAAGAAGAGAAAAGGAGCTGCCTACAAGCAAAATACTGGAGGTGTTAAGAAACTCCTTCCTGTCTGCACAAGCACCTACAACTGCAGCTACACAGTATTTAATTTAAATCTACATGAGGCAGACTGGATTCTGCTTGGAAATGAATGCATTTAAAGGTAACTGGGGTAGCTCAGCACCACACAAAACAGCTGCTGAGGACAGTCTGTGGTGAGTAATCAGCCCTAGAATTTGTTAAATGCAGCAAAGATCCGCGCTACTACAGCAACAGCTAATTTCTTCTGGAGGAAGATTAAAAAGGGTTTAATGGATTTTATGTTATTTTCCTCTTTGCATATGAATGAATGCGTGTTTCTAAGTTTTAAGGCAAGGAGCATGGTTTGGCATAAATTGCAGAGGAAGAAGATTGTCTATATTGCTGCAGTTCTGATATGCAATCCGTGGGTGCCTAATTTTCTATTATTCCTGCTCAAATCGACATTTCCTGCCCTTACAAAATAGAAGACGTTTTCTTTTCTTTTTTTTTTTGGAAAGCTACATGGCATTGTATCACAGGCAAAGGTACACAGCAAGTGACCACATCAAACCTAAAAGCAGAGGCACCACCAAAAACTTCATGCAGGACTCTCTGCAGATCCAGGTCAAAACACAGAGCACAACGCAACTACTGCACTGCCCCTCTCACTGAGCTCAGGAAAGGGACAGGCTGCACAAAAAAGAGATCTGAGTCTGCAAAGAGCCTTTTTTCTCAAAATGAAAAAAAATTCTTTGAAGTTTTGTTAAATTTATTACCATATTCTCAGTTTACACCAGAACTGAGTATTATAAAACAAGGAAGAGCTAGTCCACCCCACCACTGTCCCATCTCCAGAGAAGCTCAGCCAGATCAGTTCTGTTGTGCCAAAGGGGAGCAATGAGGGATCTCAGTTGCCTGGGCTCACTGTGGTGGGATGCAGGACCACAGCACAGAGAAGGTGACACAACCCAGGAGAGGCTGCGGTATCTCAACTGGAAGAGTATTTGCAGAATACTCCACAGTACAGCAACTCCAGGGTACTCTTCCACTTACTCAGTAAAGTGTGAAAAGAGAAGTCTGCATCATAAGACATTTTGCTGTCAGAATAAGAGAAACTGCATTATTTGCAGTGCTGAAAGTTGCTAGTTCCACTTAGGACATTAGTTCCATTCATGACAGAGCCTGGCTGATGTGCAAGTGAGGGGAGAAAATGTGACTGGTGTGTTTTAATGTGACTGAGATAAAAATAAAACTCCTAAAAAAAGGGTGCTATTCTTCTTGTCATTCATTTATTGCACCACACCACAAAAGTGTTAAGCAATACTATGCGAAATTGTGAGGACCAGTGTCTGTCCAAATGTTCTCACCTTATGTCACAGCCTCTTAGCTCTTTTAAGCCATCATGGTCTTATTTCTAACAAGTTTTCGCTCCCACTTCTTCATTATCTCCCAGCAGGGGCCCAGCACTGCAAATCTGTGAAGCTCTCTCACCAGCTTCAGTTAGTTCAAGAACTTCTGCCCCTAAATTCCTCTCTGAGCTTTCATTCACAGAAAGCATTTGACATGAAACCATAACTGCAAAACTCAGCCTGGTCCACCATGAGAGCCACGTGAAGTGATGCAACTTGTTCGCCCTCAGTGCTGCAGGAGGGGTGAATTTGGCTTTGAAAATACTGGCCTGCCAATCTTACTTTCTAACTGTGAACCAATTCCCTGGAGATTTAGTAGTTTGAGCACAAATACAGCGTGAAAATGTTTTCCTCTGTGGCCCATTATAGAGCAGGGTCAAATAAACCACTGAGGTGGCATTTAATGGTAGATTTCCACTAAATGTCAGACCTCTGGCTTTGACATCTGTTTTGAGTTAGCACAGCAGCTGTTTGAAGCAGCTGCAGCAGTTGTGAATTTGCTGGGGGCAGCAAAGTAAAAGACGAGTGTATGGGAAACCTTTTAGATTAAAATGAAAGAAAAACTCCTTAAGGACAGCAATCATCAGGTATTCAGCAGAATTTCTCTCTCCAGAAATGAAACAGCTTTTGGCACCAACAGCCAGCTGTGCAAGGAGCAGGTAAGTCCTGGTCTCCTTAGGAAATGCCAAGAACTGCCAAAAGGTTAAACTGAAGAAACAAACAAATGAAAAACCCTATAAAAGGTGTAAGGTACGTAAGTTACTGCATCTGAGGTCTGCTTGTGCAGGTCTATGACACCATCTGTTTTACACTTGCTTCTCTAAAATACATTCAAAATGATCCTATGAAGCCTTGATGTCCTTTTAAAAACAACTCTGTGCAGCAAAAGCTTGAAAAATATCATAATCATAAGGAATCTATCTCCAGGTGAGTGACAATTACTCCTACATTTTACTGCTTTGTTTCAGAACTCCAAAATAAGAGCCACTACTTGCATTAGTAAACCATCTCCCAGCCTGAGCAAGTCTTACACTTCAGGTGCTTTTGACAATATTTAGGCTAAATATGTCTGTGACGCCCAAGTTCTGTGCACTCAAGCCCAGAAATTCAGTCCTTTTCTCTCTTCACCGCTTGTTCAGCTCTGAACTTTTCTCACAACCAAAGCCTTCAAAGTCCAATTTGCTTCTGTCTTATTGTTCTGAACTCCTCCAAGTTGTTATTCTAGTGGCAATAGGACACCCAGAATTATGTTCCTGAGGAGGCCTGCCAGATCCTATGCTGTGACATGCTGATATTTAGCTTGAAATTTAACATGCTTATTTTTACAGGCCACAAAGAAAACATTTCATAAAATCATTAAGACTGGAAAGGACTTTTAAGACCATTGAGTCGAACTGTTAAGCCAGCACTGCCAAGCCCCCCACCAAACCAAGTCCCCAGGTACCACATCTCCATGTCTTCTAAATACCTCCATGGTTCCCTGGGCATCCTGTTCCAATGCTTGACAAGCCTTTTTCTGAAGAAATTCTCCCTAATCCAGTCCAAACCTCTCCTGCCACTACTTAAGGCCATTTCCCTTTGTCCTACTGCTTGACACTTGGGAGGACAGACTAACCCCCACCTTGCTTCAACCTCCTTTCAGGTACTTGTAGAGTGATAAGGCCTCCCCTGAGCCTTCTTTTCTCCAGGGTAAACCACCCCAGCTCCCTCAGCTCCTGTATCACAGCCTATTTCTGAATGGCAGACTGGGATGACTGCCTTTCTGGTATTTTTTAATTCTACTTAATAGAATCAATATAAGAAAATGTATTGTTTATAGGCTGTGCTATTGCTTGTCTGGGTTTATTCTTGTGTTTCCCAAACACCTGTTGGAGGTAGGTATTCACACCTGTAACCTGAGATTCCACACACCTTGCAATGGAAAGAAACGAAATTTCACTTGTGCCACGCCTGAGTCCTTACACTCTGCCCTCTTCTCAGGCTGCTTTCACTCTTCTGCAATGGCACTTTCATCTTCTATTATAGATTAGAAATCTGAGATACAGATTTGCACCTCTCAACAGCAAGAAGGTTCCTGATTCAGTAGTTTGTTGAGACCAATCAACTCTGCTTCCTTTTCTTCTTCCTGCAGTCTTGAAAATTTTAAATCAAATCCCTGATGTCTGTGGAATCTGACCAACCATAGCATCTTTCATGTCATGGTGCCTGCATGAGGCTGCAGCACGTCAGATGTTGGATGTAAGCTTTGTGTATACAGGTACCAGCTGAATTTAACTGAATTATTAAAATGGGAATAGAAGAAAACTTCAGTAACAGAAGTTTACATGAGCTCTCAGCAGCCTCTATCAACCAATGAATTGAAATCCATTTGCACTGGCTGTAGGGCAAACTACTTCTTCCAGAGAGCCTGACCATTCCTTTATCTCAGCCAAAAGGAATTACACTAACCTGGTATTCATGCAAACACATCAAAACAGACATGAAGAACACAGAAACCTAATCGAGGTCCTAATCTCTTTAGCCAAAACCTGGTACAATTCCCGAAAAACTGAACAAGTTTCTCTCCCAGCTGGACTAATCTTTTTGTATAGCCCAAGAGAGGGGAAGAGGCAGATTCAGGCTCAGCCTGACAAAGTGCCTTGGCCAAGACCTTAAAGAGAAGTCCTGTGGGAAGCCTGGCTCTGCTGGGCTGTGCCTGCTCCTGGCTGCTGCACCAGGAGCTCCTCTCATGACTTGGCTGGGGGGGACTCATGTCAATGGCTGTGCCCCCTCCTCACTCACAGCCCTCCAGCCAGATAGAGAGTATTTTTGTTCTCCATGGCTGCTATTCAGACTGGGAAGTATATAAGCTGCAATACCTCTTGTGGATGCCTGTGATCATCTACTACATTTTCAACACAGTCACTGAATGGAGAAACAAAATATGGGAATACATTCTTTCTCTCTAGATAAATGTCCACTTTTTGCATCATGAGAATGAAAATCTGAAGCTACAGCTTAATTTACAAAATTAAAATATTATCTGATCCTATGAATTTCACCTTTTTCCCTACTAAATTTTACATTCTCCCAGTTTGTTTCATGAAGCTTTTTATTTTTCACTAATAAGATAAAAAACCCTTTTCTATCCTCAGTGAGCAGAAGGTGATGTCTAACAGACTGACCTCTACCTATTTATTCTACATGGGAACTGAACCACTCTATTTCAAATATCTCATTAAATTTTGTTTCATAAATTGCTCCTATTTCACTGAAAACTAATCTTGTTTTTAAAAAGAAATACAGCCAGTGTCATCAGCTATGAATACAAATTAGATATCACATTTGGTGAATTTTTTTTCACATGGGATACCTACATCTAGACACATGTGACTGTGAAAGATCTATGTACAACATATTTACACAAATGATGGTCACTGATAAGAAAACACTGCCTGTTGTAACCTTGTGTACACAGCAACTTTAAAAATAAGTCCATCTTTATCCACATAGCAATATTAGAAAGGTTTTTCATCTGTTGTCTCTCATAGCAATTATCTAGGCAAAATGAGGGCTGGACCTAAGACTTTTTGACATAATGTAGAGATAGAGCTGAGGGCAGTTAACAATTTATTGTATTAGACTTTATTCAATGATATCTTTCTAAATGATTCCTTCTTTGGATCTATAATGAGATCTCATACAGTTTATATTGACTTTTTTCCCACTGCTCACAGATGGTGTCTGGTGAGAGCTGAACTTGCTTTGAAAGCAAAGGATGGAGAAAACCTGACTCCACTGGAAGTTTAGTACAATGGTGCATTTACCTCCTAAAGAAGAGCCCTTGGGTGATGTGTGAAATCTGTGCAAGGCCCCTGCAGGGAGTCTATGCCCCCTGAAACCTACTTATCAGGCTGGCAATACCAGGACCTTCTCTTGCCAAGAGGTTCATGTCCGAGCCTCCTTTCACAGCAACAGCCAATATCCCGAACTCCCCATCTCCTGCTAGGGAATCTCAGCCATTTTTCTTGGCAGCAGAGTATTTTCTTCTGGGCTCAGAAAAGAATTTCTTGAATGAAAAAAGGCTGAACAAGTAAATCCTGGTAATACAAATGCTTATTTTTAGCAAACAACAGGAATGAGCAAAATAGAATCACTGAAAGAAATGCTGTGGCTGTATGTACAAGTGCAGCCTACGCAGCACGAACAAGCACCCCACTCGTTTTTCCTCCATGCCTCTGGACCTAAGGGCCACATGGTCGAGAACTTTGACTTAGAACTTTAATTTTATTTCAAACCACATTCTTGGAGAAAGATAAGGACAGAATAAAAATGTGCTAAGACATGTATTAAAAAATAAATCATCAAGGGGGATCAACCAAAAAGGAGGAAAACTGTGAGAAAAGGAACATAGCAAAAGGGAAGCAAAGAAAATGCTTGGTGAAGAAAGAGTCTCACAAAGGCATTGTTTCATCCACAGATCTGGCAAGGGCTGCCTGTGGAGGTAGCTTAAGGTAAGGAGGAACAGGCTGCTTCTCCACTCTAAACAAGACAGGTTTCTCTACAGCTATTGTTAAAATGAAAACAAAGAGCAGCAAAAAACTTGATACCAAAACACAACCCCCTGAAAACATCAAGGAACAGAAAGCACTTTTATCTTCTTCCCTCTCATCTGCCCCAGGCAGCAGCGCTCACCTCTGGAGCTGGGGAAAGAGTTGTTCAGCTGCTCCATCACTTCCTCCAAACCTGTGCTTGTGTCCTGGGGAGGGCTGAGCAGCTCATCCTCGCCTGCAAAGCAAATCCACACCACTGCATGAGAGTCTGTGCTAACAGTCTGCATTGCCCAAGTCCTCCTCAAAGCTAACGGTGTTCACTCAGACACATTTTCTGCTTAGTGTACAATAAAAATTTCAAAGGTGAATTTTGTTGACTGTTACTGTTCTCTTTCTTTACATGGATCTAAGGGAAACTAAACGGTGAATTTGAGAAAATTAACACTATTTTAATTCATAAAAGGGGATTTAATAAATAATCTACTCTAGTAAAAGAAGTAGGGTAAAATGTCTGCTAGGAGCATCTAGTTCCATATTTGACACTCATCGTTTCAGCTTCTCTTATTCTATTAATGGAAAAAAAATTGTTGTTGTGAGTGCTGCTGTTGAGCAGCTTTCTAATAGTGCTGGGTTCATGTTGGCACTGCTTTGCCTAGCTGTGCAAATCAGTAGAAACCCAGATTCTCATCTGCATCAGTATTAATATTTCTGACAGTTTAATTGCACCAGATTGGTGCTCCAAGAACACTCAACTGTACTGTAAAAGCGTTTAGCAGCAGTTTAATAAAGCAAAATACATTTCTCCCACTGAATAATTTCTATAACCTGATTATAGGGCAGCAGCTTAATGGGAAATTCAATAAATTTTATTTTTACTGGATTTTTTTGCTCATGCTTTCGTATAACTAAAATCTGTATGTTGTTTTTAATGCAGATCCTAGCCTCCAATATAAATAAAGCATCTGGGAAAAAAAAACACACCTAAAGGACGTACTTTGAGTGAGATTCTCCTTTTTTACTAGATGGCTTTTATCTCTATTAAAACACAAAAGCAATTTTGCCTGCTGCAGTAACTGAGTTACATACTTATTTTGAAAATGACTTAATGACCCTTTATTCTAACGTGTCTTGCCCTACTTGAGTAGGAAACTGTCTGATTTTCTGTTAACATTTACATTCTTTAAACGTTGAGGTGCTCCATGCTAGTGAAAAACCTAGAAAAAGGGATATTAAAGGAGCATTTCAGGGCTGCCTATATTTAAGCCCGGAGTTTAACAAGAGTTATTTCTGACCAAGAGTGATTTCTCCCACTCCAGCACAAGAAGTGGGACAGAGTGCCTGCAAGAAGCACTTAATTCATATAAATTATGGTCTTTGTATCAGCTTCTTTTATTCCACTAATGGTCTAAAAATAGTTGCTGAGGCTGCTTGCTGTTTGTTCAGCTTTCAAGTGGTGCTGGGTTCACACAAATCAACTCACACCATGAGTTACTTTTGCATCAAGCATTGCACTGACAGTGGTGTCTTAGCAAAGCAATGTCCTTGCAGCCTTTGCTGGATGTCAAGGTGAAAACTCAGAGAGAGATCTTCTGCTTCTATCCACTCTGAGGATTTCATCATCCTGAAGAAAGCCTTCTGGCCCTAAAGATCTGAATAAAAGGGCAGTGGTTCTGCTGTCCTGGTCAAGAACTGAAGACAGATACTGATTTCCAAATGTCCTCCTAAGTGTTGATACAAGCTGAATGGTGTTGACCCTCAAAAATGTTGTATTTTTTATTTAAAATGCATTAATTTTTCTTCTCATTTGGATGATTTTTTTCTGAGCATTTTCTTGTAAATGACAAAATGAGACATCACCCAAGCAACTTGACAGAAATAAAGATACCTTCAGACCTCAGTCTCCTCTTTTTACCCACAAGAGCCTTCCCCATTTGTATTTCTACAAAAGGTTTGGAGAGCCGAGCGAGTCTCAAATGTTCTGGTGGTACCTGAACAAATTAAAGTTCAGCAGCAGCCTCTTGCCTCACACACCTCAGAGAACCTCCTCTGCTGCTACACTGCTGGGGGAGAAAGGCCAAGGATAAGGACTTTCCCACTGGGACTCTATGAGGAGAAAAGCAGAACCTTTCCACTTGTCCAGGTGTACTTCAGGTTAACAAGGAATAACTTCTCCTATTTGCAAATGAGGATTTGAGTGGGACACTGTTGTTATTAAAACACTGCTGGTTGGAACACCTTTCACAGCAATCTCTCCTCGGGAAAGCAGAGAGACAGAAGTGCAGTGGGTCTCTATTCAAAGCAAAAAACAACTAAGGTCTAATTTTAAAGAGAAAAACACATAAAAGCTGCCACTACATAACCTGAGACACCTAGAGATCCTCAGTATTTTCTCAAAAATTATGGCTCCCTCATTCCTGGGCACATAGCTGCTGCATGGGAGCATTATTTACACCACCACTCTGTTCCCCTTCACAATTCAGGAGTATTTTAAGCTGTGCTTCAGAAAACTCTCAGCCCAGCAAGCAAAGCTTTCTGGTGTGAAAGGAGACTTGACAAACTGAATTAGTTGCGGTTTGTTAGCTTGGTTAGTAACTCTTTTTATAACTCCACTCCCTGCTGCCAACAGCATGGCTCTGCTGAGTCTCAGTACGATCCTACTGATAACAACTCCACATCTCACTGTCCTCCCACATATTGGCTCAATTGAACCAATGAAATAAAATCAAGTAATGTCTAAATATTTGCTTTAAAAAGTGTGAGCAGTTTGTACGACTCTGTTGTGTTAATCAATTCATTACAGTCTTGTGAGGTGAATGGGACTAATTTTATATTGAGTCAAATGAAAAGAAGTACATTATTGTATTTTGTCCCACTAAAGAATGAAATATTAAACTACAAGACTTCTAATAAGATGGCTAGGAAACATTGTCTTCCTATCTCTTCTTGTGTATTTTAATTAATGTATTTTATGTGATGAAGTTCATGAAATTTCTCCAGAAAGCTGATGCAAATTACACCACTAATACATTTTATCTACTCTGTGTAAGGCATGTATAACAAAATGTTTCCCCACTGCTAATATGATTAATGAAAAGTCCATTTTTACTTTTCCATAAATTCCTGTTACCTGTGATTCTACCCTCACCCCCAGGATTTCAACTTAAGCATTCCTAAAGGTACAATTTATTTCACATTTTTTATTGCAGAGTGTACAGAATCCATCTTGTCATAGGCTGACATTATTGCTTACACTTGGAATGGAATAAAAAGCCCCCCCAAAAGCTGCATTTCCCACCACAACAGCAGTTCAGACACAGCAGAATGTCCCCTCCCATTAAATTTCTCACTGTCATTGACACTTTCACTATCAGTAGTGAAAAGCTCTCACTTAAGCCTCTCACTAATATATGTAAAATAAATTTCTCTGTATGAAGCTGAATATTACCATCAGACTTGAAACATCATCTTCTTGAAGTAATATAAGTGAAATCATTTGCTTAAAGATGTTGAAAAGACTGATTGCTTTTTTACTGGAAGAAAATCCTTGCAATTTGGTAATAAATACTTACTAATTGTGTAACAGACAGGAAATTAGGAAAGTGCCACAGGGCAGTTAATAAAAGCACCAAAATAATAATTCCAGCCTCCAGCTACAGAATATTACTTAACCTTACTCCACAACTCTTATAATGTTCATTATCACATCTGATGTGATACTTAGAAAAGCCACTAGATGAGCACTTCCTGTGAGTGACAGCTCCATCCTACTGATTGAGCCACAACATATTAAAAATAAGATCACATCATTTAACATGGGGATGACTAATCATACATTTAGTCTCTTAGCCATAATTAATATTATGTACATTTAAATCAGTCATGTCATGCTTAATAACTGAAAGTCACTCTGAATAGAATAGTTAGCTTTTCAGTGGCATTTCTTTTCAGAAGTCAGGCCCTGGCTGAACTTTGTGTTTAATATCAAAATATCCAAGCTACCGGCTGCATCATGATCAAAAGAAAAGCCTGAATCATAATGAAGATCCAAAGTATAAACAGCCAGATGACATCAAAGACCACTGCAAATGTCTACTTCATTTCATTTGAACTAAACAGAAAAGTGTTTTCTGTCTTTACGGATTTTCTTCTGGAAAATGGGACATAATTATTTTTTGTGACAACCTGAGCTTCGTTATCTTACCCATGGTTTCTGAAGTCTGGCTGCCAACTACACGAAGAAGCATTGGCTGACTGCTGCCTGACCTCTGCAAAGAGGTAGAAGGAGATGACAGTGTTGTACCATTCACCTTGGCATCTGCCTGTGGCTGAAATAAAAGAAAAAAGTAAGACATTGCTATTAACAACTCACTAATTTATACCTCTGTAATTTTTATTTATTCCATGAATACACAAAATTTTCAGTCTGTTTTTAAGTAAATTCATCCATGCAACCAACACATTTTAATTCTGAATAAAACAAGGAAGAAGCCTAAATAAGAACACTGAAACCCGATTCCACATTCTCATTTGCAGCCTGTAAAACAATTTTGTACTTTTTTCTGACTCACCTCTACAGATAGGATTTCTTGGTATGTTCTTGTTATTGATAACACTTCACACCCTGTTTGGAAAATGACTGTTCAGAGACCTAGAAGAAATGCCTGAGGACTCACCTGCTCCAGCAGCTGCCTCAGCCTGTGCAGCTGCGATTCCAGCTGTTTGTTGTGATCCTCCAGGATCTGCATCCTGGCTTCCAGACGGCCCTTGTGCTGGCGAAGCAGCTTGGCTTCTGCAATGAGCTCAGCATCCCGGGGGCTCTGCGGAGACACCGGCATCATCTCCGGTGGGGACGGCAGTGGAGACAGACCTTTGTGGTCATGCTGCTGCTTCAAGCGGTCATACTCTGCCTGCAGGTTCCTGTTGGGAAGTGACAAGGGAGCAAAAGCTGTATGGCTCCTGTACAGGGCAGTGACAAGGTACCTCCTCTTGTGTGGTGTGATGTGTCTCACTTTCCAGGGCTCACCTGCACCACCTGCCTCTCTTTCTCCTGAATCCACGTACCTGTGCGCTCACTCCTTGCACATCCACATGGACCTGGTATTAGAGGGACCTGTGGTTCAAAGTTGCCTAAAGGCTCCTGGCATCATCCGAACTCACAACTGATTCCCTCCCAGGGCACCCAATGCAGGAGGCTCCAGACACCCTCCAGAAGCCAGGTATGGTCTGTCCTGAGCTCAGCCCTCCCTCAGCTTCCTGCCCTTTATCCTTTCCCAGAAGTGGGACTGCCAGTTCCCTTCCACACATGGCTACACCTGAGGAGTCATCAGTGCTAAAGGACTCAGAGTGATCAAGCACCTCACAAACACTAAACCAAAGCGGGTGTCACCTGGCACCTGTTACAGATGAGAAACCTCAGAGAGGCAGCCACACCAGAAGTCAGAGCAAAACACAGAACTTGGCTGTCAGTCAGGTCATATCACTCTCCTCTCTTCAGATCTGCAAATGCATTTCCAGCCTAGGGCTAAAATTATCAATTTAATATGAGAAGAAGACAAATTAGTGACCCACTCTGTTAAACTGAACTGCACTAACTTTTGGTGCTATAATTTCCATCTTCTTTGTCCTGCCTAGAGTGCTGCTGTAACTTGATGGCACTGCTAAGCTTGTTCTTTTATTCCATGAAACTCCAACTTTACTCCAGTAAAACACTCCATAGATTAATATGAACTATAGTGCTCCACATGAAAAAAAAAAATCTACCAAGCAGGGAAAGCACAGAAGGTAAGAAATTGAAACCTTGTTAGAGATAACAGTCCAAAACCGCAAAGATGGTAACTTGTAGCAGAAACTTCATAGGCAAGGGAGGCCTAACAAACTACACTGGGATTTTGTTGCTACGATGTTCCTTTACAGTTTCCCAGAGGGGGAAGAATGGCTTGATGCTCTGATAACTGCTTACTCATCACAAGCAGTGACCCAGATTTTACTTTTTCCAACTCGCTCTTATTTGAGGTTGTGAGAACAGACACCTTTTGCCAGTTCTGCCTGCAAACCACAACACACTCTGACAGTTTGGTCTGGAAGCTTAACAGCACCTCAGAAACCTCCCAAAAAATACACTTATGAAAGAAGATTATTGTGACCAGAACAAGAACTAAAGCAGGACGCATCATTTCACACGGGTGAGAAAGCAATGCCAAGGACAAAGACAAGCCACTGGCTGTTATTCAGAGGTCTCTGTGCTTCTCAGTAGCTGCATGACGGACACATCCTCACCTGGGACTGTGGCAGCCCCCACAACACAGTCCCTAAGGGATGTCTGACCTACATGATCCCTCCTCTGCAGAAGTTCTAAATTATTAAAAAAAAGGAGTAATCATTCTTAACTTCAGCCTGTTCCAAAATTCAGGCTGTTTCAAAATTCAAGACTTCTTCCTCTAAAACCGACACGTAGAGGGACAACTGTGGAAAGGTTGTATTTTCAAATTAAGTTTTTTGTTTTAATGAAATACAGAGTTTCAAATTAATGAAAATTATCTGGACAAATTGGACTATCTATACTGGGTATAGATATAGTCATGAAAGTTATGCCTTCTGCCTGACTTAATGCCTTCCGATACTTCTAGCTGAACAAACCAGTGAATAATTAATACAAATACAAAAGGGAATAGGAATGAACATGACAGCAGTATTACACACGGGGTTATTGCTGACTAAAGTTTATACAGGAATGATCATTAAGCTTGTTTTTCACAAAGTCTGTAGATAGTGGCTATCACTACCCCATGAGATTTCCCAGATGTACAATAGAGGCAATACTCTACAAACAGCAGATTCAAAAGTTTGAAGTGCTGTAAAGCAAAAGATAAAACATCACCCTAAAGGAAACGAAATAAATGCACGTGGTCATACTTACAAAGATAATCAGATACCTTGCTACAAAGAAATCTGCAATTATCGCCTGTATCGATATAGAGAGGTCCTTCCAGTAACTGTGGTATCAAAATACAAGTAAGGACCAGGGAGTAATTCTGATAAAAATCCTTTCATATCTGATAAAATATAATTAAAAAATATTTCTGAAAGCCAATGGAAAATAAAAAAGCATGTAAAAGATATTGCATATTTTCCAACTACAGGTATGTCTGGATTTAGGAGTTCTGTAATTAAATACTGTAATATTGTTGGAACAAAGGAATGTAATTTTGAAGGATGCATATGGGTTTGCCCAGTGCACCTGTATTACTGAGTTTTCCGGCTGCACCTTTTCAGACCAGCTACACAGTCCTTAGTCCAGAGAACTGAGATTCATCGTAGCTTCAGAGCCATAAAAGTGATGTGGAGTGCACACAATCAATAATATCATAACTGGGATCTAAACATATAGCAATGAAGAGTTGCATTAACATAATAGAAGAAAGCTGAACATTAAAAAAGAAGGAAAGAATTTGAAACCTGCTGTAAGAACATCCTAAGAGAGAGCAAATGGCTCTTATTCCTCCCTCTGGAACAGTTTTAAGCTGTGTGGTGAAAAGGACTGCTGCTGTGAGCCAGGCAACCAAGGCACTGCTCACAGCCCTCAGGCTCCTGAGGAGAGGCATTCTCCGACACTTTCAGCATAAAATGGGACATAAGAGAAAGGGGAGATAAAAACATGCTCCTCTCTAAATGAATGCAACTGAGCGAGCATGGGCAGTACATGCAAACCTCACCTCCCTCCACCACAGCTCAGGCTGGGTGACTTTGACATCTGGCTGTCACAAATAAACAAACAGTGCTGCTGCATCTACTCATCAATGGGAAAATGAACCCTTTTTCAGTAAGAGAATATTAAAAAAAACCCCATATATGCCATTTAGAATGCTTGCAACTCTTTGAGGCATTTATGAGGAAAAGTAACATAGGCAGCATGCAGTGTAACCTTGATTCATGCAGCTGTAAAGAGCTGAGTAGTAAAGAGTGCATGAATTATTAATCACATCTATCACTGGCAGCATTAATTGCCTGGTGACAGAAATCCTAGTGGACCCTGTTTGCTGAGTAGTCCTCTCAAAGGCAATTGAGAATTTGTGAATTCATGTTATTTCTCATCTCCCTACAGAAAACCAGTGGTCTGAAGAAACAGACAAAGCTGGTAATTGAACCACCTACCCCTGCCCCTCACTAGAGTGACAGTGTTTACTCACGATGCTTCACATTCAGAAGATCTAGTTCCCCTTCTTCAGTGCCAAAAAAAATACCAAAAGGAGCCACAGCATGTTTAGAAATGCATCACTTTCTTGCTGTTGGCAACTATACAGAAAGAACTTATGTGAAGACGCCATTCATCAGTCTTCAGATTTGAAGGAACACCACAGCTACACTGGAACAGGGCAGCTTTGAGATTCAGGGTGTCAGTGCTTTCTCTGGTGGCACACAGCCCACTGCACTCCCACTGCAAGTCAGGAAAGGCAAAGAAATGGCTAATAGCTCCTGCTGGAGATCTCATTTACTTAGCTCTTGTTACAGGACAGCTTGGAGCTGTGAGGAAGAGGATAGAACATGAAAGAAGTCTTCCTCTTATGTCAGAGATGTTGATTCAACTAAAATATTAGGAAACATCCACTTTCTTGACTCATGAAAATAGCAGGAAAGTATTTTAATTCTTTGCAAAAAGTTTTGACTCTCTGTCACTGCAGAATCATGTGCTTTCTATTTAATGCCACTACAGTACATCCTAGTCAGTATTACCTATCCTACTGTATAACCTATGTAATGTACTGCTTTAGATGGACAACAAAAACTTAACTTGACTCTCTCTGAAATACACTCACTCTTGAGGAAATAGTTTTTGAGAGGGTTTTATAATTGGATTTTTGTTTTATATTGCAATACAGTAATATTGCCTTACATAGCAAGATTGCTTTTTGTCTGTTGAATACAGAAATGGTCTTATCACCATATTCTGTGTGATGCAAAACTCAGCATAAGCCTGAAGACCTAAAACTCAAATAAAACATTTTCAGCCATTGAAAATATTCTCTAAAATTACATTTTAACAAATATAAATTATTTAACAGTCAAATCTTAGCCATACATTATTTAAGGAAGTCATACTTAGAAGCTACAGAAGCACCAAGGTCTTAAAATGCTAGCAGATAAATAATGAATATCTAACAAGAGGTCCTTGGAACTGACAAAACCCCAGTCAGAACCATGTCACAACTAGGTTAGTTTGTAAGTTAGAGAATGTATTTCAGAAGAATTCAAAATAGGCAACAGAGCTTTTTAAACTGTCCAAAAGCAAAACCTCAGAATTACAATTTCAAAGAGTCTTTTTCATTTAAGTAACAAGTCAAGATGGAAATATTTGGAGGCCAGAAAGTGCAGCTGAAACCCAAATGGAGGTCAGATTTCAATAAACAGCTCAAAAGATACAAAGCAAAAGAGAAAAGGGCTTTTTTGAAAAGCAGGAAACCGTGGCGAGCACAAGAAAAAGAGAAATGACAATGAGGTAGGTGCTCCCAATATCACAGCACTGCTTCTTGTTGGTACTTGTGGCTGCTCTCCCAGGAGCTGCTGAGAAGTGACTGCATGCCCTTACTCCTACTGTAAAAGTGTACAAGACACAGCAGAGAGAGTTAAACCTAAGTTATCAAAAGTTATCACAAGTGTATGCAACAGGAGTTATGTCAACACAGGCAGGAAAGGACAACTCATGTGCACCACATCCAGCTCAGCCACAAGGAGATGCACCCTGGGAACAAAGGAATGTGCTCATACTGAGGCAGTAACAAAAGGTTACACGGAGGGCTTTTTAGGATCTGCATGGGAAGGAAGATGTGTTCACCCACTGGAACTAGATTCACACAAGGAGTTAGGTGTCAGGTTGCTGATTGACCTTAGCAACAGCCAAACAAGGTTTGCACAAACTCAATGGTGGAGAACGACTAGGAAATAGAAATCTAAAGGGACAAGACTGTTTTTTAAAAGTAGGTAAGTTCTATGAATGGCTCCTGGCTGACCCTGTCTTAATAGCTTATTTTTCTAAACAGGAATCAGTGTTTCATCCATAAAATCACGGTTATCTGGCTGTGACAAGCAACCAGGACAGCAAGAACTTGTTCACTTTTCAGCAGCTACATTTTACATCAAAGTTATTTATAGCAGCTTGTAGAGACAAAAGTCATGATTTTGTCATCATCAACGAAAATCAAGCAGTGTGACCTCCATGCTGTGAGACAGAGACAGAGCTCTCTGTCCCTGCTGTGTTGAGCACCCACAAAAGACGAGGCTGCCTGTGGTGGCATCCCATCCATAACTATGCCTCCAGTAGTACAAATGAGAAAAACAAGCTTACAGACTACAGCTCTAGTTTAATGCAGGACTGGCAAACTTCAAACCAGATATTTTTAAGGTGTAATTCCTGCCAGAGATCTTTTACCATCCCTCTCAGTAATTGCTAAATTAAATAAAGCCCATGTAGAAATTTGTGGCATAAACTCTCAAAGGGTTTTTTAGCTTATTTAGGTATCTAGCTCCATGTTATACTGGTTTTCATATACTACCTTTCTAATCTAAAACTAGTGTGCTTTAAAAGTCACCCTTCTTTCTGCTAGGTAGCTTATTTTCTATACAGAGAGAAAACCATTACGATTTTTTCCTTCTTCCATGACTCACTACATAATGTTTAAAAATGTAACACCCATCTCCTGAAAACTAAGCTATCTTATCATCTGTAGCTACTAGTTATTTCTTAGCTACAGTCCTGAACATGCAAAGTATGATGTCTTATTTCAAAATACTGATTTTTCTCCACTTTAGAAAGTACTTGGGCTTTATGTGCTACATAGTAGGAAGTCTGTGGTTTGTTTCAAACAAAATTTCCCTGCTGTTCAGTGAGCAAGAGCATTGTTTACTACAGTTTTCTGTGTGAAACATTTTCCTCATTCTTGATCCCTACAATCTTCTCCATTCTCCCAAATCCTCCTGACAAAATGTCTGTGATGGAGCCACTGTAATTGATTAGCACCATCCAAAGAAGACTCATACATGGTGAGAAGATCTATGACACTGTCAACTCTTGCATTATTTCCTTGACAAGCCTAAGGCAAATGATTAGTGCATTAAACCCTCAATGTAAGCAGAAATACCTAGCTCTTACAGAAGCAAGGAAAAAAAGAGCATGAAAATGCCAATAGACTGTACCATAAAGGCTGAAGATAGTAGAAGACAAACAAACCCATGGTTTTTTGGTAGAACTAAACGATTTCTATCTTACAGTCTGGTTTCAGTAGTTCACAGTTGCAATTACAAATCTTCCAGGGTCAAGACCTCCTGGTTTTAGTGCTGATGGCCCAGGACTCTAGAGTACTGTATGAAGAGGACTGCAGTGTTGTGATGCCTCAAGTATGCAGTTGGGGTTTTTTCATGGTGATTAATGAAGATAACTTCAATTAAAGTTGAAATTAGAAGTGGTAAATGATACTTTGTATTGAAAGACTAAAGAAATGGCAACAAGCAACACCACACATAGAGAAAGAAAAGAAGACCCAACTTGTACCCACTATGAAATTACTTATTTGCCAGAAGAAAATGCAGTTTTGTAGCTCATTTATCCCTAAAAATGCTACCAAATGGAATTCCATCTAACTGTACAGTATAATTATTTTGCAGACTTTTTACTTCGAATTCAGCAGCTGGTGGCATAACCCACCTGTTTTCCTCCTCCAGGTCTGCGAGGATTCTCTCCAGTTCCCCTCTTTCCTCACTCTCCAGAGAAATCAGGATCTGGGCAGGGCTTCGGGGCTGGCTCAGGGGGGACTCCTGGTTCAGACTTTGGCAGTAGTGCTGGATTAACAAGTGTTCATCATCGCTGGAAAACACAGGAGGATAAAACAGGCTGTTCTCTTCCTTCTTTTTAACTTCACAGTGAATATGAGGAGATGATTCACTCCCAGTCTCTCATTTCTTACAAAGAGATTTGCTGAACTCTTTGTAACCAACAGCAGAGAAATGCACCTTAAAGCAAAATCTGCTGACCTGTTTCACTGAGTCTCTGATAATTTCCCTTCTCTGCAGAGACCACCTCCCTCCTTCTCTGCTTCTCAGACACTTAAAGCCAAGTTTTTCAACAGCTGACAATCTCAGCTCTCCTCTTCTGACAAACTTCAATTAGGAATTTGCTTGCAAAAAAAAAGCAATCTTCTGCTGCCTGATCTGCATTGTAGAAGGGTATTCAAGCAAGGGCAATGCATTTATTTTTGTACCTACAAACTCTCCTTATGTAATAAGTGTGTGCTTTATTTACCTTTTTTTTCCTATAAAATTCTAAATTAGGTAAACAAAAAAAAAACCCTGAACTAATATAATGAAAGTATGTTATTTTCCACTCAGATTTTTTTTTTTTTAAATTTGAAAGTGATGTACGCTGTCAGAATACAAATATATTCTGTTTAATACATATGATCTCTTTCCTTATTTTGACTGCCCCTGAAGCTGTCTGCCATCTGAAACAGAAATATCTCAGGAAGAGGAAAGGAAATACAATTCTGAAGACCCCGATCACATCCCAGAACTACGTGGACTGTTTTAAATATGGTTTAGGTGCTCAGGAGACGCATCCAAATCCTAAGCAATGCAACTTACACCAGCAGTCATTGAGGAACCATGAAAGGTTTCCTTTGACACCATAAGACAGGGTCAATAAAAATGACACTGCTGTTGGAGATCTCATATAACAAAATAATTCAGTCTAGTCAGTCTAGCTTTTCCCTGTTATGTTTCTAAACCAGAATTTAACAGGCATTTTGAACAGCTGTTATTGTTCAAAAATTATAATTTTCCTTGTTTTCATTTTGTTCCTGAAAATGTTAATGATGCAATTTTATGACTGCAGAAGTGCCAAAGCAATGTAGAGCACATTAACACTGGTTCATGAAAGAGAAGTATTAATTTTTCACAAAAGGAAAGGCTTGCCAGTTCCTAAATTTATACTTTTCATGAAGCACTTCAACTGTGATTTCCTTCAAACCACTGCTTTGCATTTATAAATATTCTTACGGATCTTCAGTGAGTTAACAGTGAACAAATGACATAACTATTGAAGTATAATGCCACTTTACAAGCATACACTTTTTGTGTGATTTTCAGCCTACACAGATATTTTATGCATCATTGCAGTGACACTACATATTGAAATGTTTTGGGAGATATATATATATATATATATGCTGTGATTTTATTTCCCTCTTTCCTTGTTTCCATCTATCACTCTACCTGTACTGATTAGCCAAATAATCCAAACCCTGCAAGAATAACAAGTTAAGCATAATCTGACAAGCAAAACTGAAGTAATTACAGTTGTGAATTCATGGTAAGCTTTGATTTACCTTCAATTTATATCTATCTGGATAATGCTTCTTCCAAAATTCAAAATACACAGATCTGTTCTCATTTTAATTGTACAAACTGAAGAACAAACTGGACAATCACTGTTTAACTTATTAACTGAATCATGCCAGTACAACTTCTAATTAAGCGAAGAATGAACTGATCAGTAAGACCAAAGTGTAATACAAGAGATACTATGTATGCATGATTTCTGTGACAAGGACACTGGAATATTTCAGTGGGACAACACAAAATTCCATCTATTAGAGCATTACTACTATACCTAACAATACAAACTTAACATACAACTTGGAAACAAACTTCTCTTTAACTGCATGAAATCATACTGACATTACATATATATTAATTTTGAGGTCCATTTTAACTTTCTCCTTTTTGAACCAATATATTTAAATAATGTACTTGTTTCTAGAGGGGATTTTCTTTCAAAACTGGTAGGCAACAATCCTACCAAGTCAAAAGAGAAACTATTTTGAAACAAAGAAACAGCTTTATCACTATACAAGAACATTCTGAGCTCACAGGCTCAGAATCAACCTTATAAAATGCTATTCATTTGGAATCTCAATTTAAGCGAATGAAAATTGGCCAGAGTTCTGTGCTGTAAAGGACTGCTACAAATTTAGATTGTGCCTGAATTTTCAAAAAAAATCCATCCCTTAAACTGTGGTAAGGATGAGATAATACAGAATAGATAAAAACACTTTTAGGTAAGTCGGGGTTTACATATTTGATTGATTTAGAATACATGCTATGGCTTCTCCTACACAGGTGATGAACGAAGACCAAATTTTCAAACACATCCATGACGTAGCGGCTTTTGTGCTGTCTTCAGAAGCATTACTCACAGTTATTTCTATGTCCTTTCATTCAGAGAATAAACAAGACCAAGAATATATCAGACGAGAACCACAAAGGGTCTCAGTGAGACATTAGATTTAACTACTTCTTAAAAATCACAACTTTTATTTATAACTTTACATTTGAAGTAATACAATGAATGCTTGGCAGTGATCTGTCCAACTTACAGCTTACTACTCCTAATATTTCACAACAATGGTCAGTCCCTCCTTCCTTACATTTGCAATGAATTTCAGGTATTTGTAGACCAAAAATTTCTGTTCAGCCTCACTTCTGTTTTGTATGACACTTTTCCCACACCAACATTTTCTAGCTTATAGCAATTTAACCATGATTAAGCTTGAACTAAGATAGAAGGGGGTTTCTGTGTCTTTGTCCTTAGATCTCATCAGATGATGATCATTTTTTTGAATATGGAAATTATTTTCTGAATAAATCAGTAATTTTTGGAAAGAAATTAGTAGTTTTAATTTTGAAGGTATCATTTGTTGTATAAATTTGGTACTAAGCTATAAACCATTAATCCAGATACTATGATACAAATTGAAAGGACATGAGTACATCATTAAATTGAACCAGATGTGATACATGTCCATGCAAATTCAGCACTACAAAATTTCATTACAAGTTATTAACCTTCCCAAGAAAATACTTGTCAAAACCATGAAAACAGCCTACTTACATGCTCTCATTAGGTGAAATACTGTCATTTAGGTAAGAACCATTGGTGTTCTCCATTTCTGCTAGCCTGTGGAAAAATAAACAAGACTCATTAAAACCAATTATGTTTTTCAGTAACTTTCTTTGTTCTAACATTCTGGAAAGAATTAAAGAGCGTGATGTTTTCGATGAATTTGAAACTCAAATTAATTTACACTCGCTGTTGATTACCAAAAGGTTTTGCAATAAGCTATCACAAAAGATTGTCACAATGGCCTGGCTAAACTCACTTCTAAGTTTTCAACCCTTTTGCTGAAGTTATATTCCAACTTCTCTTGATTAATTAATTCCAAAATCAAAGAAAAGCCTTAAGATGCCAGGGGATTACACAAATTGCTTTGTACCTGGCAATGTCATCATCAAAACTGTAAAGATCAGTCATTTCTCATTAGTTTTCACACTCAGCCCCTCCTAAATGGCCTGCATAATTCATAAACACCTCTCCTGATCAGGTGATATTGGAGGAGACAAAGAGGCCAGAATAACTACTTTTCATTACCTCAACCCTTCAAAATGTACTTGCTTGGTGGAAAAACATTTTCGTATTTGTGCAAGTAATCCATTTTTTGATTATTAAGAGCAGTATGAAAGCACAGAATTGAACTAAAGCAGCGATATACCACTATTTTAATCCTCCAAATCAAGGAGAAATCTTTTTTTGTGGTATTTCATGAAATAAATTAACATTATAATGACACCTGAGATTCATGTAAAAGTTTGGAGGTTTCTGCTCTTCCCATTTTTACTATTACACCAGGGTCCACATTAAAAACTAAATCCTATGCAGAATCATAGAAGGGTTTGGGCTGGAAGGGGCTTTTAAAGCTCTCCAGTCCAACCCCCCTGCACTGAGCAGGGACATCTTCAGCTAGAACAGGTGGCTCAGAGCCCCATCCAGTCTGACCTTAAATGTTTTCAGGGATGGGACATCCACCACCTCTCTGGGCAACCTGCCCTCAGTGCTTCAACACCCTCATTGCAAAAATTCGTTCCTTACATCTAGTCCGAATCTGCCCTCTTTTAGTTTAAAACACTACCTCTTGTCCTGCCACTACAGGTCCTATTAAAATATCAGTAACTGAGTGCACAGCTTAACAAGGACCCCATGGGACCTAAAGACCAATTCTGACCACACAGGTGCTCTGGCATGCAAGTTAGGACAGGCTGGTTAACAGCAACCTCAGATGATGCTCTTGCATCCCAGAGCCTGGAAAGCAAAACCCCAAATTCTATGTTCCTTTAAGAAGTGCTCAGGCAGCCTCTAGCTCTTGTTTTTTTCTTTTTAAAGTAATTTAGAGAAAATCTGCCTAACGTCCAGCTGGTCTCATACCTGCTAGCATAATGTTCAATGCGTGAATGAGTATCATCATGTGAGAGCTGAGGGGACGAGGCAGGCCTATAAGGCAGAAAACACTGATTAATCACAAACAATACCCCTTTAAAAGTAAAAAGACACTTAGCTATGCCTATACCCTCACATCTCTATGCCTTATGCCATGTTTGATAAAAAGCAAGTTATAACTCCAGGCGCTGTGTGTGCCTCCTCAAGCCATCGGTGCAATGTTTTGTGGTGCCACACCAGGGATTTTGACCATCTGCAATCCGTCTGTTGCCACGATTCTTCTTCATACCAATTCCTAAAGAAGCCTTTTCCAAAGGATTTATAGAAGAGCTTTCACTCTGGTTTTCCCTTCACGCCTGCCTCCTTTGTTGGCATTTCTGCTTCACATGCAGCCCTGCACTGGCTGCCAAAGTCCTGCTGGGAACCTGTCCTCTGCCTCCCACCCTGCTCCAGTGCCTGCTTCCAGCACATCCCACTTAAAAGAGCCTTTAGGGATTACTCCACAAGCAGCTAGAAATAAATATAAGAAACATAAAATGTCTGAAATGAGCCTTTAATAACACACTGCAGACACTGATGATTTGGCCTAGTGTCTTTCAAGAGTTGCAATCTCAACTGTAGCTCACTGTGTCATACAGGGGGACACTATCAATTATGTTGGGTTTTCTGCCTTACAGATGGTATGAGGTCCTCTTCAGTTTTTTGTCAATGAAAAAATTTATGGGATTTTTATCATCAATTATTGTTTCTTACAGCCTCAGCTCTGGAAAACATCAACACTAAATTATGTTGCCCATGCAGTTCAGAGAGCACCCTTTGCTGCCACGTGGGATTTAGCCAATCTACATGTATTGGGAGGTGTCAGACTAACAAAAAGTGATGCAGCTTCCCAAGTTGCATGGCAATTTTATATTTTTGCTAAATTTCAACTGCCCTTTATTCCATCTCTGCTGACTCTCCTTCTGGAACTCCTGATGGAGGAAGGAGTTTCTCCCCATTTTAATTTGCTGGATACTGTGGTTCAGGCTGGGACTGCCCAACAGTGATTGCACTGCATTGCACAAGCAGGCAGGTTTTGTATTTACTGGTTATAAACCAAAACTGTAGTAATCTTCTGGTTTGTGAAGTTCCCATGTTAGGAGTTTGACAATCCTGCCATAAATCTATTAGACTTGTCAGCTTCCAGGTTTCTAATCAGCCTCCAAAAGGCCCCAAATTAGGGTCCTTCTGCATTCATAGAACTGTATGCTGGATACACAAAATTTGTCATCATTAGTATCTCTTCTGACACAACAGCAAACTTTTTCCTCTTTAAGACATTACAGGCCAAGTATAACAAATCTCATTTTGTCTGAAATGAGCTTTGGCCTCTACTTCTACTCATCACATGTTCAAGCATTACCACAGCACACCAGAGGATAAATACTCAGTACACAGAGTTCCTCAGTGCGGCAGAGATTCAGTGGATGGGCAATTGCTTCTCTGTGACTTGATATCCTGTTTTGTGTAAGAATGTGTACAGTACAGGGAAGGGAGGGAAAAAGGCAGCAACTCTTTTAGAGCAGCAGATCACAGAGCAAGATCACAATGGTTTTCTGATAAACTGAAGTTACCCTCATTTTTCTATTTTTTTGTCATACAGCAGATGTTTAGCTGATCTTAACTGGAGTACCATCAATGCAAGAAGTCTTGTTTTCAACATACACACAAATGTAGATGCTAATACTGTGCATAGACTAGGAAATATGTGTTAGAAGTAGTCTTAATTTTGAGCTGGATCATTCTCTTAGTGCCTCTCACCCTGGCACTGCACATGTATTTGTACCAGTACGAAGGAAGGGACAGCACTTGGTTGGGACCTACTGGGAAATGAGGAGATGTCTCTTTTTGCAGTACTGCATGGCAAAAAGTCAGGCCTGACTGGATGAACATATCCCTGCTACCTTGACAGTATGCTTCAACCTCAAAAGTGACCAAGTTGTGTAATATATGTGTACTTATATATATTTTCCAGAAGACAACACAGTGTTGTGTAACTTGCTGGAGCTGATTCTCTCTGCCAATTGCAAGCAGAGAGTGAGGCTAGAGTTTCAGGTTTGTCTCCACTTCAGAATATACTGCAATGGAGATACACCTCAAAAAGCTTTTTAGAAGTTTGCTTAAGAAAGCAAACCTGCTAGAAAAGCATTGATTTGTGTTGAATTCAGCTGCTCAGAGGTACTTTTGCCAGTCTCTGAACAAACTTGAGAACGACTGTGCTGCATTTTACATACTCTCAGTGACCACCTGTGCTAGAGTTCACAGTCCTTCCTATCTGAGCACACATACCCAGCACACCTAATCAGCTCAAACAGTCAGCAAGGCTGAGTGACACACCTAATATTTAGCCAAGATAACCATCCCTTTTATAAGGGCTCCACAGCTGCGTTGCTCAAGCTGGGGTCTGCAGGAGCAGCCTGGGAATTCTAGTCAAGTCAAGTGGTGACCAAGTGGCAAACACCACCTTCCTGCAATTCCCTGCAGCCCCAGAGACCTGGCTGGAAGGATGAGGGTACTTTTCTTTGTTCAGCATTTTAGTTGATGCTTCCTGAAAGTGTACAATCAAGTAAATTGTATCATTGTATCATCACAGTGGAAGTAAAAAGACACAAATTCTCACAGCTTGGGAACTGCCCCTTTAATTCCTGGCAAGCAGAGTATCTGGGCAAAATATTGGTAATAAGCAGTCAGAGCCATTAACTTCCAACCAAAAAAATTATCTATTTATAAACAGTTCCATGTATACCACATGTTGGTGTCAGAATAGCACTAGCATTGCTGAGTACTGACAGGTGATGCTTTTCTGAGGCACTTCAAAGATTAACCAGAAAACTGGCATGAGAGCACCAGAAAAAGGCATGAGTGTAGAAAACATGGGAAAGCTTTATGATAACTGGTTTGCCTGCTGAAGCTGGAATCACCCTGTAACTGAGAAACAGCTTTAAACATGGGTAGCTCAGTAACTTGAATTGCAGGTCAAGTGCTATAGCATGAAGGAAAGAAATAAAGTTAGTAGAACAAAATGAAGGGCAATTCTTTCCAGCCACTATTAATTTCTCGTTTTTCTGCTTCCTTGTCAGACCAGATGAAAGGACTGTGCTCCAGAAGATACCTGAGTTAGTCTGACAAAAAGTGCAACCTCTCTGTACAAATCCTGCTCCTCGGTATTTCTCAAATTTTCTTAAGTATTACAGGTGACTTAAACTCCTCGTAGCAAACACCAGCAAACCTTCGGTGTGAAGCTGTCAGTGTAGGCACACCAGAATGTTATTACTGTAAGTAACTAGAAATAACCATGTTATGACAGCTTAATTTCATGTTATGTCAGACACAGCAATGGCATTCCATATGATCCAAGGTTTCTTTGAATGTTACTTTTAACGTTGCAATTGTTCTAAAATATAAGGAATCTAGCTCCATAGTTGCATTTATAAAAGTGCATCCTCAAGCTCAAAGCTCCTCTATTTCAGTCTGGGTCCAGACTTTTGGCATTCTCTGTGGGTGAATTCTCAACCATATGAGGTATGCAGTATTAGATGTGCTTCTTGGTTGCTTAAATATCCCAGAGGCAGAGCACTTCTCTTAGCTTCCCAAGGGTTTGTGCTCCCAATGAAAATTATAAATCAATATTCCAATGTATACATTTCACTCTTGTTTATTCTACAAAAAAATCAATGGAGGTGCAAGCCATATACATTTCACCATATAGAAATATAAAAAATCTATCTATTAGTTTCTCATTAGTTATCAATATGTGAATTAAAATTCATCCTTATTTAACATTATTCTAGAAGCATCCATGTAACACTAGAAGTAGCAAGTGCCACAATGGCAAATATACATCTATCTTTAGTTTATACTGAGGCTATTACTACAACATTAAGACAATGCATGTGCTGGAGTGGTGCAAGAACGAAAATCTATTCCACAGCTGAAAACCCCTGCTTTTTTAACTTCTGAAAAATACAGTAAACATTTTGCCATTTCAACCTGCCTTTGCAAATCTGAATGTATCTGAAAAACTGTAATAAAATACCCAGTGAGTTTTGGATTAACTGGGGCACTCGAGTGTGCATGGTTGCACATAAAACCAAATTATAGCTTTATCTGCAAAACTGTGTCATTCCTGAAACTGAATTAAATCCATATCACGTTCAATCTCTGTCTTTCAAAAAGCATTTAGTACACATTCAGAGGGGTCGACACTTATTCAGAAACACAGGCTTTTAAACAACAAACTTTGATAAGCATTAGTAGGTCTGCACGAAACCCCTGTTAATTAGATGAGAAATACATACTCCAGGAAAGAGTACACAGTACAAAATCCATGACTGCTGGAAATTCCAGGATTTATCTCATTCTACTTATTTGGGATCAAAACATTCCTTCAGAGAGTGCATCAAAGGAAATAACCATAAAGAAAGAAGGAAATGATCTCATGTAAAACTAAACAAAGAAATAAACAAAAAGAAAAAGTGAGGGAGCGCAGCAGCAGTAGCAGCAGCAGCACACTTCAGCAAAAGTACTCACGCAGAATCTACTGGCCAGAAGTTGATCAGAGTAACAGGACTGCAAGACAAAAAATGAGGAGGTGAAGAGAAAGGCAGAAGAAACTCAGCAGCAAAATAATTACAGAAAGGTTTAAAAAAAAAAAATCACAACAACTAAAAAGCAGAAATCCAACAGACCAACATGAATGGCTGTGAAGAGCAACCAACCAAAAAGTGGGAAAAAAACCTTGAAATCTAAAATTTAAAAAGAGAAACAGAAAGAGCGAGAACAAGCTGCGTGCAATTGCCATTAAACAACTGATTAAATGTGTAAAAAACCAAAGGGAACTGGGTTAAGTCACTGATTTCTCCATGTGCATCATTACTGCTTTTTTTTTTCCATGAAGACATCAAAGTCATTTAGTAAGACTAAATTTATAGGCTGAGAAAAGAAGAAATCATCTGGCAACCTCACAAACATGGTAGCCTAATTAAAAAAATAAAACCAAGGAAAGATACCCATTTGGAAGAAAATAAAAATTTAATGAATGTATCATTAGCCTCCAAATTGCACATCAAACTTAGAAGCCTGTAAGACTGCCAGTAAGACCGTGAGTATTTTTTTTTGCTAACTGAAGCTGAAGTTCCTGTACAAGGACAGGTGAAAGCAGATAAAGGCAATGGCAACTGGAAGCCCAGCTTGTGTTTTCCTGCCAGCCGAGGTAAACAGAAATGAAAGACATAAAGAGGCTTTATGCATTTAGGAAGTGAAAGGAGTTGGCACCAGCTGGGGAGCTCAAATAGTGTACCAAATGAATTGCTACTTAGATACTTCAGAGCTACTCACGTTTCCATGTTGTCTCCCTCCAAGACAGTCTGCACAGGCAGGTAGCCCATTCGTGGGTGCTTTGCAAAATATCTTTTTGTTCGAAATTTGTTTTTTAGTACCTTGGCAAAGTCACGGACGTCTTCTCCTGAAGTTGTCTGAAAGCCACAAATCACAATGATATCATCTCTCATGAGGTTGTCCCTGTTTTTCAGTTGCCTCTTCCTTTGCAGGATCACTTGGAAGAGCTGTGATCACACCAAGCAGAGCTGCCAATGGCTTGAGCCCCAGAACAGCAAGTTTTACTTGTCCATCACCGTCACCTTACAATGCACTACACAGACACTGCTAGTGGGGAGGAAGGAAGGGAAGGGAAGAAGCTCCAAAACCCTCTGACAGGTTCATGCCTCACCTCAGGTGATCTCAAGAAGACAAGCAATAATTAGATAAGAATTTGTCATTTCCTCACCTGGCTGGGGGCAATTCTCTGCCTACTTTTGGTTCAGCACTAAAATGGCTGTATTGAAGGACGCACAGCCAGTCCGTGTGTCCAGCTGGGTGCTTAACTGTCTGGATCTCAACTCTTACCACATGCCTGTCATCTCCATCTCATGGACTTGTCAGTCCATGAAAATCTCCAGGTACATTTTCTTCCCAGTTTCCCTCCTCAGCCTTCTGTGCCATTAATATTTTGACCAAAGGGAAACAAAAAGCAGGTGAGAGCTGCTGAAAGCTCTCAGATCAGTTATTTCTTCCTGCACCTGTTCAATGTGAAGCTAGCAGGCATTTAAGATCAATACTCTGAGGAGAGAACAACTTGCATGAAGTTTTCTACTCCCTTGCCTGCAGCAGGCTTCTCTTGCTGCTGTAGAGACCAGCAGAGGAGCACAATGTAGATTTAGAGTCCTAAAGACCAGAAAAAGCCAGGCAGAGTTTAAAGGATGTCTGCTGTGAAGATGCAAGACTTATTGAGAGCCTGACGAAGAATCGGGCAATTTCCTGATGAATTTTAATGTAAGACTTCAATTACCTTAGTCAGGCTGCACTCCCTTCTCTGAACCTTGCAGAAACACTAAACCCTGAAGTACTGTTCTTTTACAGTAAATTAAGTTCCTCCTGACCCACATAACAGTATTTCTTCTCCAGTGTATCTAATTTAAAGAAAAGAAATGAGGGAAAAGTTAATCTTTCTGACATTTTTACTGAGTTCTATGACTTCTGCTTAGAGGGGAAGGATGTGCTGGAACCTATCAGTCAAGCCAACCTTAACAGAGCTTTCAAACAAAGATACATAGATTTTTAAAAAGTAGAAAAATTAAGGATGGTTGAAAAATTATCTGCAGAAAGACTGAAAAGGCAAATATTATCCCTGTACTTATGACACCTACGAGCTTCATGCAGAGCTGGAAAGAATTTGGCTCCCTTTCTGGTCAGTCTGTTTGGCAGAAAAATTCAGTGACTGGCAGAGAAGTGACACAGCAGAACCTATGAGCCAGTACAGCAGCATCTGTGTTTTCAAGGAACAGAGATAATGCTTAGTACTATCAAGTATCCCTTCCATAATTCATCAGAAGTAAAGACATTTGGCTAAGGGAGGGATGAAGTGTGCCCAGACCACCCAGAGGACTCTGGAAAGGAGATTTACTGAGGTGGCTCCCCACCCATGCCCCCAGAGGAGGGAATTCTCTCTGCTGAATTCCATCTGCAATGCCTGCCAGGAGAGCTCCTAACCAGCTTGTCATCAGGAGAGCATACAGAGCACATCAGCTGGAAACACAGAAGAACTTTCAATATTTAATCTTGGTATAAAATAGATGAAGCACAGCTTTCTGTCCAGTTGCTCACCTGTGCCATTTATAACCATTTATTAATGCCCTGTTTCTGATGTTGAGAACACTTTCTATTGTATTGAACTGTAATTTGGATTAAGTGTTTTCAGGTATGATTAGCAATGAAACATTCTTTGCCTCAACCTTCCTGGGACTGTTCTCCCCCATCTCTACCCCGAATCTTTTCCATGATAACTAAACAGCAAAATGCTGTGTTTGCACAGAAACATCCTGATCTAGCTGGTACCCCAAGAATCCCAAGATGAAAATATATCTTCTACTGACAACTAAAAGCATCAGGCACCTCTCATACGATCCAACTGCCATTTAAAAAATATTCAAGGAGCACAAGAAAGGCAAAGAAAATGTGATTATTATGTGGACAAGATGATAAACTGAGGCTATTTTCAGCCAAACCTTCTGATTTACTCCACAGATGTTTTATTACATATGATTTTCAGAGTAAAATCATCCAGACCAAAATCCCCAGCAGAACTGGTTTATGAGGAAGAAACAGTGGAGTTTCAGCATCCCAGCTCTCTTAAATCAAAGCAACATATAGGCAGCTGGGTTGAGCATGTTCCAAAACTATTCTGAAACCAAACTATTTCATAAGAAATAGTTCGTTTTATTCACACAGGAATAGCTTTACCATCAGCTGACTTTTCCCAGTTTGGTGTAAGAAAGTGCCCTGCCAACCCACCTCCCCAGACCTCAGCCCTGAATGGAAACTCTAGACGTAGACAGGTCTATCAGTTTGACACACTTCCTCCCAAAAAGGCATTTTTTATGTTCGTGTGTCACTGTTAATTAAACCCTAACAGAAAAATCATCCTGCATTTACATCTCAGTCTAGAAGTTGTCTTCTATGCTTTGTTTGAAACCTCTTTAAAAGCCGTATCTCTTTGAACAATAAATTGAGCTGTGTTGCTTTCAGGAATAATTGTTGCAATTTTTCTGTCTAAATGAAAATCAGGCAACTGCCTTGCCCTTATTGTGACTCAACCTTTTGCAAGAGAGGGAAAATTATCACATCCCTCAGGTATTTAGCATGAGTTCTCAAAACTCCCCTAAGCAGAATTAAAGACTGCAGTGCTCAAAAGTTTCTTGATACTAAGAGGGAGGGAGAATAAAAATATCAGAACCCTTCAGTGCGCACATCAAATTATTGCAAAGATACTATCAAAGAAGGCATCACATGTCTTGTGTCTGCCAAAATACATTTTAAGGGAGAGATTAGTGTGGAGGAAGACTGATAAATGCTCTGCCACCTGCATACTCTTTTTCATTTATTTAGAAAACAATTACAAACTAGACATAGCTTCAGTGGATGTTCAGTCCCCCAGTACTTGGGTAAATTTTTTGTAAGAGCAGCAACACAAAAAAACGTGGGGCTTGCTGTGTGTCACATTCGCTTCCCCCTCCACCGCAGTTAATCCTTCTCTAATTCAACTGGCTGCTTGTGCAGCCAGGCACGGCACATTAGCATGGGTTGCTGGAGTTCAGGGAAAAATCTCCTGGCTGTGAATGGTTCTTTATTCTGAACCAGCAAGCTGGACGTGGTGGCAGGTTTTCTGTTCACCACCATGTCCACCTCTTAGTAATCCGTGATCTCCAGGGAGAACACAAACCTGCTGGATACAGCATTGCAGTGAGTTGCTGCAGGCTGGAGGTGGGCCTCATTATCCTTTTTTATTTCTCTTTCCTCAAAACACATCAAAAGGATAAGAAAATAGTTGGAATATACTGGTTTGTGCACTCTGTGCACCACTCATGAATCTCCCGTGTTGTTTATTAGCAAGGGTAAGAGCGGCAAAGTGCAAAGCAAACCTGCAGCCAATCCAGGAAGGAGGGATTCAGCTGCAGGTGGAAGGGAGGCTCCCGGGCACTCGGTCAGTCGCTCACTCACCCTGCCTACGATTCAGATCATGAGATTCTGCTCTAGGAATGCCTGCAATGGAGAAGTCTGTTCAGGCCTGCCCGGGCAGCGCCAGTGACTCCCTCTGCCTTGTGCAGCAGTTCAGGCAAATCGCCTTTCCAGCAACCTCAGTCCCTGGGGGACAGCGCTGAAAACCACAGCCAACAAATACTGAGGAAGAGCCAGCAAATCTGCATTGGCTGCCCTTGCAGAGATTCCCATGAAATACTGCCACTGAAAGGTAAAAGTCAATAGATAATGCAAGTAACTATCTGTAAGTTAAAACTAACAAAAATTCTGGATTTGCTTCACCATAATATTTTAGGGGAATAAATTTTTTTCTCTTCTCTTTAAATGTCTAGGAAAAGCTGAGAGTCTTTACTTCATTTTGGCCATGCCTTTTTGCTTGGATGAAGATGTAAGGACTGTTCATATAATTTTATGAGGCTAGCCCATGTATAATTTTGATGCTTTATTTTCACTATTTATGACTACCAGCAGATGAAAGACTAGGAATCATCCTATCTCACCAGGAAAGGCTGGCCAGAGTGCACTGCTTCAAGACCAGCACAAGCAATAGCAAAAGCAGCTGAAAGCTCAGTCTTGCTACAAGGTGGAAGTTTAACTTGAGAGCGCCTCTAATTTATGCCCCTTTGTACTGGTCCCGAGAGGCCGAAAAGAAAAAGAAGCACACTGAGAGAGAAATGCAGAATTTCCTTTGCCAGCTGTCAGGCATGAAAGAAATGTTTATGTAAAACCAATTACTTTGGGAGCCGTGAAAGAAGGGTGAAGACCCTGACCACACCATCACTGCAGCACACCCTGCACTGAACACCCAGGCTTCCCCCTTCAGAAATGAAATCCAACTGGCAACCTTGAGATCTTCCCTGGCATTTTACATCATCAAGTGATCATACCATATTTACATGGTACAAAAGTACCATGAAATACTGAAGAACTTAAAAATGCAACCATAGTGTTGTGGGGGACAGCAAGTGAAGTGGCAACCTGCTGAGGAAAGGAGGAAAAAAAATCACACAGTAATATGGAGGAAACCTTGGGACCTAAGATACGAATGAGTATTTGCACAAATCACGTGCTTCCAGCAGGATCCATAAAGTGAGCTATGGCACTGAACATGAACAAGTTCATTAGCACACAACAGTACCTTACGACACAGAATTGTGCAAACAGTGAGCTTCAATTTGCTTCAAACCATTGGAGTATCCCTGGCTAAGCATCAAAAATTGCTGGCATGTATAGTATATAAAACGAGATTTAATTATGGGGGAGGGAAGAAAAGGCATCCTAATGCTTCATTACCTTGCATATAGGAAAAGAAGCTTTTCCTTTCTATGTAAGAAGGGACAGTTAAGGGTCAGTAAAACAGCTACTTACTGGTGTGCAGTATTCCACCATGGGATAGTGCATTTTGTGACCTTTTGCAACACGGCCAGAGAAGAAGCAACTTTGGCAGATGTCATAGTTAAAGTGCTTTAAACTTCTGTACCTAGAAGAGGATAAAAAGAAAATTCACGGCTTCAGAGCCTTGTATGTGACTGCTTCGTATCAGCCCATCAAGTTTTCTGTGTTAGTAAATTCTCTTCCATGAGATGTCACACGGTGTACAATGCCCAGCAATACTCCTCTGCCCTGAGGGACAGGTACTGCTGCTTCAGATGTTTGTCAAAGATCTCAATCTTCAAAAACATTTCTAATACTGGGCAAAAGAGAAGATTTCTACACATTCACTCACGTGTAACATAGGAAAGACACCACCATACTTTTTATTTCTATAACACTAACTTCAGATCTTTTGCTCTTCATCATGATTCTTAAAACAGAATGACCTCCAGGAGGAAAATTCAAGAAAGTAATACCCTCTCAGTAAGTCACTCTGGCAAGCCCCTTGTGTCCTTCCTAACACCTCTATAAAAACAATTTTCCTGTAGAGCATTCCATCCATGCAAAACTCCAAATGCACTTTTGGGCCATCATTTAATCTCATCAGCTCTGTGAGGCAGCTAACTGTTGTATCTGCTGTGCTGAAGTGGTTGAAAGAGCCGGAGGCATAAGGGTTGTCTTGTTCCAAATACATGAAGCAGCTCAGCCACAACGACCTCAAAAGAACATTGTTTTACATGAACTGGGTGCACAGTATTAGCTTTCTAAAAGCCTTCCAATACAGTATCTTTTTGTCAAGTGTGTACACAGGGTTTCAATGACTTGCAAAGACTGAGAAAAAAATCTGTGACAGACAGATTCTACTATCATGATAATAGATTTGTTATATAAATTTAAGAGACAGATGACATCAGTCAAGTAAAATTAGACACAACACAGAGCTCCAGTGTCCACTTCCCAAGTTCTCGGTGCTTTCAACAGACTATCCATTCACTTGCCATCCTTTGATTTTTCCAAGGGCCACATTTTTCATTTCCACCTACTTGTCTTTGGCTGGTTTATACAAAACTGTGTAAGTAATACAGTAGCTCACAAACCGTATCTGGGAATGGGAAAATCAGACTTTGTGGATGTACTGAATTACTCACATCCAATCCATAGATCTTCCTCAGTAATATTTATCACTTCCCAGTTAAGGTATTCACAGGGAATAAAAGCAGGAGGAAAAGAATTTAGATGATTAGAGCAACAGCCTCCAATTCAAAACAAAGCAATAAAAACCTTCATTATTTCCCCCGTTTCCCAGTGGCTGTGAAACTATAGCAGAAAGCACTGCCTCACTACATGCATAAAAGCAACATTCATATGCTTCCAGGTTAGGGCAAAATGATGGCTTTTTTGTGTAGCACTGCTTGCTGCTGTTATCTATCTGGGTTTTGGAAACAAAATTACAGAAAGCTCTTTGTAAACAACACGATAACATAGAAGGAGAAATGCCAATGGTAAAAGAAGACTGTGTGTAAAAAGGGCAGAAACCGTACAAAGCAGCTATTTCGAAGCAAAGTGATAAAACAAGTCTAGGCATAATTGAAAGTGAGTATTTACTTAGCCCTTAAGTGGCTTCTAAACAGGCACACCAACACACAGCCATTTTACAACACAGTGACTTATTCATTGCCATAGTAACCACAGTGTCAATCCAGATGTTTAAATAGACCAGCAACATTTCCCCCACTCCAGGTTAATGTTCCACCAACATTCTTTTGCTGAGAAACGCACATGTAGCTTTTACATGCCTGAGAATTTTCAAGGCACTTCCTGCTTTATACTATAACAGAAAGGAATTCATTAGGATCCAATTCAGAAAATGGAACTCCATAGGACACACTGAATGTAAGGCAAATTGTGTTGGTTGTGCAATCCAACAAGGCTTTTGTTGAGGCATGGAGAGACTGGGACACAGAGGAAGGGCCATATCTTAACTTGTCCTCTTCAAGCCTCACATCACTGTACCCAGTCTAGGTGCCACTCTCCCTCATGCCCCCATCATAATTATTTTTTCCAACAACAAAAGGCATATAAAATGAAGCTCCTGGTTTGCCTGGCATCAGGCAGAGCTCTTGATCCACAAAGCAGAAGCACATGGGACTGAAAGGGAGCAAGTCTGTACCTGAATCCAATAATGGGGCACTCCTTACAGATGTTACACTTGGCTTGGTGCTTGGCGGTCTCAGCAGCAGCTACCCTGTGCAGGACAGGCAGCCACACCATGGACTGTGGTTCCAGCCTCATCCAGTCCAGGAAAAGGGCTGCTTCAATCTCTGGTTTGTTGTTGGCCTGCAACACAAGGGGAAAAGTGACAGGGGCTGAGCACAACTGATCTGTCTATTCACCATCTAATAAACTGTTCAAGCTCTTTGCTTCTTGTCAGCTCCGTATCTCTTCTCTGCATATACACCAGCTTTTCCCCCAGTCCAACTACTCATTAAAAAAAATAAAATAAAAAAAAAAATCCCCAAGATCCTGCCTTCAAGCCAGGAACTGAAAACTATTATTAATATTTCACATCTCTCTTTCTCTTATTCCCTATTACATTAGACAGCACTACCATATCCTTTGTCACAGACAAAATCATCCACTTACAGGATCACCTTTGATGCCTGATCTCACATTCCCTGTCTCTCTTATCTCAGCCTGCATAGCACTGCTTCTCACCTATTTTAAAAACTTTTATCCAAGCCCTAAAAATTGCATATCTTTTGATCAAAATTCCTCTCTCCTTAACATCCTTCATTATCACACTGACCTTTCTTCATAATGCACATGTAAGAAAATAACTCAAATCCCTCTCAAGCCTGTTGTTGAACATGTAAACCCTCAGCCTCCTTAAATGCCTCAAACCCCCTCTTCTCACCAGATCTTCTTTAAATTTCCCATCACTGACTGCAAACACAATGCAGTTCTGTCCCACAAAATACAATCCTCATATTCCATTACATCCCACACTCATCTCTGCCAACAGCAGAAGAGCCTATGAATGCTTCACAGCAAACCCATTCCTCTGCTGCCTTCCCATCCCAACCAGTGTGACATTTCAGGTATCTCTTCCATGGTAACTTCAAGGCAGCTCAGCCACTGAGCCACATCCCATTGTGCCACCCACCATGCACACCCCAAAAAATGATACATTGTCCCTACCCGGAGCACCCACAGTATGGAAAAAGAAAACAGAGACAAAACCCACAAGAAAACAGGGGACAATAGTGATCTCTGTGCATGGGCAGAGGTCACGCTGCACCAGCAGGCTGGACACTGCAAAGAACAGTGCAGAACAAAGGCAAGGAGCATCAAAAGGCATTTAAAGGAAAACAGTGGAATGACGGAGCCTGTGTTTACAGGAAACAGCTCTCCATCATGCAAGGTGTCACTAAACCTGCACAAAACTGGTCATCTGAGAACCTGGGAGATGGTTTCAGTGCTGAAAGCGAGGTGATGGATCAGGTGGAAACCTCAAGGGGCTCACGGGAGAGTGGGAGAAGGGAGGACGTGTCAGCACAAGGAACAGCCCAAGTGATGAAGAAGGATACCATCGTGCTCTGTTTCTCTAAACCATCACTACATGCTAATTCCAATTCCTCGAGACATTTCCTTCCATGCTACCCACAGCAACAGAATATTTATGGTCTGAATATATTTAAATCCTCTGTTTTCCCTTTTCTCTAGGCTTTCAAATACATCTCTCAGTGGGCCAGTCTTTTATATTTTAAACTTCACAAGGCTGACTGTTTTCCTTTGTGGCTCCAAATCTATTTGAAGCATTTAAATAAATAATAAGCATTAATGTATCATGTACATGAACCAAGATGAATATGGGATTGAGTACTGGGGATTTTTATGCTTGCTCTCAGTTATTTTTCCAGTTTCTCATGAAATCTGAGTTTAGTATAACCTAGCTAAAACCTTATTCCTTATATAAGGAATATATAAAATAACAACAATAATTATATATTTAATGAATAATTATATTTTTATATTAATAATTATATTAATATATAATAATTAAATATAGTTAATTAATAATAAGTATTAATAATAATAATGAAACCTTAAAACCTTATATAAAAATGCTAGCAATGAATTTTGATAAAGAAAATCACAACTGTTCTGCAGGACAGAGAGCTATAGGGAAAGCCAATCAGTTATAGTTTTGTTTTTTGTTTTCTTTTAAATCTAACACTGTTTATAACCTTGACAAACAAATTAACTGATCAATATGTGAAGGCTAAGAAAAATGCAGTCTCCCAGACAGAAACTCACAGAAAAGATACAGAATACAAACCCTGTAATATGCCTGAATAATGCATTGCATTAAAATTGACTTAAAATACTGTTGCAATACTTAATTTCATTAGAAACAAAGATTCTTGGTCAGAGCTTCCTTCTTGAGATGCTAGTTTGGGAAACCATATAATGACTCCTATGGCTACATTTGGGATCCATAAACATGGACTTCTAGTATAGTCATTAACATCCTTTTTTTGGTGTTTAGGGTAAAAACATCAAATCAGAGCATATCTACAATTATTCAGATAAAGTCCTTCACAATTTGATATTCACTAAAGGATTACATTAAATGGAATACACACCAAAACACTTCTGAAGACTTCTGCATTAAACCCTAGTTCTCTGTTTTTTCACGTAGCTACAGAATTTAGGAAGTTCCCCCCAAAATAAAAAGAGAAAATCAAAAGCACAATAAAGTCCAGTCAACACTGGCAAAAGAATTTGTTCAGAACAGTGAATACTGCCTTCTGCCACAGTACATCAGTGAATTCAGTCGAATTAAATTAATTCTGGAACTCCTAAGTGAAAGGCATGTTTATAAAATATGACCATCTATATTTTCAGCTGGAAGGCAGGGCAATAAAGGGGCAGAGGAGAGGCTTTCTGTGACTCACTCAGGGATCCAGCTTCAGCCAGCAACTACACTGGCAAACCATTACCCTGCCTAGCAGACTACACTTTCTATACAGCGGTCCTCTAAGCCTCAAAAAAAAAAAAAAAAATTAAGAGGATCTCTTAATATACCATTCCTAATAGAAAAACATGAGGTGTATGGAAATGCTGCAGTGCAAGCTGCAGTCAGAATAAGAATGAGCCGCTCAAAGCACTGCTCTCCACTTGTAGCTGCTTTAAATTTGCAGGGAAAACGCTGCAGCAATGAAAGACTTTCTGTAACACCCAAAGATCTATTTTAATTTTACAGTCACTGTCAATTGCCAGCAGTCCCAATAGCTGCCTAGCCAGAGCTCCGTATGGCGGCTGTACAAAACCTGTGCTCAGAGAGATTAGGTGCATTAAAATGTATCAGAACTGGTTCTGAATTATATTACATGGAGATTTAAAGCCACGTGGAGAAAAGCTGGTCAGGGTCAGACACTATAGGACAGACACTTCTCGACTGCTCCCCGAGCTGCTATTACAATTTTTTAATAATCTCTAAATCCAGTAAGGCAGCAGCTGAAGATTTTACATACGGGAAAAAGGCTGAATTCATACAGTTCATATCTGAAGCAACAAGATCAAGCTGTAAAGAATATTAATGGTTCTTCTCTTGAACACATTTCTGTGCAACTCCCAATTTTTATGGTAATAACAGAGTGAATCATAAAGTAAAATTCATTAAGGCCTTTCCAGCTTACAAGTAACAATTTGTTATGGAGGACATTCAAATTCATTATGTTCCAGACATCTGTTTTTCAGTATTTATTTTGCAGAAACAATGGAGGAATAGGAAGTTGGGTGGTACTAGCATCTTTATGCAATACTTGGGAGATGAGTTTTTTGTTCTTCCCTCCCTCTTCCTCCAGCTAGTAGTTGAAAAAATATTCTATGCTATATTAACTTTATCTGTCCATAATAGGAAATTTGCTCCAAAATACAGTTGGAATTTTACATGAACAATGTGGTATGTTTTTGGACTGAGTCAGATAATACAGCAGAAATTTTGGATAACATTTCTGATTAGCTATATTCTGTTTATGCAGTGTAGGAAATTGACCAGAAATAAATTAACATTGTTAATTTAATGATGTTTTTCATCCCAGGTGGAAAGCTTTACATTAGCAAATATTGGCTTGGACAAACCAAACTGAGGGATGGGATTCTTATGACTTGTTAAAGTTTAAAAATGCACAGCAGCCAGTAACAGCAACCCTGTCTCCCCAGAGTCAGACCTAACCCTGTTCACCCTCGTCTTCCACTCCTGTATTACATTGGATTGCACTGACTACGCCAATCAATGTTTTTAGTGTTGTGGCAAAGAATAATAAAATAAAAGAACATGAACCCAGAACTGAATTGGTGTAGTTTTATATCATCCACACTTGAACACCATCTTCCTGATCCCCATCCCCTAAACCATTTTAAAATAGCTCTTGAAAGCAGTTCACTTGTAGGACTCCTCAAGACTGACTCCAAAGTCAGGCACAGATTCACAAAATCCTCCTGAAATGAAACCAGCATTGCTGTTTTATGACATTTACAGCACAGCAGCTTGAGGAAGGATTTGCTAGTTCCCTCTGGCCAGCTCTCTCTTGTCAGAGCCAGAAGCAGAAGCAATACCCTATGAATAAAAACAAGGGCTGCCTGAATCTCTTAAAAGAGATCGAGCCCCTCAACAGCAATACTGCACTTGAAACTTATTTTCATATAGACTTGTATATATAACTACATATAGTTATTTGTACACAGTACTGGTATTTCCTAACTGCTCAAAAAATAAAAGCAATAAACAATGCCTCAAGAAACAACTGTCCAACCAATTCAAATCACAGCATTTATGGCCAAAGTCACTTTTAGGATCCTGGACTAGGATTTGTAACACCCAAACGCCACCTAAAAGGACTAACAGCTCTATTTTGGATTTTATTTGCCTGAGTAAATACACCAGATTTGGACACACTTCAGTGGTTTTAGAAAGCAGGCTGATCTTGCCTTACCAGTGGTCAAGTACAAATCTAATGATGAAGACGAGACAACACAGAATATTAAAATACTTTGCTTCACCAAAATGAAGCAAAACAAGGGTTAAAATACATGTACGAGTTAACTGCACATATTTTACTACTCCTTAGCTTCATCTGTTATAGTTTTTAAAATCAAGTACTCTAATTCAAGTGTATCCTTGAAAGAAAGCATACTTAAAGGAGTTTATAACCAAGAAACAACTATCCAACATTTTACTGAGAAATGGCAAGGGACAATTTCATCTGAGCTGCACTCTGCTCTCTCATCACATTTCTTCAAAGTCCCAATGTCACAGTAACTCATCCAAGGCAGTGATGTGAATTTCTAGGTCCTGTTTACACTATATGAGGAAAGCATATTAATAATTTTCCACTGTGATTAAAAACCATGTGTCCTTCAGTCGATATCATTTCCCTATCCTGTTTACTTAAAAAACGTACCCATCAGAGAACTAAAAGGAAAGTCCTTTCACACTGCAGCAACACTGAATTCACTCAATTTTTCATGGATCTATAGATTGCTTTGATGCATTCAGAGCTTAAGCAGAACGATACAGTCTTCGAGTGCTCACTGGATTAAGCTCTTTGCTCTCTAAACTTTAAAGTATTTTTTCTTTAAAATCTCAAAGCAGAAATTACATACCCCTGCCCCAAATAGGAAAGGTGAGTCCCATGATATCCTTCCCCTCCCAAGAACTTCTACCAGCACCGTCCCACAAATGAAAAAAGCTATGGAAAGCACAAGTCAGTGCTGGGAGGGGTGAGAGGTAGTAGGACTGGAGCAGCAGCCTCGGGAGAAGGAGACCCAATTCTCAGGAGCAGAGGTGTGCAGGGCTGGGCTCCTCCCTGCCCAAACCTCATTCTCAAGGACTCACTCTTCAAAAAGCAGCAGAGATTTCCTTTGTTATCACTGGGAACAGTAAACATCCCCTTTTTTCCTGCTGCTGTGCAGACAGACAAGGCCGTTGCCAGGGCACCTAACCTAAGGGAGCTGGGAGAACCATTTCTGAAGCACACAATTGTTGCAACTCTGACATGACTGCAATTATATTGCTGGCTTATCATCACCAGAAAGAAGGAAGAAAAAAGGGAAGAGAAAAACAAAACTAAAGAAAAAGCATTCCTCAACGTGGGCGTACAAAGAAAGACTTAAATTAGTTCCCATGCAGTAATGTAAACTATGAACCCTCACAACTCTCGCTCCAGTTAAGGGAGGCTGCTGGGAGCAGCAGTACTCCCTCGCAGGCCAGCTTTTCCAGGCCAATTTCCTGGGCTGCTCTGTGTTCCTCCCCACCAGCATTTCTGTGCTTTCCTCCAGCCTGTGGATCCTGGAGCCCACCATCCTACACGGAAAGGATGTCTCTGTGTTCCCCTTCTCCCTTTCTCAAGGAAAGTTCTTATCTCTTTCCCCATCTCCATTCCTGGCTGCTCCTTTCTTTCATGCCTCATTCTACCCAGCCTTTTCATTTATCACTTCTATTCTTACTGCTGTTCTTACTGTCATTCCCTAAGAGTCCTTATTTTCCACTCCTTAATTCCTTCTCCCTTGCCTTCATTAGGGCTTTCCCTATGTTTGGATTTCTGCTCCTCTCCCCAGGACTCTATTTCTCCTCCTCATCTCAACCTCCCTCCCCCTTTCTGTGCCTCCTAGAAGATTGTCTGTTCTGCTGCAGCCCAGGTTGGAAACCACCCTTGCACTTGGAGAGTTAAAATGAAGCTTCATCCAGAGGAAAAAAGAGAGGATGACATTCCTTTTATTGCAGGTAAGAAGAAAATCTATTTTTCAGTGCAGGTAAGAGAAGGAAACCTCAGGTTTTCTGATGTTCTGATTTCTGAGCATACCAAAGGTTGTGTCCAGCTGTGCTTGGGCTATTCCCAAATATGCCAGCAGCTGGATAAGGTACAACGTTCAGCCTGCTGGCATGTCTTCATTTCTAATGACAATGTTGCTAACTCATTTTGTTCAAATAAACAGGTATTACAAAATCCAGAACCACAGAATAAGCTGAGTTGGAATGGACCCACAAGAATCACTGAGTCCAACTCCCAGCCCTGCACAGGACCATCCACAAAAGTCTTCTTCCTACTTTAAAAAAACAGGCTTGGTGTGTTTCATCACTATGATTTTTACTGTTTTATTCCTAGTATAAACACAGAGAATGGCAGCCCCCTTTCAAAAAAACCTATGATTTTGCCAGATTCCGAGGTCACCTTCCTTATCAGTTTTTCAACAGTGTTCTAAAGTGCTGTTGACATTCACTTGGGAAAACGACAGAATCCAGTGAGTCCTAATTTCTGAGGAAGGTCATTTGCACAAAATTTTGACCATGAATTTGCTGCAGCATCATTTTGTGTTTGTGTCAATTGAAAGCCCAACATGGAACTCAAGGCTTGAAAGTACCAGCGAGGTCTAACACAGCTATAAACATTACAGTCCACAGTTTATGAGCATGGGTTATCCACCCACGACACAGCCCTATAAAACATTCATTCTAAAATGGCATCTAATACAGATTAGAATAATAAAAGGTCAAGACATGAATGACAGAAACAGTAAAATGTGAATCCTGTAGAATTAATCTGTTAAAAGAAATGTGAAAAATACAGAAAGCAAATGTCCCATCACAACTGAAGTTTGTGGTGATCTTAGAATTAGATTCTTTTCACAGTCATTGTGTGTAAGCAGTCTACTTCCAAGCATTAATATTCATTGAAAACACTTGCTGTGTTTTGCTTACTACAGAACTGAAACTACTACATAATGAAACTTGAGCAGCAGGCAAAAAAGCCAACAACTCCCCCCTTCCCCAAGCAAACAAAAAAATCCCTCAGGGACAGTGAGGAGATGGGAAAAGAGCTTTCTTCCATTGTAATGTAGAAGATGCATTTAGAGTTAATCACAGACCATACATTACCTCCCCTCCTCTACCTTTTCATTAAGCAGCTGTCTTCATCTTGTGCATTCTGCTGGTAGTTATGATAAGGATGAATAATTCCCTTAACTCTCTTCCTCCCCAGATTAAATAATTTACAAGTTTGAAAAGAGCCTGCAGTTTTCTGTGTATTCCTCAACAGACAGGACATGAATTCTTTCAGAACTCTTTAAAAAATTGGCATTATCCATTCAAGGAGTGGAAGGAGCTCATCGAGCACTCCTCGCCCCTAGACAGCACTGGAGGGAGTCGCCTATTGCTCCCCTGGGCACCTGGCTGTCACTGGCAGGTACATGCCCAAAATTCAGATTAACCACTGCTGTTCACCCACATGGCAGCAATAAGCAGTTATCTACTGCTGGCAATAGGAAACTGTAAAACCAGGAGCTGCCGCAACAAAGACTTAAAACTGTTTGGAGGGTTCAGTTCCAACAGAAGCCCCAATGACAATTATCTGCTGCCTGAAATAATTCAAATACCCCTCATGAATGGAACAGTTTAATGCACTGATGGCCACTATCATCACACGACCCACAGTACCCCAATCCTCATCCCAGATTTCAATCCTCAGAAGTACGGGAGAGCTCAGAACAAAATACCAATCGGAAAATTCACAGTGAGCAAAACACGAACTTACAAACTGGAAGCAGCTTCTGACGCTCGGCTCGATGTTGCTGCCCCCGAAGGAGGCCACCTCCCCCAGCTGCCGCGGGATCTGGATGGAGTCGTGCAGCAACAGCCCCAGCCGGCGCTGGTCACAGAAGCCAGTGGAACTTGCCACTTGTTTGAACAGGTCTGGAAGAAGGAAAAGGACACCAGAGGTCAAGCATCGCTACCAGGATGCGGCAAACAGCCCAGATTTGCATCGTTTCCAAGGCCTGCAGGTGCGGTCAGCAGCCCTGGTGGACATGAGTACAAATATGACCTCAATCTGGCTGCTTCTTTTCCCAAAAACACTGGGGGTTCTCTGTGAAATGGAAGTCTAGTGGTAATTTTTAATAGCATTACTGGCTTGTACCTGGGAAGAAAGGCCGCTCTAACACAGAACCTGTGTCATTACTGATAATGGATGCAGTGACTCTGTAACAGAGCTAACTGAACAGCAGGATCTTCATGCCACAACACAGATGTCTTAAAAATAATGTTTAACGATAAAATAATTTCATACAACATAGAGCACCTTTTTAAGTCTTAGCAATAAACATACAACTCAGAGAATCCATTTCTCTTCCAGATGAGTTAAAATGATAAAAAAGAGCTCACTTTGATGTATCATGATTTTTTAATTCAAGAGAATTTCTAAAATAAAATAAAAAAATTACAGTACGACAGAACCTGCCATCCATCAGAAATTTTAATATCATATTAATTTTTTGCTTCTGAAGTTAAATGTCACTTGAAGCCATGTTCTGTTACTGCAACATTCTGGAAAAGAATCCTTACAGGACAGAATTATTATCCCACCATAAGCTCAATTTAATTTGGTGGGAATTAGTTATACCATGTATATATTGAGGAGGTTACAGAATTCATAATAAAAAAAAATACAGGTTATCATTAAATGAAGTATTTATTTGGCAACATCTCTGTTGACAATATATTACCTGAATAAATCCTCCTTACTTTTCAACAGTTTAAAAAAAAAGGAAGAGCCAAATAAGACTAGAATAAAATAATAGTCTTTTTTTTGGAGTCACTTTAATATTTCACCCAACACCAGGGATACAATTATAAAGGTGCTTCAGTACTGCTCGAGATGACTTTCCTAGCACTGCTTTGAGACCTGTTTTCTTCCAAAGGAATAAAGGAACAGATAGAGAAAGGATTATCTTTTAATTACATGAATTTCACTCTTGCAAAGTCTAGTTTTATAATGAATAATTCTGAGATGAATCCTTCCATCACCTCTGCAAGCCTTAAGACTTGAGCTCCGGCACAACCAACTCTGCAGCTCTGCTGCACAAATGAGACAAAAAATTGTAAGGGGTGCAAGTCATTGCATACTTGCAGCAATACTAATGGCAACTGCACTATGACCTCAGCATGGATGGCAAAGCCAGACCACAGCATGACAGACACAATTCCTTCCTCTCCCACAGCTATTCAGCTTCCATTTCCCTGTCATTAAAACATTAAGTGTCCTCAGCAACATTATAGGGCACTTAATAGGTTGTGCATTACCATGCACACACAGTGCAGGAGAATCTAAACTATGAATAGATGTTTTCCTTTAAAAATTTGATAACCTTCGATGAAATATCATTTTGAAAAGTATCTGTACTGAGTAATTTTCTTAAAAGATTTTCTGAATACTTTTTCTTAACACCCACATGAAACATCTAGAAATCTAAACTGTGACATTCATTGTGATGGCCCTAAAATATGATCCAATTACACACAGTCATGCACAGACCCCGCTGTTGGTACTGTCTGTTTTCTCTTTAGAGTTCTGCAGCTTGCATTAGTAGAGAATAAAATGATAACAACTGATGAAGAAGTGCTATGGTATTGGGTCAAACCCTAAAGGCTGGGTTTTCAGTGGTATTTTTAAGTGCATGAATGAGTGATACCAGTTAATTCAACAAGAAAGTTACTCTTGAGAACTACTTTTATCAGTAGTTCTTTTCTGGATCCTAGTCTCATTAGTGAACTGATTCATTTGTCAGGTAAAACTAAGGCTGCAAGTGGAATTTTTTCAAGTATTTCCTCTCTTAAAATACGCAAAAGCCGCACACCTTTAATATTTACTTAAATTTATTTATTAAAATCTATTTATTTAACGGTAGCAACTATATTTAAACACAGTGTACATAATAAGACTGACCACTATGCGGGAATCATTTTAAAAAGTTAATATATTTGAAAATAGTGTAATGCAAGTGTCCTGTAGACATGCATTTTTGTGTACAACGGTGTGCTCAACCAGTGGTCTCCAAAGGGGTTCTTGTGCCTCAGGGAGTGCTCAAGAGAATCCATTAGGATGCAGTAAAGAAATACTTTTTGTACAGTTAATAGATTCAATTGAAAGTTTCAAAATAGTGTTTATTTAATCTTTATCAAAATAGTGTTTATTTAATCTTTATCACATCCTTTCTAATGTTCTACTTTTGGTATGTCTTATAATGTCAAAAATATATTAGTACAGTGGTACATGTACATAATTTATAAATAGACATACATCTATTGGAGGTGAGTGCTCAAAATTATTTTCACTGGGAGGGGTGTGAATAAAAATGTTTGGCAACCACTGTGTTAAACTACCTAAAACTACAGAGAGCAAATAACTTAAAAGTACAAGGTGAAACAAGTTAACACACTTTGCATCTGCAATATCTAAAATAATGTCTCTGTATGCTATTTAAATGTTTATTCAAGAAATAAACAGGAGGAATAAAACAGGAATACAAACATAAGGTAATTACATCAACTTACATCTATATTTATCTTCCAGGTGTGCTTTACAAAGGGATACAACACCAGTTTTGAAAGATAAGACACGGATCCTTCCTGTTCGACCCCTAATGGAAAAGAAACATTGGTTGATAATACAATCCATTCATGTCATAATTTGTTTACGATAACCAAGTTCACTGCAGTACTGTAGTCTTTATAAATTAAATCTCACAGAGAACACTCAAGCTGGATGGTTATTAGTTAAGCTAGAAATGAAAAAAAATCACATTACTGTGGCTTCACAGGCGCAGCTGAACTGGACTGTGCTGTTGTATCAATTCTACCAGAAGCAGTCTCAACTGGAAATAATTACCCATCTCCTTTTTTTATGAAAAAAGTGAGTAAAGGGTCTTTACACTATGCTTATTTTAACAGGCTTCTCTATGAACTGCTGCTGAGTGATTCTCAGAGATGAGGTCCCTGACAGAACAACACACCAGCCCTTTTGCCAATGACAATATAGCTTTAGTTTCACCAGAAATCTGATGTAGCACTCGTTTTTAGAAAGTCTTTCTTACTGTCTGTCAGCCCTGCCCTGACTTGTCTGAAAAGGCAACAGCAAGCCAAGCATGAAAAAGCAGCCTCTGCCAGCAGTGTGCAGCGACAGAGACACTTGTAATATGCTCAGGTGAATGATAAAAGCTTGCCTAGAAATCATGGCAAGGCAGGCAGGCTGTACAGTTATGCCATTAACACCTTGGTGTGGTTTCTGCGCTCCTCCTCGCAGCACTCAAACCTCTCCTGTGCAGTGCCAAGGAGCTGGGACACTCCAATCAGCCCCTGCTGCCTGTCAGCCTCCCCCTCACGCTCACTCCTGCCTTGTAACGTGCCCACGCTACTACTTCTGCTTTTTAATATGACAGCAAGAACAACATCCTCCTCTGAGCTGCAGGCAACGCAGTGACAAACCTTCACATCTTCTCTCAGTCATCTGCTTTAACTCAATTTACTTCCAGTTGCTAGCTTCCCCTCCAGACTTTTGTTTCTGATAGCATTTCAAATATGTAACATCTATTGCAAACGAAGACTTACACAAAACAGGAAGCTAATGCCTAAACCAAACATTTTTGAAGCAGAGCCTTTTTAACAGCTTTGAAGCATCACCAGTAAGACCCCCACTGGGAATAAGATAAATCATGTAGAGGCAGGCCATGGTCATGCATAAGGCTGCACCCTAGGTAAAGATGCATGTGGTATTTTAAATCCTATGAAGGCGCTGAGGAGCCAGCAGTGCTCATTTACCCACACATCTCCCCTGCAAACCGTATAAAAAGTACAGACAGAAACCAGTGGACAGAGCCAAATTTAGAATTTGCAACTTTTTATTAAAGAATCTTGTGTTTTTCATCACGAATAAGCATTTGTAGTTTACCTATGCTTTCCATACTCTGGTCCTCTTACTCCTCTCCCTCAAATCTTTTCCAAATTAATTATCATCTGTGCCCTGAGAAACTCCTCCTGATGAATACCAGGCTCATGAAAATTATACAAGAGAAGAATATAGAACGATGATTGCTCTGCAAGGCAATTAAATTGAAACTTGTACGAATCATGAGTTGTTCAGTTCACTCTCCTCTCCTCCCAAGTCAAACCAATAATTTAGCATGCTACTGCAAATGAGCATGAGTGACTGATCAATTAAAACAAATCCGAAACGTGCGGGATTTGCAGAGCTGTACCCATAATTAGATCAGTCATTGACTGTGAATTTGATTAATATCTTTACAAACGACAGTTTTCAATTATAAGAAAAGTAAAGATTCAGTACATTTAATTAAATGTCTCCGGCAGCGCTGTGCACTTTGGTTGATCTCTGCCTATTAAGCTTACAATGAAAACTAAACACACGTAACCCCAAGGTCACCTCTCTTACCAGTGTAATTCAAACTTGAATTTTGGGAAAATAGCTACAAGCTTTCCTCACACATAAAACACCTCTGTGTTTCATTGTGCTCTGCAATACGCAGTTCCCTAGCATACCTAGGGAATTGTCTAGAAGCAGATAATTATAATTTCTAATGTTGTACTTGCAGCACAGTGCAATATAAAGAAAACTAGACTGGACATGACAAATCTAAACTGGACAGTTCAGCTCAGGACCAGCCTGTGGAATGACCTTTAGTTCCCTCTCTGCCTCTAATGTGACTGATACAGATTAATATCCATTAATATCCAGCATATCTCTTTTGTTTTCACTAACTGGGAGTCTTTGTCTGTATGTTATTTATGGTTAATGGTAACTAAGAACTCTGCTCTGTGAAAGCCAAAGCAGACTAAAGAAATAAAACCTGGCTCTTGAATGAATACAGCACCATTCCTAGTACTGGTATGCTACAAGAAATATAATGTGATCTGGGTAGTCCACTTCACAGGATACTGCAGCTGCTGCAAAGGATGTCACAAACAACCGACTTATTGGAGGTGATCCTGCAGAAAGACAGGATCTGAACAAATCTCTACTTTTCTTTGCAGGTAATCACTGAAGCTTCACTGCTGTAATAAAGGGTGGATGGAAGAACAATGTTATGGCCCTTCAGTATGGTTCAAAGTGTCAATGGAAATACAGTAGTTGTCCCATGACCTCCCAATTCTATAGGCAAATGTTTATTCTGCCACAGTAATGAGCACGTCTGGTTGAGAGTGGCTGATAAAAACCTTAAAAACACAAAATACTTCCAACTGACTTTTTTAAAATAAAATTCAACAAATACAAATATAATGGCTTATTCTTAAATGAGCTTACAAACATATGTTGGAATTTGCCTAGGCATTATGAGCAGCATCATTAACCCACTTAAAAGGAATACTCATAAATTTTCTTCAGGTATATTTAGTCTGTTGTATTTATACTTATGGTACACTTTTTAAAATTAAATTTTGAATTAAGTATTTCTCAAATCTTCTTACAGCTAAGGGTTGTAAGCACATTAGACAAGATAATGAACCTCTTCCATCTTTGAAAAAGAATGACAGATTGAAAGCTACAGAAAACTGACATATTTGAAAACGTTTAACATCCAGAGGTACAGACAGGCAAGAGTTTATATGGTGTTCATTCTGTTGCTTCTTGATAATTCTCTTGAACTTCTTTATCAAAATAAATTAAAAGACCAATTAAAGCCATGACTTACTGTGGACAGACACACAGTCACAGAACTGGTCTGAATGCAAAAATCTGCTTAAAAAGTTCTGTTTTCCAGCTCTCCCATTGCTTAGCTTAATAAATCTAGGATTGTAAGCCTAACCAAGGGCTGTACAGATTCAGCTAAATGCAGCCATTAAACCATTAGGTTTATTAAACTTTCACTTCAACTACTCTTTTTTTCAGCTCCAAGCCACCCATGCTGTAATGAGGCAGACAGCTTGTTACACCTTCCCCCTCCCCTTCTGCTACTGGGAAAGCTCCTGGAGCTTTCCCATGTCCTGAGTCCCCCATACATACGTGTCGTAGACATTCAGAAGCCAGTTGAGGCACATGTCCACGCAAAGGGGAACGTTGACCAGGTTATTGTGCTCTTGCTCCAGTCGATCATAAATGGTGGTCAGGCAGTTAATGATCTGCAGAATATCCATTGGCTGGTCGTTTTGTTTGAGGTTGTGCTGGTCCAAGGCATCACATGCAGCAGACAGACTCAGGAGATCCACTGTTGGAAGAAAAAAATACACCACCATAGAGACTGAAGAGAAACGTAAAATGTCTTCTCAAAGTCACGTGCAAGACTGGTTTCAGGACTCCTACAGATGCACTGTTATTCAACTGTGGCCTTAGAAACCAGTGTGTATCTGTTCCATTCTTAGCTGTAAAGTACTTATTATGCTCTTTGGTCCTATGGAAATATTACACATAAATTACTATGCAAGTAAAAATTACGTATTTCACACTTTATGTTCCTACAGATACGCTAATATTTGATTACTGCATTCACCAGATGTGCTGTCACCACAGCACAGGTCATCAGCTTTCCTGAGATGTGTTGCCCCATTTCCTAGAGAAGTCAAGCAATCTTAACTGAACCAAACTCCACAAGGAATATGCAAACAAATCAGAACTGAACTGTGATTAACCTCTCTGTTACTTTTTCGCTAGTGAGGACAGGGAAGAGAAGGTTCTGGAAACACTAAATGGCCTATTTCAACATTTATTAATTAAATGTAGCAATTTTTATCTCTGAAGAGCATGTATATTTATAAATACCTCTATGGCATTATAGAGTAAGACATGTTTAAACTTATCAGTCAACATGCAACAGAGCTTTTTGTCACAGACACTTAAAACTTGATTTTGTTCTAATTTAAGTCAGTTGCATTTTGAAATTTGAATGTCCAGGGCAAAACTGAACTTCCCTTTCTCAGCTCAGCCTCTGCAAACTAGTATCACCAAGCAGCATCACACTTAGGGGGACATGAAATTATGGGATGTTGGTTTATGAAGTAAGGCAGGAATAAGAACAAAAGGAATCAGAAAAATGAGATGCTTGATGACGACCTTCCAGCTGCCACAGGAAAACCCTTTGTATCTCCTTGCAGTGAATTTCCAGGGTGTGAGCAATGGGGATGTTAAAGTGCAGATGCTGTTAATCCTGCTCATGCCAGGAGCAGTCACAAAGTGCAGCACAATGCAGTATGACCCAAGGGAGTAGCATCTGGTCCAAAATGAACTGCCCAAAATCATCCAGGAAATTCTTCACAAAACTGGAAAATGAACTGACTCAACTGCAAGACCAGTTTTTCTCTCACTGGAATAAAAAATGTGCTTTCTTGAGTTCTGGTAAGCAACATCTCTTCATAACGTCAAAAAACCTCCACGATGTGCAGAGGCTAAATGCAGAACACCATACAAGAATTTTTTTAGAACTTGATCCTGTTTAAGGGCCCATTTGGCAAATTCACACTTGAGTATCCTATTTCATCCAGGATGAAACTTCCCCTTTGATGTCCTAGTGGGAGATGAGAAATACTTTAATGGCCCACAGGGCGGCTTCACAATGCTGCTTGGACAGTACACTGGGATTTAAATAATTGCTAGAAGAATTCCAAGAGGATACATTTCATTGGAAATCAATAGCGACTTCTGCTACTAAATCCCTTACGCACTTCTGAAAATTTAATCCTCTGGGCCTAACATACCTAGTTCTAGAGTGATTAAGGAAACCTTGGAACGCTCTCCCTATTGTTACACCAAGAAATTTAACTTTGACTCTATGATTTTGTGCAGGGTTTTACTGGAGTTTTAGTTTTTTTCACATTAGCATACAGACATTTATTAAAATAAAATATTTTGGAATATTATATTTAACCTACTAGCATAAAAAATATAGCTATTTTAATGTCAGTTATATACTGCAAAAGCATCGGACCCATTCCTGAGTGTCTCAGAAAGATGCTTTTCTTCTAAGAATTCATTAGTCAAACTGAAAATAGAGCACAGCCCTCCCAACACCTGTAACTCCGAGCTTTAAGCTGAACTCTCAGTTCCTTTGAGACTACGAATCAACGGTAATTAAATGAACCCCTCAGGCATCTGAGTGGCAGCATAATTATATATGCAGCTACTGCTAAACATGGGTCATTCCACGTTGTGAAAGCTCTTCCCGTTAATAAGCAGCATATTCTGAAAAGCCTTTCAGCCAACTCTTCATCAACCTCCTGTCCTATCCCCAAGTCTGTAACACATGATCATCTCCTGACAACCAAAAACCGCTTGCTAACGTGTTCTGCTTTAGGGAACCTCTTTTTGTGGGTAAAAGTAAGGCTCTGGCCTTCATCACATTAAGATCCTCCTTCATCTTTCCCACCAAGACTTAAGAAATGTGTGTGTGGGGTCCTCTCCCAGAACATGGAACTGTGCATTTCTTTCCCAAAAGCAGATACAGAGGCCCCCACGAATGACCAACTTTCACAAGACAAGCTCCACAGTCAGATAGGTATTGAAGAGCTGAGTATTTGGCACCATGCAGTGATTTGAAAAGCTTTAATTAAAATAAACCACACCATTTTATGCTTTGCACTTCTTTTGGATTCTCTGCCACTCTTTTACACTTTTCTATTTAAAATTCCAAAACTGACTCCAAAATCTGTGTGAGCAGTGGCTTCTAGATTATTTTGAAGCCTAAGTCATTTATATAAATATTTCTTTGGCCTCTAAGGCAATAGAGAAAAGGTTAGGATGTTTTTAACTAGACACTGCCAGATTGCAGGAAAAGTATAAAAGACAACATGGAATAAGTAACCAGTTGAAGGACAAAAGTGACAATTAACAGGCAGGAGAAAGTACACTCTAGAGGTCACAAACTGAACTTAGGAAAAACTCAACATATGGCTGGTAATAAAAAGTATAAACGGTCCTCCCAGAATGCAAGATCATCTCCTCTGTAACCTGCTGCTGTTGGCTGACACATTAAAATGTATTTAATCTAGTCTACGTAAAATTAAAGGAAAAAAGACCCCTAAGAGAAGTTCTTGAATATTTTCTTTTGCCACATTTCCAAGAAAAGTTTGTGAATACATCTCATTTTATTGACATCACAATGTTCTGATGTGGTTTGCACTTGAAGATCAGATCTTTAAAAGTAGCAAAACAAGAAAGTCATCATGCTTTGATGTGATTATCAAAGGAAACTGTACATTTAAAAAAACGTGGTGCAGTAGTTACACGTGGCATGCTCACAATAATTTTGAAGGCTGAAATGCTAGAGCCACACACTAGATAACACAATACATAAGCACTTATTTGTTAAGGATTGCTATTTTCCATGTCCTTCTTTAGGTTTAATATCCTAGTGTCTTAATATTCATTGGGCTGATTCATGAACCGAAAAGAACTGAAGTTTAAGTACAGCTCCCTTTTAAGGTGTTTCTATTCTTGCCACTGAGAAATAGGCTGTACCTTTACTTCTGCAGGCCTTCTATTACACACACATTTTTAGAGTACCCTCAGTAGAGAAAATTGCTGTTTTCTATGAAGTTTGCAGAAAAGAAGATATATAAAGATATATGTATAGACATATACATCTATCTATCTATCTATCTATATCTATATATCTAAAAACTCCTGCAATTTAAAAAAAAAAATGAAAAGGAAGAGCTGAATGCAGCACCTACTGCAAGTGGGATTTTGGCTTTGTGTAGGAGCCCTGAAACCCAGCACTGTGCTCTAATTCTACTATTGCCAAAATGCGGAAAAAGAATTTTGTAACGAGTTGAGGTTTTTAAAAAAATCTAATTAAACTGAGTTCACGAGCGACACTGAAATGATAGAATACACAAATACAACGATGGTGTCTCCAGGCAAAAATATTTGTAAGAACAAAGCCTGCTAACCAAATTCCTTAAATACTTCTCCTTAGATACAAGTACGAAGAATGTGCTAGAGTAATCAGTGTAAGCGCCACTGCATGTCTCTGAGAGCATCAATTCTCTGGAAATTTACCTAAATGTAACCTCAAGAGATGAAATTACTTCAGCTTGCTCAGCTGGACAGGGGAGGGAAAATACACTGAAAAGCTCATGGGTCGAGATAAGGACAGGGAGATATCACTCATGAGTTACTGTCACAGGCAAAACAGACCCGACTTGGGAGAATCAACTGAATTTATTACCAGTCAAATCAGAGGAGGATAACTAGTAATAAATCTTAAAACATCCCCCAGCCCCTCCCTTCTTCTCAGGGTCATCTTCACTCCCAAATTCTCTACCTCCTCCCCTGCAGCAGCAGGGGAATGGGGGCTGTAGTCAGTTCATCACATGTTGTTTCTGCTGCTGCTTCCTCCGCAGTGGGAGGATTCCTCACATCTTCCCCTGCTCCACTGTGCAGTCCCCCACGGGAGACAGTCCTCTACAAACTGCTCCAATGCAAGTTCTTCCCACTGGCTACAGTTCTTCACAAACTGCTCCAGAGTGGGTCCCTCCCACAGGATGCTGTCCTTCAGGAACAGACAGTGCTGCCAGCAAACCTGCTCCAGCGTGGGCACCTCTCCAAGAGTTCACAATTCCTGCCATGAGCCTGCTCTGGTGTGGGCTTCACATGGGTCACATCCTCCTTCAGGCACCCACCTGCTCTGGCATGGGGTCCTCCACAGGCTGCAGGTGGATATTTGCTCCACTGTGGAGCTCTGTGGGCAGCAGGGGCACAGCTTCCTCACCATGGTCTTCTCCATATGCTGCAGAGGAATCTCAGCTCTGGCTCCCGGAGCATCTCCTCCCCCTCCTTCTGCACTGACCCTGGTATCAGCAGTGGTGTTTCTCTCACATATTTTCCCCTCCTCTTTCCCAGCTGCTGTTGTGCAGCAGATTTTCTCCCGCACCCTTCTCAACTGCATTATCCCACAGGCAGTACCACTGGCACTGATGGGCTTGGCCTTGGCCAGCAGCAGGTCTGTCTCGGAGCTGGCTGGCATTGGCTCTGTCAGACATGGGGTAAATGTCTAGCAGCTTCTTAGAGAAACCACCCATGGCGACACCCACTACCAAAACCTGGCCATGCAAACCCAACACAAAAGTCCAAGATGAGTCCAGAATTATTTAATGGTAGGAATCAGTTACTGAAAAACACCTGAAGGACCACCGAGTCATCAGTCACAGCCAGCAAAGGTTTGTGAGGGGAAAGTCCTGCTTAATATATTTAATTTCCTTTTATAACATAGTAACCCAGCTAGTTGACCAAGGGAAGCCAGTTCATGTGATTGTTTTGGATTTCAGTAAAGCTATCAATACTGTCTCTCACAGGATCTTTCTGGACAAAATGTCCAGCCCACAGCTGGATAAACACATCATGTGATGGGTGAGCAGCTGACTCACAGATGGGGCACAAAGGGTTACAGTGAATGGGGTGACATCAGACTGGTGACCTGTCACTAGGGGGGCTCCACAGGGCTCCATCCTCAGCTGTGTGCTTCTCAACATCTTCTTAAAGGACTTAACACAGGACTGCAAGTGATCCTGAGCAAATTTGCAGGTGATAAGAGACTTGGAGCTATTGACTCCCTTGAAGGCAGGGAGACGTCAACAAATTAGAGGCCTGGGCAGTCACCAACCATGTGAAATTCAACAAGGGAAAGTGCTGGATTCTGCACCTGGGATTGTGCAGCCCTGGATGTATGGACAGACTGGGGAATGAGAGGCTGGAAAGCAGTGCCAGGGAAAGGGACTTGTGGGTCCTGGTTGATGGAAAGTTGAACCTGAGCCAGCAGTGCCTTGGCAGCCAGGATGGACATCCCCACCCTGGGGCATCAGGCACAGCATCGCCAGCTGGGCAAGGGAGGGATTGTCCCGCTCTGCTCTGCACTGGGGTGGCCTCACCTCGAGTGCTGGGGCAGTTTGGGCACCACAATATAAAAAAGACATTAAGTTGTTAAAGAACATCCAAAGGAGGGCAGTAAGGATGGTGAAGGGCCTTGAGGAGAAGCTGTGTGAGGAGAGACTGAGGGCACTTGGTCTGTTCACCCTGGAGGAGACTGAGGGGTGACCTCACTGCAGTTACAACTTCCTCGTGAAGGGAAGAGGAGGGGCAGGCACTGATCTCTTCTCTCTGTGACCAGTGACAAGACCCAAGGGAATGGCCTGAAGCTGTGTCAGGGGAGGTTTAGGTTGAATATTAGAAGAAGGTTCTTCACCCTGAGAACAGCTGGGCACTGGAACAGGCTCCCCAAGGCAGCGGTCACAGCACCAAGCCTGACAGAGTTCAAGAAGTGTCTGGACAACCCTCTCAGGCACATGATGTGATTCTTGAGGTGTCCTGCCCAGGACCAGGAGTTGGACTTGAATGATACTTTTGAGTTCCTTCCAACTCAAAATATTCTATGATTCTAATACAGATAAAATGAGATGCAAGGTTTTGCACTTTTAGTCATAAAAACCTGTTACAAGTTACACTTATGCACTGCCAGCTAGTTAATTCCAAAAAGTCTGCTTCCTTCAGTGCTGCATTGATTATGAATACTTTTCACCGCAAATCACTCCAGTTTCTTTATATCACATTTCCACAGTGAGTGTGGCAAAAGTGCTGTACCATGGAGAGATGTTTATATTTCTAATCATCATAATTCCTTCTCTGTCACTGCATTCATGTTGAAATCTTTCATTATGTTACACGACTTTTCACTTATTGTTTATTTTTCCCTTTTTTTTCCTATTTTTAATACATTCAGAAATTAAGTCTGCACACTTTACTGGAATTCACCCATGCTTATAAGCCTAAAAGTAAACACACTCAAAAATACCGAGGTTTGACACAGCTCCAGAAAGCATGTGAGCACAAATCCAACTTGAGATAAATCAACAGTTGAGACATTTGCAACTGTGTCAGAAATTTAACCCTGTAATTAAATGCCAAATAGTGAATGTTAAAATATTTTAATAATCCTCCCAACTGGACTGCCTAATAAACTACTTGCTTTTGTAACTAGCTGGCCTATCAAGAAAACTCTGAGCGAATTATTTAGCTATCAAGCTACAATAAGCTGAAAAGGAAATGTAATTCCAGTGAAAAGTAGAATAACATACAGCAGTTGGGAGAATTAAAATGTTCGAACATGCACACCATTAATGTACAGCTGATGAGAGACTTCTCAACACAACTGAAAACTGGGGAAAAACTGAAGCTAAATGTTTATTGTGATGATCTCATTTAAAAGGCAATAACCCCTCAGGGTTCAAGATTCAACAAACCATTAGCAACTCCAGCTCTAAAGTGATTATTTCACCCAAGCTCTCACTGCTCCTACCACACCACAGCTGTGTTCCTTTTGGCTGTAAAGCTGCGGCTGACACAGGACATGGCACAGTGCCATGGCACAGGATAGGGCACAGTGAAAATACCTGGCTAAAGAGTGTAAAGATAAGAAACATGTACGGTATATGTACAGTTTTATTATTGAACTGCTGCTCTGCTTTACAAGGGACAGATCTGCAGACCACCCAGCACTGTGGTTTTGTAATGATCACGCAAACATGTGGCAGCAGAAGGCTCTTCAGGTGAGAGGTTTTCATGTACCAGGCTGAGCTGGGGGTATGTGTGGGAGTGTTTTTCTGCTTCTGAAAGCTGTGAATAAACTTGTGTGTTGGTCACGGAGCCTTCCCGGCAGCGGGCGAGGCACAGGCAGGTACTTACGGCAGAGAGCTTTCTGCAGCCTGCGGAGTTTCATGGCAGTCCTGTACGCCGAGAATCTGACGTTGTTCAAATCAGCTGCAGGGAGGCAATATTAGAACAAAAGATCAGCTTTACACATTAGAAATAACCAGACTCACAAAGACATTGTTATGTTGAACTACAAGATTATACCTGTTGGTTAAAAGAGCAGAGGGGGAAAAAAATTTGTTGGAAATTTCACTGAGCTAAAACTGTCAAATCTTGACAATCAACCATCCAAAAAAACCCCACTAAGTCCTAAAGTGTTACTTCCTTTTGTTCAAAGGCACTGAACTAAAGAGCACTTGAAAGGACAACACCAGTGACTGCAGCAGTGTGTCTGAAAATACTGCAGAGCTTTTCACACTGAAGGTACTGTGAGAGAGGTAAGACCCTGAAACTCTTCCTTGCTTGCCTTATGCACCAGCCAGGCTGTATGCAGGCAGCCCTGAGGTAAGAGCTCTGCCCAGGAAAAAACAGGTGACTCTCAGCTACTGCTAAAACAAAAAACTTATTTAAAAAATCCAGTTAAACTTCTGTGCTTTCCATCTAAGCAGGCCCCAGCCATGCCCAGAGATGCAGAGCCTTTCTGGAGAGAAGCCAGCTCACCCAGCCAGGTGAGTTCCCAGGTCCCCACCTGCACAATGGCAGGGAGCCAGTGGCTCTGGCAATGTGATGGGGTATGGCACCCTGTTGGAAACACATTGTCTGGCTCAACTTTTGCTAGAGCTGTCCTCCTATGTTTAACAAAATAAGGACATCAGCACAAGTCCCCACTGAATAGTTTAACCGTGGCTTGCAAAAATGCCTGGGACACTGTGGGGACAAAGACACACCAGACCGGAGCACAGAAGCTGGCTCCCAAGGGGCACTGCCAGCAGCTGCACTGGGAACTGAGGAGTGTGGCAGGGGACACACCCATATGCTACAGGGCAGCCACCCCACCAATGAAAAAACAGATGCATGCTCTTGGCCCTGTCACCTACACAGCTAATTCCTGGGCACAGACACTCCCGTGCAGCCTAAGGATCATTCCCAAGAGATTGCTTGGCACATTGCAACTTAAAGGTTCTCCAGAACAGAAATACACTGCTTGTGCCAGCCAGTTTCAGCACCTGACAACACTGCGGAATGCATTTAATTTACTGATGAAACCCATGGAGCCTAAGGAATTACTGATGGGAAAGTGTTTAGAAAATGTAAACTACGATCTAAATATAAAAACATTAGGGGAAAAACTGTAGTGGCTCAAAATAAAGGTCTCTTTAGCTCAATAAGCTTCCTCCAAGCCTGACAGACTGTTAGAGAAAGAATATGATGAAAAACAGGGAAAGACAAAACATTTCCTTGCTGGCATATGAGCTAAGGTGCTGTAAAGCTCTTTGAAATGTGGTAACTTGGGTGTAACTATCCCAACATCATTTATAATGCTGTACAGGTATAGGTAGCAGAGGGAATATAGTCTCAATTACATTAATTTTAATTAAGCTGTTCTGAATGAATAATATGAGGTATGATAATTCAGTAGTTTTGTATACCTTAACCAAAGCTGTGGAATGTTTCTGAAACATGTCTTAGAGCAAGAAAGAAAGTTTCAGATTTGTATATAATTTCTTTTTCTTTGCATAAGATGCAACTGCCCATTTTCAACGGGCACTTCTGTGTATTGCTCCTGCCAGCTCTGTCTCTCACAATCATCCCGACAGGTCCTTTATTATGTGGTGTAGAATACAGTGAGAAGTTTAAATAAAGCGACTTAATTTGTCTTAAATGGAAATTAATAAAGCCGTCTCTCACAAACACACCATGAATTCAATTACATTTTGTACCCTTGTTGCAAATCTGTATTTGAATTCTGTAATAGAATATTATGGCTAGCATTTGACAAAATGAAGAAGCCTTTCTTGAATTCTTCCTGAGTGTTCTGAAAAAAGCTTATCTATTTATTATTTACATTTTCAGAAATGTGAGTAAATATATATGCATATTTCAGGCCTCAATCAAGGCAGAAAATACAATCTGTGAAGACATTTAATCCTGGAAGTGCTACAGTTTACATCTATTTTCCAGTACATGTAATACATACTGAATTTATCATCAACCTTAACGACATTGCTGCCAAGAAGCATCTGCTCTAAATGATGAAGCAGCAATGTCAGGTGCTCATTTTGGAGCCCTCATCTCAGGTTTTGGGAAGGTAGTAGCACTGCTGCTCATTTGGCTCTGCAAGCCAAGGCAAAGCCATTGCACATCTCCACTGCCACCTTCACTGCTGCCACCAGGAGTAGCCCGCACCCAGTAATTGTCCCTGTGCCAACTGCTCACTTCTGTCTTCCTTATGCCACCACCTTCATGCTCCTGATGGGAAGCTGTCCTACCAGATGGTGACTGTCACTTAAAGTCACTGGATCTTAAAGATTTCACTTTTCTCCTCCCTATGCCTATGAAATTGCCAGTGGTGTCTTTCCTCCCCTGGGGCTACTGCTGGAACAAACGTATTGATCTGTGTAGCAACGAAAAGGGGCCCAGCTGCCTCCTAACTGGGTTCAAAACATTTCCCTTGCTGGATGAGACCCCGTTTAAATGAACCACAGAACACAAGACTGCCAGGGAATGAGTCTCAGCCCCTGGGCTTGGGAGCACTGGACATAAAGACACCTCTCACAGTGAGTGGAGGGACCTTGAGTGAGGAGCACAGAAGCACTGCCTGGTCACAAGCCAGCTGCTCCTGCTGGGAACAGGCAGAGGAGGGAGGAAGGAGGCTCAAGCAGCAGCAACTTTCCAAAAGCCTATGGAAACACCAGTAGTTCCTACCTCTCTGTGTTGTGAAATTGTTTTTGGTTTTTTCCTTCCTGTGTCCTAAGGGATAAAAAGTTGTTGCTTTCTCCACCCCCACACAGCCCACTAAAAGAGTCAGGACCTATTAAGCCTTGATTCCAAAGCTTTTATCATTTTGGAGCAGGTTGAGGAGCTCAGTGCACACCAGTTTTCATTCAGCCCTTTCCTCCCACTCCTAGAAAGGATGCACCACCTCATCCTTCAAACGGGGTGGTCAGGGGCCCTTGCTGTATTGTGAAACTTTTGCAAGTTGTTAACAATACTCCCTCTTCTTGCTCAGAAGGCAACTTTCAAGCTTTGAACAAAAAAACATAAATGCCCGAGAGCACAGTCTGTTTATGGTCTGAAACAACGATGCAGTGGAAGAGGTCACCTGGCCCCTGGAAAGGAACAGACAGAAGAAAGGATCACGAGGGAGTACTTGGTGACATATTTACGTCCCAGAGCAAAGAGAAATCGTGATTTTTTCCATCACTCAGCCATGAATGACCTCTCTGTTCAAGTGAATGTATATCCTTCTCTATATAATAACATGATAACTGTGAACAAGAACTAGTGCTTTTATTACAAATGCAGCTTCAATGAAGGGTACTTCAGACTGCTGATAGGAGTAACTCAAATCAGAAATACTGTGGCAAGATTAATAAGATAATTAAATTCTAACATTTTCTGCATAATTCTGCATGTTGAGAGAAATCTCAAAACATAAGGGCTATGTTCTATTTCTACAGTATTCTAGAAACACCTGCAATTACACACAGCAGATCCTTTTGCTAGTGGATAATCAGGCAAAAAACCCACTCATTTGAGAAGTCGTCAGTGATTCAAACCACCTGCTGGAATGTCCCACTGACTACTGACACAGTAACAATAAATAAAATCTTGTCATTTGGGTTTTTTTTTTAAATCCTCCCTTGCTAAATTTCAGATTTTACATTGGGACATGCGTAGGATTTTAAGAGGAAAAACATACTCTCATATTCTTGAGTACTTACTGCATAAAATAGCTTGTAAAATAACTACAAGCAATAAAAAAATTAAAATCAGTTTTTTTAAAATAACCTATTTAAGAAGAGGTTTAGATTTCAGCATAAGGGTGTACTTGTTTTTATTCTTAAGGAGTCACATCTATAACCCAGACAACAGGTTTTAAGTAAGGTGTTACAATTGAACTGCTTTTCATGGTGGGTCTTAAACAGACTGACACCCCCCCCCCGCAGCTGCTGGATCTGCTGAGCGTGCCGAGTGACTGGGAGGTTCCATTTGATATCGTCCTATCCTGTATGACAGGCTCATCTCACTGAGTGTTTAAAAGCACTGGGATGGGCCAGGCTACCTCCCACCAAAGGTTGTTCATATCATTTATCTCTATCCAAGTGTAATCTGAAGGCATCTCATAAAGTCCTTTCTACCCAGAAACTACCTTTTTTCCTTACTTTAAAAAGGGGGTGTCTTGTTTACATTATTGTGAATACTATTATAATTGCTTTTTTAATTAGTGAGGGCAAAACACACACATTTCACTTGGTCCTATGGACAGCAATTATTTCAATGTCTGGACATCATCTAACTGAAATGAGCAGCTTGCATGCTTCAGGTGATATGAGTAAAATTTAGCAAATTAACAACTTCATTCTTTTAAAGAAATTAGATGTCATCAGGTCAAATGCTCACCTTCATTTGATAAGATTTACAGAGTTCTGAGAGGTTTTTGACCCTCAGGTGCAAGGACAGAAAATGTGAACCTAGAGTGATATACCTCAAAACCTGAAAGCCTGACTCAGCCACATGTGTGACATTGCTCATAGAGTGCTCATAAATACACTGCCTGGGGATAACCTGTTTTGGGAATTACAATGCCTACCTAACAGCTGTTAAAAACTGTTTACTGGACAGTCCTGACTAGACCATAATTCCTCTATAGCCACTAAGCTTTCCATGTTTCATCAGACATTAGCGGCACTCTTGCCTTTTCAAGAAGCTTCAGCTCATGTTGTTTCAATACAGCTGAGATTCCCTGTCCGACTGGTAGGAATGCTGGGCTCCTCTTGCTGCCCAAAACCTGTAAATAAATCTTCTAATGTGCCCTACAGTGACATATATTGCCTCTTCCGGAATTGTAATTTTAAAATGCAAATGAGACAAATGCACAAAGGAAAGAAATTAACCAAGTAACACTGTTTAATATGAGCTGAGTCTCAGCCATTGACTTTTATTATAACAATAATTAATGCTATCATCTACACTGCTTTGGTAATAAATAACAGTAAACTGTTATTATATGTACAGCTTAACCACTCTCCATGAAACGACCCAGCATGTTGTATTAGGCCTGTCCAACTGAGTGAAAAAGCCAACAGTGTCTCTGCAAATTACCAAGTGGGAGGTACCCAGGGCACCACAATGCTACTGATTGCATCTAGACCCAGTGGCTGAACACCAGAGCATGTGCCAGCATCCCTGTAATCAGACCAACTGACATGACCTTTGGAAGTTTCAGCATGCAATGTCTTTTCTTCAGCCTGCAAACCTAAAGATTCAGGAAATTATATGATGTACACCTGGTACATCCCATTACAGAACTGGGATACGAGTGGAGTTTGCAGTCAGAAAGTTCAGAAACCTTTTACGTACTCTGGGTGAGAAGCAGTCCAGTTATTTCCTAAAAGAAATAACAAACAACCTAAGAAAATAATAATAAAAGGTGTCCATTTGCAAACCAAGAGTGCAATTACCTTAAGCAAAATGTTCCCATACTGGTCATCTATTCTGTAACAGAACAGCCCTTCATTCTCTCTAGAACAGCCTCCTTCATGCTAATATACCTGTGCTTTCATTTACAAGGGATGCCAGGTTAACTGCTCCCTGTAAGTTCTACCTCTCTGCCACAGCTACGTTTACTGTCTGTCAGGTGTGTGCTGCACAGGATGCAATCACACAGTTAGAAAGATGACCTCCTCTAGACTGACTACTGTCCAAGGCTGACTGAACCCAAGCAATCCTATTTTCTGAAACAGGCTTGAAAAGGACATTAGTGAATAAGCAACCTTTAAAGAGAGGCTATATGGATCATCTCACTGGATTGCAGTAGAAATCAAACTACTGATGCATGCCATAGGCGTGGGTCTTACTGGTATGAACATGGAAAACAATTAGCTGAATATGAATAAAACTTCATAATAAATAGACGGTTTAGTAGTTGCTAATACAAACTGTAATGGCAGCCAGGGGCAGTTTAGTCTCTTCAAGCAGCATTTCAGAGGGACAAATCAACATACACAAACCAAAGAGGATGAAGTTAGTCAGCCTTGGTCACTGGGAGTTAGAAGTACACATTGCTGCACAAGAGAAACCAGCCACAAGACCAACACAGCAGCTGCTGCTGAAAGCTCAGAGAAGGCTCAGAGGTGCCTTCCAGCATTCTCCCACCTTGTGTTAAGCAACTCTGACATTTCTTTCATGTAATCCATAGAGAACTGCCCCCCATCCCTCTAAATTAAATGGAGAGCTGTCACCAGTGCACTGCAGTCTGCAAGGATGAGGATGGTTTTCACCCTCTTGTCTTGCCTTGGAGAATTAGGAGAATTAGGATTGATAAACAACATGTCTGACTGCACCCTGCTACTGCAATTACTGTACATGGTGACACTAATGCACCTTGAGGACACTTGTACTGACATGACATGACATGGGAAGGCAGGAGGAGGGGGACACTAACAGTATGGCACAACAAGCCAAGTCCTCCTGGGCCATCATAGCAAAGGTTGGAGTCATTTTCAGCTTAAAGGCAAAATACTAGTATTCAGAGCTAAGCTGCCTGACATTAAATACTCACTCTCAGAAGATAATCTGAAAAAATTGAGCAAACTCAGACCACTTTATGATTCCTGCTCTTCCTGTCTCTCCCATCATGCAAAGGTCCTTGGTCTCCAAGACAGTGAAACAACACAAATTCTCTTTTCAGTGATGCCCTGGAGTCATCACGAAGGATGAAAAAAATTTGTAAGGGGGATGTAAAAGAGCAGTGTAAAAACAGCAGATGTGCTGCAGAGGAACTGCTTTTGGAAAGAAAAGCAGCTGGAGCAGTTTTGGTACTTTGAAGTCTTTCAGAAGGAAGTTAGAAGAAAATAGGAGTGGTTCATAATGGTGTAAATACAAACCAGGGGATGTCTGTCAGCCTCTGATCCTTTGAAGCTCACATATCATAGTTTTTACTACCGTTCCTATTTCAGCATTTATTTATTCTCTATGTTCTTAACTTACATGATTCCTTTTTTTATTTAATCTGTACCAACATCTACTACCTGTTGCCACTTCAACTAAACGTTAAATAACAATTATGTCATTCAATATAGACAGATTATGTAACTTTAAGTAGCCATAACTTTAAAAGAAGAGTAAAAATTGCTCAACTTGAGTAAATTTTTGATTAAAACTGATAAAATGCTACATTGTTTAAATAACAAAGAGGAGTGAGGAACAAGCATCTTAGTATCTTTAAAAGAAAATCTCTGTTAGAAAGAACCACCAGTTGGAAATTTTTTGATACACATATATAATTTCAAATCCAATATTTAACAAGTCTCTTAATAACCAGCTATGTTTCAGCAAATGAGCTCCAAGAGAATTTGAGGATACTTCCTTCATAGGCAGATTATTGTATAATTTCTTCCAGTAGCTTCTTCCTGCTGTCTCTGATGCAGTCCCAATTGAAGAGGTTACAGGACTTCCTTGACCAACAACCTGATCAGGCAAAAGCGTGCACAGCACATTGCTATCTTCTTTTATTAGGACCAAATAATGCTCCCAAGTAATTTAGCTTCATTTTTATTAATACCCAGATCTCTAAAGACAGAAAAATGAACCAATATATCTCACACTTGAAATTAATCTATTTTAGCAAAACGTAATGCAACAATCTGTAGGTGTGTGAATTGGATATGTGAAGATTAATATTACTCTTCTTTCTTAGAAAAGTGTCTCTTGCATCTCAGAGGCAGGTAAGAAATGTTACCTTGTGCCAGGATTCACCTACCTCATCCACTTAAATTAAGCTTTTGGAATTTGTAAGAATTTAAATTAGACATAAGCAACCTGCAGCAGATTATGATTGTCAGAGACTGAAATATTGTAATTTATGACTTAAACATTTTCTTGAAGGACTTTTAAAACTGTATTACAAAAGCTGCAGAGAAGACTACCACACCCCGAATGGACTGAGGCCTGACACTGCTCGCTGATGAATGTAAGATAAAGTAACAAACTCAGGACATTCACAAAGCACAAGCTTGACACCTCCAAGGTGGAGACCACAGCCCCAGGGCTATCAGCTGCCAGGCTTGCACAGACCCTTGAACCACAGGGTGGAGGGAGGAGAGGCTTTGGGTGTCTGGGAAAAGCCTGTGGTCAGAGATGCAGTGACTGCCCATCCTCCCCTGTGCAGAGGAGCCCAGCTGAGGGGTCCTCACCGGGGAGGGGAAGCTTATCCACAGCAGAAGGGGGTGACATGGCCCATCACAGGGGCCCCCCTCAAAGGGGTCCCCAGACCCTGCACCAGAGCACCAGAGATGGTGCAACAGACCCTCAGTGTTGCAAGGGACAGTGTCAAGCCGGCCCCTGCAAGGGAGACACGTGGGCGTTCCCACCTGGCCCACAGCGTGTATTAATCCACGGGATTCTGCTCTCTTTGGCGTGTGGCAGCGTGGCCACGGCAGCGATGGGGACCCTCACCACCAGCAGACCAGATGGAGGGGAGCAACGAGATGTCATTGGGACCCTTGGATGGGTGCTATGCTTCCACCTAACCCCCGTCACCTCTCCCTGGCCCCCAACCCCCCCCCCCCCCCCACTTCTTTTTTCCATTTCTTTCTTTCTTTTCTCTTCCCTTCTCTTTGCTTCGTTTACTATTAAATAGAATACATAAATTTTTTGGCAACAACATCTAACCTCGTTTGGTTTTAATCTCGTTTGTGGGAACATTTTGAACCTCCTAAGTTCTTTCTGGTTTATGCTCAGAGACTTAGCTTGCTTTGCTTTTCTGAGTTTAAACCAGATCATAACAATGATACACCAGCATACATAGAGAGCTACATCGCATAGCACAATTATTCCATGCTGGCTAAGTGTAGGAGTTGGAAAATGGAAATTAAAACTCTTGACAGCATTGATGTATTTGGTCTCACTTTTTTACATTTACCCGGTTGCCAAATTCATGCTTTCTACCAGATTTTTAAAAAGGCATACATACTAACCTCTTTACTAGCTTCTTTATATGAATTAGAAACGAAATTTGGATCCTAATGTGGGGTAAAATAATAGGATCTAATGAGTATGCAATACAGAATCTACTTTAATAACATCTTCTTGGATAATATATTACTGAACAGTATGAAAAGACTTCAAACATCCCATTATTACCATTTTGACCTGAGGCAAAGCAAAGCACTGAAAATACATCAAGGGTTCTGTTCAAGACTAAACGGGTTATACTTGTATTATGCAGTTTGTGTGAGAGTTCGGCAACGGTGATTACACCCAGTTCAAAAATAAAATAATTCTGTAGGTTATTCAGTAGCACTTTCATCAAAGCTTCACCCATGTGGCAGTAGACAAAGAGTCACCTTGTCTAGTCTCTTTTGTACACATATATCAACACCTCAGTTTACTCATAAAAATACGTATTATGCATACTTTGCAAAAATCAGTGTCGCTTTCACATTAATGAGTGTTTGGTCTCAACTCTAAAAGAAATAAAACCATCCAGATAGAGGACTGCTTTTTTGGACATTTCTTGCTCCTGAAAAGGAAAATAGCAGGAGAAAAAGAAAGTTCACAAGTAAGTAAGAAACAAAATCTGCCTGAACATGTTCCTTCTTTATGCAGTAAAAAATAAGGCTATCTTAAACTCCTGACATTTGGGTGATACTCACAGTGATAAACCTCAGTTAAACTAAATGCAAACTGACTTCGGCAGTCACACATCTTCTGACTGCTGACCTGAATCTATCAGGACACTTTTCTCCCTTATTACCTTTTCACTTCTTGGTATTTAAGAGTACTCTGGCTGAAAGAGGGAACTAGCAGAAGAAAAGCAGTTGCAACAGGACTTTAGGTCTGACCAACAACAGTATCAGCAATACCACGCAATCTGTGGATCAAAGGTGGCTGCGGAGTCAGAGTGCAGTTCAATTAACAAGCAACTGTTTGAAGACCTGTTTGAAGGGATGTCTGCATGTGCAATTACCGTTTGTTCTGAAACTTTTAAACCACTCACTTTTAGAGTAGAAATATGAAGGAGACAGGGCAATACGTTATAATTAAATGACAAGTCAATACCTGTCTGCTTTTGCATTTGGTCAGCCTGAACCTATACATTTTATATCCCTTTTTGGCATACAGAGCTGCATTCTGGTTAATTTTTAAACCAACTGCTGCCACACTGCTAATACTATAAAGAAAAAACCTTCACACTGTGTCATTTCATTTCATAATATTACTTTTCTAAAATATTTTTAGCATGCCTTGAACTGCAGAGCACCATAGAGATACCTAAATTCACTTGAAATAGATTACACTGGCATAATTAGACTGTTTTCAGCAGCTAAACTAGAGTCCAGCAGGTGATAATTTAAGCTATTTTTCACCATGGCAAATAAGCCTGCACAGAATGCTAGATTTGACAGTTCTAGCGCTCAAGCTGGTTTATGTACATGTGCTGCACAGACGTAACCTCCTTTATGAATGCAGCATATTTACTGATATTTCTTTCAGCAAAATAGCTTAATTTTTATTATACCCTCTATTATTTATTAACACAACCATTAAAATCAAAGAGTTAGCTATTAAATGGCCTGCCAAGCAGCCTGCACTAGAGCATAGATTAACCTATTTTATCTTATAGATGTGCTTCTGTTAATAAATTCCAAAGCCGCTAAAAAAATGAAAAAAAATAACCCTCCACCAGAGAGGCACATCTGAAGTCATAATAACCATGCAATTTGGGTATTCGAAATGACATCATGACAGCTGCTATGCCTTCTAAGTATTGAAAGTGCTTTAAAAATAAAGCAGTGGTAACACAGTTTGGCAAATTGCTTCAATTGGCTTCCCACCATCCAAAAGTCAACATTAACAGCAGCTTGGTTTGATTTTTTCATGTGCCTTTTGTAAAGTAGATTAGACAGTGGAAAGATTCAGGATTATTTTTTTCTAACTTCTGTTCCAGTCTTTCAGTAAAGACTTTGCAACAATACACGCAAATTACTTTATAAACCCAGCGTACATTCCAAACATACTAAATGAAATACAATTTTTTTCTACTGCATGTTTGAAATGTGTTCCTTATGTATTTGCCTTGCAGAAAATTTTAACCTTGGTAAAAGCTCTGCCTCTCTCTTTCACCTAATTTTGGTTTGCTTCCTCTGGAAATCGTTGCCTTAGTAAATCATTCAATTAAAAAAAAAAAAAAAAAAGAAAAAAGGCACCAAACATCTGGTAGAGATGTCTTACCTAACGACTGGTAAAGCTCAGTCATCTTGGGATGATCCCAGCAGGTTGTTTGCGTCTCATGGCTACAACACAAAACATCAAAGTTAGTAAAGTAGAATTTCTCTCTCCATCTCACAGCAATGATGCAGGCTGCACATCAGAGCACATAGCCAGATCTGTACCCACAGCCTGGGCTGCTCCGGGGGGGCTCAGCAGTGACAGGTGTGTCTTCTTCCAACAAGAGGCACTAACCTGGAGCACTTTATTCAGGCAAGGGCTCATGAAATAAAATTAAAAGCAGTGCTAATATTAAAAAGACAGCAAGTATTCAGATATGTCAATCTTTTCAGAAATTTGCAAGCAATCAATTCTTAAGAACTCATTGCTTTGTATAGGTCATTCTCCAGTTGCTCCAAACTAGAGGACAGACATTTGAAAGGGCTTAGTTCTTAAAGAGTTTCTGGAAACTGACCAGACACTGAGATCCATATTTAACTTGCTTTCCCCTACATGCTCTCTCAACCCTCTCCCATGTGGTAGGTAAGAAATACCCAACGCAGCAGGTCTAATCCTTCCTTCCAGTCCAGACACCTGTGCTAAAATCCCTGTGCAACAGCCTCCTGATCCACCACCAGCTTCTACCACTTCTCAGGCTAGTGTTCCACCCTGCAGTGACAGTCTCCTCTAGCAAAGACTCTTGGCTGCTCCTCTTGTTCCCTGGGACTCCCAGGCCCTTTCCCTCGCTCTGGAGGTCCCTGTGCACTGTCAGGTGGCAGAGCTGTTGGGAAGCCAGGGAAAAGCTAAAACGGGGTTATGAAATGCTGCAGTACGACCAGAATGTAAATTGGAGAGGCTCTGCATTGAGGCCAGCAGCCTCCAGCTTTGCAACGTGTTGCCGAAGGACAGGCAGCATGAGAAAGTCAACAGGATGAAGTGTTAGCAGGTGTAGTAGGAACTCATGTCTCCTAAGGTTATACTTTCTATGAGTTTGTTTTTTAATGACAGCATAGCTAATGTGATTATGTTTCCATTAACATAGAAGACTTCAAAGAAAAGTCTCCTTATCTGTCCTGTAGCCAATAAAGTCCCATTCAAACAGAATTCAGCTGCATTAAGAGACAACTGTAAGTCTCCAAAAAAAAAAATACACGGAACACGCATGTAGCATACCACTGCTAGCAAATACATTTGCCATTTCTGTACCTAAAGGCAGACGTGCAGGTTTCAACATGCACACATAATTCTGGAGAATACATGCAGAAGAGCAGGACGTGACCCACAGCACTGTGGAGCTCCTGGAGCACACAGCTTCCAGCTCCAGGAGACCAAACCACCACCCAGCAGCACCTGTGTACCCCACTGTGCGCTGGAACACTGACACGACAAGGTTGTTTTAGAGAACAAACGGCCCTTGAGTTCTCATTTTGAGGCACTGATGTTCCCAAGTGCACATTTACCCTTTATAGGCTAAGAAGAGGTAAAACTTCCAATGAATCACTTCAACACCATCTCTACTGAAGGAAAAAGAAAATTGTGCCAGGTTTTCTTAGTATGATTTAATTTTGGCCACAAAAGACAGGCTATTTGTTTGATTCCTGTGAATACTTTACTGCCCCAGTAACCTCTGTATGTTCAGCAGCTTACCATATATAATATTTCCAGATTTTGGTCTGTAACTGCAAGAAAGAATGAAAGAGATCACAAGCACTAAGCATAAAGAAAAAACACTGCCATGGTGCTGCCCTAGTTGAGCACAGGCTTTTAAACAAATCCCGTCTCATCAACCTCAGCATTCCCACCCCTTTCCAATTCCTGCAGTGGCTGAAGGCGGTGAAAGGGGAAGAAGGACACCACAAGAGCAAAAGCAGTCTTGTTCTTTGCTCTGTTAAAAAACAAGTCCTGCAAAGGGAAGTGGCTGCAATTGTATTCAGAAATCTCCCGGTCTGGGGATTTTCTTGGTTGGTTAATTGGATTTTTATTCCCAGAAATTGGGTAGCTTCAAGTGAAAACCTGTGGATCTGAGCCACCTGTATCTGAGCTCCTTCATTTCCCATCCTGCTTGGTATGGGCAGGTTCTGCAGGGAGAATGTAACACCAGAACCTTTTATCATACCCAGGTATAAAGCATATTTTTGAAGAAAAACAGGAACAGTTTCATTCCTAAAAACTCAGCTGCCAGAAGCCTCTACTGACACAACAGCAGTCCAAAGGGAAAGAAGATGGAAGTGTATTCATGGCAGAAAACCTTGTAGACAGAAAGGTCATGATTCAGGTGAATGAGCTGCAGACCCAAACAAACATTCACACCTGCAGACCTGGGGCTGCAGTTTGTTTGCACCTGACATCAGTCCCAGATCAATAGTTCCCCAGACATGAGGTCAGCCACCCTGGCTTGCTTCTCCACATGCAGATAGCCCCAGAAGTGGGGGATATTTGAACAGGAACTATACCATGGTTTGTATGCTGAATCACATAGCAAAAAATAAGAAAAATAATTTATGTGAACATTTACAAGAAGCCTCCAAAAATAACCTGCCTTTCTGTATGAAATTAATTTGGTAGCCCCAAATTGTTCTATGGACAAACAAAACCACTTCAGACTCCATAGCTGTCAACCTGGCAGCCTTCAAAGAAACTGATTCCCCATGAAAACATTTAAAAGCCATCAAATATCTGGTAAAGGTGAATACAGATAGGATTATGGATATAACCCATGCTTGTGTGAGACAGAAGAACAAAAGGATCATCTTAGTGTGAAAAAACTAGTATCAAAAATCAAAGTTACACCAATGAGTAATTTATTGAATTTCTTATTTTTATTTTTTATGGTAAGGCTTAACCACGTATCAGTGAGTTTAGTGTATATGGTTTAAGCTTATGGCATTTACTATACCTGAAAATACACAAATGCTTTTGTAAGACCTTGTAAATAAAATTTCCTTTGCCGAAGGAACACTGGACTCCAACTGGTTTCAGATATTTCTAATACCAGTAACCCCAAACCTCTACTCAGCATGCTTTTCTTTCATGGTATAAGATTAATTATCATGGGAAATGCATTTTTTGTAAAGAATGGTTTAATTTGCTCCATGTGCAAGTGACAAAGACTGAATTTTCAGGGCAGGTAAATTTCCCTTTTTGCTTTAATATTAAACTTTGTTGCAACTTAGAGGAAATATTCCTTTCCTAAGACTATAAACGTCAGGCAAGTAGAGCCCCTAACTCTTGCCCAACCAGCTCCCTAGCAGTAAGCATCCATGGGGCAGAGTGCCCTGCACCTGGCTGGATCCCACCTCGGAGGGACTACCCAGCTCCCATTTGGTACCAGCCCCAGAGGTGGGCTGGCTGGCCCTCAGCACCCCTCTGTGGTCCTGCAGGAAAAAGCAAGGGCTTGGAAGGGAACTGTAGAGGTTGAGTGGCCGTACGGAGCCAGGGCAGACTTTGCTGGTACTTTACATGCAGAACACAAGAAGGCTGCAGATATTTCGCTCGAGCTAAAATGCGTTCGCCTCTCAACATCTTCAGCTCGGAAAATTATCAACTATTCCACACACCAGGGCAGCTCCAGGAAAGGTTAGATTCCATCAAGGCTATTCTTCGTAAGCCTCTTTGCCATTTTCAAAGGCCATTTAATTGTGAGGTCTGGGGTTGGACCGGTGGGGGAGGATTTGTGTGTATGCCCTTATTGTGAGCACAGTCTGAAGTGAAATGCCAGCTCAGCAGTTTCAGGCAGCCTCAACCACACTTGGGAATGCTGTAGCATCCTTAATAGATCTGCAGCAAAGTGTTTGCCAGAGTTTCAAACTCTGGTGAACAAGGCCCTTTACAGCCTGCAAGTCAGAAAGACATGAAAAGTATAGTCTGAGTCCTCTTGACGAGCAGCAGCTGAAGCAGAGCAAGAGTATGCGCAGAAATAAGTACTCAAAATGCTTTTCCAACAAACCACCAACACAAAAAGACATCAGCACACACAGCCAGCAGTTTTGCAATATTGGACATGCTCAGAGGACACATTTTTCAATTTGCCTCTACATTTAGGTCAACTAAATTGATCACTAGCTTTTAAATCACAGGCATTCTGAAACAAATAAAAATATATGTGCACTCATTTGGCTTATTTTCCTCTTTCTCACCTGACCTGAGCTGCAGAAGTGGAAAGGAAATTAAAACCAAGCCTGAAAAGAAGACAAGCAGCAATGGCTAGTGGTGACACCTTGGCGTAGGTGTGACTGGCACACTAAACATACTGATAATTCAGTGGGATGAAAGCATAGTCTTCACTTGATACATCCTTTGGGAACCACAGGACCACTTCATTAAAGGATGATTATATTATATTAGCAAGGATAATTTTTATGTAAGGAATTCTGTCACACTATGCCTGTGTGAACTCCTCTGTTCCTGCCAACAGCAGAGAGATTTGTCTCTCATCACTGTCAGCAGAGCCAACAACACACAGCACTGGAAACATGAAATCAAGAGATGATATCCTAACAGACTCACTGGCTGAATTACAGTTTCCTTGTTATAACTTGATCAGTTTGGACAAAATACAGTCATTTTTTATTCATTCTTTTTATATTACCTCTGAGCAACACCAGCAGCAGGAGGACTTGAAAGCAATGCTCCCCCACACCCAAATTCTTGCACAAATCCCCCCCCAACATTCCTGCACCAGCCACACCGTAACATTCACAACTGTTTTTGATCACACTCCTTCTCCCTCACACCTTTAAAAAAAAAAAAAAAAAAAAATTAGGTCCCGTGTTTTCACTGCTCAGCTCCAGAGCAGAATTTTAGGTTGCAACTGCAAAGTCCTTTTTAAACTCTTACAGCCCTCTTCATTGGTGATACCAGAGCCAGTTCTGCTGCGCTTCTCCCCACACCCTTCATTAGAAAATGCGACATGAACAACATGTGCAAATGCATAGATGTGCACAGAATATGAAATTCTATCGTGTAGCAATAAATAGTCACATATACTCACAAAAAACTGCCAAAATTATAGTGGTATTTTACAAAACTCTGAACTCATCCCTTTTCAAATGACATGATTTACAATACTTCTCACCTTCTCGCTTTATGATGAATCAAATGTTACTCCAACCACCTTATGACTGTTGTCAAAAAGCCAAAATAAACATGATAGTTATTTGGATTTTACTAAACTAACCTAAATCCAACTGAAAGAGCTTTTACGAATAGACACTGCCTCTCATTTAAAAGAAAAATGTTTTCAACAGAAGATGACAGTGATTGCAAAGAAAGACTTAATATTTCTCTTTTTACAGTGCTTCATTAATGCCTTAGCTGAAACAAGACAGTGCTATGGAAAGTATTAGCAATGTAAAAAGGTGGCACTCCTTTGTGCTTTACAAAGGACTACTGTTTTCATCTGTAAATCTAGAGACTACTGATCTGCGCAGAGATTACTTCTGTTTAAGCCAAGGATCAGCGTCTCTTCAGCAGGAATTTGACTTTAGCCTGTTTTATTGGCTTTTGCAAGATTTATCAGACTGCTGAAGGCAGGCACCGATACATATTAAAGTTTCTTGCCGATATGGGAAATGAAAAGTAGGAGAAGGGCAAATATCACTGTCAAGTACTGAATAGTAACCCTTTTTTTCCCCCTTGATGTTAAACATTTATTTTGTCTGCTCTGTTAGGGGCAAAGATTCCCGCTCAGCGGCTTGGGCTGGGTGAGCCTTGCCCCCCCGGCTTGTCACTCTCGGCTGATCTATTTGCTTTCCAAAGCCTCTCCTCCCCGCTTCTGCCAAAGCAATTTCACTGCAGGGTCTTGTCAAATCCAGACTCAGACAAGCGATGGCCTTGAACAATTCCTTAGTGCTAAAAAGGTCAAAGATCCCCGATATAACCAGGTTCCTCGTTTCCTCAGCTCTGCACACACACGCCTGCAAAAACCACCTCTCTGCCCAACTCCAGTGCAAGACACCTCCGGTGTCCCAGGCTGCAAGATGTTTTACAGCAGCTATTAAAAGGCAATATAAGGTGCCATATAGCAACAAGAAATACAGCACTTGCAGTGCAACCGCCCGGAGGGAATCCCCTCCCAGCCTCTTCTGCCTATTAACTTGAAAGATTACTTCTAAGCATGAAATTATGGGGGGGGAAGAAGCCATACACCCCCGAGCACGTTTGTTTTTAGGTATTCCGCTGAAGTTCGCGCCCGACCCGAGGTGCCCAACAGGCGATGTGCCGCGCAGGTGACGCTGTACAGCACCGCGCTACCCCCAAAAACCTGCGGAGTAACGAGGCGAGCCCCGGGAATCCCACACCTCCGGCACAGCCGCGATTCCCTGGCTCGGCTTCTCCCCTCGCCAGCGCGCACGGGCACCGGCGCAGGCACAGGCACCGGCACAGGTACAGGTACGGGCACAGGTACAGGTACAGGTACGGGCACAGGTACAGGTACGGGCACAGGTACGGGCACAGGTACAGGTACAGGTACGGGCACAGGTACAGGTACGGGCACAGGTAGAGCCACGCGTGCGTGCCGCTCTCACCGCCATCTCCTACGTGTGCCAACGGGGCGCATCCAGCGCCCAACTACGGCCTCGGAAGCGGGGAAAGGCGCCGAACCAAACGCCCTTCCAAGTTCCCACAACAAACCCGGCGGCAAGTTGAGATTTCCCGTGTAAGCGATGACAGCGGCGGCCGGCCACGCTGCTCGCCCCCGCCGCGGAGCGCGGGATGGCCCCGGGCCGCGGCCGCGCCCCCGCCCGCCCCCACCGGCACCTGCGCCCCTCATCGCCCTTACCCCCGGAGCTGCTCCCTCATGGCGGCGGCTGCTCGGCGGCGCCGCGGAGGCAGAAACAGCGCGTCCGCCCAGCCCCGCCGCTCAGCGCCACTGCGGCCGCCCCGCCGGCAGGGAGGGACGGCGGCAGGGAGGGAGGGATGGAGGGAAAGGGAGAGAGAGGGAGGGAGAAGGCGGCGCTGCCCCGCCCCGCCCCGCTCCCGCCCGGCGGCAGTGCCGGCGCCGCACGCCCTCAGCCCCATCCTCCCGCCCCTCATCCCGGCTGCGGGGCGGCTGAGGGCACCTCGCCCCTCCCCGGCCTCCCCGGGGCTGTGCAGCTATTCTGGAGGAAGCCCTCGGGGCTTCCTTTGACTTCCTTTTTATTTTTTTGGGTGTTCTTTGCCCTGGCGCTGGCCGGCCGGAGAGAGGGGTGTGCTGAGAGGCGGCAAATCAGTTCACCTTCAGCGGGCTTGGGAAGAAAACTTAGCTAAAATATGCACCGAATCCAGACAGATTTGAAATGGGCCTTAACCTGCACTTTTTTTTTTTTTTCCCAGCGTTTAATTTTGGTGCTTAAAATGCCGAGTGGTTTATTTATGAGTGGAATCAGGTAATTTAATTTCTAAGGGCTTGCCTTGGCCCCGCAGGGAAGGAAGGGTGAGCTTCTCCCGTGGATCTGTCAGTGCGGAAGAAATAGTTCTGCTTATGCCAAGTTACTGTTGCAATGTTTCTTTGCATTAATTCCTACGCAATATGAATTACACGAGGAAAAGCCAACCATCTCCTTTTAGTGTCACAAGCACTTCAAATCAGCACTCCAGTCTCCCCTCATGCATGTTGTCCATCTACATCCTTTACTTGTTAAAATAAGGCTGTGTCGAGCTCCAAGTCCTTCCCATAACCCCTTTTTCAAGCCTTGCATATTGTGATTTCCTGGTAAAGCTACCCCCAAACCAATTTCTTTCAAGTCAGATTCATAGAATGGTTTTGGTTGGAAGGAGCCTTAAACATTATCTTGTTCCACCTCCCCTGCTACTAGACCAGGTTGCTCAAGGCACCATCCAGTCTGGAACACTTCCAGGGATGGGGCATCTCCAACTTCTCCGGGCAGCCTGTTCCAGTGCCTCCCCACCCTCACAGAAAAGAATTTCATCCTAATATCAAATCTAAATCCATTCTCTACCTTTCAAATGTACAAAAGAATCTCCCTGTTTTTACACTGGGAAGATACACACCTAGAAGCAAGGAAAATTCATCCCACCCCTGTTACACGGATGTCAGTAGGAGGGTGTAAGCCTAAGTTCCAGGAAATTTAGGGCTCTCCCTAAGGCTCCAGGTAGTTGGGTTATCTGATTTTAAGAAAAGTTCAACAAGCAGTTCAAGGAAAGCCCATGTGGGTTTTTTTTCTAGAAACATTAATGTGAGAGATGCTTGAGGTTCAACCCCTCAGGCCCTCAAATGTAAATATAAAAAATTAATGGAATTAAATGCTAAATTCTCATAGTTTCCAGATGATTTAGGTTGTTTTAACAGGTCTAACTCACAGTTTTCAGTAACCTTGTACCTGCAATACTACCCCAATATGGAAAGAAAATAGAGGAATAATATTTGTGTAAACATAAATCGCCATGTTAAAACTCATTAGACTGTGTATTTTCCATTTAATTCAGTGGACCTTGTATTGGATACATTGCTCTATCACGTATCTTAGTTTTGAGGTGAATAAACTGGCTGAAGGCTGTCAATTGTGTTATATCAGCAGTCTCACATTGTCTCATTTTTAGCCAAGTTTTAAGAAGTGAGAAAGCTCTCCTTAAGTCTTTAAAACAGGATGATTTTCACCCTAGTTGGGAGGAACCTCAGGGTTCACTACAAGGAGAGAGCAGCTGCTCATGTCATACAAAGGGACGGGTAGCCAGAGGCCAGGCATTTCACGGCGAAAGTGGTTTGTTTTCCTTCAGAAGTATCTAGCACTGATTCTCTGATACACATTCCTTCAATTTTCACTGTTGCTGGAGCTTCCTGGCCTGCCTTAACAGAAGCTTGATGCTGCTATTATCATGCTGGTCTTCTTTCCCATACAATAGTGCCAAGTAATAAGAATTTAAAAACCAGTCTGAATTTCTCATACTTTGCATAATCTTCTTTCTCCTTGAGTTACAAATAAAGCATTGTATTCAATTAGACTCACAGCAGGTGAAAACCCCAATTAGTGAATCCATTTTCTTGGCTCTTTTTCCCTACCTTACACCCACACACCACTTTTTTTTTTTTTTTTTTTTTTTAACAATAAAGGGTAACTCTGAGTCATTCTCCAATTGAAAAGCAAATTAACCCTTTGATCTCCCAAATCAAACTATTACTCACTCAAGAACATCTAGGGGGAAACAAGAATGTTGAAGGATTAAGGGATTAAGGCCTATTGACTTTATGAATTGATTTTTATAAAAAAGTCTATTTAATGTAGTTCTGATTGTTGTCTCCAAATTCACAAAAGCTTTTCGCTGTTTTGATTGACCTGAAAATTATATTTGTGCTGTATAATGTACATGAGTAATACCACTCTTACTCCAAATTACTTTTAAACTACTCGTAATTTATTACATAAATATATTTTGTTTGCAGTGTAAGTGGTTACTGTCTTTGGCATTTGTAACTGAAGCCAATTTTTATGCCATACTTAATTTTAGGCCATTTATTTGATAAAAGATAGTCATCTCCCTATAGAAAATAAAACCGGTTTACAGAGTAAGCAGAGTTTTAATTCCCTGTGGTGCTTTTCTTATGCAAGGGCTATTCAGTCACCTTGTGCACCTACATAGAGACCTTAATCAGAAGAAGAGCAGTGTTTATTTCTCCTATACTGTTGTTTTGTCCTGGACTGTATCTAATCAATGTATCCATATCTTCAACATTTAATAACACCAGGTGCTTAAAGGGAAATCATGGCTGCCTAAAAAATGAGGGATAATACTTAGAAGTGGTCTTACTACCCCAAAACTCTTTCAGGAAAAAAGAAAAATAAATTAATTGGATTTGCAGGCAGTCTGACTACATTGCTCGCTGTCCAAAGGGTCACTGGAATTTCCCATTTAAGAAAGCAGATTTTTCGGTTTTAATAAGTTCTCCTCAGAATGTTGTCCCTTTTCGATGGGGAAAGATCCAGAGTCATGTACACATTAAAACTAATTATTTGAACATAAAATAATTGATTCCTAAACATTAACACCTGAGTATAAATCTTTGTAAGTTTTATGTACGAGATTAGCAACATCACTCCATGTTACAGACAGATGTGGAAAACCAACTGCAGAAATGGGTAGGGTCTTGCCTAAAACTAAGGTAGACATTAAGGGTACAAGTTTGCTTGTAAGTTTAGCATTTTATGAGTTAAAAACTAGCGACATTTCTTTAATTTTACTGCCATTGAAAGTGAAGATACAACATTTTCCTATTAGCTAAGTCTTGCTTCCAGAGCCCTCTGAAGTGTGTAGCCTCCTTGTAAGTGTGGCTTTACCATTGCTCAGCTATCTGGTCAGTGGATTAGTTTGCTTTGCATATAAGAAGATGTTGTGGTGCTCTGTGTTGGGCTGGCTAATCCGTTACACTGTTTGAATCTATTTTCTTTTTCTTGGTATAAAAAAAGCTAAAATTCACTTGGGATGGCATAATGACACTTTCCTGGATCATGCATCTTAAATATGCTCCAAGGGCTGACACCTCCAGGGTGTCTGGGCAATTGTTTATAGCTCTCAGAAGAGCCAAGAAGTGAATACTGGTTTGGATGCTGCTAGTTTGTTTTGGGGTTTTTTTTTGCCTTTTTGCACATTACCACTGAAAACACATTAAAATACTATAATGCAATGAAGCAAATGGTTTTGAAATGCTCCATTCATTTTCCCCAACACTGCACTGTAAATTAAAGACCTAGTAAAACATTCATAGCTCAGTATACTTAAAATCAGTTATTTTCACCAGAGGGTACTGGGAAAGGAGCCTACCACTCCCTGTCCAGAGGGAAACTCAACCTCTGTCCCATATGAAGGATGACAAGCTGGTGCTTCTTCTGACCCAAGGGCTCATTCTCTGCACTGTAAGGCAGGTAACTGGCAAATGGAGCTCACAAGGATTTGTTTCACTAAGATATTCTTGGAACAGACATACAAGGAAGACATATCCCTTCTTTTTCTGTTTTTTTAACTAATTCTGCAGTAAATACTACAGAGCTTGCAGCAATGTAATAGCCAGTATGGGAAGTGTTAGTACCCGGCACGTTTGACAGGAACACTTCTGTTCCTGCTGAATGCACAGCGGCACAGCTTTTGCATTCCTTTGGGCTCTACTTGCTTTTACTACAGTAAGGACACCTGATTAAAAGTGAAATCTTAGTCACCCTACAAGATGGGTACAATGGAGCCTCAGGAGCAGCCTGTGTGTGCCTTATGTTGCATTGCGCTGCATGCTGTTGCTGGAAGGTGAACGAGAGGGAGCCTGTCATTTTGAATATATTAGATATATGTATGAATTCCAGCCTGTTGAGATCCTGGAAAGGATAATTTCGAGAGGCTACATTTATTTTTTAAGGTGATAGCAACAGTAGCAGGGTGTTCAGTCTCTACTGCCATGTGTATGACCTTGAAAAGAGGAGCAGAGGGGGACTGAGGTTAAGTAAGACTGCACACATTACTAGAAAGATATCTTCCCGGGTCCACCAGCACTATGAGCTCTTCAGGTAAGCTCCTGTGAATAGCAAAAGCTCTTTTCTCCCTTCCATAAGAAACCACAGCAAAGAAAGAAAATTAAGAAAGCAGTAACCCTTACTCTTCTGGGATGGAGATGAACTGGAGTGTGAATAGTCCCATGAACAGGAGATCAAGAAATGTTGACAAAATGCTGACATAATGCTAGAAGACTAAAATTAGTAAAACCCCCTCTGAAGTAGGCTTTCAGAAAGCTAACAGGGGAAAACCCCATATATATATATATTAAAAAAGAAGACTTAAAATCTACCAACTGAAAACATAGGTCAAACCAAATTGCCTGCTGATCTTAACAATGCACAAATAAGACTTGAAAAATTATAATTAGACCATAGTAAATTCTTGGTTTGAGGAGTCTGTATTGGCAAAATGAATGGTTATCATTTCAGGGAGTAGGGTTGAGAAAAAAATGCACACTAATAAGGATAAATTAAACAAAGCAGCAAAGAAAAACTCCATTTCTGTCTTTTCTTTGCATGCCCAGTTGGAAATAAATGATTGTTTTGCTTCCTGGGAGGATTAAAATAAGGATTTCATAAACTGTCTTACTCACTGACTCTCTTTTACCTCAAAATCTTTCTTTCTATGCATAAAATTATGTGTTGCAAACACAAAAGCTGGCTTACAAAATCATTAACTTCTCTACTGTTTACTATCAATGTATATATCTCAATAGCAAGAAACTCTGTATCATGCAGTCCTACTTCACTCAGGCCCAGAAAACCTGATCCTAGCTACTGCTCACCTGGTGCTCCCAATCCCTAACATGCTGCCCCCTCTTCCAAAGGTTTCCACAGACATTAAAGGAGAAGAATGCCATCTTTTTTTATTAATTTGCTTTTTGGTTGTGTTGCATTCCCTAATATACATATTTTTGACATTATTTAATCTATTTTTTGTGACTAATATAATACAAACAGATTCTTTTTTCTTACACTGAAGACATTATTTCAAAATGTCTTTTTGTGAATACCATCTAGAAGAGAAAATTCTCCTTTGGGAAAAAATGACCCTGAGATCATGCTAGGAGATTATGTACTGGGATATTCCAATGGTAAGGCTGCACTTAGGTAGCAAAGGAAGAGAAAAGTGAAATCTATTACATTTTACAACACCTATGTACAAGGAAGTTCCATGACACATGAGCAAAGCTTAGTCCTTCTGCATGGCAAGACTCCTTCACTCTATCTTCCTAAATGTCTTACGTAGGGACCCAGAAAGCAGAGCATTACACTTGGGGAAGGAACCAGCCCAGAGAAGTTAATGGCAGAGGGAGCAGCTACATCTAACTGGCCTCACCAGTAATTCCATCCAGGCTAACTCCTTCATCTGATCCAGGTGACATTTCTCATCATTTATTTGCATAGAAATGCAGCTTCAGGTTTAGGGTTGTGCAACCACTCTCAGTCTGAGGTTAGCAAGAAAAAAATTCTGGAAAGCAAAAGCTTCTCATCTGCCATTTCTGAAATAAAACTTTTTATTTCATTTCTAAACAATATCCTATGAAAAAATATGCTTTCCTTCAGCTAGAAAATGAGGCAATTGTTCATACAGCTCTGGCAGCACCCTTTAATGGCAAGTGGCAACAGTCTCATCTTGTCCATGCCAAAGAGTGAAAATTAGTGTTTATATTACAGGCATTTGAAACAAACACAGGCACACAGATGCCTACATTAACTGGGACTTCCAGAGACAGATGAACCAGTATCAACTATAATGGAGCCATGTCCTAGGGCACAGATATTATTTTATCCTAATTGAATCTGAAAGTATGTTAGCACTTAAACACTTCAGTAAAGAGGGATATAAAGGAATTTTGAGGTAAGATAAAAATTATTTCTCAGTAAGTGGATTTCATTGATGAAAAGGATTTCATTCAAGTCTACTGTGGCAAGTTCAAGCATTTATGCTTTAGCACATGCTCCACGTAATTCCAGAAATCTTCACCTTCCATTTACTTAACTATAATATGGTTCTCCCTACAAAGTAGCTCTCCCAGCTTTTACACTTCGATATCTTTGTGTAGCTCCTTCTATCCCCAGCACAGTAGCTGGCAGTTAATTCAGGGAAGAATCCTGTGGGTGCCAGCTGATAGGAAAAAACTTTTGCCGAAGTATATTGCACAGTTTAAATTTCATGCTTATCAAAGCTTAATAACATGACTGCATTTAGTGGAACTCAATGTCTAGGTGCACTTTCAGTATTTCATTTTAGTATTTCATGTTACAGTTGAGCCAAACGTCTCACGGTACATCTCAGCAAGGTCTCAAATAGCTTGCAATGCTATTGGCATACGTTCATTCAGTTCTCTGATCTCAGTTATTTAACAGAAAATGGAATCTCTTGAGGAAAGAATAAACATGCAAAATGATGATTCCCTTTCTCACAACACAGCCCAATTTCACTGTGAAAAATTTGCAATGAAAATCAGAAATGCCTTGTCTGCCCAAGTCAGAGAGCCTTGACATTTATGATCAAAGGTACACAGATGAATTCTAGGACCTGCCATAGTCCAGTATTGAATCAAGAACAATGGTGACTGTGTTTAACTGAAAATCAGCCAAAATATATTTTTTTCTTTCTATATGGAGCATTTTCCACATTGAACTAAACAAACATTTACCACATTTGTATTTGGAACTATTTGCTGCTTCTTTAGGAAATTGCTTTCAAAGGTGCAATCTAAATCCTGAACAATCTACACAGTCCTAAAATATTAAGGATTTAAACATTGGCTATGGTCCATATTAACATTATTAGACTCCTGCTGCTGCATCTAACTCCTTTGAACACATTATCAGAAATGTCAGCCTACAATTCTACCATATCAAAATCTTCAGCTTTTTCTAAAGTAGTCCGGACTTAAAGAGAAAATTCTTATTGCTAGGACTAAGTGAAGTTACCCATCTTTATCATCTCCCTCACTGCATGACACAGAAAGCCAGATTATTTTGAAAGTTCAAAATACCTTATTTCATATTATCTGGCCTAAGAAACATCACACAATTTTTGTCACCTTCCTTCCAGGAAAAAAAATGAAGGTATTAAATTCAACCAAGGTTTCTCTATATCTACATGGTACACTACAAATGCAGAGCACAGCACTCAAACCATTTGTTTACTTAATAGTGTCCAGAATTTGCCATTTCATACTGGCATAAATTTAACACATAGGTACCATATTATGTACTGTGTGGAAGATTTTCTGTCATTAAAGTTAGAAAGAAGGATCTTCTAAGCTCACACCTTCTGTCTCAGAAACAGTACAAGTGTTTGAGCATTCATCTCTAATCCTAAAATAAAAAAGTCTATTTGTCAAACTAAAAATAAGGTGTCATTTTAAATCATAACTCTTCAGGTAAATAACTTTTCTTCAATTACTGTCAATAGCTCTGGTCTGTGGTTGCCAACTTTAGAACAAAATGTCATTTTGCAAATAATTACCCCACTTTAGTTAATGCCTTTATACTAATACACATCAGGCAAGAGAAAATAATAATAATTAAAAAACAAACCTTCAGCCTTATCTTTTAAATAAAGACAGGGTTAAGATGTGATTTCTAAATACTTTTTTACTTTAGCAATAAAATTTATTTTGCTTATGGGCCTTATAATTTTTAGCAGTGTGGAGAAATGAATGTCGTGTTACTTTTCCACAGTTTTGTTGCGGCAGTTGCTTTTCATTCTCATTCTTAAAATTCTACTGCAATTATTTTTCAAATTATTATCCTTCTACCCATGTCCCTCAATTTGTTCTGTTTTTAGGGTAACTAACAGAGCAAATAATTTATTAAGGATAAAAATAATTTTGCAAAGATTTGCAGAAGCTGACAGACTAAGAATTTTGCCAAACAGAACCCAAGCAGAGAGTGGAGGATTAGACTCCATCTAATCCACTGTTTTTTTCAAACCAGAGTATTTAATACTGAACTAAAACCTTTGGAGAGTTTTATTTTTAGCAGCTTTCCATATTAAGCTTTGCTCTAAGAATTACAATTTAGGAAACAAACCAAAGAAATGTATTTCTTGTTTGTGAGTAAGGTATCATCATTAAAAGTCTTCCATTCCCCAAATAAATATTTTTCTTTTTACTTTATGCCATATTTTAAGTTTTCTGATAACTTTCATTGTAAACATTATACTTCACTGACCTTTAAAATTGAAAAAAAAAATTTGAAAGGGAATTTATGTGATTAAAACAATCATTTGGTGATGACAGTACACCATATTTGATAAGAGATGAAGAAAGTGACTGTTTTTACAATGTTTTGTCAACATTGTACATGAAACTTGCTTTCAGTTTGGAGAAAACCAGGCCAGTGGGGCTGTGTCTATGCTGCCATTAAATTAAGTGATTTAGCCTATGAAATAGCCAAGAGAGAGCAACTCTCCAAATGCGGCAATATTTTGGCTATTTGAACTTTCTAGTGGCATATTATCTTAGTTACACTGTTATGTGTGTCTGCCCTGAGAATAATTGCCATTTCTGGGTTCAAATTTCACACAGTGACCCTTGTTCTTACTGCTGAGAGGTGGATGGCGCTACAGCAGGCCATGGTGTTCCTCTACTTCCCACTTAGTGCTCCTGTGGACCCAAGGCATTATTTCCTTCACATCTATAAGTTTTGATTTTAAAAATATAATTTTTTTTCATTTCAAATTATCTGGCCTAATGTGAGAGCTGCTGCAACAACTGTGGTAACTTTCTGAAACTAGTTGGGCCTGTTCCTGCAGAATAAATTCATCACATGAAATGGCTAAAACCTCTCCCCTCACTGGGGAGCCAGAAGAGTTTTAGATCAGCTCAAATGCCTGTCATTTACCTGCCATGCAGGACACGTTCTTTGCTGTGCTAGATCCTCAAACTTTTGTGATGTGCTTAACAAAGAAATCAGTTGGTAATCAAATTATGTTTAAGCAGTGAATTTTCTGTCCAGAAAGCAACTAATCTGACAAAACCAAGTCACTACCAATGAAGTTTGCTGAATATTTTATATGTAATTTCCAAAGTTTGCAGCAGTCAAATTTTCTAAGAAAAACAACTATTATTTCCATTAAAATTTTTTGTAAACTGGCACGATTTTTGACAGAATTATCAAATCGTGGAAGCACTCCCAATGCATACCAGCATTTCTTTCTTAGATTTTCTTTATATACAAAGCAATGGTTTAGGTAGCAATTTCTGTAAGAAACTGGTAAAAGGTAGGATGTAGAAGAATATTCATCTGCTCCCTTGGACTCCCTGTATTCACACAACACTTCTGCATCTTGCCAAGTTTGTGACCTGCAAGAGCACAGTGTGTAGTGACGATGCTCTAACCCTTTAGTGCCTTGCATACTATACACTGAGCTGAATTTTACTTCCAAACAAAATTTTGGCTGCATTCCTTAGTGAGCACACGTTGTTCTTGCTTAGACAGACCATCCCATTCTCTCGCTTAAAACAATTTGGTGCATTATAATTTTTTTTTTAAACTTGTTCCTGGATGGGCAGAGTTTATATAATCAGTTTCAGCCACCAACTCCAACGTTGAAAAAGACAGTTCATATTTTCTTAATTTAGGTCATTATGCTGAAATCATATTTTCTCTACTTTGTTTTTTTTTGTATAATTTGCAATTATAAGGATAATTTAAAATAACCTTTAGAGCAAAATTTAAGTGTCTGTTGTATAGTTTTTCTTTTTCTAACTCAACATTTAATTAAATGCTGAGTTTGACATTACACAGTTTGGTGAGAAATTTAGCACTGGCATTCAGTGAATAAAAAGAATACCTAATCATAAGCAATGCAGCAGTATTCTGTGATTCTATATTATTATATATTGTGTAAATATAATTGGCTTAATAGTGCCTTTTTAACAGAGATGGATTGCTCTGATCCTCCCTGTCTTCAAACCATCAGACTGACCACAAGTACATACATGGAATTTGAGTAGTAGTATGAGTCTAAATTGCTAAAAATCCTGCAACACCAAACCTAGATTGATATATATATGTAAGAGCAGAACTGAGGATGCTATTTTTAAGAAGGCTCTTCAAGTTTATTTAACTGGTTTAAAAAAAAGAAAATTGGTCTTTACTGGAGCATAATGGCATAATACAGCCTTATAATGAGGAGTACATGTAGAAAAGAAGGGGGATTTTAGGCCTAACTGCATTTTCTGTCAGCCAATATCTTAACCTAAAAGGACCATCTGGTCAGCCTCTTCTATGGTGTAGAGTTAAGGAAAAAAAAAGAGTGGTTCCATCTTTTGCAGCCACAAGAAGAGGACAAAGGAGGATAGGGAAGCAGTGGGTATATTGTATAATAACTTCCAGCTGCTGTATCATCTGTCTACTGGTAGGTATGGTGAAATAAATAAATGATCAAAAAAAAAAAAATCAACAATGTCAGGATGAGTTTTTGTAAATAAGAACTTGCAAGGTAAGTGATATGGAAACAGCAAGATTATTAAAATGCAGTATCTTATTTATTATACATTAGGTAGATCAAAGCTCCTCAGTGATAACAAGGCACTGATTGGGGGCTGCCACCTGTTTGGTCTCACTAGCAATGGAAATCTGTGAGGTGAAGCTGTGTTAAAGGTTGTCAGTACATACTACACTTATGAATGGCTTACATTGAGGAAAAAAACCAACCAACAAATTATTCTTATTTTGCTGAAAAGATTTACTCATTATTCACCTGCACATATGTTACTTTCTTTGTTAAGACAAAAATGATATTCTAGATAAATCAGGAAGGTTTCATGAACAAACAAACAAAAAAAATTGCAGGCAAATGCTCTTTCTTGATGCACTTCACTTTAAGATGGTGGTAAAAAGACCTGAAGAGTATAAAATTAGAATATATTTGAGCTGTTGTTTTGGAGACTGCTGAGCCTTGCAGCAGGCTGAGCTCAGAGCAGAAAGATTGTGGCAAGCAAATTGTCCAGGAAAACTGAAGTGTGCACAATGAGGCAGGAGGCAGTTTTCTAGATGTTTTTTGGGTTGGTTGCCTTTTTTGTCTAACCTCTGCACAAAGAACAGAACAGCTGTGATTTAAGGAAATGTTTGGGTATAAATTCTAAAAGTTATTGGCAGGATCTAATAAAGAGTGGATTCAGAAAAGCTGAAAATCTGCAAGATGCAACAAGGGAAGGCAAGGCAAGGCAATGCAGCGACAATCTTTATCAGTGTCCTTGAAACATGCCCCAGAACTGGCTACACCGATGAGCAGAAGTCCAGTCTGGAGATGTCAGAGCACCACTGGGCTCTCAGGTCTTTAAATGACTATTTGTAGGAGATAATGCATAACAGCAAGAAAAGGGGAGTGAGTAAGATTAACAAAGATCTCTTTAAGTCGGTGGAAACTTAATTTGAATGTATAAAACTGGGGGAAAAGTTGCTAAGTATTTTAAAAGCGATGTGTTACAAAAGAAGAATTGTTTGGGGGGTTTCTGGGTGTTATAAATACATCCACTGACCGAAACCAGGTTGGGACTGACACACGAGAAATTCCCCTTGGCTGACTCAATTCAAAGCAGAGAGACCACACGACGTGGGCATTCCCTCACAGTGGAGTTTGATAAAGGATTCACACTGACAGACTCTTTTCCACTCCTTATTTCTAGAATGGTGAACAAATGCCCCAGAGCAAAGCAGCGCTGAGGGTTTTGCGCTCAGTTTTCTCAAGAGAACACTGCAGATACAGATTTGCATCTTGCTAGCAGCAAATGTTTATTCCACAATATTTTGGGCACTGATGTGAAAAAACATGATACATGAGAGGGAATGCTGAGACCCACATTCTGATCCCTTTTAGAGTACCTAAAACAAGAAGTAACTTTGCTGAAATCAACGAACATACATCCATGCAAGCTGCTTTAAATGCAGAACTTAAATTTGATTTCCAAACTTCTGGCAGCAAGTCTGATGAGAGCCTAAACTGCTACCACCATAACCTGTGAGTCCTCTGGTTCTTCTGCTCATGTCAAGATTGTTAACAGTACAATGAAGTATTTATTCCTCCTTCAGACTGGAAGCAGGAGAACAAATTATGGCATATTAAAGTAAGTTTTAATGTGTAATAACCATATTAGTAAGGCCTTAATTGCTTTTGTGCCATAGCAAAATTAAAATAGTGGAGAAGCAGATGAATGAGGAATGTACAGGAATAAATATATGTCAAATACGAAGATAGAGAACACTATCTGCAATGGAATTGTTTGGTAATATTACAGCGGTATTAAAAGCATAAGCACTCACACATTAACAGACAGTAATTAAAAAAACAAATAACATGAGTGCAACTATGGCCAGAAACACAACCTCATGGTGGCTTATATCAAAATAGCTGACTTCAGATTCTAAAGTTCAAATCAGTGTTTGGAAATGATGGTGAGCTCATCTTTGGAAATCAGTTTTTTAACCTCTACTTTTCAGGTGATACTTAAGGTAATCTGAAGTATAGAGCTAAAACATGATTTTTTTCAACAACTGTGTCCTACTGGCTAAAAAGATCTCACTGCCAGAAATCTGGAAGATTTTTTTTTCTAAACACTGAAATAAAATTTCAAGATGCCTGTATTCCCAATTACTTGCACTAAAAGTTTATAGATGAGAAATAAAATTGTGGTTTTGGTTTAGTAGTTCTAACTCTTGGTTTTTATTTTTTATTCCTGTAATCATTGACATTTCCATCTACAAAATACAGTCTGTTACACTTAGCAAAACAGCTGCAAGGCACTTATTTCCACTCTCTGGGCTTTCTATAGGTTGAAGCTGGGTATGAGTTTAAAGAAGAGTAATTTATGAAACAGAAAGTTGAGGATATTTCATTTGCTTACTTCTACTTCCAGAGTTTACTTTTTATTAGGGGAATCTGCAACTAGTATGGCAAATCTGAAACCCATGCTCACAGAGGTGCATCTCCTTCTGTATTTCTAGACCAAATGCAGAAACATCTGTAATGAAGAAAAACTTCAGTAGCTTTTTCAATGACATGCCTAAGTAGAAGGTGTATACATACATTTGGGGAAACACAGCATTTAACCATTTTGGATAAATAAGAAACTGGCAATTTCCTCTCATTTGCCACACCACTGCTCAAGGGTCTGCCTGAGAAAGAATGAAGTCTGGAATGGAAAATGGTAGTCTGTCACAGATCCTTCCTCTCTGCCTGTCAGTTTTGCAATAAACAAGGCTATCAACCCCTTGCAATTTAGGTAAATATTTCTAATGATGTTACAGTTCAATTACTGTAAAGAGCTAATAATCTAAAAGATCTCCAAAACTGATTAAAGAAAAGGTAAGTTACTTAACTGATGATTATAAGATTCAGCACTGCAAGAAACTAGTATTAAACATAGATTTATGAAGAAGCTTACTTAGACAGAATGCTAGGCACAAAACCTTTTAGTTAAATGAAGACTACATTCTGGATTCAGTGAAAATTACTCTGTTTTTATGATGCTCCTTTCTTCCACTGATTTTATCTGTGCAGATCAAATGGCAAAATTCTGCAAAATATTACAGTTCAGTAAGTATCTTCACTGCAGTAGGATATGGAAGTCTAAAAGAGAGAAAATGAACTGCTTTAGCATGCTGAATCTCCAGAAAGCACCTGACAAGCCACAAAAAAGGGAAAAAAGCGAAGCGAATCAGCACAGGGGGAAAATGAACTTGAGCTAGCAAAAAGGTGCTTTTGTAAAAGAAAGAAAGTGGTTGAACACATAAACATTTATGTACATATTTCAGAACCTCAGAGTTACTGCAATCCCCTTCTGTGTTAAAGCCCTCCAAGACCCAAACACCAAATGTCAACCCACTGCGGATAATTTTTAGTTAATCTGAGAGCAATTCTCCTCAGATATGTATTCACCATTTTTAAGAGTTTTCCCATTCTGCAGATTTCACTAGCTGAAAAATTAATCAATACTGCAAGGGCAGGTACTAGCAAGGCAATCACTGAATGAAAATGTGCCCCATCTATTAAAATACAAGAATATCTTTCATGAAATGGGTAATACCCCTAGCTTTTACAATGCACTAGAGTGTATTTACTCGTTAAAGACTCTTCTTCACAAAATTATGCAAAATGAAGTATTTTAAGAAGATGAAGAGGAAAGAAAGAATCTTCCTGGGCCAAATTAAAACCCAGAGACATAATGCTAGAAAACATTTAGTTACTTCTGATCTGTGCTTGTTACTGAAAAGCCAGGATACTGTGAAGTAAACCAGCAGTCCTTCTACTGACCTCATCCTGCTCATCACCTACTTCCACTAACGTCTTTCCTCTTGCTTTTCTTTTCTTAAGCCCTCTCTGCCTGCACACAAAATATTTGTTTCTAGAGGAAAACTACTGTGTTCCCTAAATCGATGGCATATGCTTTTGCTTGAACAAGACCTATGTGAACAGGATGCCTCCAAGTGCATTTAGGAGATGTAGTGCTAAATTGTTTCTCAAACTGCAAAATATTGCTGCAGTGTGGTTCCAGACAACTAATTCCGCTGTAAACTTTGAGGAAATAAAGTAGCCAGCACCATCTCTTCAAATAAAGGATGTTGAAGTATGCTAATAATCTACCTTGGTGTTCTTCAGGGGAGGATGCCATTTTTTCTCTCCTTAATTCAAAATTGTGCAAGATGAGATGATATTTGAATATTGTTTCACTAGACATGATGTGTGCACTTACATTTCAGTTCCTGAGGAGGGGGAAATAATGATATATAAATAGCATCACTTAACCACCAAACCCAGCACAGAGGAGCTGCACTCTCCACGTAATGGGGGGACTGACCGTGTTTTGTTGTGCATGCATCTTTTACAGATTCTCATCAGAATCTGTTACTTGGTACAGATTCTTGAGTAGAAGTGACAGACTTTATATGAAGCTGTACCATTGAGCAGCAGGCTGGCAAGGAATAAATGTTGCTCAGGAGGTTAGACATACACAGCTGTAGAGATTGTGAAATTCAACCTCTGCCCTTAAAAATAAATACCTTGAAAAAATGGGAAATTCTAGAACAGTGAGATCCAAATGAATATAATAATTTTTCCTGTAATATATGGGTTGGAGCCTTTTCTATTTATGAATGACAAGTGAAAAAAAATCTTTTTTTGGAAACAAAAGCACAACAAAACATTTGCTATTGCCCTGAATACTAATGATGGAAGACTGTTGCTATGGTGATGCTAATTTTAACGCTCTTGCCTGTGGACTTCATATGAACTGCCCGTTTTAACTTTTGCAAATGTCATTTACAAAATGAAAACCCATTAATGACTGGTGAGGGCACAATGTTCCACTTTAATTAGAATAATAAGGAATGCTGATGCACAAAGTACAGGTTTGTGAATTGCTACAAAGCCCACACTGTCAAAATTAATTACCACTGATGGGGACTTTGTTCTATTTTTTTTTTTTTCCAAAGGAAGCTTTAGAATAATACAACTGTAGCTTGACTTGAAGTTGAAAGCAGGCTTTCCTTTTAATACCAAGGTGGAATAAAGAAGTTTCTGAGACTGACAGTACAGTAAAAAGTACAACACAGCTTTGAACTGACTGAGTCATGCTAAAGGAGCACCAATTGCAGCAACAGGGAAATGAAAGTGCCAGTGCTCCCAGGAAAAATAAAATATTTTTCAGCTAAATACCTGCTCAGAAAAGCTGTTAGGATTTGGAAAAGAGAGTTGGTGTTTTTGAAGAACTTAAAAAAAAAAAAAAAATTGAGTGGGTGCTGGGATACGGTTCTGGTTTAAGTTAGTGGGGTATTGCTATTGCAAAGTCCTGAGACAAGTAAGTGATGTTTAAAAAAACCAGCATGGATAGTAATAGTAATCTCTTTTGTAATGCACCAAGACCTTGCAAATCATGAGCATACATCTCTCATGAGAAGGGAAAAAACTTGTAACTACCATTTCTAATTTTGGGGCAATGTCTGAGCATATAAAGTAGGTGCTATGCTGCTAACAGCACGTCAGTAGTACTGACTTCAGTGAGGAAAGTGTACTGCAATGAAAAGCATCACAGACAGCTGCTGAGAGTACATTATACAGACTAATTGTTATTATTAAATATCTCCATTGTAGCGCTGCTTAGAGAATCTAATTTAGAGTTGAGATCCATTGTGTTGCATCCTGCATTAAGAGAAAGGAAACTTGCCTTCTCTTGTGAAGAGCTGAGCTAGTGAAGCACTTGATTTGTCTTTATGCTACATCTTTGGTTCAGTGTGAGATTGCTGGAAGCGCGACTGGTGTGAGGCTGAATAGCTGCTAAAACTTTTTTCTAAATTCTCATTCATGATAAACTATGGTTTAATGAGTAGTCAAACTTTTTTCCAGCATCACCAGTATGAAATCCACTCTCAGTCTATTGGTATACTCCAGTGCTGTTTTAAAACAGCCTGGCCAATTTTGCCCTTGAATTGCTGGCTATTGTGCAAGCCTCTGTACTTAAATACAACTCTGCACTCAAGATGGCTGGAATTTCATGGTATTGTACTAAAGAGAAATACAGCAAAAAAGATAGATTTGACTGAGAATGACTGTGTCTACCAAATCTGATTGTAAGTTTTTCTGCCAGTGATTGGTAACTTAGAGCTTGTTTTCCTCTTGCTGTTTGGTTCGTGCAGAAGTAACTGGGTCACCACTGAACAGCACTGGCATCATAGACCCTCTTCAGTGAGCACCCACTCTTTATACAGGGTTGTTCAGAGAAGGGCTTTATGTTGAAAATGCCATTAACTATAATTTTTGCAGACAATACCAGTATGCTCCTGTGCTGAAGGCAGCTGTACCTGGTGGGATGCACAGCCATGAGACAGCAGGCTGCTCTTGAGAGCCACTGGGCTCAGGGCTAATCCACACTTCTGCAGTACCTTGCCCTATGATATATTATTTCAGAACAAGAAGGGACAAGGCTCTCTTCTACTCAGTAGGAAAAACCTTAGCAGCTAGTCAGAATCAGAGGGAGCCAGAGCAAACAGTAATTTACAAATACAGAGCTGATGTGTGTTAACAAACTGACACTTCTAAATTAAAGTTTGGTAGCTTCCCAATACACAGAGATTAGAATTTATGGAATTAATCTGAAATAAAGGGAATAATCTGAGAGAACTGCCTCAGAGAAAATTGTTACTAAACACCGTTACCAAGACAATTAGCTTTTTACAGTTTACTCTCCAGGCACCCCAGAGAAGAAAGTGATATTTCTGACAATGTCAGCCCCTGCCAACACTAATGGACAAAGAATTCAAGGGGTTTAAGTTAAAGGAGCCTGCTGGCATGGAGACTTCTGTGGGATCAAGATCACTTCAGTCTTCTTCAAGACAGGTCAGACACGTGGATAAGAAAGGAATATTTTTGTTGTTCCTTAAAATTCTCTGTTAATCCATGTGAATGGGTAGAATGTAGAAAAAAAGCCTTTTGTGTAGAGGTATAGTGAGGCATCCAGTGGTAAGTAACCAAGAAATAAAGATGCTCCAAACTGTAATGTGGAATTAGATGATGGAAAGAGTAACAGTGCCTCCAACAACTTCTAAGTTCTTATCACATATTTCATATTCTGTGCAACAAAATACTTTGAACTGTTACAATTCATTTTATGACTATTAATACAGTGAACACAGCATCTTTTAATGAGACAATAATGGCTGAGGCTGAATTAGATTACTGCTAATCAGAGTGACTGAGTACCAAGTAAAAATCCCTCAGAAGAAGAGAATCAGAAAGAAAAAAATATAGTTGTTTGGTGTAGGAAAAGGAGATAAATTATCTTAAGGACAAGCAACACTAAATGTGTAAGTAGGCATAAAGTGCATGGGATAGCCAACAGAAGCAGTAAAACACTGTGTGAAATAATAGAAATGTCAGCAGAGAAACAGTGGTGTTTGAGACAAAACATCTATTTTGAGCTTGGGACTTAATAACCATCTAAGGGCAAGTGATATAAACAGGAAAGAAAACTGTAATTAACAAGTTCAGAAGTCATCAGCATAACTAAATTAAACAAAACTCTGAAAGGAGAGGTGAGAAAGTAGAATAAAGAGGGTGGTGGGCTGGAGGCAGAGTTTCCAGTGGGAAGACTGGCTTTGCAAAGGGAGCATAAGAAAGTGAGGGGAAGATACAGAAGAAGCAAACAGTAAATTATTACAACAGAATAATGACAACAAGCCAAGACAAGACATGAAAGGACAGCAGCAAGATGGTTTATTGAAAGTGGTGGAATGACCTAGAAGAAAGTGAACACTGAAAAGATTCTTGGAACTGGATGGCAGGAAATTGTTAGTGACCTTATCAAGAGCTGTTTTAAGGAGAAAATGGAACAGAAGTTAGAAACGACTGGGCAGGAAAAAAAACATAGACTGGAAAAAGACACAAATTCCAAGAAAAAGGAGGGCAATGTTCTGCATATTGAACAGTGTCAGAGAAAAGATTTGTCTTGTTTTATCAAGGGCAGTCCTGAAGAAAGACTTCCATGTAAGGAAAGAAGGAGCAGATAAGCTTCAAAGAAAATACATCACTAGAAATCTAAAGTCCTAAACAAGTCATTTTGATATGCTCCTAATGTCTAAGGGACTGAAGAAGTTAAGCAAATAGACTTGTTCTCTCATATCCAGATACTTGATGTCCCAAGTGTCATTCTTCCAATTTCTTATTGTGAAATATACCATCTGTAACTTGCTATTACTTCAATGAAACTTGTTTCAAACAAGAATTTTCTCCTTCAAATGAATAGTGCTTTTCAATCCTATTTCCCCTCACTGTGACAAGCCCTTTCCTCTGAATTCCTACTGCTGCAGAGTACTGTGGCAGCAGCTTGATGAATATGCCTTCTTTTGTTGGGGACAGACCATATGGTTTATCATTGGTTGAGTAGTCCTTCTCTTTTATTTTTTTCTGCTAATTTCTAAATAGTGTTCAAACAAAAACAAAAACAAAACAAAACAAACCACCAAACCAAAACCCCCCCAAACAAACAAACAACAAAAATCCCCCAAACATCCCAAACCCCCAAATTCACACACATTGAAATTAAAGATTATTCAGATTGGTACCTGCTATAATTTTAGTTTAGAGATACTTCAAGGAAATTATATAATCTGAATCCAAACAAAATTCAGAGCTGTCTAATGCGCTTTTCAGTTACCTCTGAAAGTACAGAATATGTCTGTCACTTGGAGACAGCTTTTCCTTTGTGCTTCACAAAGGCAGTGACGAAACATACAGCAATTTTTGAATTATAAATGCAAGCCCTCTATACCTCCTGAAACTACCATTGTGGGGTTTATATTTAAAAAAAGAGCCCAAAGCCTATACTTTTGGGTTGGTGAATGTCGCTGAATGATGTCTTTTGTCCAGCTACAGAGTTTAGTTTTCTGCTTGAAACTGCCTAATTTCAGAATGTTTTTTTAATGAACTTGAACTAGCATTGTCTTAGAGAAGACACATTGAATATCAACATTGTGCCATAAAAGCAAACTTTAATATTCAATGACTATGTTTTTATAGTCAAGAATCAGCAAAACACAGCAAAAAAGGAATTGAACATCATGCGGTAGCTAAAAGCTGATTAATATACACAAAAGTATTTCACAGTAGAACTTCTCATTTACTAACAAAATCTGCTCAGTAAAATTGGAGCTGGTGATAAAATGGAAGCAGAGGATGCTTTCAAGCACAGAAGTAAATATAAATTAATGACATGCAACACTGTAATCAAGATGTAAGAAAAACTACCATAAATGCAGGCTTCTTTACTTCAGAACTTCTCTCAGTTTAGCTGTTTAATCATATTTATCAAATGCAGTACATGATTTATACATTCCAGGGATTCTCAGCAAACATGGTTAAAAAAAATCCTCACTGATGAGAATTTTGCTTTAAACATTTTTCAAATTGTTCCTTAACTGTTTGAGCAGAGGTAGTCCCAGGAGTAACAGAATGCATATATGTGCTCATAACGTATTTTTTAACCTTAAGTTTCCTATCAAATTTGCATTTTTAGACCTCCAAGTGAACCCTTCACTAAGGGAACATTCATATTGTTATTCTCTCTATGTTTATATCTGAAACTAAATTACAGATCGGTTTCCTTAGGGACGCATCCAGTCTTTACGGCTGTATCTTGTTTACTGCGGCTGCTGTTGCTGCATCAAGTCACATTTGCAATCGCTTTAACTTTTTTCTATGCTTTCTGAAAAGGTAAGGTCAGCTAAGAGCATTGCCATTGATGAAGTCCTAAAGTTAAAAGCAATTAAGCAGAGTTAAACTGAAGATGAAACAGTAGATAAAAATCACTGATCTGGGAGGACATATGCAGCTTCTGATTTTCTAATGAAGGTGCAGTTTTACTGTGTTTCAGCAGGCAGCAGAATCTCTTCACTTTTTGTCACAATCTTTACAATGTTAAAATGTGTATCCCTTTGCTAATAGAACCTCCAGGATGGCAAATGGTGGATTGGAAAACAGTGCTTGGAAATAAAAATTCTTTTATTATTTCAGTATTTTTATTCAATTGAAATTTAATTTCTTTTTGTCTTCCTCACATTCCTTTATTCCATATTTTCAGGTCAGTATATTTAGATGACCATATATCCTTTAGCTCTCATCTCCTTGAGATGATTATGAGCTAGTTCCTGCTGCAAAAGTGTCTCTTAATCATTAACAAAGTCTAACACCCATGTCTCAACTAGAAATGCTTTGGGTTATGATTAAAATCTTATCATGGTGTTCCATGTTGGTGATATAGTTGAGGTATTTGTATGGAGTTATCTATTCCCATGCCAAACAGTAATTTTCTAGCTACTCTTTACATTTTAATTCCATGCCTGTAACATTTCTTTCTAACAAATTTTCTTAGTATGCTTCATGCAGGGTGTCATAACCCTCAAGCATTAAAAGTTGTACAATATTTTCTCCAATAATACAGCTTTTAAGCAAAAAAATGGAATTAGATTTGTTGAAAAATGAAGCACAGAAAAATGTATCTTTGCCGCTCTACTCCTGTATTAGCTTTGCAGTAGTGAACAGAAAAAATATCTTGATAAAGAAAACCAGGAGACAAGTACATAATAAAATTCAAAAGACAATCTGGGCTATTTACTAGCCAGATATCTAAAGCAATTTTTTTCTACTTAAATATTAAAATAATAGAAATTTTCCTGCAGACATCTAGATAAATATAAAATACCTGAATAAGACTGTATTATCATGGTTTTAAATATTTATTTTTCTTTAAAAACCTTTACTTACTGCATAAAAATTTTAACGTTAAGACCCACAACTCAATTGGCCATTAAATTTCATTAACATAATAGTGCATAAGTTCACATTATGAAGTGTGAAGTAAGTGAAGAATAAAACTCATACCAATAACTTTGCACATATTTACAGCAACCTTAATTCTTAGTAACTTATTGCTGTATTGAGTTTGTGCCCCCCTCAAGGTCCTAACCTAACACCTACATACAGCATTTATACTAACAAATTTTGGCCCTGCTGAAAAGGAGGAGGGAGGACCTTGACACACAGAGTGGGTAGGTGATAAGTAGCAAAGTTTGACCTCTACTCACTATTCCACTCTGTAGGCTGTAGACACCACTCAGTGACCCTGCTAGGGTGGTTATATAATGTGTGCTGCTTGTATTGTACCATAATCTCATTTTCTGAGCTCAATTGCCATGGAAAATGCAATGCCATGAATGCTTGTATTACAAAAATTACTTGTAAGAAAAGCAATTCATTCAGAGATGAGATGCATTTTTTATGGTTTGTTTTTCTTAAATTATCTAGCAAGAGATTTCTTAAAATAAAAGTTTATTTGATGAATACTTGAAATTCAAAACATAAGTAGCATGCAGGAGGCTGCTAGACCTAAAGATCGTATTTGAAACTATAATTTATCTCATAAAATTCAACTTTTAAAACAGAAAATGAGAAATAAGCAAAATGAATATAGATGATTTGGTCATTCTTAATCTATTAATAAGAATCTTTCCTTAAGTCTAACTGCAGCCTTACTGACATTTATACAGTTCTCAATTAATTCATTTTATGTGTCCCTTAGAATCTGTACTACCTACGTGTAGCATACACACAAATTAGTTCTCAGGATTTAAGGTCTAAAGTTAAGGATATCACAGGACTGATGTACAACACAGAACAGATTTCATCTATTACTTGACAAGAAGGAAATAAAAAAATCATTGAAAGGGATCCCATTAGGAGAAAAATGGGCCCAATAATCCATAATCACGATTCAGTAAGTAAAGACTAAACAAATTTCTCACGGCAAGAAGTGTTTGTAAAGACAGGTGGAGAATATTCTGAAAAGTACAAACTTATTGCAGTCAGCAGGAGAACTGGCATCTCAGAAGGTCAGAGAAAGAATAGATTCATGAGCAATTCAGCAGGTTCCATGCATTAATTTTGAAAAAGAATCCAGGAAAACACCTGACCTTGCCCTGACAGACAGGCCACTTATGGAAACAGAAACAGCCCAGCTGGCGTGGCCGATTATTGCACTCTCAGTCTGCTCTCAGTGTTGCATGGCCTCAAGTGCCAATATGAGAACGTTCCACAGTCCACCAAAGCTGTGCATCCACAGCAAATAGAGCTGGAAATGGAAATTGTACCTGGCCATACCCACTGCTTTCTCACTGGTATTGAGACCTTTCTCAACACACAATTAGTAATTATACTCCTGCCATGTTTTAGACCGATGAGATCACAAAGAAGACAAAAAAAGGCACAGTAGCTGAAGAGGGATCCATTTAATGCTGACTCCCTTATTATATGGATGGAATTTTTTGTGTGTGAAATGGAGAAATCGTCTTATTTGTGGAGCTGGCTGCATTAGAAGGAACACTGGACCAAGGGCAATGCAGGCAATGGATGTGACAAGTGCTGCTTTGGAGAAGCTGTCAGTCTTTGGAGGAAACAAAGGAACTATGAGACTTCTTGATATAACACGAATATGTAAGGAATCTGAGATATTGTTCCCCATTTCCTTGCATATTACATTGGACAGTTGTCAGAAATTTTCTCCTCTTTGTCTGTCATCTAAATTAAGTATGTAATTGATCTTAAAAAAAAAGAAAATTCTGACAGGCAAATCTTTCTATTTTTTTCCTTAATGTGTCTAATCTTTTCAAGTTCAAAGCATTCCAGGGGAAATCAAACATAATTCCTGTTTTAGAATCCTGCTTATTAAGCACACTGTTTAAAAGATGGGCTTTGAATAGATGGCAGTACATTTTAGCTATCAGGAGCAGCTGTAAAATCTACTTTTCAGTGGAAGATTTGGCATATACTCTATAAAATAGGACCATATTGTATAGATGCCACTCAACTTTGTAAAGCTTATATTGGTGTGTAATTTTTCATTCATTTACTTCAGGTGTTAAGTGTAGCCAGGATACATTGAACAACTGGAGTAAAACAACGCTAATAGAAATGAAGTAAAATTCAAGCAAAAATCACATTCCGTTTACAATAAATGTAACAACTTCAGCTACAATAAAAGTAAAATATTTAAGGTTATGTAATGATATTCTATTATACTATAAATACATGAACTCCTTGTACAGTACCAAAAATTTACTTTTTCACACTATTGCCTATAAAACCAGTTCATTTATTAATCTCCTAGTCTCAGAGCTGGAAAGCAATGACTAGCTGGATTTAATAAATTTTAAATGTTGATACGTTCCCTTTAATTAGGAAAACAGAAAAGTCAGATTCCATCGAAAATTCTTGCCCAGCTCATTACCTGCATAACACATTTTAAGATTTAACCTGCACAAAAATTATCCGTGCACTGTTTAACCCCTCTGTAATGCTTAGCAGTATACACTCTTCATGAGCATTTGTACTGAATGAATTTGGAAACAAAGCTTAAGAGCTTTACTCTCCACTTAACTATGAGCAGTGTCCTATCAAGAGGACCAAGTGTTGTGTGGCACCCAAGGAAGCTGCTCTCCACCCTCCACAACAGGTGCTATGTTTATGGAGGGAAAGCACATGGTTTCCCTCACTTACTGCCCCAAACCAGAGGCTACAGCCCTGCCCTCAGCCCCCACACCAGCTAGGATACACTAAGATTGCTGCTGAGTGCTTATAATTCATTTTAAAACAAATTAAATCCCCTTCAGTTGCTTCTTATTTGAGGGCAGTAACTCCCCACTGACAGATGGTAACGAGGAGCAGACCCACTATCTTCCTTGAGTGCTCTCGCTCAGTCAGCAGGAACACATCAGTTTATAACCTCTGCTTTCATTATAAAGGTAGTTAAAGGCTCAAGATTTCTCATTTATTTACACTGCGAGTTTAAATTTTTGTGACAAGTTTTGGAACCAAGGCTTCACAACCCTACAAATCATAAAGAAAACCTCTGGACTTGGACAAAGCTCTAATAAATATCATTTAGGTTTTTATGCCAGACAGCATAAATTTACATCACATAAAGGCAAACTGAAAAGCATTATGTTTTTTCTTTCCTTCACAATAGTTTCAATTTTCCTATGTAGAGTTCAGAATTGAAATACAGGAAAAAATCATAGTAACTATGCTTTTAAGAAGCCAAAATAATACATTTTTTTGTATTTGGTAGATAGGTTAACTGTCAGCCATACACATGGTTTTCATAGCTTGCTCATAGCTTCACTCACTACATATACATAATCATACATTATTTATTTATGGTTCTCCATGCCTCTCTCTGCTCCATCTGACAGATATTTCCTCCTTCCTTTTGTGCCTTGTACTTATCTACACTCTGCAGAAGAAACAATTAACCCAAGTGATTTTCTCAGAAAAGCATCTCTTTGCTTTATTTTATCTTAGCAGAATTTAATTCAGATACATTCATTTATCCTGACTCTAAGTTGAACAAAAGTAAAAGAATCATGGCTTTAATCTGTTTGCTTTTACAATGAAAACTCAGGGGTCTTAGCTTTTTTTTTTCCTGTGTTGAAATTCTGCATGGTTAAACAACAATTAAAAGGGAGATTAAAAATTAAGACAACAAAGAAGTATGTTTATAGAAACTGGCCTGCTAGATCTCCAGTGTGAAGTGGGGAAAGAATGAAGGATCTATACCTAGCAAAAATCTATTTCACAAGCTGATACATTAAATGCAAATCAAATATTCTCATAGGAAACTACAATGTGGAAGAGAGTGAGCAAGTGGAGATGCCTTGTCCTTGGAGTTAGCTCACTGCATAGCTAATTTATAGAGAGAGGCTCACATGGATCTTCTCAAGGAGTCAAAGCTGTGCTCCTGAGAATCCAGCTTTGTCCTCAGCAGGACAAAGTTCAGTGAACTGCTATAATCTGTATAAGAAAATAAGCTTGGCTGGGAAATAACTTGGAAGGTTTCCTTTGTGGGAAGCACTGAGATGAAAGACTACTGTATTTTTGCAAAAGCATTTTAAATCCTTCAAAAGAATGGGCACAGCAAGAGGGTAAAAAGACAGACACTATTAACTGGCAAGTCAGATACACGGAGGAAGAATAATGTCAAAGATTAGTGCAAATATAGAAGTCACACCTACTAGATTTCAACACATCACGACAGCAGGACTACTGAATATCTTCTAGACATAAAGTATGTTGCAGACTTCAATCCCACTCCTACTCCTTAATCCGCAGCAACAGAGATCTCCTAGCGCTGAATAATGGACAAGTTTGCAGAGCAGAGGGTAAGAGACACACAAGAGAGATGCAAACATGGTTCAGAGTAGAGCTGCTTGATGTCCCCTTGTGCCCTGGGAGGACAGACACTGCAGAGGGATTGGGTTGTGCAGCATGACCAAATACTTCTTCTGGTGTTGCAAAATGGAAAATAGACATTTGATTTTGTTACCTGTCACTGATTTGGAGCAGCTTCTCTATCTGTTTGATTGGAAGATAAGAACATGCATGTGCATGCATGCACATGTGAGATCCCTTTCATCATGGGGTGAGCTCTGCTAAAATGTGATCTAACCTGAATTACAATGTAAAAATCCGCTGCCTACCTACCTTTATTCCCTGCCTTTTTTTTAGAATTTGAGACTCTTTTTTTATGTTTTAACATATATTCAGTAGTCTTTGAGGTGTACATTTTTTCCATTTGCTTTTCAGATTTCTAATGTTGAGTAATTGCCTGTTTTGTCTTCTAAAAACTTAAATTTAGAAATTTTAATGAATACCTAAAACATTAATAAAGTGTATAGACATGCCTGTGCCTGCTTCTTCCTTTCCATTTCCTAGGTTGCGCTGCAGTGAGAGCAGGATCAAGGTCTTCAAAGAACAGGACTGATTAAACCAAAAACTGTTTTTTACAGTCCTCTCCTTTTGTAATCTAATAAAACCTTTAAGTTCTGTACTAGACACAAGGAATATATCAAGGAGAAAAAACATGAAAAAGGATGGATAAAATGTGTCTTCAAGCAATTTTACAAGTTTTAACTCAGAGGCAAAGCAGAGGGTTTTTTAACACAGTAGCAACTCATGGTCTGAGCAAGTGCTCAGTGCCATGGCAGCCACGTCCCCCTGCAGTGTGGGATACTTCTGCTGTCCTGGTACACAAAAACTAGATTTCCTCAGTTTGCTGGGGAAGAGAAAGGTGGGGCTGAAGTTCTGGTCTAGCCTGTCATCTCTGTAAGGAGGGAAGCACATGAAAGGGTGCAAGAAAATGCAGCAGCTGATGCAAGGCCATTAAAAGGCAATTTTCATGAGGCTGACGCTAGGCCAAGAAATCACCAAATGCCAGACACTGGGAACAGCTGAAGCAGGTTGTACACTGTTGATAATTATATTGTCCATGTCAATGTTGCCTATACAAATACAATTTGAAACAAAAAAATCCAAAACCAACTGGTGTGAATAAGCTCAAGAGGAATTACTGAAGTAATAGCTTTAGAAGCAGCTAGTTGCTACAGATTAATCAACTGTATACAAATGAAATTTTAACCAGGAAAATCACAGGTCTTGAAGATACCTAACCATAAATAAACATTGCTGCTGAAGATTTAGCATGAAGTGCTGCCTGATTTATGGATTATTGAGAGCAATATCATCGCAAATGGGAAAGTGATGAGATAAAACAGTTAAGCATCAAGGGAAAACCAGATAAAATGAAAACCAGTAAAATGTATAGCAAATCTGGTTACTGAAGAGGGCTAACACCAATATTCTACATTGATGACAGAAAGAAAATTATGTAAACATGAAGAGAATGCTACCTGTATCTTCTCAGCCTTCATGAAGTTCTTTTAGAGAATTAACAATAGAAAAGAAATGCATCAAAGATTAAAGGCAGAATAGGTTTATTTTAAAAGCCAAAAAGTACAGAAAACAATTTAGTTGCTTGTAAATATGAAATATGAGTGATGAGAATGAATGAAAAAAAAAAGAGTGAGGACAGCTGGAGAAGGCAATAGATACATCAGCTCAGTAAGACACATTAAAGCTTGAACACTTTGTTTTACATCTCAAGGACAGCAAGTTTTTCTATAAAAGATGTGGCTAATTTAAAACTTTAATTAAACTAGTAATGTATGACAAATGTGCTTGACTCCCTAACCAAACTATCAGTAATTTGGTACAGGCTCCACAGGAAGTAAAGACCTGAGCTGTAGCCAGGCCAAGAACTCCTCTAGAAACAGGGGCAGAGTGACCCAGTGAGCATTGATGCACACGAGCTTGGAACACAGGTTGTGTGAGTAATACATGAATAGCAGGTGGCTTTTCCAAGAGGCATTTATCAAAGAACAAAGAAACCCGTGGGTACAAGGAGGCTCAGACATACCCTTCCTGCTGTATTAAATTTGACTACAAGTCAACCACTTTATCCCGTAGCTTTGACAGCCTATGGGAGCCACCTTTGACCTCTCCCTGCTGGGCAGCATGGCTGCACGGCAGTGACCTCCCCTTAACCAGGGACACCTCTCAAGGTTATTCCTTGAGGCAGAAACCTTTCCACAAATAACCAATCTTTGGATGAGTCCAATTTGAGTTCTCTAAACTGCAACTGGACTGGATACCAGGTATTCTCCCCTGGAGCTGGGACCCCTCTCAAGGATTGAGATTCCTTACCTGAGACTAAGAAATCTTTCCTTACCCAAGGCAGAGAGACCCCTTATTTATGGATTCTTGGTAAGTGGCTGGTAGCATGCTAAATAAATATTAATGAAATCCATGTAGTCATTTCCTTTAGGCATACACCATTGTCCAAGTCTGAGACTAAGGCTGGACCTAGCCACAGATAAACTCCGTCAGGAGTTTAGAAAGCAAGGGGGTCTGCTCTGAAACTCATGACCCATTGGGAGGGTCTACCTTACCCTTTGGTCTCTGTGTAAATCATTCGAAATAGATTTGAACTTGATTTTCTTTTGTATAATGTAGTAACTAATAGAGCGAACCTTGCCATTGAACTTTATTAAGCTGCACTTTTATAAATTCATATTAAAACCATTCTTGTTAATACCTCTGACAGTGATTCTGCAAGTGATCTGAATCACTCATTTGTAACAAACTGGTGTAGTTGGCAGGATCCTAAATCAGCATCCATGGCATAATGCTACAACAGTTTATGGCAATTGAAATGTTTTTTAAAGTAAACAAAATAAACATATTCCTTTGAATTTGTAAATGGCCTAGAACAGAAGACTAAAAAGTAGGAAGGAGTAAGCAAGGCCAGAATTGACCATTTTAGCCAGTTACCCCAACTGCTGGATGTGAGTGTCATTGACAGAGGTGCCAAGCAGAGCGTGAAATGTATTTTGTGCCTACTTTAAGAATTGCCAAACTCCTCTCCCCATAATGGCAATTCCTGCCATGTGAAAGAGAAAAGGAGGATCTTTGTCTTCACATTAGTGCCATAAACTGAGTCTTACACGCCAGAGCACTGACTTGTTTTCCAACATGTCTCTGGTAGACTGCCCCTCCTTCTTGATGGAGCTTTCCAGTTTCTCTGTGACTGTTTCATTATTCATAGCCAAATACAAACATCAGAAAACTTGCAAGATTAATGCAACAGTAAACCAGCTTAGCCAGGTATGACTGAACCTCTGAAATGCACTACAGAGTTTCCTTCACGCATAACTCAAGTACTTGTTCTAAAGCTGCTGCAGAAGTGAACCCTGTGGAAGTTGCAACTGAAGTGCCACTGCAAGAACCATCTGTAACCAAATGGCTTCAGTGACACTAGCTGAGCTTGCAAAGCATTTAGGGAATATTAAGTGGAACCATGGAAATAGGTGTATTAAACAATGTCTCTGTTACTTGCACTAGTCTTTATAGCTGGTATTGCAACACCTGTCTCCTTCAGAAGCAACATAAGTAGTTCAAAGCACATGTTACAGGTAGAGAACTGAAAATAGAAGAAAAAAATGTATTAAGTCATCTTTTTTTGTTGTTGTTGCATGGTGGCTCTGTTTAGGGCAAGAGAAGCAGGTATTTCCAAATTGTGATTTTTAAAAAATGTTCTGACTTGCTGTGCAGACACATCTCTTATAGCAAACTAGCTTAATTTGGGAACTAGACTCTAAAAGATTTGGCCTTAGGGACTAATTGTCCCTTGTCGTTCCTCAGCTATGGACTTTACCAAGTACTGTCCCTAAAGGAATTCATAGTATTGAATATGTGCATTTTTAGGTTAAAACCCCCTAGAATATCACATTCACAATTCAGAATGTTGGGATTTTTTTGGTTTTGCAAGGCCTGCCATACATACACACAGTGGGCAACGGCACAATTTAAATTATAATCCAGGCAGGTGATTTATAGTAGCATAAACCCAAACAACTTACAAATCAGCACATCCTACTGTGATTTAGATAACCAGGCTTCTGTGAAATTTATTGCATGCTTTGTTCCTTTTTGTACTTCCCATTTAGACACTATTGGAGCAGTTCACAATCATTTAAGAAAATTACTAGCTCTCCTCTTAAATAAGAAATGTAAATAGCTGGAATGAATTCTTATTTATACTCACTTGATATAATACGGCACTTTGTTCGGTGAGATTGCCCTCTCCCAGGGGCCTTGGACAGAAGCTGTTAACAACAAACAAACAAATAAATAAATAAATAAATGCATACATACATTCATACATGCAAACATACCTAGAAGAGAAATGTGGAGGTCAAACAGGAAAGACAACATTAATCTCTAGAATTACAATTTTACACTCGGCCACGTTGATACAGGTCTGTTTGCTCAGTTGTCCGTGAAGGCAGGAAGGATTAACCTGCTGTTCTGAAACTTCTGTCCTAATCTGAGAGAAATTGAACTCATTCAGCTGCAAAGATAAATACAAAAACTCCTTGAAAGCTAAGCTTACAGAACAGATACGAAGCAGAGCAAGCAACCTATCTTTCTGGCATGCTCATTTATAGGATTCCTCCCGCTAAGGTGTTTGGCTAGGTTTTCTTCTATTTCTTTCCTTGTGTGGTCAGCAATTCCCATCCTTCTAAGAACAGAATTATGCACTTGTTTACATTTTATGTTGAGTGAAGTTACACTGAGAGACCATCTAAGTATTTTGTTTGTTGTTATTCTCTTGCTGACTTGTTCCAAGTGGTGAACATTTTTATTTCTCCACATTACTAATTGTGTCTGCCTTCCAGTAACAGCCAATAATGAAGAAAATGACAGTATGATCACAACTAAGAGAGGAAATAACTTTGCCCACTCTTGTCTATCACAGTGTTAAATGTCAATATCAACTTACAATATAACGAAAATACTTTGTAAAAGAGGTTTTTATAAAACACTTTTGACAAAAGAATTAAAAATTATTTATTAGAGGCAGAGATAATTTATAGTTTAGGCCATAATCAGGGAGATAATGTTTTTATTAGGAGTTTGTTATCTGTCAAACAAAGTAGAACCAAGAATTTTCTTTCTTTAATATAATGATTAAAACAGAAAACATATGAAAAGTGATCTAGTGGAGAAAAAAAAAAGCCTGTTTGCGTCACACAGTATAACCCTTCTTTTTAGTGACCCCTGCTGTTCACAAAGGAAAGCAATTGTTACCAGGACAACTAGGAGTTAGCTTCTTGACCATTTGGCTCTATTTTCTTTCCCTCTCTTATTCAAAATAGATACTTTAAAAACGCCATTCCCAAGCTGCTTTATCAAAATCAAAAAATCACAATCCACACAAATAATAACTCCCAATATACATATTTCATCTATTCTGTACCAGATTCACAGAAGGCAGTCTGTAGAATGAAGTATAGTTCCTTTCTCTTGCCTATATATTGGAGTGTGGACAACAAGAATTGGAGGAAAGAGACGAAACATGCTTATAAAAATGGCTGTATAGTCAAATCTTGCTACTTTTGCACGTGAGTTGTGAAGAAGGTCTGGAGAGAGGCTGGGGACTCCACAGAGGGGACACAAACCAGCTGTGGGAGAAACTGGTGCCATTACAGACAGCCTGAAGAGGAGAAGGAAGAGCTGGTAGGAACAGGATACAGGCTGGGGAGAGGGTGAATGCATTTCATATACATTTTGGACAATTATGAGAAGCCAGGGAAAGGAAGGAATATGTTCGGAAGAAAGAGAATCATAGAATGGTTAGAGTTGGAAGGGACCTTAAAGATCATCTAGTTTCAACTTGCCCACAAAAGGCAGAGAACCTCCTACTAGACCAGGTTAATCAGAGCCTCATCCAGCCTGATCTTGAACACCTCCAGGGACGGGGAGTCCACAACCTCTCTGGACAACCTTGCAGTGCCTCTCCACTCTTATAGTAAAAATTCCTTCCTAACACCCAATCTCAACCAGCCATCCTTCACCTTGAGGCCACTTCCTCTTGTCCTATCACTACATGCCCTTGTGAAAAGTCTATCTCCATAAATGTGATAATCCTGTTTCAGATTGCTGGTGGCCAAGGAGTTCTGAAAATTCTACCTCAGCATCTCTGCACATTCTGCTGTTGTCTTCAATCCCCAGCCAGCCATCTGTAGCTAAGTGTCATTGCTTTCCTATTATTTACATTTACACAGATTTGTGTTCTTAAAAGAAGAAAAGTAAATTTCAAAGGTAAGAACCATGAGAACCAGTAACTCACAAAATGTGCAAAAACCAGAATTTTAATTACAGTGTTAGATGTCTTGGAAAAGTAGCACACTGCACTGCCATTGAAGTCTGTAGCATGGCCCACAAACACAGGAGCACAGAACTGTATGCACTTTCAAATACAAATACTCAAATATACACCTAATTTATATATGATCAAGCCCTCCTTCTTGGGCCAGGCACTGCAGTTTGGTTCTGTGTTCATAGACTGCACGGCTGAGTAGCTGTGAAGGCCAAGGCTCCATTGAGCTGCTCCTCCTGGTAGCACGAGCTGCAGCTGCTTGGTTTCTGTGCTCGGCTACAGCCTCAAAGGATGTAAAGATACAATCTGTTACATGATTTGTAGAAACACAAAAAGTATCAAAAATAGAATATTGTAATGTTTTGATGTTAAAAATCTCAAAATAACTTTTAATGCCATTTTCAGGTTCAAAAAAAATTCTTAACCATGATGCTTAAATACTCTTTCCACTTGTAAGAAAAAACTTCTGTAAATATAATTTTGGTGACTGATCCAATATTCCCCATTCTAGATGGAAGCAGGAAATGAAAGCCAAGGAGTTAGAGATCACTATTTAATTTTACACTCAGTTACTACATGATTTCTTTACATGCTCTCATTCAGTAATACTAACCTAATGTGTGCTAATATGTGGTCCATCAACTAGTTTTAAAATGTTTACTCAGTGACAATTGTAAGGTTTCTTACCCATGGCAATTGGCATTGTCTGAGGAATAATTTGAATCAGATTACATTAAGTTATCATTTTGGAAAACAAAATACCTTCAGTATTAAGTAAAAATTGACCTTGTTACATATTTCTCTCCCAAGCAATCATTAATATTCCCAATGGGAATACTACCAAGTTACAGTTGTTCCACTTTAAGATTTGTTTTTAATTCAATACCTAAAGGACAGAATAGATTGCTGTGTATTTTTCAGAAGATATATTTATTCTGTTGCTTCTGAATTAATCTGGGTAAGAGCTTTGCAGTCATAACTTATTATCACAGAATCTTACATATGATGGTGTTCTTGATCCATTAGAAGAGGAAAAAATACTTTTGCTTTCATGAGAGCTAAGTGCTATAGCAATAACAAACAATTCTGTGATGTTCAGCATAATTGGATTTAGTGTTCCTTCAAGAGGTTGCTGTGAAGCTCTCTATAATACATTTCTGGTTTCCTGGATGATTCTAACCTTGCATAAATTTGAGTTGACAAAATGTGCAGTACTTTTTACAGCTATACATAGAGAATAATTATTTCATTTTTGGCAGAAGCCCAGAAGCTGAGACCAGCTGTTTCTTATCTTTGGTTATCAGTACCGGTTTACTATCCATTACAAAACTAGTACAGGTAAATGGTTAAGTCCACCTAAAAGTCTTGCTGGCAGACTTTTTCATATGATGCTCTAGTATTCCTGTGTGCTACAGCACTCAAGAAGCAGACATTTCTTGTTTGCTGGAGTAATTCCGAAGTATTTTATTGCTCGAGCTTGCACAGTGTAAGAACCCATTACCATACACCCAGCTACTTCCAGTGCTGTTGGGACCGAAATTAAATACTACAATGAAATACAGGGCATTTTAAGAGTGAATTTAAATTTCCCCACACTTTATTTGCATTGACATACATTTTAATGGTTACCTACTATTTGAGTTTTATTTCTTTCTGTAGGTGCTCTAAGAGCTGAGACTTGCTTTGCCTGTGAACATGGTTCTTGATGGTAAGCCTACATTCTTACTTGTTTGCAGAATGTACAATGAAAGGTGGCATGCTGGCTCTCTGAACTTCAGTACTGTTTTAATCTATGCAGGGATCTGAATGAAATATTAAATAGGATGATAGTAGTTGATACTACAAAAAATAATCTTCTAAATATTTCAGTTTAGCACTGCAAACATAATGAAAAATACATGTATGTTTACCAATAGTAAACTATTTCTCCTTCGGCTATTCAAAGAGTAAATTCAGTATGCCCATATTTAAATGTTACCTTCAGTGGTCCTTATTTAAATAGTCATCACACACTTTTAGTCACCATATGAGTGTATGTTTTTAGTTCTAAATACAAAGAAAAATCTTTTGACTTAATTGTCACTAATGGGTTTTGGACAGAAACCACAAAGAGGCCTTGTGTAGTGTCCATACACTGTTAGATATGTCCTGTCAATTTTTTTTTTTTTTTGCTTTGGTAGAAATTTAATATATTTATTATATATTCCTTTCAGCATTGTGGTAGTCAAAGCTGAGCTCATTTTTACATTCACATTATCTTGCTTGGTGGCAATAGTAGCTGTAACTCAGCAAGGTGCTTAATTATGTTCACATTTCACATTTTAATGACAGTAATTCTCTGATTCAGCCTGGAAATTCCTACCTGCATGACCTGTGTGACTTACACTGCTCTACCTAGCATTATCATCATTAATATCTTAATGCAAACATAAAGTTAAGAAACTGCTTATTTATTCACATAAAGTTTGTTTTGATTCCAATTATTTTCACTGCAGCAAGGTATGGATTTGGTGACTTCAGATAAAGGCAGGCAGGGAGAAAGAAAAGATGAAATGATCTTTGCATCAGGAAAGACTCTGATTCCCCAAGAATCAGAATTTCCCATCTGTGTAAGCTACCTTATCTTTTCAAAGAAGATTCATTGAGTACTACATTTTGATTATTTTCAGATTACACCATTATAAATGAGAAAATACTGCTCTCCAGAGACAATAAGGAGCTCATGCTTGTCTTCCTTAGAGAACATGCTAAAGCAGTATTTCCCCACCATAATCAGTTCATGATGCAGGCTGACAGGATGCCACCTCCAAAATGTGTGTCTGCCTGACAGTGGCACAATAGAAGTGTTTGCATAATCTGCAAGTTCTTTGAGATCCTTTGCAAATGTCACTATATACCTGTAAAAGATAATTTTTTTTTCACTGAAGATTTAGATTGATTTCTAAATCATGTGAAATTTTTATTGTTCCAGGTGAGCCTGATGAACAATCAGACCATGTTGAGTAGCACTGAGGTCTAATATTGCACAATGTAGTTGAGAAACTGATATCATTACACAACTGAGAAGCTATAAGGCAGAAAAATCAATCAAAACTTGCCTTTTATAAGGTCTACACAGTTTGGGGTCTGTTCTGCTCCAAGACCTAGCTGCACATGGAGATGGGTTCATGGGCAGTTTGGAAATAGACAGCCCCCTCTCAGCTTGGATTTTGCCATTCTTAAGCCGGAGCAAACATTCACTACTTCCCTGGAACAGCGTCAGCACCGTCTGTCGCTGTAGCACGCATACAGATATTTATCAAATGTACTATTTATTGTTGGGGTCCCTCCCCCCTGCCATGGGGTCCTGGGAGAGGGGACCCTGGGGTAGAGGCACAGGGTCTCCCTGCTCCCTGGTCACATGTACCCTAATCCTGTTCCCCACTGGTTATTTCGTGCTCCCCTGCCCGGGGAGGACCCTGGTTGTCCGGTGATTCCAGAGTCTTTGGGCAGTTCCTCAGCCATGTGGCTGGAAAATAAAGATCTCTGAAACTTCTGTCAAGAATCGCTCCCTATTCCTTTCCACCGGCCTCGCTGTCTATGGATTTTGCAGGAGACCCCACTGCAACAATTTATAGAGCACGTCTAACCAGAGAATAAGTCACTAAAAAGTGCATTGTGTGATCAGGGCCAATTATGACAGTCATTTTACAAGAGTTAAAAGAGGCTTTTCCATCCTGCATTTCCTGCCAGAATCTTTACAGCCAACTTCAGATTTACCATCTGCAGCTTAGGGTCAACATTATATGATATGACCTAAATAATGCACACCTTTAATCATGAACAGTGTTTCCAGAAGTTTCCAAATGCCACTTTGTAATGTGACATATAAAATCCATCTAACGCTCATTTTCTTAAATGTCACACTACTGTAAAATGGCAAAAATGGAAGAATCTATATGTCTAATAGCAGAATACTGAATGAAATAGAGCAAAGAAATGCAGATAGAGAATATAATGACCCATGTACCCCAAACTACAGGTACTCCACACTGCCAACTTGTGTTGCACTCTTATGCTCTTAAAAATGAAGTCTCTAAAACCAGTTCATCAAATGAGGTTATAAAATGGCCTAATCAAATTGGTGGTGATTTTTGGCAAGTGAAATTAGATAAATAGAAAAATAAATATTTGGTAAATATTCCATGTCTTACATAGTAAAACAGAACAGAAAAATTCTGATCTATATATATATATATATAGAATATGCCTGTTATATCCTAGTCCTGGAGCTTGAGGACAAAGGAAAGTCCTAAACTGAACCCAACATACAACTCATGATAACATGGGCATATTGTTAAATTTATCTGAGTTAAACTTGGCAGGGTGAAAAAATGAAGTAGTTTTCATTTGGATTCACAGATCCAGTGTAACTCCAAAAAGATTATAAAATTCTGGGGGGAAGAATACATATTAGCAACATACTTACTCAGAGAGTGAACAAAAGTATAGGCAATGCACCATCTTTTGAAACTTATTAAAAGAAAAAAGTAATGTTTGATTACTTTTAAATTATGTAGCATTGCAGAATATAGGCTATTCTGCCGGCCAAGGATAAATTACAGAAATTAATTAGGCTGTTATAAAAAAATAAGATAGCATATTTCCTACTCACACCCTTCAAAAAATCCCTCTCTGCTTCAAAATAAATATTATACAGCATTTTTAAATAGATGACATATTAAAACCAAGAGCACGAGAGAGAGATTTAGAATGGACTATTTCCAACCACAATTCTAAAATAATTTTTTTGTTGGAACCCTCTTGTCCCCAAAACACAAAATATTAGTTACATGGAAAAAAATTTCTTGCTTCTGGGTGAAAAGAGGGGGAGAATATCATCATTTGAAAACTAACTTTACAATTTTTTTCAGAAATTTGTATCCCAATGTATTATAGCAGAAAGGATCACTTAGCACAAAAGTGCAAAAAAGAGAAAAATATAAATATAGAGCTTGAATCCCATAAATACTATTTAATTGAAAATCAAAGAAATTATTAAGATTTATGGAGAGATTTTTTTGTAGTTTTCCTGAGAATAATGCATAATGAAAAAATGAAAGCCCACTGTAAAATTAATTCTACTAACTTTATTCCAAAATAAAGTAAGCATATGTACGCCAATGTTTTACTACTCTTAAAGAGCTTTAGCAGTCAGGCCAAGGCAAGCACTATCAAAAGCTGTAGCTATGGCCATGATATTCTAAATGAGGGAGAAATGGACTGAAGGCATTTTCTCCTAACTTTAAACCTGATTTACCCATCACACAAGTCTTGGGGTTGAGTTGGTGCCCAGTGTTGCTAGAAATTCACCACGATAATCACAATGCCAAGACGTGTGAAGTGTATTTGGCTTCATCAGTACTTTGCTAGCTTTTCCTTTTTCAGAAGCACATGTAGTTACTTTACACTTATACTGAAGTAGAAAAACAGTTTTCTAGCAATCAGGCTCCTCTAGCTAATATGACCTTATTTAAATGCATATAATACATGAATATTTTTAATAAATATGTTTAAATGCAATAATAACATCCTTTTGCATTCAGAGAGTTCTCAGCGTTAGGCTGATTCATTTTTGTCCACTTATCTTCTATCTTTATTCTACTAACAGGTGATATTTTCTATTCAAAACATTTCCTGTGGTATCTAAAAATATTAAACCATTTTTCCAAAGGACATGGATGAATTGACGTGGTCTTCGACATTTGCTTGCCAAAAATGATATCTGATAAAAATGTGATATCTGAAAAAAATATGAGATAATGTATGCAGGGAGAAATAAGAAAGAAAGATACAGTTGCTTGCACTGGGAAATAATCTATCAGATGGATAGATTATTTCCTAAGAGTCACAGAGCCCTCTCATTTTTAGACTTGGATGTCTTAATTAGCAGGACTTGCCCTTTTAAAGACATCTGCCTGCGCAAGAAAGGGCTTCCCTAATCTTTGCTTTGCATAATAATCTGAGCACTCACACAGAAGGCGGGAGGAGTACTTGACTTCTCTCCCATCTTGAAGGAATTCAGAGCCCCATCTCCAATTTCTCAGGAGAGTGGCCTAAATAACTGAAGGAAAACATAAAGGCACAGAAATAAGAAGAAAAAAGACTCGGATCTGAACCTTAAGAGCTCTGAGCTTATCCTGAGAAGGAGAGACCTAGGCTACACAGCCCAATCCCGTGGCCATATATTTTATTTTTAAGCAACAGTTATCTGATATAAAACACAGCAGATGCACTCTGATCACTTGCAATACAAACTGGTGGCTCCAGCATTGATCATCTTTCTGTTCCTCAATGAAAGCTGCTAGGGCTGCCTCATCTTGTGTTGAAGTAAGTGCTGCTCTTGCTTACAAGTCCAAACCTTGAAAGGCACAGTGAGGTATCTCCAGGTCCTAGCACATATTTAGGTAAGAGGATTTAACAGTCTGGTACTGACATATGCAGGCAGAAAAAGCTCGTGGCCTGAGAAATATGGACCACAAAATGTTGGCTGTGGGTATATCAGCCTTTTAGCCTTGCAAACCTAAATGTTCTTTCTGTTCCTTGTATTTCCAGGTTTTTCATGCTGATGAAAGTCCGTATTGTCTGAGCTTGGAAACCACTGGAATCTTCCAGTCACACTCTTAAGTAATTGCCAGTTACACCTTGAACACTATTTCATGCAGTCACTTCACTGACATGCTATACTTACTAAAAGATGGCTCATACTGTGGCTGGACAGTAAATTACAAGGTTTGCTCATGGTTTTAAAAGATGTAACACCTTCTATTTTTCAGCCATCACCATCAATGCACATGAATGAATCATGCCTTTAAAAGCAGGATTGATGGCTGAATAGCACAGCAAATGATATTAAAAACAATCTGACATCAATCCTACCTCTCACTTATTGCACCTCAAAAAAAAGTAATAACTATTGTGACAAATATAGGTGGGTCTTCCAACAAGAGACAATGAATCTCATTTTTTGAAAGAGGTAGAATCACAGAGGAAAATAAAGGTGAAGTCAAAACAGTAAAATTATTCCAGAGGAGTCACTGAAAACTTTGAAGCTGGCATTATGCTTAAAATTTGCAGATACTCCTTTTCACACCTCAGTTATGGTATACGATTCCCAAATTAGGCACCATCATCCATGAAAGGATCACAGATTTTTCTTTTAATTTCTAAATATTTACGAGTTTCTCTTTAATAGAAAGATCTTATTTTTGCCAGTTTTTACACCCTGATTTAGAGAACTCTAATTAAACAGCAAGTCCTTCAAAACCAACAAACACACTCCATGAATTCATGATATAAAGCCTTGCCCATGTAACGCATTTATCAGATGTATCTTAACTATTGTTGTGAATGCTGTGTGTCCTTGGCAAGGAATGAACTGAGCTGGAGCTGGGACTGATTCTGTGGACACTGGCAGAGAAAATGAGTTTGGGGGAGCATGGAGGACTGATCAGCAGCTCAAGGAGTGGGGTGAGAGAGCTCAGTTAAAAGTGTAGAAGGCCTGGAAAGAGGCAAGTTCATGTGAAAAGTAAGGGCCAGTTTTGATAAGAGTCTTTTATACTTGAGGCAGACCAAAGCCTTGATGGAGAGAGACACAAGTAGATACCATTCCTTTGCCACTATCTGTTTAACTCACAACCAGGAAACATCTGAATTATCCTGTGCCACAGCATTGGTAAACACTGGCACTGGGTTTAAAAGATGAAGGAGTGGAAAAAGAATGTTGAACTGCATGAAAAGACAATGGAGAAAAATTGTCCCTAATTTAAAAATGCCAAAAATAAGAATACTTTTTTTTTTTTTTTTTTTTGCTTTTACACTCCTTATCTCTCTAGCTCACACCTTCTTTCCAATCTCTCAGAAACAGCCCTATGAATAGCCCTTAGAACAGGCAGCTAGTGCTTGGAAGCAGGGACTACCACTTGATTCCTTGCCTCACAGGGCATGACAAATATGAGGTCCCTACATCACTCCCCCATTACTTTTGTGCTAGGTTTTCAACAGCCCTATGCAGCTTCAGTTTCAACCAAACAGAAAAAGACAGACGATGCTATATTAGCAGCTCATATTTATTTCTTTCAGGTAGGAGAGAAATGTAATTCAGCCACTGATTTTATGTGACCTTGAGTCAGTACCAGCCTTTTTGCAGAACTTCTTAAAGGTATATCAACTATAAAAGGATAATTTTTCATATAAGAATATAAACAGATATTATTCCTTGCATCTTAAGATGAGCAAGCATGTATGGAAGAGGGAAAGTTGATGCTCAGTTAGGGAGGATGAACTGATTATTACCGGCGTATAAACTAGATATGCAATATTGCTTATTTTCCTTACTGACTATAGTTTGCATTGATCTTATGTGTATCTCAGCTCCTTAGATAAAAATGCTCTCTGAGTTTTGAGCTTATGAAATAAAACCATAAAAATTGCTATGATTAATCTTTTACTGCTGTTGACACAGACCGATCAACTTGGACTCTGTCTGCCACGTACTGAAACCTAATTTACAAGCCATTAAATTCGCCTTCATTTGACCTGCCTGATTCTGTCTGGCAACCTTTATGTTTGACCTGTTCATGCCCAAATACAGCTGAAGAAAAAAGACTGGTGCTGGATGGCAAAGAGCATGGTGCTCTCTCTCCTGCAGCGCTCTCTCTCCCACAGATGTGCTTCCATCCATGCAGGGATGCAGCAGAGGTAGTACATAAAAAACATATCAAAGCATGGTATTTTCCCTAGGCATAGTGATAGTACATGATACTGGATGCTTTTGGAATTCAGTGCTTATGAAAGATAGGACTGATGTATGTACTGTCAGTTTTCAGTGATTGAACTTTTAGACTTGGGAAGGATTCTGTAGATGTTTTCAGAGCTTCAAACAGCTAACTTTTGCACGCATGGGTATGATTATGTATTTTTACACACATCTAAGAGAGAGAGAACAAATAAGCAAATAAAAATGCCCATTATTTCTAAATGATTTGACTATTTTCAAAGTCAACACATTTTCACCTGGCTCCTCTTCCTATGGTGATCCTCAAATGGTACAAAGTGTCCAGAACAATGTCCACAGTTTGCTGGCTCTAATTAGTTACACAGAAGAATAATGTCTCACTGGTGGTGGGTGGGCTGAAAGAGGTGACTATCATAACACTGATCATCTTTTAGATCAATCTAGTTTATCAATAATAAGGCAGAAGGGGCCTAAGACATAACCATTTGTCTGGCTGCACTCAACATAGGCACAGAGAACAAAGACACCTTGATCAGTGTGATAATGCACTGCAGGTCACTCTAGTCTCTTCCAGGCTTGCTTAATTTACTGTACAAATTTATTCTTTCGCCAGGAATACGCCATGGGTCACAAGGAAAAACAAGTATCTGCTTAAATATTGTGTTCGTGTCAAATACTCATAACTCTTGCACGTTCAGTCTTGCCAAGTCTGATTTGAAGTTATATATATTGAGCTGATAAAGTATTCCCAGTGATTGAGAGTAAAAGAAAAGTGGGTTTGAAACAGAAATTATGAAAATAGGGCTTATTTCTTCACAGGATCTTAATTTGACAAAACAAGGTGCAGGGTTGAATCAGCCTGCATTAATCTTATATGGCACAACATTGACCCTGGTTTTGATTTTGCAGGTCATCCTGCTGAGAATGTTCAGTTTCCCATTGAGATCTTCAGTGGAAAAATGGTTAACCTATTAAAATTACAATGCAGTATCAGCTGAAGAAAAGTTTGTCCTCTATCCCACTGTGAACGTAGCTGTGCAATAATAGTAACATCTATTTCCGATGTCTGGATAGCTTGTCCCTCTGCATGTAGGAGACCATTATCCTGTGACTGTGTTCTGTTCTGCTGATATAATCTCTTAAATAAAGCTTTACTGTTTACTTTCCTTAATTGAAGTACAATGGAAAAGACATGGCCTTTAAGAAGCTTCACTTTAGTCACTGCCTTGGAGCTTTGAAGGTGTTTCAAGTTGTCTTTTGGTGTACTTCAAAACATCCTTGATAAAAGATGTGTGTGGAGGTGAAGTGGGAATTTTGCTGGCAATTATATTTTATGCAGAGCTGTAAAAAGTTTACTTAGCTGCTGTTCTTCTGCCAAGTTTCCCACCCTGGTTTTGATCCTCTCACTGCTCTGCTAAGTGACCAAATCCTGTAAAATATTTTTCTTGCCGGTCTTATTTTGCCCCTTTTTGGAGCTGAACATTTCTTTAAACCAAAGATAAACCAAATTTGTGTTGGTTTTGGTTTTGTTTGTTTTTTAAATCCTTTCTGGGTTAAAATAATCAGAAACTCTTTTAAACATAATTTTAATTTGCTAGTCCTAAAAGGGAGCCCCGAAACAATGAAGATAAGCCTGGCAGAGATAGATGTCTGGACAAAGAGACTTGATCATGGCAGATGTTTTCCTTTTACCTTGAACCTGGACAATATGATCTTACTTAACACCCAAGGAAAAAAAAAGAAAACCATTGTAATACAGTCTAAAATAGAAACTCATAACAAGAACAATGAGCATATGGCTAAAAAAAATTCAAATAAATGTGTATGCAAACTGCACAAGAAAATGGGAAATGGGAAATCACTCACTGGTAAGAAAATGCTGGGAAGTAGGGCCAAAATCCCTGTGAGCTTCATGCAGTTGCCTGATGCGCTCATCAATGGCCACCTGTTAAGAGAGGAGAAAAAAAAATGACTCTTTTCTACACAAGAAACAAAGAGAAATTATAGTCAGATATTTTTTTTTATTAATGAACATTCAATGTAAAATTAAGCAGGTTCTGCAACAATTGTAGCCCTTCAGGGTCTAGATGAGATTAAATGTGTCATTGGAAAAAAAGAAAGTAAATAAAAAGTTAGGATTTTGTTGGTCGTCTCCCATCTTAACTGATGCTAGAAGAAGCTGAAAATGAAAAGGCTGATAAATAAAGGTACAGCAAATTGGCCTGACTTTATGTACCTGTAAAGAGTATGACTGCTGCTTGTCTATATTGAAGTCAGAACATCCATCTGTTAATACTTTTCCAAAACTACTTCAGAGTACTTTTGAAAGTACACTATTACAAATCAGCACGTGAAAAGTAATCTCTTTTAATGTGGACAGGATAACCATATTTTAACCAAGTGCTGAAATGAGGTTAACCAAAACAGAGCAGCTGGTACAGATGTTTCCCTGTTCTTTTAATCACTCAAATCATAGCCCTCAACCCTTTCCTTGGAGTAGTCCTTTTAAGAACACGTTCCTAATGTTTTGTTGGGTTGATGTACTGTGTGAGAACAGAGACAATAATTTAGGACTGGTTCTATCTTTACCCTTGAAAATCTCAGTGAAGTGGAGTATTGAGCAAGCAGCCAAAAGGGGGTGGTTGCAATAAGATTCCCTGGTGTATGAGTGACATCTACCTGTCCCTTTATAGCCTATATGCTAGAAAGAATCAATTAAGTTAGACCTAAGAATGGGGTTACATAAAACAAGGAAAAATGCTTTAAAGTAATGATAAATATTTCTGAAATTTAATAAATAAAGTAACTGATAGGAAGCAAGTTCACTCAAATATTGCCTGTAAGAAAAAGTGTTCCATAAACACTGGCAAAGCAGAAAGGAAGAGTGTGTTTGGTGTGTTTTAATTGGCCTAATTGTGAGATACATAACAAGGAAACAAATAGGTTGCACAAGCAAAAAGCAATCCACATTTTAAAACTGTCAGGGAATTTTTTTGGTGGGTGGTAAGAGGGAACTATTGTATAGTAACTGGGCATGATACAGTCAGAAAGGAAAAATAATGATAGAATAAATGAACTATTTGATATGACTGTGCGTGTTTGCCAGATAAACCCCAGACCCCAAAATCTTTTCTAATTAAGCAATAGCAACTTATTGCCAAAGACATTACTTCTTTGCTTACAATTTTAAAACTAACATTATAAGAAAAAATGCCCATTTCCTCTCTTTCCTTAAACCATTTTTCAGGTACTCTTCCTGCAGCTTCCTCCATTTCTATGTCATCTTTTCTCCTCTGGCTTCCCCTTGAATTGCAAGCACAGATGTTCTGTTAAGCAGTGCTTCATACCAGGGACTGACTTTGAGCTTGAGTTCACACCCAATTCACTGCACAGATACAAGCTGGGGAGCTCGGTAAGTGCATAGAAAACTATGAAAGGTCTGCTTCTGGTCATCAGTATAATTAGCTTAAGTACAGAACTGATGTGCTATTACCTTAACCAAGAAATGACCTTTCAATGAAGACTAGAAAGATAATCTTAAACATATATAACCACCTGCAAATAAAAACCACTGGAAAAATGTAATGAAAATGTATATACTCTTTAGAATTGTCTTAAAATTACCTCATAACATACTTATTTTTTTCATTAGGAAATATAGGTTAATAAAGAAATATGTGGCTCCTCTTTTACATTAGTACATACTTTTCATTAAGTCAACTAGCATGGAAAAATTACTTGCTGGCATGAAGAATCCCTAAAGAGAATGGGAACTTTACAAACAGACAGTGAGGAGCAGTGTTTCATATAGGAAAATTCCAACAGCCAAATTGTGGTCAGAAAAGGGCATGGGAACCCTTTAGTGCACATGACCACTGCCAGCACACAGCCTATACAACTTCTGTAAGTGTGCTAAAACTGAGAATTCCAATCCCTTCAAAATATCCAGGTGACCTTCAAACTGCACAAAACTATTAACCTGAAGATTTTTAGCCATATATGTACAGCAAAATAAAATACCTTACACACTTTAGGGTAAACTTTCCAACTGAACAGCTTTGGATGTGAGCCAGGAAATACCTCTGTCTAGAGGTAGATTTTGTCAATACAGAGAAGAATAAAACACTGAGAAATCTTGCATATTCACCAGGAAATATCACCTGAGAGTACAAAACATTATTCCACTTGGCTGCCAGGAAATACCACTTGCTGATGTATTGGCATACTACGTTTTAGGTAAAAGGCAGTAAAAGATGAACTCACTGTTGGTGGTAGAGCAAGAAAGATTATTGCAGTCAGTTTCTATTAATTTTATCAAAACTAACACATAAATGATAAAATAACAGAATTTGAACCCACAATAACTTGGATCATGGTGTATAATAAATACCCACCGAAACAATCCTTGCTTAGACTTACAGAAGAATGTGTCTCTGATCCAATAAAATCAGTTGGATTTGACTTTGTGACTTATGCACCAACAATCTGGAGAAGGAGATTATATCCATATAAGTCTTCATAAATGTTTCATGATTCTTGAAAAAAAATTCTCACTGGCATGTAAAACTGTTTCTTATTTTTCATAAACAAGGCATAGGTAATACCCAAATTTTAAATTTTGTCTTGTTTTTCCTTCAAATCAAGTGAAATAGGCTCCTCCAAAATGAGCACAGACAGTATCCCTTGTATTTTTGTATGCTATGTTCTGAACCAAGAGCAGTTAGAACAAAATGTTGTTGTGAACAGCTAGACCCTTGTGAGAAGAAAACTGCAAAATTTTCAAGCCCATTCAAGCATTCATTTTCCTTTCTTTAAAGGGAAGAATAAATATATACTGTTAATGAAGGGAAAATTCTCTACTGATTTCAGTAGTGTTGGCTTAGCCATGCAAAAAGTGATACTTTAAAGGTACTACTACCAGAATGTAACATGCAGGATCACAGAAAGGGTAAAGTTGGAAGGGACCAGAGTGGTCATCTGGTCCACAATCTCCATGGAATGGGACTGTGGATTTCATTTGGGTGCCTTTTAGGTAAAACTCCACAGTATTTCTCCACAAGAAATGTTACTAATAAAAAAATAAATGGATTTTTAAAAAAGCCAGATATTGCTTTATCAAGATATGAGAATTTGATTTAAACAGATGAAAATATTTTTATATCTAATTTTGACTTAAAAACAAATATCAGAATTTTCTGTAATTGGGATACGTGAACCATTGCTTTTCTTCACTGGGGATACATGCTTGAAAAGACATGCATTTACATTATTTAATCCAATGTTTTACATAATATACAGATCTTCTTTCAATCATAACAAATGAAAGAACCACAGCAGTGCAGTAAATATACTCGAGGCTGAAGATGGTAATATTAAAAATCCTATACTGATTTTAAGTGATAATACATGGTACAGAAACAGCTTCTGCTAAACAAATTGGCAAGTAAAAAAAAAAAGTTATTTAAAGTCCTTCTCCTTTAAAGACTTTGAAAACATTTGATGAAACAAGCTCTGTTTCCCATCACTTGGGTGCAGCCATGTGAACTGAATATATAATCAAGTTCAGATAAACAAATGACAACAATAACAAAAGCAAAGCTCTGTCATGCAGTTGTTAGGAATAGTTTCTAAGTGTTTTACCTAATGTGGGGTTCAACCTTGACAACATTTTTATAACAGCTCCACTGCAGTCAGAATGAGGATTTGATGGATTTGATTTGGGTCTACTACTAAATTCTGGAGGTTTTTTTTGTGGTTTTGTTTTTTAAATTTTTTTGAGGTTTAATGGAGAATATTTTTATGACATATATAAGTGTTTTTTTGTGTTTATGTCCACACTGCAAAGCAGGCCTAGATCAAGAAGGAAACATGAGCTGTTTAATTCTCAGTATTTTCCATGTTCTCAAAAAGTACCCAACAGCAACTGCCCAGGAGCGCTGGAGTTGCTGAGCTGCTCCAAGACGTGCTGCAGGAAGGAACAGCCATCACAGTACTGAAGTTGTGCCTGCAAACAAGGAGTGGCCTCAGCAGAGAGCTATAAAAATGGTCTGTCAATCCATCTATCTTGTCCTCTTGGATCTACCAACACCACAGGGACATAAGAGCCTTGGTCTAGCTGTGGTTAATCCTGCCACAGGCTTGCCCACAGCTTTGATTTTCAACTGAACAAGTTCAGTGGAGGAAATTTCCATGGGGTGCTCAGCTCTGACTGCCAGCTAAACTACTCTGCAATGAGTGGCTGCATGAGCCAAGGTGATGGCTTGGGTGCCTCTCTGTGCTCAGCACCCAAAGAGAATTCACATTCGGTGAACTTGGCAAGGAATTTATTCAAAAAATTACATGAAGGTGTGCGAGTAGAAATTGTTACAACTTTTTTACATGAAACAGCAGAAATGAGATCACTAGTTTAAAAAACTGCTAAATGTGAAGAGTTAAGACAACTGTTGAATGGCTGGGATTCTGAGGAAAAATGGCAAGAAAAGAATAAAAAAAGATTCTCATCTAAACAGCTATATTTAGTGCAGCAGCAAAAGGACACACAATCTCCTTTTTCTTTTTTTTTTTCAAAATTTGCTTCACCAAAAGCTGTTCTCACAAAAAGAGAAGGGCAATTTTCTGTATCAATCAGCATGCATACACACAATACTTATTAAAATAACCCTCCATTAATTTCCCCACCATATTCACAGCATTTCCACAGCCTCCTGACCTTGACTCCAAGCACAGCCAATTTGACTGCATATCAAAGGAAACCGGCTCCTACAAGACCTTCTTTAATGTTGCCCAGCAATTCTCCTCCCAAGAGCTGAAAAGCTTCTTTCTTTGCTCTCACTGACTCAGAGCTGTCAAAGCACTGCGAGGCTGTTCTTCACAAATCAATAAACAGGAAGATCTGATCTGCTGTACTTCTAATAGCTACTGAATTCAGTCACTCACTGCTCCTTGTACATTAGGCGATAAGGATGGATTTAAATAAGCACACTGTGTGCTGTTAATGAGGAACAGCAGGGGAGGAAAGGCAATTGATAGCCATTGTTCCCGGCTGCTGAAGTTCAGGTTTAAGTCTTGACATTTACTGAGTTGAAAAAACAGCTAAGGACAATTAGTTTTCTGGTGAAAAGTTCAGTGTTCTGAAATATTTTGAGAGCGTAAAAATGTGCTTATTTTCCACATTAAAGAAAAAATAGATAAGTACAGTGCTATTTGCATGCATTTACAGCTGTTACAAAGACTAAATTCAAAATTCTGGGTCACGGTGGGACTGTATACTTCAGCAGATTGAAATCTGAGTGACTTCATGCAATTCTCCTTTCAATTAAAAAAAAAAAAATCATAAGAAATAGTAGAATACATGTATTGTACCTTGACAGCTTTTTAAAATTTTCAGATGAAACAAGAGAATAAAATGTAATATAAATTCAGGAAACATCTTAAAGCTTGGGGCACAGAGCTTTAGAAAACAGTAAATAAAAGAATGATCTCCTTGAATTAATATGTCTACTGTGAATAACCAGCCATTGCTTCTTAGGCTTTTGTTTTATAATCCTAAATCTGTGCACTTTGGGCTTTGTGTATTTATGTGCCTGAGGAATGAAAGTTAGGTCTTTAAATAACAAAAACATCCAAATTTGGAGAGAATAAAACAGTTGTAAACCATGTGAAATCTTAAGAACAAACATCTTTAGGAAATAATTCTCTTAGAAAATGTTACTTGTTTTGTTTTGGATAAAAGATTCTCTGTCAGGGTGGCCTCTCATTTGACACCCCCACTGCTCCCATAGAAGCTATCACACAATCTGGTGGAGGTTCTGCAAGGCCTTTCACGTCACTGTATGTTCCTTATGTGTATTCATGCACTTTTGTAGTATATAAAATATTTTATGAAACTGGTATGAGCTGAGCATGGTCTTAGCCTTTTAAAAGTACAAGAAACTGCTGTGCATCCCTTCATTCTGCAGCATTTCTTGACAAAGCTTTCAAATTCTTCACTGCCCAGCCACATTAATTCTTTTTTAATATTGCTTTTTGTATGCAATTTAATCAATATCAACTATTTTTCTGCCAGGTTCCTTGCTATATTCCTTTTGTAGTATACCAAGGAAGTAATTTTACAAATGCTGATATTTAGCATTAATTTTTCTCAATTCAATTATTTTTCTCACAAAGCAGCACAACACCTATTAAAAAGCTTTCAATTTACAATTTACATTAGCTTTAAATTCAAATAAATAAATACCCATAGACACCCCCTAGCAGATTCTAGTCCAAGTGGGCTGTGGATTGCTTGACCACATCTCTGTACTCTTGGACAGTGCCTCTATATTCCTTCCAGGTTACCTGCCCAAGCTTCCTCTTTCTGTGTAGTCCCTTTTTTATGTTTGAGTTTTGCAAAGAGCTCCTTGTTCATGCATGCAGGACTCCTGGCACTTTTGTTGGACTTTCTGCTGCTCAGGATGGACCAGTTTTGAACATTTTAGAAAGTGATCCGTCCTTATCAATGAACTTTCTTGGACCTCTCTTCCTTCCAGGGGTTTATCCTGTGGGATTATTCCAAGCAGATCCCTGAAGAGGACGAAGTCCACTCTCCTGAAGTCCAGGTTGTGTTCTCATGGTCACTGAAGCCAGGAGTGCCTCTGACTTTCATCTACCCAGTGAGCCTTTCCTTGTTTGTGAGTATGGGGTCCAGCAGAGCCTCTGTTTGCACTGGCTCCTCCACCAGTTACGTCAGGAAGTTTCCATCAGTGCTACCAAGGAACTCACTGCACTGCTTCCAACCTGCTGTGTTGTCTCTCTAGCAAATGATCAGGCTGGTCCCCCATGGATGCTATTTCTACTTGCCTGTGAAAGGCCTCAGCCACCTGTTCTGCAGGGTTAGGTGGCCTGCAGCCGATGCCCACCACAGTGTCACCTATGCTCGCCTGCTTCTTAATCCTCACCCTCATGTTCCAAGAGCTCTTTTTCCAGCATATCATTCCTAGTTTAGAGCTCTTCTGTATCTTCTATACATCCCCATAAAATATACACCTTAGAGCTCTGACTGTGCAGACCTATAGATTCAGTGATTTCTCTTCTGCCTTCAGCAGAAAGCTGAAACTATATATACTCTTAGTTCTGTATTGTAAGTGGGGTAGAAGAGAAACTAAAATGTATAGGCGACCCTGAACCTCTGGTAGGTTATTGATGTTAAAATGCATCTAACTTTGATGCAGTTTGACATTTTCAAAGTCAGTGGGAGCTGGGTGCCTGTGACTAGGGAGAGAATGTGTTCTGTGGTAAGTAAAACTGTCTAGTGAGGAGCTCAGCATGGCATATATTCTTCCTGAGAACAAATCTGACTTCTGAGATCAAGGCACCTGCATACCTTCATACTATACGCTTTGAAATGCTTCCACCTTTTTTTTTTTTTTTTTTTTTTTTTTTTTTGGTTAAAACAACATTCTATCTATCCTGCAGGATTATTCATCATCCATATGACTTTTAGGTGGTATTTTGTGGTCATCTCTAGGCACCACAACCAAGACATACATGGATCAGCTGCAGAGAGCCTGAAGGAATTAACAAGAAAGATGGTGACCAGCAGCAGAGGGTTGAGTGAACAATTGCAATCAAAACTGAGGAACAGCAGTCTTACAGAATCAGGGAACAGGGACAAATCTGAAGCAAGTTCTCTTTTTGTATTATGAATATAAAAATTTCTTTTAAAATCTTATTAAATTGTGTAAAAACACAGGAGATTGAGGGGGGGGGTCTGGATTACAAGATATGATAAGGATTATTCATAAGAAAAAAGTCCTGACGTATGATTTCCTAGTTACTGATGTTAAATAACATAAGGAAATAGGAAAAGGCTGAACTATTAATTATGATTAGATTATTACTAAACATTAGTCTTTTTAGGCTGTAACCACCTACTGTTCCTACCCTAACATGGCTGTTTGATAGATCTTTTTAGGCATTTTCTCTTCACTTTTGGGGCATGCACAGAAAATAACATCATGTGTAATGTAGTTACATCTCCTCAATAAACAATGATAAGGACATAAAAAAATGACACCTTCCTGTGGCCTTTTTTATTTACTTTGCTTTTCTGCTAAAAAAATATTATTTCTCTTCACTATAGTTTTTACACTTTTGAAATAGAACTGACTCCTTTCTGCTCTCCTTAAAAATATTTCTAAACAATTTAAAATAAATTCCTTTTTGTACTTCATTTGAAAATGCTCTTAATTAATGTTCCATAATCCATCCCTAAGGTAAAGACATACTCTCTCTTAACAAGATTTTATGGTTGATTTTCTTTTTCCCTGTTTCTCTTTTTTTTTTTCTCTCATTAAACTAATAAAAAATAATAACTTCATGCTGCACTGAAAATAACATTTGTTTCTGAAAGGTCAGGTAATTCACACTGTTTTTGTGCCAAGGGAAATGGTTCTTTGGTGACCTAGGGAACTGTAAGTAGAATGTCACGCAAGGAGTGTTTTATATGTGCCCTAGAACAAATGCCTATGCAATAATCCTGTACTGGTTGAGCATCAGCAGTGAAGATTGTTCTTTTATAGTTCTAGTTACATTCCCTCACTTTCACTGATCTTTCATTTTATTAGTTTTATTGCTCCTTTCCCCCAGATTTGTGAACTTCTAGTGCCATTACTAGCATTAGTTTTGGGAATAGTTGCTCATAAATGCAAGTAAGAATTCTCATAGCCTGGACCTGTATTTAATGCAGGTTACTTCTAAAAGAAACAGAGGCTTCAGTCAGTATAGCCTTTATTCAGCACTACTTTTAGCTGATTACCATTTCAAAGTTTTTTCTTTCACCACCTTCAGCTCCCTTCACTCATTTGCCCTCTGATTCCTCTGGGTTTATCATCCCATCAGTATTCAAGAGACTTTGATGTTCAGTCCTGTCTTTTCCACCATTTCTCCATTCTTGTCTCCTTAATTTGTTGTTGAGCATCTTAATTCACTTTTATAATTTCAATTCACACTCCCAAACCCATGTTGCTATCCTAAATGCAGAGAAAATACATTTTTCATAAATATGTAGTATTTTATCTAATAATGTTTATAAATAAGAGCTGAAGAATTTCTTAGACTGTGCTGCTAAATATGTAATACCAGGCAAAAACATATACAGGGAGGTCTGCATGAGTTTTATCCCTTCTAACTCAGGAGTTGTAAGGTGAGAGAGCTAAAAGCCTTTTCCTCTATCAGAAATGAAGAGAAATATGCATCTCCTGAGACAATTCTGCTCATACTAAGACATACACCCCAGAATAACCCTGTAAAGATAGGTATAAATTTGACTTTTATAGAGCTTAGCTTTCCTGAGTGAGTTTGTGTGCCAAGGAGGAGGACTCTTGGGAAGACTGAAGCATGAAGGAAGAGGGATACAGAAGGCTCAGGAGAAGGTGGAAGGTAAGACAAAAATGTTCTTTTACAGGGGTACACTCTAGGGTAATAATGCACAAAAAGGATTCTACATGCAGCAACCATTGTATTAATCCTGTATCTCTTCTCCTTCGTATTTTCTGCCCTCTCTTTCTTTTCCTCTTTGAGACTGACACCAATAGTGATAAATCTGTTCACTCTAAATAATCCTTAGTCCTAAAACTACCTCAAATACATCATATCTTTGGTTTCCTTTTTAGCTGTGAAGGGTGAAACAAGTACGATGATGTCAATCGGGACAGTTTTATTACAATGTGATCTATTCACATTATTTGTTCGTTTCATCCATATTCTTACATCTGGAAATCTCAAGAGAGTATAATACTCTGTTTCAAGATGACTGAAACTGCTTTCTCAATCAAGTGCTGACATGACATGAAAAGAAAAGCTTCATTTCATGAGATTACTGGCTGGATGGATTAAGCAAACTTTTATTTATTGTACTTGTCCTATGAACATTTTGAAGATGGCCTCTCAGTCTCAAAGTGCTCAATTCTTTTGCAGAATGTTCCATACTCCAGCAGCTGCTCAAGCTTGGGAGCAACCATATGACCAGTGCTTGATGCTCCCTGTTATCTGGCACTTCTCTGAATACTGCTACAGCTCCTGATTTTGCACAAAAGCCTCTTTTTCTCCCTGGGGAAGACATGCATATATCACACTGAAGATAATAAAATTACTCCAGGCAAATAACTGTTCAAATGGGAGCAAAAGCTGGTAGGATTGATATTGTGCTGATTGAAGATAATAGCAACACTCCTATAATAGTGTGATATGACTTGTGAGAGGAGCTGCCTTCATTCTGCAGCTGACCAAAATCCATGTATTTATCCTTTCTAATCTGTGAATAAATTCAATTGACATGAAAGCAAAATCTAAGTTATATATAGCCCATACCACTAAACCCCAATGTTAAAAAACTCTAATTTAAGTTGGAAGATAGTCTCGGGTTTCCAGTTTATTCTATTTGAGAAGAAAAGGTGCTTATAACAAACAAATAAATAATGCTACACCACATCTTTACAAAGGATGTAGAATGGTACATAGTGAAGGTTAAGAGCTATCCTGGCATGAAGGTTCACAGTGTATGCATGCATTCAAGAAAAACATCACTTTATGTGTGTCAAAAAACTCCATTATCATATATTGCACTTGGTAAGTGCCATAAATTTTGTGCAAGTAATTCCAGTAATGTTATTATGCAGTTTTCATCTTAAATCTGTTTTCATTAGCCCTCTCTTTGAAAAGCTGAATACCCTATTTACCACTGTCAATCTGTAAAGATCTCAGATGAAGGTAAAATCTTTGAAAATGGTTTTGTTCAACCCCCCAATTTATCCACATCACAGATTCAGATCCTCCCATGAGCAGAGAGGGAGGGCTCTTCCTTCCCAGTGGAACAAAGATCCAAGGTGCAACCCCTCAGGAGGGGTGGAATTAAAACAAAGACATTTTATGTTTCCAGGAAAGCTGTAACTGGTCTGCACTGACTATTGCTTTTTCAAAGACTTCATATTGGTGCAAACATTAAACATACCTTTTTTGAATACCAGTTAAAAAATGAATGAAACAAATTTGTGCATAACTATCATGGTAGAGTTGTTAAAATATATTTATCATCTGCACAGCTTCAAACATGAGAAATAACATTTCACCCCCAGAGAATACACCACATTATGAAAAATGTTTTTGTTGTTTATTATTGAATGCCATAAAAGCCTCTCTGAAGTTTGCCAGCTTATTTTCACAGCTATCTGTATTTTATAACTTTCCCCGCCAAATGAATTATTTCTGTTTATGCTTGCCTTACTACTCATCTGTTTCTAAGAGCAGAGAACCAGGAAATTCTAAGAATAGGAGAGATTTTGGAGAATTTATACAGTAAGAAAGATGGAGATCCTGAGATGAAGTGCCACTGAGGGGGAGTGCAATTCAAGTTTGTGAAACAAGGAGTAAGAATACGAGAGAAACAAGGACAAGATTTCCAACACAGGCTGAAGCCAGACTCAAAACCTGAATTTGCAGTGTCTGTATAGCAGCACCATATAATCCACTGACAGGCAGTTTAATTGGCAGCTATAAAACTTTAATTTACTAAGTCAGAAACTCTTTCTGAATGTCTAACTTACAAGCTATCGTTATCACAGTGGCAGTTTGACACATGCCCTTCAAGCTAGGCAAATAAAGGAAAGAATTTTGAAAAAATATTGTTTATGAAAGACTTAACTATGAAGGACATGCTCAAGAAAGGACTCCACAAGACTAAAAAAAATTAAATCAACATGGTCTCATAACTCATAAAACTTAAGAGTGATGTCTATGAACATCCTCATTATTTATATAAAATACCTTTAAAAAGCAGTGAAAGAGCATCTCAAAACCATATGGACAGCTTAAGAAACAAGGACAGACTTGGTTCCTTCAGCAAAACTGACACTGAAGCTTCTAATGCTAGAAGATCAGATGACATATTTTTATATAAAATTTAATTAACACTTCTGAGATTGAAATTTATTCTCAGGGGTTATAGAAGGTAAGAAACCCACCCAAGGCAACACCATCAGTATATGACAGTGGCAGGTCCCTCTTGGAGCTGGCTGGTGTTGGCTCTGTCAGACGTGGGGGAAGCTTCTGGCAGCTTCTCACAGAAGATGGAGTGACTGATTTCTCCTTGTCTTTATTTTGACCCACGAGCCATTATAATACCCACTGCACTTTTCCCTGCTGAGGAGGTGACTGACAGAGCAGCTTAGGGGGGCACCTGGCATCCAGCCAGGGTCAACCTACAGGAATACATCAGGATGGCTAGGATTTCTAAAGAAATCTGAAGGCAAAAATAAATTTATGTAAGCTTTTTGACAAATTGTGTCAAATAAAAATAATCAGATCATCTGTAAAAAGCAACTGAAATCATGTTTGTTCAATATACCATTTACTGCAATGAATTTATACATTTGAATGAGATATACAGAGGAATTTCAAGCTGCGCTGAGTCTTGTGTAACTTTATTTAGAAAGGAATAATTTACAATCAGAAGTTTACAAATGGAAAATACAAAGATTTGACTGGGAGCTTTTGTGTTCACCTTTTTTAACTTATTGAAAACCCCATGGAATAAAATTCTGGATGTTGAGCCATTTAAGTCTGAAATCTTTCCATCCTAGTGTGTTAGCTATTCTCTGACCATTCTGAATCAATAATGTCAGTCCTTATTTTTAGTATTATGTAGATGAAATTGGCCATACAAATTTTGTTAGTCCATTTATAATTTTACTCATACTCTTTGCCTATTAATATAATTTAGTTACATACTTTAATTCTCTTATTCCTACTTAAATTTATCTCTTAAAAAAAATAAAATCTCTCTGTAGGAAGTTCCCTTTCCTTCTCTTTCTATCATTAGAACTCACTCTCTGCAGACCCTCTTATGTCTTGTCTTTCCTACCCTGAATGTCTTTGCACAACCTCCATAGTCTTCCCTCACAGTCTCAGGAAAAAAACAAAACTCTTATCCAACCAAACCTAAGACAGAAGGCATTATTTAGACTATTCAGTCAGTAACTCCACTGTACAGTAAGATTCCTCTGAACAAACAAGTGCTTTGATTACATACTGCTGGAATAGCAAAGCTGGCCTGCAGTTGTATGTCCATAACTGCTTTCTGGCTGCAGAAGCCAGATTCCACTCTGATGATCTGTAATTGCTTTTGACTGGGTAGTTTTTATCCTCTACAGTTGCCAGCAGTGGCAGACATGACGCTGTAAGGTAGCTACAAATCCCAAAGTAACTTTCCAAACTACAGTTTGAGAAACCAGTAGAAGAGCTGGGGAACTGACCAGGGTGCAGTGGGAATGATAAAACTTGACTTTCCAAGCCTACAAGTATTTTAGAGAAAAACATCCACAGTTGATTTTGAAATACATGTCCTTGTAGACCATTCCATGGCATTTCCCCAAGGAAATACACTCTATCAGAGTGTTTCTAGTTCAGCTGTCCATGTCATTTCACTGTCTTATTATTTAGCATTTGTCTTGTACAAGAGAAAACAATGATGACAATCAGGGAGGAAAAAAGGAGAAAAAAGCAACAGCTGAGAAACCAAGAGTACAGATCTTGTACTGTTAATGTTTATCATATGAGAGAACAACTGGCAGGATCATGTATCTTAAGGGTGCAGAATTTGGTTAAAGAAAAATACAACTTCACAGGCTCATATGAGCAAAATGTACTGATTTCTTTATAGTTCAGATTCTTTTGAAGGATAAATTTGCAAAGCAATGCATATAATACTTAGAGACATAACTCCTTTCTGCTGTGACTCCCACTTCCAATATCAGTAAGTTCCCTCACCTCCCATTTTGCTTCTCCTCCTCACCACTACCAATTTCCTAATAAGTTCTGCTTGGGCTCCTGTTGTTTCCTTCATACTATCACATCCTGCGTGTTTTAAGTTACTCTTCAGAGTTTGAGAGTCCTATTTTTTCTTGTCCTGCCTTCTGTGTTTTCTTCCTTTGTCACCTAGCAGTCATCCCCCCATCCCTGGAAACATTCAAGGTCAGGTTTTTCAGGGCTCTGAGCAGCTGTATTTAGTGGAAGATGTCCCTGCTCACTGCAGGGGGTCTGGAGGAGATGATTTTCAAATAACTCCTCCAACTCAAAACATTCTATGATTCTATACCCTTCAGATTTCCAAAGTGCACTGCCTGAACTGCCTCATAGCAAGATTGTTCCCCATATTCTTTAAAAAGTGTGGCCAAAAGTAAAGCTGAAAAAAGTTATTAGAATCTCTGTTATGGCAGCAATTTACAGGTCAGGCTTCTTAAAAATTTACTTTTCTGCCCACTCCTGTTCACTTTTCTTTTCAAACAGAAAAATTGGAAATTGGCCTGGTTTCTGTATTGATTCAAAATAAAAATCATGGCAACTTGTCTTGTTGTTGTTGTTGTTACCTGAAATACTTTCCATGAAACTGGTAAATCCTTCAAAGTCTATACAGAGGTACTTGTTGGATTTAAATTCATTTCACAGGGTTTTTTTCCCAGATAACCATCTGTGTGTCTGTTGTGATAGCCTAGTACTGCAAGAATAAATTATACACCTGCTTGTCAGCTCTCAAACATATTTTTGTTTCCCTTGTTGTCAGAAAATCCGTTTTGATGTGGGTGCGTAAACATATGGGAAGGAGTATACATATACAACAGCCTCTTTCCTTCCAAAATCATCCCAGTACTTAAATTATAACTATAGTTCGAAAACTTTACAAAAAATTGTGGTCTGCTTAAGAACAGAATAATATCTAAAAAGTACAGAATTAAAGTTTAGCTGTGTTTCCTTCAATCAAACCAGCAGAAACTCCACATCATTCTAGTCAAGCCATTTTATAATCAGCAAAAATCTGAGCTGCCCAAAGACCTCTGGAGGACTTCTGGAATACAATGGATGGAATACCACAGTTTTAAAACAGGCAGGGGTTTTTTGTGTTTGTTTTTCACATCTCTTTGCATAAGGTTAAATACTCTGAGTTAAGGAGACACAAACAAATTCACTTCTAGAGAACTAATTCACTCCAGGACCAGCATTTTTCCTGTCTCGGATCCAGTACAAATTCAGTATCATTGACTACGCACTTTTACAGTACAGCATGACTACATCCACTAAGTTAGAGAAGTGAGGGATGTCCAGAATTATAATCATTCATTTGTGCATTATGGTTCAAAACAGAATTAAAAACACCAGAAATGTGAGGAGTTTATATTATTACCTTCAAAGGTAAATTAGGCTGACAAAAGATGTAGTTTTAGTATAGCCCTTTTTTTCCCCAGTCTTAGAAATTTTAAGTTAAACCTTGGACTTGTTCAAACATTGCTCCCTTGGGAAATGCATTACTAATCTCGACTCCTACATCACCAAAACCATTTTGCCTGCCAGTTTTCTGTCACTTTTGCGAGCCCTTGAAATTGTTTAACAACAGAAGTGGGATTTTCTTATTAATTGGGAAACCATTCACAAAATCCTATACTGGCAGCTAACATTTCTTCCCTAATAGATTCGTATTACAGTATGTTAAAGTATTTTATATTCAAAATGTTCTTGTCATAATCTTTAGGAATTCTACCATTTCTATCATAAACACAGACTGAATGAACCATTTACAGGTTTCCTTTTGTTAGCAGAATATATTAACTAGAGAATATTGGGAACAGTGGAAGTCATGTTCTAGAAGTTGTATTTCCTACACTATGAGCTGTCATGAGCCTGTAAAAATTTGTAAACCCAAAGCACACTACTGAGTAATCAGACTTGAATATTATCTACTATTTTAAAGGCAAAGCAAAACACACATCACAATAATTTGTAACTGAATACCTGCTTCATACTTGGTAGAAAGGCAAAGTAATGTGACTTCAGCTGTGTTTCAAAGCTACATAATAATTTGCAGACTTGGTGCTTCTTTTGAATCCTGACCTTCCTGAGGTTCGACAGTGTGTTGACATTTAAGTTTAACAAATGTTAAACTGGGCATCTCCTTTTGTGCTCAAGAACTAGTGCTGTGGCTAAAATGTACCTGGCCATGGAGGCCATAAGCAAAACACTGCCAAGAGAGCTGCAAAATGGACCTTATTCTAGTAATTAATAATGCATGACTTTGAAATTAGTTAGGATAAACCTTCTTGATGGAATGGTATAGAAGAAATACAGTCCCTGGAATCTGACTGTAGAAGACACTCATATATATATGTTCTATACCTACCAGACAATACAAAATATTAGAATGTGAACTCTCTGTTAGAGCAAACAGCCTTTAAAATAAGTGCATACAGTTTTAGGAAGGAGAATAATTATCACCAGTTTCTGGATTTGTAATTTTATGGCTCTAACAGTCTGCAGACATTACATCAGCTAAAAAAGACACTGAAACCACAACTGTCCCAGAAGCACCACCACCCATCTTATAAGTTGGCCAAGTAGGTTGAGATCATAAGGATGTTGTTCAATATTTCAGACTTTCTTTTGATTAAGTTATTTTGGTTCATTTAGAAGCACATCCTACCATCGGGAAAAATGGCTCATGAATTCATAAGCCTAACTTCCTACCCAACTTACTGATTTACGTATTACACTACATCTTCATGGAAATTTACACTCTTACTGCTAATTTCACTGAACAGTTAAAGAATAAATAGAAATCAAACTTCACTTCAAGCAACCTGTTGTACAGCAGCAAAGCAGTGTGAAATAAACTCAGAAAGAAAGGTATCTCAAGGCAAGCAAATAGGATTGTATGCTCTGTCGCAAATATGTAACTTGACAGATATGACACTGGAAGGACATGAAGTCCCCTTCTATTTTGTTGTCCAGATTAGAAACAGTGCACTACAGAAAAAAATTTGAAGGAACTCTAATGAATCAGATGAGAATAAGCAATGAAAATATCCAGCCGTGCTAAAAGGACATAAAATTACCATTTATGCTGCTGATGCATGCAATAGGTGTTGGGAAGTAATAGTTTCTTTGGCAAAATATCAGTGAAATTAATTTTTGAATTTTAAGGGAAATGTAGGGCAGTGGAAACAGTTTCAAGTAGAGGAAAGCAGATACTATTTGAAATTTGGATTGCTATCCCTGAAAGTGATCATCAGTGTAGGTTCAGAAATGAAACACAAGTTGAAATTACTTCTAATTTTTATGTAATGTTTATTAGAACATATATATTTCTGCTTCAGGTCAATGAAGCCTTACTATGAAAAGAAATGTTTAACCTTTTCTCATGACTTCATCTCATGTGAGAAGATGCACAGTACAAGGTTTTACTTAAATACCTCCACACCCTCCTCTAAGGATGTGCAGTGTTCCAGTCTCTCTTTATCTCTCCCAGCAGAGTGGGGAACTGGAGAGAAGCCACAGGCTGTGCTGGAAAAGTGCAGTTGCCTATGGAAGGCTACACAAGGATTAAAGTGCGTAACTTAACTCCTGCTCCCAGTGCTGGACCTGCTCACCTACTTCTTATACCTCTGATAGCACAGAATCTTGCAGTTCCACAACTCAGACAACTTTCCCTGTGCATCACAACTCGCTCCAAACCTGAAAAGTCTTGCAGGTGGCAGTTTTGTGGTAGTACAAGCCAGCACTGATATGACATTGAAAAAGGGACAACAGCTGACATGGGATAAAAGAAAACCAACCCCAACACACATGACAAGAGAAAAATATATCTTCAATCACCACTTACAGGTTGTGTTTTCAGATGTCCAATCCTGTTACAAAATCCATGAACCAAAATAAATATTTAGGAGAAAAAACCCTTTCTGCTATTTGCAAAAAACCAGTAGAAATCTAGCAAAAACTTAAATACAGTTTGGGTTTTATTTTTAATTATTATTATGATCTGTTATTGCAGATTCCTGTACAGGAAGAGTTACAAATTGTAAGGACTATCCCAACAAATTTTCAATTAAATAACTAAATTAGTGTAGAGAAATTTAATTAAAGCTGCACTGGTTTTTACAAATACAGTTAATTAAGCTTCTATCTAAAATTAAATCTCACCCAAACTCCTTTTACATTTCTGCAGCTCATCAGATAAAGATATAATTAAAATTCTAGAAGTTCACCTATGCATCCGAATATTCAAAAAAGAAAGAAAATCCACAACCAAAACCTGGTGAAGTAGTTTGAGAGGCTGCTGCTTTAATGGGATTTATACAGTCCTTGGAGTGGGAAGACAGCACATAAAATCCCCTCAGAAACAAATCTAGATTTTCAGATCTGCACAGACTTTTCCATGTAGTGTAACAGGCCAAGAACCTTTGAAGATTTTCCACAAGTGAAGGGTAACAGATTGACATGACCAGGAACCAGGGAGATAAATCCTGCTGACTTTATATGTGCCTTCCATTGAAGTAAGCAGGACCAGCACAGGTAAGGCACACAGCACTTATTGCACTTATATCCAGGAGCAGATGTGGGCATCCTCTCAGAGGGACAAATTGCTTTTTCATAACTGGAAAATCTCTGGTGGCCTGAATGATGCCACTTCCTTTCTGACTGATTTTTTCTTGCTCAGGCCCAGGCTGGTTTGTTTTGCTGGCCAGTTAAATGCAGATCTATTTCCCAGGTGACAGTGACTCAAAATCACCATGCCTGTTTCACATAACAAGTAAACATTTAACATCAATGTTTTAGGTGTTGGCTGATCCAGAGAAAGAGATGTTCAGATAGCTGGGAGGTCTGTCATTGCATTACTTAAGATCAGAGAGTAGTCTTTGAAGAGTTACTGTTTTTGGAAGATTATTAACTGAAGTACAGTTCAAGAATAACATTTATTGCAAATTTCACTGATTTCTCTATTAAAACAGGCATATGCTATAGCAAAACAAATGATGACAAAACCAATGGGGGCAGCCAGAACCCAAATTGGGAACTGGTCATTTCAACAGCTCACTCTGTATCTGGCAGCAAGTGTGAGCACAGAGATACAGCACTCGTGGTAGCCCCGTTCCCCCTGCAAAAGCAGGTCCCTCAGGAGTTGTGGGAGCAGGCAAAAAGGGATTATCCCCTGGTGTTAAAGACACAAAGCTGGAACATGCAAAAATGTGCCAACATTTTCATGACAGATATTTATTTTCTTCTCTGTCAGCAAAAGTATGCAGAAGAAAAAAACTGGCCACATTTTTCGTAATGTGGCATGCATAAAATCCTGTTTTGGGAAAAACACAGATGGGAATCCCATGTCTAGCGTCATGGAATTGAGGGTTTAGAATTGAACCTCCAAACCTTTTCCTGAAAAACTTAATTTAAGCAGGATGATGATTCAAGGTCTGAATATTTGTTTCCAACTTGTGGCACAGGCATCTCTCTAGATAAATAAGAAAATCAAGTGCAATTCTCTTTAAAATATAAATTCACATAGGTTTACAGACTTCCACAGGGTTTAAACTTAGTGTGAGAAGTACAAGATACAATTGCCCTATCATTTTATGTAGAGTAAGAAAAAGGAAAAGAAAAAGCAACAAACCTCCAGAGTATGATATTAATAAAATAAAATTTAAAAGGACTATGTGCTCCCTTTCGATGAGAGATTTTTTTCCTTAGAGGGAAAAAAAATAATTAACTTTTTTTTTGTGTATCAAAAATGAATGTGTTTTCTTTCTTGCATAGTGAAATCTGGAGAATCTACACAAATAACAAAGAGAGTAAAAATCCATAGAAGCTTGGAAATTGAGCAACCAGTGATAATCTATCTTTCTGCAGGCACTTGAATCATCCTCTCTTACCCTGAGCTTGCAGTGGAACAGGACCCTGGCAAATTGCTATAATCTCCTTTAACCCTAATCACCATTTTAATCAAAAAAAGGTGGGGCAGCCTGGAATTTGTACAGCAAGCAACTGTCATTCTATTTGCTAAATACACAGAGTGTGCAGCTAAAAGGTTGAAATGGTTCAAAATTTATTGTCTTCAGAATATTGCATTTCAGCATTAACATTTGACAAGTAGAAGAAAATAAAATTATGAGACTGGCTGCTCTGAATAGCTTTAGAGGTCTGCTTGGACCATGGCTGCATCTCTCACTAACTCTGATCTTAAGAGATTTCTTAGGAAAAGGTTGTGATTCATACAACTGCCAGGACTAAAAGCCTACCTCACCTTACATTGCACTTTTCCTCTATCCCTCTCATTTCTACTCATTTCGGATTATAAATTTCCTAGCTGTGTTCCCTATTTATTTGTTTAATCATTTTCTTCCTAGCCTTTTCTTAATAAATAGTGGCATGATTGTAGGTGGTATGACAGACAAGGAGAAGCTTATACGAAGAGGAAGAAAGGAAGCTTCAAGGAGAAAAAGAGCAATGAGAGAAACTAAAAAGAGCATCAAGGAGATTGTAGGCAGAGGAAGATTAAAGGAAAATGCAGCAGACAACTGTGATTTTCAGCTATAAAGGATTCAGCAGCTGTCATTGAAAACCCGCAGCTCTGCTTGAGACATATTGATCACCCTATTTCAATGTTTTCCGTACAACTTCCCTCTGCTTACTTCAAATTACAGCAATACTCAGACTAATACTTATCTCAAACAACTATTTATTTTTTCAAAAGAGGAAGACTGTCGTGTATTTCTCTTTTCTTTTCCAGAAAGGGATGCTGAACTTTCAATACTCTGCTCGCCTCGTCACTAACACACAAATATCAAAATACCCTTCATGCTAAAGATGAGGGCATTTTTTCACTTTTCTAATTTTTTTTTTTAAGAGAACCATTTATGCATAGAACTCATTAATATTGTAGACACTTCCTAGAATAAGTATCCCTGTAGGGTTTGCAAAGATAGCAGAGAAGGCAGTGTCTCTGTATTTACAAAGTACTGGAGAGTTATAACCAATCCTGGAAAAATGGTAGAACATCATTAGACTGTGGATAACTGGAGATTTGTTTCTAGGATTTCTAACCCATTTTTTCCCACAATATTCTTGTACCAATATGCAAAAAAAAAAAAAAAAAAAAAAAAAAAAAAATCTAAAAATGCAAACACTTCTTTTGATAATTACTAAGACAGTCCTTATCTTCCATCTGAGTGTGTCTCAGTCATAGTTTTTCAAAGTTATTTCACAGTTCTTAATCACACAGGTCCTTTTAAATGCATTGTACTCTAAAATATAAATGTTAGAGAACAATAATGCATGAAGTAGGATGATTCATGTCCGCCACATATCTCTTCTTGTAACACCCTTTTAGAAGTATCATTTTTTTTATGTATTAAACCCAACTGTATTAGTTTAAACCATAGAATTACATTAGATTTTGGGCAAAAGGGAGAAGGGCAAAAAAGAGGAGAAAAGAGCACATTCATACTGTCATTTGCTTTCAAACACAAAGCCAATACCTTCCAAAGGCTTCTCATTCCACACTGAGAAAAGAAAAAAATGTCCCTTATATGTTGTCTTCCCCTTTAGGTACATTAATGGCATTTTTGCTCTGATGTGACTATTGTGAGAACCAAAATGCCTCAGCCTTAGGGTTTTTAAAATTTTTTACAATGCACTAAGCTTAACAAACCTTCATAGAAAATAGAATACTCTTAATTATGAATAAATTAACTAAATTAGCAACATGAGATGGATATGAAATTAGAGGACTGTTAATTGAAACTGCAAACACAGCTGTATACAGCTTAGAGATGAATCACACCAGTAATGACACAGATGTTTATAAAATGTGATTATGTTTAGCAGGAGCATACCATTGAAACTCCCCAGCCTATTCTTATATTGTGTCACTGAAATGGTTTTTAAACCCATGAACACCAGGAATCAGAATCTCAGGGATGGCAAATTAGGCTCCCTGGATATGTGAATTAGTGTTGTCTGAATGTCAGCAATTTAATTCTCCAGCTTTCAAAGAATGTAGAAATGGAGCCAAAAACAAACATCTGTTAGTTATATTCTCATTCAGAAAAAAAAAAAATTAAAAATCTCTGGCAAGTTAGAGCTTATCTGAATATGAGCAAGACAGTGGAATATAGTATCTCTAAGCAGTAGCTCTGCTGTGTGAATATACTGATCATGTAATTAATGTAACACAAGAGCTCAAAAAATCTACTTTGTTCACGACTGTGAATACATCTTTTTGGGACTATCCCTCCAAAGTGCTAGAAGGATCAGGAACAAGTGATATCTCCTCTCTAAAGATTTAAGAATTGCTTAGCTTCCTAAAGACAGCAAATCAGGCTTCTTATTCTTTCAACTTTTACATCTTTCCTAGGATGTTCTTTGATAAATTGTACAATAAAGGTGGTGTATTTTTCTGGCAGAAAAAGGCACAAATGTTGCTCCTGGGTCACCCGAGGATATCTGAGCTGAGCAGGCTCTGCAGGGCTAGCAGTCAGTCCAGCTGGGAGGGGTGGCAAAGCAGACAAAGCCAACAGTCCGTGGGGGCTTAAGTTCCAACATACCAGTGTGAAGTCTGCAATGGTACCTCCCATTTCACAGTGTTACCACTGAACACCACACAACAGCACGTAAATGTTACAGTAATTTGTTACTGTGATTTGTTTTCTGCAACAGTTCACAGACTAACAGGAGCAGATTTTACAACATCAATGGTAACCATGCATTCAATGAACACGCTGAATAATACAAGATAATAGTTTGTGTCCAGCACTGTAGTGTAACGCACATCACAAAGACACTATTATCTGACTCAGGGGCCTTGGCCTATATAATGATAAATACTTATTAACACAAATTTACATGAAATTGAGGTTGTTTGTCCAGCCCCCTTTTCTAAGGAATGGGACAGACCTTTGGACTATGTAACTATCAGAACTACAGTAAACTAAAAGTAAAAACTACAGTAAAACTAAAACTTACACCAAATCAACAAAATGTCATAATAATTCAACCAAATTTTATAAATGTATTTCTGATCCATAAATGGATATTCACAAAAAACACGCAAATTCATGCACAAGATGGTTAAAATAATTTGAAAAAAAATATACAGAGTGTCATTGGCAAAGCTGAAATAATCAGCATGACCTGGCACTGCTAAACATCACAGGCTTGTCCCATCAACTGTGGGAACTACTGAGCACAGTCTAATGTTGTGGGGGCACAGTGTTGAGACAGAAAAGTGGTGATCATAAAATTGGATTTGCCTCTGTCTTTCTGAAACTTTATTTGATGGGAGCTGACCTCCTATCCACGGGTGAAGAAAAAAGGATTAGATCCTGACTTTTTAAAAGAGGAAGCTCATATGATTTCTGCAACAGACCATACCAGTCTGACAGTATTTCACAGGTCATTCACAGCTGAATAAAGTTATGGAGGCTTTATGAGAAAAATGTAACCCCTTTCTCATTAGAGGTAAAGCTAGGCAGATTCAGGGATATATTGCAGGTAGCTATGACAACTGATGTGCAACCCAAATTCAGTTATCTTAGTTATTTGGCTGGCAAAAGTACTGACAAAATCAACTCAGGATTTGAAATGTGATGTTTTGAGATAAGAAACTGTAATGCTTGGATATACAAAAAGAACAAAGCAATTTTACGGAAGACACAGTCTTCTATTTCTTCTGAATACCTACAAAATCAGTACACTGAAGCAGCACTCTATTATCACCTATGTGTCAGCTAATTAATTAGGACAGAGCTGATTGTTTTTAGAGATGAAAGAGTCATAAATGAGGGTATTGAAAGGAAAGGACACAAAACACGAGGTTGGTATGAGAAATCAGAGGAATGAAAGTGAAAATATACAACAAAATGGATATGCTATCTACAAATGTAGCCTTAGGATTATTTTTCTGGATCGATTAATGCTAATTAATTTTGGTTTGAAACAAACTGAACTGTGGTAGAGAAAGAACTCTGAACACCTGAGAAGATGGAGGAGAAAAACTAGCTGAGTCTTCAACCTCCACCCTTGCAGCTCCCCCCAGAAATGTCACGCCCTAAAGAATTAAATAGGAATTGGATGTTGATTTTTTCCCAGTACAAAAGAAATAAAAAATGAATATTAATAAAACCTGAAACTGTAAGCTCTGGGTCAAGAACTGTAATTTATACTATGTTTGTTCTGTAACCAAGGTGTATATTTCTAAGGTTATTGCAGTATCACTGTTTTATAAAGTAACAACAAGCGCAAGAATTGAACAGCTTAGAGAGCCACAGGATAAACATCTTGAAATAACACTTTCTGCCTTTGTTGTGCTGGGTGGACCCAAATTAGGAAGGACTTTATAGAAGACTTTTGCACACACAACATATAACAGGATTTGAGCCATTTTAATTATAAACTGCCTTCCTCTACAGCAAACATACATGACATCACTTCCACACTGCCCATCCTTTTCTATACAAGGATACAACATTCAGCTCTACTCAAACCGTGTTGAAAACTGCAGTGGCAACTTTAGAGAGCAACTTGTGAAAATATTTTTTAAATGACATGCATAATCTCCCATAAAGGCTGATTTCAATTCTGCGTCACAACTTAATGCCACTGACATTTTTATTATTTTAAACACTATTATTAACAGTACTTCTAAAACAGCAAAAAAAAATCTTACTTAACTTAAAGTCTCACTGAAGCAAGAAGAGATAAAAAATATAGCACAAAATACTACCTAGCTTAAAGACTGCAAAAGCTTTCTGTAACCTGAAAGTAGATGGCCTGACAAAACAATCTGCAGTGACATAACATATAATTGATATGTCAGAAAGACACAAAATGACTCAACAAAGAAATAAAAAAGGCTAACATTAACCTTCTGCACTGGAAATGTGCGTATTATTTCTTTCCCTTGGGCTTTTAATCACTTCAAAGGAAGTTTCTTGTAAAAAAATCACATCATTTCAGAAGAAGGGATTAGTGAAAATGGGGAGAAAGAGAAATATGTTTTTCCAGTTTTACATTCTCCCTCTAAAAACCCTTAACAATACTTTGGCACTGGTACATGGAATCTAAGGGGTTTTATATTGCTTTCAATCCAAGGGTATTCATTAAGGTTTCATTGAGTTACAAGCCTCTGAAAATCACATTAGAGAGCCTTTACTGGGCAGCTCTTAAATTCAGTGAATGCTCGATCTGCGACAAACGTGTTCCACATTCAAAGCAAACTTTGTACATCTGCTCCAGCCTCACTTCAAACCAGGCGGGTGTGAATGGGCAGATGATCCATGTCAACAGTGTGCATCCCCTCCAGGACATGGGGCAGAACCACAAACTGCAAAGATTCATCAGCCTTCTGGTGCCGGCAGACAGCTGACAGTGCATCCTGCCTTGCCTGACCCTACGCAGTCCTGTCCTCTCCTATTGCTTTTGCAAAACCTAACCCACAAATTATGAGCTCTGAGAGTTGATAACATTTTGGGAAGGAAAAGGGCCTGTGGAGTGGAAGCTAGGATTGGAGGCTGACTTATAATTGCAATGTTCATTTTTTTTTTGTCCTTGTTTGCTTTCACTAGCCTGACTGCTGCTAATCCTGTGCACTTCCCAGCTATTCCTCCTCACACATTCTTACCTTAAACAACCCTAATTTTTCATAATGAGCAGCCTAAACATAGCTGATTGGAATCAGGTCACACACCTAAAAAGGTGTAGAAAAAAATCAGGCCATATTCTTTCAATTTGTGCAAGAAAAAACCTGAAGCTGTCTGTGCAATTTTGGAATCCAAGGTAAAATCTTCTAACTCCTGCAGTCTACACCTCTTTATAGGACTGAAACTAAGAGCTTTAATTCTTCAAATGTAACTTCAACACTCCTTGTCAAAGGGACTTCTACAGAAATTATTTCAATTAATGGTTTTGAGATGATCCGGTATTACAGATCATGAACTCTAAAGAATACAGTTTCGATGGTGGTTGGTAAATAAGACACAGAGCTACAAACTGCATGACCTAGCTAAAACTACTTGATTAAAGCCCAACAGAACTAGTGGATGTTGGTTTCCAGTGAAGATATTCTCAACAGTGTTATAACCTCTATTTTCCTCAGTATCCTAAATATAGTCTGGTATGAGTCATATGGATGTGTGCTGCCAAACATAATCTATAACTGATGACAGGTGGAAGTAAATTGTTAAAGTCTCCCTTTATAAGGAAATGAGACTTACATATATCAACTAATATGCCCATTCTTTTCCTATAATTTATCCATCAAATAGATAAATGAGAGATCTTACAGAATATTTTGTATATGCAAAGGTTGTACAAGAGAGTGCTAAATTCAAGCTGCACCTGTAGCATATTTTCTTACTTTTGACAAATTTTAGGTGTTTTTCTTTTTACATATAAACAACGTAACTCAGCTTTTATAATCCCCTGCACCCACACACATTTATGAGAAACAAAAAAATACATTGAAAGAAATCTACAGATGCATATTCTAATGAGAATATTAAGTAGGGTAAATTGCTATTCTTCCACATGGTTCTTGAAAACCTCTTCATCGAGGATGAAATTTCAGAGTAAAGGAAGTCAAAAGAGGATAACAAAACTCTCAAAAGGAATGCACCTCCTTTACTAAAAATGATTAAAGCATTTGTAATTTCCAGCAAAGTGAAATTCATCACACACATCATAAATTTAATAAGGTTTTATTAGTTTTTCTGCTGGCATGTCTGTGGATGATAACCATGCCTGACACACTTTCTTTCAATGACTGTCCTAAAGAAGCCACAATGAAGGTGTCCTCCTAATTTAGGAAGGAATCTTTCCAATTTTTGACACAGACATCATTAGTAGAATTGAATCCCAATCCTGATAGCTGGCCTTCCTCCACTAACTTACAGAAATAAATAAATAGGATCTCTAAAGAATTAATGACTGCAAAATGAATTCTATAGGCATAATTTTGCAGACAAACATTGAGAAAATCTGAGACTCAAGCTAACAGAAATAAAGAAAAATGCATGGGTCTATGACTTCTGCAGCCAGCTGGCATAGCCAATTAAACAAATACGAGACAGTTAAAGAGCTGTAACAATTGTGGTTTTGGCAGAAGTTCCTGTTCTCATGGAACATACAAACCAACATTTTAACGAAGTAGTCTAATGAGAAAACTTGACTTCCAAAAAGGATCATAATCTCCCTCTGCTGGGAAGATGAAGACTGCAACTACAAAATAATTTCAAATTTCAAGGTTGAAAAGCACCATGATTTTAGTAAGGACTTAACTACTATAATTCTAGCTGAGCTAGAATTTTGGCTCCATAAGTTTAGAAAAGTGGTCTCCTATTTTTTTCAGCCACTAACAGATGACATATGTCAAAATATAGCTTAAAAAAGAGGAAAAACCAAAGAAATAGAAACAAATTAATTATTAAAATTAATGAAATATCACAATGGAAAGAGAAATTGCTAAGGTAACAGGAAGGTAATGTCATGGGTTAGCATAGCTACTGAAGTGATTCTTTTGCAAAGAGGTGCTTACAGCTTCCTTTATGACCTAACAGAACCTGTCAGCTGGCTAGTTTGAATATTGACAATTTTTTAAGCCACTTAGAATTTTGACCGCCTTATATGGTCCACATTTAAGAATGGACAAACCCTGGGAAGCTCTCCTTTGCTTCCGGCTTTGGGACAGGTAACTGGGCTGGGCCCGTACAGGGCCGGGCCCCAGCCGTCCTGGAGCCGTGCAGCCCTGTTCCATCCGCGGCCCCCCACAGCCCCGTTACGTGCAGGCGGCGCAGCCCAGCTCCACACCCCCCCATCCCTCCAGTGTGGCTGAAGATTCAGCCGAAGCTGCCCCGCTGCCCGGCAAAGCTCATGTGACCAACAGCGATAAGCGAACTCCAGCTGCGGGGCCTGGGTGAGATTAACCCTTTTAGTGCTGTAGGTTTCCTCCAGAACAAATGAAGCCTGCAGACATCAATCCTCTTCCAAGTCTGAGGAAGAGGGAAGGCGAAGAAAACACTATAGAGACACCAAAGTCAGTGAAGAAGGAAGAGCTGAAACCCTGAGGGAGGTGAAAGAGGAGATGCTTAGAAGCTGAAATTCTGTTGTAAAGCTATGGTGGTGATGGACTATGATATATCAGAGTACCTGTTGTAATTTCATGAAAGCATGGGGGGTTGGAGCTTTGAAACTGTAATTTTGAGCAGAAGTACATGTGCTGAAATAAGAAAATGACAGTAGCTGTAACTTGATGAGGGCCCTTTTGCTCCTGGGGGAGGCAGAAAGCCTCTATTCCTAGAGATGAAGATGATGAGGACCCTTTTGCTCCCAGGGAAGGGGGAGGGCCTCTATTCCTAGAGATGAAGACACTCCCAGAGATGGGTAAAGAAAACCTTTGTTTCTGAACAGCTCAACCTTAAAATGGTACCCCAGTAGCTCAAGATTGGACCCTTGAAAGCAGCCGTGGAGAAAGCTGTAAGTTGGGGGAAGGGACTCTCACATGTGAGCAGAGAACCAACCCGGGCAGCTGTCTCGTGATACTGAAGCCATGAGAGAACTTCTTGTGGAGATGTCTCCATAGCATGAGCAAGAGAGACTCCTCTCCCTAAGTGAACTGAAAAAAGGTTATTATAGAAGTGGTAAACTGACTGAAAATCTCAAGGGTTGTCTTTTTACATTGTCAGTGAGAGAAGGGAGAAAGGTGGGGGGAGAAGTGTCCTGAAGGTGTGGTCTGATTTTTTTTTTCTCTTCCTTTTAGGTTTGTTAATAAACTTTTTTATATTCTTTTAAGTTTTGCGCCTGCTTTGCTTTCTCCTAATTCTTATCTCACAGAAGGTAAATAAGTAAGTAATGAGTATTTTGGACCAAACCACTACACTCTAATTGGTGTTTCCGCCCGGTTACAAACTGAACCCGCTACAGGTAATATTATATAACATAAAATAAAAATACAAAAATATAAAAATCTAACTGCCTTTTATATTGCCCATTAATTTAGACATGACATTCTCTGTCTCATTCAGAGGAAGAAACGTCTTTCTTGCTACTGTTGCATCATCTGTCAATCTATCATCTTTAGCCCCAGTTTACACTCACTGTTTAATAATAAATACCTCTACTTGTAATTTAAGATAAAGAAAAATTTCAGGCCAATATTCTTTTTAAGTATATTACTAGAGCTTTCCTGTATGAGGATCCTATGCAGTACCTATTGGACAACTGAACTGTTGAGAGGTTTTTCTTTTTCCTTAAGAAAAATTATATGAGAGCATATCCTTTGTCACATTCAAATTTTAATTCCATGGTTTAGATCTGAAGTTTTCTTCCTGACACCATTACTACATACAATTAAAAGAAAAGACCTGAGAATCCAGTAAACGTGGTTCAATTCATCTGCAAGAGACCTGAAAAAGGCATTTCTTTTACATAGGTGTTTTTGTTGTTATTTCATTTTTTTGTAAGATATTTTTCTTGGAGAAGGTATGAAAGACAGAAGGTGAAAAATTAAAAAAAACCCCAATCCTAGAACCTGCTACAATAGGTCACTGCTGATTTCAACTTATATTTTGCTGCAACTTGCTTGCCCTGGTGTCCAACCCCTATAAAAAGCAAGGTGTGATGTGAGGACTGCTGCCCAGAATGCCTGTGACTCAGCTCTTTAGGGATTCACTGGCCAGCAAGGCTTTGATGCATAGTGACAATTTTACAGTGATTTCAGGAAAGAAAGAATTTCCTTTTTGGCTTTTATATTATCTTTATTAGTACCTCTGGAAATAGAGATGGTAAGATTCATTCATATTTCTCACCACAGGTTGAAGGAATTAGCTAATGTTTGTGAAGCACACAGGAGAAGCTGGTTTTTGAAATAATTCATTGCAGCAGTACTTACTACAGTAGTGTGCATTATGCAGCTCATTGAAGAGCCTGTCCTCAGCAGAATACAAATAAAATGATGATATGAGTTTAGCTAACTGCCTGCAGGGGTACTAAAAGCCTGATGGCTCTTCACACCTCCTGCAAGCAGAGTGCTCTTCAAGGGAACAGAATAATAGTTGTGGCAGGACCTTCTCATGAAAGGCAGCATGTTTTTTGCACCACAACAATCTTCAAATCCCCACATCCTGAAGAGTCTTTGCTACTGGTGCAAGATGAGCTGAAGAGTTAGGAATTATACTGAAATTGGGGCTTATGCTTTTTGACAATCATACATACATACATATATATATATAAATCATAGAATTATAGAAAAGTTTAGGTTGGAGAAGACCTTGGGCTGGTTTAGCTCTAGGTTTTTGATGTACTCAAAGACAACCACTCACAAATTACCAACTTTCAAAAGTAAAAGCACTAGAATATAAATATAACAAAATATCTTAATAGATACATTTTTGGATGAAAGTTCTTAACTGTGTTTTTCCACTTATTAAAGGTGCTATTCTAAATAAAAGCAAACAAAATTTAATTTAAACCAAAAAAATATTTCTTGATAACTGAAGGCTATGTTCTCCATGGGTTAACTGTAAATTGTTTTACATGTCAGGGGCTTTGCCCTTTCACCAGCATTACACCAGCCAAAATGAAATGGATATAACTCCCACCAATCTGAGATTCCTGGCTGCCTAAATGTCAACTGGAAGTAAACAAGAGTTTGCAAGACATGTTTTACCCCAGGATGATCTCATTACATACGCTGTTTGATGCACACATGAGAGCTCCTTGTGAAATTCATAACAAGTAGCTTCTTAGAAAGATTTCATCTCCTTTCATGTTTAAGAAAAATAAAAAAGTAAACAGCATGTTTTCCTGAAAACTACTCTATTAAAGGCATGAAGCTAATTATTTTTATATTGCTCAAACTCCACAGAAGATGACACAGTTTTCAGTGACTGAGCTGAGTACATCAGCTTTCATTAATGAAATGCACTCCACACAACATGTCAAAACCAGGACTGGTTGAATCTATGAGTGGTTGAGTGCTTTCTATATATTTTTTTTCCAGTAATACTCTGGAGTATACTCACTCAAATTGAATACAAACCAGGTAAATTAATGCAAAACATGCCTTACTGCATAAATACAAATGAAGTTCTGGGAAGATTCTGGAAGAGTATTTGATTCTATTCACTAACAGCTCTAATCTCACTGTAGAACCCCTGTGCAATACTGCAAATGAGTGACTACGTCTGGCCTTATCTTATGGTTATAAAATGAATATAACATTAAATCTCAGAAAGATTTGGGTTAAGATGATACATTTCCTCCTCCAATCTTATGCAAGTTCCCAGTGTGAATAAAGAAACAATTGAGACATGATTTCCTCCTTTACAAAATGCTCTTAAACTTTCTCATAACACTAGATTTCACTGGTGTTTCAGATGTGATAAATTTTATGTCTTTATGCACTTTTCTCACACATAACCAAGGATGGGTATCTTTCTGGCAAGCAATAGCACAGAACTCTCTACTTTATGATTTTCCTGCAGTGATATTTTCTAGGAAATGGGGTACATGGCTAAGAAAAATTTTCCCCATTACGAATATGGCAAGGAGAGAGAGAGAGATACCTAACCTTTGAGGAGGGAGAAAAAGAGAAGTAAACTAAGAAAAGAAGCAAGGGGAGTTCGGAAAAAAACCCAAACAGAAATAAGGGAAGCAAGATGGGGAAAGACAAAGAGTAGGAATACAGAAAGAATTTATTTTCGAAAATGTCATAGGTTAGCAAGCATAGTCCCAGAAGGGACGTCCTTGCTAAGGGGTGCTTACAGTTTCCTCTGGGAACTGATAGAACCTATCAGCTGGCCAGTTTGGATATGGACAATTCTCTAAGCCACTTAAAGTTGTGATCACCTCTGTGATCCACATTTAAGAATAGGCAAACTCCCCCTCCAAGCTCTCTCTCGTTTCCGGCGCTGGCACAGGCGGCTGCGGGCCCGAGCAGGGCCCAGTGGGCCTGGCCAGGCCCTGCTTGGGCCAGGCCGGGCCGGGCCACGGCCATCCTGAAGCCATGGACCTGTTCCAGCCGTGGAACCCCCCCCACTGCCTTGCCGTGGGCAGCCGGAGCGGCTCGGCTCTCCCCCCTCTCCACTGCGATAAGAAACATTCAACATTCCAGCTGCAAAGCTGCAAGGCCGAGGTGAGATTAACCCTTTTTACTGCTGTGAAGAGCTGAAAACCTGAGGGAAGAGAGAGAGGAGATGCTTAAAGCTGAAATTCTGTTGTGAAGCTATGATATATCAGAGTATCCTGTTGTAATTTCATGAAGATATGGGGGGTGGAGTGTTCAACTCGTGAGCAGAAGCACCTGCGCTGAGATAGGCAGATGCTGACGCAGCTGTAATTTCATGAGAAGTTTGGACAGGGAGAGATGAACCAGATGAGGACTTTTGCTCCAAATGAGAAAGGAGAAAACCTCAGTTCCTAGAGATGCTCCCAGAGATAGTCCTAACGATGAAGATGATGAAGACCCTTTGCTCCCAGGGAAGGAGAAGGGCCTCTGTTTTGTTTCTGAACGGCTCAACCTTAAAATTGTACCCCAAAAAACCTTCAAGAGTGGACCCTCGAAAGCAGTTGCGGGAAAAGCTGCAAGTCGGGGGAAAGGACTCACACGCAGGCAGAGAGACTCCTCTTCCTAAATGGACTGAACAATATTTGGAAGTGGGCGGCTGTCTCGTTGTGATAATGTTTTCATAGCATGAGCAAGAAGAGACTTCTCTTTCTAAATGGACTGAACAAGGTTATTATGGAAGTGGTAAACAGACTGAACATCTCAAGGGCTGTCTTTTCACATTGTCAGAGGGAGAAGGGAGGAAGGTGGGGGGAGGAGGAGAGTTCTGAAGGTGGTATAATTTTTTTTTTTCTTCTTTTAGGTCTGTTAATAAACTTCTTTATATTCTTTCAAGTTTGGTGCCTGTTTTGCATTTCTCCTAATTCTTATCTCACAGCAGATAAACAGTAATGAGTATTTTGGACCAAACCACTACACTAAATTGGTGTTTCCGCCCGGTTACAAACCGAACCCGCGACAGAAAATAAGAATTAAGAGAAGCTTAAGAGAAAATACAACCAGTATAAAAGAAAGACACATGAAAATACACTGAAATATATAGAAAAAATCGATGAAAATACTAAAGTACTAAGGCGATATTTTAGGTGACATTAGCATAAGAAAGGCAATTAATAAATTAAAAAAAAAAAATCACAAAACCACCTGAATGAAAATGAAACATACTGGACAACTGGAAAACCAGAAATAAACAACAGGAGCATACCTTAGAAGGAGAATGGTTTTGTGTGAAACAAAAACCATTTTCATTTTTGCTTTTCCTATTTCATGGCCAAAATTTCAGTTTTCTATAAAGGGTATCACACCTAACTGGAGTTCTGGTCATACATAAATAGGTCTAGCCCTAAGATGGAAAAATACATAATATTTTAAAAAGTGCCACTCAGCGCGAGCGCCTGAACAGTTGGACTAAATAATTGTACATTTGTTCCAACTGAACTATTCTATTCTAGTTTATGCTATTTTATTCTCTTCTAACAAAATGAGATCTGCCTCTCAATACATTTCAAACTCTGCTCTCTTTTAAGTAGAAAAATTATATTATAAGAACAGATGAATCTCCTCTTTCCAAGGGTCACAACTTGGCCTTTAGTATGTCATAATCCTTCAAAGTTACTTATGTCTTTTCCCCTTAGGATGTGTTTAAAAATTTACTGGAGTGCTTTCACCTTACTGTCTGTATCTTCCAGATGACATTTAAGTAAATATGAAAAAAGACAGTAAACCATAATATTTCAATTAACTATCTGTTCTATCAGCAATAACATCTTACCCTGACATACTGTCTCCGAGTGTCTTCAGAGAAGACGAAGAAATTTGTTTTCCAAATATCTGGATTTGATAAATAAAAGCAATAATTTACAGTGAAAAGTGAATTGTTCACAGTGTTTCCCGAGCTCTATGGAAAAGAACATATTATTTTTGAAATGTGTGCAAAACATGTGGCTTGCCCTTTATATTTTTGAACCATCTACAGTATCACTTGGGCCTCTGTCTAATGCATTTATGAATGATAACAACTAAACATTTTCTTGGGCTTTCTCATCTTTCATTCCTTAGTACACCTTTGGTGCTATCCCACAGGGAACAAAGCACAGAGGAATAGAAATATTTACTTAAATGCAGCATAAAGAAAAAAATCATGTGAAATATACCTGTAGCACCTTCCACCTTGTGTTCAGGTCTTCCACACAGCTGAGATTGTACTGGGAGAGTTGAATATCGGAGGGAGTGAAGCGGTGAGCGAGCTCGTTGACGTGATGCACCTTTTCTTTAAGGGGAACAAGTTCTGCTCGATAAACCTGTGTGAATCAAATATAAAGATGAATAAATATAAGCACTAACTTAAAGAACTGTTGGCTCCAATACCAGCTGGTTAATAACGTAAAGATACTACATGCCAAGCTGAATGGAAAGAGCCTACAGTCATGATTCAGTTACCAGTCTGTTTATTTAACTTCAAATGGACTTTAGGTCTCAAGTGTAAGGCCCAGCATTTCAGAAGGTGCTATGAATTTGGAACCTTCATAGCCACTTTTGGCCAGTTAAGCCAAATTTCTAACCAGCAGACCCACTGGGAGATGCACTGCAGAGCACGCTTGTCTCCTGCTTCATCCTTTACTTGTGTGTAACGTGTTCATTCAGGATGCATGGGAGTGATGAGTACACAGGCAAACAGAGGAAGACAGCTGTTCCCAAATACAACAAATGAAAAAATGATTAAACTATTACAGACCCCAATAAAGCCATAATTTTACCATGAGTACCTTGTGTTATAGATAAAAAGATTAATAATGGGAAGTCCAAAAAAAAAAAGACAGACAGAGACAAAAAGACAAAAAAAATTTGTTATGCATCCCAAACTGGCTTACATGACTCATATTCAAAAGAAAAACCAAAATAATGTTTCTTTTAAGATAACCTTTAAATGCAGTAAAGCAGTCCAGGTAATAATTTCAGTAATGTATGTGAAAACAGAAACTGCTAGTTACAAACTTCTTCTTTTTAAAATCAACAACCTGATAAGGATGTTTCCATGATGCATCTGGGTACATTCAGATAAATTCAGGGCACCATGACTTTATCAAAGAGAAGAATCTCTATGTAGATCTTCCACTGCTCCCTATCTATCTTTTCTAAGGAGACATTTATGAATCTTTAATATGATAAAATATGTCAAAATGCAACAATGAGTCATTTCTAAAGGACAAATTCTGTCATTCTCAGGAGCATGTTATATTGCCATATGATGTCTGCACACAAAGGCAGAATAATTTACTTGTTATATTAGTCTGCTCTCTAGCTCCTTTCTCTCAGCATTTTTAATACAAACCACATGTGGTCTCCATCTCATTTTAGATTATCAAATAACCTGAAATTATTGCCTAGTAATCTTTTCATCAACACACGATGCAAAATAAGGTAAAAAAAAGCACATCCAGTATTTCAGTGACTCTTGAGAGTAAATAATATGAAGACATTCATAGACATTAGAATGCCATGAAGAGCACTAAAGGTAAACATAATTGAAAAATTGTTCCTCAAATGTCTTTTAAAACCAGACTTGACTTCCATCAATTATGTTAAATTACCCTGCAACATAAGGAGTTAGACTGACTTAAGTGGTACTCGTACAGTGAATGACTCTAATGATCAATCTTTAAAATACACCATCAGAAGGGGTGTGTATTTTGTAAAGGAGGTGCAGAGAACTATGCAAATACCACAACGTGAGAGAACATGCATACATCAAGTTCATGACAACAGCTGACTTCCCCATTTCACCAGCTTTATACCACTGGAGTAGAACTGACATTACTGGAGAGAACTGATTTACAGGTTAGTGCTGAGCAAGGTCCGTAATACAAAGAAAAGGAAGACAGCTCACGTTTGGTTTTACCCCAGAGAATTATATATGTGCTTACCCTGAACTTTTCGGTTAGCAATTGAGTTCAGAGAACAAACAACATGCTGGTAAGGTAGACATTTGTTGTTGTAAAGTAAAGGCCTCAAAGGCTGAAGAAATATATACATCACTATCTGAGCACTTCACTTACAAATAGTTGTTTTACTGCTTTTTTTTCTGTGATCTGCTATTTTCATGGCCCAGGGTGCCTGGTCATGACTCTGTGCCTTACACTTGGGATGATCAACTCAGTTCCTCCAGTGTTGCTTGGTTTCCAAGACGAGAGAACACCTCTCATCTAGCGTCACCAATGACCAATTTGCATGAAAATATAAATATACATGTGTATATATTTAGATATCTTATAACATAAAATATATAACAAAGGAAATATATGTAATAAAAATTAAATACACACAATAAATATATATATAAAATAAAAACCACTGATAGAATAAATGCTGATCAATAGATGCAAAGATCAGTTCCCACATTACAATGCACTTTAATGTAGTTCCTGTATTAAATTGAGCTAATTTTCTATTATTTTAATGGGATTAGGATCAGGTTTCTGATTAAAAAACATCACTGCTTAAGCAAAGCACATGGGCCTTATCAGGCACTTGTTTTTAAACATTTATTAAAGTATCTTACTGGTTTCAGACCAATTATTTGCATCTGCATTGTGGACTTGAAAGTACTGGTCTCACTAGAATACCGACAGAGGTTATTAGGTAAATCACACAGCCACTATACCTAAATTAAGGCGAAATAGAAAACCCTTCATAATTAGTCAGTATATTTTCTGGTTTTAAGTTATTTTATAGACCAGAAAGGCTACATAAGCAACCCATATCGAAGAAATGAAATCACAGAAATAGATATGGAAGTAAAGAAGAAAACTCATCTTCTGCCTTCTCTTCAATCGATATCTTAATTAATTTTTTTGTGCTGCAAGGATAATGATTTTTTCAGTGTGATACTAATTTTCCAATGCACAAAATACAACAACTTTTGCCTTTAAATTTGATATTCTTTATTCTATTATCACTAAGTCTGAATTTTTGCTAGTGCTTTTATTAGTTGGACAAATCCAAACATGATGAACGCCAAGAACAAAAAAAGGAATGCTAGTCAATGAACAGCTATCTAATTAATGCCAGTAAGCTTACAATTAAAAAACTTTAGACAGGAAAGAGAAAAATAACCACAGAAAGATTTGGAATATGACTTTGTCTTATTGAGAAGTCAACAACTGTAAACTGTCTTTAAGCAGCAGTTTGTCACAGACAACCAGTCCATCAGTCAGCATACATGATTCTAAAGCTAAGCATCTGTAGAAGCAGAAATTTAGACTTTTTCCTGGAAATGTGTTGCAGAAATATTTATATTTTTAATAATCATTTTATATAATACAAGACTGATATTTTTTCCATATTTTTCCATCTGCATGAAGACAACCATACATATAATAGGTTTATGTTGAAAAAAATTAAAGAATTATATTGCTGGTAATTTAAAAACAAACATACATGGTGAGTAGTAGTGTATTACTACCATTAGGAGATGTACCCATTAAATTGCTTGGAGTGCAAATGAGTTCACAGTATGAACAGTGATAGGACAACCTGCCCCAAATTATCTTCATTATAACTGTCCTTATGCAAGACAGAATTTCAATGGTTTGTGATACTGTAGGTGGTAGATTGGATTTTAAATGATCCATACAGTCTTGTTAGAAAATATTTCAAAATGCCTTGGAAAATGAGCAATGACTCTAGAAGACACATACCACAGACACCCTAAGCAGACAAATACTAAAAGTCTAGAGAACATACAGTGGCCATAATCAGTCAAATGAAGAGCCCATCTTGCCCAGGCCCTTGTGTGATAGTAGCCAATACAATTGCTTAAGGAATAAACTAAGGGAAAGCATCAGCTTCCCTGTCTCTTGTAAACTTCCAGCTCAGCAATTTGAGTCTCAGAGATTATGGAGCCAGAAGCCATATTTTTATGTCAAACAGATCTTGATGGAATCTTTTCCAAGAAATTACATATTTGATTTTTGGACTCATGTAGGCTTTTATGATCCAAAATATCCTATGGTAAGTTTTACATTTAGGTTAGAGTTTTTGAGTTTTTTAATCCTATTTCTGGAGACCCACTTGTGACCCTCCCTAATTCTTAGCTCATAGGAGACAGAGATCAACCATTCCTAGTGGACTTTGTGTTGTGTCAGGATGTACAAGGCCTCCATCATGTTTTTTCCTTCTTTATGCTTAAGATGCAAAGACAGATATATTTGATTAAATGTGGATATCTATAAGCTATTTACATCTGAGCAAGTTGCCTTTATATTTACATGGTCCCTTTATATTCCATAGCTAATCGAAACCAGGAGTTGAACATAATGTGAGGTTTTACTATAGGATGGCAAGAATCACATTCTGAATTGCAAAACAGGAATGATCAGATTTTCACTGACTATACTGGGAGCCTAGGCAACTAACTCACATGCAGGCAGTTACCCAACACATGAGAAGTAAGACAAACCCCAGTCCAACACCATTTATTCTGTCCTTGGATACCTTGTATCTAGTCTAACTGTTTTTAGATTGGGGATCCCAAACACTTCCTACTATATATATGTTATAGGTACAACAGGCACTTACACTACGGCACCATGATATTTTCTGCTTTTTCAGTAATTTTCAGTAATTCCAAGCATTTCATTTGGCTTTCTGAACAGTCCTGAGTATTGATGTGATGTTTTCGGAGGACTTCTGTTATGATTTCAAGACCTCTTTCATGAGTGCTAAAGCAATGTTTGAAAGCCCTAAAAAGATCACTACTGTACACAGGAATTTGGGATAGCTTTTTCTACATTTTGCTTGAGATTTACCAGCATTTCATTTTGTCTGCTATCCCTTTGCTGGCAGTCAGTACTGTGAAGGCTTTCCATAGCTGTTTGCAATCTGTCCTCACCTTAAGTACTTTTAATAGGTTTGTATCATCTACAGAATATCCTTTCCCAATTTCCCAGTCATAGGTCCACAATCCTGACTACATGCACTATTTGAAAATTATCACCATGTGTGTCTCTCATCATTCCTCATTAATGCCCCCTGATTTTAAATAAGAAAATGCTGTTTATAGATACAGCTATTTTACACTTCCATTTGAACACTTGACCAAACAGCCATCTGGTTCTGGTGATTTAACCAGATCTTAATCAAGACTATTTTTTCTTCGTATTTTTGCTCCTAATAGGTTTCTTTATGATTTTTCTTTATCCACCCTATCTTTCCAGGTCTTTCTGAATTCATTTGGACAGTATGGATTGGTTCTCCAGATACAGTGTAGTGCCTCTGTGCTGCCTTCACAAACTTTGTCTTTTTGATTCCTTTTCAGCAGGCTTCCTCATTTGTGTGCAGCTTTCTTTCTGAAAACTAAACACTGCTGTAGTGGATTTTTTGGGTTATTTTTGTCCCTGCAGAGATGCTGACCTTTAGTTCATAATGATCCCTATTATGATAGCAGTGTTTTGAACTTGCAGTGCTCAGAACCAAGCCAAATCTTTTCCCTACTGGTTATTCTCTTGGAGTTTCTTATGTATTTTCTATTTAGTGCTGGAGCTTCAATTCCAAGAGGATTTTAGGCTAGTGTCTGTAACTACAGATCAGCTTCTAACATATTTTAGAAGACGCAGGATAAGCCTCCCAAAATTATTTGCAAGTCCTTTTCTGTATATTTTCCATTAAATTTGTTTGTGTTTTGGGTATCCTATTCCAAGGTAGTAAAAGCCACCAGATAGCCCTCACCTCTTTCCAGAATACCAATTCTATTAATGAAAATTTGTTGATTAGGTTTTTTTCAGATGTCTTTTCTTCCACATTTCACATGCTATGTGTGTGGGTTTATCCTATCCTTTATTTAAGGAACCCTAACACAGACTTATTTCTGCTTTGGAAGGCTGCCCAATGTTCAGAAGAGAGAAAAAATTTAAAAATCTAGGTCTTTTTATTTAAAGATTCACCAAAGGGGGATGGTTTTAGACAATGCCATGAAAAGGATTGCTTTTTCTTTTAGGATTCATACATTGGTTCCATAAAATCTGAAAGAAAATTCACTAATCATTCAAGTAGAAGAGTAAAAAAAAGAAAACAAGCTTATTTCAATATCAATATTACGTATTTTATACTAATTGTACATACTTATAGATCATATATATTTATATATACTTATATATAAACATACATATATAGAATATATAGTATATATTTATAAGAGATCTATAATCAACTTTATATGCTTTTCTAGCTTAATGGAATTTTTGTAGCCAAATTCATAATAAAGTTCAGGAAGGAACACTGGCTATACAATGCACATCTTCCATTTCTTTACCCCCTTCTCCCTTAACCACATGTACAACTGCTGGCTGACAAGTCAAACACAGAGTTCAGGAATCCAACCAAAATTGAATCAAGTGCCTGTAACTTCCGGCTCTGTTGTTAATGGAATAGTGTGACTAAAGCCCATTCAGCCATTTGGAAAATACAGCCTGAAGAGGAGGTGTATTCCCAGAAGAGTACGCATTCCTTAGGCACAGAGAAACACTGAAACGCAGAATGTTTTTTATTTATTGTCTGCTACTGAAAAATGCCAGTGGATCACTAGAATTGCTTTTTTATACTTACTGTCCTTATTCCTACTGATCCCAACACCTACCACTTATGTTTAGATGTAGTCCACAACAGTGCCTTGTCAGAGCAAGTAGCAATTATGCAGCTGTATTAAGAGTATGAAATCATTGCTGCTTAGCATTCACCACACTGACAAAGGAAAATAACAGCAGGCACATACGAAGTCATACATCCTTATGTACACCTCAGTAGTACTGAGATTGAGTTTAGCTATATTTGTCTTAAAAATTGACAACACCTAATAATTATTTATTTGCAATTGGTATGCAATTGTTCAATCAGAAACTTAAAACAAGCTATTAAGCTTTTAAATTATGATTTAAAATACATTCAATAATCCTATTCGCTCCTGCTTACCTGAAACATTTCTGGTGTGAAAAATAGCTTGGGAGCAGATCCATTTTTTGTGTTATTTTGTTCTTCGTGTTCCTTAACAACACTTGGACTTGTAAATAGGTTTAGAAAATTGTACGTGAGACCACATATGGACAATTATCGTGTGATATTTTTTCCCAGCTATATTGTCCTGAGTCACCCTGAACACACTGGTAAAAATCAAGGCTCATTAGTGTTTCCCATACTCATGGGTGGAGGGACCATGAATCTCACAGTGCATATACTGCAGTACCCTTCTCTTGTTGCAAACAGGAGTTAAAGGAGACTTTAGAGTTCATTTCACCAATGCATCAAATGATTTAAATGTTCAATGCCAGCTTCTGGAAATGAGTCTCTATCTATTTGCTTATGGATGAAACTGGCATGATGCCTGTCTAAGATGTTAAAGGCAATTTGGCATAATCTCTAGCTTTTTTATTTCTCAAATTTTATGGACTGGCAATTATAGCAACACCAGCCTTTGATTTGAACACTGTGCTTATGCTTAGAGCACAACATTGGAAATTAAAATTGATCCTGAAGTTAGTTTCCCCTAGAGACAGTAAATGCAGTACCTCAGAAGAGAGCATCCTCTTTCACAAATGTTCATTTTTACAAGCCTAAACACAAGGAATTTAAAAACATTTTTCTTAGCTTTTTATAAAGGAAGGAAAAAAAAATCAAAAAATTTGAAAATCATCTCTAGTTTCCCAGCAATGGTATTTACTATTTAGGCAGTTCATATCTAGACTTCATACAGGACTAATCACTGTAGCAACTATATTTAGGAATTTAATGTTTTGCACTTCTTAATAAACTTTTCAACACCATGCAAGCTTGGACATGTACAAAAACTGAAGGCAAGAACATAAATTTCTTACTGTTCTTAGTGTATAAATGCATAATGGTTTCTAAATAATTTTGTATGTCTACTGAAAATCGTTGCAAAGGCATGCACTAAAAAATGCTTTCATTCTCACAAAACTCTAAACTGTCATCACAGACTGGCTGAAGATGGAAGGCAACTCTTAAGGTCATCTAGCACAGCCCCTCTGCTCAGAGCAGGGCCAGTTGCTCAGGACCATGTCCAGTCAGGTTTAAAATATCTCCAAGGATTGACATTCCACCACTTGTCTGGGCAATCTGTGCAAGTGTTGGAACAGCCACATGTGTCTCTTCTCATATTCAGGTGGAACTTTATGGGTTTTAATTTGTGCCCATTGTCTCTTCTGTCAGTGGACAGTACTAAGAAGAGTCCAGCTTTCTCTTCATTACATCTCATCAGGAATTTATACACATTGGTAAGATACGGAGCTGCCTTCGGTCTCAAGGCTGACCTGTCCCAGTTCTCTCAGCCTCTCCTCACAGGAAGGATGCTTCAGTCCTGTGACTGTATTTGTGGCCTGCACTGGCCCTATTCCAGTGAAGTCCATACCTCTCTCATACCTGGGACCCCAAAACTGGACCCAGCCCTCCAGGTGTGACCAAGGCTGAGGAGAGAGGAAGGCTCACGTCCCTCAAATTGCTGGCAATGTTCTGCCTAATTCACCCCAGGGTGCTGTCAGCCTTCTTTGCCAAGAGGGCATGTGTAAGATACTTAAAGATTATAATTTGTTCACATGCTGTTAATATCACTGAAGGGCTTTGCTGCTGTAGCAAACCTTACAAAGAAGCAACTGCTCATCTGCAACCACCAAAGCCCACCCCATCCCAAATATGCCTTCTGGATTCCCGAAATTTGGAGTGTGAGCTAATCCAGGTGACAGGAACTTGAGATAAGATAAAGGTGGTACTATTGTCCAATTATCTCAGGTCTATCTAAGGAAAGCTAAATGAGGTGGGGGAGAAGGATGTTTCACAGCAAGGAGTCCATGGGAAGGCCAGCTCGGAAGCTGTGCTGGAAGCTGGCTGTGGCTGGGTCTGGTGGGGTGAGATGATAGACCACTGGCTCAAGACAGGAGGCCACTGACTCAAACACAGAGAAATAACAAGCATTGTTATAATTAGCATTGGAAGCAAGGGAATAATTTAACCAACAGAATAAGAGAACTGTGTAGCCAATGAGCACTGATGCCTTTTTTTGCTAAAACATATAAATGATGAGAAGTCTTGAGTGACCTTGGAACCCCCACCACTGAGAAGTCCAGGGTGAAGAGGACCAGTGCGATACTGCTGGATCCATGGTGGTAACTATCATTCCACCTGATCTCTCTCCCTCTCTCTCTCTCTCCCTCTTTCTCACTCTCTTTCTCCCCTCCCTCTTCCCCCTCAATCCTTTTCTATTTATTTCTATCTCTCCACCTCACATTTTACTGTTACATAAAATCCGTACTATTGACTTTGGCATATGATCTTGTTTGCACCTTAATTCAGGCAGAGTCATCTCCCCAGTAATTGTAATAACTAGATTTTAACAGTGTGTTCCCATCAGCTGTTTGTCTACCAAGACCCCAAGGCTCTTCTCTGCAGAGTTGCTTTCTGGCCAGTTGATCTTGAATGTGTACTGTTACCTGGGGTTCTTCCTCCCAGGACACAGTGATGTCTTAGGTTTTAGCTTTTATATTTTTCAGATCCTGTACAGCCTAGTGTGTAACTCTGAAACTTCATATAGCCCATTAGCTCCCGTTCTCACATTTTGGTTAGACATAACAAACCCTCTCTGGACCTTAACTCAAGGACACCTTGTTGTCCCAGGCCCTTAAATATGTAAACTGAGCCTCTGGACAGGGGGAGCAAACTTGGGGTAATGACATAATTACTTGAAATTATAATTGGAGAATTAACCCTGATATGCAAATGGACCAAACTTATAAAAGTGTGAAAAACCCGTAACCCAGGGTCCATCTTGGGTGGAGCCCCTTGGAGGCTTTTGACTCCCATGGTGTACCTTTGAAGGCCCTTCAAATAAATACCTGCTTTTATTCTCTTAATCTTGTCTAGCCTCTCTTTTCAGGTAGCCACTTCAAGGCATCAACAGGACTTGGCATTTCTCCTTGTTGAATTTTGTGAGATCCTCTCAGTGTAATTCTCCGTTCTGTCAAGGTCTATATGAATGACAGCACAACCATCTGGTGGAACGGCTGCTCCTCCCACTTTTGTATCAAGTGGGAAATTACTGAAGGTGAGCTCTGTCCCAGGGACCAGTTCATTAAAGCAGATGTTAAATGATACTGACCCAGGATCAACCACTGTGATACCTCACATATGACTTGCCCTCAGTGCAACTTTCTAGTCCTTCATGTGCCTGGAAATGGTTTAAAAGATTAGCTATTCCATCACATTCCCAGGGATTTAGGTGATGCTGAATAACCTGTAAGTCCCTGTGTCCTTCCTCCTGTCCTACTTGAAGATGAGAGTGATGCTTGTTCTCTTCCAGGATGCAAGAATTTCTCCCAGTTGCTGTGACCTTTGAGACAACAGATAGTGGCCTCTCAATAACATCTGCCAGCTCATTCTGCACTCATGGCTGCATCCCATTAGGACTCAGGTATGACCAGAATTATGAGCATGATCCATCCCCTTATATGTTCCACGATGCATATTTCTTACACTTAGTATGAAGCAGATTTCAAGAAAAGGCCAACTGTGCCTACAGAGAAAGTCTGTTTCCCTGGTCTGCGAGCAGCACTTACGCAAGGCTGTGGCCTCATGCCAGCCTGACATTTTCTTGAAGAATTCCCTCATATAGAAGAGTCTCCCGCTAGCACTGGCTTATGTTAAACCTCAATTCTCATAACCAGTGAAAGAGACAGAAAAGAACATCTGGCAGCGTGAAGAAAATATGACATGACTTAGGGAGAAAAGTTCTCCTGTGTCAGATGAATTTCTGTTGTGGGAAGGTTTTATACAAGCAGCAGCTGCAGCTAAATCAGAGCAGGATCCATTTGCACAGTAAGGTGAGTGTTTGCCCTATACCTGGGCCACAGCAGGTTCCCAGCACTGACAATTCTCTCAGCTCACCTCAGCTCACTTAGTGTCCAAGTGGAGAAGTATTCATGGGCCAGAGCATTATGCTCCATTTTATATTTAAAACCATACAAGGTTGAACTGTCCCAGGACAGCTTAACAGTCTCCATCTTTTTCATTCAAAATGAGTTAGTTTCTTCTTTGAGGGGTTTAGTATACTCTGATTCAAATTTCGTTGAAACCTGGTTTTTCAGCCACTAGCTCAATATGCTACACTTAGCTTGCTTTTAAACTCACCCTGTACTTTTATTTGATTTTAGTGCTCCTGGGGACAGGCAGTGTTGAGACAAAATGGATTTCAGCTGATTTAATTTTCCATCCTATATATTTTTATAAACTCAGAAATGACCAAGCAAGAGTGCACTACAGCAGAATATAAATCCTCTTCTGGGATAAAAATAGTTCAAACAAAAAACATCAGGGGAGAAAGAAAATCAAATTCCCTTTAAGTACTCTCCCATTCTGAATTCTGTATTTCTGAATCAGTAAAACTTTACATTTTTCAAAAGTTTTTTCCTGCAATTTGGAAGACTAACTCAGTATTTCTTTAAAAACAAGGTTATTAAAATTTGAATAGAAGAAATGAAAAATGAACCAATGCCAGATATTAATTTTCTTTTTTTCTGAACTGTCAATGGAAAAAGCTATGAGTTGTAGCAATGTTATATCTAGCAGAAAATATTTATTTACTAGGATGTCCAATTTAATAAATAGAAGCACATTAATAAATAGATGCACTTATCGTGAAACACAGATCACTTGGTTACTACAAATTTTGATCTATTTATTTATTTTAAATCAACAAGTGATATACAGCTTTATGATTCCTGAACAAATACAACCTATGCTACTGCCTTGCCATTTATTTTGAAATTGTTTTCTTCTCCATGGAGGGGGAAAAGTAAATGAGCAAATTCAGCTTGTAATTCACTCTACAAGAACAACTCTACCCATGTGATGGCAGAGCCCATGATGGCTGAAGTGTCATAAACAGCTCCACACCAATTTTTCCATATAATCAAACTCAGTTACTCAGTTACTTTGCAACCAAGAAGAGATGAAGTGCCTAGGAATTGTAAGTAACTTGAAAGATTTCAAGGTGTGATCTGAAAGTCTAACTTGACTGCACCAAGGACACAGGAAACATAAAGGAATTTTTACAAAGAAAGTTTTCCTTTAGTAGGGTTTCAGTCAGCATCATTAAAACCTAAAAAGCACTTGAAAAGCATAAATGCTTAGGTTGTATCAGTCAAATTGTTTTTAAACCATTAATAGCACATTATCTATTGCTATTAGTTAACTTGTAAATAATGTATATTGGATATACAAACAGAAAAGGTTGAATAATAACCCATGCTCATTACCAAAAGATCTTTCAGGTTATAGTGACTCCTTGTCCTCAGAAAATAGTTGCTACAAAGCAAATCTCTATTGTGCTGTAAAGCAGCATGGCATTTTAAAGGGAAATGCAATATTTCACTGACTGTCCTAGATTTGGCCTGGACAGAGTTGGTTTTCTCACAGTAGTCATGAGAGAGACCAGGGAAGGGTTGGGCAGGGGTCGGGCTGGGGGTTGTGTGTGGGATGGAGCTGGGAGCCTCATGGGTGAGCCTAGGTTGTATTCTATACCATCCATGTCATTGCAGAGGGGTGGAAGTAGGCATTCTCACCTCTGTGAGGAAACACAGAGGCTGGGGTGTTGGCTGGGGTGGCAGAAAAAGGGCACTGTGGAGGATCTGGGACCATTTTTGCCTTTTGTCTCGGTGGTCACGCAGGGCCTTGGCCAGTGAATATCCTTTTTTGCATGTAAATCACTCTCTCTTTTGTATACTTTTGTTATTAATATTGTTGCTCTTACTGTTAGTTTTTCTTATTTCAGTGCTGCTTTTCAAGGAAATTGTTCTTGATTCAGAATCTCTGTTTTTGTCTCCCTCTCATGGAGAGGAGAGTGAGGGGGAAGGGAGCACTTTGAGTGCGGTTTATTTTCCAGTTGGGTTTTAAAACCAGCACACTGACAAAAAAAGAAAGCAGTTTAAACCAGAAAGATTGCAACAGCTGTATCATAACATTACAAAACACCTCAAGCTTCCAGATATCAGCAGGCAGATCCTGTAGCTCAGGAGGAAAAATATGGATCCATACAAAAGCTTAGCATAGACATTACTAAAACACAGATAGTTTTCTGACACTTAACATTAAACAATTCAGACAAGAAGCTTCAGAAAATCCTCATTTTTTCTAACAAAAAGCATATAAAGATCTTTATTTTGATTTAAAAAGAAATCCTTCCTTTCTCCTTTCATGTCTTTAAATTTACCCTGTAAGTATTTAATAATGTTTAGCCTCATAGAGTTGATAATTACTACCTCTAGTAAGGGGGACAAAGTTCTTCATAGAGCTTAAGGACAAAAGAAGTTGTTACAGTCCACTCAGTCTCTAATATCCAGAAGAATGCAGGTCAGATGGACTATTCAATGGCTTTGTTGAAAGCTCTGTGTTCCAAGTCTTGAATTAATATTGAAATTCACATCTTCATCTTTTCACCACCACTGTGCAACGTGTGTGGAGTAGGCATGGGTGAAACCACGAGTCAAAGAACCATAGAATGGCTTGGGTCAGAAGAGACCTTTAAGATCATCTAGTTCCAAGCCTTCTGTCATGGACTGGGAACCTTCCACTAGACCAGGTTGCTCAGAGCTCCACCCAACCTGGCCTTGAACATTTCCAGGGATGGGGCATCCTCAACTTATCCAGGCAAACTGTTCCAGTGTCTCACCACCTTCACAGTAAAGAATTTCTTCATAATATCTAATCTAAGCCTACTCTCTTTAAGTGTGAAGCCGTTATCCCTTGGCCCGTCACTACCTGCTCTTCTAAATAGTCTCCATCTTTCCTGTAGGTTCCCTTCAGGTACTGGAAGGCCACAATTAGGTCACCCTGAAGCCTATTTTCCAGGCTGAACAATCCCAAGTCTCTCAGCCTTTCCTCTGTGCTAAGGGTGGTGATTAGAGAGGTGTTCTATCCCTGTATTCATCTTGGTGGCCCCTGGACTTGCTTCAACAGGTCCCTGTTCTTCCTGTGGACCTCAGAGCTGGACACAGCACGGCAGGCGGGGTATCATGAGAACAGAGCAGAGGGGACAAATCCCCTCTCTCACCTGCTGCCCATGGTGCTTTGGATGCAGCCCAGGACATGTTTGGTTTTATGGGCTGTGAGTGCCCATGGCCAGCACATGTCCAGCCTCTCACCCACCAACTACCCCAAATCCTTCTCAGCAAGGCTGATCTCGGTCTGTTCATCCCCAGCCTGGATAGATACCAGCAGTTGCCCCACCCCAGGTAAAGCACCTTGCACTTGTTAAACCACATGAGGTTCCCATGGGCCTACTTGAGGTGTAAATTCCTAGATTTCTTACATCTAATAAGAACATCTTTCAACAGTGGGAAACAGAAGGAATTCAGTTCTCATAGTAGATTTTAGCAACCACAAGTGACAATGATTTACTTTTTAAGCTAATGTAGGAAGAAAGAATATTAAAATGAAATTCTGAAAAGGAGACAGTTAAATAAAACTTAAAAAAATTAAACATGTCTCAGGTTTCTATAACAGCACCAGACACAGGCTGGGAAACAATGAGCAGTGCCCACCTTCCCAGGCATTCAGGCTGAATTCTTCTGGGTGGCTGCCCTGACATGTCTTGAGGAGGAGAAGGCCGTGGCTCTGGGAAATGGGCAACAGTGTCTCCTGCCATGACCGATGAAAACGGTCATTCTTAATCCAATGAACAGTTGAACTGAACTAAAACAAAACAATTTTCAGGTAAAATATAAAGAGAATACAAATAATTTGAGTGGCATTGCTGTTTGGACAAATTAGTTTCACTGATTCAATTGACTGGTTTGTAAACTGGGGATAATACTTCTATTGCGGTCTCAGAAAGAAGCTGAGAAGATTAACTCATACTATCTGGAACATAAGAAGCACTATAAAAGTGCTAAGTAGCAATTACAAAATTTTATTATGGGTTAACCTTGGCCAAAAAAATGAAATAAAACTCTATTAGGCTTTAAATTTATAAAGATGAAAATGAGAAATGTGTAACTCATTGGGTCCCTGATAAACATTCCAGGCAATCTAACATTCATTGCACTCCCTACATCAAACAGTCCCTAGATAATTACTGTGTACCAGCACAGGAGCTTGATAAATTGATTTTACTTTGCTCGTTGATTTGCCCATGTCATAGAAACAATATCATTACAGGATCTGCACACTTGATAGTTCCCAGGAATTCATTTTGTCAATGTTTTAAGAAAAGATTTCATTAGAAACACAATACTGACAGACTTTTCTTCATGGAAAAAAAAAAATTGCCTCATCACAGAGACAAACAACATAAAAATTAATTTCTAGTATTCTTCCCTTTTCCCTTCTCTCATGTCTCAATGAACGTCCATGTCTCTGGTTATTAATAAATTTCTGGTACATCTTTTTTCTTTACGTAGGAATGTTTCAATAGCAGACTATATATAGCAGATCAGAGTTATGTTCTAAATACTCCTTAGATATAAATTTGCTCCCTTTAGCCACACAGCTCCCTGTGCCACACTCACTTAGGAAAGCCCGAATAAAATGGTCCCATATTAAGAAGAGATGTGTTACTCACATTGTACTTTTTTCCCCCTTGGCTAAATATTTACATTTCCAGGTCGTAAGAAAAAGAAGGCTTTTGAATAGAACCAAATCAGTTCAAGAGCATCTTTGATTTAATGTCATGTCTTGGAATGTTAATACTTCATCATCAGACTAATATCTATGAGTGCTGCATTTGTATGGCAAACTTAAAACAAAAAGCCATGCTAATGTCAGAGTGCCTGCCACTTAGGTACTTAAAAATTAATGTTTAATTCTCCTTCTAAAAGCTCAAGTCTCATTCTCTCCTCTGATAAACTGATAAAGAGAAATCTCTTAAAAATGTTCTGGTCTGATCTTAGTTCTGAACTTCAGAGGCATAAAACGACAGACAAGTCTTTATACATGTATTAGTCAGTTCTCTCAGCAGGCTATCAGAAACCAAGATCAGAGATTGCCAATACTTAAAAAGTCAAATTCTGCCTGCAGATGTGCATGTTGAACTCCCACTGAAATCAGCAGGGTGAGTTCATACAAGGAAAAATTTGGCTCTAAATGAAATGTGTTGATCTAATAATAGCATCTTCAACCCATCTGCTGGGTTGGATGTAGAAAAGATTTTCACCTTTACTGGTCACCTTTTTTTTTCTTTAGAGCTCAAGAATTTTCCTGCACTTGTCGTCAGGGAAAAGTTATCAGTATTCTTTAGCCCAAAAGTACTTAATCAAAGAGAAAATAGTTAATGTGCTCTATTAATGACTGTGTTAATACAGTTAACACAAATCTGATAGAAATTGGGTTAAATTTGTACAGCTCTTTTCCAGGTGTTTGTTTTTTTGAAAAATGGTCTACAAGAAGCTGCTTCTCACATTAGTTGTTCTGATTCCTCAGGAAGTTAATTAAAGAATACTCATTTTTATTTCTTCTTTGTAAGCAGAGCAATGTTATTTTTTCTGTATCACAAATATGCTACTGTTTCCCAATAAGTAGTATGGTCAAGAGCAGTCTTAACTTTAAAAGACCAAGATTTTACTTTGCCTGCTCATCATCATTCTTACTATTCCTATGTACAAAAAGATTTTGTATTCTTCCTTAAAATAGGTAGCTTGATATACACAAAAAAACTATGTAATCTAGTCTCTGTAAAAAACTGTAGATACAGTGGTAGCATCATGAGATAAGAAATGTACAACTTACTGCAAAAGAAGTCAGCAGAAGGAATGATTGGTTGCTTCAGGTATTTAAAATGGACTTAGATATAGGCTATTGCCAGAGTTATTGCCATAACGAACTCTCCAATTTTATCTGACTGATTATATAGAAACAACATAAGGCAGATTATACTTTTAAGTTAAATTTGTATCATTAAATACATGATTACTACATACTAAATAACCACTTGTGAATATATTAGTTTTTGTGTGAGAAAATAAATTCGTTCATAAGCTGTTAAAGTGAGATTGAGAGACTACAGGACACAACTGAGTAACCTTCATCTCCTAAAAGCTAAGAAGCATAACAGAGCTAAAATCAGCTGGTACACCTACATGAAAAAACAGTTCATGGTTTTTAACTCAATTTCGTATTTAAGAAAAACCTGAGCAAATTAAACTTGCCCTCAACAGTGACAACCAAACAACCCTACTAAATTCTCTCTTGTATAAAAATGCATTTAAAAAAGGTAAAACCAACATACCAGGCTGTCACCAATTTGGTAACGTGGTTAGTTGAAGTATCTTTGATGTATAACAACATCTTGAAAGCTGACCCATTAACGAATCGAACAAACTTTAATTATTTCTTTCATTACAGCAAGCTCCACAAATTTTTAAATTCATAGGAATATTATATATCGCAAGGACATCTGTAGGATGTCAAAGTGTTCCAGTGAATTTCAGTACGGTTTTGGTTTATTTCAAAATAGTTTATTATGCTCTTATGTACTCTAATATTGTTTTAGTTTATATTAGAAGTAAAACAGTTGATGAAGAGCTGATGTTTTGTAAATTCTGGTTTTATTGACCATATTTATATTTAAAACATAAAGGTCCTCTAGTATGTCATTAGATCATCTCCTCCTTTTATAGCATCTTACTTAGAACAATCTCTAAATTACGAATATTTTACAAATACAAAATCTGTTTAGAAATATCACCCCTAATTCTCTTAGGAACTAATTTTTGAGTTTTGGAAAGCTGAAAAATTCATTAGTAGGAAATGGTTATTCTGTATATAATAGTTTTAAAAGTCCCAGAATCCCACACAGAATTTATTAGGAGACTTACTAAAGGAAATAGAACATCTTAACCCAGATTGATTATAGCCCTTGGTGGTAACAGCTGGCTTCAAATTAAACTGAAAAAATGTATATGCATTTTGAAGTAGTTTAAGAGCATATCATAAATAACTATTGTATAATGCTATCACAGAACGACTTATGTATGAAATGGTAAGATTGAGAGCCATTTGTAACAGTAATTACTTTAGTAATAGTATGAAGAAAACATTAACACTTCCATCTCCTACACTGCAGGCAAGTAGTTTCCTATTCAGCTATGAACCAATGGATGCTGTCACCTTCTAATTGTACAAACAATTTGAAAACACCTAATCAAATCATAGTTCATAGTCTAAAATTCTGCGTATAAAATACTTTAGCATTTTTGTGGTTTTTAAAACTAAGAATAATAAGGAGTGTAGCTATAGTAGAAAGTCTATCAGTAAAGAAAGAAAATGTAAAAATATCTCAGAAGCTGCTATATGTGTAATGTCATTTCACTTTACAGACTGGACAGCATGACCTCTGCTAACTTAATTTGGTGCATAGCATAATTTTATGTTAGCAAAAAATTAACAAGAGAATAGGAGTCACATTGCAATCTGACCTCTATTTGGCTTAACAAGGGTCTGGCACTGCTACTGATATCTAGCTGACTGGAAATTCTGGTTATTCAATACATCTTCCAGGTAATTATTTCTTCAATAGATTCTATTGATCTATTTAAAACTGATCTCCAGTACATACCTCCATTGCTAGGAGGGGATGAATGGGGACTATTGGCTTGCTTCTAGGTGTCATTCATTAATTTCCCGGTATGTGACCCCTAATAGGTCCATATAAAAATCATTCTTCTTTTTGGGGAGGATAGAAAATTATCAACTACCCAAGAATTTCAAATAATTTTGGCTTAAGAACATAAACTAGAAATTCAACAACTCACTTTGCTGTCAGAATCGCCATAGTAGGCAGCTGTCAGTTCCCTCATAACAGCACTGTCAGAGTTCACTTTGCTGAAATACCTCTTTCAGCACAGCACTAGCTGAACAGTACCCCAATGAACTACAGGAGAATATATAAGGCTTTTAAAAATTATTATTATTATTATTATTATTATTCTTTAAATGAACTTCCTACTCTCGTTCAGTGACCTGAAATCGAAATTGTTGATTTAGTATTAAAATGCTTTTAATAATACAGAATTTTAACCTTTGCAAATCTATTTGTTTTCTTTCTATGGCTGGATATGAACACAACTGAAATTCAGCTGATTATTTTAATAGGTTGTCTTACTTTTGTCTCATTTTGAGGAAAGATGACCAGGGACAAAAGGATTGTCCCCAGTCCCTGCACACAGAAAGTAATTTTGGAGTAGATGATGAGCAGATCAGTGATCAGTTCATTTCTGATTTATGAATAACTGCAAATGCTATTTGGTTTACAAATAAATAAATTTCAGGCTGATATTTTCCAGTGAATATTTGTCAGTGACATACAATTGGCTACAACTGTCAATTAAGCTGAAGAGTCTGAAATAAACAGCATATAATTCAACTAGAAATTGTATTAAAATTGTTAATAGACTTTGACAAAAGTATTTAAAAGGATGCTTTCAGCCTTTGTGAATACTCTTGTTACACTAAATACAGAAAGTCCATAATCTATATGCAAAGTTCATGTAACTGCTTTACTCATAACTATAAAAGTGAATCTGCAAGAACAACCAGCAGTTCTTAAGAAGCAAGACTAAGACTTTCATGGAAATTCCTTACAGAAAAATACAAGATTTATGTCACTAAATTCTGTTCTGCTTTTCATAGTTATCAATCATTATACTGAGTCAAGGTACCCTCTTTTTGAGACAATGAAGGAAAACTAATTATCCTATAGCAGACTGGAGTTAATTGAAAAAAAGTCTACACGATTCTACATGAATAGCTTTTTATTTGGAATGTGTTCTAGAGATATGCACTTCTATTTTGGACTAAAGAAACCACAGACACTACTGCCTGCTCTTCATTATTTTTGTTGTTGGGTTTTTTGTTTGTTTTGGGTTTGGTTTTCTTTGTTTGTTCTGTTTGTTTTACAGCGGCTGCAAAAAACCAAAAATTAGAATGTAATTATACACCTCATGGAGCCTAGAGGCTCTGCTGTTCCCTTACAGTCCTGTGTATGACAGAAAACTGAAGCAGTTATATGCTGCTAGTGGTATGTTAAAATATCACTGGCAGAAAAAGGGCTTTTCATTGTGCTCTCCTGAGTATGTTGGAAGTAGCTGAACTACCTGTAGCTAAAGATAAACCACACCATTAAAACTGGCTTCTCAGTCACAAAACTCCGTGCATACCACCTCAAAGCAGTGCTTTTAATTTAAGAAACCTAATTTTCCAGAGCGTAAAAGTATAAAAAATCTGAAAGTTCCTATGGGTACTAATTTCTATTAGTGTTTCTCAGCAGATGTCTACAGAGAGACAACAAAGCAGTGAGGAGGCATCAGCATAAGATGTAATGACTGTTGCATGCTGCTAGCATAACCATTATCAAGGTTTTGGGTGGTATAGAGCAAAGGAGAATCTTTGGGGAAGAAAGAGAGACAAAATGGTTCTACCATCAATTCCTGGAATGAGTCTTTGAATAAGACACCAAATGGATGAGGAAGGCATGATTGCACATCAACTGCATAGCAGCTAAAGCTTAATATAAAATCTGAGGGGCGATATCATGAGACCCTAAGTGTTCCTGGCATGCTGATGAAAAGAACATTTTGTTAGTGATTGCAAGGAGAAAGCATCATTGAATTTGCTGCAGAAAGGAATAGAAGTCATAGGCCATATCTAAAATATGACCTGAGCTACAATCAAACTGATCAGGCAATGGATATTAGGGGACAAATAATAAATTCATCTGGGCTTGAACTGAATTTAAGACAGTTAAATGATGGTTTGGATTTTACTGGACAGAAAGATATGCTTGGAAGGGAGACAGAAAGAATGTGTGTTATTAAGAAAGTAAGTTACATTTCAGTCTAGGGATAAGATCACCCATATGAGAGAAGAAAAAAGGGAGAGTAACAGATGACAGTAGAGAAGTCTGAAGAATACTTTGGTTATAGATCACCTCTAGTCTAGGTTGCATCCTTTGGAGCAGATGGGTGAAACTATCTCTTGTCCTCAGAATCAAAGCTGAACATCAATTTGTACATTAATACAGATGAAGCATCTGTAGTAGTAGTAATAATAATAATAATAATAATAACAATAACAATAGTACATTAATACTGACCAAGGATCCACTATTCAGTGTGAGTTCAAAGTTATACCATGACCTTAGCAGCTCCAGCAACTGTAACTAAAGAGAATAGTGACAAATGGAACTAGACTAAACACATTCACTGGAAGTTATTCATCAGGTTAGGTTTGGGAAAGCTATTGTGATGCAAATTAAGAGAAGGATTTGCAAGAAATGCAATCACATATGATCAATGTTTTGAAGATCTGCTCAGAAGGTGCTTGGATTTCTCAGATGTATAGAGAGAAATTAGGTATTTTTCGTCATTCTGTAATATCAGTCGTGATACTCATCATAAAAACCAGATTAGACACATATAATGTATCAATTGGATAATGTTTAGCTGATCATATAATTTATAAAGAAAAAACCTTATTGTTTACTAACAACTTTTAACTGAAGGCTACATAACTTCAACAAATTCAGCTTTTAGCTGAAATATTTGCAAAGGAAAAATACTTTAACTCAAGTGAATAAATTATTAATTCATTAATTATGCTATCTAGAATGTATTTATTTACTTTTTAAACCATCACAGGACTCAGAACCATAATTATGAAGTAAACACTCCTGCTCATAGCTTTAGAATTAAGCGATTTGCTTTGTTTTCCAGTAATATCAGAGATTCAGTGTTTCTGTTCAGGATACCTTCTTCAAAATTAAAAAACCCCCAAAACAAACAATGGTTGCAATAGCACTTTCTGAGAATTTATAAATAGGTTTTTTCCGTTCTTTTATGAATTCAAATGAAGATAAGTTTTGCAGCTAGCTGTTCATCAGCTACTAACTGTTTCATTTGTTCTTGTACAGTCCCTGCACAGGACACTCATTAAACTTTCTGTGTGATTACAACTCGAAGACTTTCATTTTAATAAACTACATTTGATTTCTAGAGGGCTTTTTTTCTTGCCATTAGTCATTCTATTTCCTCTTCCTTAGATCCTAATGTTCAACCAGAGAAAATAACAGTTAGCTCAGGTCTCTTTCAAAATGACTGATGATTCCCATTTATGTGACTGGAACAAACGCACTTTGTTCTTATCAAAATGGCAACTGCCTCTATTGTGCTCTAGCTGAAGGAATCCTGTATTATTTATCAAGTCTGTCCATGGCAGTCATGCTGAAAGAGGACAAGTCTGCCCAAGTTTCTCAATAAGCAATGATTTTATGAAACAACACTTAAAAGCAGATAAACATTAAATTACAGAAAATAATGACAATTTTCCAGGGTTGCTGCTTTTTAGACTATCTTTAGTTATGAAGCCAATTTATTAAAAAAAACATAGAGAATACCATCATCATGAAAAACCATATATTTTAAATTAAGTTCTACTCTACAATTACAGAGACAATTGTGTATTCATCATACTTAAAAAAATATAATAAAGAAAAATTAATTGTATAGACTTTTATAATATATTCTCCTATCTAATTTATCTTGTTTTCTTTAAGTGACAATTTTGCCTCTCCTGAGTTAACAGTGAGCATGCTGAGGATTTTTACACATTTCTGTAGTGCTTTTTACCCATGTCAGCAATATACATTCTCAATGAGGATCCCATTGCATTTCAATTTCTGAAATTATAAAACTCTATATATGTACTTTTAATATAAGTGACTATGATACAAAGATATAAATTTCTCACTCTAAAAGATAATTACTGATATGGGGATTCATACAATGAACAATTTTATACTCAGAAATACTGATATATGACACATACCTTGACTTTTTCCAAGTGGTCCTGCAGAGAGTCAATTAGCAGATCCCCCACTGGCTGCCAGGACCCCTTGAATGCCTCAGCCTGCCGTAGCTTCAGGTCCAGTTCATCCATTGCCTCTTGAAGGCCCTGCAGTCTTTCAAGAGCATCGTCGATCTTCTTTTGCCGATCAGCAGACTGAAGATTCAGCTTATCCCACTCAGTTCTGACCTCATCTGCCTGCCTTTGCAGAAGTTTAGTGACATTATGGGCTCTTTCCTCAGGTGACAGATCTAAATGTGAAAGTGAAGAGGCTTTTAAGACATATTCTGTCTTAGAACTAAAACAGTTGCCATCTGGATAAGTTCAAGTCTTGGTAAGAAACTCTTCATAACCAAAGGCAAGCGTGAAATTTGTTTTATTAATGTATTCTCATTTGAAAATCTCTTACAAAACTTAAATCCTGCCACCATAAAAGTCAGCAAAATATGCATTTAAGTACATAAAGGCATTTTGAAACACGCAAGGTGTAGCTAGAAGTTTATCAGCTGTTTCAGCACAATATTTCAGCACATAGATAAATATTAATCACTGGGAAGCTTTTGCTGCAATTAGGTGGATTTGGGATCTCCTGTAGTACTGAGGCTACAAGGTGAATTTTAGCTTAAATTGCAGCTTTGAGACCTCAAATGAGGCTATAATTATAGACAGGTCCTGAAGGTTTAAAGGCAGTTTCAAAATCTGCTTATAAATATGCATGTCTATTTAGTACCACAGTGTTCAGAAGTATTGCTAAGGCTTGCTTTCATCTATATTTTTAGCTTAGTTGCTGAATACTGGCATTCAGCTTGAAGTGTAAAAAGGAATGCTTTCAGACCGGCTGGCAGGATTTATTTAATCATTGCTGATCATCACTGATCTTTCCAGCAACGTGTTATTACCCTGTTCTTGCTTCAATTACCTCTGGGCTCTGGGCAGACCTTCTCCACTGCCTCCACAGGTTGCTCGGCCAGGAAGATTCGCACAGTCTCAAGGGCACTCCTGATAACAGGTTCTTTTGTTTTCAGCTCCCTCTTGAAAGTCTAAGAAACAAAATTATTGTAAGTGGATCTATAAAGAAATACCAAGTCAGAATACCAATGTCAGAACAGAATTTCCAGCAACAGCTTCCACATGTGTGTGACAAGAAGGAACAAAACACACACACACAAAAACTTAAAAGAATCAGCTTTTGCTTAACCTGAAATCACATTGTATTCAAAAGAGCAAATGCATTCAATGTATTCATTGTATTCACATTGTATTCAAAAGAGCATACAGCATTTTGCTTTCTTCAGCAACAGCTCCTTTTACTACCTCTCTACACCCTGCTTTTAAATGACCATCAGTAAGTTCCTCAAGATTAGTATTAGATACTTGGTAGGTTACTGAAAGTATGCATATCTCAGTATTTGTTTATTAATGATCTATTTTTGTTAATGAGAATATAAGATTCTATCAATCTGATTCCAAATGGACACCACACAAAATGCAGGTAAAACCCAGCTTGTGGGTCGCTTGTTGCATTGGGTCTTCTGCATGTTGCAGTGAACTTATCTAACTGATTCTTACCACTCTTTTATTTCAACGTTTTCTTCTGTATTTATGAAACATTGTTGAATACATACTGTTTCAAGCAGCACAGAGGTAAAATATGCAGGTAATTTAATAGTACAGTGTAACACAAACCACAATACTGCAAAAAGGAGACCCATATGCCATGTGTAGAAAACAGATATTTTGCTGCAGGGATTAGAAAATTCTCTTTACAACACTGGCATTATATAAGCTTCTAACAAAATAAATTCACCAATTCAGTTAAATTAATTATTAAACAAAATTTGTACTTCTATGTGAACTAATGAAGGATTATAAATTCAATATTAAAAAGTTCATTATACTTTGAATTGTATTTGATATGTGACTCTCTGTCCAGGAAATACCTACCAGAACTAATAATGGGGACATGTATAGTTTATAATATGAGCACTCACAGGTAAAAATTTCTTAACACATTTCAGGAAAGTAAACTTAAGGAAATAACTACATTATTCTACTACAGATATTTAAATACACTTTTTATTAAATGGTCAAGAACTGACCATAAAGTTTGTAGCTGTGCTTGGGAAAACCCTTTAGCAAAGTCTGCTTTGTTGAAGGAAATAACAAAGGAAAAAATCTTCATTTTGTGTCAAACACAATAATGGGACTGGAACATTTTCACAGAGTCTATCTGCTATCATAAGGGAATCTGTCATTTGATTAATACCTGAGATAAATGTTTTAAACAATCATGTTCACCTTTAAAAGACAATATCAACTTTTACAAATAAAGAAGTGTATATTAACAAGTACACTACCACTGGACATTGTTTTGCATAAAAAACTGAGTGGAGCTACTACAGGGCTGAATGAAAAATGTCCAACTCAGGCATTTTTAGGTTTATAATTCTTATAATTTGTACTTGATTCTTGCATGAAGTGCGATAGAAAGAGGAAATATAATAAGCCTTTTTCATGCCTCCAGATGAGGAAAATCTATTCCTTTAATTAGCCTTTGTGTGCATCTCACATCATGTCCCACTAGAATGGTCTGGCAGGTCTGCAGGTCAAGTAAGCCAGCAGGAAGCATAACTTAAAATCCAGCATGGTAATTTCCATGGACTGTGTGCTGTGCTCTCTGCTGATAGTGTTAAAAGTAACATCAACAGTCAAACTCACTTTAACCAGTGTTTTTAAAAATTAAATGGTATAACAGCTTAAAGATATAATATGCTTTAGAAATGTCTCCAAAGATTTTTCAGAAATGTCTTTGCCCCAAACCAGTCAAAAAGGAAGCAGTTGCACAAGGGTCTGTTCTGCAAACACACACCAACAGCAGGAAGGAGTTACAGATATTCCAAGGGAACACAGAAATACACTGATGTAGAGAATAGTTAAAAGCCAGAAACACCTCTGAACTATGCATTTGGGAATGAGCAGTCCTGCTGTAAGGAGTGCTGCTGCTGTAGACAGGTCACCCTGGCTATGTACATGTGCACACCAGGAGAAGCACAAAAAATACGCTCTTTCTTTTCATATGCTCTTTTCAGCTTGTACTGTTTTTGCAGAAAACTAAAGCAATCAAATACACTGAGTGGCATTATCTTTCCAGAAGAGGTTTAAAGCCACATTCCTCCTGTACCTCTTGTGCAACAGAAGGAGAACATATGTGCACTGCATCCCATTAAGCCTGTGAGCAGGAATCATTGTATCTTCCTCAAAACAATAGAGAAATGCTAATAGAATCTTCTGATTTTGCATATCTTGTATTTTGTCACAAATAGAAAAAGTGTCTTTCTTTATTAATAAAGGAAAACTGAGCCAATGTGTTAAACTTTTTTCCCCCCAACTTTTCCTCTCTGAATGTTGGAGCTGGTGGAGGCAATTATAGTCTGTAAATCCTGAGTTATAGAATCGTACACAGTATGGTGTTGAGATCTATTTACAGTTCTCATCTCCTTCCCTAATTTTGATCAGCAGATTTCTACTGAGTTAAAATATGTTTCAATTAAAGAAATTTGAAAAGGAGAGGATGAAAAAAACATGAGGCTGAAGCAGTAGCACAGAACAGCATTAAAAATAATGAATGTTCATTTCATACTAACCCATTCCAAAACGAAGTTCTTACTGTATGAAGATAAAGCAGCTTTTCTAAATTAAAGTTTTGTTGTGAGATATGTACACACTACCAGTAAAAATCATAAGTAGCAATAAAAGACATTTTCTCTTCTTTTGGAGGGAAAAAAAAAGAAATTTATCTGTCTAGAGCCCTGACAAATACATCTTTATCATAACTAGACCATCACTGAAAGCAGAATTAGCCTAAATGAATTTCTAATGTACAGCTAATGATTGCAGGCTAATTTCATTGAATTCCTTAACTTCTTCCACACTTTGTGGTGACTGTAGAGGAAATCGAATACACATAATGTATGACCTGACAAAAAAGTAAGTAAACTACTTTATTTAAGCATGTCTATTTGTCATCAACAGTACAGCAGTAATGGCATTCTGTCCACCATTTTAATAATGCATATATTGATCAGCTTATCTCAGACCTCCACCACCACCTCATGAGTGTCCTTAAATCTCTTTAAATGAAGAAACAACAATTGTTTAAATTGAAAAATGAAAATATAATGAGAAAAGAGTAGCATTAGTAAAAGTAACATTCATCTCTGTTTAAAAACTAGGAATTTTTGCTTTCAGTGTGTTTTAAATCGAAAGAGTACAAGTAGATTAATTCAACGTGTTTGCCAAACTGAATGCTTTTCAAAAAATGGTGTTTGTCCCAATTGTTAAAAGTAGATATTGATGCCTTTTCCTGGTCTTAAAATCAAGAGGCATACACGGTTAGAAGGGGAAAAGGGATTTTACCTTGGTATTTATTTTTAAGGATCCTTAGGTGTACACGTCCAGGTCATATGCATCGAGATGCACCCCCCTGAGTCTTTCCCTGTGTCTCTGTGTCTCTCTTCCCAACATTGGGTATAACATTATAGGTTTTACTAATTAGCACATCTATCAAAGATTCCCCAATGAGAGGCTCAAGTGAGCCCCCCTCCCCAAGGAACCTTCCCCTGGATGGTTCTATCTTGGATTACAGAATGTGTTCTGGAGAGGACCTTGGGGTCTGGGGCACACTGATCCCTAGCTACGAAGCTTCTAAAATGTTTAGTCTCTTAGCTTGACAAACAAGTCCAAGAATGTAGGCAAAAAGCACCAGGAATACAGAAGTTGTAAAAAGGTATAACAGGGGTATAAAAGAAAAGGCAAAAATCTTCATGGCATCAATATCAGCTGTGCCCCTATAACTGGTTAGTGTCTTGAAGCAGGAACTGTACTCCTCCTTAGGCAGTGATGCTACAGATTTCATGTGAAAGGGTTTCCACGGAAGCATTAATAGGTACCTCCTATGTTCATAAATGCTATTTATGCTGTTAATAAAATCACTACACAGCAAATGAGGCAACTCTTAAAAGAATGAAAGACATAGCAGGCTATCTGCATGATGCCTAAGTTACTTAGATTAGATTAACAGTAACATGCACACAGTTGGTAATTCAATTTCACTAAAGTAATATTGTGATACTTAGTAAAACAAGGAAAAAACTAAGATAATTAAACAATGTTTTGAAGAACTGGAGTATTTTTTATCATTGACTAACACCACCACCACTCCTCCCCACACATTCTAAGACTTTGGAATAGAGACAATTTCTTCAGATGCCAAAAATTGACAAAATGACCTACTATATATATAAGTTCAAACAAATAGCAGTTATGTGGTTGTGTTTGGGATACATTCCAAATTGCCTTGTCTAAAAAGCACCTCACATTTATACCACAACAAAGATTTTAACTGCATGGATACCCCTGTTCTCCGTTGAGTTCAAGCTCTCCTCTGGCATAAATTCAAGCATTTAAAATTTTCATCTGAATCCTACTCTTAAAATTTTTAAAGCAAATCTTGGCAACTAGGAGCACTCAAGTGGTAAGAACTGACTTCTTTTCATCTCTTTTATGAATCTCTGTGGTATTCCAGATGGTCTTCTAAATGATAGAGAGGTTAAATATGTTTACTCTTCTTTAAATTTTATCTTTAAGGGAAAAAAATAAAATCAGCTTGCAACACTTCTTTAAAAAAAGGATTCAGGCATAAAACCATGTTGGCATTCATCTTGCTATTTCTCAGTTGAATCAGTTAAACTGCATATAAATAGTGCTCCCCTGATGAGGTTTATTCACTTCTCCAATGAAGAACTTACCTGGGTTCAGTTCTGGCATTACCTGACAAAGACAATCCTTCACAGAAGGAAAAATACTGTACTTATGAAGAAAGACCAAAACTGGAAGTTTTAGTCATTTAAAAGATTGGTCAGATCTGGTAGATGGTTTTCTTGTTTACTGAAGACTAATTTCCAGAAGTGACATTCAGGAGAAAAAAATGAACAGTCAGCAGATTCTTTTTCTCAAGATCAACACACAACTACTGTTTCGTGTCGCATCCAACACTCTGAGAGATAAGCTCTGCTCTTAAGCAAAGGCCCAAACCTCTTGAAAACAGCTTTCCAGTTTTGGGCTCCAGTTTCAAGCTGTATAATTGTACACTTGTGAAAACATTTGAAAACATTTTTCTTATGTTCAGAAATGAGCTAAGCTGTTCATTGAGATACAGCCTTTGTATACCTGCTTCTGTAAAAGAAGCTTTCAGAGTAACAAAATCCATAATGTCCAGGGGAAAAAAAAACTCCAACCAACCAACCAACCAACCAACCAACCACCAAGTAGAAAATCTCCACGTTGCAAACATAGATTTTGTCAATAGCAACCTGAAGTTGACTTCCATGTTGACTGTTTCTCCCTCCTCTGTCAGAGATATTTGAAGATCAGACAGGGCAAATTTCAAGTATTCTGTTTTGTTCTTTTTTCCACAGGGAATCAGCATACCTACAGCTAAAAAGACCTCACTTCTGAAGTGCTACAGAAGGGGAAAAGGAAAAAGACATATTTCTAAAAAGAACTAAAACATTCTAGCTTTGGTACTAAACAGGATGACCAAAGCTCTGTGTTACGTATCTGCAAGTGGCACAGAAGTTAAAAAAGAGAAGTGACATCTATTTTATGAAGTCATTTTGCCCCTACTCATGGTATCTTACTTTCATGCAATAATTCTCATCCCTAAAAGTTCTAAATACTTCATTTGATTGGTTAGTGACAGAGAGATCACTTAGTTCATCACTGAAGACTTGCCACCTTTATGATGAATTCTGGGAAACTCTTAAACCACTTATAGAGCGATATACAATACTAAAATATTATGAGAAGTAATTTACTTAGATAAAAAAAAAATATTTCTTCTGTCTAGGAGAAGAATAATGTTTTCAAAGACTCAAATATTATTTAGATGGAAAAAGTGTTGTTGTAACTATTCTATAAAAATCCCTCTCTAACTCTTGTTTCGGCTCAAGAGTTGTCTTTGGAGAGAGTTTGAGTTAATGTCATGCTGAGTTAAAGCAACATCTATATTGCTTCTTTCAACCTGATATTCTGGATGGGCTTTAAAACTACTTTATGGAAGTTGCTACTTTATGTCTAGAACAGACCTCAGGCCTCTCTTAACTTTCATGGTTATATATAACACATCTTAACTTTCTTAGGTGAAAGGTGAAAAAAGGAATGGTGCTGCCCCATAAAGTCATGGATGTTTTCACCTTACTGTCTCTGTAATAGTGCTTCAAGTCCCACATAAAATTTTGTGAGAAAGACACATCCTACACATCACCTCTCCAGAGGGAAGACCTAGGAAATGTGACAAAGATGCCCCTTGCAGAAAAGCATTATATTATCTTAGAAAAATTTGGCACTGAGAGAAGAGATATTTTTTGTTCATCTTTCTCTTTTGCTTTCTCAATCATTTGGCGAAGATAGGTCCTCGACAAACTGCATTGACACTACTTCCCATCAGTTTGTTGCAGTATCTGAATGCCTGTGTGCCTATGGAAAAATTGTGTGCCTGGCTGAATACAGGGTTTCCTGATTTTTCACAAACTCAGGGCTCCAAACAACTTCAAGCAGCAAGTTATGTCATGTTCACTTTCCAAATCTGATGTCACTATCTGTTCTCAAATGTGTCCTTCCCATGAGGAAGGGTAATATATACAGCTACTTGATGAACGGAAAAAACACTGATCCTATTTTGTTTTATGGCACCATTTCACATTTCTTCATTAAGCAATAAAATCAGAGATTTAGGAACTTCAGAAACAATACCTTCTGTGGCAAGTTTCACAATTTTTACATATATGCAGCACAATGCTTTGAGAGGATGATCACTGGATTTGAAATATTCTCATGGAATCAAGCTGTCAGACTGATAATTTAAATTCTTCAATAAAAATTACATTTGCTTGAAATAACTTTTTAGATAGCACACTGAAGCATAATCAGACACCAAACAGGAAGTAAAACCCTCCCATAATGCCATTATTTTAACTAATGACACATGTGGATGAAGGAGAGGAGAGCTTGAATGTATATTGTACTATAGAGGTACTAGAACTGTGATTTCGCATTCAGACCTGAATAGATCTCAATGGCATATGAAACTAAAGAGTGTTTAGGTGAAAGCAGACATTGGGTTAGCATCAGACTGGTGTGAATTGATTGAACACAGGATACATACTTTGAGCATACCCTCACCAAAGAAAGAAATCGGTGTGAATCGTTGTATGAAGAATTATTCAGAAGTGTCATTCTCAGGGTTGTTCATTTGATGGGCTTAAAAAAACCCCCATTTCTTGTACAGATGTTCAATGTAGGTCCCCTTTTAATACAAATCTTAGTCTAGAATGGTCCCCCATATGATGGTCTGCTATGAACTTTGTATTAGAATTCCCTGATGAAACCAGTATGAACCACAGACAGTTATCACAATAATTTCATGGTGCAAAGTTGTGTAATAGAGCTGATATCAGCTACTCTTTTCACGAATGTCCCCAAAATTCACACCAGGGTTTCAAAAAGTATACATGAAGTTGGAATGCCTGCTGTAGAAAAAAGTCAGAACTACTTATTTAATCCTCAAAAATTACTAGGTTAGTAATTGTTCTATGAAATCTGCCTGTCTGTGATAGGTCTCTGAAGGTCATGGTTATTAACAGTTCCTTCTCCAAAAGGCTGATTTTCTCTGCTGAGTTTGAAAGCCATAGCTGGAATTCCTTCCAACAAGGACTGTGTCATGCAGCACTAACCTGCCAAGAAAAAAGGAATGACCAAAATATAATTTAAAAGACCTCCATACCCGATGAATATCATTCTGTTTCTGCACAGTGGGAAGATCTCCACCAATGGGTGCTTGCTGTTTTAATTCATCCTCCTTCAACTGCAGCCATGCCAAAAGTTCCTGAAGAGAGAGATGTAATCGCTTCCACTGGTCAGTACTGGCTTCCAAATGGGATCTGAAAGCATGTGTTAAATATAAGACAGATTCAGTCACAGTAAAAGTAAAAACCAAAATGTACAAGCTTATTTACTGAGAAAGATCCTAGTGTTTCATTAACATAGTGATTTTTTAATAGCTTCAGTAGCTTTGAATTAGATTCTGGCAACACAGATCTAAATTTGGTTCCACACTCCTGCCTTTTTCTCACATATCCTGATTTTTGTTTTTGATTGGTTGGGGTCTTTATAGTTTTTTTAGTTTTCCTCTTCAGCAGTGTGTAATGCCTGTGCTGAGTTGTCGGTCTCACTAGAAATGCACAAATGTTATGCAGGACTAGCATGAAAAATGTAGTCATTACTTAGGATTACTAGGACATTATTTAACTAAAATATAGATAGTAGTTTTCCAACTCAGTGAAGAGCAAGCATTGCTCCAAACCATGACACAAACCATTCAACTCACACAAGAGTCATTCTCTTAATTTTTTAAAATAAGAGAAGCAATGCCATTCTTTAAAAAAAAAAAAAAGTCATGAGGAAATTGTTAAAGCCAACAGAATCCTCATACACTATCTAGCCAAATGCCTGTGCCCTTTAAACAAAGGTGTGAATGAAATTATTTGAAACACTGGGAAAATTAAAAGACAAAATAGCACTTTATGCAAAAAAGTTCTCCATCATAAGGACATTTTCTAAATATTTCCTCTGTATATGCATAAATGTAGTTTTTTTGGGATCAAGTATTGAGCTTCTAAATTTCAGCAACTGTTTTCTGTAGCTGGACTAATAAAATCTTCAATTTCCTCTGTACCATAGATAAAGCACACTAAAATTTTGTCTCTCTAGACTTATGAATATGCTATTTTTTAATTTCTGTTTTGAAAAAAATCCTAATTCACCTCCAGATATCGTAAGAAATCTTCTTAGTAACTCAAACCAAAGGATTATTACATAAGAGTAAAGTGAAAAAATGTATTGGGAAATAAAGAAATTTTTTCTTTTATTTCATACATTTCTGTTTAAGTCCTAGTTTTGTTCATTTAACACTTATCTTATTCTACAGTGATTGCACATAAAATCATTCTCTTCTGACAATAAGAATTCTATACCTTATATAGAATGGTCTATAAAGAAATGTGAAAAACATGGAGCCATCAGACCTTAATATTTAGTTTGGATATGGAAATGAGGAATTGATGAAGACAGGGACAGTTGCATTTCTCTGAAATGCTCTATGAATACTGTCTTCTTTCCAGTCTCTTACATCAGGTAATTAAAGTGGCAAGGAAAGAGAAAGGAAAGGGACAGATCAGCCACAAGCTGACAGAAAGCTCAGCTGCTCTCAAAGTATGAGAGCTGATGGAAAATTTTCTCTTTTTTCAAACTTGAATACTACATTTGAGGGACACACATAGGCCAGGCCTTCTGATCTCTGCTCTCACAGGGCATCTGGGAGCTGGGGTAAAACTGCTTCACAGTAGGGGGAGGCCAGTCCTGCAGGCAGTGAAGGCTAGAGAAGCCCATGGATCCTAGACAATTTAGACCACACATTATGAAGAAATTATTTACTGTGAGGGTGATGAGGCACTGGAACATATATAGAGAAGCTGTGGATGCTCCATCCCTGGAAGTGTTCAAGACCAGGCTGGATGTAGCTTTGAGCAATCTGATTTAGTTGAATGTGTCCCTGCCCATGGCAGGGGGGTTGGCATTGGAAGATCTTTAAGGTCCCTTCCAACTCAAGCCCTTCTATTTATATGAAAGTGTTTATTAGGATAAACTGTGCTGACATATCAGAATGAAAGAAAGGAAATAATGGAAATTAACTTGGCTTCTCTTAATATCTAATATATTATCTAATATCTAATATAATATCATATATTTTATGTAACACATTTAGAAAAGAATGCCCACTCAAACTGATCCACGACATGGGTCTTCTGTTTCAGCAGACTAAAACTAACACTAAATAAAGAGACTTCTGGGACTGATGCCTGGAGAACATTTCATATGTTTTCTCTAATCCCTCTTTTGTGTAAGCATTGCTAGTTATGATGAAATCCATTCCATCCTGTGCTATGGGTAGAAAGAGCTCCAAACCGGCCGACTGGGAAGAGCCTCTTCATTTAGTCTGGTGGCCAGCAACACTTAAACTGAAGGTCTGAGAATTTAAGAATTGTTTCTTATTCTAATCAATAAGTTGTTGAAGACCTTAAGCCTTTTATTGGAAGCAAAGATTTTAGAGAGGACGTTTGTTGCTTTGAGTGTGTAATGTAGGAAGTCACTGTGATATAACTGGGGTTTACTGCTTCAGACTCAATTAATGACAGAAATACATTAAACTGCAAAAAAAGGAAGACAGAAAGTTGCATATGTTTAATTACTGATATTTGGACAACTGACTATTTATTTTTAACTCAAAAAACACTGTATTTGAGCAAGTTCATGGGTAAAATGAATGCAAAGGAAAAAAAAATATCAGATACCTTGAAGGGTTTTATCCCTCTTCTTTTGCTACTCAGAAGAAAAGAAAAAAGGAGGACTATGTGTCTTTTTCCTTAGTTACTAATATCTCTTCAATATCACAGCCTTCATTTATTTTTAATGATTGATGATATGAAGATGTTTTTTGTCATTACACAGCCTGACCTCCCTCAGGACCTGAGCTGAAAAAAGCTAATATTTCATACATTACTTTGGAAAACACTTCTGTCTTTTGCTGCCCTCTGAACTACCACCAACACACGGCAAGTGAGAAAATGAAAAAATGACCAAGACTGAGTGCAACTGAGCTGGGTTGCCTATCTTAAAAGTCCTGTTTCTGAAGAAAAGCTTCCCAGACAATTTCTTTTGAAATGAAATCTTCAGTCCATTGAAGCCTGAATGACCACTTGATAATTTGTGATGTTACCATTTATTAAATTTTTCCTTGCGAGCAAAAGTGTTTCCTCTCATGATACTACCCATGGATTTCTTTTACCCCTAGGTTTTGTTTAGCAATTCTGTCCACTCTCCTGACAACAGTTAAACCTTAAATATTTTGTCTTCTCATTTGTAAAGATATTTTTAGTTTTGCACTGGAAATAGCAGCCTTTAAAATAAAGCTTATCATAAATATTGGTTATTTAATCACTTTCTTTCATGACTCACTGATAAGTATACCCAGTACTAGAAAAAGCACACATTTAGAGGGGATACAGTTACTGTTTAAACATGGTAATCTTTCTTTCTGTAATTAAAAAACTTCATCATATGCCTCAAATCCTAATCCTCTACTATCATTTTCACACCAAAAAACCTAATCATTCTTACAAAGTTAAGACAGCATTCAAAGTAGCACAAGTAATTTCAAAATAGACAAAAAATGTGCTAACAGAACAAAATTAAACCTTTTTACTTGCAAATTGCAGCATTGCATCTAATACACCAGTGGTAGGCTTTTGCTTAGGTTCAGGTCCTACCTAATGTTTAGAGATTTCTTCCTAAGTTCACTCCATCTGAGGTTCATGTTATCCAGACGTCTCTGCAGCAGGGTTGCATCCTCAGAGCCTTCCAGGGACCTCAGGATTTTCTGTCCATTTTCATCCAGGTTGTGAAAGATGTCAGTGTGAGCATCAATTTCTGCCTGTAGCTCCTATGGAAGGAATAGAAAACAATATATCTGATTTCTTAAAAAAAAAAAAAAAATCACAGAAACCATGATTTTTCAAAAGAGTGGAAAAATTCTCAGTGCAACAGAGAGCACAGGTTTCGATTACTCTTTTTTACAGCAATATCATGTCCTGTATACACAGCCACATTTCCCTTTCACATGAAGGCCATTAGCATTGAATTCGACCTTTTTTCCGTATGAAGCATACTGAACAAAATTTAGAAAGCTAAAGGTGTAGCCTTTGACAGGCAACAAAGCAAGGACAAGATATATTTACTGTGCTGATGAGGGAAAAACAAGGAAACACAAAATCCTCAGGATCTCAGGTAAATCTGACCTTCACATGATACGTCTTCCTGTGCAACATTTTCAGTTTGAGCTGGGGACTGCAACACCGGTCCTGCTGCATGACAATTCCAAGAAATCCAGCGTCTGCAGCAGCCGGGCTTGAAAATGCCAAGTTCACTTACATTCTGTTGACAGACACATTTTGGAGCACAGGCCTCAGCAGTCAATAGCAATAAACAACCACTTTGTGCTATATCAAAACACTGGTTGGGGCCATGGCTGTAGGAGGGCCTGAGAATAGCAAGGACCTAGAATATGCAACTGGCAGCTCATGTTGAACAGCCAACTTTTCTTATCGCCTCGTAACTGCAGGCCAGCTCTAAATTTTGAATTCATTTTTTCCCCCTCATTTTTAGCACGGCTGTTTCTGCCAAAAGAACATTCTTTAGAGAGCTGCCTGGTACCAGCATTCCTGCCTGCCCACTCACTCAATGCAGCCTTTGTATGCTGGCTGCCCTTCCCCAAGACGTTTGCATGCTGCAGCTCCACAAGGTCAGATTCAGTTGCAGAGAATAGTGGTTGAATTAAGGTCATTAAATAGAAGAAAAATAATAATAATGATAATTTCAACACGTACATGAATGAGCACACGTGTACTTTATATGCAGCCACATTCGCACAAACGTACTTTTACTTTCAAACAAAGAAGCACACAAAGACACAAAGAAATAATGAATAGTGAATAAAGCTCTACATTTTCTCCTGGGATGCTGGGGCACTAAGATTTCTGGTGGTGGTTTCTTGCTGCCTGAAATGGGAGTGCTAGGGTTGAAGTGGGGAAATGATTTATGGCCTTTGAGAACAAGACCCAGTACTAACTGAGCATCACAGATAGTCCCCAATGGAAATTTTTGGCAATTTTCATCAGGAGAATGACTTTGAAGGAGGGGAGCACACAATCTGTCTACTTGGTGTGTTCTTAATTGAATTGGTTTTATTTGATATTTTAAGTGCAATGTTAGCTGCACTGAATCATGAATAGATCGTCCTTGCTCACCTACTGCTCTTCCAAATGTCCTTAACTGGATACCTATTGCTTTCACAGCAACGACTAGCATAATATTTGGGGAAATTTTAAGCTGGGCTAGCAATGTCTTTGATACAGTGTAAGAATCCTTCTCCAACTATTTTACTTATCTATCGTCATTCAAGCAGTAAAGTACTTAGGAATGAGTTTGATGTACATCAGAGTTAACTCTGCAGAATGCAACTTTATTATAAACATTGTGTTTACTTATTGTTGTTCAGGAAATTTATATTTTTAAAAATTGCATTATTAAGGTACATAAAAATGTACAATATTCCAGGAATGAATGTCCTTACTTGAAAAGTGGTATTTTATTTCAAGTCTGAATGTTGCTAGCTCCAGTTTCCAGCTGTGATACTTTATTTTTGTTTGCTTGAATGAAGAATACTCTATAACCAAATTTCTTTCCTTCCATGTATGCATTTGGAGGTATTATTTCAACTAGGTTAAGTTTAACAATACTGATGTAAACAGCTGAAACAATGTATAAGGAAGGATAAAGTTCACAGCAAAAAAGATAACTGTTAACGTCTGTATAGTTCTAAGGTCCTTCTACATTTAATAAACAATAAATCTATTATTGGATGAAAAAATTACATGCACTACCTGTTGCACAAAGTTCTTAGTTTTCAGGGTAGTGATGGAAACACCAAACTTACAAACTTGTTCCTTTTCCTTGGCAATAACATGTGCCATGAAACATGTTGAGTAACTATTCACAGTAGGAAGCTGTCAAATCTATGCCCTCTTGGTGTTTTACCACACATATACTCATAAAATTTAAGCAAAAAACCTTTCCACGTTTTTCTTGTGTTTAGAAAATGTGTCTCATAGTCTACATATTTTATGTTTTTCTCCTGACACATACATAATTCTGGAAATGAAAGCAAGCCACATCCTTTTTTATTTCAGAATACTACATACTATCACAACACATCTGGACAGTTAAGTGGGCAATGAACATGAAAAGTGAAGTATTCTCATCAAAAGCTTAATATTCTAGACTGAGTTTTCCTTATTCCAAATTACTTGTGTAATACTGCACTTCTAATGCTCCCTAAAGTAGTTTATTGCAGCTATGCAGAAAGCCTACACTGACAAAGAAGCAAGACAACAATAAAGATATTTGCTCCATTTAGGTTGGTGCATGTCAGAACCTTTCTTTGTGACACTTACACATCCCAAGAGAAGCACAGAGCATATAAGAAAAAGATCTATACACCTTTTATTTGTTTTCTGAAATAAATAAATCCATGTTTTAAAAACACAATATGAACTAGATTCTTTTTCTTGACAACAATAAAGCAGGAAGAGCTATTTAATCTCAAAAACTGCTAAAATATTTGCAAAAGTATGCTACCATTGATGTCATACCATGAAGCATAGCATATAGACTAAATAAATATTATTTATTGCACTTTCATATTTTCCAATGTGTTCAAACACATGAAAAGACTACAGTGGATAAAAAAATCCATCCCGGTATAATTCTACTGAGTTACACTTGGAGTGTATGCTGCATTTTTGCTGTAGTTGTTATTGCTGAGACTGTGTTGAAAAAAGATTGGCTATCTGCTCTTAAAAAGAACAGAGACCAAAAAATGGAAAGCATCTTCTTGATCACAAGTTACTGCTTAGCGTGAGCTGAACTATCTGGAGAGAACTGCAACTGCATTAGGTGCTGAGTGAAGTCCTCCTTTATTAAGATGAACTATACAGTTAGATGACAAAAGGCACCATGATATTTGTCTGTGGAAACTTAGAGGTTAGAGGTTTCTGCACATTTAAAAATGTGTATTTACATTATTTTATTACATGGAATAAGCGTGCAACTAATACAGAGAACTAGAGTAATAAAGAGATGAAATGCATTTCGTCTTGAGGAAAACTTGTTGGACAAAACAGGGTGAGGAAATTTGCTCTGGCTGTTCACTTTTGTCCTGAACCCTTGAAACCACCATGCATGATTTCAGAGAAGTACACTAACGTGGTAATTGAGCACACCCAATGCTTGCAAAAAGCTAGAGGATGGATATATTTCTCACTTGCTCAATTCAGTTGTTTCCCCTTGGAATTTCTGCTCCCGTTCTCCCTGGAAGTACAGATCCTCACTGCCCTAATTCCTTTGGTAGGAAGAAGAAATTCACCTGTGGCTCCCCAGGTTTTACTTTACACAGAGCCCTGCTAAGTGCAGCTGAGTTGTCACTGTGAAATCCAATGCACTCAAAGTTCTGCCAGCTTCCACACAGCACAGCTAATCCCATAAGAATTCAATATGGTTTGAGATATCTTAGCAGAAATAATTAATCAGTGTCAATATCCTTCGTATCCCACATGCAATGCATTGACATAACATATAAAGGACACGACACATGTCTAGTGAAGTCCTAGAAAGAAGGAATTAGTTATATTTCTTGGACTATAGATGAGTCATACTAAAACATGGAAATCAATGCAGCATGGCTGACGAAACATTTATCTTTTATACAAGGTAGAAAAAATTCATTATGCAATAATTTAAAGAAACTAAAGGACCCTAATTCTCCTCTATTTGCAACTCTGTAAGCACATCTTAGCAGTTTAGCAATTGGATTTCAAATTAATCATCCCACTTGATTTCATTTAATTACATCTAAAGTCCTCTAAATTTCTGATTCTGCCTAAAGCATAAACTCTGTGTGAGGGTTCAGAGAGTTCAGAGAGTTTGAGACATTTTTTCAGCGCCCTGGCACACTCCAGCAGCACACTTTGGAGGCACAGAAATCCACGCACGTGGCACTGCTCTCAGGATCACAGCTTATTCTCCTGCCTGCAGACAGAGGAATAGTTTTCTGAGTGTTACAGTTATGGAGATGTTGAATTAAGGGCTACAGCACAGCAAGTCAAATGCATTTTAAGCACCTGAGTGATAGATTCAGTGCAAGGTGCACTTGATCTATTTCTTTTGCTTCTGGCAAAAGAAAGCCAGTTTGCACTAGGCTTTATGGCAGCCTCTCCTTGTGAGCTGGTTGTTACCATCAAAGCATTTGAACAGGAAGAAGTGTATACTTTTTTGAAAGAGAACATTTGTATCTGAAGATACCGTGATTTAGATTAATGATGGGACAAACCAGTGAAGTATTTCTGCTGGTTTGCAAGGCATTTCTGGTCCCATGGGAGTTCTCTCTTTTAAATGTCATAGTTCTTTTAAGAACTGGTTGTTGGATTTGGGTTTCTTTTTTTTTTTTTTTTAATGCTCCCCATTCCTCCATCAAGCTTTTAAGTAATTTTCTCTCCCAGTCCATAAGCAAAACTTTTATTGAGTCTTAGAATGAGACCATTCACTGAACAATTTACATAATGATAGAAACTTCTCAAATGAGATTTAAAATATAATTAAAGGGCAGACTTACTGAGTTAAAAGCATTGTTGTGAAATGACTATACATCATCATGCCAAGAAGCCTCCTATTCAGCTAGCCTATGGCATGACCCCAATTCCAGTCTGGTATGATTACATCTCTGAGTTTCATGCTAATGACTTGATTAAAAAGAACGATAAAAAGGTCTTTTCCATTGTAAAGATAAGCTTATGAATATAATTAAGGCATTTCTGGTTTCACAACACATTTTTCAAGATAAAAAGGGTAAGAGCTAGTCCTCTAAGAGAGAATCAAATGCTGATGAATGGAAGCCAAAACTGTAACTTTGCCCTACAGAAAACAATCTGTGTGAGTTGCATCTATCATTGTTATGGTTTAAAATTCTACAAGTCCCAGATAAAGATATGACCAAGATTCATATTTGAATGCTATTTTCATCTAACAAAAGATAAAAAAAGCTTTCATTAGCAAGTTGGGCTGTTTTCAGAAAATATTTTTTTTATAAAGGCAAAAGAGCCTTCCATTGAGGTTATATTCAGATTGCAAAAGACTACATGGTGCATCCAAGGATGCAGCAATCTCTTTCTGACAGTAACTGCAAATGCAGTGTGGGCTTCTGGACTTTATTTACATTTACAAGGCTGCCTCAGCTTTGTAATAGTAACCCTTTAAGAGCACTAACACAATCATTTGAACATATACTTGTCTCTAGTGTGCAGATATTTATTCATAGAACTGACTTTTTGCCCAAAGCACAAGGTGTTTTATTTCTCCTTTGATCGTAGGGAAATAACCAATTTTTTGAGACCTCCAGCAATTAATTTGTATTCCATTTTTTAGCTAATTCCATGTGTTTGGGAGGGATTTATGGATTTCTTGTACATGTTTTTTGAAGAATGAGAAAAACCCTGGGTTTATTTACATGTATTGAAAATATGAATAAGTAGATAAAATAAAGAAACCAATGTTTAAAGAAACAAATCTTCCTGCATTTATGGTTTCATTTAGGATTTGATCCTTGTCTAGAGAAATATATTCTATTCTGATAATAGTAACTTCAATGGAAATTATTATTTTCACTGTTTGCTTACTTTTCTTGATATTATATCTAGGATGGAAACCCTAAATAGAAAGAAACATCATGTTACTCTGAGGTTACACTAATGCAGAAAATTCCTTGTAGCCACAGCAATGAAGAACTTTTACTGTATGGTGTAAAATATAAATATGTATTTTACTAACATAGCCTGTACTCTCTTTCAGACAAGCCAATCCAACAAAGCAAACAAAGCACGTTTTTCAAGTAGGAGTTGCAAGTGTTCTGTGTGTCAGAAAATCAGCCACCTCTACTGAGATGTCTAAGAATGGGCTTAGCTATCTGCCTTTGAAAACTCTGTATTTGAGGGTTGAGTGAGTAGGAGCGAAAAAGCATAAATGTGCATAGAATCATGCACACAATTTTCTGAAAGCAAAACCATAAGGCCCATTACAAACTAGCAGAGTTTTCTAGATTGTAGAAGGTAGTCTGCTCCCACCAAATATGCACCTCCCGACCCCCGTACTTCAATGAATGTCTGATCCATTCCACCTGCACATGCTGTCACCACACTCACTCTGTCAATCTTTTGGCAACCTCTCTGCAGCAAAATAATTATGCTGCTACCTTCAGGATGTCTAATTTTTCCTCTCTCCACTTTCCAGAAATCAAAGAGTAACAGCACAAAGAGCATCTTACTCTACAGGAACATTTACTTCTACTTTGTTACTCAGGCAAGGTCCTAAAGTCCTGCTGCATAGTTTGGAGAGCATTTACCTCTATTAATTCTGCTGACATTCCACTACTTCAAAATAATACTGATTTCCTTTTACAACACAGAGTTGGAAAGGCTGAACTACATAACTGTCTCTAGGTCTGGAGAAAATAAAAATCTTATGAAAGAAGAAAGGACAGGTTTTTTTCTCTTTTGCTAACCAATAGAGAAAAATACCTGATATCTGTTAAGCACAAATGACCTTTCTAAGAAGAAAGACTATTTTTACGTACAGAACTGCATATGTGTTTCACAGAAATGGTACACCAACATGTTACAATAAGGTATCTCATATTTTAGCACTTATGGACTTCATATTTATTTCATCCTTCCCCAAATACACAAACATATACAATACTCTTTCATATCCTTTTAAAACAAAAATTGAAGGCATTTTACACTTCAAGTAAATTATTTCTGTTCAAAGCATTATCCTAATTCTTCTGTCACAAATAATTTTTGCAATCTTTTCCTCTTTTCTAAAAAAAATCCTGACATTTAAAGTTTTTCTTGGTAACATCATTGATATCTGGAGAGAAATAATTGGTATGCCAGTTTCATAACATGATGCTCAATTAATTAAAAGAACATCAAATCTTATTAAAGGAGAACAACCCAAAACATAAAGCAGAAACTAGAGGCCTCATACATTACACATTATTAAAACTGGTCCAAGCAGACCAATAACTGCAGTGGTTTTAGCAGTCCTTTTAGAAGGAGTTTTCATAGTTCCATAGATAACGACATCTCAATTAAGAATTTATACTATTTCAGGTGTTCACCAGCATGCAAGATCCATTGCAATTAACTGTTCTTAATCAAGGCCAGGTTAATTGGGAACCGGTGGGCATTATGCTAGAGACAATGTGGGAAAAGCTCCAGTCCTTCTTCACTACTTGTGTCAAATCCTCCCTACTGGAGATGTCCGGAGGAAGGGCCAGGAAGGGCAGGCACTTGTGCAACACAAAGGGCAAAAATACATTTCATCTTGATTTTCAGTGGAAATCCAGGTCATGTTAATGTGGCCTCAGGTTCTTCTGACTTCCTAGGTTTTAAGCAAGAGATGCCAGTAAGGTTACCACAGAGAAAGCTGCTGTACAGCCCTCAAGTGTTATCAAAGTCACTTTAACAATTGATGTTGGCTGTTCCTGTCACAACAAAACAGAATTCACCAAGTGTTGGTCAGTTTACACATTAACGCGAGCTGGGTTTAAACTGCCATGAGGAAAGTTAGTTTTATCTTGCTGATGATGTTTTAACCACAAGCCTGCTCAGTATGAGGGACACCACATGTTTAAATGCCCAGTGAGAAACCAACAGGCCACAGCTACCACCTATGGCACCTCCCTGTGTAAATGGACCCCGTCTAAATGCAACAATAGGCAGAGCCACAGAGGCTCAGGCAGCCCTGAAGAGCTGTTGCCAAAAGGGCTGGCACAGTAATAGAGGATGACCACAGCACCAGTGCCTCCACCTTTAAACCTGTACTGTCTCAATACCCCAAACTCAACAGCTGAATTGAAATGAGTAGTGCTACATCTGTCTGTTAACTTGTTGTTGCTACCCTGCACTCTCAGGTGTTCAACCATTCCGACTGCTACTGGAGAGCTGCATCGGTGAGGAATTTGACAGAAAGGCCCATCCTCATTAGTTTTCAGCTCTAACAAGTTCCTTAATTTTATGTTTTTCTGAACTGGAACCACACCAGAATCATGTTCTGCATGATTTATTTTAGGTGCTTTAATAATGTATGTTGACTGGCTTGAAATAAGCAAATAACTGGAAAAAGTTCAGAATCTGGAAAAGGAATGCATTTTTAACAAAATCCTTCCAAATGGCAACGTTAACTGTCATATTGATTGGTCTCTCTGTGGCAGTCTAACCATGTTTTGCTGCAGCCAGAAATCAAAAGCAAAATTCAACAGAATTCCTGGATCAAGGGGTCTCTGAATAAGATTTACATTCTGAAAATAATTATTTGGTATTTTCTTGGATTTACTAGCAAGATGCATTTACTCCCACAGTAAATACAATATCAGGTTAAAATGGTAAATCACTGGAAAAAATGAGATCACCAGCAAATTCTGACATGAGATAAACTTGTATCTTAACATATTTTTCTTAGGAGACAAGTTATTTGGGAGTGAAAATTAACTTCTATTCATGTTTTTCAGTTTGACATTAAAAAAAATCTATTAATTTGGATCACTCAGTTTCTCAAATCCACCAATTGAAAAGAAATACACTTATTCCTTCTATTTTCCCTTCAATCCAGTAAAAGAGAAATAATTCCACTATCATAATAAAAATTAAATTATTTTAATTCAGAAGTCATACTAGTCAAGTCATGTAAGTGTCTTCATCTCGATCCAGGTAAGAGAACCAGCTCCAAGAGCAAAAAGCTATGACAAGTGAAATGCACACTTTTAAACTTAAAGTATATTTGGTACTAATGAAGGAACAGAGGTGAGCATACAGTAATAGAGATAGTAGAGAAAATATATATTAAATTAAAAAAAAAAAGGCAAACAAAAACCACCATTCCCATCTAGAATCAGACTCTTTCTCTTTAAACTTAAGTAAGAACTCAGGGCTTAGATATGCCCTCAGAAGACAGAACACACTCTTGTCAGTAAGTCAATATATCAGGCAGATCTTAAATACTGCAGGAAATTCATGTGCTCCTACTTAAGTTTCTGTAGAGATCAAATATGTCTCTTCTCCTACTGTCACTCCAAAGTATGCCATCCAGTCCCAGGTTTATACCCTGGAATTGCTTTTATAGCTTTTCAGTCAAGATTACTTATCAAACACTTTATAAATTGCTGACACAGGACACTTCAAGTACTTGACTTCGCTGCTAATCACATCAAAGTCACTCTCATATCCAGAAGTTTTTGATATGTTTTTGTCATTGGTCTCAATGATACACTAAATGTGACACAAACATGTGGCTGAGAGATACTTCTTCAGAAAACAGTTCATAAAATAACCTGAGGTCTCACACATTCATAAAATTCAGGAATATGCTTGGAAACAGGGCTCAAGTATCTCAGAAAGCTGAAGACTTTGCTCAAACATGCAGTCCAGCCACATTAGTTATACCACCCAAAGCTGGAAAATGCGCTGAAGAACACTGCATAGTACCACAGGCAATCTTGGAAATGACACTGTCAAAACCAGCATATCAAATTACAACAAAAAAGAGCTGACTGTCAGTTTATTGTTCATAATAAATGCTAACTACTTCTCAAGAGACAAAGTTGTATTTTCATGAAAAAAAAAAATTAAAAGGAAAAGACATTGTGGAAACCTGGATTGCCGTAACTGTTTTACTCCCACAGCAGCTTTTGCAGCAACTGTATATTCAAGAGGCTTCTGAATGGCATTCATGTAGGGCACCCAAAGATACCAACAATGCCCACTTTTGTATGAACCCTGCTGACAGTAGGCAGCAGAAGCAGGATAAGTTCAGTTTAAACAGGACTGCTGCCATCTAAAAGGGGTCCTCCCAGATTCCCTTCAGATTCAACCAGAACAAAAACAACACACATTAAAAGCCAACCAACCAACCAACCCACCTCATATTTAATTTAATTCTGAAAAAAAATACATCTTATTTATGCACAGTGTGGTGGGTTGACCCTGCCAGGTGCCCTTCTCAGCTGGCTGGGGGGAGAAGGTAAAACAAAAGTGTCAGGATGAAGGTATGGACAAGGAGAGATCACTCACCAGTTACCATCAGAGGCAGAAGAGACTCTATTAGGGAAAATAAGTTTAATTTATTATAAATCAAATCAGATTGGGATAATAAGAAATAAATTCAGCTCTTCGAACATCTTCCTCCTACTCCTTCATAGAATCATAACATGCCTTAGGTTGGAAGAGACCTTTAAAGACCATCTAGTCCAACCCCCCTGTATCTTCAAATAGATGAGGATGCTCAGAGCCCTGTCAAGCCTTACATTGAATATTTCCAGGCATGGGGCTTCCAACACCTCTCTCGGCAACCTTTCCCAGTGTTTTAACACCTCATTGTAAAAAAAATTCTTCCTTATCTCCAATCTAAATCTACCCTTACTGAAGCCACCTGGTAACTCCCCTGCTACCCAAACCCAATGCACACACTCATTAGTTATCACATCTATCTGTATCAAACTCAGAGAAAGAAGCAACACTTTTAGAAAAAAAAAAATTACTTTGCATTCCCTTAGGATTAACACCCACTATTTCTACTCTGCATATAAAGCAACTTTGTAGCTTTCTTCACGTTACAAGCGCAGCAATTACAGTTCTCATGAAGTTGTCAATTGCAATATACCGTGTTCTGATTTCTAGAAAACTCTGCAAATTTTAACACCCATTCAAAGGACTTTTGTACATAAAAAAGTGAATGAAGAAGAATGTGAGGAAATGATAACAGGGGTATCTGGGTTACTGTGTAGCATGTGAATGATCACAGATGGATAGTTTCTACCTTTGTGTCAGGGAGTACAGTTTGCTTACAGAAACAAAACCAGAAGTTACATGTTCCCAATGGAAATAAGATATCCTTTTTTCCTATAATCCTCTTTGAAGTATCACTACTGTTTTTATGAGAGAATTAAAAAGAACTGTGTATGGACTTTAAGCCCAGAAAACTAAGCACAAAAGAAGAGACACATGATATGTTTTGTATCTTTGATAAAAAAGATACATTTCCTATCTTATTAGAAGTGATGTAAAATAATTCCTATAATGATTATATGCTAACATCTGCATATGAATTCCTAATAACAGGAAATCCAGGCTAGAGGTGAGGGAAGAGACAGAGAGAGACTATATAACTTATATTCCAGAAGTAGTTTATGAAGTCCTAGGTCATTGCCTTACCCCAGTGGAATGACAATAAGAAATCCCAGAGATTTAAAAGATGAAATTTGGCAAACTATGGCTGAAACAGGATGAATGTAATATCTGTCAAGGGACTCATAGCAATAGTCACTGTTATACCATTCACTGTAATGCCACTTATTATCGTCTATCTACACATATTTGACATATAATCAATTTTGTGGAGAAATAATTCTCATGGTATGAACCTATTCATAAATGAAAGAGTAATGTCACTATTCAGCAAATACTCACTGAACAAGGGATAATAATGCACCTGTATCATGCACTCATTCAGTGGTCAGTCTCACTGAAACCAAAACTTCTTTTCAGATACACTGTTTTTATCTGAAATGCCTATTGTGTTAAACTGAAATTGGTCTGATTAACATCAGTATAAAAACCTCTGTCTGTACAGTGAAAAGCTTACCTTCACCTCTTAAGCCTGAGAAAACTTCATGACTGACCAACTTCATAAGAGAGAAATAACTTCCTGGAAAAGGCAACTTTCTTATTTATCTCATCTCCTTTACCAAAGTACCTTTTATAAAAAATTAAGAAAAAAAAAAAAGTTGATTTGAAATTCAAATTTGAGAATTTGTCTGTAATTTTCAAACAGCTTCTATACAACTGACTTGGTAATAGAGAAAATTCAGAATTCTCTTCCCACATCTGTGAGTTTTCTGAAAAAAATACCCTTTCACATACAGTGCTTCATAATCTAACTCTACCACTAAATGAAATACTGATGCTCAGTTTCCCAGTGGAGCTTTGTTTTCCCTTTGCAATCTTGCTAAAGCCTGAAAACCAAACACTGACACTCAGAGTTCTGATGCCTGTTACTCAGCAATTGTGTCTGTTTGCCAAGGGCACACGCAAGTGAGCACAGACATGAGTTGCTGCTTAAACAATATCTCAAGGGGATGCAGCCTTATAAGAAACAAAATGAAATAATATAGTCTGTAGGAGGAAATTTTAGGAGCTGATGAAAAAGGAAATATGGCAAACCTTTTACATTTCCTCTTTTTACATTCATTTACTTGCCAAAGGACATGCTTGGTATGCAGAAGTTATCTTAGATTAAAGGAAATGAAAAAAAAAAGAACCATCAAGGAATGACTTTACAATTCATATATTTGCATATTTGTAAAAAAAACAAACAAAAACACCCAGGCAAAAGGAAAGTCTTTTCCATAAGCAAAGGTACGATCATCAGGAAATAGAGTAATGCCATCATCCTTCAAATATACCTACACACATGCCACAGCAACCATCTGCCAAAATGATCTTACTTAGTTAATTCCAAGAATCAGACACACACAGTCTGTTCAGCACAACACCAAGCTCTGTGCAGATGGGATGTGAGCTTTGAAGCACAGACTGCACTGATTTACCAACAACAGCAGGTGATCCCTAAAACCTCAAGACAGCATCCCAAATTCAGGGATAGAAAAGTAACCATTGCCTAGGATTAGCTTTCTATCAATCAGTGCTGCTTTAATCTCTGTTGTGAAAACTATCAAATCAGAAGGATTAAGGGTCTGCTCAAAAGGATACAAGAGCAGGAAGGAAAATGTTTGGTGGGCACTAAACAGTCAAGCTAAGCCTCTGCAGGAAAAAGAAAGTTCCTTGAAGGACCTGTGAAACTGGATGGACCAACTTTTCCCTGCTGTTCATACCAGTGCCTCAGGTTAAATCTGTCTGACAAACTCCCCCCTACACAAAAGGCTTGCTTTAGAAGAGAGGCAGTACTCTGCCTGCTACTGCAATATGTCTTGTTCTACTTTTGTAGTAACTCCAAAACTTGAGCTCACCCTGGATGTGGCAGCTGCAGGCTGCCTATTACAGAGGAGAACACCATCAGGACCCGTGCAAGTCATCCTTCAGGTCTCCTGCAGGGCAATGCAAGCTTAAACCAAGGAGATCTCTCATCCCTGGAAAACCCAGACAAGTCTTGGGTCTAATTCCTTTGAAATAGAGAATAGACTTCTATAAATTCCATTGCAGATCCTCTCAAAACAGGGACAATAAAAACTTTAGTCTACTCTATGTTTATTGTTCTGCATAATCTGACTTTGCATGTCATCTTTATTTAAAGAGTATAATTAGTCTAAATACCGTTTCCCAGTTATTTAATGTCAACATTTTTATGTGACTGCATTCCCTAGAAGTCATGGGGCAATATTTATAGCAATCAGAATGCTGCAGTTACAGTATTAGAATGATTTCTGGCAATGAGTGGTAAAACCTCAGCAACTTTGTTTCAAGAAAAAGCTAGACTTTTGAAATTCCCTTTGACTTGGAATTAACCTAAGGCGTTTTACTTTTAGTTCCTTCCTTAAAAATACAAAAAGCACCCTGACAGCTAGCAAATCAATGGCTCAGTTATATCCTATGTGAAAACCCAGGATTCCGGCAGATCTTTCTTTTAAAAAGTTAATTAATATTAGTACTACTTTTTTTTCCTATTAGCTGACACTTAAATGAAGGTATTTGAAATTATTACTGATTGCTAGGATATAGAAAAAAGACCAAAAAAACAACACAAAATACAACCCAAAAGGAAGAGAGGGAAATTACTAGACTACTGTGTAGTACTCAGTTCTTTTAAACTGACTCATTTTGGGGCACTTCAGACCTGGAAACTTCTATTCTCTGAGTTTCACTTCAAGTTACACTTGAAAATCCCACCCAGAATGAGATAGGACCATTTTATGAACGACTGACTTGGAGAGGTAACATAATTAAAATTTCCTTTAATAATAAACTGTGGAAAAAAAAAATCTGAAGAATGCCTTAGAACTGTTTAATTTTTACAACTTTTCATCTTATACAAACCAAAAAAACAGCAAGAGACATTGATTTGTTTCATTTGTGAGATTTCTTTCACCTGTGATGGAAAAAAAATTTAAAATGACTACTAACATGTGAATTGTCACTGAAGTTACATGTCCTTATAACAGAGATCTGAACCTGAAATATTTAATGATTAAGACCAGCATCGTATTGGGCTCACAGTATTCATTAGTCATTAATAAAATTTTCTGGAATTTATGAAAACAGAAAATGAAGATCACTGAAGATGTTACATCAGAAAAATAACACTTCCATTTCACCAGCATGCCTTCCTGCAACTGCTCATGAAGAGAAGTTTGGTCATCCCTGTCTCACCAGAAAAACGAAAATTCCTTTTGGAAAGATGCAAGCACAAATGAAAATGGATTTTGTTGGGTTTTTTCGTTTGTCTGTTTGTTTCTTCTGATAAGTTGCAGTGAAGATGTCCTTAAGTTTCTTTGCTCGGTGATTTTCCAATAATTTCCTAAGGAAACGTAACTGAAAGAGAAAATAATTTCTACCTTAACCTCCTCTCAAGCCTAGGTTCTGAGATATGCAGAGCTATTTTGTTCTTGGTACCACTGTCTTGTTGTTTTTTTCCACTAAGCTTAAATTCCAGGATTGGAGTTCTGGGATGGAGAACTCCAGGCTGTTCAGGAGGGCAGGCAGCCCAGGCCAGGTGGAGGTGTCACACCTTGGGTCATGAAAGGGAGAGGTTTTTACTGCACACCCCTACAGTGTGATCATGTGGTGCACAGTCTCTGGGTCAGGATTAGGTGGCTGGAAAACAAAGATGTTGTAGTGGATGTCTACTATATCTACAGGGCTGAAGAAGAAGAAAGATAGTTTAGAATTCATGAAGAAATAAAGCATAACCCTGAAACATCCAAATGGACTCCTTTGGACAATATAATCCACACTTAGCACATCAGTAAATTCACACCAGAGAGAAGGGCAAAAAAGCAAATTAGATAAAGCTTGTGATGTGCCATCACAGTATAAAACAACCAGAATAATTCTATGTTATAAGCAAACAATTATTACCTTTATAGAAAGAAGATTTATTTACAGCTTGGTAAGACCCAGTCTGGTAATTTTTTCCTGATATTTAACTTCTTTTTGTTTCACAATAGAACCACTTAGCTTCTACTGACCTCTTGTTTCACTGTAAACAATTTTTCTTCCATCTTCTTGCTTCACCCTTCAAACTTCAGTGGATAGCTATTTCTTTTGTGGACCTTTCTGTACAGAGTGGCAAGGGCTGAATGAAGTATAGAGTCTACAAGCCAGTTTTAATCAAACAGCAGCGCATGTTCCTGTCTTCAGAAATAGGATACTTACTGTGTTCTTTTTAATTGCCAATTCTGTAACTGTCAAATAACCAATTTTGTCTTGTCAAGTTTTGATCTTTTAAAAGCCTACCACTATTAATCCTACTTCTTTATACACACTTGCTCAGACCACTTTGTTTGCTACTGCTCGATAGCAGTTACACAATTACTTAAGTAACACAGTAGAAACTAATTTTTCTTTATCTTTGTATCTCTTTGGGGATGGAAACGAAAAAATAATTAGGAAAACAGAAAATTAATTCAACATATTTTATTCAGGATAGTCGAAGAGAGAAGGGAGTTACGAGAAACTGCATTTGTTATCAATCTTTGAGGTTGGTCCTCTATGGAGAAGAGGAACTGAACTCAAGATAAAAAAGACTAAATGCATATAACCCCCCCCCAAAAAAACCCCAGTAAGGTTGCAGATAATAAATGGAGGTCAGCACATAAATCACTTACCTTACTTCATTGTCTAAAGCAGGCTTAGCTTTATATGACAAGGATATAAAGAAATTAGTCTTACAAGGCACTTCATCTTTGTAGATCTGGGGCCCTGTAGGTTTGTGTGCTCTTCCAATAGCCTTAAAGAGTTAAATCTCTGCCTGTATGTGCATGCAAAAGTACTGATGACAAAAGAGGTACCAGGATGGACTCCTAACTCTGCACAGCAGGAGTGGGTTCTTAAGCTTAAAAAAAAAGGAAATGAAAAAGGCAACCAACTGTCTTTTTTAATTACTAGCATGTACTAGCTTCAGCAACAATTTTAATCTTACACTTGCTTTTGGACTTTTTCTTCCCTGCAGTATTTGGCAACTTATTGGAAATGCAAGATTTATTTCAAACTTCATTAAAATGTTCAAAAGTTAAAATATTAGTGTTAATGTTGAATCTTAGCAATCTGTCCTGAAGACCATACAGAATATTTATTTACTTATACAAAATAGACAAATCCATATAGTTTTTGACACCATAGCTGACAGGTAGAAAAATCAGTAACAGGAACATTAACTTTTAGCAAGTACAGTTTTTAAAATGTATACATTAAATTAAATAAATATCTTGCACAGACGGTAGAAGAAAGCTTTCTACTTTATAAATGTCCAGTGTGATATGTTCCTGCCTTGGATGACAGAGTTTCATCTTGTTCATTCTTCTTAATTTGGGTTACCTATTTTCCTATTTTAATTTTTTTCACAATATGAAACTTTTTCAAATATTTTCATTATTTTCAAATAAAGCTCTGACACCTGGGCCTAATCCTGAGCATAAAATTTACTTCCTTAACAAATGTTTAAGATCAGGTTATTGTTTTAACTGATTTGCAAAACGTTTCCTTAAAGTAGAGTTCCTTTTCACCATCAGCAGTAAGTTATACTCTGGCAACTTCAAAATTGCATGTTGGAAACAAGTAGGCACACTGCTATAAGATTTATTAATAAACTCTCTCACATATAGCATCATAAAATATTCTATTTGCTTTCTTCCTCTAGCTAGTTCATAATTTGACTAAATGAAAAAGATGACAGATATTGCAAAAGCCTGATTTGATATATTTTACTTGATTCTTCTACCTGCAATGTGTAAAGCACTCTACCTTTGTTCAGGCTCCTGATCATTATGAAGATATATCAGTTACACATTAGTTGTCCTCACTTTAGCAAGACTCTACACTTGACACCTTCTCACATCAGCTTTGCCTTCCATATTTTTTCATATCTAGTTTCATTACTTTACTTTAATGCTTTAATGGCTTGGGTTGCAAGGGGACCTAGAAGATAAACTAGTTCTAACTCCCCTGCTGTGGGGGCTTAGGCAACTCTTAGACAAATTTTTAGAATTTTCTTTTCTCCTTATCGATAAAGACCCATAACATATAAATCATCTATACGAATATCACATTCCAAATTTTATTGCTATAAAATAGAGCAGCAAAATCTTCCTACACCTGGAAATAATGAACACTGTCATAACCCACTGCAGTTTTAGCCTCAGGGTAGGCTGAGTTTGATTAAATTAATCCCTTGATTTTCACATATCTTTAAAAGGATAACCTTTATATGCTTACAGGCAGATGTCATTCTGAAGTCCAGCCTCTCTCAGATATTCTCAAATGGAAACTCCCCCTTTGATATTTGAGGTGTTTAAAGCCCACACCAGGACTTTTGCTATTCAGCCACATATCTCTGAGGGTGGATCAGCAGAGCTTCTCAACCACCACAGTGCTCCCAAGAACCCCTCCAATGGTAGCAGTTCTTTTATGTCATTAAAGTAGCTGTAAAGCCAAGAACCCTCAAGTTTTCCAGCACACTCACACACTACACTCTCTTTAAATAACCCAAACAACCAAAATGTCCCCTAATCCCAGCCAGCAGGGGAGGATGAATGTATGAGTGCATTTTTTTTGGGTCTGCAAAAAATAAAATCTATGCAGTTGACTTCAAGTTCTCACTAAAGCTCTCACTCCCAGCAGAAATTTCTGCACATTTTGCTCTTGACTGTATTTTAGCCACCTTCCCACTTGAAGTATTCTTTCTTTAAATAAGCCTCTGATCATTTTTATGCCCACAAGATTCAACTGAAAATTTCCAGCCTGAAGCTTTCAAAAACTTGCTGGTCTCAAGGAAACATTGTTCAAAGGGAGTTGGTATGTTGGTTTAGTCCAGCTTTTTTCTCCAATGTATTCTCCACTTCCACTGTGAAATCTGGGCCTGTAAATGTGACAATACCACTTTTCTTCTCCACAGTTTGCAGGGATAAATCACCTTAGTTTAGATTAAATATGCAGTGACATCTTGTATGTACTGTACAGTGCAGTTTGCTTGTCTAAGTGCTTTCATCAAGGGCAGCACAGACAAAAATCCTGAATAACTTCTGCTCACGTGCTGTGTAGTCTCAAAGTATATGCACAGTAAATCTGATGCAGCAAAGAAATGTTAGATTTACTCTGCATGAGATACTGTGCCTACTCTGCTCATGTGTGAAAGGTCTCAGAATTTCTGAAAATGCTTGTGAACTGTGAAATAGAAATTCTCTGTCACGTATAACAGTCTTATTGCTATGGCACTATTTGCTTAGAGCCCCTTCTCATAACTTCTAACAATTTATCCCACACAGTTTGCAGATGCATTCAAAATGCAAATTGAAATACAACACTTGTTTTCAAAAGTACATACAATTCACAAAATAAAATGGGCATAAGCTTCGGATGGTTAGATCCAATGGGAACAGACTATTTTTAACAGCACATTAAAAATATGCCTTCAGATAGTTTATTTATAAGGCGATTCTGTTTGGGTATTAAATCTAAGATCACATCAGTACATATTACGGAGTAAACAAATGCCTTCATCGAATTTTTTTCTCACTGTAAAAAGTTCAGAAACTGCAAATTTAGCAGTTTGAGTCATGGAGCAGTAAAATATTCGACACTGTCTTTTTAAAAGTCATTCTGACTACTTTTCACAGAGCTTGTTTCATATCAGTGCTATTTTTGATATCTTTGCTAAAGAATTTGTACAAATTATGTGTCTCAGAGATTTAAATACTTATTCCTCTTACTTGGACTCACATTTTTGTCCAGTATTAAATAAAATGAGTAAAAAGACAGAAACAGGTGGAAAAAAGACCAATCCAACAAACACCACCAAAAGCCCCTCAGAAATGCAATGTCATTTCATCAAGAGATTGTAACATTTATATGTTACAAACAGAATTTACTATATAAGACTAAATTGGCTAGCATACTCCAAATCACTATTCCTCCATGTGGAGTACTCACCTAAATTAAAACTAACGCAAATCCCAAACCAATATCCAAGTAGTTTGGTACTTTGACATTTAATCAATGGAATCTAGTTGTACAAACACAAGGTGCACCAACATTTCAAAGCTGAATTTTCACAAATTACCCCTGCTTTAAATGAGACCCCAAAAGAGATCTGCCAACCTCCACTTCTGTTCATTCATTCCTCAAACATCAATTCTTTTAGACTTTCACTTCTACCTGCAATTATTTATAATAGAACCAAACCTAGAAAAAACTCGTAAACTTGGAATATTTGTTCAAAGTAGAGCTTCATATAGAAATTCATAGAAATCCTAAATTGTCACATGGCTATTTCCATGTACCTAATCTCTATAGTGTTATATTTGTCTAAACACATTTCTTCACATGCAATAATACCACATTTAAACATGACACTTATTAAAAATAAATAAGACAGTAGTTAGCCAATGTAATTCAAAGTCAGAAACATAAATTGTTTGGCAAGATCTATTCACTGTGGCTCAACCTTTGATGTTTTCTGTGAAGTGCTAAAATAGTCAGAATCAAAAAAGCTACAGCTTGAGATACTTCAAGTGAGCTGTGCAATATAATTGCACAGCTAATAGAAGCATAATCATCTCAGCAGGAATTAAATAAGGCGAATACAACTGCTGAGTTGTTTTTCAATATTATTAATTTCAAAGCATATCTTGCACATGCTGGCATATTTAGGGAAGCAAGGCAACTTCAGATCACAAGAGTATACATTTTAAGAGCTTTCTTCTGATGATGCAGCATGCAATGAAAAAGCTTTGAAACAAACTTAACTCAAATATTTAATGTACATATAAAAATAAATCTAAACCCCATATACTTCGTACTTCAACATACTGCATTTAAAAGAGCTTCTTACAAATTAAACTACAGAAGAAATTAGTAGAATTAAGTCAGCAGCTACGCAAACTCTACAATAATGGTTTTCTTCTTTCCCATGATTTCATGTTAAAAAATTAAGGATAAATTTGTTAAGCCTTTTTCAACACATAAAACCAGGAAAAGAGGAGGGAAAAAAAGCATTTTTATTCTACTTTAAAAGAAAGGGTTTTTTACTAAAATAAAGTCAAGTAAATAATAATAATTAATAATGATATCCTTATTCTGCGTAGAAAAGTATTTTAGTGCAGCTATTGCATAAGAAACAATGAAAAGCAGAACGGCAACAAAGAGCAGAAATGTAGCTTAGATACCACTTGTAACAAAGACTGAGAAAACAACCCAACCCACAGAGAAAAAAAGGAATATGCTGCAATATGGAGTCACTGGCCTTACATTATGAAATCTCTAGAAGGTCAGCTTAAAAGGTGGCATGTACCCAGCCTTTTGAAACTAACACCAGTGGTGATATTAACTCCAGAATTCAGAATCCAGCAGTCTGGGAATCGATGGCAAAAGGGATATATCTTTAAAAGTGTCTTCAGGGTCTCTGAAATCCCAATTCTTGTGCAGCCTGTCCAGCCTTGAATCCATGAGTGTGGCACTAATGTAATGCTCAACTCTGTATTATTTGACATCAGTCTGTCAGCATTCCATCATTCTTACTGAACCAAGATGCCAAAATATATACAATTATCTGATAAAGAAACTTTGTATCTTAGTAGAGCCTGTTTTACTTGTCATATTTAAACAAAAGAGAAGACCAAGAAGCCTGCTTGGCAAATCAAGAAGTATGTTTCTTGCTCACAAAATCTCCTGTAGCCTGGTGTTCTCACAGACATTCACCACTTACACTGCCAGAAATGCCTTTCAAGAAAGGCCTCATTCTCAACAAACTTTTGCCAGTTTCAAGATGGGGTTTTGCTGAAACCCTGCCTTGGCTGCTGGCAAACTGCACACAAACACAAATCCTTCTGGGGTCCGCAGCTTCACCAGGACATCCCACCCTCAGCATCTGCTAATTCCAGGTCACCTCAGTGTAAGGGGGACAAATGATACCACTGAAGGTTGGTGGTATTCTTCCGGAATTGAAAGTCCTGGAATCTGTGATTTCTTGTCCTGGTGAAGTTCCTAGTGATTACTAAAGGTGTTAGAAAAAGAGAAATCAATAAGCTCCAAAGCATGCCTAATTTCAAGGTAATTTAGAGTACTTTTCATTCTGGTCTAATTCAACCTAATATCAAATTGACACTTTTCTTTGTGAATTGCAAATTCTGGGTTTTGACCAAACCTTGAGGCCCAACCATATGAAAGGTATATCATTTCAGGGTTGGGATGGTATGGGAGCTGGTTGCTTTCTTCTCCTCTTGCTCCCATATACTCACCAGTGTATTCTGAGCTATAAAAAAGCAGAGAAGATAACTGACCTTTTTTCTTTAATCACAGTCTAAGACTCCTTATTGTCTGTTTAATTTTCAGAAACTTCCAAAATCATATTTAAATGGCAAGTCTCTAAAATGCTTTTCCAAAGTTAATATCTTTGTATGACAAAATTCAGCTTCAAGCTGATGACAAGAAATTACATTCTGTAGTTCATTATGTGTCCTTCCTGATGAAAAGTGGAAAAAAGATACCTTAAGGTATCTTTTAGATGTTTTAAAGCCATTTTTAGACTTCTAATATCTGCTTAGAATCTAGAAAAAGACAGTAAAACTGACACTCACTGAGATGAAAGTCTGATTTCTAATCCATCTCTTACTCTTTGCTTTTTTTATGTCCACCAAGACTGCTGTAATCACAACAATTTTAAGAGGACTAAGTCTTAGCTCAGCTCTACCTATCAAGGTGCGCTTGGAAAACATGAGTATAATGATACTTTTAACAGAAGTGCCTTTATTTAAAATGGTCTACATATTTCCTTAAAATAAGGCATGCAAACAACAGATGTCAAAGCATATGGTGTATCACTTGCAAATATAACCAAACAAAACTTTAAAAGCTGCTCAAAAAGTAGGAGTGACTCAGGTAGCCTTGGGTCAACTGAGCAAACACAACTCGACAGCAGCCTTGTCTCACAGAAGAGCAGCAACTGGCCAGACCAGACAGGTGTAAGTGGTCTTGGCTCATGGACATAAAGTGAAACATAAAGGGTCAGAAACCTAAAGGGTCAGCCCTTTCTGAATGCCATGAGAGCCACGGGGGGCATATTAGTGCCCTGACACTTGGCACCAGCTGTAAAAACTGCCCAGGGCATAAACATTGCCAGGATCCTCTAAATGGTGGCACAGGAAGTCTGCTCTTAGGCTGGTGCTGTGTTTCATTATTAATTAGATATATCTGCAACTCCACAACAGCTGCAATGGTGCTGTGTTATGCCGAGAAAGAGGAGGATAACGAAACCAGGCGTACTGGTTTCATTTGAACCAGCACACAAGTAACAAAATAGTCTTTCTTCCACTGTCTCATGTGACACAGCAGGAATGAACATGCTTTATGATAGACCTTTAAAAATGATTTTTCAAGCCTTCTTAACTTATTTTAATTTCCTTTGATTACAGTCTTAATGCAAGCATGTGTACAAGCATGTGCATTCATGTACTCAGTGAATGTTCTTTTAAAAGTAAAAAGGACATTTTTTATATTCAGAATTGAATTTAGCTCAGTCTGGTGTTATACCTAATCAGTTTCTGGTTTGATAAGGCATTGTGTGTGCGTGCCCCTTTTACTAAAGGTCATGAGTTTTACTCATTGAAAATATAAATACACAACCAAATACACAAATGTTTTCCATTTTGCCTCTCAACTTACTTTCATATAATTGTATCAGCTGTGGGAAACAGACAATTTATATAGATTAGAAATGACTTTTCACCTCTCTAAAAGACAGTTGTCTTTTAACTAGAAACCTAACTCAAGCTAACTTGTGCTCAGGACAAGGAAGTCAACAGTTGTTGTATGTCAGGTTTCTGTTGAATACAAAGTTGGAAACTCAGGAATCTGAAGGTCATGGCCTTTAGGAAAAAGAACATCTAATACTGAATGAATATCCTGCACTAGCAGATAGCTGATGTTGCATCTCAGCATAGAAAACAGATTTCAAAAGAAGGAACCTTTGTGGATAAGAAACAAGAATTCTCAGTAGACAAAAGGAGGTTCTGGTTGCTGTATAAGATAAACATAAAAATGTTTCCCATTGTGGAATTTCCCTTTCTACTTTATAAAAAATAATGAAAAAAGTCAGCTTTTCAAATTCAAAGAGAATTTAATGCTGTCTTTTCAGATTATTCTGTCCTTGCTACTTCAATATTGGTGGTGTCTCTAAAAGAACACTAAAGTTGTTATTTCATAATTCTGTAACTCTAACTTCAGTTCAGACATTATTTATATCTTACGGAAATCAGATTTTTTGTGAAAGCAAGTAACTTTTTCTAGCACCAGAGGCACCACAGCAGTAGCAAATGGACAAGACTTTTTGCATATCCAGAACTACAGAAGGGAAGGAATAAACCAACCAAAGTAAAGCCTGTGAGAAAGAAAAAAAAATTAAACACATACTTACTTAATGGAGGAGGTAATAGTTCCAGATAACAGGATAGTAAATATAAAATGTGGTTAAAAATCAGACATATCTTTCTTTTTTGTGTCATTTTGTGAGCCACTTGAACCACTCTATGAGCCACCAAAAGAGATGGTCTTTGCTGCCCCTTTTAAATTTAAAAATGTAACTAGAGCAATTAGGATGCTCTAGTTAATTGAATATTCTTTGCTATGTCTTCAGATAATTTAGCTTCCTGCCAGAGTGGACATAAGAACAGCTTTGCAATAGAAGCCTTGCTAGTCTAAAAGAAAGGAAAGAAATGCATTACTGGCAGCAAAATTGGAGAGAATATATTTGAAATATATTTCTTTGGAACAAAGGTAAAGTGCACATTTCCCAAATAGTAAAAGAAATATCATTTATTTACATCATATAAAAACCAAATCAAAACCCAAAAATCACAAAAACCAAATTAGCTCATCCTTATGTAAAGAATATCTTCAAATATGCCAAGGGTTAGTGTTTTAAGTGCTAAATAAATTAGACTATTAAATGACAAAATCTTCTCTTTATTTCTCTTTAAACTCAAAATTATTACTAATTGCCAAAAAGTGATTTCCCTTTGTCTCCAACAAATCAGAAAACTATTGCATAATTTAAAATTAGATAAATAGGGTACTACTTACACTAAAAATCTTACTCTGCTTTTTCACTGCTATATTACCACTGCTTTTTATTCAGATACATGCTGCCTCTGAAATGCTAGAGTTGCCATTTTACAGCTCTGCACATCAATTCCTTTTAGCTAAATATTTTCCTTCAGAGACTCTGGAGTCAGCACACATGTATGACACTCCCTTAACATTACAAAGTCCAGAAAATGCATAATTATAAGGAAAATATATTGAAATGGAAATATAATAGTGAAAATATATAGTGTTAGTCCCTTTCTGAAACAGCACTGTTGCTATGGCAATTCTCAAATCTAGTATTTTCATGAGAAAGCTCTCTTCATTGAAAGAGCCTGAATTTATATCCACCTTCATATTTATATGCTCAATTACTCTTCAGAAACAGCATATGAATGGTTTAGTTCTGCTTCTATAACTTTTAGTCAATTCTCTAAGTAGATGTTTCTTAATATTTGGTTCTATATTCTAAGACTCTTGGGTATCAAAATCAAGTTCCATTTTTACTTCTGGAAATCAGTTGATACTGCCTTGACAGCTTTAGACATTCCATCAACTCTTCTACATGGGAATAAATATAAATGAAGCTAATAGATTTGTTCTATCCAAATGGAAACATTACTACATTGAAGTTGTTTTGATAGAAAAATGTGCATGTTATCTCACACTGCAAAGAATGTGCATATTAAAATCTTTCCTCTGGTGACCTTACAGTTTAATAAACCAGACGAAATATCTCATCATAAAGGTATTCTAAAAGTAGGTTAAACATTATTAATTTGTTGATAATTGACTGCAATAACATTAACCCAAGCACTTTGCTTCACTCTCATGTATGTATAATAAACAGTTCAATAGGAATCTCACCTTGACACAGCATTAATTAATATCTGCTTGTTGTAGCATTACACGTTTCCAATAGCTTCTGTGACAGTGATTCTTTGGAGGAAATGTCAAATCTTTCTTATTTCAATGGCACTCATTATAATAGCATTACAAAATACCATATGCTTCTACTGTGGGTATATTCTGTAATTCCAGTGCCACCAGGAAGGGATGATACCAGACCAATAAGCCCTAGAGCTGAACATGGCATGTTCAGAAAGGGAACTCAACACTTCTGACCCTCTGTGGAGAGTCAGAAAGGGCTTGGTGGGTTTAATACCCAAACCACCTTGGATCATTTTGCCAAGTGCTGAAGACATGCACTGCCCCTTTGGGAAAGGAAACGAAAATGCCTCAACATTTTCTTTACTGCAAAGAAAGCAAGCAAGCAATTCAAAGAAGTGATCATACATATGAAAAAACTATGACTTACAAGACCAATTTTACAGCACCAGTTTCAAATCTGACAGTGTAAAAGCAGGCTCTCATGAAGAGCCCAACTAAAGTGAAGAAAACACCCATAAATGACAAGACCATAGAGGCCAAACCCCATGTTCCAGCAGCTCGGAGCAGGATCATGGTCTTCGGGAGATTTCTGTACATTTAGTTCAAAGTAGAAAAATACTACTTCTCACTGTTAAATTTCATAGCTTTTTTTCTCTTAGGTCTGATAAAATTACTCTTAACAGTCACATTTCCCCAAACATTTATAAAGCAGTAGTTTCAGAATGCAGTGTGATAGGTCTGGACACACATGACTGTATACATATAAAAGATTGCTAAAATACACTTTGAAAAGCCCTGCTTATTGCTATCTCTACTTTGGAATTCAGAAGTCAGCAAAAAAAGCATGGAGGGATATTGCTTGCAGCTACCAACTTCAAGAAATATACTGGAAATCCAGAAAAATATAGCCAGTTTCTTTATACTTTCAAAAATCACATTTTGAATTGCTTAGTTATTTACAGTACTACAGTGCACCTAAAAACTGGCATTTATAGTCTAGACCAAGGATGGTCTAGTGATGTTTTTATGATGCAAGAATAATTGTTGCTGCTGTCGAAGACAACTCAGACATTGGTATAGAGATATCACACATCAATAAAACCACAAGTTCATGTTCATCTTAGTTCTACTTATGTGCAGTATTTTGGTACACAAAAGTGACTTTATTGAAATGGGACTAAAATGGTAGCTGTTATGTCATTGCTATGTTAAAGACAGGTTAATGACTTTACATAAAAATTCACATGTTATTTCTGTAGTGCACATATAAACAAATTTTAAGCTCAGAAAAGCACAGCTGATGTGTGTTGGCTTTCATGTCTTTTTTTAAGATAGGTTCAGCATAAAAGACATTGTCTTTCCAGTTCTTACACAAAGATTAAGTGCTAGGGACAGATGGGGATAGTTTATTTAGTTATTTATTTGCATCCCCAACTACCCTCCTCCTTTCACCAGCTTTTATCTGACCTGAGTTACTTTTATTTATTCCATCTTCATTCATCTGCTTCACTCCTCCCTAGTTCTCTGTAGCTTTTGGAAGAATACATAAATAATAAGATATTAAACACCACTCTTGGTCTGTTGTGAGTTCTTCCTTTCATTTAAGCATATTCACGGACTTTCAAGAAGACTTCTGCTCTGTGAATAAGACTTCTGAGTATATGAATACTGAATTACTGAAATCTTGGAAGTACACTATCACCCTGATTGAGGGAGAGAGTTAGGAGTCAGAACTCTGCCATCTTTTATTTTGATATAATCACAAAATCATAAAACAGAATATTAATATACTGTATACGTGCCATAAAATGAAATTTCATCATAGCATGCCCATGAAAAAGTAATGCATTTCCTAAAACCATGTCACCGTAATGAAAAATTTTCAACACCTATTAAAATTTCTTTGAAATTCATTTATTGCTCTGAAAAGCTTTAATTTTGAAAATATTTATTCCTATCAAAGGAAAAAAACCAACTGAAAAAATTGTCCTAAGTGATACATTTGGGGGCTGAATGCAACCTGATTTAGTCTGGACAAGCCAAAATCTGAATGTTTATATTCATCTAACCCTAATACTAAAGCCAATGAGCTTTACATGCTTTCAGAATTAATTTTTTAAGGTAAAGATAATTCTCTGTTGTCTAATTTTAATTCATGTTCTAGCAGTTAATTTTCTGATATTTTATGTGATTAACTTAAACCATAAGGCACTAACATGTTCATTGTACTTTTTAAAAAATTAATCCTGAGATAACTAGGAGAGTCTAGCAAAAAAGCCTCAGGAATCATGTTGAACAGCTCACACAGACATCATGCAGCCATCCCATGCAAATGTGATCTTCATTATATAAGATTTCGTCACTGCTTAAAAAAGAAGTTATGATACCACTACTTTGCTGCCTTTTTACCCTCTTATAATAACAATTTTCCTGCCCTATTAATGACAAATACGTCGTAATTATCTCTCTTCACCTTCAGCTGTAACAGCGCAGAACAGCCCTTAATCTAATTGCATCTCTAAATTCATAGGAAAACAGTCAATCATGGTAAAGTCGTGTTTGACTACAAAACCAGTAATGACTCAAACAATTAAGACCATCACTGCCTTTGTAATTCACAGATTCAGGGAAGCAACATCACTGTGATATGAAAGACCGAAATACTTTCTGGACAGCAACAGAAGTTTGTAACTTCCGACTTCCTTGGTTCTGTCAACTTTGCCAGCCCATTACCATTAAAATAACTGCTGACATCTGGTTCAAGTCTGGGCACCAGCTCTGTGGAAAGTTCCACTTCATCTCAATTATGTCAGAAGACTGGTTTAGAGGTTATGGAACATCAATTTGTTCTGTTTCCCCTCCACACCTGGCAGCCCAAGTATATTCTTTAAAATGGTAATACAATTAATCAGTATGATGGTTTGGGAATGTAATGCAAAAATAATGAAAAAAATCCAATTTCAGAACTGCCAAATTCATTTAGTACAAGCAATGGTTTAACTTAAGCCCAGGGAACCCTAGTCTCGGTTTTCTTAAAAAATACTGAAGAGCATATAAAACAAAACAAATCTATGGCTTCTTTATAGAGAATTAAGTGCTAAGCATTTCATAACAGCATTTTCCAAAGTCCAGCTAAAGATAAGGCCAACAAGAGTACTGGACTTGCAAACCAACCCCACTAATGAACAAACGTATCTGTGGTTGCACTCAGCATACCCAAAACAAGTCTGGCCTGGGTGTATAATGAACTCAGAGGCTGGAGCTTCAAATAAACCAACCTTAAAAAAAAATGATAAATTTTTAATCTGAAAGGAAACTTTTATGTCCTTAGAGTCTCATACATACGTAGTTTTTTTACTTTCTTTCTCCAACACTGCTGCATCTGCTTGCTCTGCTAGCATGAATATCACAGCTATTCCCTCTACCCCCCAGATGGGAAAGCCCTAACAGCAGCTAAGCAACTATCCTGAAAATAAAGAGTAATATCAGCCACTCATATCACCAATTTATAATAACCATACATGTCCCTATGTATACATTATTTTGCATTTGCAGGACAAATTTACTCTGACCATATCTACACCAACATCAGCAAAATGCTAAACAAGATTTGAACATTCATGTCTACAATTGTTGCTCCCAGTGGTGCAAATTCTAAGGCAAAATTTAAGGAACAAAGACAAAAAGAGTAAGAAGAAAGAATATGACTTTTACAGTTATTTTAACTCAAAATGGGTGTCAGAATTGTAGCACAAAGTAACTTAAAATAAACAGTATTTCTGTGTGCCAGAAAAGGGAGATGAATAGGGAATTGTTTAAATTTATTCTCTCTCCATTCATTAATATTCCATGAGACAATTATGATAGACTCAAAATAATTTATTTAAATTACAAAATAATTTTAGCAAACAAATTTGCTCTTCAGAACATGCTGAAACTGTTTATTAACACCATTTATTACCCCTAACAGGAGTAGCATCATTTAGTTTGTTACGGAAGACATAGAACACTGCTTCTTTTCTGCCCAAGTGGATGTGTAGCTCCTAAAGAAGATTTCCTAAGTATGACACAATTTCACACATTTGTTTTCAGAAAATACTATCACGAAGACAGCGAAATGTAAACATATTTTTTTGTTTGGTTGTCCAGGTGTAAGTCAGCAAGAAGAGCAATCTTTTGGGAATATACAAATTTCTTTCTTCTATTTTCCTCATTTACCAAAACAGCCAAACCTAAAAGGACTGGGAATAACCCAAACCAACTGTACCGTAGCACCTTTTACAAAACAGTGGGAAGCAAGTGGCATGGGAATGCTGTGACTGCAAATTCTGGAAAGCATTCAAGATTTCCCAGTAGCATCTGTGGCAGTTTATTTTCTCACAATTGCCTACTGCAGAGCAGTAACTCCTGAAGGCCTGGAGGAAGGCACAACTGAGCCCAACATTTCAAAAAAACTTGCAAACGTTTTATCTTCATGACTGTAGACAACATTCCAGAAGAAATGATGTTTTATCCTCTAATAGATCTGTTCTTGAGATCAGCTTGCTCAGTGTCAGCACTGTATTATAAATACTAACCTAGAAGTGCAACCTAGAATACATTCTGGAAACTGACAGCCAAATGCAAATACTGTTTTCTAGAGCTAAATACACAGAAAATTATACATATGAACATGTGCATAGATAGCAAGTTTATTATACCTACATCTCTGGCACACTAAATGTCTAAAGAATCTCAAAAGAAGACTCTTATTTCATTGGTCCATAGCATGGAAGAATCATAACACATGCTCATATCACATGGAAGAATCATAACACAACAACATGCTCAATATATGTTTTCTAGGTGACATTCACAAATGCTCCATAAATAACACCTTTTTAATGTATCTAGCATCAACAACAAAATAAAAGGTAACATTTCTACCTCTCTTGCAGAAGAAAATCAAGAAATCACAAGATTACTAAATCACCAAGAAATGCCCTGGAATATAACAATTGTTGCAGTGAACCATGGCCAAAGCCAGGGTCAGCCAGATCAAGTGGACCCAAAGGTCCAGTGGTTTGATGCTGCCCCAGCCCAAAAGCCCTGAGCATTCATAAGGCTGTGAAAAATACATAAATCCGTGCCTTACCATTGGCTGCAGCCCTCCCCTCCCCTTATTCCTCATATTTGGTTGTATTTCCAGACAGTTCTATGTTCTTCGGTTGTTAATTGGTCCTTGTCATTCCTCCCCGCCTACCCCTTCTCCCATTTGCTGTAATTCCTTCTCCCCACCTCGGTAACACCCCCTGGCTGATGTTCCATTGGTTACTGTGTGTTTGCCACGCCCATTTCATGGGGGTACATGACTCCCTGCAAGCCACGTGGCTTGGTGTTTTCTCTGTGCATTTTGGTCCAGAAAATGGACCTCATGGGAAGACTCTGCCTTGTTCCCACCTCCTTGCGCGCCCTAACCACTGGTGGGCAAGGCGAACATGAGCCGGTGCTTCGCTGGCCCTCCCGTGCCGCGTTCGGTCTCCGTCTGTCCCCACTTGGGGCAGGCAGAATTTTGCTTGGTGCCAGGACATCGTGCTAGTCCAGGACAGTAGAAGAGCCAATTTCTTGGCTCTTCTACTTCTCAGTTGTAAATCAGCATTTGCAAGGCATCTCTCAGAATCATGATTAGAAATCTCAGATAAGGAGAGGAAAAAACGCAAATGCGTTATGATATCACAAGTGCTATTCTGTATTGTATTTCTGTAAGTCATCACTACTTAAAAAGAAAGGGTTATAGATGATCCCTTCCATAAAATTAAGTATCAAAGAACTCATTACCATTACCGTAATTAAGAGCATTTGCGTTAATTTCCAAGATGTCTGTTTGTCAATGGTTTAAAGTATCTTCTATCATGTTGTTTCCAGTGGGTAAGACAGACAAAACATAAGTAATTTCAGGTCCAATTCTTGCCTGTATATAACATGGTTCCTGCCAACTTGAGTGGTCTAACACCTCTTTAAATTAAGGTAAGGAGGAAACAGAAAGACTGCAGAGGAATAAATTTGGAACCATCCAGGCTTGAAGCTAAATTGGATTATTGCAAAGGGATGGAACTGAGGTGTGCAAGATACCTTGGAAATGTTGATTTACAAATGAGAAGCAAAAGACCTAAGCAGAAGGAATGTTTTTAGCACCCCAGGCAACAAAGAGCTGTATAGAAAACATCCTGTACGGGCCATAGGGAGACCAAAATACAAAGCCAAGACCAAAACAAAACAAAAGATGCTCTTGCCATGTAATGCAAATTTACAGACATTTTAGTCAGGCTGATGAGAATATCAAGATCCCAATTGTAACTTACAGAATTATTTCCTACCCACCCAGATACCTTGTAATCACCCATGTATGTGGAATATCCTGACCTCAAATTCAGCACCTTGAGCTGGTGCATGCAGGGTATCAATGAAATTTACTTTTCACTTTATTACCACAAGACTTGAGATGTGAGAGGCTTCAATTCCAGCCAACTGTCTTGCCCAGGCCTCTCACAGAAATATAAATAGATGTTTAACTTTCAAAGGATCCACACTATGCTTTCTTTTCTGTGCTGTTTTTTGAAGTTTTGAGATCATCTGTTTTATGTAACGTAGCTGCAAAAATATTGCCTCTGAGTTAGCTCTGCAATAATTCACTCTTGCTGTAGCCAGTGATTGAGTAAACAGAAGCTTCTACCAGAGGCATTCTTTTCTATTATTTATTGTAATATTTTTTCACAATTTAATGAGAAAAAATTTAAAAGCAATATTTTCATCCTTTCATGTTAAATTAATTTACAGTGCTATAAGCCATAATGAAAACAGAGAAATCATCGTCAAAACAGCATGCTAATAAAGACAAATTTCTACAAAGTTTCTTAACTAAACTCATAAAATGATTTTTTTCTACTTCTGTCAGGTCCAGCTTGTCTCTATTTGTTCCCAAGTATTGAGGCATGCAGTGAAAATTATATAACAATGAAAAAGCAGAAACTACGTAAGAACATAGAAATTGAGAATAAAAAATACTTTTATTTTAAGCAAATCTGATTTATATTAGTATATATTCTAAATATCTGCCCCCACCTAATGTGGAAATGTCAACCTCCAGCCTTGTGTTGTAAAGATCTTAGGAAAAAAACATAAAAATATTTAAATGAATAACGTAGCCTCAAAATTGAAATGAACAAATTAAATAATTTAAAAATCCCTACAGTTTCCTCTCCCTTTCCTCTGTCTCACCCAAACACCTGGGTAAAGAGTTTCTTTCCTGAGTTACAATTCTTTCCTCAGTTACAACAAACATTGATGATCTGTAAAATTCCTTTTGCTATGTACAGGACTTGAATCTCCCAGGATTAGGAGGAATTCATGGCTGTGGAAAAGCGGCTGCACATTTGCTCCAAGGACAGCATGCAGCATTTCTGCTTGCATGCCCTGATCACAGAACTGGATTAAACTTGGTAATGATCCTGGTTTCACCTGAGGTAGTGTGAGCCGAGCAACACCCGGGTGTATACGTGTGTGCTCAATATCTAACAGGAAACACAAGATAATGAAACAAGCTGTCACTTAATAGCTCCTTTTGCAGAAATTACATTTTTTGGCGGTATTTTTCAGGTGGTGCTAACCCTCCATAGTATTCCATGTCCCACAAATCAAAGGTTAAAATAAAATGACTAAATTTTTTTTTTGAGCAAATCAACAAGCTGGGATTTAAACACTGCTGCAACCCTAACTCATGAGGCATAGAATTACAATATCACAGTTAAAAAGAAAAAGAGATGATCCATTCAGGCTAATGCACTGTTGTGACTGTAATAGGTGTAACATAAGTGAGAACAGGTTTATTTCATAGCTTTGATCTCGCAGCTTCCAGCAGGTTTCCAGGTTCTGGAAAGAAAGGATTTGCCACTTCATTTATAGATCAGGGAAATGCTCTTTGATATAAGCATTACAAAAAATTGCAGGACAACTGTAAGCTTTTCCCAGCAAAAGACCTTTGAAGTTCAACAGTGAAATTAAGTGATTCAGTCTTTTGGGTTTTGTACTTAGTTCTCTAGGAAGTGTGTCTTGCTATTTTTTTTTGTTGAACTATGAAGTAGTTGCAAAAAAAAAAAAGAAAAAGAAAAAAAAAGTCATTAAAATTGTAGCAGCCTAGCAGACTGAGGTAGAAATTAAAATTAGGTAGGTTTAGTATAGTAGACAATGTATGGTGTTTCTGGGGACAATATAATTTATATCTTTAATCTGCTTAGTTACTAGTTGGTGCTCACATATCCTCCATTGGCAAAGTTCAGGTAAAACTGTAATATCTGATTCAGATACCAGAAATTAATATTTGGCATTATTAAAAAGAAGTCACACAGTCTCTTTTTAAGGTTAATTCATTTATTTCATAACAAATTATCAGTGTAACCTGATATAAGTTCTTTTTGACTTTTTGATACCTTTTTTTTCAATCAACCTGCTATAAGCTATGAAGACTTTTAACATGAAAAAATATTACCCAAAGTAAGAAAATAAAAATGTTCATCTTCAGAACTGATTAATATGCACAATCCTTAGTTCTTATGGCCTCTTTTGGTTTTACATTATCTTTTCAACTACGCAGGCAGTGTGGAGATGAAGATACTCATTTTGAGTCCAGATATTTTCACTCTCATACCAACACTTCTGGTGACTCTTAGTGCATAATAGTAAATCCAACCTGAATAATCAGATGATAAGCAATGTGTTATTTTCTCTGCTACAATTGTTCATAAATACTGTGTTCTGGTTTAGATCCATAATCTGGTTAGTTGAAAGCTGCTTATTTACTGGGGCAAAAATGGACACCTAAGTCTCTGAATGTTCCTGCCATTTCTACAGGCTCTCCCACCTCTATTCTGATTTAGAAGTTATTCCACACTGAAGGGTAAATATGAAAAACTACTGTTACTGCAGGCACTTCAACCCATTTTATATGGAAAAGAATCACAAAGGACAGAAAGCGCTAACACTTTCCCACCTAGTGACAACAGATGCAAGACAAGCCAGAACAACATCAGGCATAAACATTTCTCAGAGAGGCAGAGAAAAAACCCAAACAAATATCACTGCTTCAAACTTATGAGACATTTGTGTGGGAAGGAGGGTCAGCAGAAGACACAGCTTAAAACCTGGAGTGATCTGGCAGAAGAAATTTTCTAGGTATATTTTAACACATTTTCATAATTATCTATGACTAAATTCATGGGCATCATTTTGGGAAAAAGTGATCTCACCAGTCTGAGTTTACATCTTGTTTCTCTTCTATTGCCTCATGGGCAATTGAGCGATTTAGAAGTATACAGAGTGGCAGGACTGACATGAAACTATAAGCTCTTTAACCTGTAAAAGACCACCAAATGAAGTGAAAAACCCCCACAAAACCCCCACCACATTTACACACGAGAGGGAGAGAGGGAGAACACACACACATTTTACACCAAGTTTAGGCAGCTGGTGCAGTCTGAGTTATTTAGCTACTTCTCCTATGCTCTCTCTAAGTCAGAGGAGAGGAATGTGTTTCTCCAGGAGTCAAATAGCCCCAGCTTAGCTGGACTAAACTGTTATCTGGAAGTGTTTCTCTCTTATCCTTGTCTGTGCAGAACTGGGAAGACAAGGAACTACAACCAAGCTGAGCTCACTGGTGAAAATTCCTGCAGCAAAACACATTCAGAACCAGCTCTTGAACATTTCTTCATGGCGTGAGGAGATACAAACACAGCTGCTCTTGCTTTGCTAGGAAGGTGAAGAAAATGGGATAACTGCATCTGGCCAGCTGCATAACTTTCTAGATTCCACCAGTTCTTATCAGAACTTAAACAGCTCACACACCATTAGCACTTAAAAGTAGGTGTCCGAAGTCAACTCTACATCACCTGCAGTAAGAATTCCAGTAAGAACAGGTGGCACATACACAAGAAACTGGCTATGTGGCCTCTAAATAATTTTAAGGCAGACAAAACATGGGAGAGAGGACAGTACTGCATTCCCATAATCTGGTTATTCAGTACATTAAACCGATACCTGGATACAAACAGCAGAGCTTGTGGCTGCTTGCACCAGTGTTTGCATCCTGCTAACTTCACCTAAAGAAAATTCACTGGTTATTTGAAAAAAAATGTAGCCCGCAAGGTGAACCAGTTATCTGTATAAGCCTAAACCCACATGAGAATATATATGAAAGATAATAGAATGTATATATAAATACAATACATATAAAAGTAGAACCTATATAATAGAATCTGTGAGCTTCCATCTGATTTCCAGTGTCACAGGCCCTAAATAACATCACTCAGTCTCATGAGAAACAGCTCAGTACTGCTATATTAGGGTATTTGGTAGGCATCCTAACATCAGATGACCTCCCCCCCCATAAAAAATATATATATAAAATCAGAGAACTGAAAAAAAAAATAGCAATTATAAACCCTAGAAAGAGTACTAAGTAGCTATATATTTTCATTACATTATTCAATCTCTGAAAATGCATTATTTACTAACAATTTCAGGGAAGTTAAGCCCAAATCTAGTTACATTTACTGAGACAAAATACAGTAAAACTATGAAAAGTAACTATAACTTAAGGCTGGACTTTCTGAATTCTCAAACAACATGCATTTTAACCAAATGGAAAATCCTGAACACCACTTTACAATCTCCTAACGTAATACAGCACTGCCACAAAGAAGGACAAAGGTCCCCTTCCAGAAAGTTGCTAATATTATCAGTGATAACAGGTGATGAACCCACTGGAATAATTGCAAAACAGGCTGACATAATAATTCTGTACTAATAAACAAAAAAATAGTCTTTGATTCATATGTGGGATAAATGGCAGTTTATGTGGTGAACATCAACAAAATGGAATCATCTACTCAAGAGAAAACATACAAAATGAAATGGTATCCAATGAAAATAAATTATTCAAATGAAAAATGTGACATGCAAGGATAAATGAACATGTGGAACTTTGTGCTGACTGAAGAGATTCAAATTCTTTTCAGCAGTTGAAATAAAGTCCAAACTTCTGACAGAAAATGAAATGGGACACTTGATATAGAAAAATTACTTTTGCCAAACATTGTTGGTTCAGATAGTGGGAGTTGCTACAGTAAACAACTGCTGCACAGTGCAAATACAGAACAGCCAGTATTGTGCAGAAGTGTAAATTCACATGCAGAAAACCTGTGACATGGCAGCTATATACTCATAAAAAAGAAAATTTGGGGGCATTTCTTAGAAGACAACTATTTTTCTCAGTACTGTCTAAAAACCCTTTGCAAAACCAGTATAACTTTTCTCTGAAAATGATTTGTACTTTTCTATTTTATTCCTTATTTGTATTCTTTTTAGGTCATTGACTTCTTACATATTCAGGAAGATATCTGCCCTAAGCCAAAATTAATACTTTTCCTCAGTTATGCACTGTACAATTTATCCTTTTTATATTAATATGTTAATAACCACAATAGAATCATTTTTTCTTTTTACCTGCCTTGGGAAAATACACATTTGGTTTCACAAATGAAAAATTATGTGCTCTTTAGCCAAGTGTATTGAACAGTCTGGTAGGAGGCATAATTGCACAAGGCACAGATACCCTTTTAAACTCATCATCAGAATAAAGGCTACCATTGGGTTTTTGCCTAGTTTTTACTGATTATTCACTTTTCAAATAAATGTGCTATAAGCAATACAAAGTGACTAGAAGAACTAAATGGCAGATTAGACTGTACTAGTAAATACTGATGGTCACGGGAAGGTGGAATGGCAGAACTCTTCAAAGTTCTGGCAACCACTCAGTCTAGTTCCTGTCACTTCAAATTGATGGGCTACAGTGAAATATGACATATACTTAGAAAGATTAGGAGAAAGTCCATCCATCCCCTTTTCTGGATGTGGGACAGCCTGCTTTAGAAAAGTCTACACAAAGAGAGGCATCCTATAGAAATTACAAGGTCAGGAGAAAATGTAGGAACTGGAACCTGCTCAGAATAATGGCAAACCCTCTTATCCCTTCCATTCCATTTCTACCTGTGATTTTTCCATGCTCTCCTCTAATAACTGTGTAAGCAACACAACAGAACCTCACTCTTCATGCTACAAAAGCTTTTCCCATCTAATCTGTGTTTGAAAACCTGTGTTTAAAGATAGTAGGGTTTGAACGTTGATGTACAAATGAAAAATTAAGACCATCCTCTGGTGTCCTCAATAAGCTTTTACAGAGGAAGTACATAAATCAATCAAGTGTGAATATACTAAGTGATTTAGCACATTTTAAAAATTGGATTTTTCTTCTACCTTGATTATGAGAACATATGCAAATGAGAAATTAAAAGAAGAAATTTATATTCTTATTTGAAAACACCCACTTTATATGCGAGATTTCTGACAATTGAGAGCTGTTTATTTTCATGAGAATAAGTTTTAAGAGTACTTACATCTCACTCTAGCAACAGAGTACTAGATCTCTTGATAAAACGAGCCTTTTACCTCCCAAAAGAATATTAATGCTGGTAAGGGGTTTTTATCTAAGTTCAGAAATGGGGAGGGCAGAAGCAGAATACACATTAATGTATCAACTCCTAGGCAAGCTGCAGCAGCAATACATTTCTGTTTTTATGATACAGACCATCCAGACTAAACAAACTGATACCAAATATTTGACAAAAAGCAGTGACAAAGTTATTTCTGATTTCTGACTACTTCTCTTTGATATCCAGCTAAGAAGAACAGATGTATTATTGTCTTGCCCATTGAGAATCAGCACCTGAGCCTCCTGTGAAAGTATTCAGTATTTGACACTTGCTGTTAACAACAAAAGAACATTATTCCCCTTCCTCATGACTGCTAATTACAATACTGAGAAATTCATGTTTTCAAAGTAATATTATCCAATATTTTAAAAAAATCCACTCTGAGATAAAAATTCACTCTGAGGTACTATCTAGCCCTGTCTCAGATTAGGTTGTAAGAGCACTTGTGTTAAAACTCAAGATTTTGGAAATTCTCTTCTATTATTCAGTGGAGTAAGATGGCTCAGACAGTTGCTATTCTATTCCAGGTACTGTAGAACAGATTTCATTTTAGCACTGGCAACAAGTCAGTACAAAAGGCAAATATGGAGAATTAAACTTTTTAAAAAAACAGGTAAGGGAAGAAGATTATGTATGATTTTTAAAGCTTTCAGAGAACAACTATAAGCAAAAGCGACTGAAAAAGTATTTCAGAAAGGACAATGACAAAGTTTTTCAGAACAGAGAATGGAAGAACTTGAAAATTAATTACTATTAAATGTTTTTTAGTATTGAAATGAGCAAGAATATTACATATACCTTCTCTCTTCTCTTTTAGTGAGATTTATCATCTAATCCATAGATCATGTCACAAAATGAACTGTGCTAGACAATTATATACAAATTATATTTGAAATAAATTTGGAAACAATGTTTTATCTTCAAAGAACCTATTCTGATAAATAATTGAGAAATGTCAGGAATATGTATCTGCCTCAGCTTTGTACTACTGTAAAAAACAGCTGCCTGGACACCTTAAAAACAGGTGAGCCCCTTTGAAGCATTGCTAGGAATAGAAAAGAGTGCTTTGCCTGCTGTTCATGTCCCTTGTTTTAGATAAAAACAACACTGTGAGAAAAGAAGGGTACTGCCCATGCTGTATATTCTTAGGTATAACTTGAGGCACTGCATATTTTTCATATTATGAGCAGCAGAACTCCTGCCTCTAATGGAAAACTACTTAGGTTATAGGCTAAGTGAGCATGAAGGTGGCAATAAAAATAAATCTGCTATGTATTTCATGCCTAAGTATTAACTTTGCTTCATTTATCATATCCTGGAATACTTTTAGTCAGGTCTATACCACCAATAATTTGTCAGTCATCATAGATTATTTTAGAAATATTTTGTAAACTGTGTATATAATAGAAAAGCATTCTCTAGTTACTGTTTAACTAGGTGTCACATGCAGTATTCGTCAAATTTCAGTCCAAAAAATCTGTGATTATATTAATCTACAGGCTTAATATTAACTGATTGCATTCATAAAGTAACAAGATAAATCCACACAAGCTTCAAAATTGTATCTAATATCACATAAGCTGCATAAAGTGTCACATACGATTATTACTAAAAAGACAGACAAGAAAAGTACTTCATACAATCATAGAATTCTTAAGGTTGGAAAAACCCTCTAAAATAATCAAGTCCAACCATCAACCTAACACCACCAATTTTACCACTAAACCATGTCCCTAAGTGACATGGGATCCAGGGATTGTGACTCAACTACTTCCCTGGGAAGCCAGTGCTTGTTTCAATGTTTGACAGCTGTTTCTATGATAAATTTTTTCCTAATACTGAATCTAAACATGCCCAGGCACAACTTGAGGCCATTTCCTCTTAGGAGAAGAGACCAACTCCCATCTTGTTACAACCTCCTTTCAAGCTGAAAGCCTGAGCCTCTTTTCTCCAGGATAAACACCCCCAGCTCCCTCAGTCACTCCTCAGAAAACAGGACTGGCCCCAAAACTAAGCCCTGGGCAGCACCACAGGTCTCCATCTGGCAGCTGGATTGTGACTCCATTCCCCAAAACTCTCTGGGCCTGGCCCCACAGCCAGTTTTTATCCAGCAAAGAGCACACCCATCCAAGCCATGAAGAGTTGGTTTCTCGAGGAGAATGCTGGGGAAGTTCTCTTCCACACAATCCAGGAACCTCCTACACTGCTTCTTCTCTGCTGTGTTTCTCCATTTCCAGAGGACATCTGGTAAGTTGGAGTTCCCCATGAGTAAAAGGACTAGTGACTACAAGACTTCACACATCTGCTTATAGAATATTTCATCTTCCTCTTCATCCTGGTAGGAGGTCTATAACAGAGTCCCACCAGAACATCCTCCTTGTTGGCCTTCCCCTGATTTTTAACCATAAACACTCAACGCTGTTGTCACCAGCATCAAGCTCTAGACAGTCAGAACACTCCCTTCCATACAGGGCTGTCCAACCACCTCTCCTGCCTTGCCAATCAATCCCTTCTAAAGAATTTATAGCCACCCATTGCACACTCCAGGCGTGTGAGTCATCCCACCATAGTGATGGCAACTGTGTCATAGTTTTCCAGCTGCAGAATGGGTTCCAGCGCCTCCTATTTGTTGTCCCTGCTGTCTGCATTGGTGTAGGTAGACTTGGGCTATTGATCCCACCACCCTTCTGCGGGGAGAACCCCTAATTCCTGTGTGACCATTCTCAGGTGCTTCCATGGTGTCTAACCCATCAATAACTCTTGTATCTTTGAAGCCACATGGATCTCCAGCCCCTACCTCTACTGAGATGTCAGACCAAAGGACCTCACTAGCACACCATCCCTCTAACATTGGAATGCTGTCCCCAGGCTTATCTCAAGTGAGCCTGGTTTTGTATCTCTCTCCCTTCAAATTCAGTTTACTCTTCACTGAACCCTGATAACTCCTGTGCAAAGATCCTTTTCCCCCTTTGAGACAGGTGTACCTCATCTGTCACCAGCAGGCCTGGTGTCATGTAAACCGACCCACGATTATAATTAACACTGTTGAGAGTTCATATCACTAGAAGTATGAAAGCAGAAAGTGAAATTAATTTTCATCTCCCTCATATGGTTACTTATCAAATCAGGCCTCATGAGGACACAAGATGTATTTCAGCTAGAAAAAAAAAAAAGCAGCACATAATTATACAACTCCTTGGAGCAATGGGTTTGTATCCTTGAAAATTCTCCAGAAAGTATTTTAACTGTGTGAATCACCTCAACTATTACATTGCTGTCAGTTCAGACAAATGATGCATGCAAATGCATGCTTGTACAAACAAACAGGGTGTTTATAATGCAACATTTTAATATAATTACATCATCAGGTAATTAGAATGTGCAGTTATATAAGTCTCACCTTTCTCCTTCTGCTACTGAATGAACTGCTAACTACTAAGGAAAGATTAATCTTTATTAGTGACTACTGAGTTAATGGTTTGTGAACATGAAAAGGAAAACAAATGCCTAAAAATGTGAGATTTTCCTAGACAAGCAACTGTCACTATATAAAAAGTTTCTGTACAGCAAGTCATTATTTTCCCAATTGTTTAAAGAAATAAAAAAAAGTTTGAGAGTGTAAAGCAGAAAACCGATGGATCACTTAAAGTGAGAGAAACATCTGTACTGACAAGGGTACAAAGCTACTACTGAACTCAGAAATTTAGGTTTTTCATTATTTGTGTAGAAAATTATTTATCAAAATACTGCTTTACACCTAGTGGTTAAAAATATCAGATTCAAACAGAAAAGTCCTTGTGACTATTTTCACATTATTCAAGTCTATGGAACTGCATAAAGAGCAAGACAGAGACTGAAGATCTAAATCCATTTGTTATATTTGACCATAACTTCTATGCATTCTATAAACCCAGGGAGTCAAAGTTTCTTTCCAAAGACGCATGAGACACTGATCTTTAATCAGAAAGCACCATTTTATTTTACCTCCTAGGATCTGGATTCAGCCTGGTTGGTGAGAGAAGAAAAAAAAGACTTCATGTGGAAAAAGAAAAAAGTTGGAAAATTCTAATCCTGACTGAAAGCATTTAGGATCTTTTCTATGTTGGGGCAGGGATTGCAGTTTTACTACATATACTGGATGATAACAAACCATGTTGAGGACATGGACTGTATTTGAATGTGTCTGTTATGATACATGTACAATTTACATAGAGAGTTTCTTGCAGTACAGTCATTGCCTGATGTGTTGTGTAGGGTAAGTACATTTCTGACCCACAATACAGAGTTAAAAAAAGGCTTATCACTATTTATGTTTTATGTGGCTGATTGTATGGATTAGTGAACAATAACCCCTTTCCACAAAGCACATAAATACATACTTCTGAGACTTCTGTGACTTAGTAAAGCTCCTTTTTGTTTGAATCTTTTATATGCATAAACTGTGTGCAAACTACACATTTATGTCATGTTCTTGCTTTTCATCCTTATACATCAAAGTGAATTGTGAGAGAGAACTCCTACAAGCAGGGTGTGAAGCCTGGAAGAATCAATGCAGCAATACCTGAGAAACAGAATGAAAAGCCATAGTCTCTTTCCTGATCATCCAGCTGTCATCATAAAATTGTTCTATTGATAAAATTGTGCTCCATTACCCATTTTTAGCAAATAGATAGGCAATATTTGCACTGCTATCAGGAAACTGTACCTGTTTGAACAAAAAGCTTTCACAATAAAGACTTGATACAGAGCACTGGGTTATGACTACTGCAAATATTACCCATCACAATAAATTAATTCATTTTATAGTTAAGAATTATTAGACTACTATATAAATTTACTCTTTTTTTTTAATCACTTATAACTAAATTTTTCACAGTATGTTTTTCATAAATAAATAAATTAAGGCATAGAGTATCCAGTGCTTTAAATATCCAGTTTTGAACTTCCTGTCAATAGCAAAATCATGCACTATGAGGGAATACAAGAAATTTCTTCACTGAAAAGGTCACTGAGCTTTGGAACAGACTGCCCAGGGGAAGTGGCTGAGTCACCATCCCTGGAGCTACTAAAAGATGTGTAGATGTGGCACTTAAGGACATGGTTTAGTGATGGCCTTGGCAATGCTGGGTTAATGGTTGACTTGATGATCTTAAAGGTCTTTTCCAACCTAAACTATTCTATGATTCTATTAATATTGGAAGAAAGGGTCCTGCCTTCCAAACAGCCAATCAACTTCAAATTTAAGGAATTTAAGGCCTCAAGCAGATATATCTGTATTCCTCTCAATAACTGTAGTGAAGAAAATGCAGTGGAAGTATAACAACACAGTTCAACAGCACCATCTCAACTAATTAATTTTCTTTCTCCTCAAGATTCTCTGAAACACTAAATACAATATTATCTCACTTTAAGATTTTTTTCCCCCAGAGGAAAATAACTGTATGAAAACTGTCCAGCCATTTACTATGAAAATTTGCATCGTTATCTCTTTTTATTACTGCAACAGAGCGTGTTGACAATAGACTACCAAATTAACATTTCTCATGTATTTGAAAGTAATGGAGAAAAACTAATTCAGTTAAGCTACAAAGAATAAACTTGATGCAAATTATATAACTTCTATAAATATCAGATATGCTTGATAAACTCTCATGTTTGTCAAATGCCTCTATACTGAAGTGCTTGTCTTACCTGCCACTGTTTCATGAGGTCCCGAACCATTTTGGCATCCTCTAGTGTCTTTTCTTTGTGTGTAGCATCCTGCAGGACATTTGCAGTTGTTTCAGCTTCTGTAAGCCAAGCAAGGAACTTTTCGAGATCCAGGTAGAATTGCTGCAACATTCTTAGGGCTGATTCCAGAGCTGCTTCACGTTCAAAAACCCTGCACAAGTACAAATAATCAAATACATTGTTCTTTGCAAGAAAAAAACCTTAATCATTAAATCAAAATATAACAAAGACACACTAAGTATTTTTCATGTACCAGTGAAGTAGGTATGCTGATACATTAGCTACAGAACTTGCACTGTAGGTTTGGCAGGTAGGGTTCTTTTTCTATATTTTCACCTGAGAAGCAGTAAATGAAATTCATCTGATACAAAATTAAGCAAAACCACTTCTTTCTAAGTGTTATGCCTAAAATATGCAGAACTGAAAATCAGAAGTAATTCCCTGGTTTGTTTTAATAAAAGATTATTTTCTTACACTACAGTGGAAATTCTTGTTTATTTTTAGAAATCACAAAATAGTTCCTGACCACTGCATGATATGATAAATTTGAAGATTAGTTTTCATGACTTAAAACCTTTGGAGACTGTGTTCAGCACCTTAAATGCTAATAACACTGAAGTTTCTGGTAGGTTTTGTGGTTTCTTTTTTTATATTACTGTTTTATTTTCAATATGAATGTGATAAATTACAAGAATGATCTCTATCAGTTACATGATAAAATACAAGTTTTAAAGACAAAGGCTATCTTATCCTTGGGGAAGGTCTAACTCACAGATTAGGAAAGAACACAAAAGATTTCAGCAATTCTTGTGCTGAAAAAACATTAAAGCAGATCTGTGTTACATCATCATTCATGTACAATGCAGGTGTCACGTATTCACTGACTTTTTTACTTTGAACTTGAGCAAAATATGGATTTAGAAACATGAGCAGCTAAGTATGACGTTCATTAACACGAATCTGTCAAGGTTGCTTACCTATTGTACTACATGCATATTTGTTTAATATCAACATGATAACAAAATAATTTTTTAAGCTCTGAAAATACTTAGTAAGGTCATTTGGTAATGTGCATTATTTCAAGTGGAATGAATGCAATTTGATGCACACCTATGTTAAGTCTACACACCTGTGGTGGTCTTCACATATCTCTATAGATTTCCTGTCTAGTTGTATAGTTTTTTAGGGAGAGACTAGCATACTAGATTCAAGTAGATGTAATTTCTCAAGTTGTAATTTATCAGAGGAGGTCATGGAATTTCCAAGTGCTAATCTCTCTTTCTAATCCTGTTCCCTGTCATGAAGTGATTGTACTCCTTGGAAAGTAATGATATCACCCTAAAACCCAGTACGGTAGTAGAAGTGAGAAAAGAAAAAAGCCACACCACCACAAGTTTTGCCAAGTGGCACTGACTTAACATGCTTTTGACAAGCATATAAGTAAACAGCAGCAGAGGATAGTAAGAACAGAAAAATTCAGTCAGAGTACAGACAAGGACAACCATTTCAGGAAAAAAATATCTTCCCTGAGAGACTAATGCCACAAGAACTGCCATTTTTCTGTTATATTTTTAATCCTTTGACATCTTATTTGCTTTTCCCAACCATTTTGTTAAAAAAAGACTTAATTTTTCATTCAACATCTGAGAAAGCTATTGAATGCTTCACTACAAACTCATCTATCAATTTTTTTAAAGCTTAAAAATGGACTGGATTTTCACCTCAGTTGCACCTGTTGCCTCCTACAAGAATTCTCCACATCATGGCACTGCTTAGCCTGCATTAGAATGTGTCCCCAGGGGGCTGTCAGTAGGAAACACTCAGCTGAAGAATAGTGAACATGATCTCTTTCCCAGCTTTATTCTGTGTGGGCATAAACATGGCTTGTGGGTAGGCTACCCTTGAAATTTAAAATAACGTCAGTGAAAGAATTTGTTCTTTTTTAAACTAAAGAATAATTACATAGAAATTATACATAAATATACTAGCAATGTACATTAAAAGATAATAAGACAGAGAAAATCTTTTACCTAGAAAATACTGTATTGACCTATTTACCACTTTAGCTCAAAACCAGCATCACATTTATTCAACACAATTTGGAAATGGAATATACTTGCATGAACTGAATGTATTTTTTCCAGTTCTTCAGAGCACAATTCTATTATGAGATATGCTTTACAGCATTATTCTAATGCAATTTACAGTGTGCAGCATGGTAGTTAATAGCCTTTGCAGAATCATATATAACATTTTTTCCTCACCCAGTTCCTTCAGAACATGAAAGGCATATTTTTAACTACTGTACACCTGAATTCCTATAAATACATAACAATACTCTAATAATAACATTCTGCAAATACACAGTGAGATTTAAAAAAAGCCAAAACATAAGCACAGATATGTAAATGATATTCAAAGGGAAAGCAATTTGAAGGATTACTCAAGTCAGCATTTGTGTTTTAGAGAAAGCCTCAGACTTCATGAAAAAATATAGCATTTTATTGACCTGGGCAAAGAATGAAGTTTTTATCATGAAGAATCTTCTGTCACTTCTATGATGCACAGAAATCTTACGGCACATAATCCTTTCAGTCTACAGAAAAATGTTTCTTATCTATGAGCATAGATAGACACCCATCAGAAAATATGTAGTACTTTGCATTTTAAATTTTGGTACAGCTAACATGCAATAACCATTCGGCTACATTGGCAGTTCTGCAGCATATCAGTAAACTTCATTCTACTTGGCTTTCTCACTACAAAAGTATGAAGTTAGAATGAGAAAAGAAGGTCTAAACACAAAGAATAAAACTGAGCATCAAATCCAGCATATGATAAACTGCAGAAAGTCATAGGGAAGAAAGAGATATGTATATTGAACAGGACATTATTGCACAAAACCAAAATAAAGATGCTTTCTCTTTAGTCTCTATTATCCAGATATGTTTAATTTTATAGGGAATGCAAGCTGTAAGAAATTAACAGGAAGTAACCAGAACTATATTTTAGTGTAAATGGAAAACTGCACAGTGCAAACACTACAGCATACTCCTAAAATACTAAAAGATAGTAATAACAATTTAAAAATATATATTTTAATAGAATAATCATGATTTAATCTGTTCTACTATGATATAAAAATAATCACACAGGCTATAACCAAAAGCCTCTTATTCAAGGAAGAAACACTAAAGGTGGAATTTATCTTATTTGCATCTAGAAACCCAGAGGACAGGCAAACTACACTCCCTCTATAAAACATAGACACTAGCATTTCTGGAATTTAGTTTCTCCTCCCTTGTCTATCCACATCTGTCATACCAGATCAAGGTTAGAGTAAATTTTCTTCTCCTGACTACAACAGTAAATCAGCTATAATTTAGATAATTTGAATTTTACACAAGCCTAAATTTTTTTTATGTCTAAAAGTTGGCAAGCTGGTCTTCAATCATCCCTGTAAATTTGATTTTTAGGAGCTGGTGGCATCAGTGAGAGTGGACTCACCAACTCTAGTTGTCGTATGAGTTTTGTTGCAGGACACAAGTTAGGATGCTCTTTTAAGAAGGCTTTGAGTTGAGGGGATAGTGGTGGGAGAGGAAGTGAGTCAAGTGTTGTGTGAACATTTACACTGACAGGAAGATGTTTTCAAGGGTTTTTAAAAAAAATCCACAAAAAAGGAAGGTTACTAGCCTCTGCTTCAGGACATTGATGTCATGCTGAGAACTTTTAAAGCTAATATCTTTTTAAATATAGCAGTATAAAAATGTTCATGAAGAAAAGGAGGGGAAAATTATGTTACCTTAAATCTGTTTTATCCTCAAGTTCATAATCAAGGTATTGTATTAGTTTTTAACTAAAACCCAGAGTTCATACCATGACATACATGCAAAATAAATATATAAAACAAAATACAACTTCTATACCACTGAACATCTGGATATAGAATCAAACAAGGAGCGGAAGGTAAGGGAATGATGGTCTCAGTAAGAGTTGGACTTGATGATCCTTGTGGGTCCCTTCCACCTCAGAATGTTCTGTGATTCTGTGACTGAAGGTATCACAAGAGTACTTCATTCAACACTACCCAATCGCATACAACAAAAGGAATAGAGTGTTTGTAGAGGCTCTGTGAGCCTGAATATCAGACTTTTCTTCAACTGTGGTATTCGCTACGTAATTTGGAATCAATCATTCACATTTATGAGTATCTATTTAGGTATTTCAAATTGTAATGCTTATTCACAGTATGAGATACATTGAGGGTCAGTGTGTGAATAATGCTTTGAGATACTCAGAAAACAGGACCCACAGTAAGTGCAGAGCACAAAGTAACAAATTTCTGTTCCCCAGGTATTTCTTTAAAAGCAATAAAAGTAAAGCAACTCTGTATCATTCGGTGTTCAATAGGTCACTAAATCACACTTCCATCTGCAGAATGTAGTGATCTAAAGTTATCTTACTGAGATATAAAGTAAAATATGCTGGACTACTGGCTGACAAAGCATCAGGAAATGGTTTTACTTCTATAGTTCTTGTAGTTCTCTCTCTATAACTGTATTTTCTCTTTTCTAAAAGTACAGTTCCATACAACAAAAAATGCAATAAAATAAAAAATGTTACTTGAATTTCCTTTATCTGCAGCCAACTATCACAGAGAATTTGAACTACATGCCTCTTCCTGTTAATGCTGGAAAAAGTTTGCACATTTTTCATTAGGTTTATATCCCTTGTACCAATATGACAAAGAAACAATTGCAAAGCTTTATTGGAATATTTAATTTTTACTACTAAATAAATTAAAGCTCTCACTGGTAACTTTTCTTCAGCTGCTTTAACTTGGACTGATAAAGAACCAATCAAAGAGTCAGAATAATTTAACCTCAGATAAAGTTAGAACACAGAGATGTCACAGATATGAAAATTAAATTCTTAAAATAACTATTACTGATATAATTTTGAAAGTCAAAGTCAAAATTAATAATATTCATTAATTTTGGGAATGCTGGTTAGAGGAACTTTCTCTCAGAATCTAGGGACTGTATTTTACAGTGCCAGTTGAAGTTATTAATACATACTAGTAAGTGATTAATATGCAGATTAACTTTGGAATTCCTGATACAACATGCAGTGGGGAAAACAATGTTGAGACAGTATTTTAAGTACTGCTTTCCTCTGGTTTTCTGGATGTCAATTAGCTTAACACCACAGTAAGGGACACTTGGGATTTTTCCAGTCACACTTCTGCATAAATGAGCCTTTTAGTTTGACCATCTGAACAGAGGTACTAGGTTTTGTCTGCTGTCGATCACTGGCATGTGGATGTGGATATAAATTTTTTGAGTGATCTTTATACATGCAAGCTTATGTCCTAGTATCACTCTTTTGTCTGGCTTGTTGGAAAATGTTCTTAACCAAGTTGATCCTACAGTACTGGAGATTGCTCATCTGTGTGCAACTCTACCTCTGAAATTACTTTGTTGTAAATGGTGAGAAAGCCTCAAACTGCAACCAAACTCAAAGCTACAACACCAGCATCCAAACTACTTGAGTTCTGAATGAGGAACCAGGAAAGCTTTGGTGTGCTGGTACAGAATTTTGTACTCTAAAGACAGGCTTTTGGGCTTCTTTTTAAAGTCATTTTGTGCTTCAGTCTGTTACTGTAAGGACTGAAGGACAAACCTGGTGAAAAATCTACTTCTAAAAGGCAACAGTAACTTTCTAGAACTCTCTGCCTGATCTTATCACTGCTAATATCTTCCTGAGGTTTGGAAGATGTGGAGAACTTAAGGAAGGAAATATTTCATTTTGCAGGTCTTTGAATAAACAAGCTCCTTTTAGGGATCCCAGTGGGAATATACTGGTGCTGCCCCTGCTGATTCAGCTATATCAACAGGATTCCTACCAGTGATATCATTCTGTCTGTATTTCTATGTGCATGTCCTGGATTCAGCTGGGATAGAGTTAATTTTCTTCCTAGCATCTGGTACGGTGCTGTGTTTTGTATTCTCTGTGAGAATAATGTTGATAACCCAGTGATGTTTCAGTTGTTGCTGAGCAGTGCTTACCCTAAGTCAAGGACTTCTCAGTATCTCATGCTCTGCCAGGTAGAGGATACAAGAAGCTGTCAGGAAGCACAGCCAGGACAGGTGACCTGAGCTGTCCAAAGTGACATTCCACGCCACAGAACATCATGCCCAGTACATGAGCTGAAGGCTGGGGTTAAACCTCAACAGTGCAGTACTTCTGCCTTACACTAATTTCTCAACAACTTGATCTACTGCCTGAGAGCTTACTTGGTTTCTTCAGACAAGCTGAAGGGCATCTCTGCCTTGGCTGCACTATCCATATTTATAACAAATGAATAAGCAGTGAAGTAATTTTAAATTCCAGACATAATTGTGCATACAGAGAGATTAAGTGCAACAGCTGGTCCAAAATAAACGCACAAAGGCAGCTCTCTGCTGATTCTCTTTACTTCCACAGGAAGGAAGAACAAAAGCCCTCAACGTTTCCATGCTCCGATTGGAACTCAGAATGTCTTCATATGGACAAAGTCATGCTCTTTCCCTGATAATTAGACAGTTTCCTTACTGATGACAGTTCCTTCAGTTATGAAAATTAGAACATTCTAACACATCTCCTGATCATAGTGATAAGCCCACATAATTTGTCTTTTCTTAAAAATCTGCTGAGGCAAAGGGGGAAATGCTTCAATGAACAGTTACTCACTATACTATGCAACATGCAAGTAGTTTTTCCCGAACAGTTTTCTGAACAGAGTATAATAAATCTCTCCAAAACAAGAAATATGTTTCTGGTGTTTCTGTACTTAGGAAAATGGATGCAGCAAGAGAGGGAAATGATTTCTTTTGATATTATTCACTGGCTTGCTTGTTTCTAGATTTATACCTCTCATAGACCTTCTTGAAATAGCCTGGACTTGTATGAAAATAACAAAAATCATCAACCCTTCTCCCAGCATTTTCCTCTTTGTCACTAAAGATTCTAAATCAATTTGAAAATATATTTTTGAATTTAGATTGTTTGCCCCACACATTTCTTTTTAAAGCACAATTGATAATGAATAGCAAAAAGAGAAAAAAACCACCCCAAACCCTGTGTTTATTCATAAAGTTTCAGATAAATTCATAAAGTTTCAGATGAACCTTGGATATCAATCCCCCATCTCTTCTATAGTATTTTTTATGAGACTGAGAAGAGTTGCTAAAAACAAAGGAAATATCACCCCCTGGGGAACAAAATCACATACATGGACTTCTGTGTAGGACCTTTGAACAACCCCTTTTTAATTAAGCACCTGCCAACATCAGCACAAGGGGATCTGTCTTATCCTGGAGTAAAACTTCTCATTTTTAAATATATTTTTAAAAATAATTTCTGTCTCTTCTTATACTCTATTCACTTATGGGATCCTACATTCCTGTCCTGGGTTGCAGTATATTCCATTACCATCCTCATGAGGTGTTGAAATCAGGTGGGGCAGTGTTTCCTTGCCTCCTCCCCCCAGACTATCTTTCTGTTAATGGCCCATCATTGTCCTGCTGCATGACTCAGAGATAACTCCCTCCGGACTATCTTCTGTTAATGAGCCTCATCAACACTTTGCCTCATGACTCATCACCCCATTGTGAGATGCTCCACCCAGAGGGAGGAACCAAGCATTCCGTCCTGGATATAATCTGAGATTCTGAACACCACAGACAACCTTTCCATTGGATTTCCAGAGGACAGGAGCTACACAGCCACCACTGGACTTTCTGAGGAAGAGCAGCCCCTTTCTACAGGATCACTGCTTTGACAGAACCACACCCACCACTTCAGGAGGACTGCAGCCACCATTTTATCGGACTGCCACCACCACCCTGACTAACAGGGTGTCAGGTTGTAGTCTGACTTTGTTAGTTAGAACCAGTGTTTTCTTTTTTTTTTTTTTTTTTTCTTTTCTTTAATTTCCCTATTAAATTGTTATTCTGACTTGGTGCCTCCCACCGGTTTGTTTTCAAACTAGTACAATTCCTAAAATGCCTCTTAATGGGATGAAAATAGAAAGAGAATTAGAGGGAATTTTTTCTAACAGGCTTTTCTTGCCTCCATCACTTTTGTGTCACTTTCTCGGCTTGCCTCAGCATAGGTAAAGAATATATAAAAACATATTATAACTGTACATTTTCTCTATGTTCATCATAACCATAGATTATCACACTTACATGGTGAGCTACAGAACAATCATTAATGAAACTAAGGGGATTCCTTTGTAATTACAATCAATTAGAGGTTATCTTTTATACTATCGAAAACAGTTTGTTTACATGTGATTTCTAATCACCTGATAAATTTTCATTAAAGTCAATCACTTTCCAGAGAATAAATCTTAACTGTTATCAGGTTAAAGAGAAGGGAATCTGAGCAATACTCAACAATCAGAGACACATGGGGTATCATTAAAAATTACTTATAGACACACAATAATATTCTGATTAATTCAGTCCAGAGCCTTTTCTAAACAGCCCTCAATCAAAATTCTAAAAAAGTATCTTAAACCACTAAATAAGTAAAAAGAAAAAAATCCAAAGGAAAGTAAAAAACAAAGTCCAGCAGAACAAACAACCCCACAACTCCCCCCACCTCAATTCTCTGAACTCATGGAACAGATTCCAGTCTAATCCTTGTATAATTCAATGGCCCAATAAGACACAGGAAGACAACATTTAACAATTCTGGTATTCCCAAGAGAGAAGTCAGAAAAAGAAAAAAACCCTAAAATCAAAACTAAAACCAAACAGACAAAACTAATCTCTCATTCTACCAAAAGAAGCAAAAATATTATTGTTCTGTTTAAGTCTTCTTCATACTTCACAGTCTATTAATACGTAGAATTAAGTTTTTCCTTGCATTCCAAAACATATCATTCTTTCAAAATTCCAAGGCAGTCAACTGTGCCATTTAATAAATGCATATTAATTACTCAGATGCAATTTAGTAAGATAAAATCTTTGCTTTCTAAGACAGCAAAGTATAATTAAAACTGATTATGAAATTAATTATATTCTAAAGGCGCTTGTTTTCTTAGCCTTACTTACTGTACAAACAACTAGATTTAATAAGACTGTGAAATGCACTGATGGCATTACATGAAATCAATTACAGCTCACAAAGGATACTATTAAACTGTTAGTGTAGTTTTCATTTGGAGCATCAGCCTCTGAGGGGTGAACTCCATTGCCTAGCAAAAAAGTGATTTGCTACAATGCAAGAGAGAGAAGACTCAGCTCCCAGCCTGGAAAACTTGTCTGGCAGCACTTACAGTTCTTATTGTACCACACATCATATTAAGTAACACTAAATAAACACTTAGATAAACACACATATTATTTTTCCCCTCTAAAACATGGGCCTCAAGTAGTACTCACATTACTCAAAGATGCTGCCAGATCAGACTGACTCAATATATTTTAAAACATATATTCTGTCAATGTATTTTAAAAAGCATAAAATGCTAATCAGAAAAAAACAAAACAGCTCTGTAATATTCAGGTCAGAAGCAGCTGGTAACCAAAACTGGTTAGCATCTGAATAAGAAGGAAAGAAAGTAGCCTGCCTACTGCTTCTTCTATCTATATAATCTAATAAAAAAAATATTAGTTGCAAAGAACCATTCCATATTGTATATTTATTCTTTACTCTTCAGGAAGTTTCAGACTGCTACAGAAAACTGAAATATAGAATAAGTTCTCCACTGTAAGGAGAGAATCTGATTAAAATAGATCTGCTGCAGAAAATGGTGAAACAACAACTACAACCACAGAGGTAATATGAGAATAATATAGAGAAATACTAATAATTTATTATTATGCAGATTCAACAACATGGAAGGAAACTACAGCTCTAGTTCTGTTCCGCAGGATCATGCAAATATAAATAAATAAGTAATGAAATTCCAGAGCCCAATTCAGCCAATTCAGATGGTGCTCAACTCACTCTCAGTTCAACAGAACTTCAGCATGTGATTGATACAAAAGCCTTACAGAGAAAACCGTAACTCTACTGAGATGAATGGCTAACCTTCAGCAGACTTCAAAGGGAACAGGATGTTCTCTGATAGTTCTACCTCAATTCTTTTTTGCATGAATTTCAAAGACTAAAGTTCTTCGCAGAAGAAATCATAACCCTTCAAACAACAATTCTGGACCATTTGACAGAGTGGAGAGAGACATAAATACCCAAAACTCTAAGTCTGGGAATGAGGAAGTCTGACTGTTCTGCTATGAAGAGACAAGATAAAAATGGATATACCTGAAACTTTGCGTTCTCACAGGCAATTCTGGCAGAGTCATCCAAATCTAACTCTTAAGTAGTGCATGATTTTCAATGTTTCTTTCCTTCTTAATGATTTTTGAAACAGTTATCAGGTGTTTACATTAAAAAGATACTCGATTTGGCTTGAGATCTATCATTTTGTACTCACTGTCAAGCAAGTATCCTCTACATATTATTGATAATTTATCCAACATCTGAGGAGATGCATTTCTTTTCCCTAACATATGTCTACCTGCTCTCAAACCACTTTCCAAATTTAGGCTTGGAAATAAGCACATAACTGATCCATTAATCAGTTTAACTGACGATTTAGCTTTACTTCAGATTATGCAAAGAAATCCATAAAGTATATCATAACCCCTACACAAGCAGCTATTTAGGAAGCAAGTTGGGGATGCAAAGTTTTGTTACAGAAACCTCTTGAATAAAACAAAACTGAGATTAAGAGTATATAATGTAAATAATGTTCAACCCTGAGCATTAGGAGCCTGTTCCAAGGGAGTAGTAAAAGGTGGTATGAAGTGCAGTAATTAACCACTGGGAAAAAGGTATGAAGAGCAAAATGGCAAATTTATTGAGATTAATAAAACCCAGAAGATCTTGAATAATTCCAAATGGAAAAAAATCATTAGGAATATGATAGCAGAAAGATTCAATAGATGTGTCTAAAACGAAAGGTACTACAAGGAATATTTAAACTCAGTATAATCTGCTGGGTTCTGAACTAGCTGTTGCCTTGAAGGTATTAAGTATTTCAAATCAAGACCAACAGCTTAATGAAGGTTCCAATACATATTAGCATCTGAAAGATAGTAAAAATGAAAGGAATTAATGTTTATGTCCATCTTTAACTCTCTCTATTGAGGCTGGGCTGGGTACCTTTTCCCAATCAGCAGAAAGGAAAATAGTATCAGACATAAAAGCACTAAAGCAGTGACATGATATGAAAACTAATTTAGCTAAAGCAAAATTTAATAAATACGTTCCATACTCCTACTTTTATTTTCCCCAACTTGAAAAGAAGTAACAGTGACAAATGTCCACAGTTCCAAAGGGTAGCACAGTGTAAAAAGTAAGGGTGTCAGCAAAGGCAGATCTGAGCTATGGTTTCTTAGTGCCATCTTATATGACAAGTGCATATTGCTTGTGTTTCCACTGGAAAAAAAGAGAAGACAAGCCCTAGAAGAGCTGCCTCCCATCCCTTGGAGCAAATCCTCACTGAGAAACTTACAGGTAAACGACCTCAAAACCAAACTAACTTCTTGGAATCAGTAAAGGTATATGGTTTATCAACTGAAACTGCTAGTAATTAATTAACATGGCTGAAGCATCAACCTCAGACATGCTCCAAACACTAAGAACTCATGGAAATTTTGGAACTGCTTACCATTACTGACAATAAACAGCATAATGTTTTTCAGATTTTAAGACATAAAATAACCAAAGCCAACATATATAAGCCATGTTGTGGAGTACAGAAAATGCATCCAAATTAGATTAAAAAAAACCCCAACCCTAAATTAGACTCTAACTTGCCATGAATGAAAAACAAAAATAAAAAAGAAATCATGTAAATTATAAGGGAAAAAAAAAGAAAGGAAAGGAAAGGGAAAAGGGGAAAGGAAAGGAAAGGAAAGGAAAGGAAAGGAAAGGAAAGGAAAGGAAAGGAAAGGAAAGGAAAGGAAAGGAAAGGAAAGGAAAGGAAAGGAAAGGAAAGGAAAGGAAAGGAAAGGAAAGGAAAGGAAAGGAAAGGAAAGGAAAGGAAAGGAAAGGAAAGGAAAGGAAAGGAAAAAAAAAGGAAAAGAAAAGGAAAGAAAAGAAAAGAAAAGAAAAGAGAAAAGGAAGGAAAAGAGAAAAGGAAAGGAAAGAGAAAAGGAAAGGAAAGAAAAGAAAACAAAAGAGAAAAGAAAAGAGAAAAGAAAAAGAAAGAAAAGAAAAGAAAAGAGAAAAGAAGAAAAGACTATAGAGAATGTATAATATTAATAAGATAAAATGCAGAAAGTGGAAACTGGGTGTTGCAAGCTTGGCCCTGTAGGCACTTCATAAAACTTTGCTTTTACCATACCCTGTGTCAATTAAACAAATGGAACCTCAGAAATACATAGCACATTTTAAGCAGATAAAAATAATACCACAAAGTGGACCCATATAATGCACTGCCACAAGGCACTATTATGCTTAAGCAGATATATCTCAGATATGTAACTGATTGTGTGTCTTGCAGAAAGGAAGAATCTGCAGAAATGCCAGCTGGAGTGATAGTTCCAAGAGCTATTATTTCTTATCATTTGCAGAAGATAATATTTTTTATAGTTTGTGGGAGATGTAATGCTTAGTAGCTGGGGAAGTGCTATGCATTTATTAAATGTGTCAGGGAATTATCATAGGTCAGTTAAATTTGGGGTATTGGTCAAAATGTAATTGATACTGGAAGATAAACAAGATGAACCTACTGATCTTTTCCTTTTCACAAATTCCTTGCTTGCTTACTGTTTTCTATTTTATGCACCTGTATCAGACACACCATAAATGCTCTATCCTCAAGATCTACCAGTTTAATCTCACCTCTCAGTGATTTCTCACCACATCTATTCTAGGACATGCAAGAAAACCCTGTTGCTAATTCTACTGCTTTCCATTCTGCCCTCTGTATTGCCACTTCCCCAGATCTCTGCCTTGGTCAGCAAGAGTCACGACCATCAGCCTCCAGTACCACTGATCCTCATCAGGAACAATGGGGATTCGTTACTTGTTGATTTCTTTGTGACTTTATATAAAAGCATGTGATTGGCATTTCAGTCACAGCTAAACAACAGCCACACTAAAAAGACAAGCGCTGCCATTGTCAACTTGACACATTTGGTGGTAACTTCCAAAGAGAGACTAAGCGTTAATAGCAGACTGAATTATCCTCAGTTTCAAGCATGACTGACAAGCCAGGGAGGGCAAAGCTTAGACTGCCTGCACAACAGCTGAAGAAATACCAAAATACAGGGAAAACACCAGGGAAAAAAAAAATAAGCAACTGAGGTCAAATTCCTTTTCCTGGCACTCTGCTCAAGTCCATCATCTTTATTAATTTCTGTTCAATTTGTTTTAAAGGATATGAAGCCTGATAAGAAGTCTATTGAGGGGAATGGAAAGACATTCATTTATTTCATGAGCTTTGAATGAGAGCAATGATCAGTTTGCTATAGTTTGTTAATTTATCTACAGACTAATAGGAAATAGATTTAAGGTTAGACTTTCAGGGCACAGAGCATTAGCTTCTGTTCTTGTTCAAACAGAAACTAAAATTCTCTAATTACTTCTAAAAATCTCACCTTTAAGAGAAAGAACAACACATTTGTCTTAGTTTTCTAATGAGATGGGAACAAAAATTGACATTTCTGTTTTTCTCTCACAAAATCAAACTTAGTCTTCCTTAGTACCTTGCTCCTCCTGCATCTCCTGCAGATGCAAAAGGGGAATATTTCTCAAATGGAGCATTTCCTTGACATACCCACATTAAGTTCCAGTTATGATTCAAGTTTGTCCACAAAACTGCTCTCCCTTTAGAATTCTGTTCCATAAACTATTCAATGGTTTTGTCCAGTTGAATTTCCCTTTAATATGAGAAATGTCCTCATTTTCAACAGAAGGGAGTAAAGAGCATTTAACACACAGTAATCATGAACAAAGAAACAGAATTTTGTTTTAATCAAGACCAAAGTAAAAACCAAAAATGAGGAAAAAAAAATAGCAAGAGTTTGAGTAATAAGGAATGGTCTTCTCAGCCTGTTTCTTGCTTAGTTTCTGTTGGTAACTTGCTCACACTATTGGAAACTGATGGCCTCTTTGCAAAATGCCAGTCCTATTTTCCTTTTTAATTGTGTACAATTAAATAATTAATACTGGATTACAGTTAAAGCATGGTGCTAATAACACCAAGGTCATGGGTTCCATCCCTGCATAAACCATTCATTTAAGAGTTGGACTGGATAATCTTTGTGGGTACCATCAAACTCAGAATATTCTGTGATTCTGTGATTTTAAACCCAAAACAACTAAACTCTCAATGAGCTGAATTCGTGGTGTCTAGAAATCTGAGCAAATCCTTTGTGGAACAGACAAAAAAACCACTATTTAATTTAAAAACAGCAACATTTTTCTCTGTGAGGTCATTTCTGTTTGTCTGTGGGAGGACTTAGCAGACTTACAGATGATCTATTGCCTTTCTGGAAGAGATAAAGATACTAGACTATATATATATATATTCAAGTGGTGGGACAATTTAGTATCTTTAGACTCATCTAAAATTTTTAAGAAACATGTCCCTGAAGTCACAAAGATCCATAGATCCTTTTGTCAAATATTGTATTACTGATGCTTCCTTCTCCTGAAATAACTCAAGAACCTTTCCTTCTTATAATTGTAAAAGAGTTTCTCAAAAATCACAGGAATATGTTCACAAAGGTGGAAATGATGAATCACACAGTATTCTGGGTAACATTGTCTTTTCAGTGCACCCTACCAGCATTTTGAAAGCATATCCAAGACTGTCTTCTCAAAAAATGAGCCAAAAACAGTCACTACCATCAACTGAATTCTCATCTTGGATCCACATACTGATGTCAACACTGCACAAAGAAGTACTGTCACCTGAGTGGAGAACTAAGATTAAACTAGAATATAAGCAGCTGACTTTCTAGATCTGATTATATGAGCTTCATCTGGCAGCTTCATTTACTTCTTTTTACAATATTTTTTCTTATATGTGATGAAATGTCATCATTCTGAGGGATATTAGGAAGAAAAAATAGTAAAGCATTGTTGACTGATGTCATTGCTGGTAAGACTGATATTATATTTTGTACCTAAAAAGTTGTTCGAGATTGCAGGCAGTTAGTAGATTGTCTTTCAAATAGGTTACCTCTCTTTTATTTATCATCATAAAATAATCCCTCTGCTCCAAATGGTTTTTTTAGGTGTGCTTTTAAAAATGGATATATTAAGAAATGATATAAGTAAAACGTAAACCAATAAACATAACAAATTAAAGCATCAAAACCATGCCATTCTGACCCTTCTTACAGTCCTTTTCTGAGGATTTAAAATAAAGGTAACAGAATGGAACACAGATAACAAAAAATACTTTAATCTTTTTTCTGAAAACCACTTTTAGGTATCTTTAAAGACATCCATATTCTAAACACAAAAGGCTTAATATTTTTGCATCACAAGCAGCAAATACAGAGTTTTTCTTTAGAGTTTCCTAACTCTGCTGGAGAGTAACTTCTGAGAAGTGTGGAGTGCTTTACTGACAAATTAGTTTCATGAAAATGAAAGGCTTCTTATGTCCAGTTCTCTAATAAGAAAAACATAAAGACTCCATATAAAATTCAGACTTTTCAGAAGAGTTCCAGAATAAATGCTTTTTTGAAGACTTTGTCTCTTTTGTTCAAAATCATAGTCAACAGAAATACATTAGTTCTTCAAAATAAACGTGTTGACATACAAAATTATTTGGTCCTTGACATAATTTCGACTGCGATATCTCAGATCAAAGAGATTCATTTAGTGTGACTAGTTTTACTGATGAAGTACTTAGGGCCTTAAAGATTTAAAACCAAGAGAAGTTCTCAAAGGCAGCATCCGACAAACATCTAGACTGAAAATTTCTTCTTTAAATATGAAGGCAATAAAGATAAATATATTATCAACATCTCTCACAAAACAAAAGAATTGCCCTACAATTTCATTCAATATTTTCCACCAGACTTTGCAATTTTAAATTAGAATCCATTGCTAAACTGGTGTAAATAACAAGCTTCATCATGACATGTTGGTTGTAAAGAAGCAGTCTCTCTTCATGTCTATTTTCCTGAGCCTGGCAAAATTATATTGAAAACCAATCAATAAATCACCACAGCACGATGATAAGAATAAAAATTATCATAATATTTTTTTTGGGGAAAAAATAAATTTACATCAGAAAATGACATTCTTCATGTTCATCTAAAGTCACATTTGCAAGGATTTCTTGCTCACACCCCCACGAATGCAGCTCTATAGCCAGGACAACAACTGCAGGCACAGATGTGTAAACAGACTTCTCATGTAAACAAGATTCCCATGGCCACAAAGTTGCCCTCACAGAGAATTTTTGGAGCTGCTCATACTCATGGCTCTATACAGATTTTAGGAATGCGAACCAAGCTTCCAAACAGCAGGAGAATGGAAAGGGGAAGGATGAGTTTGCTTGGAGACTGCGAATTCTTTGCTGCTTGACTTGAGCAGTCCGAGCCAAAATGAGCAGATAAGCTTCTCAGAGATGGCTCCTAGAAACAGTCTAGGTACTGAAACCAACTATGAATCTTCAGTATAACTCAAGACCATTCACACTTCTGGCTGCTGCTTCTGTGTAAATGCAGTTTTTCTCACCCACAATGCAATACAACTGTAAAGCAAATGTGATTATTTCCACAAGTAACATAAAGTAATGTAGTGTTAGGACAGGTAGAGTATATTAAGAAAACCTGTCTGCAGCAGAATGATTGAGCTCTTTCTGTGCAGGTAACAAAATTATACTTACAAAATTCATGTGTAGATAAATGCTAAATTCTAAAAATTGTATTTTTATGACAAGCAACAACTGATTAGGAATAGTTTGCTGCTGAAAACCCAAATTTAGCTTTTGACCTTTTTCACACTTAGAATTACTGTTTTATTATGCATTTACATATGAAGGAGATATGCGTCATACTTATGTACTGTTTATGTCCTTAGTTTGTTTGGCCATTTGCATTTTATACTGTCCAGCTGACGTGCAAAATCAAGGTGTTTATACAACTGGCTCCATTAGAGAATTAGCACCATTCTTAGTTAAATATGGGAGTTGGTACCTTAGGTCTTTCAAACAGGTTTAGAAACACATCTCCTAGCCTCTCCCTACACTGATTCTTCACTGTTTATACTTTGTAGTGGGGAGAAGAAAGTTACTTTTTATGTTTAGGTTGTTGTGTGTCCTCTATATTGTCTCAGGAGCCAAAAAAGCATCTTGAGCAGTGAAAGCTCCCAACACCTACTGACCTGGCCTGACCTCCACTGAGCTTGACCACAGAACTGATGGGTGATGCTAATATTTGAAGATGTCTATTACACAGTGGTGGTTTGGAATCCTAAACAATTCTCAGAGTATGTGATGCAATAATTTTCCATAATTGACTCTCCATTGAGAAAGATCTAAGTCCATTTTTAGATTAATATTTAAGCTAATGATATTTAACGCATTTGGTGGATTCACAGGAAAGGAAACTACAAGCAACTGTTGATGCTTTTATATGGTAATTCACATAAAATGTGTCTGCCCACAAAAGGAGGTAAAATAATACTACCATAACAAACATTTTTTTATATAGCAAATTTCTAATGGTTGCTTCTATCATTGCCCTCCTTTCCCTCTTGAGAAGACTTCAGTTCAGCTGTTAGATTTATTTTTCTTAACACAAGCAATAGAGATCACTTTCTCTTTCATTGCTTCAGCTTAAATAATATGGCTATTTCTTGGAAAGTCAATGCTTCTAAAGAAGAAGAGACCTGTTTGCAAGTCACTCTGGCTTTTGCCCAAGTGATCAGTTCATGTGCTTTTTAGTGTATCTTTGCAGTATCAACAACAAAAGCAAAAATTAAAAAGTGTCAAGTGAAAAAAAGGGAAGCAACCACCAAGCATTCACCAGCTTGTCTCTTAAAGGACTTAGACAGGTCCTGGTTATAGCTCAATGCTATAAAACACAACAGTAAGGCAAAGGGTAAACACACAGCAATCAGCTGCAAATCTACTTAAGCAAAACAAAACACGAGCTAGCAGATGTTGCCTGAATGACTGAGCTACTTGCTTTGGCAACTATTACCAACAGGCAAAGTGGAATTTTACTACTGGTTGCCTGCCTGTTGTCATAGTAAACTGGTTCATGGAAAAGGAGGTTTCACTTTTTTTTTACACTGACACAAAATTCTGATGTTAATGACAGGTTAAAGGAAAACCAGTTCAAAAAAATGTAAGCAACTCTTACTTTTAACTTTTAAAAGAAAATATTCGCAAAATAATTAGGCCATTTAACTTAGCAATATAAAGAGAAGAAAGCAAAATCTTTAGCTGAATATTTCCTGTTGGCACCTAAGACCTGCATAAAAAGTGATAAAACTGCTTGTAAAATACTGGAGAAATGGTCAAGAACATAATTTGGAATCTATTTCTACATCACTGTGAGGTGAGCAAGTTATCAGATCACTATTCATTGTCTAGATGCAAATAACACACACAGATATATCTGAAATCACTGCATACACATCTGAGTGTAAAACTAGTCTTTCTTGAAGACTGGGGCAAAACAGTTCACAAGTTTCATTTCTACTGAGTAAATATTCTCTTACAGTTCAAAAGATCCCCAAATCCATACCCCCCCTCCCCCCTACTCCCTTTTCTTTTTCTCTGTGCAATAACCTGAAAGCTGAAGAGTTGAAGCATAGGAGCAGGGCAAAAAACCCAAAGTGAAATCCTCCCCCAAAAACCAGAACAAATTGGCATTCAAGTCATCCTAAGGCCCGTGGGCTTCATTATCTCTTCCACAGGTCTGTTTAACAAAAGGATCATTTAGGTTGGAAAAGACCTCAGAAATCGTCAAGTGAAACCCTTAACCCAATGCTGCTGAACCCACCTGTAAACCATGTCCCTAAGTCTCACATCTACATGGCTTTTAAATCCCTCCAGAAATTTAGAACATTTTTTCAATACCTCTCTCAGGAGCTCCTGCATGAGCAAAATGCCTGACTAGTGCTTCAAAGAAACCTAAAAAAATCTACATGTGCAGAAAATCTTCCAAGTAAAAGTCTTATGCTGACTTGATGCCTTAGTATGTCCATATTTATCAGTCTCACAAAAGACCAATAAAAATGTGATCCAGCCCTTAGAGAAGCTTATCAACTACTGTTTGCAGCATGCTTCTTTTTCAAGTTCCCAAATCATGAACTTACAAAAGTCGTATACAAAACACTAAATTAAAAATATGTTAGAAATATAGCAACATTATACAATCAAAAACTAGGATACTCGTTTCACAGTTCATACTTATTCCTACCTTTTTGTACTTCTTAAAGGGAAATGTCAATTCAGTCACCTAACCAGCTCTCTTCTTAGACAGAAAATATTTACTACAGTAATTCATCTAACATGTCTGTGCATTTTATAGAAGCTTGCAGGGAATGTGTCTTTAAGAATTTGTACTTTCTCTTAGCCTAATACTTTGCAGAGTCCACACAAGAATGGCAATTCTCATCTTTGGGCAACATTAGACACACCTGGGCTTGTGCCTGAGGCATTAACAGATTTAAAGATGCACCCTTAGCTACAATTAATACAGAGCATCCACAGCAGCTACACACAGATCCTGGACTTCTCACCAAGCAGGGGCTGTTGTTCTAAATACAGACAAAAGCACTTTCCTTTGGTTCTCATGTCTGATCCTTCTGAGCTGATGGTTTTATCTACTCATGGAGAAAGGTTTTGAGAATTAGACTCCCAGCCTTTCTCATCCAGCAAGAGACAGTCCCCCCAGACTGCTTCTCAGGCCACAGTGAGCAAAACATTTTTTCTTAAAAATATGGCTACTTCTAATAAAGCTAAAAGGCCTACTACTATGACAGGAGAAATGCAAGCAGGTATAAGTGGAATGTTTATACTAAAATCTCAGTTTAATTAAAAATAAAAAGCTTTCAAATTACTGTATGCCTTTCTTTTAGAGGACATCAATAGTATCCCTTCTCTCATTTGAACAGGGTCTTAAGTCAGTGGTAAATTTGCTTTGGAAAAAATGCTGCTAAATTGACTCGTTCATATGAACATCAAATTAAACAAAAAGTGGCATTAAACTTCTGTAGTCATCAGTGATTTAAGTAACTGCCATTATGCAAGAAGATCTACTGAATTTACTGCATATTTAGCTAAACTGACTTTTCTGGCCTTGTTCATGGACTTTAATTAAAAACATGTTAAGATCTAATTCATTTCTAGTTTGAGTTATAAACTATAAAGCTTAATCCAAGATACTGATGAAAAACTTCCATATAATTTTTACACATCTAATCTCATGTGTAGTGGTTTAAAACTCTTTTACTACTACAAAGAAAGTAATTTTTACTGCAACATGTTCTAATCTTATAGATTGCATATTGGATGATTCACAATTTGTTGGCAAGCTGCAAAAAAAATTGCTTTTAATAAGGAATTGGTATTTAAACCAAACACTGAAAGCCTGTGAAATGTAATCAAGAATGTGGTCAAGGATTTAATAAAAACTTTCTTGACTAGAGATTTGCTTCAAATATACAGGATAACATTTCTACTTTGAACCTGCTTCAATAGGATGTGCCTGTCATTTTCAGATTTGGTTTATGAGTCAGAATCACTATTGTGATTGTGATGTGGAGATAGTACAGATATATGAAACAATTTTAAATACTTGAAATATAGCCTATCAGCTTAAGTTAGTTGGCAACTGTTAATAGCAGAAGAAAATTGGCAGGAAGCTAATTTTTTTTTGCGAGAATTAAGTGGTATTCCAAAGACATATTTCCAAAATTTCTACAGAAGAGTCATGATCATTTCTCACTACAGTCACGTCATTTGCAAAAGTTACATCTTCTATAATCTCCAACCAAAGCTGGACAATGAATATTAATGGCGTTTAACAACAAATCTAATAACAGAACTTATATCCTACCTTTTATTAATGGCAGCCCATGATGCATTAATGCTATCTGTCATCAGTTGTACATTTCTGGTGTCATCTGCTGAATAATCACGGAGCAGCTTAAGTGCCATGTCATTTGCCACATCTACATTTATTTGCCATTGTCGTATTTCTTTTGCAAATTGCTGAAGTAAAAAGAGAAAGAAAGAATAATCCTCAGAGCAACATAAAATGATCACATACATTGTTATGATTATTAGAGAAGGAACAGAATAACTAACACCATCTATATAAAAAAAAAAAAGAAAAAATAAGAAAAAATATCCTTCCTCACATTTACTGGAAATGAAAATCAGTTTTTCTAAATGTTTTAAATTCTTTTAGTGATATGACCACAGGACTACTTCTACACTCTGAGAGGACCAAGCAACCACCTTCTAAATGCTGGAAAAGACGTGACAGCTCAAATTTATAAACACTGATTAGAATGTTGATTATTCTTTTCTGAGACACAAATAGATGGATGCATTATTATGCATTATAGAAACTACAATTATTTGTGACACTGAATTATACTGGGATAGAAAATATAGTGAAATCATATATTCTGACTAATTTTCTTTTTTATACTGTGAAATAATACTGATTTGGACAATTACTACCTGTGCTTTCAGGTTGTTTTTTTAAAATTTAATTCATTTAGCAAATTGTTTATGTAATTAGTGCCATCTACTGGAACAGCACTAAATTTGCAATACAGCAAAATACTACCAGTAAACCGATTAATATCTTTATAATGCTAATTTATGCTTCATACTAAAAAGCTTTTTAAATCTTGGTCATTCTTTGTTTCCCCCTTTCCTCCCCACTTTCTCCTCTCCTTTCTTTCTCCTCTCCACCTAGGCCAGCTGCCTCACTGCAGAAGCAAGCCAGGAAATCCAGAGCACTCACTCAGCCAGCTCCCATGCATCTTTCCTGTTAGTCTTTCTCTCAGAGCAAATTTCCATATAAATGCACTGAAGCTGCATATTTAATCCATAATGTGTAACAACAAGATGAAAGAGAAAAGATAATTGATTGCCTACTTGTACTTTTGTACTAGAGAGACTCCAACTAGCCAATAAAATGGACAATATAAGTTGAAAACCAGTTTGTATTTGCAAATAGAAATAGTAAGTTGCATGTAAACATTTGAAGCTATTGACGAAAAACAAACAGTAAGACTTGACTGTCTTTATTGTTGTGCTTTAATACATAAATCGGGAAATGCCTGTGAAGAAAAAAATAGGTTTTTTCCCTTCATTCTCCCAAAGCAGTGTTCCTTTTGAAATCTTGTTTTGACTCGCATAAGGAATTCTCCACACAGAGCTGAACTTACATGTAATCCCTAGTGAAAGAGTCTAAATTCTAAGAATAAATAAATAATTTATGTGTTTATGCTTTAATCTCAGAAGGTCTGTAAAGTGATTTTGATTAAGACTGGGACTAAGATCTTTGAACATAGTCCAAATGGAATTTTGGCGGGGGGGGGGTTGATTTTTCCCCCAAACTCTTACCTGTTAAAGGGCTATTTCACCATCTCTAGGTTCTCTCCATTATTTAAAACTGAAAACAGGTACTTCCTCCATTTCCTGTGCTATTCCTTCATGAGAGGGGCAGATCACTCAGTCACTGTGCACCAAACAGCCTCAGGTACTAAGGCAGCACCTTGTTTATCTGTTTTGTACAAGGGATCTTATTTCTACCAGTCAAACATTAGGAGGAGCCTATGAACCCCTAATCCTGAAAACCATCTGAACATGTTATGGTTAAGGTCACCTAAGATGAAGCTGTCTAGACAAATTTTTTTTAAGTAATTTCCCTTTGCTGAGTGAGGAGATATGGACAGGAGAGGTGATAATTTTCTGGAAAACCACTACTACTTCTTTGAGGATGCTACAGGCAGATGGTTGTTTTGGAAACAGTCTGCTAGCTGAGCTCCTTTCCTGCCAGAATGATATACAGTAAATATACAAATTTTAATATTTACATAAATATAATAATATATATACAAAATACAAAATTAAAAAAAAATTCTACAGTAAGAATAATTTCATTTTTGTAGACCTTATATAGCAAGTATCTATTCTACATTTAGGTCAATCCATCTTTGTTTTACTCTACCTTTCTCTTTGTTTAAAATTACACAGGAATGCAGGTAATTTTTTTTCTCAGCCAAAGAATCACAGCAGACTGACTGTTCATTGCTTTATACAGAAGATTTACCATAACATTTTGCCTGCCTTGTAACTTGATGGTCTGTAAACTTTACTTTGAAAATAAGATCTTTTTGCCAAGACTCATGTGAATAAAAATGACCTCATAAAAGATTTGAAACCCTGTTTTATAATAAAAAAAAAAAAGGGAAGATCTGTTACAAGGTTGTTTCCAAAAGTGTTGTTCTCACCATTAACTTCAACATTAATCCATTAACTTCCTGACACTACAACACTAGGTCATCACTCAGGAAAGAAATTATGAATATAGAGAGCTTTGCTGATGGAAACAATTTGTATTTTCTATTTTACCGGAAATTGATATGTAATTTTTCTACAGCTTTGAGGAGCACATGCTTCAACTTTTCTCTGTGTGCAGGCACTGAGAACCAAGTGTTGTGGTAAAAGTTTTACCTGTCTGTCCCACCAGAGGCCCATTAATTGTCTTCCTACATGACTGCAATGTATACTTCAGAATTACATTCATGGCATCCTTTTTTTTCCCTCTTTTCCCTTTTACATTTATCTTTAGCTACTTAAGAGCACATTTGTTTTTTTTTTTTCTTTAAAGGAAAATGCTTTATTACCTTAATTTCTTTTTGACTTTTTTTTTAAAGCATTCTCTTTGTTTTGTCAGTGTTATCACTGGAATTTGCTGAGTTTATTAAAAGGCTTAAAATTAAGAGCGTGAATTTATCATGTCAGTTAGGTATAAATTTATTTTAAACTTTTAATTAGAAGACACTAGTTGATGTTATTAGGAAAAAAGTCTGTGCAATTAAGAGCCCTCGATTTAAAACAAGTAATGAAATCAGAGCTTCACTTTATTCTATCCCAGGATTGCCCAGTGGAACAAAATCAATGATGCACAGTAGTTTAAATATAGCAATATGTATGTACAACATAATCCTTTTCTGGGTATATACCACAAATCTGGAAAATCAGGCTGTCGTTCTGTCCTTTTTCTGTATATCAGTAGCCTGTTTTATTTATATACTTAAAGAATTTATTTTTTTAATCAAGGTATTCTAAGTCAGTGTTTGCAACATAGTCAATAACATGATTGTTTTACTAAAATCAAAGCAGTACACTGTCAGCCCTGGAACAATAAAAACCCACAAAATGCTGATTTTGTTTTTCATCTTGGTGCACAGGGAACAGCAAAAGAGTCTCTAGTAAGTTACCACCCTGCAAGAAACCAACAAAGGCAAGCAAGGCAGCCTCAGCCTTATCCACAAATTCAGGACATAAAGTTCACACCCTGTTCACACCAGTGGGAGGCTGCCTGACCTTTTGAGTCCCAACAGAGCAGAGGATGTAATCAGGCTGCTGTTTAATTTCCTGTGTAGATGAAGAAATAAGTGGTCAAAGACGGAAAGGAATGAAACATTGTCCCCATCCTTCCTCCTCCTCACTTTGGCCCTCCCAGATGAAGTTGTACAGAGGGAGAGAAAATGTTTTACCAGCTCCGACCAAAGCAAGGAGTCAAGGAGTGAACAGGCAATCCTGGAAGTTTTGTTTGGTTTGGGGTTTTGGTGGTTTTTTAAATTTTTTTTTCTCCTCTTTTAAACAGAAGCTCAATATCCTATTGAGAAAAGGTTAGTTTTACACTAGCTTATGTTTTGATGACGTGGTGATGGAAGGAGTTGAGGTGTGATTGTGTACTATTTATATACCTACAACCTTCAGCCTGCTGAGTTACCCATCTGCAGTCATCACTTAATGAACAATAAAAACCAGGACTTAATGGGTAAAGACTCCCATTGGCCAGATTGCCATATTCTGGTTCCCCACACCTAACACCAGTTTAATTCTCAAGTACCAAACTAAAAAAATAGAATGGAAGAAAAAAGTTTTAATTCTCAGCAAATTAACTCTGAATTAATTTCTGATTCAAATGAATAATATTTTAAAGTATTAGCTATAGTACCTGCTTACTTTTCTCTTTTAAATGTCAGAAAAAAATTTGTCAAATTCTATTAAAAACATTAGTGGCCAAATACAAGCCAGCTATAGATTTTTGTTTTATGCTGGCATTGTAAAAAAATAATAATCAAAAGACTGGTATGATTGAATTTACCATGTACTCATGTATAAGGATGCCCTAACAGAAATGCATTAACACATGCACTGATTAAAAGTTCCCCTAGAGCAGAAAGGAACTTACACATTGATTCAGCTGTCTTTAGGCAGACCTACAGTGTTTAACAAGCAAATCAGAAGAACACTTGGTGACTACTTTCTCACACCAAGCTGTGTTGAGATACAAAGCTGACAAAATTAATAAGTCTGAAGAATTTATTTAAGTCTTGCACTGACCTCTCTCTTTCCCTCAAAAAAAAAAGAATAGAAATGACAGCTTCTTCTTCATCAGTGTAATAGCAAGCCAAAAGACAGCCTACTTACTCTACATCTTCAGGGGACAGAAAAATGTATGTGTTTGGCACAGAAGCCTGGAAAGCATTTATTTTGAAAACTTGATGTATTTCTAGGTCCTTTAGTTTAGATAATGCTGTACAGCAGAAACATAAAGCTGCTAGCTCAAAAAAATTTTCCATTTTCCTTAGACTTCATGACCCCTTATCTCAAGCATGAACATAACAGCTGATGCTGTCACATCTGAGAAACTTTGATGAGGGATTTGACACAATAGGAATTTCTGGCAGACAAAGATAATTCCTCTAGGAAGGCTGGCACAAAAGAAATACAAAAAGGAGAAGGAAAAAGAAGAAAATAAATTCCCCCACCCCTCCTACTCCCTATTCTCTAAGACAGAGGTGAATTTCTTCCAGACTCGAAGAAGAAAGGCTAAGCAAAACCAAATAAATGAAAGTAAACAACCCTGGAAGAGTAGAGCTTGTTGATGTTCATATGATGAATTATGATGGACTAGCTGTGACACTGAAACTATAATTATAGATTAACATCTGCAACTTCACACAACACATCCCACTGGATCCAGACTGGTGGGAATGGCTGAGGATACACATAGCCCAAGTGCTTCTAAAGTGAGGCAAAAGAATCTGCAGGTCTCCATTCCCAAACTCTATAGGTAGAGATGCATCCTGTGCATAAGAACACTAGTATTCTTTCTCTAGAACTCTGGGGATGGAAGAGAAGATGGCATGTTCTTATTTCTCTCAATGGATAATGTTGATCCAAAAAACCCCTTTTTTTTTTTTCAAAAAGCATATACCCTTAGATGGACCTCGTCTCAACTTCATAAATTCTTGTAAAAAAAGTGGATAAAAATCCATTTCTAAAGCAATAATTTCAATTATTTTCCTAGTTAAGAAATTTGTGTTCAAGACATAAGACACTCCAACACTATGACATAAGACAGTGCTTGCACAGAACTGTTTTTTTGTTAATTGAGTCTTTGCAGAGCTGAGGCATTGACTTTGTTGAAGCTTTTCCTTTTTTAAAACAAACACTGGGCAGAAGCCAGGGCTGCATCTCTGCAGGAAGACAGTGACAAATGGGAGTCCTCTATGCTGATGAATGACAGTACTACACATGATCCATAACTGGATCCAATACATTAGTGAGTGATTGCCCTTGTTTACCATAATCTACCCTTCCCAAGCAATGACCCAAGAAATGGTACAATCTTAAATGAGAAAACTTAACCTTAGCTCAGCCCTAAAACAACGGGCTGACGAACATTTCTGTGCTCAGGCAAGCAAAAGAAAAAAAAGCAAGCTAAAACACCAACAGATTTTGTATCTACTTCTAAATACAATAACTGATGATGGAGATAACTGAACCAATCATGAAGTTGGACATACATATACTTTCTCTGGCAGTAAAATGTTGATGAGGACCCCATTAACTCTTCACAGCAGTTCATTACCATTCAGATGTGTAAATAAGACTGCTCTAAGCCCACAAACTTTAACCAAAAATTGAGTGGTAGGAGTTAAAAAAAAAATACGAAAATCTGGTGGGCAGGAGAGGAGAATATATCACAAAATACTTGTGCAACTCTTTTCCCATAGAGGCAGGATTCACCTTAAAAGGCTGATTGATTGGTTGGTTTTAATCTTGGTTTTCCCCAATTAGACAATGAGATACTATTAATCTTAAACTGCTGTTCTCAAAATTTATTCATGAAGAATGTCACCAAAGTATGACTGTTTCCATAATAAGAAACTTAAAAACTGATGCAACAGAGAATATTTTCTACCTGACATATAGCTCAGCTATGTAAGTTAACACATTTTAGCACCCATAATGTGGCAATGTGCTAAAATCACAGGAGGAGCCATTTCAGGCTTATTTTTTCAGTTAATAACCCTGCCGAGGTTGAATCTGGTGAGATTATCTTGTGGCAAATCTAAAATGCTTGATTTCCAAAATACATCCATATAGTTTGCTACAGTTGGGTTTTTTTCCCTGTTTTCTCAACTACTTCCAGAAAACCTATGCAGCTTCATTAGCAGTGAAGACAGCCATACCAATACTACATGACTTCCCTGTCTGCAGTACCACTGCTGCTGAGGCTGTAGTTGAACAGAAGGGATGTGAAATACTTGTGCTAAAAAGGTAGGTGTTCCTCCAGCAAGATCAGCCAGATATTTGTTATATCTGGTAAGTAAAGACCAATTTCATATTCAAGGAATATGTGACACATATTTTAGACTTTAATTTTGTTCTAATTTGCTATGGAAGACTTTTTGCCGTGTACATTGTCCATAGTTAGAGGACAACAGAGGACATATTCTTTAATGATCTCATTAACTCAAATGGAAATATTTTAATACTCAGTAGTGACCTTAAGTTCTGCGTTCTGCTTTTTCAAAGCTTCCACAGTGTAGGAGATTTCTTTCCATGACTCAAGCTTTGCTTTTGCTTGTTCAAGAACCTGTTCAGCTTCTCGTTTAGCCTCCAGCCATTGTGTTGAATCCTTCAACATCTCTTGAAGCTGTTGTTTTCGGCTTTGGAGGTATCCATGCACTTCATCCCACTGGCTCTGTATCTTTTCAACTGGTGAAACACAAAGGAAAAACAAAAGCTGAATTACTTAAAAGCTTTTAATTTTTTTTTTAAATTCTATTTTAATTCTATTAAAATCTTTCTAGAACTGACCATATCATAAAGCTGCTGTACTTTTAAACTGCAATTGCATCGAAGTTTAGTTCAACAAAAAAGAACAGATAAACTGTTCTGGGTCACACAGTATGGCTTTATGACACACAGCATGTGTCTCAATGCATATGCAGCAAGAAATGACAGGTTCATGCCTCAAAAGCCCTTATGAAACAGGATCATATTTGAGAAAAAGTCTGCAATAATCCTTCATTTTTACCAAACCAACACAAGGTTTAGGATTTTCTGAACAACAAGTCCTTTAGGGACTACAGTAATATTAAAGATTTATTGCAAGATATAATTAATGGCTGTACTTTCTTATTTCATTAAGGCAAACGTTAGCAAACTGCAAAGGCTAAACAACTTTCTTATATGCACATGTTAAATGTAAAATAACATTAGCTTTATCCACCATTTGAAAGAAATGTGATTTGTGGAAACTTAAGGATCACTAAAATCACTGATAATAAGCATTGGAGAGCATCCAGCACCAGGCTCATCCATAGTAGTATAACAACACCAATAGAAGTGTCCAAGCAGCTGAACTTTGACACAATATACACAAAACCCCCAACATCAACAAACAATAAAATCTGTGCAGTGCATGAAGGAATAAGCATTTCTTATATACATATATTTAATTCCCTGAGGTTAGTCCACACAAAAACGCATTCTCAATATTTTCTTGAAGACTTCCTCACTACATTGAAAATTCACAGGCCTTCTAGGGAAGGGAACTGAGTTTCCTAGAGTAATCAGAAAGCAACTGAAATATTTGTTGACTGGCAGTTCCAACACTGCATGTCTCACTGCAAGGTTGATTCCAGAATGGTGCAGGCTAAAAACCTGGATGAGAAATGCTTCAGCAGGGAAAAGAGGCTTCTAACTATCAGTGCTTTTCCTCCTTCCAGAAGAAAGGATAAAGATCTTTCCATGTACTCAGCTGAGGTTTAGAGAGAGAGAAGAAAACTTTTCAGCATTCTCTGCTGAAGCCTAGGGAGAAAAACTGAGTAAGCACACATAGCAACATGTTTAAATCAAAGGAAAAGCAAAAGGAACTGAAGAAACAGAACTGGAAAACATAAAGCACGCGTAGAGCACAGCAAGGATAGCCTAAAGCCCAAATATTTAAATTTAATCTGAAGCAAATCTAACCTCTCGTTTTAGGAAGTCGTATACTCATGTCACAAAACAATTCATTTCTGTGCCCTCTCTGGGCAAGGATTTCTGATGTAAGCTTTAGAGCACACTTGAAACAACAAAGAGGCTGTAGACTTCAGGAAGGGTGAATAACAGAAGTGAGCAGCTTGAGCAAAATCTTCCTGCTGTGGCTACAGAATGTGGCTCAAGGGTTGTGCTGGATACTTAGGGACAAAGACTGCCTAAACACCTCCCACAGTGTTGCTGGCAACAGCTGCCACCTATTTCTTGTAAATCACTACTTGAGCTCCTTCCCCCTTTGACTCTGAGACATTCATATATTTTCATTCCTGGCAAACTGGAGATTTTGATACATTGCAGACAGAGGTACAACAGCATGTTTATATCAGCTGTCCATGAAAAAGAAAATACCAACTACAAGAATCCCACCTATTTTTGCTTTATTTTAAGTTTCCTTGTTGGTGTGGGTTGTTTGGGGGTGGTTTTTTGGTGTTTTTTTTTTTCGCGGGGGGGAGAGAGGATTAAGAAGTGAATGAAAACCCTATTGCAGAACTGCTTCAAAAGAAAGCTGGATCTACAGTTATATTAATTTTTTCATAAGAGCTGCTTTTAATAAGAAATGCTGGTATTTCTTATCACCCAAAATCAAAATATTTACAGATGTATTGGTTCCATAATGTCTCATGAGATTTGTATGTAAGCAAGAGATTCAGCAGTCCTCCTGTAGGGACTGTGCTTTTTGCAGCAAGACTGAGCTTTTCATCAGATCCCACAGTCCTGGGATTCCATGATGACCAATTCTCCCACCCAAGAGGACAATGAGGCTGTATAAGGAAAACTCCATTCAGGATATCTCAGGAGCCCATTTACACAAGTGACTATGAATACACAAGCTCTAAATCTATGAAAAACATTTTCCACTTCCTTGTGAAAATACTTGCCTTAGCTCCCTCAATAAAATAATATATATATATTTACTTTTGCTTTATTACAGACTGGAATTGAAGAGTTCAGGAAGTTAGTAGGTAATGTAAACAAAACAACACACCAGAAAAATAAATGTGGTTTTCTTACACCAGTGAGTGACCAAACCCAATTAACAAAGTACTTCACTTGTGGTTAAACACACCATGATATCTACATAATTAATCTGGCTTTTCTAAGGTAGAATGTACCAAAGAGTGAAGTACTATTTAAGATGAAATATGTATAAATAATTTATTAGAGAAGCCTTTATAATGATGACAATATCATTTAATTTAATGTAACATAAAAATCCCTTCATTACAATAAATTTACAATCTTTAAATTATGTTCCCATTTGATTGATTTTTGAATAACAAAAAGCCCAAGGCTCTAAAGCTTAAAATATGAGATTCACTTCCAAAGTGAAAACCACAGTCTAAATCAGTGTCTCTTAAGGATGTATTTGTTCATGTTCACTCTTTAGTGGGATGTTTTCCACAGAAGGAAAGGTGAATGCCACTTAGATTTATGCCAAACAAAAAAGTTCAGAAATTGTAAATTGAGTGTATATTGTGTTAGAACTGACCCCAGGAACCCATGAACGCATTCACCTGCAGCTAATGAGTTACTGACTGCAGATGAGCAGGGTCAGAGAATTGTTATTAAATCATGTTGGACAGTAGTAGACAATTTTTAAATTGTGAACATCATAGAGGGTTTGTGCAAGGGCACTGGAACATATAAAAGGTTTTTTCTAACTGGGTAGTACTGGGAATAGGTTTATTAATATATTTAAGTGTGTTTTATAAGACAGCAGTGAGGAATTTCAGTCCAGAGTTCTTTCAGGCCAACACTCTGACCATAGCCTTTAGAAGGACTATTTCTGCTGTCAAGACTTTATAAAATCCTTAAGGTCACCATGTACCTACAGGACTGTGCTGGGTTTAGCTGGGAGAGTTAAATTTCTTCCCAGCAGCTAATATGGGGCTGTGTTTTGGGTTTGTGCTGAACACTGGGTTGATGATACGAGATATTTTTGTTATTGCTGAGCAGGGCTTCCACAGAGCCAAGGCCTTTCCTGCTTGTCCTACTGCCACTTTGGTGAGGAGACTGGGAGGCTGGGAGGAGATACAGCCAGGACAGGTGACCCCAACTGACCAAAGGGACATTCCAGATCATGTGACATCATGGCTCAGTAAATAAAGTGGGGGGCAGAAGGAGCAAGGGGAGGACTTTTGGAGTGTTGGAATTTGTATTCCCAAGTCACCATTACATATAATAGGCCCTCCTCTTCTGGGATGGCTGAACACCTGCCCAACAATGGGAAGTAGTAAATGAATTCCTTGCTTTCCTTTGCTTGTGTGCATGGCTTTGCTTTCCCTATTAAACTGTCCTTATCTCAAAGTTTTCCAACTTTGGCCCTTCTGATTTTCTCCCTGATCCCTCTGGTGGGAGAATGAGTGGGTGGCTGTGTCAGGCTTGGCTGCTGGCTGGGGTTAATGGATCCATCATAGGGAAAATCAATTTCTTTCCAAGTTTTATCACCCTTACCTGGAATGAGGAAGACAGCCTTAGAAATAAACAAAGTTCTAAACCTAAGAAAATAGAAGGATCAATGGCGTGTGAAGTAATTATTCCAGAAAAAGGATTTGCCCAAATTTTGGAAAAGTAAAGAAGAAATGTTATCACTATTTCCTACCTTGAATATAAGGCCCTCAATAAGTAATATTCAATAAATGGAAAAAAAAAATAAACAAAAGTGGACCAAAAGCTATTGCAAAGATGACAAAATATCCTGAAAGTTAAGAACATCTAATATCACTAAAAAGAGTAAATTTTTCCAGAAAAAAGTAATGTAACTGACCTTACTGCTCTCTCCATTATAATAGCATATTACTGAAGTGAGACTCTAATCTTTATGTTGTACATATCATTGCACTACATACTGTAACAACTACACATTGGAAACACCCAGACAGACACAATAAACATGGCTCCATGTACACTATTAATATCACGGAAGCACAGGAATTTAAAATAATTAGTAAAAATGAAAAAAAGCCATTTTGTTCCCCCTAGTTCAGTAGTTTCTGAAGCACCTCAGTTTATGTTGATCATTACAGCTAAGTCCCATGCCTTTTACATTTCAAAGCCCAGTGTCTTACTTTTCAGTGTGGCATGTCTTTGTTGTATCCAATTTTCTTCCTTTCCTTTCCTTGCCCTAAATTTGACAACAGTACAATATCTTTATTGTGAGAATCAGTATTACAAATTATCTCAAGAAGATTTTTGCTGACTGCAAAGGGGCAATCTGGAAAAATCAGGACAGAATTTTCTTTACGGCCTTAATGAAAAGAAATAATTTATTAATTCATGTGGCCATTAACTAGTTTTATGTGAATATAAAACCACAAAAATATTTGACAAAGCTAAACTGAGTGTCAGAAAGACAAAGTGTATACAACAGGTTATTTCCTGAAGTGAAGCCCAATCCCCATCCATCTCCCAATCACAGTGCTCCAGCAGAACTCCTCATTGTACTTCACCTACACAAGTTTTTTGCTTGCTTGCTGGAAAGTGTCCCAGCATGCCTCCAACCACTCCCAATCCAACACTGAACTCTCTCAAATGAGCAACTTAGGACATGGCGAGATTCTGCCAGTTTGTAATTTCAAGGTTGCTATTCAATTTCTTTTTTTTCTATTTCTACTATTTCCTTGCTGATCAATAGTGATTATATACTAAAATGGACAAAAGAAATTCTGCTGAACTGAAGTTACAATAAGCAACAACAAAGCAGAAAGCAGCATCTAAAGTAATCAGACACAAGACAGGTATACTTTAATCTGATTTTCATTAATTTCATATGTTGAGGAAAGAACACACTTAGTGAAGGAGAATGAAGGAGACTGCGTCCTTAAGATTCAGTTTTGTTTATTAATAAAAATTTTCATAGGTCTTCTCATGCATTACTCATTATAGGGAAACAAACAAAAAATTAATTTCTTTTTCTCTGGTAGATTTTCATGCCATTTTATCAATTTATCTTATTGAAAAATATAACTTCAGTGAGAGAATATACCCTCTCCTGTTTATAATATAACCACAACAGAAAAGGAGTCTGAGAAGAAGCTATCAGTCACAGGAGAAATAATGTTCATGTTACCAGAACATACATATTATATATTTAGCCTATGCAAAGATGTAAAAAGTATTCATTCCATGCCAGTTTGTTAAGTCCATTGAATCTAGCACACTCTCTAAAAAAGTGAACAAATAAGTGAATAGCAACAGAATTTGTGAGATAGAAAACCTCTCCTTTCCTTGTCCAACAAATTACACAAACTACACTAATTTTGCACTGTAGGAGACTTCTCAAAAGCATTATTGTCAATATATTGACATTTGCCTATAAAAGCAGGTTTTCACTGTATTTTCATAGATTTGAAGACTAAAGGGACTAATACAATCTGATCTGCTGCGAATGTAACCGGCGAATGGCAGAGCTATAGGCAGTATTAATCCATGTTACCAAAGCTGCTGATGCACGGATTTTCAGGTTGGATTAATTTTTGTTTGAATTGCAGCTCAATAGTACACTTTTTTTGGAATGTTCTGGATAGTTAATTGTTATGTATTTCATTTTACTTCATTGCATTTTACTAATCTATACATTTATCGATATTAAATTTAGTTTAGTTAAACTTTTGAAGCTGTGCAACATTCCAGTTTTTTCCAGTCCTCAGAGTTTTAAGTGAGCAGGTTTTATGAGAGGCATGATGGAGAAACTAGAAAATATGGATCTAAACAGAAATATTCTAGGTTACTGCACCTTTTTTACAGTTTTCCCTTTCTTCTACTAATCAGTATAATCTCCCACATAACAGGGATAAACAAATAGTGAGGGAAAAAAAGATGTTTTTATAGGGTTACAAGACCATTCTGAAAGAACAGCAACCATGCACTACACATAAGACTTTCTGATGTTTGTCAGTTTTGGCTCAGTTCTCTATAAACAATGTTAGAGGAATCACAGCTAAAATATCACTTAAACTTTGTCTTATCTTATGGTTACCTTTCTTTGTATTATTGTTTTGTTCTAAGGAAATAAGCTAAACTATTTTTTTTTTTTTAACTATGAAAGGATTTATTTAAAGTTCTCCATTCGTCAATTACTTCTTTCTGCAAGTGCTCTACTTTCTCTTCTGCTGCCTTCCAGAACAGGAGGTGTCTGACTTGAGTCTTATTTTTCAAAGAGGAATCACTTTGATAAAGCCTATCATACAACATCCCTTGACAAAAGGATGCTGTCTCTGTTCTTATGAACAATCTGTGCATCTGTGAGAGACTGGCCTAGGGAGAATGTTTGGATGGTAGATGCAGAGTCAAGTGAGGGTAAGTTTAAACCATTTCTTTTTTAATTGCTGAAGTACTTAAGGAGTTGCAGGAACAGTTATCCCCTAAGTTTCTGCCTGTATCATTATGGATCTGGACAGGACACGGTGCACAGCAGAGAACAGCTGGAGCCAGCCTGCTTGGGTAATGATTTATACTTAGCTCTCCTTCATCTTTCCTTGGAGAGAAGCATTTCTCTTAACTTTTTCCAATGGCTTATAAAAGTCATACTTCTCAAACAATGACCTTAGAAACTCATGGCAAAACTTTAACTTAGATATAGAAAAACACTAATAATCTGTCATCTAAGACATTTTATGCATCAATGGTCAATAAAATGATGGGAGGATTTAGCTAATAAACCCCAAATTAATAGTGGGGTGGCAATGTAGAATATCTACCCTAATGTGAAGTCTGCCATTTATACCAGTAAGATGTCAGATGTGGCTTTTATGCACAGTTAATATATTAAGGTATTTATAGAAATATTCCTTATCATAAAGCATCATAATGCATAATGACAGATTTTTTGGAAAGACTATTCTTACAGAAGATTAGGCAAAACAGAAAGTATATATGCAAACTAAGCTGCATATAGACAAGTGGATGAATAATACCTGGGAAGAAGGAAGGAACTGCAATCATCTATACTTGTGTAATATTATCGTTTCTATGAAAAAATAAGAAGTATTACAAGGGAAACCAGGAAGAAGAAGCACTTGGAGCCTTTAGTTGTCTTTTGGGGGTCATGAAGAGCAATGAAAATGTACCTGAAAGACACACCAAGGCATGAAAGTCCCAAGGGGAAGAATGTTACTTTCCCTGCCCTCTCAGAGACGAGAAGGATAGGCAGTAAGAGATTTCAACAGATTTGGATGTGTTTGGGTTTTTTTTAAACACACAGAGTCAAAATCTCATTTTGTAGTTTGATACTTTTGGGGGGTAATTATTTCCAACTATTGCAAGTCTGATTTAATTTTGTTTTGTTTCATTAGGGCAGAGCTTATTTTCTTTTATCTAAAAATCAGTTCCATATGTTCAAACTAATGAAGGTCACTGTTCCTTTGAAAGTGTCAGATCAAACAGACTGAACTGAAAACTGTCAAACGGTTTCTGCTAAGCACCAAGTGAATAATTCTTCAACACTGTTAAGCATGCTTTATACCTTTCTATAGAGAGTGGGAGTTAGAGACCAGACTAAACTGGTGGCACATCTGAAGAAACGAGTTTCTTACATCAAGCAAAAAGTAAATTCCATGACTGGGCACTGAGAAGGGCATGCAAGAGTTTATTATTTGGAAAACAGGTCCCTCAGAAAGCATTCACCAGTTTATTAACTTTTTATAGAAGTATTCATGTATTTAACATTTATCACTTCTCAAATGAAGTTTTCATGATAATTTTTTCTCTAAATGAGAAAAGGAACAGATCATGGTATGCACAATGTGGAAGACCATTTGCTTTGCATTTTAAAATGTCATACAATCTGTAAAATTCTGATGTGAGAAATAAATGCTAAAGAGATGTAGGATTCTTTAGGACTTAGTATGAAATAGGTAACAAATCTAAGTGTAGTTTTGCTAGAAACCTACAGAAAAAACCATATGTATCTGCATATACACAAACTATTGACAAGGGGTATGAACAGATTAGACAATAATCTTTTGATACCTCTCTATTGTCAGCAGAGCCTTAAGAACAGGACAGTCATGGAGAAATGGATTGACAAAACTAAAATCCCACTACTCTGGCAGAAGCCAGAGTCAGCAATGATTCTTCCATGACCCCAGAAGCAGGATGCATATGGACATGCCCTTAGAAGTTAACTAAATGATCTTTTTCTACAGAAACTCTCATATTTGGATGATATAGAAATATAACCTCACTGTAACATTGTACTAACTGAAAAAAACAGAGTGCTTCCTTGCTGGAATGATTTAATCATCTTTCAAAATGTTTGATTTATTCTATTCCCCTTGTTGCATGTAGAAAATATGTACTGCATTATTGAATTTAGCTACTTTCTTAAATATTCATAATATAATTATGAAGACTTACATTAGATTTAGAAATTATATTTAGGCTGATGGGAAGTACTCAAATTGAAGCCACAGGATTAAGACTAATCTGATTAACTAGATGAGTGCATATGTAGGCAATCCAACTGTTTCTGTTTAAAATTTATAGAAAAGTATTCAGAGAACTTAATAGGAAAAAATGCAGTAATTTCTGTATTTTTTTAAAATTGAAAGATTTAATTAGAGGCAACTAGGTATTTTAGTATTTACCTTTGCCCAAATGTCTATTTGTTTGGGTTTTTCTCTAGGATTTTGGTTACTCAAGATATTAAAAGGAAAATAATTTATGGTTATATATCTAATTTCTGTTCATGGATGATGGCTTTTTAATAATCAACCTGCCTACGAAATATTTAAGAAAATCTTTATTTCAGAAGAAATGTCTTGTCTGTGCCTGTATTTAAAAATTGGATATTAAAATAGTGATACTGATATTCTACTTTCTCTGAACATAATCAAAAATGTTATTAGCATTATTAAAGTACTTCAGCTTTCATACACTAATGCTCTCAAAGACTTACTGATGCAAAAACATAATGGTAGGTTGGGTAGTTTAAGTCCTGAAATATGTGAAATTCATTACCTACCTAATGAGGCATATAGGCAGTGAAATTGTGAATTCTTAGTACCACATAACTTTGTGTTGCTATCATACATTCATATTTACACTGCATATTCTTAATGTCATCAGCCTACAACCTCCTACTGAGTTTGGGCTGAGACTAGCTTTCCAAATATATCTGCATTTGTTATTCTGTACACTGATTTGCTTTGGCTTTGATTTAATAGATCCAGCTCTGACTGTAGGAGTAAGACTTTGGGAGATGTTAAGAGAACCAAAATAACTAGAAAATTAAAATTGACTTTATAATTCAGCTATCGGGCTCCAAGTTACTGAAGCTAAGCTTTGCAGATTGTTTACATTTCTATTTTCTTCCACAAAAAAACCCCAAAACCCAAACAAGCTCAGACTATTGTGGATCTTTTCCTATGCCTCTTCTGACCCTACCAAATCTGCTCCACCTCCACAGCACACAACTCTCACTGAGGTCAGCTGGGAGACAACTCCAGAGCTTTGCTACTACAAAACAGTGACAGAAAATTGGGTGCTGGTAACGGTACTGGGCTTAGCTCAGTATCCAAAAAAAGCCATGCATGCATCAGGGGAAAAAAAACAGTGGGCCAAATCAAAAACATGCCAGCTTTGACTTTTATATTTCCTTTGAAAGCAAAGAAAACTTCCAAATGAGCAAGAACTGATTTCAAAGGAAAGAAGTAATAGTACTTCTCTTAAAAAATTCCTATATTCAACTTTAAGCATAAATTTCAGGTATTTTGTACTGAGTAAACAGTACATCTGAACTGAATTAGTAATTTTTTTCTTATTTCACAAGAGATATTGAAAACAGTATAAATTTATTTTATTCACAAATTACCAGTTTCTTAATCACAGACTCATAGAATGGTTCGAGTTGGAGGAGACCTTTAAAGATCACCTAGTTCTAACCCTTCCAGGTTGCTCAAAGCCCCACCCAGTCTGGCCTTGAACACTACCAGGAAAGGGGCATCTGTAATTTTTCTGGGCAACCTGTTCCACTGCCTCACCGCCCTCACAGTAAAGAATTTCTTCCTAATATCCAGTCTAAACCTGCCCTCTTTCAGTTTAAAGTCATTCTCAGTGTCCTATCACTACTGACCTTACAAAAAGTCCATCCCCAGAACTGAAAGGTGACAGTGAGGTGTCCCTGGAGCCTTCCCTTCTCCAGGATGACCAATCCCAGCTCTCAGACTGTTTTCCTAGGAGAGGTGTTCCAGCCCCCATGGCATCCTCTAACAGGTCCATGTCTGTCTAGTACTGGGGACCCCACAGCTGGATGCAGCACTTAATAGTGCAGTGAAATACCAGATATGCATCTTCAGCCATGATATATTTTCAGGGACAGCTGATTATAAATTCTAGCATGGACAAAAGTTTATAGACTCAAAAGAAAGTCACATTTACACAATAGATTATGAATTGTACTGGTGATTTGGGTAAAATAATTCTCTTACAGTAATGTTCCTGACAGAAGTATCAGATATTAAAAGACTGTAAATGAAAAAATCTTTTTTTTTTTTTTTTTGATTGATAATCACAGTCTTTTAGATAAATTGCACCAATGTTGAACTATTTCCAAAGATGAGTTAATTCCCTGGGGGTCCTGCTTCTCCTTCAGACTGACATTTCCACCGTCCTTACACCCCATTCTGTCTTCCCTCTCACACTTGCACTGATTTTTTAAGTACTCCACAAGACGCTGTCAGTCTGATACTGGTTAATCCATACTTTTTTATGCAGAGAAAGACAATCTTAGCTTCCTAACACTTGAAATTCTTAATTTCAACTTTGTTGAAATATAAAGCAGAGAAGTAGTTAAATTTCACACCTAAAATGGCCTTATACACTTCAAAGTAAATATCCCACAGAGTCAGCTAAGGAAGTAACATGCACAGCAGAAGAAAGAGATATTTCTTCTCAAAATTCCATAACATTCAAACATTTTGAGCGTTTTCCGTGCAATTATAATACTCCTTTTTTTTTAATTAATTACTGATTAGAAAATGAGGGTCCTATCTTAAAAATGATGATACTTGAACTTAAAAGGAGCACAACTCTGCAAGCACAGAAGCGTGCCAAAAAAACCCAGGTAATGTGTTTTTTCCTATTCTGAATTTAAAGGACTAGTTCTCAAGGTCACATGAACCTGGCATGACATCACATGTATTTGTTCCTTAGTAAATAAAAAGATACATTATTAATAATAATTATAATAATAATAACACCACCAATCAACAATGTATCATATCTGTCATCTTAGTGCAATATTTTAGCTAATAAAGGAAAAAAAAAATATGCTGTGTCAATTACACCAATCATGAGAAAAGGAAAGACATGATAACTTGCCTTTTACTATTTGGTTTCTTTTGTTTGAGGTGTTGTGTTTGTTCTGGGGTGTTTTGGTTTTCTTTTAATCAGATGTCAGTACGTCTTTGTTCATGTTCTCTATGCTACCCCAACACAGATCAAAACATTGGTGAGACACTCTATGGACTGAACTTAATTTACTTTAGGCAAACACTTCAAAGTCACTATTCTGTTATGGCTTAAACTCAGCAAATTTTGAACCTATCACACTGCACAGGTGTGTACTGGAAATTAGAAAGCATTTCTTTACTGAGAGGGAGGTCAGAAAGTGGGAGAGGCTTCCTGAAGAGGTGGTCAATACCCCATGTCTGTCGGCATTTAAGAGGCATTTGGAAAATACCCTTAAAAAAGTACTTTAACATTTGATCAGCCCTGAAGGGGTCAGGCAGAAGGGCTAGAGGGTCACTGCATGTTCTTTCAAACTGAAATAGCCTATTCTGTTCGATTCTGTATTTTATTATATTTTCAGGAAAACACATAAAATGGATCAAAAAGAAGTATCCAACAAACAGATGAAACCATTACTTTTGCCATCCTAATATAATGCTGCAGTGAAGGAAGCCAAGTGTCAAAAGTACAGAAATTCAGAGAGAATGTAATGAATATTCTGCAAAATTATTACATCCCTTCCTCTGAAATACGGCACTCATTTCTAAAGTTAAGACTATGAAGCAGACATAAACACAGTCTGACACTTCCAGCAAAAATTTCCATAGCATAGGCGTCTGCTCGACTGTACACAAGTTCCTGTCCAATTAAAATATTACAAAATAGATCTTTTTCCTAAATATTCTCTTTTAAGCTCTAGGTCTCACCAAGCCCAAATGCCACCAGTTTCTCACCACATATCAGAGTACTCATCACCCACCCTTCTTTGCTGTTGCTTGGTGAGGGATTGTCCTCTGACGAGTCATGCTCTCACCTGTCATGCAGTAGACTTGCTGATAAGAAAGATGGAATAGAAGCAGCTAGTCTCCAGAACTGTTTTGTTTTTTCTCATTCCCTCCCTTTTTGGTATGAAAGAGGCTGAAGCACTGTTATCCACCAAACAGAGACTGAAAAGCCTCTGAGTCACCATATGGTTCTGAAACAAGTAATAAAGTTAAATTCTTTGAACTATCTACAGTATTTCATAAGTCACCATAGCGATGATTTTTATACATAACTAAATCAAATCACCAGCTGGTGGAACCACTCACCAAAGTCTTAGGACCTCTCTCACACAGACTAAGCCTGTATTTACTCAGGTTGGACTTGCAAAGGAGCTTTGGGGCCTGTGTAAAACACTGATTTTATTATTGTTTTATTCCTGACTCAAGAAAAACTAAAATCATTATAAATTTATATTGAGGACAGCCAAAGTAAAATCCTTGGGCCAAACATACTTCAGGATGCTTAACTAGATTGTCTGAGAACAACTGCATGTTCCAATATATGTTCTTTGTGTATTGCATCCGTTTTAGGAAAAGAGATGGGACACAATGTACTCCAAAACCTGCATTTTCCTGATATGGCTGATTATGTGACATCTAAATTTAGCTTGTAATCTCTGCTGAGCAGGACCTCTGTTGCCTTTTTGCCCTCTAATTACTACAGAAAATTATGGTCTCATATAAATGAATATATACCGTTCTGACACAGTTTTTAAAATAACTGTGGAGATTTAATGTTGCCCATTAATCTGCCAGTGGACAAATAATTTGATCACATCCTCAAAACTTCATTTCTGAACAATCCCTTTTTATTTCCATTTATTTTTCACTTTTTCATAATGTGTTGTAACACGAGCATAGCTTGTCTGTTTGTATCATCATGAATAAGATAAAAATAGAATGGATATTTTTACTGTTTACATGTCTGCTTTTAGTTAAATTTAAAATGTTCTGTGCGAGCTACTGTTTCTAACACAGTACTGCCTTCAAACAGGGACCAAAACAGCAAACACTTTCGTTTTTTAGATTCAAACAGAACAGGTAGAAAAATCTAGTCTTCTGAAGAGATATGGCACAGAAAGGCTGGGATAAGATATATTATCCTACCTTAACCAGATAAAGATCTGAACATATGAAATTAAAAGACTTTTCTGCAATTACAAGAAAGGCTGTAGCAGATCTGGAAATTAAATTGAGGTCATTCTAACTTCTAGTGATGCAAGAAGTTTGCTCTTACTGTATTTTCATTGCTAACTAAAGGCAAAAACAAACAAAAAAATCCATATCCTATCATACAGCTGACCTGAGGCATGGGAGTAAGTCAGTGCTTAGTGTTTGGCAGGGAGCTTTCTCTATGAAGAAAAATTAAGAATGGCATATGTTGCTTGGATGTAATCATACATTGCAAGAAAAGAATTAACAAGTCCTACTTTCTTTGTTGTGGTAGCCCACCTTAACAAGCAGCTCTCTACTTTTCACCATGTGCATGAGGGATTCTCAGTATATCCTGGAATATTTTGTTATTCTTACCTTTCCTGTTTTTTCACTGATTAAAATGACAGACACGACTAAATTATTCTCTAGTCCAAGTGTTTATATTTGGGTGACAGGTCCTGTTCCAGCTATATGAAAGCACGAATACTTGTTCCCTGACTTCATTTTCAAGGATGAAGCACTTCCATCAGTTTCCATCTGTGACTTCACTGATGAAAGTCACCGTGTATGGGGAGCTATCAGAGCACAGCATCTTTACTGCTGATGGCAATTATTTACATTACTCCTTTTAACATTGCAAATTGACTGAGTCTTTCCAGTACCAAAGAGAAAAAACATTCCTTTCTGATCATCTGTCCACTACACAAGTCAATGGAACATTCTTCTGCCTCTTCTGACAAGTCATAATAAAACCTCTTTACCATTTATTATTTTCAGTTTTTAAAGTATTTTATATAAATGTGAATTAACATTTGTAAAAATGAGACTGAATTCAGTTTTGAAATGCAATGTAATTAAAACCCGATTTTTTTCTGTAACGCTGTAAATAGGAAGCTTCACATTAGATACTGTTAAATATGTTGAAATCTCTAAAATAACTCAGTGATTGCTTTCCCGAAAAACTACATATTCTTGGCAGCTTTGGTCAATTAAATGTTTCAAAAAAATATTTTAACTTCTCTACTTAAGACATGAAAGACTTTGTATCCTGAGAAGTAATCTCAATTTACTTCAGATTTGCATACTATTGAATCCTTCTACATTCTTCAGAAGGACGTGGTACTAACAATTTCAGAGACCTACATGATCTGCCATCTCATCCTGTGTGGCAGTTTCTTACCTTCCCTTTACATTTCGCTTATAACACTTTTGCAAGTAAATTTGCTTCTTTCTGAAGCTACTGAGGCAGTGATCTTGTTAAACTGAAAAAAAAGAAAGCTCCTTTAAATGGATATTGAATGGAGATTTTTCACAAAGACTCTAGGAAGGCAGGTAGTCATATAAAACCAGTCTGTTAAAATATGACTCCTCTCAAGCATATAAGAAAGAAAAGATGCCCCTGACAACAGTGAACAGTACTTACCATAGTAGGGTAGCAGACTGTAGTACCTGGGGAAAGGAATTGCCTCCTGACAAGACTTTCTGTCATTTCATATCTGCTCATGGTTCTGGGTAAGATTTTCACCTAATTGGTGACTGGGTAGGTTGAAGGTTGGAGAGCGGAGGGCTGAAGATTTATATGTTTTGGCTCTTTAACTAAAATCAATTCTATCACTTCAGTCTCCAGACATTTGAAGAAGAGCAGAGTGAATTGCAGAATATTAAATAGGCTTAAATTGTCTTGACGCTACAAATTACAAGAACTTTTCTGTCTGTATTCTGACTAAGCACCTCTACTAACTCCATCCCTAAATGGTGACCAACAAGGTTAAAACAAGATACAAAGCAGGCTCAAACAGCAGCTCCCCCCCAGTGCTGTACCAAATCATTCCTGAGGCTAAAGAGGAAAGTCTATTCTTCTGTCAGATGAGGGTATATCCCAAGTCTTTCAACCAGTTAACTTTATGTACCCATGGCTACATCATACAACAAAACGTAACCTGTTAATGTGAAACATCTCCCTACCAAATCATGCTGTCCTTATTCCAGGTGGTTTGTTTGTGGCTTTTGTGTGTTTGTTTTCACTCTTCTGGGCCTAGCTGAAATTATTCAAAGGCTTTTAAGGAAATTAATATCACATTTTCTGAAAGGTCTCTTCCTGTAACACAGCCTTGCGCTCCTCACTGGACTTTACTGTCCACGAGTTCACAGTTAGGTGAGGACTCATTTTGTGGTAATAATTTTCTCAAGAGAAAGTTGATCAACCATTCTGCTTTTGGAGGATAGATGACAAAATGTTACTAAGCCATAATTTGGACATAATTTTAAGTGCCTCTATACAACACAGCAACCTGGGGTGCCTGTCTTCCAACACAGACTGGTTTCTAGCAACAAAAACCTTATCTATTTTGTCCTTATCTGAGTTCTAACCTGTTTAGAAATATCTGGCCTAGAACTAGCCAGTTCCACAGGAATTACCAACAACATGAAGTTTTGTAATTATCTTTCTTTACCTGATTGAGATGGTGAGATCTAAGCAAGCCACTAGCAATGATATCACCTAATACGTTTATGACCTCTGAGGCTACCAAAATATCTGTGCCATTTCTGCTGCAGAATATAACCAGAAGTGAAGAATAGTCACCTCGTAGTCTAAAAGCCTTTTAGGGAGGACTACAACACCTGAAGCAGGAAGCTGAGGCAGCTGAGATCTTGCCCTTTGTCCATTGAACCATATGCTTTTAATATATATAGACTGACAAGTTATATATAACTGGAATTCCCCAATCATTCAGACATGAATATACATGGAGCATGTTATTGCCTGTTCTTAAAGGGCAAGTCTCCCCAGTATTCCAAAATAACTTCCTACTCCTTCTTGAAATGTCCCATAACTTTCATACAGGTCCTACAGCAGCAAATATGCACAAAGGAAGGGGTTTCAAATTCTATACTCTTCTCAGTATACTATCCCTTTCAGAGCTCTAGTTTCATCTTGTTATTGACATTTTGTTACAAAACAACGTTTCTCCCTTGCTTTGTTCCTGTGGTGTAAAGTTCTCGTAGGAAAAACAGCTGTAAAGTGGTACATCAGGATGATTAATAAACTGCATGTTTATGACATAGGAAATTCAAATTCTTGAAATGTTCTTCAAATATGTGAAATTCAGAGAATAGACCACTGGGGTTTATTCAATAATTCAGCTAAAAAATATCAACAAGATAACTGGAAAACTGTATACAATACACTTTTCTCTAATACTTCTCTTTTTTACTCTTGGCAGCTAGGGGGTTTACTACTGGATGGCAAATCCCAGATTGTATGACTTTATTTTTTCAAGTGGTAAACTCATAATTTGTATTCAATAGTTCTAAGAGAAAACCATGTGGATGCAGTACAGTGGAAATGGCTATTTTATTAAGATGTCGAGAACAACAGTACAGCTGTAATTCACTGTGGAGTTTCCACATATTTTGTTGTGAAAGTGATGACAAGTTGATGATTTTGCCATAAAACTGTCAAATACAGTAAACTATTAAATAAAGGCATTTTTATGTAGTGGCAGAGAGACATTCAGACTCTTTTTAGATTAGTTCAAATGCAGCTCTGCTAACAACCAATTAAAGCATATAGGTTTTCTTCAAAAACACAAAAACCAACCAACAACAAAAAAACCAAAAACAAACCAACAAAAAATGAATCACAAAACCAAAATACCTCTTCTGAAGACATAATCTATAAATTATTCATATACTTGTGGACTTGTTTCCTAAAACTGTCAAAGAAAATTTCAAAAGGAATCATTTCATCCCAAAGCATAATTCTTTATCAAAATAGTCTTCATTGAAATGCTTGTATTTATTGTTATTATTTATGAATTTAATGTAATAGGAATTAATTAACCTCTCAAGTGATATTTTGAGAGTACAATAAATTTCAAAAAATTGCTGAAGAAATGTGTGTGTTACTTTGGTTTATAATCTTTAAAGGGAGATTACCTGGTTAGTAAGAGATTATTTCTTCATACAGTTTTATAAATATGAATTTCCATACCTCCTCGATCACTTACACAGCCAGAAATCACATTACAAAATTGGGATGTAAATTACTAGCCAAGTGAAACCACAGAAAGTTTATGTGATGTTACCTCTTCCACATGGCCTGCTATTTAAAGTTTCTTATATTTCCAGGATCTAGCAAGATCTAACATAGTCTTTGATATTGGTTTGGTATTTCTGATTGTAAGACTGTAAATTTGTTTTTATTACCTCTCAGTATATTTCTATATTGACTTCTTACCAGCTTTGTGTATTCATACATAAGGACTGATGGAAAATAAGGAATTTTCAAAGTTTAATTACTTTTTTAAATTAAAAGTTGCTTATAAACTCATTCATTTTAAAGAAGCAACACTTTCAGAAGCAGTAAAGCAATGTGTTTTTGAGCTGTGATGCATTATGGAGAGAAAAATGTTATTGTACAGCATATGGTTCTCTTAGAACAGAATGCTTCTGCATTAAAAGAGCAGAAAGGTATGCTGCTTTTTCCCACAACTCTTCCTCAAGACTAAATGTAATTATTATTCTTACATATTCTCGTGTGTAAGTGGTAAACAGAATATGATTTACATAGCACACAGAGATTTAAATATAACATTATGTAAACATAACACAAGGTTTACTTTATAGAGCCAAAGTCTTTTCATGTAATATAGCTCCAGCAGTTTCATGCAGATAATGAAGTAAGGGTGGAGAAAAAAAATTCATAGGAAATCAATTGTATGAGTTCATCTTTAACTACTGTAAGAAAGACTAAATCTATGCAATACTATGACAACTCTGTTGAAAATAATCTCATGATTATAGATTTCTTTTGCAATTTATCATAGACATTTTCTCACAAATGTCTTTTGGTTTTTTTTTTTTAATTTTGTATAAAATGTTTACCTTGATTTTTTTTTATATATACTTTAAAAAGGAAATAAGATTTCCATATATATTTCAAAGTTAGACTTTAACTAACATAACATACATATTTCTGCAAGCAGAGTGACTTAAGAGTTAGCAAGGTTAGCACAGAAGCCAGAACCTTCAGGGTTTAATTCCAGTTGATGATATGCCAACCCATCCTGTGATGCAGAATGCAGCTAACTCTACTCTTGTAGAGTACCTGTGTCTCATTTAATATTTCTAACATGTCTCTTCAGTGATACTGGCCAGATGATTGCATTGCAGGTTTTTACTAGCACTTTAATAGCAAAAGGCAATGAACACCCTGTTCATACAAATTAGCTAATCTTCTCATCTTTTCATTTCCCAAAGTGTGAGATGCTGTGCTTCAGCCTGGGGAGTGCACTAGATAAAGTCAAGTCTATCAACCCCTACATGAAGACCAAGGCATTTCAGCCCACCACTCCCTTTCCTTCATGATGGGATCTCATGCATTTGGCCCCTGGCAGAGTGACTTTACAGAAGGCTGCTTGTGAGTGTGGTACACAGCTGCTGCAGAGGAACACCAATGTGCCAATGCTCAAGTCATGAAACAGAATAGACTAAATGTGTACTCATAACTGCTAAAACATAACCATGGTAACCTATTTGTACTCATGAGGAGGGAGAAAAACTCAGGAAATGGGAAACAGTCTATGGATGAGGTAGTCAGGGAGGACTTGCAGCAGGACCCTGGTGTGGACACCAAGGGAGTGGACATTTTCTAAGGTTTTGAGGAATGCTTGAACCTTAGCAACGGGAGTAGGTTCTCCAATACAGGGATCAGCTCTGGCTGTGAACAAGATTCCTTGGAATGGACTTGGGGACAACACACTGGGTGCAGTAAGCTGAACTCAGTATGTGCTAGAGGACAAGGCAAAACACCTGCAGTAGGTGAGAGCACTGTACAGGACAGGAGTACAGTAGGTGAGGGCACACAGCTAGAGACACCCAGCTGGGCTGGGAATAAGGAGGATCCCTATTTCAGGACAGGATAGCACTGTGAATAGAGTTGAACTACAGAGGTAGTTGCAGCCAGAACAAGTAGATCCTGTCTATACAGATATTCAGCAGGCCTAATTCAAACCAAACAGAGCAATCTCCATCTTCTTCATATGGCACACAAGGAGAAAAAAAAAATCAAGCAATTAAAAATATAAAAATTACTGTTGTTCTTTAAAAGAAATACTTTAGATGAGAGCATGTCATATGCAGCAAATATTCAGAAAATACCTTATGTGTCACATTGTAAAGTCCTAGCATCTTTGTGTCCCTCCATACTATAACAATCTCCTTAAAATCCAAAAGCAATAAATACCTCCTGAGTAGTGTTTATTATCACCTAGAATTGCCCAGATATAAACTGAATAAACATAAAAAACCTTCATGGATCTAGTCTGCTGCCTCAGAAAACTGGACCAAAAATGGCCCTGATCACACTCCAACGTGTACTTGAAAGTATATAAAGGGACATGACCTGTATCTACTGCATCATAAGCTGCACTTTTGTAGACAAGGATATTGACAGTTTCAGCACAGAAAATTAATTGTTAAATCACAGAAAACTGACTTTTGTACTTTGAGTTCAAAACTAACTGATAATTTTGAGAATTCTTATAGATAAAAACCAAGAAGTCATCATGTAAAATGTATATACCACACTACTAGTGTGGTACATATATTTAGTAGCCACAGACACAAGCTATAATATTGTTGAGCTACTATATACTCACTCATGATTTACAGTCTGATAGCTGTTCTCCTTTGCTGTATGAGAAAGAAGCATTTAATCTATCTTAGAAGGCAAATTCACTTAAAGTGAAATGCAGTTTTCCAACAGAATAAAATTCAGTCATTCATACAATTCTTACGAGGGCATGTAGGAATTATGCTTGCATTTTTTGTAAGTCTAAAATTCTTAACTTCAGAAGACTTTAAAAATTAAAACATACTACAAAATACTGATGGGAGTACTACATGTGTTGGTTTTGAATAAGCACTGTAAAGTTAATGCACACAATTCATGCGACTTCAAACAAGTTGGTGATTCTAAAATTAATTTGCATGTCCAACAGGAGCAGGTTCTTATATAATATATAAGCGCTATCCTTTCCTTCTAAATCTTTAATTAAAACATAAAGCTTCTTCTTCTCTAAGTAACATGTTTCAATAGCAGTTTAACAATGTTATTGCACATAGAATATACTCTAAATAGCATTTATATGTGGGACTACCAACAATGTGGTCCAAACGTGCATAGTGATTTGGGCATAGATGGAATGTACTTACCTGATGGAATAAAAAGAAAGAGACAATGTGTATATAGATATATTAAGTTTGTAATTATGGGGATAGAAAAATTTAGCCTACATTGACACCTTCACAGTCATCAGTTTCAGGAAGCAAGCCCTGGTCTCCACACCAAGATGTACAGAACAGTTTGCATCCACCTAAAGTGAATTGTCTCTGTCCACATGCAAAACACTTGGCCTGGGTCTTCTCTAAGCTCCATAGCAGACCTTGAGGACCATAAAAAATTCATTTTTCTAGTTCCTGGTCCTGAAAACTTGAGATAATAACTGAAGATATATAGCAGTCTGTCTCAAGGGCCACTTCCATAGCATGACCTTGAGCATGTGTTTCATCCTATAGTGAGTGGTATAAGGACATGCAAGCTCCCAAGGGTGACAACGCTATGTCTTCTATAGACTTCTTCTAAAACTTATTCTACTATTTTTTCCACCTTAGGCACAGCTAAGTTAAATCTGGAAAGGGAAAACAGAACTGAAGAAATAATACAGAGTAAAGCAGAGCATCATCAGACTTGTGCGTCAACTGAGGGGAGATGAAAGAAGAGCCTGCAGCTGTACTACGGGGGATGGAATTGAAAGCCTCTTACAAGCCTGTGGCTATACTCTGTGAATTCTTTCTTTTTTCTCCTTGTGTAAGAATAAGTGTATTTCTTTATCTTCAGTGCTTACATTCTATATTATGTACAACGTCCTTCCACTATGAAGACAAGCAACATAAAGTTAAGGTGAAAAACCTGAAATGTGGGATCACTGACTTTCACTGACATTTCTTCTATGTGCAGTTCGGAAAATCTGTGGGGATTGTCACCTGATGGAACTCTCCTTCTCATGGCAAAGGCATAAAGTATCTGCAGAATGCTATGCTTATTAGATACGACAACATTTTCCATGTTTGCTGAAATGCTGTATGATAGCAGAATTGCCACTTACTGCGGTCAGTAATTATTGTCCGGGCCTCTTGATTGCTTGTCTTGTTTTTTAGATTTTGTGCTGCAGTTATTAGTTCATCCAGTTGGGGACGTCTTTGCTCCAGATCCTGTAGTATTGCCTAGTTGAACACAAATACAAAAATAAAATAAAGGAAAAAGCATAAAGAGCTCTTGGGAAGACCACATATAGGGACTTTTTTTGTGTGAACTTGATTTAAAGAAAAAAGATTGTTTGCTGTTTCAAATAATACAAAGAATTTGGTCTAGACCTTCTAAATATTGTTCTTATTAATTTAAAAATACCAGGTATAACTTGCACTAATAATTTTAAAATAACCTGTAAAACTAGGTAAAAAATAGCAATTATTCTACATTTTTAACACATCAAATTATGCAGGATGTGCTATTCTCCTCAATAAAGCTATATAGAAGGACACTATTTTTCTGTATTATCTGATATTTTACTGTGTATTTTAAAAAGAAGATATAAGGGTTTACATTCTTGCCAGATTAGGCAGGCTTTTCCTATTAGCTCATGAAGTCTGATAAATTATGTTTATTTTTTAATATTTCAAGACTGTTTAATTATTATCTATTGGCTAAAAGCCATTGTAAGACTGCTAGTGTCACTTTTCTCTGTCCTCACTTCTTACCTAGCAGAAAAATAATTAACACTCACAATAATTTATATGTTATTCAAATCAATATATAAAGCCAAGACAATCTGACTAGAAAGTAAGAAGTGGATTTAGAGTTTCTCACGGGGAAAAAGATGAGCTTCATGGTATTTAGAAGGCAATAAAAACTAAAATACAATAGCTTTAGATAAAATGAAAATGAAAACTCAAGGAAAGTAAGGCATATAAAATTTATGCATATATTTAACTTCTTGTGAAGGATTAGGGAAGAGCAAACAAGGAATCAGCACAATCATTTCTCTCATGAGAAGCATCCAAGTATGTATTTAAAAGACGTTGACCAAATTCAGACACTTCAGCTCCCTATTGTGTAGTTTCTAGAAAAGATGCTCATTAAATTTCCCAGTCGTAGGAGTTGAAAGTAGCAGTATTTATTACAAAACTATGAAAAAATTACTTTTTTTCTGCCTACAACTTTTAGTCATCAGAACAGAACAGCGTGCTGTCAGATAGTTAATAGGTACACTTTAACAAATATCAAGCTGGCAAAAAAGGCAAGAGAAGGATTTCTACTTTTCAGGCTGGTTACATGGACACTGGTAGGATAACCTGTTAGCATTCTCACCTGGCTGTTGATAAAGCACCTGGGGTATTTTATTGTCTTAAGAGTCATCTGTCCTTAAAATGCTTTTCTTCTAAAGAATCATACTTGATTTTGAAAAGCTGTTATTCACTGACTGTTCTGGATAGAAAAGACCTGTGAGTCTGGTCCTAAATTTGACCCTCCAACTTCAGACTACAGTTGCATAATTTTCACCAAGTTGAAGGTTCCAAATAAAGACCTAATACTGTTTTCTGTTCAATAAGATTAACAAAAGAGCATAAGAATATAGCTTCCAGTAACTACAGCATGTACTATCAAAAGCAAACTAAAAGCTCCACAGAGTTTCACTTTGTTCAGTTAAAAACTCTTCAGGAAAAAAGGTAATTTTTAAGATATACCTCTAGCAACACCCTGTGAAATTCCTGCCTTTACCTTCTGTAACAGTTCTTTGAAAATCTATTATAACTGGCTTTCTGAAGTCATACCCAAAAGTTTGGATGGTATTTTTTCACTTGTATACTGATTGAATTGCATACAGAGACATGCAGCTAAAACAGCAGCTTGCATAATTAAGCAAAAAAGAAATTTCTCATTAGAAGTCTCTCCTTAGAAAGAGAAATAAAATCTACTGATGCAGTTACTATCTCTAGATATCTATGTGCCTTCTAAACTCCATTTTCTAAGAAGACAAGTTAATGAGTGACATGAATTTTACAATAGGAAAAGCAGTCGCAGTCCAGCCGAATGACATCTGTATTACACGTATTGCCAAAATGGACGGTGCAGAAGGAACACTGAAACACACACAACAGGCTCAGATAATTCTGTGCCTTCCAAACTAGTATTTCCCTTTCTCTCTCCTTCCCTACCTAGAGAATCTTCAGAAGAGGAAGAGCAAATTAAGTCATTCTAAGGTCTTATGCTGACAGTGACTCTCTTCCCTAAAGTTTCCTAAATATAATTTTATACTGGAATATTCAAATAGAATGATTTATCTGATCAAGCCTGAGTCTCCAACTAGACATTAAATGCTGTGTTTGTACCACAAAGGAAAGCTGCTGTTATATGAAATCCAGTAAGAAATGAAGCACTAGGTAAGGACAGCTCAGAAAGGATTTGCCCAGTACCAAAATGAGGGAATAGAGCTGATCTGTGCCCAAGGGCTCACAGAAGGATTTACCTCCAAGACCCATCTGAAATTCCTGAACTGGACATTCAGGAAAACTAGAAATGCCTCTTAAAAATGAGTCTTGCTAGTTCTGCAGTTCGCTTGGGGACAAAACAAAACCCTGTATGGATTGTGTGGACAGCCTTCTCTCTGCCATTTAAAGTGAATAAAATTATTTTCTGCTGGATGCACAAGAGCATTTTATTGAAAGGTCCAGAAGGACACCCTTAAACTCTTAACACTATAAACAGGTCTGAAGATTCTTAGACCTTTCATAAGACAATAATACATAATTATAAAACAGATCTCTTTTCTTACCCTTAGAAAAAGTGGCATTTCTCAAATAAACATATTTTTTCCTTGATTTAATACAAAGTGTCTGGGAAATTTACCCAAGAAATGTCCTATTTTATTCAGTAGAATTTTATCAATTAGAATTACAAAATTTTTACTATGTTTATTGGTCTAGTTTTACCAACTTGTAAGATCTTAAAGAATTAGCAAATACATGTTCCACATGGTACCTACAGTGTATGTACCAAACCCCGATGGAAACGTGGATAAAAGTAGCTACTAAAACACATAATTCCTAAGTCTTCCTGTGATCCTGTAGCATGAAAATAAACAATAACACTTGAGCACCACTTAAGGTGTTACCATATTCAGAAAAATATTCTGTGACTGGCTAAACTGATCATACAAGTTGATTTTGTGGGTTAATAAATATACAGTTAATTATGCTAGGAAGAGCAGTGCTTTGAAGAATAGAAACTAAAAGACCACTAAATATGATTTTTGGGAAAAATAAAAATTGAATAGCTTTAAAGTATTAGCTGAATGATCTAAAAGAAATGAATAAAAACCCCAAAAACCAAAATCAGAAGTAATTAATGTCTGGAGATAGTTTAAAAAACTTTTATGAATTCAGCCAAGTATTTAAGGTTGTAAAACTGGATCCTCAACAGAAAACTGAGTGGAAGCTATTAGAAGCTACTGTTACAACAACCACAGGAATAAAAACTCATTAATAGTGGCACCCTGGTGGAGGCACAGCAGATGCAACAGACCAGATGTCTCTGATTTGGAATGTCAGCACACGGAAACAAATGTGCTATATAAAAATAGGTAGTACAGAAATGAAAGTTATAATTAAATTACTTTCAAAATAAATGAAACAGAAATCTATCCAATCCCCATTAGGTCACCAAAAGCACAAAGACTTAGGGAGTCAGTTAAACTAAAAGTTGTGAGGTTTTTAATAAATTCTTTTGCATACAATTTGTCTCTACCAACACTTTTCTAGTGCTCTGTAAAGGTACAGTAATATATTCTCCAGAGCATTAGAGAACACATTTCAATCAAGAAATTTTGTTTAATTATAAATGTAACTCCATACGAGTAGGTCAACAGTGAAGGACCATTGACATGCATGGTTGTACAAACACATCTTTAAACCCCAAAAGAGCTTTTCTTTTTTTTCCATGTATCTATGAATGCCAACATAATGATGCTTGGTGATAGCACAGTAATGCATGATAATGAGCAATGAGATACAGTCATCCAACTTACCTAGAGTTTGTTAGAAAATGATGCTATTCACTTTTAACAATTTTTCCACATTTGCAGACAGCAGCTGCTCAAAAGAAAAATCCAATTTTCAGGTTCCTAACTTTTATGATTTTTGTATACAAAATGGGTGTTGAGGTATGGAACATATTGTTCAAGTCCGCAACTGAAATAACTTGCATAAAAATTGCTAAATTTTTTTTTTTAAATTGCTAAAAAAATAAACTGAAAAACTGGAACAGGTGAAGTGTGACAAATTCTTGGTGGGACTGCAAGGTTTGAGACTGACAATTAAAATATTTTCTAGCTTTGTAAGGTACAGCATGCTACAGCTTGCATATTTGTGACTCTGGCCATACGAGTATCTATAAAAGGATCTTTAAATCTATCCAGTCTTTTTAAATTTTTTTTTTTTTCTTGACTGTATGGAATGTTTTATCAAAATGGAATAGCTGAATTCCAGTACGGTACCAAGATTTACACATTTGACTAATCATTTACTAGTGCTGATTATGGGTGTTCACTCTTTAATATCTGAAGAAACTTTTCTCACACCAAAGCCAGGACTTTTCATCTGTCTTTGCTGAATTCAAACATATCAACAAGAGTTAAGGTTGCTGCTTACATGCTCCCAGTCAAATATAGTTTGTTATCTATTTTATACGAAGTATAAAAACGCTAATAGTGAGTGACCCAAAAAAATTATGTTTGGGCAAAATGGCAATTTAGAAAAGATTTTCCATGTTAAGAGCAAACTGGAAGCACTTTTTGTCATTAACAACCCATGGCTGAAGACCACAACTGTTTGGGATGATTTGTTTTGGTTCACTCCCAACCTTGTTTAATGAAATGAACCAGTGAACCACAGGAGCACAAGTGGGTGATTAATATGACAATGTAAGGGAGAAGGAAGATATATTTCTTATCCTATGAAGCTTTTTGCTCTTCCCAGCTAACTCACCATGATATCCTCAGGAAAAGCATAATTCCATTAAATAGTTGTTGAGGAAATTATTTGCTTTTCTTTTGGAAAACTTTAGACTCTAAGCCTTAAATTTAAACAAAAAATGAACGATAACTTCCAAAATGTATAGTCAAGACAACTTTTACTTAAAACAACTAAGTTTCTTCTGGCTGATTTGCTCTCTAAATATAATGTGTTATATACACACACCTAGAAAGAGAGAAAGCTTTGGAAAAAACTTGCTAACAATTTCAGAAAATGCAGATATGCAACACCTACAATTCATTTGCATAATAAAATTGGCTTTGTTAAGATATTCCTCCCAAACACAATTTGAATTTGTTTTCTTGTCACTAAGCAGGAAGAGAGTATGAGAGAAAATGGTCATTTACATACCCTCTATATTTAAACATAAAATTATGAAACAATGAAAGCAATATAATGCAGTGGAGTTTTCTCTTTTGAAACAACTTTTCTTTTGACTATTAACTATTTTGTGTTTTCCCCCCAAAGCATGGAAAATTTTAGGAAATATAAAGAGCAAGTGTAACTATTTAGTAATGTTTATAGCTGATTGGTGCCTGTCAGTGAAATCAGAACTTTAACAGACCAGACACTATGAATTTGTTTTTTCCTGAGTGCTTTATGCAGTGCAAGTTTTCCTAAGCATGTACTTTTATGTCCACTTAGGGCAACCTCAAGAACTGCCTCAGCAGCTCTCATTGCTGTCTAAGTGAATATATCAGCTCCATCAGTGATGCTGTGGGAAAGCCACCAGTGACAGCTTACCAGCTGCTGCATGAGATGCATGAAGAAGCACCATAGACGTTTTGTGTGCTTTTTTGTGACAATCACTCATTCAGTTATGTTGGTGCCACTGTAAATGTTCCTTTATGACTTAGAAAGTCCAGTTCATGCTGGGAAGTTATGACAGCAAAGCATGCAACACTCTCTTGATGCACACTAGTCAAACCAAACAGAATGGGGAGTACTTAATTTGAGTCTCCATGTGTTGACCAAAAAGGATGGTGATGGCAAGGTGATGGTGAAAAGTAAGGTGATGGTGATGGCGGGGAGCTGGGATAACTCTCATCCTTCCTCTCACCCTGCTCCCCATTTGTCTGTAGGAGAGGACTTTGGAAGCGGATCAAGAGGATCGAACCATCAGCAGCTTGCTCATTATAACTGAGACGCCTTGATGGACCGCACTGGAGTCCATCCAGCAGACAGGATGGAGAAGATGCAGAGGAGATTAGAAAAAGATTGAAAAAGATTACAGTTTAACATGGCCTGTGAATGAATCATTCTGCAATAAAAAGAATTTGCTCTATTATAGCCATTGCCAGGAAAAAAAAGAAATAAAGCTAAAGATGTATCTGTAACAAGTAGAACAACATTTAAAGATTTGGGTGTTTGGCTATAATGAGATCCCTTCAACTAGAACACAGTGATAAATCACATATAAGACCTCAAGACTGGAACAGGATTAAAGCTCTAACAGTAAATCTGAGTAAACGTGAACTGTGTATGGAATTACAGCCTCTTGACCCCAAACAATGTGGCTGTCCAATACTACTTTTTCTTGCAGTAAAGTATGAGCATTTAAACTATCAGGCAAAACTATTCCAGGGTATCTGATGTCCTTCCATCCCACTAAATAACTTAATGGATGGGAATCGGTGTTAGGAGCTACAGAACTTCCCCCGTTTCTGTATCAGTCAGCAGAACTGAAATCTCTCAGTGTAGAGCTGCTATTTGTAGAATGTGAATTTGCAAAATTTACTACTTTACTTCTTTTTTATAACTAATGGTTTTTCAAATTAAGGGTTTCTCCTATCCACTTAACAAATCTGTATTACCAATAACACTGAGGGCAGATGTTCTGTTTTTCAAGGGTTCATCTTTAGTCTTTTCTTTACTGTTTTTTTCAGATGATGTACTTGTCAATGAACTTCAAAAGCAATGTTATCAGTTCTTTGTGACATTTTTGACAAAAGGAAAATAGTATTGAGTAAACATAATTTTTTATTATGAATATAAGCAAAACAAACAGATTTTTTAAAATTTTTTTAAAATTTAAGAAAATAACCGACATTTGTGGAGAAGGAAAGCTAATAGCTTGACTAAAGATGCTCCACAAATTATCCAATTTTTTAGAGAAATGATTAGATTGAATCAATTTTAACTTCGTAAAAAACCCCACAGAATGACTTCCTCAGTTTCTACTAGATCCCCTGGAAATCTGTAATTACTTTTATTGGAAGGTTTCTCCAGTAACAGCAAGTGAATAACAATTAAGGAGAATAAAATGGATTGTCACAACATAAGTTTCCAGGGAAGTTTTCCTTTAGTACCTTAGGAAACTAGATATTTTTCTCAAGAAAAATGTAAAGTGAAGAAAGAGGATTTAATCTGGTTCGTTTGGCTTTGCTTTTGTAAAAAAGAACAAATACTGTTGCATAATTTTTTCTTACAGTGAACTTAATATTATTTGGCTCTGTGTGTGGAGGTAGGTGGCAAGGAAAAGGGAAGGTGTTTCTTATTTACCCTATCTGATAAGAAATGTTGGAAAAAACTTTAACCTACACCTAGTAACTTGGATCTTTATTCATATTTTGTCTTGCCAAAAGATGAGAACCATATGAAGTTACAAGACTAGCTTTTTTCCTTAAACCTTTCTGGTATATTTAGAAAGGTTTTACTCTCAGAACTACACTTCTGCCTTTATTTTTGTTTTCATTTTTCTTGGGTTTTCTTTGGTTGTGCTTGTTTCTTTGTTTGATTTACTTCAAGTTTTTGTTCCTCCACATTTTTGTTACTATGTACTTAATTACAGTCAACAATAACACAGAAGACAAGGTAGAAACCTGAAAAATTCTGATGTTCCTATTTCATTAACAGAAAAGGAAGGAAGGAAATGTATGTATAGCTCACTCAGCCTTTTCCCATCAGAGGGATGCTCCAGTCCCTTAATCATCTTTCTTGCCTCCCACTTTACCCACTCCAGGAGCCCCATGTCTCTCTTGTACTGAGGAGTCCAGAACTGGACCCAGCACTCCAGATACACCTCACAAGGGCTGAGTGGAGGGGCAGGATCATCCCCCTTGACCTGCTGGCAATGCTCTTCCTAAGGCACCCCAGGATACCCTTGCCTTCTTGGCCACAAGGGCACACACCGAAAGCAGGTGTGTCACTGACTGGATGGATGCCTTCTCCTCTGGAAAATATATATAAGGGAACAGGAATAGGCAGCACCTCTCTGTCCTGTTCCAGTGAACACCTTTTGAAATGCTGGTGGAGAACACCCATCAGATTAAAGGACACATTCACAAGAGGCAGATGAAGGAGGGCTTACTGCAAAGATGAGTACTGGATTTTAAATTTCTACAGAATAGGTTGGAAGGGCTTCTACTCACAGGCAGAAGCCAAACAAAAGGGGCACAGCAAACAGCACTATTGTAGAGCTGCACAGCTGGGCAGGAGTGTCAAGGCTGCACTGCATCTATGTTATGTAATTATGCCTCATTTTAGACTTTTCTGGTGCTGCCCCTTCTTTAATATATCTTGCTGCGAAGGATAGATTTGCTCCTGCTAAAACCTACTAAGATGTTTTTCTGATTAATACAATAATTGTGAACTATGGAAACAGTAGCATTGAAAAGGTATATTGGCTGGAAATTGAAGACAGTAAAATTTAAACAGAAAAGATGCAAATTCTTATAGTCAGTACACTTAAATACAGAGCAAATGACTAAGGAATATAAGAGACTATTAGCAGAACTGTGTAATTTAAAAAAGAATTTTTTTTTAATGGACACAGTTTGGAAGAGTAGGAAAAGGAATCTCTATGTAAAATCCTATGGAGTGGTTTCATATAAGTATATGAGCATACTTGTCTTTCTGACCTTGAAATCTATAATTTTGTGAGAAATTAAAAAGAAACAGTTGAGCTCCCCTATAATGCCAGTTTCTCTGAGATGAATTTTCAACACCTTTTTCCTCAAATCAGTATCAGTCTTACTTGGTACCCCTCCCTCACACAGATATAATTTAAATATATTTAATCAATTTAGGACTGACAGCAGTGTTTAAGCATAAAGTTAAGCAAAAAAATGGAGATATTTCTTGTTCAGACAAGAAGAACTCTTACTATGAACAGTTAATGTATTTCATCTGTAAACATTGCTTGGGGCAGAAAGTACAGATGTTGATTAGCAGCTTGCAGAGTAGCCACAAAATGCTACGCCAGTGGAAGAAAAATTAGCATTTTTCTGTTTCAGAAAACACAGTTTATTATCCGAATGACAATTTCAGAAATGTATCTGATAGAAATAGAAAAGAAAGAATCACTGATAAAGTAGATTGACACTACAATAATAAAAGCAGGGAAAACCAATTTGCTTTGCATGTTCATTCATGTATACACACATGGTGATACATGAGTAGGTATAGATATGGATTTTACAGTGGGCCTTTGCAATAAGAGAGATGGAGCCAAATGAATAAAATTCCAAAACTAATGACCTTCCTCTGATTTCTATTCTGTAACTGAGGAGTAACTGAGGCCAGAGGGGCAATGAGCTTGAGTACCACAATCTGCTCAAAACAGAGGAAGAGGGTTTCTTGAGATAATATTACAACACACTTATAAATACAGTAAATGTTCCTGACAATATTGAAAGTCAAAATGAAAATATTCTTCTCTGTTATCTTTGTTTGGAAATGCTGACTTTTTTTCCACAAACAAGATTTTCTAGGCATTGGAAACTGTTGTTTTCTGGCTGCAATTCCCTTGCTTTGGAGGAACAGAACTTGTTTTTTAGCCACTCAGCTTTTTCCTGGGACACTGGAATGAAAGTAGGTATGAAACTGTACCTTGCAGTGTATTTTTATTTACACTTCGTTCCTGTTATGTTTGTAAAATACAAACATTTTATAGACAAAGTATTTCCACAGTTCCAGAAAGAAATAAACTTGTCGCCAGCTTTTTGCTCGACTGTTCTCACGTGCTTGCTCTTCCATGTACTACAGAGATGAACCTCAGCTTAACAACAAACTATACTGCACACTGCCTTGTGTAAAAAATCCTGACCACATTCATAAATTCACTGTATGCAGTTCCATAATAGTGTCAGTCAGGCTGGAAAATAACTGAAGATGGAAAGACTGTACATCATCCCTTTTTCTAGAGCTGGTTTTCAACAGGACAGGCTTTTTTTTTTTTTTTTAATTCACAGACTGCAACTCCTAAACCAAGGCTTATGGCACTGGCTGCTAACAACTCACTAGTAAAAAGTGGTCATCTTTATCAGTTAATCCAACTTGATTTTCAGGTTTTCACTCAATAGTAACTTTTCCAATGCCAGTAAGGTGTTTTTCACATTAGTAGCATTGACACATAATTTGACATGAAGCACAATACAGAGAGATATATAAAATTTTGGAATAATAATTTTCAAGTATTACATACCTGACAATTTGGCCTTATCTGATAAGTGATATTTTCACTTTTTATGCACTAAATTAGGAAGGTGCAAGAAAATGTCATACCGTATAGAGGCTTATCTGAGGATTGATGCAGTCAGTTCTCCAGGGTGGAGAACCCAAATTAACTGGGAGGCTGCTATGATGCATCTGGACCCTGTCTCCCACTCTCCCCCTCCCTGTTACCATAACAAAGTCAGTTACTGAAAGGCCATATTGGGAGGTGGAAACAAGAGCTCTCAAATGTGTTATATTTTTAAAAATTAATGATTTGTATCTCCCTATGGAAATGCTAGATTGTGACAAGCAGTTCTTCAAGAGCTGAATCCTGGAAGGACTCCAGACTGAGGTCACTGTTTTTTTTTGCAAATAGCAGCCGGCAAAACTGGGAGGTATTTTACAGTCTATGGAACTGAAAAATGTATCTATCTTGGCAATTTTTTCTTATTCAACTTTTTGACCTTATTTCTTTTCTCTTGAAAATTATCACATATACATATGCAGACAAACTTCTTTCCAGAGGCTTTTTCCACCAGAAAGAAAAAGTAAGAGTTATTTTTCTTGAGAGCTACATTTGAAAGCAATTTTTTTTGTCAGCTATTAATTATTAACAAAAGAAAACTGAGTTTAGGAATCTACCATTTCTTTTGCTTCTACTTTACCCTCCAGAGTATCCTTCTAAATACTTTCATTCCAAACACTAGAAAATGCAAAGATGTAAATTGTAGCCACGTCCAAGGGATTTGAAGAACTCTCTAGAAACATGGGCTGAAACAAGAATAAGAAACTGCATCAAGAAATAAAGGAGAAATATTACACATAAGACTGAACAGATGCCATTATCCTGTAGTGCTGATGAACCAGCTAAAAGCAACATCAGTTTATTTATCCATGACAGCATAATATATTCTGGTTAAAAACAAAATAAACCAAACAAGTTTAGGAGATGTGCCTCAGCATGTCCTTAAACTCTGTATCAGCTGTTTCCTCAGGAAGGGTCTCCAGGGCTATGGAGATGCCACTGGTTGACCATTTCTAGTAGGTGCAGTAGTGGCACTGATGCCACCATGCCAGCTTACACCCATGGCTTTCCTTTTGGTCTCAGCCTCTGCCTTGTGCGAAGAAAGGTCAGAGGACAGGTGTAACAGGGACACAGCTCTAAGGAAAAGGAACAGAAGCAAACTGCCACTGGAAATGAGAAATGGCTGGGCTGCCTTACTGAAGATGGGTAGATGGGGAATGGAGGATGGCAGTTGTTGGTGTACAGACAGCTGAAGTTACACATTTTCATTTTGATTAAGGTGAAATTGAGAGAGAATGCCAAAGAAGTGCAACCCTAATAGCAGCAGTGTAGGGCATTAATGTAGTAATAGAGAAGACGTGTAGTCAGAAATTTTTCTTTTTTTTTTCTAAACAAATTCCCAACAGTGGAATAGCTGCTGTGATACCATATCTTCTTAGTCTGTATGCCAGGTTGTAGGTTAACGTGTATAAAAGGATGTTTTAACTTCTTTGAATATGACCCCTATGTTTCTTCAAAACAAAACAAAAATAACCCAAACTCAAATGTAGTTCTGAAAAACTGCAAAGACTGTAATCAGTTTTAAAATTTTAGCTTCCCTTCAAACTTTAATTACTCACAGCTGCAGATGTGCAGGCATTAAGAGATAACAAATAATTGTAAAAGATTCACCATGTATGCCAAGGTTGTTCTCTGGAGGGTTGGTGGTTTACTGTTTTCTAATGTCACCTTAGATCAAAGGAAAATGTTTCAAACTGTCTTCCACAGGCTAAGACATTGCATATGGAAATCAGATTGTACAAGTTACTATCTTGGAGGAATGTTCCCTACTAGAAACAACTAAAGTCACATAAGAGATACATTAGGAGAGTTTTCTATACTCGCACACAATTGCAGAGGATTTCTGGCTGAGGGCATGTTTATTGAATTAACTCCAAATTGAATCTCTGTCCACAGATTAACAATCCCTCAAACCCTAAAAAGCCACAAAGCATACTCATTATCCATACCGAACAAAAAAACCCCAGCAAAAAATAAAAGCAGAAACTGCCACAGCAGCATCAACCCAAGAGCTTAGGTGCCCAGACTCTGGTGTACCACTGAAAATGGATGCACGTTCCCTCCTGGGAGAGTGCACTGTAGTTTCTGGACAGCTCTATCCATCCTGCTTCCTGAACCATTCACCTCTCACCTGCCTAGGAAGGCAACTGCTTCGGACTGACCACAAGGCAGGTGTATGAAGGGTGGGGAACAGGAATGAGTGGGATCAGCAGGGTAGAGGCTTGAGATGGAAGGATTGGAGGTATCGGAAAAGCAGTGGTATGAAAGAGAGGAGCTAACTGATATTTGAGATGCATACTCCAGAAAGACAAACAATCCTCAATTACCTATGGATGAGTTAGCCCCAATTCTGGACTAAATACAACACAGGGAAGAGGCTCTACAGCTGATCAGGTAAAGAACTAGCTTAGGTCAGAGAGACTTAACTAATGCACACAGAGCGTGGTGTGAACACAGCTGTGTGATTTCTGGGGCCAGCTCAGCAGTACAGAGCCTTTCAGAACAGCCTGAGTTAATGAGACCTGATGAGTCTCACCTGACTGAATATAGAACCACTTACCTGTTGCTGCATCTGCTCCCCAGCTTTATCTCATGTAAAACAGCTGCAGTGAGCCTGTCTGTAATCAAGACACAGTATTGCAGGACTACAACATCTGTGTATGTATGTGTGCGCACAGCAGAGAAAGAGATCAGAGTCAAGTCTCCATTGCTGCATACTCCATGTAATTTTCTTTAAAAAGGCACAGCTGGTTTGGAACAAATTCATGGAGCAGCCTGAGGATACCTGTACTAACTTTCCATAATTTATTCTTGCATGTACTTCCTAGTATTCTTATTGGAAGAATGTTTTCAAATATTTGTTCTCAACCTCAAAGTCACTGCTTACTCAGGCTATTGTTCAGAATTTGCTGTTACCAATCCATCTAGCTACCTGATGATTTATTTTGATTTATTTTGATGGTGGTCTTCATTACATCTTCTACCGGGAAAAAAAATATATGTATTAAAATATAGATAAGTATGCACACATACACACATATATATATACAAGTAATATGTAACAGTAGCCAATATTTGGATAAGGACTACAGCCCATCACAGAGAGTCTAAACAGCTTTTTGTACTATTATCCACAGTGTTTGTTATCCCCTTATGGAAACAAGAGTTTCAAACCTATAGCTCTTTTCTCTTTAATGTTATACAAGACGGAGATTATTTTTGCAGATGCCATAAAGTTTGCAAACTTATTTTGCCTCAACATTTTTACCTAAACAGAATAAAGCAGTCACTGAAACTTTTGAAGCGATAGTCTGAAAAAAGGTTTGTTCTAGCACTAATACTTATGTTAACAGCTTCAAGGCAGAAGGTCTCTATGTGAAAGACAATAAACAAACAATGCTAACTTTGTTATTGGTGTGACATCATTCTTATCTAACTCAATATGAATTCTGATGTGACAGCTCATGAATTTCATCTATAATACTCAGGAACTGGCTCAAGAAACCTCATGGGCATTAGTAGTTATATTTAAGGACCTGCAATGGATGAATAAACCTCACTTTTCAAAGAGGCATAGAAAACCACCCAGGAAATTTTAGGTGAATTATCCCTAGCTCATTTTTTAGAACACATGATTAAACAACCTTTGAGAAGGGAAAATAGTAACAAGTAATATAGCCAACCATTTATAAAGAGTAAATAATAAGCAGAAAACTGCATTTCCCTTCATCCAGAGCTGTAAGATTTACCAATAGTGACCCACAGGTAGAAGTTGTGCCTGATGCCCATAGCAAGGCTTCTAATACTGCCCATGTGATGTTACCAAAAGCAGGAAACTTGGATGTAAATGGAAATGAAACTGATGGGAAAAAAACCAAACAACATAACTTGAATACACTATATGGGAAGGCAATATCAAGTGAAGCTACATACATACAGATCTGTCCTATGCCTAATATTAATCACTGTTATTGGTTGATGGAATAGAGATTGGGTTTTTTATATTCACAATGATGCAAAACCCAACCAGCAGCAAGAACTTGAGAAGAGGAACACAATTCAAAACACTCTCAAAAAACCCTAAGAAATCAATAAGTCCAAAGCATTAAAATAACTAGCTGAAAAACTGGATTAGCATCAGAATGGGTAGCAAATGACTGGACAGATGGTCACTAATCTAGAAACAAGGATAGAGATTTTAAGGAGCAGGATTTGTTTACTCTAGAGAAAATTGAAGTACCACCCTTCAAGGATATGAGGTTATTGCTGAGAGAGAGTAAACTGTTCTCAATTTTCATTGTGGTGACATAATTAGCTTAGATTGAAGCAGGGGACATTAAGGTTGGAGACAAACATCTTTGACTGGCAAGGATTGCAAAGTTGTGGGAAAAAAATTCTGCAAAGATACAGAAAACAAAAAATCTTATGGAGCAGGTTAGACAGAAACTGGTCAGAAATGATCTAAGTCTAGTTGATCCTGCCTGCAAAAATCTGGACTGCACAGACTTTTAGATCTCCTTCAAGATCTTTTTATTATACTTACCCTTCATTTGTGAATAAAACAACTATTAAAACCAGCACAGAGAATAAATAGAACCCTGTGCTAATTTATAGCATCATTTTCCATAGAACTTTTAATATTGGTTTGAATAAAAACATGATCACATGCATTTATTAGAGCTAATACTCTTTCAACTTTTATTTTGATTACTTGATAACAATGAAGAAAGAACAGGAAGGATGGGAAACAGTACCTGCAGACTGTCTATAATAAGACTGCCAATAATAAGAACAATTACTAAATTATTTCTTCCTCAAAGTTAGCTTAGATATTAAAATTGGCCTCTCCTTGTCGTTGTAGTTTCTTTGTAGTATGATATGTTTTATGGAATGACAGTGAAAAATGGCAGGCTAACAATTTTCTCTATTTTTATTTCTATTAAAAATGCTGGCCTCAATTTCTTAGCTAAGACATGAAGAGCTTGTTTTACTTTAGCTGACATATCTTTTCTCAGAAGTTTGGTGACAGAAAAATAGTAAGATGTGCACTGTAACATAGAGATGCAAATAATAAAGGAAAGAAAGGCTGTGTTGGTGTTGGGATCCTATTATATACTAAAAAGTACTTTAAAATAAGACAACATTAATTACCTAATCTAAAAATTAACCCAGGAATTATATTCCAGGTCTGAAGAATAAGATGGGTCTGTAACCAGAAGTGACACAAACTCCTTGTGAGGAGGGAGATCCGAGAGGCTTTGACAGCAGGACATGTGACCATAGTGCACAGCTTCAATCCTACAGCTCCAGCACTAGGATTTGAAACTGGTGTCCCATAGCTGCCATAGTTTTTTGTTAAAAAAAACTCCTGGACTTCTTTAAAGAAGCCCACAAGCATGCAGAGAAGGATGATCTAGTTCACCACCAGTTTAGGTAGGATACAGACACATATAAAGCCTTTTTTACAAAATCCTTTAGAAAAGAGTTTTAGGAAACCTGACAACATTACATAAAATGAAAATTTCACTCCTGAATGTGTATTTCATTTAAAGACAGAAGAGAGTGGGCAGGAGTATGCTGCATTATTGTAGTAACTGTTTTAGAATGAAAAAAAGTATTTCTTTTCATAGCAGGTACTGAGTATATAGAGCTTGCCCGCAGGAGGTCATGAGAGCCAAGAGAAACAGCAGTTTCAGAGAGAGATTAGACAACTTCATGAACAATACGCTGAAAAATAGATGCTACAAGGACTCCTGATGTCCCAAATCCAAGCGCTGTGGATGCTAGTGATGGGGCAGTACAAGGGTAACATGCAGCAGAAGGCACTCAGGCTGGTACATTCTCCCTGTTCAACCTGCCCTAATGTCACCACCACAGACATTTTCCTGGGTTAGACAGAATAATGATGATTTGACTCAGTAAAGCATTTCTTATGCTCCCAAGTGTGAAAAAACCCGCTTTTAGTCCCATTTAAAACCTATTTATTCTTGTATTTGTTACAGTTCTATCAAATACAAATTATGTAACCTAAAACACTGTAAAGAACTATTGCAAATAGACAGTTATGTGAGACTCAAAATATTTGTTAAGTGCAATGTTGTCCTCATTCAAATTTATGCCAAATCCTATGCAAGATGTTTCTCTTTTTTCCTAAATTATAGGGAAATCTGTAGTGTTATAAATAGATCTTCTTTCAGTAGTAAACAGGAAGAGTTTGATTTGTTACTATGTTGGCATAATATATTATTTATATTACTAATACATATTTTCTAGCTGCTGCTAAGAAGTCTCCAAACACTTGACTTTTAGATAAATCAAGGAATTAAAAAAACTAGTAACCACAATACACATTTAAATGCTTTCCATGACTGTATCACATTCCAATTATTTAGTCATCACAAATTTCCACTGAAATGAGAAGGTCTGAAAATGTTGACAGGACTGAGACAGCACGAACAGTTCATCTGAGAATTCAGCTTCATCTCCCTTTAGGGAGTAAAAAGGGCATAAATTCCCTGTGTCTGAAGAGATTGCTCCCAACTGGAGCAAGGGGGAAAGGAGACCACGTCCTGACTCCTTGAATCATGTTGCAGTTGCAGCCCTTCTCAGGCAGAGCAATACAAATCTGCTCCTCACTCAGGCAGTGTGGCTTGGAAGTTTACAACATAGACCAAACCCACTGAATCAAAACCACTGATAATGCAGAAGACAAACTTCAAGAACTACAGATTTCATAAAGCATGTTTCACAGAAGTAATAAGCATGTAAGAAGTAATAAGCATGCAAGAAGTAAGGAAAGGCTGAAAATAGATGAGTCTTTTCACCTGGCTGTTACACAGACTGGTTTCCAATCAGTCTTTTCATATTTATTCTCCCTAAATATTCAATACTGAATACTTACTGATGTTTCTTACAAACAAAATATGAGTTTCTTCCACTCTGTATTGGGAAGGACATGCACATCCTCCTATTAACAGACCTTGTTATTCCTTTTCATCACTCCTGAGCTGTGCAAAGAAGCCATTATCACCAAATTACAGTCTACAAAATGCATGGAATAAAAACTAAGGTGATTTGGATGGAGACAAAACAACACATTATATCCACAATGTATGTTGAAAGCTTTATTAAACAAAGTTGTAGGGAAAGCCACATATCTTCTTCCGCTCTTCGCTGTCACTTTATCTATTTCATATGCTCCATTACCTCTGCACAAGCCCAGGAGGTGTTTGCACGTAATAGCATTTCATTCTTGATTGAATTTAGACTGAATGATGCCTGCCTATTATGCATACATATGATTCTGCATTTTATCTCCCCTAAAAACATATTGTGAACCCCCTGCGATACTTTGGGAAACATCCCTTACAGCCACATCTTTAAAAAGGCTATTTTTAGTTCCCACAGATGCAAAGACACTTTCTTAAGTTCAAGAAATTTTTCTGCAGTTCTTATTCCTGAAAGGGACATAATTATGATGCATTGTGCATGTTTGTTGTCATTTTGAAACTGTGCACCAAAGTAGCTGTTGCAAGTAGATTAATATCAGAACAGGTAACAGTCTGCTCTCTGATGGCCAAATGGTTTGGAAGTCTGAGATAACATGTCTAACATTTCAGTAGCAGGAAACATTCATTTTTGCTATGATCTGCCCCAATTTTGTGTCTATGAATAAGAATTACAAATGATTTTTTCATTATTCAGTGAGATATGCCAGGAATTTGTATTGCAGCTAAAATATGATCAAAACAATTAATACATGTTAGGTTTTTTGGGTTTCCTTTAATAGAATCTACAGTGTCTAAATAATTTTTAAAGGAATATGAAGATGGGATCCCTGCCCTGCACAGTTTACAAGCTTCTTCCTTAAGAACTCACGTAAAAAGTGTCCATAGGTTATGGGTTACCAAAATTGACAGGTATCAAAGGTAAATGAGAATACTGCAGAAAGGATGGCAAGGATAATAAAAATCTCTGCATCTGGGTGATGAAATTAGATGACTGATTTGTTAGACATTATAATTCTAATTTTTAAGAGGCAGTGGGTATAAAATCAGCAAAATTTCAAGTATGTTCTGAGGAATACACTTTGTGTCCTTGTTGTATATATTATGTTCAGCAACACACAATCTGTAAGAGTGGACCAAAAATATCTGGGAATATATTTTTAACCCAGATCTCCCCCTCTCCACTCCTTTTCCTGTAAAATCCTGTACACACAGTCTTGTCTCTTCCATTCACTTATTAAAATAACAAAACAAAGCAAAAAAACCCTTCTACATTTTCATGGAAAATTCCAAAGTACTAAGTTTTCTCTGAATTGTAAATTGAAATTCAGTTAATATGCTTCAAAATATTACTCTCTTCTCTCCCATAGGAGTGTAAATTTAACCAGATTTCTGTTACGGAGATCTTAATTTTAAATAATGTTTTGAGTCTATTTTTTTTGGTGCCATTATTTTTAAGTGACAGAGTTGTTCAACCATACCAAACTAAGAAAGTGTAGTTTAAACATTAAGGATTACTGTATTGAGAAAGATCACTCTCCTAGATGTCCTCATCAAACACAAATGGACATACACAGATGTCTGCATTTTTAGAGATATTTAAGATCTATGGAATAATTTAATTGAGAGAGAGAACTGGATATTAACAAATATTAAAAAGTACACCAGAGTATTTTCCTGGATCATTGATAATGGGCCAGACAGAATTGTGGCTGCATATCTTAAAAAAAAATCTTACATTTCTTGATGAATTTCTCATGAAAAGTAGCTTTCTACCCTGATGTGGACACTTAAGTTTATCTAAAAGCTTCTAAAAATGAAAGTTCTTATCAAACATAATAGAAAGAAATTGTTCTGAGAAAATGCTCTATAGTTATTTCCATCTTTCCCTACCCAAACTTACTTTACTTCAGTGCAGGTCATAAAATTAGAACTAAAAACTAGTTTTAACATTTAACCTTTATGCTGCTTAGCAGTTATTTCTGAATTATTTCAGTGAACCTCTTCCCAATTAGACTTTGTTTTTCTTTTTCTTTCTCTACCCAGAATACAAAACCACTATCAGACAGAAGGAATACTAGCAGACACAATACTGGCAGCAGGTTGCTGCCCAGGAACAGTTTGCCATGGTCAATCCTTACAGGGGCTGGCATCCTCTATGATGTGTCACCTTCCTCACAGTGCATCCCTCACAGGCAAAATTCAAATAAATTTGGAAAAGAAAGGAAAAAACTATAGAGGCAGATTGAAATGAAGTCAGAATGTCTCCAAGGAGAAGAATCAGTAGCAAAGCGCTAAAAGGAGAAGATCATAATTTTCTGTTGAGTATTGTGAAAAAGTGCTTGTTTTCACATTATTTTTAATAATCCATTACAATTCTTTTGAAGTACAGGGAACTGAAAATGACTCCTGCTGTTCATTCTTTTCTTTCTCACACAGTACTAAAAAAGCAATCTGCTATTTATAAGGTTTTTCTGCTGAAAATGATAATTACAGTGAAAATGACTCATTATGCAATGGCAGAAGGAAAGAAGGTTGAAAATTATAATCTAATTGATGATTTACCTATCATTCAAAACAGGCTGAAGAATAATTTTTCCTATATATTGTTAAGTAGCATCCCTGAAGATCAACCCTACAGCAAAGCCTAACAATGATCATATAGCCCACGGAATTCAGAAATGGGCATACAATGAAACATGAAGTCAAGAGAACACATTTCCTGTGAACCCTACGGTGAAAAAATCCCAATTTTCTCATAATAAAAAAATAAATGCTTTGTATTCTCTGCTAAGAGGTCTCCAAAGGCTGTCCTGTTATTTTAATTAAGATTTGTGATTTTAAGATTGGCTAATGAAAGAATTTCAAAGGAATTGGGTAATGAGCACCCAAGGAAATTAAAAGTCACATGCACAGTTCCCTTAGATTCCACTTACAATTCTGGCTTATGTATAAACCATTCTAATTATTAGAGACATACAAAATTATTAAATTCATACAAAACCTATCATAATTAAGCGAAATAGATTAATCACGCCTTGATAAGAAATATTGGAAAAAGTTTAATAAAAACATAGAAACCAATAAACAAAATGAACGAACATGACTGAATAGAAGTTTCAATATGAAAGATCTTCTTTAATCTCAGCATATTTAGCTAGAAAGAGTCAAAGAAAGATACTTGTAAGATACCCTTCTCAGAAGGAAAGTGATGTTTGACCTAAATACTTTTGCAGTCTAGCAGGAAGAGGAGGAGATGGGGGAGGGAAATATGGTGACATTAAATTTGTGTATACTAATCTAGATAAAAACCAAGAGCATTTCTGTGTTACAAATCTTTCTCCTTCACTGAATTTTTGCACTTCATCAATACAGACCTTTATACAACTATGTCTTAGAGAAGACTAACAGTCTTGCAAACTTTTCCAATTCAACAGTTACATTGCTTCTCCTACCCTTTCCTCTCCACTTACATTTAATCCATCTTTCCTGTCTTCTTAACCATAATCACAGGTCCAGCAAGACAATTTCACCTTTTTTGCTCATGTCAGAACCATGATCTAAGTCCTGGTTGAAACTACTTTTAAATATAAAGTTTTTTCACCCACATGCACCATATCAGTATTATAATTTAAATGCACAGAATACCACTAATCCTTTTCTGCAAATACTTCTGTCTCTAAATCAATCATTACAACAATATCTGTTGTGGATTATACTGGAGGTTTGTGTAGCTCTGGAACATTCAGTACAGGTACACAGAGGTCCTATTTTTGAGTTCATAACATCAGGCCCAATATACATATTACAGTCACTGACCAGAAGGGCCATTTGGCTGTGCTCATCCTCAATTCAGATTCTGCTGCCTCCAAAGAACTTCCCTGTGACTTGTACAAAACTGCAGGGGAGATCCTCTTTAGTAAATTAATACTGAATTTACTAATTTTTTTTGCCTCTGAATTAGTCAAGTAACGTAAAATACAAATGCCTGAGGGAGTTGATTTTATCTACTGTCTCACAGCACTTTGATGCCAAGCTTTCACAGTTGTCATCTAGTAACCAGAGATATCATGTTGTTCCCTAGCATCTGTGTTGTTCTTTATCACATGCCTCAATGACAGGTCCAGGTAGGGGGGGGGGGGGCCCACCCGAAATCACACTACCAGCAAACAAGTTAATAATTTTTATGTGTTCTGATGCACCATCATTTCTTTGCAAAACACAACCACTTTATCAGAGCTGAATCCCACATCTGAATGACATTATTGACATTATAGGAATGCGCCGCACATACCAGTTTTCTTCAGAAATATTATGCCATATGGGCCACATATGAAGGAGTAGAAGGATTTATAGTAACATTTTAAAATGTTATCTTTGCTGATCCCAAGGCACAGTAGGAATTTAAGACACACTGATTAGATACTAGAAAGGAAAATGGTTAAATATATGTCAAAAGGTTGGACATTTACCCTAAGAAGTCATCCCACATCATGCCACCTTCAAAATTGTCTGTTTGAATAAAGGATTCCATGACATATGCAGTGAGACATCACTGGTAACTCACGATAGCCCGAGAAACATCATTCTTCCCACAAAGTGGAAAAGGCTTAAATTCACATTCTGTTTATTATTTCTTCATTTTAACTTCGTTGCTTTTTGGTCAAAAACATAGCAGATATTTCTCTGAACAAGAAGGTGAAATAAAACAGGGTCTTTATGTTACCTCAGAACCATTTTTTCCAAAATATTAAAACCAGCTTCTACTCTAATTAGAAAAAACTGCTGATCCTAATTTTTTTTTTCCCCAAAGAAGCAAAGTGTCAAGCTGTTCTGTTAAAACATAAAAAAGGAAACACTTTTAGCATCAAGATACAGCTTTTCACTTTACCACTGATAATATTAGAATATTATTTTTCTGTAGTTTCATTTTGGGGGGTTGGGTTGGGTTTTTTTAATACTAAAACCAAATTAAACTAAAACTTGGAACTATGGCATTAAGGGTGACAAAATAAATGGAGGAAAGAGAGAGAAATCAGGGAGTTTTTCAGTGTCCCAATGGAGTAAAATCACTGCCTTTGGTCTGGATATCCACTTATTTGTGCTAATGAGTGGTAGGGACTGGCTGTTTCACATAATAGGAAAAAGGCTTGTTTTGCAGGGTTGTGCCAAGAATCCATCTGGGGACAATCACAGAGTTGCTTCATTCCCAGTGGAACATTCTGGCTCTGTCATGTTCTCCAGCAGAAAACTGCTCCTCCACAGGGGTGGAGATGATTAAGAACAAATGGAGGTAGGTATCTACACCTGAGCTTGTGTACTGAGAGAATGAAGCCATTCCAGGAAACAATTCCCCTCACCTCACTGCATGAACCCCAGCATGCATTCCATATTTAACAATTCATCTGGAGAATCTGATAAATCCAGAAGCATGAAAAAGGAAGTTGGGAACTAGCTGAAGTGACTAACTCTCATGTATGAATCTCATATTTGGCTGGAGAAAATCTTTCCTACAGGCAGAAAGCACCTGACCATTAGGAGTGCCATGGTGATAAGTTAAATTGATCTTTTAGCTCAATAAGAGCAATGGTGCACAAAAGCAGCAGAATACAGGTCTGAGATTGATTTGTTACCTTGCTTATTGTATCAGCTAGCAACAGAGACAGATGAGAGCCTGGAGTAATGTGAAATGGCCTGCAGTTACTACAAAACCAGGGCTTTTTAATTAAGTACTCCTTCAGCAGTTGATTACATGAAGAGCTGAATTCTCTGTTTCAATTCAGAACAATACTTTAATGTCTGTTTCTTGAAGAAAACATAGTCTTATTGCTTTTAGTATAAGTACTTTCATATTTTAAGTTCCATGCGCATTTTCTAGGATTTCATTGCAGTAGTGGCATGAAAAATTCAAATTCAATTTACATTGTAAATTTGCTGTCTGCTAATATGATTTTTTTAAATTTTATTTTTGCAGTAATGAAGGATATCGAACAAAACAAATTCTGCTTTTTTTTGTTCTATATCAAACAAAAGAAAATATAAACACACAACCCTATCCCACCACCATCCCCAACTAGTGAAAGGAAAAGAGAGTCTTGAAGTGCTAGATTCTAAGGTTTCCTTCAACATTAAGAAATGATATCACCTGTTAGAGGGACTAGGCAAAATCAGACATTTTGTCCTTATCTTCTGCATACAAAATTCAGTTTAGTAGACACAAAAGGAGAATGTTGAAGAAGAGATGAGCCAAAGGGGACTCCAGGCAGCAGAAAACAGATCATGTTCCACAAAGGTAAAGAAGGTGGGGCAAGAGAAACAAATTCCAAGCACAGTGTTCCTCAGTCCTGAATCCCTCGCATAGTGCCAACTTTGCAAGACACAGTTCTATCTCCCACTACTTCTCTGCCTTCCCAGAACCAAAGGAACTTACTGTTTATATATCTTAAATCTAGTGACAGCACATGCCTAGTGCTGGGTCGCATGAAAAATAAAAACATGTGTAATGGTTAGGGGATATAGAAAATTTTTCAAGAACCCGGTGCTCCTGAATGAAAATATGGCTTTAAGCCTTTCTTACAATGTTTTTATAAATTTTCTCTTTCAGTTGTAAGCAGCTCTACATTGCACAAAATTTAAATGTTGTACTGGAGTGAGTTAAGATGTTTGTCTCCTTACATTTGAATAAAGTACTTATTTGAATGGTTTTCATTACTTAACGTGAGTGTTATAAAACAATATCTACACGTAAATCAACAAAGAACTCACCATGAAAGCTTCTCTAAATGCAAAAAAATTATTATAGTATTCTACTGGGAAAAGAGAAAACAGAATTCCAAGAATTCTGCTTACTGCAGTAGAGCTAAGTTACTAGAAACTACTTATTATAAAGCTTATACTACAGTTTAAAAAAGCTTGTGACATTTTTTTAAACAATCCCTTCATGAAAAAGGATGATAATGACACTGCTGGCTGTTCTGCCTCAAGAGGGAATTGTCCATCTGCTAGCAAACCTCTGAATCTATATCATTATTAAGATGTGTTTATAGAAGCATCAGAGTACCCTTGGCACACTGAGAAAACAATAGGGCACATTTCAAGATCACAGATTTTTTTAGTTTAAATTCTGGGGTAATTTTCCACATAAAAGAACTGTGTTTCAAGATCAGCTTCATTAGGAAGGTCTGCTGGGATCTGATGTTTTTATTTTCTTACAGAAGAAAACTTATTTCTTGAAGAAGAGCTCCATCTTCTCACCCATTAAATGAGCAAATATACAATTGTTCCCCCTAGTTTTAATTTGCATTTTATGATTACAACTAGGTTAGAATTTTATACATTGCATCATTATTTAGAAAAAAGCTGCTTTTATATTTCCCACAATTTCTGAATAAAACCAAAGCCAGTCTTATATTTCCTGTTACTACTTCTAATAACATATATCAATAATGGTACAAAAATAAAGCCCCCTAAAACTTGTGTAACTGTCTTAACAGATCCTCACAACTATTTAGAACTAAAATAAGTCAAAATTTTAACAGGATTTCTTCACTCTTTAAAGCAAATCAGAGGTGAAGTGGGAGGGGTACAAAGCAGGGAATAAATCCATTATTTCCTTCATTTAAAGCATGTTTCATTGACAAGGTTGAACACAGAATCTATATTTGAGAATAGCATTTATATAAAGTGACAAAATTATTTGTCTTGGAAGGGACCTTTGCAGATCATCTTGTCAGCTACTGCTCAAATGTGGCCAAATTCAGAGTCACATCAGGTCACACAAGGCCCTATGCAGTTTTGTGATGAATATCTCCAAGGATGGACAATCTTTGACATCTCTGGACAGCCTGTTCCAGTGTTTCATTATGTTCATCATGCACATTTTTTCTCCTGATATGTCATCATAATTCCTTTTGCTGCAGCATGTGTCTGTTGTCTCTCATCCTTCTGCTGTGGACCTTTCAGAAGAGTCTGGCTCTATCTTCTGTACAGTCTCTCCCATCTCGTGGCTCTAGAGAGCAATCAAGTGCCTTCTGAGCTCTCTCCAGGCTGAGCAAGCCCAGTTCAGCCCCTCCTCATCCATCAAGTGCTCTCCTGCCCCGACCACATTGCTGGCTCTTCACTGGACTCCCTGCATGTCTTTCCTACACATTGGGCAGCCCAAACTAGACACATAACTCCAGATGCTGTCCCACAGGTTGATTAAAGAGGAATGATCACTTCCATGTGATGTTGGTGAGGGCCATATTAAATTCAGCCCAGAATCTAGTTAGGCATTATTATACTGGCTGGGCACACACAGAACTCATGAGGGTTAAGGGAGTTTTTACACTTTCCAGCACAGCAGGATTTTCCCATGTCTCTGTGGACAGCGCACAGCTGTAAAAGTCTTTCCATACCCATGGTGTGTTTGTAGAGTGCAGCAAGGTCTCTGAGCTGCACATACTGGTGGAATGAAAACACAAAATGAAAGATTGATTTGGATTAAAAAAAGTAGGTCAGGTAAGGTCCAGTGTTGATGGTAATTTGTACTTATAAGATAGAGCAGACTCAGAAATTTAAAAAAATTAAAAAAAAAAAAAATCGCTACTGAAAAAATGCAGCCCTAGAGAAAAGTTTGTGCTTCTAATACTCAGTGTATCAATGCAAACAAAAATGAGTTGCTACACTCTTATCCTTTCCCTGCTAATGAGGATGCCAGTTGTATTAATCATGATAATTTATCTTTGTAGAGAACTGGAAAAAAACCCCTCGAATTATTTCACAATAGGCCAATAAAAGCAAAGAGAGGAATGCTATCTTTAGGCACAACTGTTGTATTGTTTTTTGTTTGGATGGTGATATAGAGCCTGACTGAAAACTGACTGAAAAATGATGAAAGTATCTATTTTACTTTAATGAGTTTAGAATCAGATCCTTAGAGGTACAACTTTTATGCATGTCCTAGTAATTAACATTAGAGTGAAATAAAGAAATAGCTGTTAATAATACTTCAAAAAAACCAGTGTTTAGACTTTTTTTTTTATTATTGCAGAAAACAAATATACTCTCTAACACACTGTAATGAGGTGGCCAAGCTAGTTTAAAATATCAGCTGTCTTTTTGTTCAACAAAGTATTAAAAAAAGAGTCTCCTGACACATATTCTATATCCCTTGAGGTCCAATTTTCAGATTAATAGACCCTTTTTTCTTCCCTTTCCCTTTAAAGACTCTGATTTCCAGCCCTCTAGAGCATCCTACTGCATTTTCTAACCTTTAGAAACAAGCTTGAAGGCTGACAGACATTTTTTCATTTTTCTCTATTCTGCAAAAAAGCAAAAGCCTTTCAGGACTACAAATCTCGTAGTTTTAAAAATACAATAAATTATTATATTTAGAAATCTGTTCATTTATGGGTTTTTTTAATTCACTTTAAAAACTGAAACCACATTTTCAGTACTTTCATAAATTAGAATTAATTTTAGAAGTCTAACAGCACGACAGTATAAAATAAGAATTCCACTAGAGATCCCATATTAAATACAACACCACCACTCTGAAATACGCATAAAATAATGATAGTGTCTTCTGAGCAGTTATATTGTATGGTGAATTTCACAGAGGTAAGGGAGGTTTTGCACACCATTTAAACCATAAAATCATGTGTGGGGTTATGGTATCAGAGAGGATGCACAAAAATGCCCGTGAATCATCCAACATGCTGCAGAATCAGTTTCGGCTTCAGCCCTGCTTTATCAGGACAGTTTATCCTGGTCCAACAGTGACCCAGGAAATGTCTGCAGCTGTGTATTCATATGGAAAAAGAAGATCCTAGAAGCTTTGAAAAACAACCCTCAAAGCATTATGAAAGCACAGAGCGAGGGATGGGGCAAATGTGCTCTTCAAGTTTGATTCAGAAAGTGTGAATGTAAATTCCCAACTTACTGGCACCACACTTGCATTTTGGACTAGCAAACTTTTCTCTTTAAGCACATCACATGAACTGGAAATGTTCAGCTCCAAATGTAAAATCTTATGTTCTTCAACAGTACATTACCTGAAGATGTGCTACATGGGTCTTTTCATGCATTTTTCACTAAAATGAAACTTCTGCAAAACTCTTTTTTGGAAACTGTACCTTCAAGTACAGTATCCAAAAGGGTGAAGACTCCACCTTGCCTATAGCTTACACTTCTGGCATAAGCTACATGGACAGATGCAAAAGTCTCTGTCTGTAACCACAACTTTTCATTCAACAGAGGCATATTTCGAGTACACTGATTCATACTCAGTAATGGAGAACTGCAAATTTTGATTTGGAACTTACAGTTGCTTCTGTAATAACAGGATATAAATTTGGAACACTATATTTTTATTTCCACAAAAATGTACGTTGGAAAACAGTTTGGACAAAAAATGTCTCATTTTTCTGATCTATCTCAATATTAATTGTAAGGTTGCATATGAAAATACACATTTAAGTTGTATACTAAAAGGCATGGTATGTAACCATGGGAAAGGATAGATAAAATGCTCTGACAAGAGGAATGTAAGTTAAGCCCACTCTTTTTTTGGCACAGTTTATAAACAAATAATTTTTCCTTAACTGATATTTTACCATCCAACATCTGGAAAAGGTGCACAACTATTGAAATTTACAATTAAAAGTGAAAAGATTTCCTCATTCTAGTTTTGTTCATTTCTCTGACAGATAATCAAACCTACTTTTTTTTTTAATAGTGACAGATTAATTAGACAGAAATAAGTTCTCTACATCTTTCTGGATGACTACTCTTGGATGATACAAATCATTACCTGAAAGTATCTTTTCCACTTCTTTACTTAAAAGTCTCAGTAACTAGGTTAGCCTCACTCTACATAAATACTTTTTTATCAGATTAGTCCCCTCCCCTGCACCTAAAACTGAAGATTCAACCTATTCAACTCTTAGAATCAATAAATAAAATCAGGCATTGAAAATTTTAGTCCCATTCTTTACTAATCTTACTTATTATAATACTTTTTACTACATAAAAATCTATGTACATCCAGTGCAATAAAAAGCCATGCTTTCAACTACATGTATTAAAAAAAGTTTGGATGGACAGCATACCTTGGCAAAATCCATGGACAGAATTCAAAATTTAAGGAGATTGTAGTACCTGATATCTTTGAACAGCATTGTTAATTAACTTCAAGCTTTGCACAGGCTCCATGATTCACTACTTCCAGCAGAAATCTATTCCTGCTGAAAACCTTTCCCAAAGCAGAGTTTCTGAGTAAAGGCTTGTTGGCATCTTAAGTAAGGTTTCCATTTTTCTAAAATGTAACAAAATGGAGTTTGTCATCCTGTTCCTCACAATTTTCTCTTTTATGAAGAACCCCCACCTGACCTTCAAATATAAAGCATGTTGATTGTTTCAAAGTAAGGACAGTAAAATGAAGTAACTGGGTAAACCATATTCTGTCACGTTCCTCACCTCCTTACATTGCGGCATATTATATATCCACAGTCTTTCCCATGAAATTTATTTGCTTTATTTCTTGTCTAAAGAAGCAACATGAGTCTCTTGTCAGCCTGCTTTACATTTCTTTGTTTAAGGATCAAATCCTACAAAACATCAGTCTTCAAGCAGATGAGAAAAATGTAATAATTTTCCTTTAATGCAAACACAGATGATACTAATGCTAGTATTAGATATCTTTATACACACTTTTTAGTATCTTCTAGTTTAATTTTACAGAGTTTAACAAGATACACACAATCATAAATGACTAAAAATATGTAATACATTTGATTGAAGTATATCACTCATTTGACTGAAAGATTAGCTATAGATATTTGAAATCACTAGTCACTATGCTGCTCTTTTAGTATACTGCTTTTACTATATATTCTGTGCACCACTCAGGAGAATTTAATTTGTATTGTTTCTTTCATTAAAGGGAAGCTGCCACTAAAACAAGCCTTTTTTTCTAAACAGTTGTCTTTTTTGAGTTTTATTGTCCCATAATTAACCAGTGTAGTGCTGTTCGCGCAAGAGTGCCAATTCACTGAGATCAGCTCCAAGCAAAGTTCAAGTGAGGGCTAACGATGTCTTAAACTTTTATGGAGGAAAAATATGGCAAAGTTAGTGGCTGTAATCCTGTGATACAATCAGATTGAAGTGAACTTAACCAAAATGCCCTCAGAGATGGAGCTTCAACATTACATGCTGCTATGAGAGAAAGGACAACCTAAGGTCACTTATTTTCACCTGGGTGATTTGGAAAACGACCTCTAACATTCATTGTTAGGATGTGGGATTTCTTTGCTTCTAAAATGCTTGCTTTGACATTGCAGTTTCTCATTAGAAAAGTGTCTCTCTGCTTTGGATGAAATATGAAATGGAAACAAAATCCCAGAACAGTAAGAGTTTGGTAACACAACAACAGGATGAGCTGTTTGAAGTGTTCTAAATTCTGGGTGAGGAGATAGAGATGTATTATAATAAAACAGCTTTCTTGAAGCATGTATCTCTGTAATGATGAATTTTTATAAGGCAAGTAGTTGGCTGTGTTTAGATGGTATTTTACACCTGAAGTCAAAAAACTGATTTAAAAAAACAGGTCACTCTACAAAGATGGAACTTCCATTAAATCTTACTGAGATTCCTCTAAATATGCAATAAACTCTCCAAGTAAACCACAATGCAGAATGGTGACTTTCAATGACTTTTAAATCACAACCACAGGAAAAAAATCCCTATAATCTTCTACAGGATATACAGATCAGGGGAGGTAAGCACTACTTTCAGATTTCCAACTTAGATCATATCTGGCGTGACTTTTCAGATTAGTCAAGTACCCACACGTCCAACTTCATCAGCTCACAGACTGCTGCAGACACTCCACACATTAGAAATCAGGGTAGGGTTGGTTTTATATGAGAAACCTAAAAAATGCTTTGTCAGTTTTGAAAATTCTTTATGCTCATCCCACCTAATAATCCAGTCATAGATTTACAAGAAGAATGAAATATTTCATGACATTCATTTCCATGTATTAAGTGATAGTAAGATGATCATTAGAGAAGAGGGAGACAGTTAACAGAACTGCAGTCTATATATAGACATTGGTTCTTCCACTTCATCAGAGAATATATTAAATGTCACATTCTGTTGCACAGCCAATTAGAGAGGTAAGCATGACAAAAAAGAGTTTTCCTGCTGGTTTGTTACCAGCACAGCATGGTATCAAAAAACAGAGACAGGGCTCCCTAGCCAGGAACAGACTGCAGCAGTGCTAAAATACTTTAGCCTTGAACTAAGATGAAATGCAAATACAAAGCAGTTCATTTTAAAACATGTTTAACATTAACTGAAATTCTGAAGAGTTAATAATTTGGTCTCATATTTAAGTAAATACATCTGCAGCAGGAAGCACACTATGGATTTTGCCTGCCAGAATAATATGCTAAAGTGAAGTATAAGTAAGAAAACTGAATAATGCTGAACCAAGTATTTGACAATATAAAATTTTAAAACCAAAATTATTCTGAAAAACATCAAAAGATAATGTGTAAACAAGTCTTCTTTGGCCCTCAACCTTTTCAAATGATGTAACAACTATTTTAACCTAATGCTCTGTGTAGATGGCACTGGAATTATCACTTATTATATCTATTCTGTTTTAAGGATTCTTTAATTAATGAAGCAGTATATAATTCTACTTAGTAAACATTATCATCATTAATCAAGATGAAACTAATATTTTCTTCATCTAGATGGTAAAGCAAGCCAAATTTCTCAAAAATGGAAAGTTTAAAACACTGGGGGAAAAAAGGAAATATAAGAAAAGAACCAGAATGAATCACATGAGACATCAGCATATTTTCTTATAAAATGTCTCAGTAGAGTCTCGATAACATGTATACATTTTTTCTCCCTCTATTTCTAGCTTAAGCAAAGAAAAAGAATGTCAATATCTTCCTTAAAATAAATTAGATTCTTTCTTTTATGAGGAGGAAGATGACGACAAAAAACAAGAGAATCATATAATAGGGAGTCCTAAACTCAGTTTAGAACTGAACTGAATGGAAATTTAGCACTGAAAAGTTTTGCACAGGCAGGGCAAATCTTTTATATTGAACAATGCTTAATTTAGAAGGCAGGTGATTACTTCAGAGCTGTATAAAACAAAATTACTTTTATTGCTACTGAGTAGCTAAAATTTAGCCCTTTCTTCTCCTAAAACATGTATTTCCGTATTTTTCTGTGTTTTCAAAGGTAAGTGATGCAGTGATGCAGTTTTGCTGACAAAACAGTTGCATTAATGAGCTGTTCTTTTCTTTAAGACAACTGAGGAGCCTTTGATAAACTGAAAGCAGCAGCATGTAAGGCTCTCAAAAAGTTATTAGAGAAGTAACATAAGAAAAAGTATGAATCAGGGTCCTCTTTTTCCGGGCAACCTGGAACTTACTATGCAAGTCCTTCAATCTCATAAGGTTTATATTTCAACCATTGGCTTGCATACTCTTACAGCACAAGTAATAGAAAGATAGAGAAATCTGCTTCAAATACCAGACAAAATAGTAAATACCTTTTCTTTTCTCCTCAATTAGTTATCTAAACATTTCATCCAATACTTGTGTTTATGGGATAAAGTAGCTGAAGTGACAACTGCATGTACTGTAATATTGCAACCTATCATCTCTCCTTTGTTCTTTGTTGAAAGGATTTAATACAGAATAAAGATCATGAGGCTTTCAACTTGAAAAATCAGTGTTTCTCATACCTTTTGTTTGATGATCATGTCGTTGATGTCATCAAGATCACCTACTTTCACTCTCTGAGATTTTATCTCTCGATCCAGTCGAGAAAGCCAGTCAGTGAGTTCTGCCCATGCCTTATTGAAGTCAGCCAAGGCTGGAACCTCCAAAAGCACAGAAGATGGCATTTCTGGTTTGAAGGTGGTGGTTTCCTTGGTTACCCTGGTTTGTGTATCCACAGCAACAGTTTCACCAGGAGTTACTGAAAGAAAAAAAAAGCTAAAATTATTGAATAAATGAACAACGATAAATGTTTATTTCAGTATTTCAGAATTTATATTGTAGAAAGGGTAACACAGAAATAAGCCTATTTCTTTATATTATCTCTACTGAAAATATGAAAATCAAAACTAAAAGAAAATATGAGTTCATTTTTTTCCACAGGAGTTCTATTATAATATCTGCTTAACATCCAGCATTCTCAGCATATTCAAATTCCATCCTTAGAAGACCAGATGGACCTAGTAACACTAGCAAAGTTCACAGTGTAATAAAACCCCTCGCTAAAGGTCGCTGAAGCAGGAGTAATTTTCCAAAAATCTAGTAGTGTGGTCAGATCTCTCTAGACCAGAAGATAGATTGAAAAAAGTTGGTTGGACTATTCAATATATCACAGCATGACCATGTATTTAGAAACAAGTTTCCTCCACTGTGTCCAGGTCACTTTGTAGCTGTGAAATTGTCTGACCAACAATCTTCTCACTTACTGTTATCACCAAATGCTTCCCATAGGCCCTGTGGCCAATATGGAAACTTATACAACCAGAAATTCAGCCTTGACTAATTGGTTACCTTTCCAGTTCATAACTTGAAAGTATTATGTTCTATTATTTGGAGATTTTTGGATTTTTTTTTCCTTTTTTGGACTAAACAGACATATCTTCTTAGTGTCTTTTCCTGATCTATTAGCTATAGGTTCTAAATAATCTGTAAATTATTCATTGCTTGAAATGGGGAAGTACCCAACACTGAAGCACAGTTTCTGTCTCTGCAGCAAGAATGATGACAGGTGCCACAGACAGATAACACTGGACAGATAAGTGTGGAACAGGAAATCATTCAGAAGTTCAAGGCTGATCTTTTCGTCTTGGTTTTTGCTATGTACGAAGAGGTGGCTATGAACTGTTGGGCTCTTTTTGCCCTTCAGTTAATCATGCAAAAGCAGTTCCTCATGGACAATATTGTTGTGGATGAGGCCACACTAAATTGTATTTTGTTTTTTTTTTCTCATTTTTTAAAAAGGCCAACCAAAGAAGAAAAATATTAAAACAGAGAAAACAGAACACATGGCATTGCTTCACGGAGATTCTGTACTATTAGAAAAGAGACTAAGCACCTAGACTTCAGAATCTCTACCTGAATCAACTGTTGAAACAGCAATACGTAAACCAGGAAGGCTGAAATAAAAGCTCAGTGGAGTGTGTTCTACAATTTCTAGCATTGAACCACCAAATATTAATTTCTAAAGGATCTAGATGGGGTTTTTTTTTGCATTTTCCCCAGTTTTCTTACAGAGTAGAGAAAATCAGTTTCCTGCCCTCTTCCTGTGAGGTAGCTTGTCTTCAACAAAAACAAACCAAAACACCAAAACAGTGTAACCCCATGCACAGTAACTTTTTTGTTTTGGTTTGGTTTTTTCTTGCTATTACTTCTGGGAGGCTAATGGTTTTCCATTGGCATTCATGCCATTACAGCAAAGTCTGTTTGAAATCTGAAAACCCGGATAGCAGGTCAGGGTTCAACAATTTGTCCATAAAGCCAAGGCCTTATATTTCCTCTGTGACTTCAGAGATTCTTAGACAACAGGAAAACAAGAGTTTCTTAATTTGGCATTCATGAAGGTTAATCAGAAGTTGTCTTATCTCAAGAAAATTTCTCTCCTCACCAGCACTCAGGTAAATTGAAGAACAATTTTCTGAACTGGAACATCCATCAGTAGACTTAGGGTGTCTAAGAAGACTGCCTGGCATCTCTTTGCCCCTCACGTACTTTGGCCTGAGTACACAATCATATGTTCATTAATTAATAAGTATTTATTTAATTTTCCTCTAGTGACAGCTATTTCAGAACAGGGTGTTTCTAATGTTCTAAAGTTTATGGGTTTGCTGATCTGGATTTGCCATATGGGGTTGGTTTTTTTGTCCATTGGGCTGCTTTTTGTGTGGTTTTGTTTGATTATTTTTGTTTTTTTTTTCCTTGTAGTTCTTTTGCATCAAGAAACTTAAAATATTAGAAAAAGGTTGTGAGATACTAGCAGAAGGGCAACAGTCTAATATAATGTCTTCTCTAAAAACTTCAAGACCTACCAGTATCTATTATCATCTTCTAAGGGTGGTAATAATCTGTTCCACTTTGACTAACCACTAGAATATTTGAGTTATCAAATTATTTATAAAAATTACCTTTAGAAAGTGTTTGCACAGTGTTTCACTTCTGACACTTAGAACATACCTATCTCTTATTTCTCTCTGTTTATGCTTGCACAGAGATGACACAGTTCATTTAACAGAAGTGTATAAATGAGCGACTAAAATTAATAAAAAAATATAAATCAACATTAACTACACAATACGTAGCAACAGATCTCATTCTGAAAAAATTTATCCAGAACTGCACTGACAGATTCTGTGACTCAAAGGGGACAGTTTGTTCCTTTTCCTTTTGATGGGGTCTTTTTATTATTTTTTTTTTTCCCTCAGGAAAATTCATTTATAAATGCAGAACTGGAATTAAAATTCTTTTTTTTTTCGAATATCTGAGCAATAAATTCTATCCTACTGAAACACATCATAAAAAAATTAAGGACTTCATATTTCAACTTATTTAAAGGTTATAATGGTTCACATCTGTGATATGATAAACCAAAAAACCAAAAGGACAATTGGAATTGAAGTCATTACACCACTGAAGTATTAAGTTTTTAAGGTGATTTCTCATTAGCACTTTCTGCTCTTTAACAAAAAAGGGAACAACACAGAAAAATAATAGGAGAAAACTAAACCACAGAATAATAGGTGTGATTTTCAACTTGAACTTTGAAATATGCTGGATGAAATCAAGTGTATATTGGTAATTTTGCATCTTAAAAAGAATCTGTAATGTTAAACTTGAAGAGTGAAAATAATTGTAATGTATAATGAAATTGAAATTCAAATATTGAATGCAAACCCAAGTAAAACAGAATGAAACCAATTGCAAGGAAAAAAATTTCCCCCCTTCTTTTACTCTGATTAATTCAGTGTTGTGTTTCAAGAGAGGGTCAAACTGACAACTCAAAACAAATAAAACTCCTTATTCAGGTACTGAACAGGAACAGAACAGACAGGAAGAATGACAACACTTTCAACAGCTTCAAAGCCCTTCAAACACTCTCTTTCAAGCCACAGTCTTTAAGCAGAACTGCCTCAGTCCACAGGAACGTTCCTAAACCATCCTTCTGAATGCTTTTAGTGGTGCTTAAGTTGCAATTATGTAAGATAACTGCATCTACTAGGTCAAAGCTTTTTGACATAGAAGAAATAACATAATTACCGGATGTGGATTTTAATTCAGTTTGCATGTCTAAACTGAATGTTTTTAGTTCCATTGTTAACAGCACAAAGTAAGGGAGATGCCAGCCTTAAATCCTTCATGCAATGAATAACAGTAATATACACCCACTAAACTTCCTGATTTAGTCGAAACTCAGCTGCATTTTACTCTGACCAAGCAGAGGAAGAATACCTGTACCTTATGGCATACACTCAGATGACATCACTCAGTGAATTTTTTATAACACATGCAACACTGACTTCTTTAGTGGCAGGACAAATGAGTATTCTCTCAGTGGGAAAACCAGCAGTTTGCTGGCTGGGACATTGCACACCAGGAACGTTTGGCTTTTCCATGGGAAATCTCAGTGCCATTTTATGAGCACTTTATCCTTGTGAACTTGGAACAACTAAACTCCACAATAGCACACAGGTGAAGTTCTGTCAGCTACTAAAATGCATTTTTCTTTTTTTTTTTTTCTTATGCTGTGTCATTGCAACCACTTTTCTACAGGGTTAGACCATCCACGATCATATTCTTAAACTCCAAGCAGACTTCCTGGAGAGAGATCGGGAAAGACAGTTCTGAAACTGATTTATTTAGACTTGTTCCAGTGATAGATGAATTGTCTCATCTCTGTCTGTCCTTCAATGTCAAGGAAACAAAGTTAAGAGTACATTAAGTTCTCCCATTCAGTACAGCCCCTCCCTGCAAAATGCTCACTGCCAGTAACACTTTTTGCAGAGGGGCTACAGCTACCTGCCAGGTGTTCCAGGTCATAAAGGAGTTCTGAAAGGAAAATAGTGGCCAACAGAACTCTGATTAAATATTATAATATAAATTTATTACCTCAAAAAGCCCACCAACTTTGAAGTTTGAAAGCAAGGAATGTTTTTTTCTAGTGATCTGAACTCAGAATATCTAAGTCTTTATGTTGATCAAAAATTGTTGCCAACAAAATTCCACCCACAGCTCTAAATGTGGAAAATATGCATCCTTAGAGCATTGTATCTCAAAGCTAACATTTTCTTAACATTTTAGCCAGCTTTTAAAGACAAAAATCATGTTTCAAAGTGAGTCTTTCCTATTTTAATACAACACCAATGTTTGATTTTCTTAGCCTTGAATATTTAGTAAAAACAATTCCTAGAAAAAGAAGACTTGGTACCTGTATCAGGTATATTCATACACAGTAATTTTTATAGACTATAAATGGGTAAAAGTTTTATACTTAATTTCATGAACACTTAGGGAACATTCACATTATGTGTTACTGTCATCAGTTTAAAATACAAGTTAAATGCCTAGACTAACTTTTACTTCTAGAAGCTCTTTATGACTCCTAACAAATCATTATGGATTATATATAATTTTAATTACAGGTAAAAGAAAAGAAGCTGACAGTTTATGGGATTATTAATTAAAGTTTAGATCTAAAATAGTCTGTGCAATGGGATGGAGGGACTGAAACTAAAGACACCTTAGAGGTTCAAAAGAAAGTAGAAAGTCAAGGTTAAAATGCTTAGGAGAAAAAAAGATTTACAAGTGAATGTGTACTGCTATATTTGAAAAATAACTACAAAAGTTATGGTTTCTAAAATGTTACTGTTACCATTACTAGATTAATAAACAACATCAGAACTTTAAATTTTGTAGGAACGTGTCAGCTTTCCCAGACTTTTCTTCCTTTGTCATAGGATAAATCTGATAGAATTTTCTTACCGTCCGCCTTTTTATATGCAGCAGTGTGACTAAGCTATTTATTGTACAATGCATTCTTCCAAGTCCCTCCAAACACAACAGCAAGATGTTTTGATATGTCTTTCACTCAATGTAAAGAAAAACTCTTCAATAACAAACAATGATTTGCAACAGGAATAAGAACATACAAAATAGGTAGAGTCTACTAAACACTAAGAATTTCAGTGATATAAGCCACATAAGTAGGCTTGTGTCCATCACAATGTAAATAAACATTAGGGTGAAGTTAAATTTGTGCCACATAGCAAAAAGTTCACATTGTGACCTGTTGCTGTGAAGAGCTTCTGCAAATATTTTCTATATATGCAAGATATCTAGAAATGGAATGTTAACAGTTCCTTTGATCATAATAAGTTCTTCAAGGTAATTTCCATGTACAGAAGTTAGAGTTTTTAAAAAACTTCCGTTTTTAGAAGAGAATCAGGTTGGAGAATACCTCAGCAAACAGGACATGTATAAAAAGGTCCAAGGGCTCTGATGGGATGCAGCTGTGAGTGCTGGGGGAGCTGGCAGCAATCATTGTGAGGATTCTTTTTACAAACTTTGATGGATCATGGCAAATGGAAGAAGTGTCTGAAGACTGGAGGAAAACAAATGTCACTTCTATCTTCAAGAAGGATAATATGGAGGACCCACGGAATGAAAATTTCACCTCAAACCCCGGGAAAGTGATGGAGCTATCAGCATCATGGGCTGCATTAGGAGGACCATTGCCAACAGCTAGACAGAGCTGATCCTTCCCCTCTGGTCAGCACCTGGAATACTGTATCCAGTTCTCAGATCCCTAGCACAAGACAGCTATAGAGCTACTAAAGAGAGACCAGTAAATGACCACAATGATGATTAAGGGACAGAAATGTCTGTCACATGAGGAAAGCTTAAGGGAGCAGGAGCTGTTCAGCCTAGAAAAGAGAAGACTCAGGGGGAACCACTTGAACGTGTATAAATATCTGAAGGGAGAGTGCAAAGAAGGTGGATCCAGGCTCTTTCCAGCGGTGCTCTGTGACAATAAAATGGGCACAACTGAAACACAGGAGGTTCCCCCTGAATATCAGGAAATGCTCTTGAGGGAGTCCTGAAACAGGTTGAACGAGAGAGTTTGTGGAATCTCCACTCTCAGAAATACTCAAAAACCACAGGAACAGGATCCTGGGCAGCCTCCTCTATGTTCTCCTGCCTGAATAGGGGTTGGACCACATTACCTCCAGAAGTCCCTGCCATCCTCAGTCTTTCCACGGTCCTGTACAGCTATGTTCTCAGTTTCAAATACTCTCTAAAAACCAAATTGGAAATACTGTAATGACAGAGAATGCTTTGGGAAGGAAGCAGCTAAGACTGAAGATAATACATGGGACTATTCCTGGCACAGTGTACATAAACAATTCAATTGACTGCTCTACATGTAGTGGAAAAAACTTTAAATCCTCAGCATTTGATCCTAATTAGACTATGACTCGACCAGGGACAAGTAGTACAAAACCAACTGAAGATTGTAATATAGATCTGTAAACAGAGGTAGCATTAATACGCTTGGACCTATTGTTCCATTCAAACCTTTCTGAAAGAGAAACTGCTCTAAAGTTCAGTCTCCTTTTAGTAATATAACATTGCCATGGCATCCTCCAAGAGCCTTTCCTTAGGCAGAGTTCAGCATGATTGATGGGGCCACTAAAAATTGGAAAGCAAAAGGCTGTGGTATGAATGGATCACTTTTAGTGAGTGTGAGAGTTAAACAGACAGAAACTAAAGAAAGGTAGCCAAAGAAACTTCCATATGCATTTTTTAAAAGCAGTATAATTTATACCCCTACACAAGGCTTTTTTTTTTTTTCCAAAGGATAAGCATCTTTTTCAGTGAGCAGTTGTTACAAAAGGGTTTCATGAAAATGAATGTTTTGTGCTACAGCAGTTGTGGTGCTGTAAAATCAAATTCTGTCACATACTTGCCTTATAAAAAACGTTGTGACTACATCTGTCACAAATGATGCAAGCACCTCTCACTATTCCTTTTGTCAGTAAAAGTAACAAGTTCCTTGATTTATGCAGCTTTCAATTGGATGACAATCTATATGACAACAATCTACAATTCCAGTGTACTGCTATTGGCATGTAACTGAATTTTGGCAGCTAATTCTTTGATATAAGAAAGAAACCACACTGCCAGCAGTTCCAACTTTTACAGTCTCATAAAAATCACCTCTTCTAAATTTTGTAAGATCTACACATTGATTTAACAGGCATAAATTGCTGTCTTAGCCAAGGGGAACTCTGAATAAAGGGTGTAAAAATTGTACACAGATACAAAATAACAAGGAACCCGTTGAATTCTAGGTACCTTGTCATTAAAAAAAAAAAAAAAATCATAACAGTTTTGACGAAACTGTGAAATAATCAGAGCTCAGTTATTAGCTAATTTAACAGCATTACAGAATTTATATAAAAATGTCCAAGTCTACCTTTATTCTTCAAGTGAAAAGTCTTGTAGGATTAAAACCAGTTGTTCAAAGGCAACACCATCACTGTCACTTTGTTTTGACAAAGGAATTCCTGAAATCACTACAAGCACCTTCTGTTCTTTCATGAGAAATATTAAAATATCTTGCTTGGTAATACTTTGTGAAACACTTGTCAAGTTTTCTCCTATAATGCTTACTTTTCAGGTCAAACTAACCTCTATTTTAGTTTCACTCTAAGAAGAATTGCATTTGGGAACTTAAGTGTGGTCTGACCACCAATCTACTGTTAAAGAAAATATCAGTAATGCAAATCTCTTCTTGCCTATCTCCACCACTTCATGTCCCCTGCTACTCCACACGGATATAAAGATAGCAGTCAGATATTTCAGTGACAAACTTCATATAAACCTTTTTTTCCTCATTTTAGCCTTCTACAGTTTAAGGAGCAAGTCTTTCTGTCATTGTCTCATGCCCTCTGACTAGAGCAGAAACCTTAGAAGCAATTGTGAGCTTTATTCCTCATTCCCTGTAGCCTCCACTCTGCTCATGCTCTTTGGCTGGCTGTTTCTCTGTAGGGCAGCCCCATTCACAACAGAAATATTAGGAAGGACGTCAAAGACTCAGGTAGGGCATGACCAGGATATCCCTGAGCACTGCTCCCTTCACAAGGAAAAGCTGGCTTGCTTTGCTCTTTTAAAGGGATGAGTCAACAAAGAACAGACAGGTCAAAGGGATGAGTCAACAAAGAACAGACAGAATGGCCTATCACTTTCTACTATTCTAGCAAATTAAAGAGATTTTCATGCAATGTAATTGTCAATAGGCCTAATTACTATACAAAAAAAAACAGAATAGAGAGATTACTGCTATTTGCAGGCTGATGCTATCTGGATAGTCAAATGCCACAGTAATTTGGGTTATTGTAACAAAAAGAAGGGGGAGAGAGAGAGAGTAGGTTTAAAACACTATTTAAAAAAAAAAGTGATTTAAAGATGGAAAGCTAGAAACTTAGGCAGAAAAACTGAAAAAGGACATAAACTACCTTTTTATTATGGACACTTTTTTGCTAGGAACTCTACTCCCTTTTTCCATATCTTCCAGAATAAACTAATCTAAATTCTTGATTCTATCTGTTTTTTAAAATGACAGTTGCCACATTTTTTGAAAATTGCCAATACTGGATTCTATTACCAAGATTATGGGAACCATATAAAAAAGTCCAACCATAACTGTAACTTAGTTCTGTGCTCTCATCTGATATAGGTTTTTCAATAACAGTCTGAGGAATTCTACGGTATGCTGTCATTTCATGGGATTTAACCAAAATAAATCTGGCATATCCTGCTGCTACTGACTATTGATCAAGACATTAAATGAAAGAAAACAAGCTGCAAAGCTTGCTCCTCAGAAGAAAATACCAGATTGTATTTTAAAAATGGAATAGGTGAATGTGGTCCTTTGAAAGACTAATGATAGCATTAATCTTATTTACATCATAAATATTGACTGCTGTGCTTCAACAGCTTGTTACAGAATAGAAAAAGTAGACCTTGGTTCCATATTGTCTTTAATAACAGCAAAGCAGCCAACTCCTGTTTTGACTTTCTCATTTATGTTTCATCATAGGTATGGGTACAAAAAAAATTTCTTTGTAATCCCGAGTGAGTTATGTTTAATCAGCTGAGCCCTGAACAAAGCAAGTTCACATTCCTTTTGTAAACTGCACTGTCACACCTGTTTATTACAGATCTTTCAAAGAGGAACCTACTGCAAGACCCCTGAAATAGGATGTTAAATATAAAGGTGTAATTTGTACACAAATTTTGGTTTTTACTCAAATTAGGCTTTTATGGCTTAAGTATATTTTGCACGTATTATTCACCTGTCAGAAAATCCAGAAGCAAATCCTCAAATCAATATATGTTATAGAGATCAAAACAGAAATTCTGAGAATAACAGAGATTTGTGCTTCTAAACTTGCTTATCATGTTTTTATTCATACAGCTTGGAAGGCATAGTGTCAGCTTTTTATATAGATGCTTTTCATTACTTCTCCCTGTTGGTGTTACAGCACATGCTGTGAATGACCTCCAGAGATTCCTGAAGCTATATGCAGAGAGAAAATTGAATCTGAAAGCTTTATTAGACAAGTTTGTCTTCAGCTTGTGTCTGATGTCAGCTGTACTGAAAAATAGAACTGCTTGTGAAACTGGGTCCTGACCTTGAAAAATCTCCAATCAAGTGGTAACAGATTCAGTTTTGTGCCATATTGTTATTTGCTGGATGTGTCACATATGTGAGAAGTAAAAAAGCTTCTTAATGGAAATCAGATGGAATGATTAGACACTTCTTTCCTGAATACAAAGGGGAAAACATATATATGGCAATTTACACATAATAGGGTCATTTCAGGCTGGCATCTCTGAACCTCTTTACTACATAAGTCTGTAAAGTAAAATGACTCAAACCCAAGTCTACTAAAATTATAAATACAAACCATTATTTATTCCTTCATCCAAAAGACAAGGTAAAGACAGTAATCTGTTCCTTTACTAATCCACTTTATACAAGTGTGAGCAATCTTTTTTAGGCCAGCTGACTAAAGGAGGAGTCTACTGTTACTGATCTCTAGTGATTTAAGAGCTCAAGGTATTCTCTGTGATACTTCCCCACTGCATTTTTACCTATTCAATTTCTCTCTTGCATTTTATTTTTGTAAAACTTTTCATAGTGTTAAACCAAATTATAGTTAATATTAAAAATAGACATTTCCTTTAGAGTCAACCTGCACAATTATCAGAAACTACATGGTTCTAGACACATGATCATACTGGAAGTAGTATTTCACTCTACTACAACTCATGATAGTGGTCTTCTTTACTGGTGTCCTAAAACCAAAGTAAACCAAAATGGACTGCTGGCAGTAGCACTGCCTTCTAATTCAGTGGAGAACTACTACAACAACCAACAGTTGCATGCTGTGAATTTTTACCTGTTCAACTCTCTGGGGAATGATTCCATAAAATTAAGTATCTACCACATCCCTCATAAAATCATTTTAATAGTTGACAATGAAGTTCCTCTAAACAGTGAAGACTATGTGCAATCTAACTTTAAATATCAACACATGTCCATTAGTATTGAAAACACTGTAGATGCACACATCCATGGATTGTTCAGTCCCTCCCAAGGAATTATTTTGAGTATTCTTGGTCTCAATTACACTATGCCAACTGCTATAAGCAACACAGACACTCAAATATCTGATTTGTACATTTGTTTTTAATATGTCCTTTGAATACACATATGCACAAAGTGCACAAAGATTTTTAAGACTAGCTTTTGGAAATTCTGAGAAAAAGTACTGAACTACAGCATATGTGTTCACTCAAACAGTGGCATAATATATAAACAATGACTGCTTCAGAGCACATTAGCTATGGAATACGACAAAAAAGAAAATGTATCTATTGTGCATTTTTTGCCCAAAGCTAGTTGTTGTCATTTTGTTCCTTACATTTTTCTTGTTGTCTCCTGATTATCTCCTAAATACAAATGGTTTGTTAGTTTTAAAGAGGCAGTGGAACAGTACACAATCCAGCCCTGAAGTCCATGGAAATGAATATATTTCAATGGTTATAGTTTCCTAAACAAAGAATCCTTCATCACCACTGAAAATGTTAAACCAAATATCATATCAGACATTTAACAGGCCAGTCTTCATAATGAAGGACACTGCCATGTCCATCTGTATGTCTCTCTATCTTAGACGTAACCAGTATGGAATAATAAATAACTCAACTATGCATTTATTATGAAAATGAAAGAAAATTCCAGATGCATACTAGCACTACAGAAGCACTTTCAGCCTCTGAGGTAAGTGGATTTTAGTTTCCAACTTTAAGTTTTCATCAAGGTATTTATTTTCACATACATGCATTTGTTTAGTGCTAAGTTTCCTCAAAAACCTACAGACTCATGAACAGTATATTTTTAATAGCACCAGTACTTGTTTCTATTGCAAGCAGTGAATATGAATTCCAGCTGCATTAAGCCACAGCAGTGCATACACTGAGTAACTGGTATTTTTCAAGAACTGTTGTATGTGATCTTAAAAGCCTAGAACAAAGCAGCATGCCTAGTCCAGGTGGGGATTTGCTCCACAGAGAAATAGAAAACAAACTAAACTTCTCAAACAGAAGGAGACATACTATATTCCTGCAACTAAAATACCAAGGATAAGCAAATTAAATTCTGTTGTCACTACTTTCCCCAGATTCACAAATATCACTGTTTTAATTCAAACCACAAGACTCAAGATATTACAGACTCTGGAGGTGACTGACTGCTGTGAATCTTTTTCCCACACCCCAGCTGAATATATGGGCTAATAAGTGATGAGTTCTCTTCACCACCATTGCTGCTGGTGAACTTAGTGCAGCTCACAGTCCTCACAACTCACATCTAATGGGTTCAGCATGATACCTCACTCCTCTCCCACTCTTCTTCATCCATTCTAAGTCCTGAAAAGCCTTCTTCCCCTGAAGAGGGAGGCCCAGTCTTTGGTGCTGTGTCTGCAGTGTCTGACTTCTACTCCTAAAGCAAGTTATACTGAAAGCACAGGAGAGCATTGATTGCAGGCATTTGAAGAAAGACACCTAAAGCTGATGGTGAGTGCTGTGAGCTCTGGTGATGCAGTATTAGCTTTCCTCAAATTACTTATTTGTAGTAAGTGTACAACACCTAACAGTGCATATAAAGCCTTTCTGTCAAATGCAACCCTGCTACAAACTGTTAAACACAACCAATCCTTTTTTATCTTTATCTTTTTTCAGACCTGCTACAAATGACTCTCCAAAATAAGATTGATAACTTTTAAAGGGACAAATTCTACTTAATTTCAGAAGAATTTTCACCATTGTAATTGATAATAATTCTCACTCAACTTTTGTCTTCATTTCAGAGTCACACGTTTCTCTCTTTCACTTGATTAGGCATTTGATACAAAAAAAAAAGACAAAAAAGGGGCAAAAACTTGTGTAAGCAGTCAGGAGAAAAAATGAAATTGCTTGTACACAAAGTACTGTTTACTGAATAAGTTAAACTGCAAGAGTATTAAGATAATATATCACTCAGAGTTTTATTAGGTGAATATGTAAAATGTAAAATTAGTTGCTCAAGTACATTCAGCTAGATTCATCTGTAGTTTTAAAATTTCACTGACTTCAAGTACAGCATAACTTAATAATAAAATAAAAAAATAAATACACATCCTTTTAAAGAAATTGTACTTTCAAGATAGCTCTAAGTAAAAGTGACCAAAATTTTCCCCTGGCATCTTACTGGAGTGAAGACAAATTATAGAAAATATCTTCCTCCAGAACAAGTCAGGAAGGCCTCCCACCCCACTATGGATTCAGAGGGGTTTACAAAGCAATGTATACCTTTACCTACTTATTAAGTAAATACAGTGATAGGACTTCAGTATAAAAGAAGAAAAAGAAGTAATATAAATGCTAATGATGCTATTAAAACCTCCCCCTCCTGGAAAAGCACATTCCAGAACTGCATTTCTCTCTGTTGAAAATGTTTTCAAACTGCTGGCTAAGCAATGCATCAAGGTATTTGGATAGAGACATTCACACCATTTCACATTATCCTGTCAAGTACAGATAGCAAGTATGATTTTCTTCCTGATTCATCTTATCTTGGAAGTCAATCTTTGCTAAGGTTTTAGGCATACCCTTCAGCTAAGTACACTTTTTGAGCCGGAGAAGTAATTATTGTTCCTTATGCCTGAGGGCACACTGGACTCATGGAATATTAAGGACTATTTTGTAATGCTTCTTCTGCTGAAGAAACTATAATATGCAGACCTAGAAATAAGTATAACCAGGGTGCTTTACCTCTGTAACAGCTACCAGATGGAATTTATTAAGACTCTCTGTCTGAGTTCTTGTAGCCAGACCAGACCAAATGACACCTGACAGGGCTGTAGAGATAAGCCAGTTATGTCTTCATTCTCTGGTCTCAAATACACATGTCAACATTATTCAATCCTGATGTCCCTGCATGTCTCTATAGGATCAGGAACTGAATAATTATCAACAGTAGATACTGCCATTGCTTCAAAAAATCCTTCCAAAATAATTTTGTGCATCTTTCTTTAAAAATGACCTTTAATGATATTGTTTAGCTTTTGGGAGGCTTTTGGTTAAAGCTAGCTCTGCCATAGCCAGTTTGAGTCCCTATGGTTCATGAGAGTCAGCAGCACAGAGTAAATAAGGCCATAAAAATATCTGTAAGGGGTTAAAATAAGTGCAGAACTTATAGCACAGAATGACCAGACCCATGACATCCAATTTCTTCCCTCCTCTTCTCCCATTCTTTTAAGTGAAATACAAAAACACCTTAGTAGCAGATATCTTTTCCTATCTTTGTGGAAAACTGCTGTCTTAGCCTGGAGATGAAATGGCGCAGGGGGATCATACCCATGTGTTTAAATATCTAATTGGAGGAGTAAAGAAGACAGATCCAGACTGTCTTCAATGAAGCCCAGTGACAGAATAAGAAGCACATGCAAAAACCAAAATACCAGAAATTCTACTTGAATAGAAGAAGAAACCTTTTTTTTTTTACTGTCAGAGTTGCTCAACTCTGGAAAAAGTTGCCCAGAGAGGTTGTGGAGTCTCCATCCTTGGAGATATTAAAAACCTGACTGGACATGACCCTGAGCAACCTGCACTAATTGACTGTGCTTTAAGCAAAAGGAATAGATGTCTCCCCAGGTCCCTTTTGAACTCTACAGTTCTATGTCAATATTTGTATAATAATGTGATCACAGTAAATTCAAATAAAGAAAAATTATGAATTAGTGTTATAAGCACAGGTTCAAATTTTAGTGCTCTTGACAATAGAATGGAAATCTGTCTTACTTCCTGCTTAATCCTTTATGGAACACCAGTGCTTTCATTTTCTGCATGTATAGTTCCATCTGCTGAGTCTCAGAAATGTTTGCAGTCAGAGACTACATTTTGCATTAAGGTGAGTAATTTTGCAATTCTTCAGATAGAGGTGAGGTAATATAAGAATATATACTCCTTTACTACTCCATGTTCTGGCTCTTGTTCCATTATTACAATTTCTTTTGTTACAGCAGATACACAACTTGCCAACACTCTTTCCCTCTGGAACCTGACATAACCTGTTCACACAGAAAACTGTCACAGCAAGTTTAGCACAGCAAAAAATTATTACCCATCTCCTTCATTCCCTCCACGTAATTACATTAATTCCTATAGAATGCCTTGGAACAAAATCATGCAAAGCAAGAATATTGTTGTCCTCTAGTTTAAAAATATAGTAGCGGCATTTGGCCCTTTTTAGAAAATAGAAATTATTGCCACGGAACCACAGTAGTCCTAAGGGACTAAAACCAAACAATAGTTCCTTTTCAGTAAGATTCAACATGTCACGAGCAAGACATCTTTTCTTGAACTCACACATGCTATTTGGGCAGGAGCTGGACTGTCTTTTGGTACTGAAATTTCTGGATTCTCTCTCTATGGAGCAATTATGTAGTTCTCTGAAAAAAAAGGGCTTTTTGCTTTGCTGTCCTAGAGAGTCACTTGTAGAAGGTACAGAATTCTCCAATTTAAGATTCCTTGTGTGTTACCCACTAAAGCATGTTAAAAACAAGAGAGATCAACAACCCACATGTAATCCAACTCCAAGATTGATTACTGCAGCTGTATCATACCCTGAGTTACAGGCAATCTGACAGGGGTTGGGGGGACAGATTTCCTTCTGCTCCCACTCATGATGAGCAGCTTTCCAAACTGTATAGGTAACATTCTTCTTTCAAGCAACTGAAATGGTTCAATACCAAGTAAAGAATCTTAGAGACTTTAGAAACTCAGATTGAGCACAGTGCTTCCGTGAAGCGTTTCTTTTTCACCCCTACCTAATCACTACATTTCAAAGGAAAGGACTGGGAAATAAAATCCATCTATCAAGGAAAAAAAAGATGAGTTTGTAATCCTTGTAGGGAACAAGAGGTGCAAAGAGATATGTGAATAATCTAATATAAATATTGTTGAAATAATTCAAATGAAATGGAGATCAGGTATCTTGTTGCATATTCATGAATGCAAGAAACAAAGAGATCTATATCACAGACTTAGGGTTTAACTGCAGAATTACTCCTACCATGTTGTCATATGACTTTCTCTGTGAATAGACAAGCTTTGTTTTGAAACAGTCTCACTTTATTGCCCTATCAATAATAATAATTTCAGAACTTCATTCTGTGACCAATTTAGAGATACTTGACCTATAACATTATTATCTTTTAATTTAAATAATTTGTCTCCCTTTGTAGTATTTCCTCCATTAGCATATGTAGAAAGTAAAAATCTCACCTCGTCATGGAATAAAAGAAAAATTACTTTGAAACGGTAATAATTTGAAAAGCATTCTGCAACCTTTTCATCAAATCACAATCTAATTTGTCTCCTGGAATACATTGCATAAAATAGAAAGGTAGTGATAAAAAACCAACTTGAATGCCATAGTAGCACTTTTAAAGATGCAGAATTAATTTAGACTGTCTCCATTCATTTTCATTTTGATGTGTTCTTTGTAATTAATTTAAAAAAATACATGTTTTGAAGCACTTACAGACACCTGAAGATAGATGGCCAAATGCTGCTAACGCTGGCTTTTCCTTTAGTTGTTGAATTAAGTGGTGTATTGCCTCCCAGTCAGCATTCAAGTCTTCTATTTTTTTCTAGAATAGAAAATAACAATATATTAAATTTATACAAATTAATGTATCACAGATTCATAGAATAGCTTGGGTTGGAAGAGTCCTTAAATATTGTCTAGTTTCAAGTCCCCTCCCATCATGGGCAGGGATGCCAACCAATAGATCAGTTTGCTCAGGGCCCCATCCAATGCAGCATTGTAATGTAAGCAAATGTAAACAAATGTAAATAAATGCAAAATAAAATAAGTTGGTTTTTTAGTCTGGTGGATCACCTGAATTAAAAAAACCAAACAAAACAGAGAGATACCATAGTGAATTTTCACAAACGGGGGAGAGGGACAAGTAAAATCCTTTCCAGCTGCACTACAAAAGTGTTTCCTGGTGTCAGGGCCTTAAAAGCATGTTTTCTCCTCAAAGTTTGGCAGCTGAAGCTCAGAGCTGACTTAGAACCAGCGCAGGTGCCTGACTCTGACCACAGAGAGACTTCCTGGACCAACTGCAGCCCATTCCCTTGGCCCTGCCCAGCCACCCGGGGTTGTGTTTGATTCCCCTCACAGGGCTTGATCCTGACCCTGCCAGGGACAGCGCCCCAGCCTGAGAGGTCTGGCTTTTAAACTAAACTAAACTGTTACTATTAAACAAAACCTACATGAAAGTCTGGAGTGTGAATAACATCAGATAATCCTGAGAGGCATTTAGGTTTGAAAATGGTGTTTCTACCTCTCTTTTTTCCTTGCTTTAAGGACTGTAAAGAAGGATGAAGCTAATTCTATGCTGACGTGTCTAAGCTCTTAAAATGAAGACAGCATTTCTTTTTAAGTTGTTCTCTGATTCTCTGCTACAAAAGCACAGAGTACTGATGCCACTCAGGAATGCTTTTAGTATTCTATGGTTTCAATCCACAGTTAGATCTACAGTCGAAATCACAATCCAGCCTTGATAGAAATAGGATGCCTATTAAGAAAAGTACTTTAATTACCTAGAGTCTAAGATGACAGAGGTCAATAGTAGAGGGGTGGAGAACAATGCTCATTAAATTGATGTATGTAGCCACACACACACAGACTCTGAGATAGTAGGGAAGCTTTAGATATCAGGAAAAGATTTTTCACCTGGAGGGTGGTTGGACACTGGACCAGGCTCCCCAGGGAAGTGTCACAGCTCCAAGCCTGTCTGAGTTCAAGAAGTGTTTGGATAACTTTCTCAGGCACATGGGGTGATTCTGGGGCTGTCCCATGCAGGGTCTGGAGTTTGACTCTATTCCATGATTCTAATACTGGTCCTTGCCATGAGTAGCTGCTTGATCATTCTTACATATATGAGCCAGAGATTTCTTCCCAGCAATGACAAAACATAAAACATGCCTACCACACATGTTAGAGTGGGTTGTCTGGGGCAACAGCTACACCACTAATAAGAGAGCAACCAGTTCTAAACCCTTCTATCAAAATTACGGTTTGATCTTGCATCTGGCATAAAATAACATGCATACATTAAAATGTTAACTTCTTTGAGCACAACAATTTTGCTGTAATTGCAACTCTAGCACTTTGGTGACAAGCATGAAGATCCAAATCTGGTGCACTTAGAACAAATTTTATAGATTTTCCTTAAATGTCAGCACTGGAGCAATTTAAGCGATGTTAACATCCTTACGTGAACTAATCTCACTGACAGCACTAAAATTAGATATGAATATTTAGAGAGAGAAATGTAGTCTTTTAAATGCAAGACTGAGGACAATGAAAATAAATTCCTCACTACTTACTTCTCACACACCAGAGAAAAAGATAAATTGAGTGCTGTCTTAAGGAACCACAGCTTTCACTGGCACAGAAATCCTTTCCTGAATAAACTGTTCTGATTAAGTGCTGTTAATCATGAGATTGGGGCTTACATTCTTTCTATTGCCACTGACACCAGCAGTAACCTCTCCCTCCCTCACCTTCAAAAGCTTTACAGAAATGCATTTCAAAAGCATGAAATCCATTTTATAAAAGTGAATAGGTCTGATTATTAAAGTGTTAGTGCTTAAAGGATCACACATCTCATCCCATTCTTGACTCTTGAATCAGCACATACAAGGATTTCATTTGCCAACAAAAATGTTTTTACAGTCTTGCATTGAAAAATTCTATTTTAGTACGCTTGGTGACGGTGTGAAAATATACTTATTTCAGTGACATAACTATGAGATAAGATTAAGTACGTGTCAATATAAATCCATGGGATTTAATTTACATTCAAAATACTATAATGGGAATATATTATAAAGGTAGCAAAGATAAGCAGCTAAACATTAGGAAATGCCAGAATAATTTTAACTATGAACATTATTTCAGATAAAATGCACATAAATTGCAGGGATATCTCTAATTTTCTGGCACATACCGCTTTTGAGCACAGGAAAGGTTTGTGGTGAGAATAAGTCAATAGGACCTCTACTTCATTTATTGAAAAGAATGGGAAGATTTGTGGTGAATTAAGGAAATAATGGAGGGAAAAAAGCAAAGCTGCCTCAGACAGCTAAATAATCTACAAATTTGTCAAGCAATGCTATGCAAGTAATTAATGCTTTTAAAGAGGGCATATAACTTTATCTTTTTTTCTGTGCCACACACTAAACAAGAACTGTGAGTCTAAGTATTGAATTGCTGCTTGCACTGTGAGTGATGTCCATATCCTGAACTGAATTAAGCAGGGTTCAGCCTAAACCAAGGGCACCAAAGCAGCTCTAATTCAAGAATTTTCTAAAATTTTGAGTTCTTAACTTTGCAAACTTGCTAACATCTTTCCAAAACCATCTTAATCTGAGTAAAAATTTTTTGCTTCCACCAAATACCTTTTATGTAGAAAATTATTTTGATGTTAATCAAAAAGTCTATGTTGAAACATATAAATAGCTGACTCTGCTGAAAGTAACTCAGGAAGAATGATGACTTAAGGAAACCTACCTACAGCATCAAGAAAGCTGTTCAGCAGTCTTGACAGCATATAACCACTGCTTTATGACTTAATGTATGAGACAGACACTGAACCAGAAATTAACACCACAGGTTGTGCAATTAAATGAAACTACAGAATGTAATGAAACAAGTAAAAGGCAAAGTGGGACTAAAAATTAAATATGCACCACTCCACAAGCTACAAATTTCCTCACAGATATGTTTTATAATATCATTGTCAAAACTACAACTCAAGGAACATTATAAGCTTTAAAAGAGTAATCATTTTCTAGTAAATCTGGTAAAAATTGGCAAGTTTCAGTCTTTGATGTGAACACTTAAAATACATGGACACAGCCTACACTTCTGTGTCAGAATTTTCAGCTAAACAGAGTAATTTCAACATCATTTATACTTCTGTCATTCTTATGTAAAACAAGTACTAGTTCTTCCTCTTGAAAATGGCAGCATTGGTCCTGCAATTCTTTATATGTAATTAAAAAATCTAGAAAGCCAAACCCTATAGTTTTCTGTTTGAGTACTCTCCTTGTTAAAACGTGGAATAAGGTCCCCAAAGATGCAGCTGAAGTCACACAAAATGAGTAAATGCAGTTATTGTGGAGTGATTCTTGTTCCATCATCCATTCAGTGTGTAGATGACATTTCAGTTCCCAACAAAAATAGGGCTTTATTAGCCAGGGAAAACATCCAACAGTCTTGCTTCTGCCCACTCAAGTGACCTTGAGTTTACCTCTTCTAGCATTTTATCATGTTTACGAGAACTGATCATTAAAAATGCACATATACCAAAGGGGGTAATAACTCTCAAGCATTTCTGTTCAGGAAAGAAGATGAGAAACCAAATCATTCTTAAACATGTATTAATTTCTAAAGTGACTATCAGTTTATCCATGTGTTCCTGTGAATGGAGATCTGCCGGTGGGATTTACAAGTAATTCGGAGGAAATTTTGTAAAGGTAGGAAAATAATACTTCCTATTATTATAGGAAAATAATAGTATATTAGAAAATAAATAAATAATACTATTTAGTCAACTATAGTGAACTATATAGAAAAACAGGAAATTCACTGTGGAGATCACCTATAGACAACTTTGTGAAGAAAGCCTTTTTCTCCCAGTTCTGGTTTTGGAGTGCTGTACATTTTGAAAAGCTCTAAATACAAAGTTTACAATCTCTGCCCAGTCAGAAGCAATTGCAATAGATACTTAATGTAATCAATAAGCCACTATTACTGTTTCTGGGAACTCTTAATCATCACGTTTACAGATACTTAATTAGCAGTTATAAAACTAGAAACCAGAACAAGCTCTGGTTGCATGGTATTTGCCTCACTAGTTTGGTCTCCTGCTCAAAAAGCAGCTGAACCAGACATGAGAGGATGGCTGCTGATGACTTCAAGATTCCACAGGATAGAAAATGACACTCTAGTCTCAATGAAGGTCCACATAGTCTTTGGGAACAGTGTGTAAAATAACCCCTTATAACTGATTTATAAGCTGAGGGAGCAGATTCTACAGTACATTTTTTCTAAAAGAGAAGTGCTGGGAGGCATAGCTTTCCTAACAATGTGTCCTCTGCTCCAAAACAGCATCAAGTCAGTCATTCTAGATAAAATTTGGCAGAGAAATTGAGTGGGAAAATTCTATGTTGTCATGTGTTCTTTCCTTCAAAATGAAAAAAAAAATAAAGCAAAGTACTCTCTTTATGACTTGACTCTTACCTTTTCTAGACAATTTGCTCATTTATTATTTGACAAAATTTCTGAGATTTTAAATAAAGGAGTTTTAAAACATGTTATGTGTTGCCATTAATAACACATCAAAAATTACATTTACTTTCAGTGTGAATTACTCTTGAATGAGTAGAACAACCTTAATGTGAAAAACAATATCCCCATCAAAATATGCAAAAATTTTTTAGCTGGGAACATTACATTTTCCCTGACTATGCCATCACAGAACAGAACAAATGCCATTTGCCAGGTTCTTTTATTGATTTTAAACAGAGCACATCAAGGACAAGTGTACAACAGGGGAAGCATAACCTATTACACAGTAATGGATATTGCTAAAGGTTGCTTCATTACCTTTACTGGATGAGTAGCTGGTTTTTCCTTATATAAATGACACCCTTTAGACAAAACCTCTTCCACATTCGGCTGTTTAGCTTGCACTGCTGCTTCAGTTTCCTAAAAAATAAAAACACAGGCAGTCTAGATTAACCATAGCATAAGCAATAAGACTGAATAGTCCTAAAGCTCAATGGGAAACTGTAAAACACCAGTAGACAAGTTTCTGCTCAGAATTGGTGTGGGGGTAAACACAAGGATAGTAGCAGCTAAGGACAAAGAAGATCACCAGAAAAAAACAAAAGCAAAGTGGGATGGAAAAGAGTAATGCTACCAAAATAAACAGTTGTAGGTCACTTAATCTTGAAGGTTTCAATAAAATGAATAAAAAGCTAACACAAATTCATAGTAAGAAAGACAGGCATGAGAAATCGCATTTAAGCAGCTCTGTTGTTTTGTCTGTTTTACACTACCAGCTGATGAAAAGCGCACTGGTTAACATTTTGTTCATACACTATGTGGCATCAAAACTGTCTAATGAGATGCCAAAACGATACTGAGTTTAGGAAGATTAAAAATTTCAAAAGAAGACTGCAATTGTGAGTATTAAGCTAGCACTTATGTAGTAAAACACTTACAGAAAAGAATTAAAAAGAAAAGCACAGTAGCAGTGACAGTTCCTAAACGTACAGGAAGGAACCTACCATTAGCAACACCCTACTGAATTAACAACAGCATATTCTCTAGTAATTTCCTTTTTAATCTGGAAAGGCATAATCCATGTGCTAACATAAGGAAATTCCAAGCAACCTTTCCCAACATACAGCAGCTTCATTTTGCCAGGCACTGACCAAATAAATAATGCGCAAAGCTCTACAATTAAAATAAAATAAAAAAACCCCAAAAATCCAAACTTACCAAAAATTGTAAAAGAAAAGATAAACTACATCTGGAGTTCCAAGATTCATAGTTTATTTCTTTTTTTCTTCTAGTAATATGAGCAAAATAATATCTGAGTTATCAAAATGAATTGATTGGGTATTTTTTCCCCCCTTTCTTTACCCACCTACTTTATAGGTTGATTATCTTGTCCTAATCAGTATTGCTGACTATCCACTGACTCTCCAATTTAATTTTCTGTCCACATTCTCAGTTATCATAAATGTGACAGCAGACAAGATTGTGTGCCAGGTATGTCACTATCTGAGCTAACACATAATTTTGTTGGTGGAAATCTGTTCTTTTTACTGCAATAAACCTGCTGAAGTCTGTGCAATTTTAAGTCCCAAAAAGGGACAATTTTGCTCCTATGTTTCAACTCAACAGGTAAAGTATGTCTACAGTGTTCTCTGAAACTTTACTTGCAAAACTTTATGGACAATCAGTAAAAATAAAGGCTTAGTAAATTCAATGCCATCTTTCATTTTTCTTTTCAGATATTGTTGGTCAACAACAAATGAATTGAATTAAACCTTGTCTGATTTCTTGCAATGATATTTGAAATATGTTTCAATTTCATTGTGTTTTATTATGCATTTCAATGTTAATGAAATATAACTGTAAGGATTCTTAGAGAATGAACACTGAAAAACAATGCACAGCAAAATTGGGACATTGAGGGGGGTGAGAGTTTGTTAACCTTTTGATGAAACCCTCATTAAAGTCTTATTTTCTTTCTGTTTCAATACTGGGTTAGCTTTCTACTTCCCTATTCAGCACATAAAAAAAAATAATAACCAAGGAGTGTTAATGAAGAGGTAATTTTCTCCCAGTCTTAATGAAAGCTAGGCATTTTAATAATTGTTATTTAGCTCTCATGTCATTGTTTGTTTGGGGGTTTTGGGGTTTTTTCTTAAACTAAGCCATAGGCAGTATTCAGCCAATATTTTCTGTCATGTTATTCTACGTGTCTCAAATACTCATCTTCTTCTATGACAGCATCAGTTATCACAACAAATTTTGTAGCAAGAAAATCACATTACAACTCCCTGTGGAGTCTAAGAATACCAAGACCACTGTGGATGTGCCTATGCTGCAGCATGAATGTGCCTTTGAAGTGGATTTCTCCATCTTCCCCCCCTTACTGGACTTTGTTTTCCACCATGGACTGGTCTAGGAGTACAGACACCATTTTCTTTCAGGCTGTAACCAGTGCGGCAGGTGTAATGTATTGAGTTGTTAAGTCACTGTTTCCTTCTGCTCTACAATTTTCTGGAGTTACATGAACTAACCTTGTGTAGTCTGATCTTTCAAATTCAGTGGCCTTGACCTAAACCAAAATGCATAGTGCAAGCCTATCCAATACAGCATGATGCTTACTTTGAGATATGTGTGGGGATAAGAATAGAGGTAAGAGTACAGGGAAAAAAGAGGTTCTCAATATCTTGGCATTCATTTGGACACTGCTGAAATTAACAGGTATCTTATTTGTCAGAGCAGCAAAAACTTTCTTTGATTGTCGCCCAGTAATCCCAACATAAATTAAAAACATAACAAAATTATTTTTTAAATAAGTGCACATCTGACATAAAGTTGCTGTAGTAACTTTGAGGGAGCCCTTTGCCCAGTTCTTTGCTTGATGGGAGAGCCCCTTGATGAATTCTGCCCAGTGAGCAAGTTTCCAGCAATTTCAAATCCATTTGCTAGGTGACACCCTATTAAAAGGGTTGACAGGCAAGAAAGTAGTTACAGAATTCTGCTCCATCATTTAATTCCCTAAGAGAAGAAAATGGTAATGACCACAATATAGCCTCCAATGATTTGCACACAAAAAAGACCACAGTTATTATCTAGGCTGTGCAGGATCCAGGAGAAGAGCATATTCCCAGAGTAGAGCATGACCTCTGATCTTCATCATGCAGGACAGGCTACTGCTGAAGCTAATAGGAAATGTAGATCCTCATGCCCATCAGTTTTAAGAGAATATCAAAGTCATATTTTTTTTTAAGTCCTGATCAAGTCCTTATCCCCACTCACTTTGCTTGCTGTGGGAGGATGCAGAGCTGTCTCTGGGAGACAGAGCTGACTGCTGGAATTGCACAATTTATGAACTGCCTAGGAAAGCAATCGTAATGCTACTTCTGGGCTGGGTGATGAATATGCTAATTAAACTTTTCACACATATGGCAAATCAAAATACATCATCACTGGAAACTGCTGTTTCTCAAACATGTATAAACAACAAGAATCAGAGGCTACCTTTTTTCCATGACGCACTATCTATGAGTTTTCTGTGGTGTTAAAGTAGTGCATCCAAACTGATGAAAGCCTGCTGCTGAATAAGCCACATTGGCTTCTGCATTTCCAACAACATGTCAATTCAACCTGCTGAACAAAGTTACAGGCTGAAAAAGTGGCAAGGACTTGTCTACAGCCCCATCTGGACTATGAAAGTCTGTTGATATAGCCCAGAACTTAGAAAATTCATATTCCCTAGGTGAAACCAATATATTGACTAAACCTCTGGCGTGTATGCCAATGGAAGACAAAGTTTGATGGCGTGGCATATGTTATTTCAAGAGATGGTAACTATCCTAGCAGACACAGACAGGCTGTTTGACATATGCTGCACATATATTAGAAGGTCCAGTCAACTACCTATAAATGTATCAGCAGCATTTTCAACTGAGTGTTGGTCTATATTAAGAATCACGAGCACTGATTCACCTTCTCTGGTAACACTGGCAACACTTTTGGGATCAATTTCCCCATGAGCTTATGTCCTTTGGACATATTCTGCAGGGACAGTAGGAGAAGCTCAGGGTAATTAACCTGCATCTTCATGGTGAAATACAATGCAAAAATGGAATCTTAATTACAGCCTCAAATAAAAAAATAAAACTTTGAAATTAATACAGTGAGTTGTTTCAAAACCTCTTGTTGTTTCAAGTTTTTTCATGACCTCATTTTAGCAAGACAGTATGTTCAATGAAAATTAAAGAAGAGAATTTATTCACAGGAAAAGAGAACTGAGCAATTTCCCTTTACTGATCAAGACAAGGCAGTGATGTGTAACAAGCAAATACAATAAATCTAAAATCTAAAACTATTTGAATGCTTTTAATTTCAAACAAACTTTTCTGAAACAACCAGCTATAAATCCCTACATATATTTAACTTGATAATGGAAAACTTCATTTAAATATGTTTCTCTTGTAGATGTAGAAGAGTGCAACTTGTAATGAGAATTCTCAGAGGTGGATCTTCTTATTCATGCACATAGAATCATTAAGGTTGGAAAAGACCTCCATGATGAAGTCCAGCCTTTGCCTTAACACCACCATGTCAGCAAAACCATAGCACGAAGTGCTTGGAACTTGAACATCTTGAGCACTTCCAGGAATGGTGACTCCACCACTTCCCTTGGCAGCCACTTCCCTGGGGCAGCATATCCATCCCTAACTCATTCAGTGAAAAAATTCTTCCTAATGTCCAACTTGAACCTCCCCTGGCTCATCTTGAGACCATTTCCTCTTGTCCTGTCACTGGTTGCATGGGAGAAGAGACAGACCCTCACCTGGGTACAGCCTCCTTTCAGGTAGTTTGAGAGAGTGGTAAGGTTTTCCCTGAGCCTCTTTTTCTCCAGGCTAAACCACTGTAGCTCCCTCAGCTGCTCCTCGTGAGACTTGTGTTCCAGACCCTTCCCCCACTCCACTGCCCTTCTCTGGACTCACTTCAGCGCCTCAGCGTCTCTCTTGAAGTGAGAGGCCCGGACCTGAACAAACGATTTGAGGTGTGGCCTTACCAGTGTCGAGTACAGGGGGACAATCACTGCCCTGGTCCTGTTGGCCACACTACTGCTGGTACAGGACAGGATGCCAAAGGCTATCCATGCTGACTCTTGTTCAGCTGCTGTTGACCAGCACCCCCAGGTCCTTTACCTCCAGTCACATTTCCAGCCATTCTTCCCCCAGCCTGGCCCTGTTGACACTCAAAAAACTGGCCTCAGCCCATCGCTCCAGCTTGTCCAGATCCCTCTGAAGAGCCTTCCTGCCCTCCAGCAGATCAACACTCCTCCCCAACTTGAGGTTGTCTGCAAATTGCAAACATTTCACCCTTTTAGAGAAGTGAATTCCATCTTTCTCCAATAGGGCTGGTACCATATGAACTATCCCATGATCAAAAAGGCCAACATTTCCTCAATGACAACAATCTTTAAGCTATGTATTGATCATGGGTTCTCCTGGACCTTTCAGCATTCTTACTTGCTACCAAAGGGATTTAGGAAAACCACCTGTGTTCCTGTCCCTTCAACCAGTCATGCCAGTATCCTGCAGTCCTTTTTGATTGCCCTAGAACTTGTCACTGCTGACTTGGACAACCAGAAGTGGGTAATAATCAGAGGGCCAAATCACTCCAGGGAGTCTCTTAATAATGCCTCTTATCTGGACTCCAGGGAGGCAGAAGACTTCCCTGTGGGATGGATCCAGTTTGTACACAGGGCCCTCAGTTCCCCTTGGAAGGAGTCACCTACAACATTATGCTTTTTTATTAACGGCTGCAAATGTGAAATTTCAGCAAGGTTCATTGAAACATTCACACCTATCTTTCAAGTTACTATTCCCACACATTAAGGAAAAAGCTATAAATAAGTGGTGAGGTTCTGAGTGCCTCATTTTTTTCTCACATGCAAAAAAAAATAAAAGGGCAGTAAATAGAAAACATGAATATATTCTCATTTTCAAGAATTCTGGTTCTAAAAAAGTCACCTCATTTTTTCCTTTGACTCAACTCCACACATTCCCATTTATGGAGCAGGATAACAAGCTAAACCACCACAAAGAAGAATGGTCAGAGTAGACTTAATTAAAATACATCAAATACATCAAAGTTCAGCTATACCACAGTAAGCATCAGATCTTGATGGGAGGCCAGATAGTACAGTCACCGGCATTCTTGCGAGTCACTTTAGATATTTATACAACATTGCTAGAATACATCCAAGATATGCTATTAACAGTTCTGTGGCCATCTTGAGTTGGAACCTAATCCACTGGGGAAAAAATGCAGTTGCCAGTATTTAAACTTCCTGAATAAAGACTTCAATCAATTTGGATAAAATTCAAGGAAAGGCAAGCTCTTACCGTTGTTCTTTTTTACATAACAGATGAAATGGTTTGATAACTCTCTGAATATTTTACTTATCTCTATATAGAAATAAAACACTTTGTGAACATCTGAATTACAGAATTTAAATACACATTCCTGTCTTAGGGATTTATGAAAAATAGTTCAAAATAACGCTCTGAAGTAATTCAATTTAAAGACCATTCCATTAGTGCCTAAGTCAAAGCTTAGCGTAAAATCGGTTTATCACTAAAATTAATCTGTAACTAGTGGACAAACAATTTTATGCACCTGCCTCTAAAAATGACATTTTAATGAGTAAATAAAGTAATCATTCTTTTCCCTGTTATATTAACTGACTGATCTTTTAAATGTGTGAGAATAAAATTTGATCCCAAGCCCATGCTAGAAGCTATCTTAATGCAGAAAAGAATACTGTGAGATACATTCAGCTTTTTAAAGTAAAGTATGCAAACAAAAGACATCTGATTTTAATGAGAGTCTGGAAACTTGATACAATTATAACTCTTGAACAATGTAGAAAATTTTTGAAATATTATGGAGCAGGAACAATCCTTACACAGAAAAGAGCAGTACATGAATTATTTCTTTCTTCTAAAAGTGCAATTTTAGAGTTCATAACTCCTTTGTAAACCTATGAGTGCAGCCTTTTTGCAGTTTGTAAAATATGCCAACACAATGTCTTTTAAAACTTGGTGTGTTTTTCATCATTCTGCTCCCTGCAATATGTCTTATTCCTGGTACTGGAAAAGAGAAGGAAAGAAAAGAACAAGGAAATCCTCCACAAAAAAAATGGAACTAAGATCTCAAAATTTAAGCCATGCAAAGCACCTGAAATTGCAAACCCTACAACTCTCCAGAGTGAAATTATGTTTTATCCAAAGCATGTTTTCCTGTTGGCTAACAGAAATTTGTGAGCTTCTTCTGTATTTCTAGAGGAGATGAAATATAGTAATTTTTCCCCACACAGAGAAATCACTATCTATCCATTGCAGCTGTCTGTCCTGAAAAGGAAATTTCCTGGAGGTACTGAAGATAGATGAAATTATTAGCTGTAAAGACATGACCTGCAGATATGGTATATGAAAAGAATTTGGCTATGGTGGTCATATACCGATAAAGCACAGTTAATCATCCAGTTGGACTGTGAAATAGTGCAGTAAGAAGAATTCTTTGAGATTGGATGTGATTCAGACTATTTCATTTTGAGACTGGACAGGACACAGGATGAAAGCTGCTTCTGTTCCACCAGGACTACAGATCCTTTCTGATTTCCAGCACACAATGTAAAAGAGATAATAACAAACCCAAGAGAACTGACAAAGAAGGAAATTTGGCAGAAAAATAAAATGAGAAATTCTTGCATGAAAATAAGGGAAGTCCCAATAATTTTACTAGACCTCTCTTACTATTCTGTGCTCTTAGATGTTAAAGAATAGCAGTTTTGGAGGAAGAAAAGTTATTTAGATTGACACAGTAGCAGAAATGGAGTACACCACAAACACCTTGACTGGTAAGTGAAATTTGGTGGTAAATATAGAAATATTGAGCCATGAAAATTGTTTATTTCTTTTTGTAAACAGGAAAGAGAAATCAGAATTTATTCTCTCTTATTGAATAAGTAATTAAGTTTTATTCAATAAACTGATTTTAAAATAATTAAAATTGTGAGGGAAGCATTAACATATTTATTTATTCTACCATCAAATTTTTGGTTGCTTATTATTCTCTTTCTTAGTCAGAGCTTACATGCAAATCTTCATTCTCTTTTCAAGTTTAGTAAAAAAATCATTTTCAGAGGAGTTTCTGGCTACAAAAGAGAATAAGAAAATAAATAGAAATCAACACCTGTTACTGGTCTAGCACTTGATTGTAACATGTTTTTAGATATGCCCATCTTATGGTATTAGTCTTTCATAAATAATTTTAAAAGAATGGGCATGAGAATGTATTTCTACCACTTGTCTTCCAGCAGTTACAGTGCCATAGTTCACTGAAAGGAATGGCAAAGACTGCTCCAGTACATTGCTTCAACAGCAGAAGTGGAGGTAGATTCCAGTAAATACACTTTATGTTCTTGTAGTATGGAAACAATGCTGTTTGCTCATTTTCAACTGCTTAGTTTGCAAACGCAAATGGAGAAGTTATAGCCACACTCTGAGTGGTGGCACCTTTTATTTTAATTCCATAAATAAGTATGTTATTGGAAGTTGATCTTTTTAGAATCTCAACCATTGATTTCATGCTGAAAAAAGAAATTTCTTATTACAAAGAATGAAAAGAACTAGTAAGCAAATGCTATTCAGCAGGGCCCAGGTTTACAAGGGTGTATTGGGCACAGCTTAGATGAGCTTAACTTTCCTCACAGCAGCCTGGATGGCACTGTGTTTTGCATTTGCAATGAAAACAGTGCTGATAATGCAGGCATCTTTTCGCTGTTGCTGAGTAGCACTTACACACCATCAAGGCCTTCTCTGTTTCTCATGGTGCCCCACCAGCAACAGGCTGGAGGTGCACAATAAATTGGGAGGGGACACAGTGGGAACAGCTGAGCCCAACTGACCAAAGGGATATCCCAGACTATATGACGCAATGCTTAGTAAGAACAGCTGTGGGGAAGGATGAGGGGGACATCTGGACTAAAAGAGTTTGTCTTTCCCAGTAACCGTTACTTGTGAACGAGCCCAGCTTTCCTGGAAATGGTTGAACACCTGCCTACCCTTGGGAACTGGTGAATGAATTCCTTCTTTGCTTTGCTTCAATGGGCAGGTTTTTTTCTACCTGTTAAACTGTCTTTATCTCAACCCATCAGTTTTCTTCACCTTTGCCCTTCTGGTTCTTTCCCCCACCCCACTAGGAAGGTGGGGGCAGGGGGGTGTGCAAACAGCTGTGTGGGGCTGAGCTGCCTGCCATCATTAACCCCCTACAATAGGTTAGAAAGTATTCCCACCTGACCTGCCAAGCATCTTGAAATGCAAAATTTTTCCAGTGAAATGCATTGACTCTCTTTACAAGAGCATCTCACAAGAGTTAAGCTTTACAGCACTGTACCCAATGTCAAAGCTGCCTTTACTTGGAAGTTTAGCACAAAATCTGCAACAGGATTGAGTGATTTTCATATTATCACTAACTTTAGTGTGAGAAAGAACTAAGATCACTTTAGGCATACATTTTTATTTTTACTTCAATCAGCAAGTAAAAAATAAACCAATTCTTACTCAAATATTAGCCAAATCAAACATATGAGTATCTATCAGATACCAAAAATTCATATAATTTCCAATGTACAAAAAACTATGAAGATATACACTGCCTGTTTCTAATATTTATTACATAGTGATCGATTCAAAGCAAAGGAAGCCAAAGGTAGTAGGACCTTGTGCAGCTGTAAGTGTTAATTTGAATGGGCTCCTCTTCAGATTCCAGTATTTTAAACTGCTTGTGATCAGTAGAGAAAAATATACAATCTTACAAAATAGTTACTGTTTCATAAATAATGTGCTATTATCGAGAGCAATAATGTCCAAGACCTTTAAAGAAGTGTGTTTTGAAGAGATAGAATGTTTTCTGTTAAGAAAAGAGCATATAAAAAAGATGGTTAGAATGTCAGAAAACTGTTTTGGTGAATAGGAGAGGAAATTTCCCATCTCAGAAAACCTAACTACACTGAAGCAAGCTCTAGTTTTGGCAGTGACTTCAGCAGAGCAGGTAGACTGCCCTGTCATTTCTCTAAGTTTGCTCTTGTATTTGTTTGCTTATATTAAGCACACTTTGAAGAGTACCTGAGCTGTTATCAATAGTACAAGGAGGAAGCCAAAAAACAAAGCTGAGGTACAAGCTCACTAACTTCTAACCAGCTCATGCACACTTCTAAGAAGCTTACGCTTTCAACAATGAAATCACATCTTGATTTATTACCCATTATTTCCTAGAAAAATACTACTACCCATCAAATACGTGATCACCTTTCAAAAATCTTTACTCTCCTGAGATGCTGGGACACAGCATTTGCAATCCATCCTTAAAGCTGCAAAGTCTGTTACAGATTAAATTTACAAGGATTATCATTGGGAAAATTTTGCCACATATTCACAATCCACCTGCAGTTAATATTGTTTAATATCCTTGCAACTGGAAAAAATCTCTTTAGAAGAGATTTCAACACAGACTGTTTAAAATTTAAATGCTCAGAGCTCACAAACAAAAAATTGAGCAGGTTGCGCCTCAAAGTCCCGTAAGAAAATTTCTGGGAAGAGTAATAACTGATTTAGGCACAGGATATCAAGCTATAGGTTCTGTGAATTGACTGACATGTACTGCAAGTCTGAATAGTGAATTAAAAATAGGAGTAGTTTAAATAAAGTTTAAATTTCATCATCAGAAGTTTTCCCAGTGCAGCTTTTTGCCAAATCAGGTGTTGATGCCAAAATACAATGAGACAGATCTCTGAGGTACATATTCCTAATGTGCTCTTAAAGACAAACTACACTACCTCTTCTTGTATATAAAAACTATTCCTTTAAAATTATGTTAGCAAAATGAAAACGTAAAAGAATCAGTAAAGTGTTAAAATCTGACTTATCTGGGCCTAGATTGTCAAGAAAAACTGACAAATGATGACTGATGGAAGGAAAAATACAGCAAAGTCCAGTTGGCATTTTCATTCTCTCCTGAGGGTGAATTTTCTTTTCTTTTCTTTATCTAGAATTAGGTTTGCTACTCTTCAGCCATGCTCTTCTCTTCTGTTCTAACTTAAGGTTGTCAAGTATATAATGAAGTGATTGACAAGAGTTGACAGCCTTCTTATTGTCATTCAAAGTTATCAAGGACAAAATCCAAATAAATGTTATTTTTTAAAAAGAAAGAGTTATTCATTTTTTGTTAAGGATGGCCAGTTTTTATCTGCCAAAAATAAACATAATATGGTATTTTAAATATGACAAGTGACCACCACAGACGGTAAACAGCTATAAATTCTACACAGAGAGAGAGTTTGAAGCAGTATAAGCAAAAATCAAAGCTGTATAAGCCTTGGAAAAGGACTCAAGTGTAGAGGAGTACAGAAGGAGTGAGTGACGACCCAGAGGTAAGGAGGGAGTAAAGGGGAAAGATTGGGAAACTGAGTAAGCAGGGACGAAGGACCATTGAGATTGCAAGAGGATTTGGAGTCAAAGGTGGCTGGAAAATATAAAGTGGTTTGTTATATTGTCTGGAGAAGATGACTTGAAAAGGTCAGCAGGGTTTTCAGTGAGCTAGCAGTAGAAACATTAATTTCTGCATTCTGTCAACTCACTTCCTATCCAGAAGTGTCATTTCTCCACCCATTCCTAAATGAGACTTGCATTTCTGTCCATCCTTTCCGTATCCTCATCATCTATAATAACCTAAATCTGTCACAGTCACCCTGGAAAACTGTTTTCCAGGGGAAACGGCAGTGCTGAAACAAAGACCTAAAAGAATTCCCAGAAAGTGTAGTTTTAACCTCTTCTTATGGTTAGAAGGAGATATGATAAGGCTTTTAACATGTAGGAGGTGGAGGAGCAGGCACTACTACCTCCCTCTTTTCCTCCAGGCCCTCTCCCCATATCCTTCCTTCCATCCCACACATCCTGAGCTCTCCTGAAGAGGTAAGGAGCACCAGCTGCAGACATTTACAGAACATGACGGATAGGGCTGTCTCTTCAGGTTGGAATAGAGCATCTTCAGTTCCTCTTTTATCAGCAGGGGAACTGGAATCAAGCTGAGCATCCCAGGCCATTTCATCCTAAAAAGGGTAAATCATTGCAATGGCAAAGAATTTGCAAAAGTATTACATTTAAATGAGCCCCACATTAATTTATGCAGTGGTAATATGCATATTATTAAAATAAAATATGGAAATGCAAAAGAAGAAAACCTAAACACTGTTTACTTGATGTATTCTTTTCCACACTGTGCAGCTTGTTCAACCAGACAGAGAGGAATATGGAATAAAGTTGAGTAAATATTTGTATTTTCATTTCCTTATAAGAAGTTTTCTGTGTACTTTTTACATTTGCTGCCACTGACCAAAAAAAAAAAAAAAAAAAAATCAGAGGATAAAAGCTGCTGTTTTATGTACACTTTGACCCAAACTAGTAAATGGACTTTTACACTAATTTACAATTAATTCTATGATCACAAAAGGTTTATTTTGAGAATATAATAGACAACTAAGAAGGTAAAACAGCATTTAGAGAATAGAATTCTTCCTTTGTTTTCTGGACTACCACTAGTCAAACCTCAAAATTAAAGTACACCAATCCTTGGCAAGATAAGAGTATGTTCCAGGGCTCTTTTAAACACTAAAAAAATTACTGGTCAATTCCTTCCGCAGCATTTCTTTTCTTTCAAAATTTTGTATTTGAAGTAAGAATTCACTAAATAAAGTTTCACTGCCTCAGAAACTTAGAATGTTTTAGATGGAAAAAAAATAATTGAAAATGTTATTAAATGAAGATTGCTATCAGTAATGAAAGCTATCAGAGGTACTAGATACTTCTTTTCTAGGTTAACTAAGGTGTTTCTGGACTGCAGTACTGGAGAGCAAAAGAAAACAATAAGTTTTATAATGCTAATTGAGCAGGGCTGAAGAAATCTGTAAATTTCAATTTTTCAGAAGACTTAGACTGACTTTATAAAAATACTGACCCATAGATTTCAAACACTTAATACCAAAGCAAAAAATCCACAGCAACAGCTAAAATTTATGAGCAACTAAAACCGTATTAGCATGAGCCTATTTGTAAGCTTTTCTTAGCTTACTAGACAACATACTTTCCATTCTTTACATATTTTGGTTTCTAAAATTGTTTTTGGCTAATAGTATCTTATTGACTACATCACAACACAATAATACAGCTTTGCTATGTACGTATTAGAAAGAAGTTGGGCTTTTTTGGCTGTAAAAGAAGCTTTTAAGTCCCACTTAAAGTATTTTTCTAAAGCCTTAGCACACCACAAATGTTACACAGACTACATTTAAAAAGTGCAATCTGACTGTAACAGATTGCAAAAGGTTGATTTTATCTTAGTCACAGTTGCAGTAGGTTGTAATATGAAAGCTTTTACTCCTGATCTGTCTTATCCAGTCATTTTGATTTTTATATACTTAAGAAAGCCCTATTATTCTCACTCTGTTCTTCCAAAAGCAGCATGAATTTAACCATGCTCTGAAGCTTTCTAGGGTTCTTCCTGTAAGCAAGACATCTGGGAATCGCTAATCAAAACTCTCAATAACTTGGGGTCCTGTCATACACAAAATTGGGATTGAACAGGACTATGAGGAAATAAATATTTAGAGGAAAAGAAAACTGGGATAAATCAAGAAAAAAGTTGGTTAGATTTTCTGAAGGTATTTTCTTAAGCTGTCAAGTAGACCAGCATCACTTCCAAGATTCCCCTTTTTTTCTTGCAATTGAAGTAAACAAATCTCAGCAGAACAGTCAGTAGGATGATATAAAGGTCAGCATTTGCACTTCCTTGAGCCATAACTTTGGAGCTCTACAGATTGTTGATGCCGTAGGCAAAGCTGTTTCAAAGTGTAAAGTATAGGTCTACGTCCACATGTTCAGAATAACGTATCCCTAAAAGGTTTAAGTATATTAAATCTGGATGGCTGGATCAGAATAAACACATTTCAAAGTGCTCATGTATGTCCTTAAATGTCCCATTAAGGAGACAATGCAGAAACGACTATAACTTCCATTATAGCAACATTTGCCACCTACTTAGACTCTGATTATCTGACTTAGCCAAAATAAGCTTGTGATTTAAGATAACCACATTATTATCAGGACCAAAAAAATAATTGCTTTGACCACTACAATAATTGCTTTTTGAACTAATACTAATTAGATACTCCATATTTGCTTTCTTGTCTGAATTAGAACAGTACTGTTGGTGAACAAACAGAGTTTAGGAAAGAACTTAATTACAGTCTATTAATGCAGTATTGGACCTCTCTCTAGTTTGCAAAGAAAGCAGTGACAGAAAGATGGAGTTAAATAAACTCAGCTGAGGAAAAATGTGCAGGTTTTTACCTCAACCATTGAAGTAATTTACCAGGAGATGTGGATGACTGTTCACATGTGAAAATTAGAAACCAGTCTTGGTTGGTTTGGTTTTATCTGGGGTTTTTTAATTATTATTTTTGAGAGAGGTGTGTTGCAGTTCAAGCAGAAAATAAGCAGAAAACTGAAAGGATGACTTTGTAAAGCAGGTCTGACTGGATGACCAGAGTAGTATCTTCTGACCTTACAGTGAACCAACTGTACTAATTCTCTGCATATCTCAGAGATGACACATTGTTGTCTGTTCAAAGTCAGCTGCACGGTTGCCATACGGTATGCAAGAGTTGTAACTGTTTCTGTATAGATGTTTCATATAAAATTTTAATAGTACAGCAATATTTGTGGGCTTGTTTTAGGGGCTCCTTTTAATAATATATTTGGTAAAAATAGGAATACATGGCAAAATGCTTGTCAATGATACCTAAACTAAAAGGGAAGCTGGAGACCATCCTATTAGAAGTTCATGCATGTCCACTCCTCAGTAACTGCTACACAGCTTTCTCTGCTGTTAAATCTACTCTCTCCTGCTGTTAGATGGATATCCAATACATTTATAGCCCAAAATACTGCCAAAGTGCCCTGGGAAATATATATCAAAATACTATGAAACTGTCACAGACTTGAAAGAAGCCAGGCTACTCTCAGAAAGACCAAGAAGCAAGGCAAAATTGGAGATAGTGCTGTTTGGGTCAGGAACCAGGCAGATCTGAAAATGCTAAATAAAACTTCCCTATGTCAAAATTCCCTCACTGACAGATAGTGTTTCATATCACCCATGTTATCCTGCAGGGCCCTAGCTTTACACTGAGAGGATATGGTTGCATTAGGAGTTGAAAAGCAGCTATGACTTCCTAGGATTCAGGTTTACTTATAGGAATTGTGATTCAGGTTTACTTATATGAAAGATTGTGGCAATACATCTGGCAAAACCATTACATTTGAATGCTCAGGAGTTAGAAAACACACATCTTTAGCTGTGGATTTTTATTGACAGAGAAAAAAAAAGGGCTAAGAAAAATAAAGTTGATCAACATAAATTGAAAGCAGGAGCAGGAAAATCAGGGCATTACACAGTCAATAGTACTGAGAGAAGTTACTGATAAAAAAATAAGTACCACCATGTAAAAAACAATGACATAGTAAGAGCTGAACTTCAGCATGTCATTGGTGAAAGGGACTCCTGCCATGGCTGCATCCATTGACTATGGCTGTAACACCCACAGCTGAGACACCAGTGCTGGCAGAAGCTGTATTGTAAACAGAGCTGTAGTGTTAAGTACTTCAATCTTTTTCCATGTTATAATGTAAACAACTGTTGTAGTATTTCCTTGGCACCATCTTGTAAAATTGGAAATTCATGATGATACCATCTAAGTTTGTGAAGCATGAATACTAAATCATGCAAAATAGCTATCAGAACGGGGGTAAACCCAGGTCAAAGAATGAACCCAGATAGAGCCATACTGTCAAACTTGGGAAACTAGAGTTGCAAAAAACATAATATGAAATATATTCTACATGCATGAGAAGCTGGTACACTGCAAACCTGGAAGTGTTCCAGTGTACACAAGTAGCAGAGGAGTCAAGACATTCTTATAAAGGTAGATTTCATGCCTTCCCCATGCATATACTTGAATATTTCACAGGTGCAGTCTACATATTATGCTATTATTGGAAATGATCATGTCAATGTGCTAAAAAAAACCAAAACAACACTTACAAAGAACTAATATCTATCCTAATACTTTAAATTTTTTCCCTGCAAATATGCATTTCAATGCTGATTTATTTGGATAGTTTCTTAAATTTAAAAAGAAGTATCTTTGACAGTTTATAGAAGAAAACTGTAATTAAGGATGAAAATAATGAGTGAAGCAAACACTGGTTACAGATGCTTTCTAGATCCTGAGAATGAAGAATCCTTTCTCTACTCTTATTTATTGAGAAATGAGTTATTAAATCCCAAGTGTGATTTTTGACACCACTGCTAAAAATTATTGTGCTTAACTGAAAGTCCTGGTCCTAATTGTGGTACTACAGTCTCTAAATTGTGGTCAAGAAAATTATGAAGACAAATCATACTGGCATAAAATATATTGGAGTTTCCTGAGCCATATTGTAATTCTTCGAAGTAAGTGTAGAGTTATGATAGCAGAATGAGCTGCAAGGAAAAAAAAAATCAGTAGGCAATGTATTTTATAGTAAATGCTGTTGCAAAATACAATATGCTTTCTGGGACTGAATATCTCTAAAAAGTTTGTTGCTACAATTTAATAGTGTTCACATTTTTCTTAACAATTTTTGCTGTTTTTTAAACTGACGTGTACATACTTTAGAAGCAGGGATGTTTCCCAAAGCCTCAAATGATACAGAACGTTCCAGGGATTGTAGGATTACGAAGTTGCCCAGTATGTTTCTTGGTCACCACAAGGTCTTACTCCACATGGGTGACCAAGGAACATGCTGGACTTGTCCAATCTCTTTATGTCTTCATCTTCTATTCTACTGTTTCCTAATTGCATTACTGTGAAGTAGAAAAGAGCCTGTCCCTCTATGTACGTTTGTACTAAACCTAAGGTTCAAGTCTAGGAGACAACAGGTATTAAGTATCTGGAACCATGAACTATTTAGCCAATGAACATCAATTCCTTTGGTTGCAAGAATCCTTAAATAGTGACAAGGTTTAAGTGAACTTGGGGCCCCCACATAAAGAGGCCCAGGGTGAAGGAAGACCAACAGCACACTGTTGGATCCATGGGTGGTGACTATTTTCTTTTTAACCTGTCTCTCCTTCTCTCCCCTCCCTTTTCTATTTCATTCTATCTCTCTACTTCACCTTTTACTGTTAAATAAAATCTGTATTATTGGCTTCAGCATATGGTCTTGTTTGCACCTTAATTCAGGTAGACATCTCTCAATAATTGGATCTTAACAACACTGAACCTCTTATTTTCACACAACTACTTTGCATCCCTCCCTGACACAGGAGCAATGAACTAAAAATGGAGAGGACATATGCTCAAGTTATTCAGCATAACTGCCCACACTATTAAATTGTGAGTTTTGCTTCCCACGTGGGAGAAACTGCAAGGTCTCAGGAAGTGCCCAGGCATGGTCAGGGATGAGCATCAGCACGTTGGATGCAACTGTGTTCTTTGGGGAGTTGAGATTGTTGCTGAAAGGATGCAAGCTGTGCTGCACCAGTTAACCTCTAGGCCAAACAATGGTCCTGGGCATCCTGGGCACTTTCTAATTACTAATAGAGACTTAGCTTTAAGAGCTACAGGAGGGATTTTAATTGCTCTACCTGTCACCAAGCCCAGTTATGTATGGAGTCTTTAGAGTCTTTGTGAAGTTCTCTGTAACTACATGTAACAATTTTGCCTTTGGTTGCACCTTTGTTACTCTCATGGAATTACTTTTGTGCTATTAAAAGTTAACATTGCTGGAGATTCTATTTAATTTTTCTTCTAAGTAAACTTAAGGGACTTCTCATCTCTTTTTAATTGGTGATTTTTGCTATTAAGGCAGAAAAAAAGTATGAGCTTTAAAACTTATATTAATTCACAGAAATTGAAAGTTATCAGTGTGAATTGTGAAGGTGAAATTCCCAGATATTCTCCTTTATATACTTATTATGCATCTATTATATAGATCAATATTATTTAAAATGTTAAATCAGATTATCTGATAAGGACCAGTATTTATTATACACCTTGATTTATGGAAGAATCTGCAATGATAATTACCAGATTATAGTTGCATGCCAGATGCAAAGGTTGCTATGGTTTTGAGAGAAAAAAAATTACTGTAGTTTGGAAAATTCTTTCAGAGTATTGATAACTGGTATTTTAGATGCACTTTAGTTTGTGTATCAAGTTTAAATTTCAGCTAACAGAAATTTCTGTAATTTGCTAAACATAAGTAAAAATGCAAGAAACTTGCTTTAAAATGGGCATATTACTTTAACATGGTATTACCAACTAGCTAAAGACACCCCAGGCATTAATTTAAAACAAAAACATATCCACATCCTCTTCTACGCATCCAACCCCGCATGTTCTTATCATTTATTTCAACCTGCTTCTGAGGTCAGAAAATTTCCTACACTCAATATTTTGTGGCTTTTAGAAATTAATATCCTTACAATACTTAAAATTTATACCCTATCATGTTAATTTTGGAACTCTTTTCCTGAAAAACAACTCAGAAAACAAAAGAGACAGGAGAGAACTTAATGGCTGGGGAGAAGGGAGAACATTATCATGCAGGCTTAGTCAGAGTATGAAGAACATTGAGAGAAATTTCATAAAAGACAAAGTCTCAAATGAAATTGAAATTTGCAAGCCATTATTCTTTTCTAAGAATATTAACACTATGCTTTTCATTCTACTAGGTCATCATAAGTGTCACTCTTGTTTCTGAGAAAAGGAGTTATGAAATCCTATAGGAGATACTTTAGTGTTCTTTGGATATTGATGAAGGCATTAAAATGGTTGTAGAGTAAATGTTAAATATTTATACAGCTTTTGGGAACACCAGAGCAAAAGACACATCTCTTCCATAGGTAGGATACACATCCTTACTTTTTCAAAGACATACATTAGCCATAAATTATAGCAATTTAAAAATACACATGAATATAATCATTTCAACAATTATTCGAGAGGCTATGTATGCCCAGGCTTAACCCAGTGTAGGACAGACAGCACGTTAGCATGGGTCTGGATGTTTGAAGTTGAGTGTAAAACTGAACATCGTCAAGCATAATCTGCTTTTCTAAATTACATTCTTAATGCGTTTTGTAATTATTAATGGTCTTACTCTGCTTAAAAAAGGTTCTAAGAATATAATCTGACTTCAGAGATAATTAATAAAGAGTCTTAAATATAAAAGTTTCTCTCCGTGAAAAAAACTATGCTCTGGGTAAACCTAAGTCAACATCTTAAAGAAGTTAAATCTATGTATTTTAAAAGCAATCCACATAGATAACATGCAGATAAGAAGCAAATACGCTTCATATGATTACAGTCTTTATAATAGTAGTAGTCCTTATAATCCTTAAAGTCCTTATAATCACAACAAAGTGATTCAGCTACAATCAAAACTGGTCAACCTTTATAGGAAAGTGATCTAAATTTATCTGTGAAAGAAATATGGCAGAGTCTTTCACAGAGAGAAAGGGTATTTGAGCTCCTTTGGAGCTCTTCACTGTCCCCCTGCCTCTCAGGACATTCATGATTTCCTCTCTCCATTTCAGGACTACAGATTTTTAATTATTTTTTTATAAATAATTTTTTCTCTTTTCTTTCAACCGTTTTTCAGAAATATTCTAGTCACATCATCACAAGATGGAAGAGCCAAGCAGAACGTTTCACTCACAATAAGTATGGAAAACAATAGCTCTATAATTTGTAGAAATTTAGCCCTATTTTCATTTTATATAAAATTCAATGGTGGATTCATTCTAGCAATAAAGTAAAAAAATAGAAAAAAATATGAAAAAGATAGATGAAACACCTAAATTTTCTGTTAAAATACAGGAGATAAGGACCCGTAGCTTTCTTGAAACCAAAATTCCATCCGTCATTCAGCACAAATGCAGACATTTGTAAAAAAACTATACTAATTTTATCTTTCAGAAAGAGAATGAATGTCACTGCTGAACTCATTCTGTGAATTGTAGGACTGCAACAGGACTTGACATTCAGTGTTTTATATGATACGATTGTATGGCTTAAAAAGTGTTTGGACATTAAACAAGTTCCTTAGTAGAAACTAAGTTAATAAACATGCTCTGCAAAACCGTACATCTTCAGGAGCAAGTATTTTTCCATTTCACACAAGACAATAAAAGTTTTGAATATTTATATTTTTTCCTTTTCCACTAGAAATTGCATAATCAAATTGATACAAAACAAAACTCAGTTTCTGTTTAGTCTTCACCTATGTGACCAAAATGCTGAGCTACTATAAACTCTAACCTCATAGATTTCGATTACCTATTGTACTTTAAATACTTCCTCAGTTTATATGAAGACCATATACGCATAGACAAAAGGCAAGACCAAAATATCTAAGTATACACCCAGCAGGCCAGTTGATTCTAGACAGCCTTTATTTCTCTGGCCTCAGTCAACCCATATACAGGCATCTTTTTTATACATAAATATGTATCAAAGATCAAAGATCAGATTAGAAGTATTTTTCTCACAGTTCTTAACTAATCTCCTTTATTGATTCTGGAGTGTTACCTGCACAGTTAAATATCTTTCCTTGCAATATGAGAATTGCGTTATGGTCCTAAATATTATGATTTTCATGCAGTCATAATAGCTTTAATGAAATAGCTTTAATGGTTCAACACTGATATTATGAATTTTAGTTCACTTTTTATTAAAATGTGATGCAATAAATTTTGCGGCTACTGTTTCATGTATATGATATGGAAAAAATAACAGATTATACTTATATATCATCTTGGAACCATTGGTTCTAATCTGCCCTTTCACTAGAAACCATTCAGGAGAAAAGAATAAAAGGTTTCCTTAATTCATAGAGCTTTGAATTTCTGGGGACTACTGCTGGCTTCTGTCTCAAAGTTACATCATTAATAAAAACTATACAGCTGATGCTGCAGCTGAAGTTTTGACCACTAAGTACTCCAATGCTTCTTTAAAATGGAGGAAAATTTACCTTAATATCAAAGGCTCCGGGCTGACCCACTTTGTTATAAAGCTCTAGCTGGTTCTTGACAGGCGTTACCCACAATATCACCTGATTTAGTTGTTGATGAAGTTCAACAAAATCCTTTAGCAGAAACTCTATTTCTTTTTGTTTTTCTGGAAGATCTTTGGACACCTGAAAAAATACCAGAAGCCATTGTTTTAGTGAAAAAACCAAACAAACTACAAAACAATTTAACTCTACACATATATACGTTTATATAAAATGTTAAAATACAAGTACTATATACTGGAAGAAGAGAAAGAGAGAGTAACAATCAAATTATTAGGGCAGGTGTCTTGTAACTCAGTTGAAACACAGTCTGTCCTAAAAAACAACCAGCAGAAAACCAAAACACACATACAGAAACCTAAAATAAAATTTAAAAAAAAAGTCAAAAGTTACCATCAGGCTTCTCAGTATTTTTAGTAAAAGAAATTGTTATCTCAGTATACTAAACTGTTTTAAAGCTCAATTTTTAATCAGGAAAAAAAATTAAAACATGGAATTAATCACTTGAATTATATCTAACCTTTCTTCACCTCTTGAATGTAGATATTTATAAACACATGTTTTCTTATAAGGTGTTTAAGTTGCCAATTGGAGCCAAATATACATAAGCAGATGCACACAGTGAAGAAAAATAATGAAGAATTGTATCATCAATTCAGATCAGGCAACTTGGTTCACTGATTTGCATTCAAAGCAGTCAGATTTTTAACTAAGCACACTCTTCTATGCCAACAATATTAGAAATCAAGAATCGGTGAATGGCACAGTTCAAATCCAGCTCTGAAGCACTTGGAATAAATGTTGGAATGGGCTGGCGATAAACAGGCCAACACAAACCTCCATGCTGTCCTTCCCAGACTGTTTTCTATAGCTAGAGAGGTGAGGTGTCACAACACTACACAATGGGCAACATTGCAAACATACACTAGGGGAGAAACCATCTGTACTTTACAAAAAAAAAAAAAAAAAAAGCAGCAGCAAATATAGGGCTTGGGTAGATACAGAACAATAGCAGTTCATCAGTAAAATCAGCCAAGAAATATGGTTAATTTTCCATAGCACAAAAAGTAAGGTTTCCCAATGTTCATTTTTTGGAGCATATTTTTACCAAAGTGACCCTCTTAAAAGTAGCAAAATATGAGATTTCTGAGACACGCTATATAAAATATATTCCCTATAAAGTTGAGCAGTATTAATGGTAGCATAACTATCATATTGCCTGGCTACAGAAGTATTAGTACCCTGTACTTCTAATCCCTAATGATGAAATTTTTCAGAAAATAAATCCAAACTCAGAATCACGAAAGCAATGAGTGTTACTAAATCCGAACAACCACCCGCTAGGGGAATGCAATGAACACAACTGTCTCATGACATGTATGTTTCTTCAAAGATTTGTTGTGATAATATTGATTTGTAGGTACCAAAACAATCCCTCTACATAATCCCAGCATGAGACTTTTTCGACCATATGTAAGGGGCATTCGTAATTCAAGAATTTAATTTGTCATATATTACATTATCTCCATTGTTCATTATAGCCACCTCGTAATATCCTATTTAATAAAGACTGACCCATGAAGCAGATTACTTTTACTATCTTCCTAGTCTTTTAAAATATAATCAAAAAATCTGCTTTTCCAGAATGGTCTCAGAAAAGAAAGAAAACAATTAAAAATGCATTCATTTCCCTTATGTGTTAACTCAAAATTTATGCAGACCTTGGCCTAATTTCATAGAAGATTGGTTTCATCTTTCTTACAACTTTTGAATGTTAATCTCTAATGTTTACTAGCTTTAATATTAATGTAAATAAGTTCCACAGAAATACAACTGAAAGCAAATAGGTAGTCATAGGCAGATAAAAATCCAAGCTGACTTCTGAAGATCTGAAATTTAAATTAATCTACTCCCAATAAACATTAAACAAGTATTTTGGGTGTATCACAGGACAGGGAAAGAAATATTTGTAGAGGTTTTGGGGAGGAGAAGAGAAAGAGGGAAACAACCAGTATTCAATGCAGAACAGCAGAAGATGAGTAATTAAGTTTTGGTGACAGACTGTGTTTTAACCACTGTTTTTAAAACATTTATTTATCCCACCTATAATGAGAGGTAAACTGTGATTTAAGTAAATGGAACTTCTTACACATTGTCTCCTGCTCTAAAATTATAGCACAAATATAGGATTATAATATTTTTAATATAAATATAGAAAAATCAATGTAAATATGAATCAGTTAATTATATACGGAAATTTAATGTCATCTAATTTTACCATTAGATAGAAAGAACAACAGTAAATAAATAAAGAACTTTCACCAGCTCAGGTTTGGGCTACAGATAAGCATTTAACAAGGCAATTCCTTGTAAAGTCCAAGTAATGTGTCACATGCCATTGTGTGGGAATCACAGCCTTAGATTCTGGTTATCAGGGATTTCATTTGCTAGCTCATTGTGGTTTGGTTTTTTTTGTATGCTCTGGCATCAAGCCGTCAAGCTTGCTAATCAAATTAGAGTCTGATGAGTTTAAGGTAATTACAAGTCTGCCTATCAAGCCAAGGCACTGTTGCAGACTGTCTCTTGGGGGACAGCTTGTTTCCTGAGCTAATTCTGCAGCTCACCAGAAGCATAAATTGGAAAACCTCCATGGAGTAATGGACGTGGACATGATGGCTGGCTGTTCAGATTTATGCCCTTTCTGTGGCAGAGGAGTACACGTGGATATGGGGCCCTCCAGGATCTTCCCTACTGTTTTACTCTCAGTCCTTCCACCTTGTTATTCACAGCTCCAGGAGCTGCATCCCTGAGGTGGGATTCCAGTGCTGGTGGGAGCTACAATAATCCCACTGCCCTGCTGTTTCTGGGCTCTCTGAATGAGTTCCTACAAGTTCTTGGATGCTGCCAGGAATGAACGAGCAGCAGCTAGTGTCCCACTTCAAGACTCTCTTCTACATTTTTGCTTTGGGCCCCATCCTCCTTTTATTCACTTGTCTTGGGGTAACTATCCAGTGTTTACTTAATTTCATCCCCTTTAGTAACTTACATCTTTCCCTCCTATTTAAGAAAGACTGCTAAATTTTATCAGAGGATGGCTGATGTTCTGTTCTAAGAGTGACAACAATAGGAACAGTGGCCATAAGGCAATACCTGCAGCAGAGTGAAAACATGGCAAACATGAAATGCTTTCCCCAGGATATGCTTAGGACTGAACACAGGCCTGATGAAGCAGTGTTACAGGCTGGCAAGAAAGACAAGGTGCAAATAAAAAAACGGAATTGAATAAAAGATAACTTCGGTTGGAATATCTTTCTAAAAATCTGGGTTATCCCTTTCAAATTAAATATTTTCAACTTTGCCTTATTTCACAACAGATCGACTTGGACAACACACTTTGGTTTGCAACCACAGATGCAAAATAAATTTGCAAGTGGAAACACCAAAAGTATGGATTATTCTTTCAAAGAAAACAAATTTGAGTTCAACATCAAAGGACTATATACTTTCAATCTTACGTGTCAAAACATTAATCTCAAAGCACGTGATACATCTAAAATTTTGTACTTTAGTTCAAGTGCTAATTAAGTAAGATTAATTGGAAGCTTAGTGACAAGATAATGGAAAATATTTAAGCTCTAAATGGTGAAAGAGCAGAAGAGCTTAATTTTACCAACTGACACTGGTCTTCACAATATTAAATTTTATTCTAACCTGAAACTATTAGATCATTTTCCACATATTAAACTTATTCTAAATTTTGCTCTTTTCATTAAAACACGCACAAAAAGAAATTCACAAAAAACTGCCAGCACAAAAAAGGTAACATCTCTCAAAACATAAGAATATCTGAAATTTGAATAATTGCATACTTTCAAAACTTAGGTTTCATCTAAGTATTTTAATTTCTTCTCCTTATGAATTCTAAAATTACTTGCATTGCTACTTCTGTTCCATCTGAACCTGATGTCTTGCATGATCTTCCCCCACAAGTAGCCTAAACAACACAGTACTATGTTGATTCTTTCCCTACCCCAATCGGATTACTTTGGTTCAAAACCTTACATGTGCTCATCTTGGCAGTTTAGATCATCTTGATCATTTCCCTTGCTCTAGTTTTCCACTTCTGTTTCTCGCTTTAGCTTTAGATAGTTATTTTTCAGTCTGCACACAGTTGTGTGCATGCACTATGGGAAGAATTAGAGCTCTGCAGATGGAAAGGAGCATCAGTTTATGATAACAGGTACAAAGGGAGGAAAGATTTTTTATAAAGTATGTCACCTGATGTAAAATTATATTCTGTTTGCCCGTTCTGTTTAATTCTTAGGAATATCCAGAAAGGAGATACAATTAAAGCAGTATAAATTAAAATAATGGTTGCGGAGTTACAGCTCAATCTTTTAGCTCAGGAACAATGCTCAAAATGAAAAAGTTGAAACTAATTAGGTAGACACAGTAAGCAAGAAAGATCCAATATTGGGGAATAGTTTTGCAGAAGTCAGAAATGTTATTGCAAATGAATTAACTTGATGAGTTATATTACTAGTAAGGCATCACTATCAACAAAAGTAAGGAAAGCCACTGAAATGACTTGTACATATTACATTTCAAGTGAATGATGCCTGATTTCAAAAATCACTTCTCTCTCACAAGTCAACCTCTTTCCCTGTTTACCTGAAATGAACAAAGAGAAAACAATGCAATTATTACCCAGCTGTTCGAGAATATAGATGAGGACATGCATCTCTTCAACATGTAATTTAAAAAAAAAAAAAATATGAAGAATTTTCTTAGTGGTAAATGGAGAGCAAAGAAATCCCAAATTCCAACATTTTAACAGTAGTGAAAATCTGTCAGTTTTTTTCCTGCAATACTAAAGTACCCATTTCTCTTGCTATCTGCCTCACCAAACTCTAATAGGACAGCACTTATAAATGGATCTTATTTTGAGGAATCTGAGAGTGGATTACAATTTAGCTATCTTGATATGCATAACAAGATAAGCTGCAATAAATATGAGTAAAAGTATGTTGTGGGATATCTGTGAAGACTGTCAACAGCGTTATTTTTATATGCCTCTCTTGAGAGGTTCACTTGGATATACAAAGCACTTCATGAAAATGGGCTTCAAATGTAGGATAACAGATAGTATCAGGATTAAAAAAAAATCAGAATTGCTTGAATAGAGAAAAATGAAGCATTCTGTATGAAGAATTGAGGAATTTTCTGTATGAATTTCTTCATTTACTAAATGTAAACCAAGCAGCAGCTTCTTCTTTACCATTCCACTTCTGAAAAATATGCAAATATTAGGAAAAGAAGAGACAGTGACTGACTGCACTGCAATCAGCCCAGAGCATAACTGGACTGAAAGCAGGTTTGATGTCATCCAAGTGAGGACTTGGATAATAAAAAAATAATTGAAGTCATAACAACTATTAAATGCAAACTTCAATCCAGACTTATTGATAAATCATAACCGACACTTCCATAGCACTTGTAAGATGATTACATAAAACAGCAATTCTTACAGCCACTGTTCAGAAAGTTTTATCTGCTCAAAAATCACCATCCCTAGAGCATGTACAAAAGAACGATTTAAAATGAAAGGGGGAAAAGTTAATTTATATGCATCATTTCTTCATGAAAAACAATCAGTGTAGGAAAGAGTTTCATATAAGTTCAGTATAGGATGCCATTTAGTTAATTAACTGGGCTGTTTGCATTAGCAAACTCAATATTGACTTTAAAACAAAATCTATGTCATTCCTTTAAACTCATGAGCCATAGTGTCTCTGACAAAGTTGGAGTAAAGACTGTATTATTAGAGGAAGATTAAAGGAGGCTACTAAAAATATGTATCGATTTCATTTGCTAAATATAGAAGAATTTTATTTGCTTTGTATCTAGCATTTCATGTTTCCTTGCAGGGCTCCCAGGACCTGACCTTGGCAGGTGTTTATTTGGTCTTTTTTTTTTTTTCAAAAACTTCTTAATGGGATATTTATAATATTTTCAACTTTCATTTTTATTAAAAATTCTTTTTTTTTTCCTCATCAATGCAGAAAACTAAAGCAGTCCAAAAAACCAATGCCCCAAACAATTTTCTGCTTCATCTGGCTGTCTAGCTTTTGAAAAAGCAAACAAACATATTCCTCCACCCCAAAGATTTGCTTTGTTTTTCTTCCATGGTAATATGATCATGTATATCACAGTCTGCATTTTTATATGTAATACTTGTAACTAATTGTCATTCATTCTGCTCTCCACTATCTCAGCAATTCTCCTTTGTCAAGGACATTTTTGAGCACACGACCCTCCACCTTAAATCTCTGCTAAATAATCTAGTCCAGGAATTTCTTTTCTTTATAATTTTTTCTTACACAGTTCCTGAAATCCAAAAGCAGCCTTAGAGTATAGTTCTTCCAGTAATTTTTAATGAAGGATTTTCTGACAGGAAAATTATTCTAAAATAAATGCATAATGCCCTAAATGTCCTTTCCCAGGTTTACAGCAGAAAGTACCATATGTATCCCTCAGGCTACATAGAGTTCTGTGAGGCCCTGAAATGGTTAAGGGGTTAAACTTAGGGCTTTGCTCATTATAGCAAAATTATATAAAGAAACTGCAACCACCAAAGCCCACTCTCCACGCAAATGCGCTCCCTGATGGGAAGTGGACTGTGAGCTAAGCCACCTGATGGAAACTTGAGGTAAGAAAAAGGTGATGCTATTGTCCAATTATCTCAGGTCTAGGGAGAAGTAAACAAGACTGGGGGGAGAAGAATCTATCCACAAAGAAAGCCAAACTCAGCAGTTGTGCTGAGAATCTGCTCTGGCTGGGTTCAGGGTGGGAGAAGGTGAGTTTTTGAGTGTGTGACAGGAGTGAACACCTATCTTCACTTACACAATCTGGCTCAGTTGTAAAACCTCCCACCCCAGGAAGGCCAGATCCACAGGACATTCATGTGAGAGGTAGGTGAGGAGGTATCATAAACCATCAAAGACCCCCAAAGAGTCCCCCATATTCACTCCTGAGGCCTTGCACCAGATGACTTCATGTGATGCAGAATGAAACAGACCCAGAATCAGTTGCAAGAGACTGTGTCAAACTTCTCCCCTGGGGAGGCACCTGAGCATTCCCACCTTGCCTAAACATATATTAATCCATTGAACTCTATGTTTTGTGGGACCCTTGCCACTGAGAAGACCAGAAAAAAAGGATCAACAGGACACCATCAGGTTTCATGAGGAAGTTGTAACTGTAATGAGGTCTCCCCTCAGTCTCTTCTTCTCCAGGCTGAACAGACCAAGTGCCCTCAGCTGCTCCTCACACGGCTTCCCCTCCCCTTCCCCTCCCCTTCCCCTTTTACCATCTTGGTTGCTCTCCTTTGGACACTCTGTAACAGCTTAATATCTTTTTGATATTGAGGCACCCAAAACTGCCCCCAGCACTGGAGGTGAGGCTGCCCCAGTGCAGAGCAGAGCAGGACAATCCCTCCCTCCGCCGGCTGGCGATGCTGTGCCTGAAGCCTCTCAGGACATGCTTGGCCCTCCTGGCTGCCAGGGCACTGCTGACTCAGATTCAACTTTTCATCAACCAGGACCCACAAGTCCCTTTCCCTGGTGCTGCTTTCCAGCATCTCATTCTCCAGTCTGTCTGTACATCTAGGTTTGAAGAAAAATTTATTTCAGACTATTGCATTTGTGGGAATTTTAATTACAAACACATGTTGCTATACAGACAGGTCTATATAATTAAAGTATAATCTTTATCTTGTAAACAGCAAAGAGTAAAACATTGATTTTTAGGCCCCTATGGTCTTCCTTAATAGAGATGGATGAAATACCTGACAGACAATGGCAGTGTCTGTCTTGAAACTGAAGTTTTAAAAAGCCCAAACCATTGTCATTGATTGGTGTGCAGTAATATCTGAGCATTGTTCATTACAAGTGAAATCTCTCTCAAATGCATAGAACATTGTTGTAAAAAAAAGTGTAAGGATTTTCCTGAAGTCACTTATTTGGTATCTGGTAATTCAGCTACATCACTGAGGTAATCCTCAGTGTAGCTGTCAGCACATATGTATTGACAATTAGTTCTTCTTACATTCAAAATACTTGGCATAACTTCTTAAATATATGATTAATATATGCTGGATTTGTATGGCAAACAAGAATAAAAAGGAATTTTAAGGTGGTCGGTAAGATAATATGATATATATTGTATATATACACACGTACATGTATTTAATCATACTTTTATGGCCTCATTGGCTAATTCGGACTTTTACCCCTGAATGACTTGACTGTATTTCATAAATATTTTTCTTTGCTTAGATTTTAAAATTTTAATTAATACTAGCTACTAGCAATAGGCAAATTAAAAAAAAAAAATTAAGCCTATATATACTTGTTTCTTAGAGCTTGTGACATTCTCATATTTGTCCAATGAACATTTACGTCAAACTTAATTTTGCTACATGTGAGGTCGTTCGTGAGTATAGCTGATGATAACATGAATGTGGGCTACACCTAATTATCCATCAATGACAAACTGTCACAAGTAATTCAGCATAACAAAAGACTTTATTATATTTAATGGATTCAGGTCACCCATTAAATGAAAGTAAATTCAGGAAAATGTCAACCTTCTGATCCCCAAAATGCCAGTTATACTATTCTTATTTCAAATTGAAAGAACAGAAATCAACTGCAACATTCATTTTCTAACATATTTTCCCCTCCATACCACAAATAACAGTAGCAATTGCAGTAGTTCCAACTGTGAGCTAGAATTAAGTTGCACTGACATGTTGGAAATTTTATGTCATTGCAGGTAATCTATGAATAATTTCTACTCAAGGCAAGTTACAATACATGAACTATAACCTTGTTGTGACTTTGTGTTTCTGCACTTTTGGGCCCATCTGTTTCTCTCTACACTTGATCAACCAAGCTAAGACAACCTATGCCTGTTCTGGTGGTACAGAAAATGTTCACAAATTATAGCCATGTCACTCCACTTTAATTTTTATCTTGTCCACATAGCACAACAAATTGATTTGCTGTGGTAATAAACAGCGAAATAGTCTCTTCAGTGTCTAGTAATTAGAACTAATACTAGTAGACAAATTAAAAGGCAGCAAAACAAAATGTCTCCATCAGGCACTTATAATAACCTTCATAATACATACACTAGATGTTGTGAAGACTAAGGTGGATAAATGAGGAGAATGCTGATTTTGGCATCCAGCTTACTTTCAGATAATTTAGCTCATCGCTCTTGGCTGACACCAGACCAAGAATAATATTAAAGAGTAATAAACTCCTTCCAGCAAACCTCTGATTCCATGGTTCACTAGTCTCAGACCTAATCTATCAATCCATTTACTGCACAGTAAAAGGTAAGAAACCCATTACAGATCTGTTACATGCCATGGCAGGTGGCATATAACATGAACCGAATTCATCACAAACTCCAGTGCCCAGTACCCAGTACCTTTTTGTATGCTTTGAAGCACTAGGCGGTTGCCTAACTTGGCTATTACAGCAGAAGATACTTTAAGCTTTGAAAATAAATGAAAAATTCTTGATGTGAAAGCATAAAAATGGTCATAAACCACTTCATTTTTCTTAATATTGAGACTTCACAAAGATAGTGCTATTTTCATTTTTACAAGAAATATTGGCTTTGGAGAGGGTACAATAAGTAAAACCAGGATAGAATTTAAAAGTCGTGCCTTTCAAATGTGGGCTTTAATCTTCATTCTCTGCTTAAACTATACTGTATTAGGTAACAGCCTATTAGAATCACTATTTAATAAAGTTATCTAAAGAAACGCCATGTTAAAATTATTCCTATCCAAAGGAAGATAAACTCCTCGCATATCTACTCTCAAGGTCATCAGCACATGATATAAACACCCAAAAGCAAAGACAATTCTGAAGTAAAAGCTAAAAAGATACTTTTATGTGACTTTAATTCCTTTCATACTAAATTTCTTTTCTAGGTTATTTCCATTGCTGTAGGGCAACAGTTTCTGTGACTATAAAGAAGGTTTGAACATTACTTATTTCAAATATGTCTACCTTGAAGGTTAAGACTCCTAGGTGTTATCCTCTATTCCCCTGCTTGGCAGATCAAGGCAAAACAAAAATTTGTGATAACTTCAGGAGATATTTGGCCACATTCTCAGCTGGTGTAAATTGTCCCAGCTTCTCAGAAGTAAACAGAATTACCCTAGTATACACCAGATAAGGACCTACCTTACATTATTTGTGTAACTGTCATGTATGTTTCATGTCTTGAAAATAGTATCATACTGAAAAATGAGATAATCATAAATAGTTGATTGCTACATGTTCATTTCTAGCAGAGATGCCAGAAAAGAAAACATGGTTTGAAGCAAAGGATTAAAGCATAGGATACACTCTTAAGAGAGGGTGGAGAGACAGAAAAGCCCCGGAGAAATCTCTGTGTGATGATGTTAGTCTACTGTGCTTTGAGGAACACAAAAAATATATCCTCATCAAAACAACTGACTATAGAATCATCCTCAGGTGACCTAAGAAGTTTGCCTGATATAAAAGTGCCCATCCTGTGAGCCTTGCTCACAGTAAATATCTGTGGGATTTTCCAGTTCTTACATATCTACAGCTGAATGAACATTAAGTTTCTATGTCAGGCTTGCAGGGTTTCTTTCCATGATTTCTAGTTTTAATTCATACCCTAGATTTTCAGGGCAGAAAGTGAAACAAATAATTGAGGATCCTACAGAAATCATGAGTATCACCAAAAAATATGCAAATGAAAAAATAATTATTTTTCCCTTCAGTATCATTGGCAAAAATCTTACAGAACCCCCAAATAAGCTTCTTTTTGTTTTGTTTTGTTTTCTACAACTGTCAAGATCACAGAGAAGACAGAAAACCTGAGAAAGAGAGCACCTTCAGAGAAGATGTTTGGATTTCAATATTGCAATTTTCAAACTCAATTTCTGTTCATGTAAAAAAAACTAGACAAAAAACCCACAAAAAACCCCAAACCACGGCATTTTAAAGATTCTTTACATTCAGAGACCAAGGAACAATGAAAACTCAGTTTTATACATCTCCATGGGTAGATAACAAAAATAAAAATGATGTGGTTAAGCAATGATCTCAAATGGAGGATTAATTTTCTTGGTTTTGTCTCTTTTAGTAGTAAATAAAATTTTTCAAGTAATAAAATCCAAGAATAATTATCTTGTCAGACACATTAGATCTAGGAGACATAAAATTCTAAAAATTCAGTAAATTGTAATGGTTCACTAAACAGTAGTTTTGTCTCCCATATTTCACCCAAACCTAAGTATTTTCAACAACATTCATGGTTCCTCTGACTGTGATGAGAGACCTGAAACATTTTTGCATCAGCCGGCAGAAAATGAAAATTCCAAGTTTTTAGGTATATGATTAATCAGTAAAATGATACATTCAGTGAAAAATTGCAGACTTTCTTGAAATATATTTATGTAATCTGACTAAAAATAATTTTTTTTCCTGACAACTTATGCTGTCTTTTTAAAATCACAGCTTAGGTATTAACATGGTCCCTGAATTCAGCTATGTACGTGCTTCCTTCAGCCAGTAAATAACACTATTTTGATCTTGAAGTGTTCTGAATTTTTCTATATACATTGATTTTAGGAGCCCATTTGTAGAGGAAAAGATACTTCTGTCCAGCCACTGAAATAATGATTTATGTGTCCAACCTGGAGTTTGTGAATGTGATCAATATTTATTATCCATTTTGTTTGAGTCATTAGCTAATATTCTGAACTTTGCCAGACTGCTCTTGTTAGGAAGAAACTAGTAAGACTACCACACCAAGTTTTTTTTTATTTCTTAGGTCTGTGCTTGAAATTCAACTGTGTTTATGGAAATGGTAAAAAAAAACCAACCCAGGATGTAATATTCTGGACCAGAAACTCTACCTTGTCTTTTCAGTAAGGTGCTCAGAAGATTATTTTCTCACATTTTCCCCCCCCAGAACTAAACACAATGCATTATTTTTCCTTTTTCCCCCAGCATCCTGGTAATTTTAACAAACAAATACCACAGGTTAATGTCCTAAGCTGACTTTGCAATCAGTCTCAACAGAAATCCTTTAGCTGATTCTACCTTGATTTTTTCCAACCAGGCTAATCCATACCTTGGGTGATAATACTCTGGACAATGCTTTCTATCATTTCTACCATGAAAACACTCAAATTATCTACCTCTCTTTACCATATCTACTACTCATTTTCACCAGTTTTCAACAAAAAAAGTATGCTACTTCAGCAATAAAAAAGAACAAAATCCTCCCCCACTTCTTTCCGTCAGTATGGAGATCCCAGAAAGCAAAATACATGGTACTTTGCTGCACAAAAACCAGAAGTGAATGTTCAAGGTTGGAAGAAGTGTGGTAGAAGGTGAAACAGTGGTTGCAGTGTCCACCTTGGGGTTGAGAACAGGAGAGAATTGAGAAGTGATTCCATAAAGAAAATCAAACATTTGCCTTTCACACACCTGATCACAAAATCTGGTATATTTGCTGCACCAGCAAAAGAGCCAGTCTATAAGAATGATGCTCTGCATTCCACCCTTAAGCAGAAGAACTGTAATTTAGGGAGTATATTTGAATGCAACATCATCACTCCAGTCACTAATGGTCTCAGTTTGTTATCACTGTTTCTCAGAGCAGTGTATTGTACCCATTTTTCTTCCTCAGGGTCATTATGTCATCATCACAAATGTCTCTTCATACAGAGAAAAATTATACATACCAGAAAATATGTAATACAAACTTTCACTGCAGATTAAAATTTTATACCACAGTTATATCAGTAATATGTCTAACCTTTAACAAACGATGGTTAGCCTCCTTCAGTGTACTCTCAAGCTTATGTTTTGTGTCTGGTTTCAGTGATGTGCTTCCAAGTGCTATTCCTCCAGTTTCATTTAATCGTTTCAGTATTCCCTTGTGGTGCGGCAGCTCTCCAACTCTTAACTGGAATAGACAAATACAGCAGTTAAGATGAACTGTGGTAGAATTTTCAGCTCTCTTCCCTTAACCCTTATTGATTTGTGTATCAGCCAAAGGAATAAACTCAATTCAACACAAAATAACTGTTGCTTTCTGAATGTAGAAGACTAAACAAAAAAAACCAAAAGAGACTGTATAGGTAAATCAAGTCTAAAGAGAGTTTTACATGACAAAATACAGGGATTCTCAGGATATTAATCACTATTACAAATTCCAGCCCTGGACACTCAATACTTCGTGTATATCAATTTTAATAAGCTTATATGGTATGGAGCAAGCATTTTGGAGAAGTGCTTTAATATGTTCCAGGCTGTGAACAGTCACCCAGATGGTATCTGGCAAAAAGTCCTCCACTCCAGTTTAACCTCTTAATTAAGAATGTTCATGTATGTTCATTAAAAAAAAAAGGAAAGCCAAAAGGAAATGCAAGGCGGCATCAAAATGTACCACTTCCCACCATGTATGGTGTTACTGAAAACCTATATTGTCAAAGTGACTTAATATATCAAGTAAGGTTAATGTTGCTAAAGGACAAAGTTCTTCAAGGGTTTTATTGTTGTGGGTTTTTTTCCTTGTCTGTTTGTTCTTTATCATTAACAAAAGCAGGGAAGTATGAAATGAGCCATGCTGCAAGGCAATGCATGTGCTCCATTAGGATGTATTCTCTTTTGTGCAGCTCCAAAAGAAGGTGGACTTTGAAAACAAGATACAAATAAGAGATGCTAACACCTTTAATTTTGGATTATATATCCCTTGTGAATACTATATAGGAAATATTTGTGTATGTGAGAAGAGTGGAGCCTTCCTGGTTCTAAACAATCTATTTCGTCTTTAAACCCTTAATCATTTTTGCAAATTGTAAGATGCATCTAACACCCCTTAAAAGTATTTCTCTGCCTTGGATCTGATATCCTTAACAACAGAGGCTCACAAATTCCCTGAACAACTCAATGGAATCTTATGCTAAACAGAGGGACAAACTCACCACATGGTTGAGTCTCCATTTCCTCAAACTATATTTATCCTATTTTCGTTTAAAAAGAAACTTGAAGATAGACCTTTACTAAATAATCCTTTAGGGTTTTGCTTTTTTTCATATTTTGTTGTGAGAGGGATAGAACAAACTGACAAGTTTTCTTCAGATTCTTTAATGCTCTATTCATTACTTGCTGAATTTGTTCCACATGGATTTACATAAAGGATAACAAGGCCTTTATCCTCAAGGGAGGAAAGGAAAACTTTTAGGCATATATTCAATAAGTAATATCTGTTTTCCAATATAATTTATTATTGTACAAGTCATTAAAAATAGTCATTCTACTGAACACACTTCAAAAAACTAAACAGAGAAACTTCTGTTGAATATATTTATTAGCAGTATCAAAATCTAACATATTCATGAAAATATTTCAGCCTTTGAAAACAAATATTTGATATTCTTATGGGGTTTTTTTTTTTAAGTATTCTTAAAATAAGTCACCTAGATGTTTAGTCTAGAAAATGTTGCAGTGATATTTTAATGAGTTGGCATTTATAATTATGCATGCAGCTCTGGATACTCTCGTGAAATACTGAATACCATTTAATAAGTGAGAAGTTATAAAATGTTAACAAGACACCTATAGAGAAATTCTATACCTATAAACTAGTCACGTTATAAATTAAGAAATGAGGATGAAAAAGATAACAATTAATTTCCTAGTTTCAGGATACTTTTCTTTTAGTACATTTTCCATTACTTTTCTGGTTTTAGCATGATCAGTATATATTTGTACCTGGGCTTTGAAATTCCCTGCTTTGATTTATCTAAAAAAGTTATATCAATGCTGTGTTTGATGCCAGAAACCATTTTGGAAAATAGTTTTAATTTTCTACAATGTAGAATTGATAAAGTAAGCAAACATTAAGAATAGAGCTTACAATACCTTTACTTTGCTCAGGCAGTCTCTCAACTGGTCTTCATTCCCTTGTTCTAGGGGAATACGAATAATGCTGTCTGCTTCCTCTAACCATAAAATCAACTTGTTCAAATCCTCTTGAAATTCTGATAAAATATTCTTTTCTTCCTCTATCCTGTAATAAAAATGTTAAATTAATGTTTGTATAAATTTATTTTAATATTGAAGTGCTTATCCATACTGAAAGATGAAAGATAACTAATTCTTAGAATCTATACTAATTATTTTTATAAGTGGGCCACAGACTTTTTCATATCAAAATGAATCAAACACCAACACCCTTTTAACATGGCATTAAATATATTTTAAAAGAAAAGCTCAAGATGTAATTTACAGCACCACTAAATTCAGCTTCCAAATTACATATGGCAGGTAGCCAACAAGCACACAAGAAATAAAGCAGTTAATTATTCAGACCAGAATTCTGTTTGAACTAACAGCAGGGAAACTCAATGTTGACAACTAAGAGTTCTAGCATCAAGTGTTACCAAACTGAACCGGTAAAAAGTGACACAGACTCATTTGGACATATTAAGCAAAAAAGATATTTCAGTAACTGTGCCACATAGTTTGTGTTAAGATTCACAAAAAGTAGGTAAGGTTCGCAGTTGGTAAGAGGGAATAAGATGGGATTCATGACACCTAACTTTAGATGTCTAGTCTCCATTTGTCTCCATCTACAACTCATCTGCTAATTTTCGCTATGACTAAATAAATATACTGAGATGTGAACTTTTGTGCAAAAACTTCTGAAGTTATCAAGAGATGCAGGCAAAAAATTTCAAGAGTAGCAGGAAAGAGCACTGGAAGAATGCGAAACCTTGGGATTAACATTTCGAGTGGGCCCTTCTAAAGGAGAAAAATTATGTTTTGTATAAAATACTTATAATCTATCCACCAAACTTATTCACACACTGAGTATTACCTGCATGGAAAGATGAAAGATTAAATATTTATCAAAAGTAAACAATAAAAAGCAGATCCTGCAAGGTGGGATAACGTTTTTTTCATGCAAATTTCCTTCCGTACACAACTGGCTCATGTAGTATCGGGACATTCACACTCACACAAGGCCTGAAGATATTCATCCCTTCTGATGGGACATAACTGGCCCAACTACACTGGTATGACAGGCAGCTGTCATGTTTTAGAAGGTGTCATAAACCATCAAAAATACCCAAAATACTCTCAGACTCATTTGTGGAGCCTTCCACCAGAGGACTGAGCGTGATCCACAGTGTTGCAGCAGAGAGTATTTAACTGCCCCCTCCCCAGGGAAGGCACCTGAGTATTCCCACCTGGACCTGAATATACTGAACCCATTGAACTTTATGTTATGGAGGCTTCCCTCACCCCCCATGGATCAAGACTGAGACCATCACTTTAACCAATGGACATTGAAATTGCAACAATCAAGTCTTGCCACCTGATCCACTGATGGGCATTTCTTTCTTTCCTCTCCACCATCTACTCTTATCCTTTCTTTTTATTTCTTTTCCTTATACGTTTTCTTAAGTGATATCTTTATACTTTTATATTGTTTCATTTCTATAGATACTAACCAAAATGGTTACAAACCTCATTCCCACTGGCATCAAACTGTTCTACAATAAAACCACCATATACATACAGAAAACTGGTCATTCCGTGTTGTTTCACTCTAATCTCCCCCAAAGGATCTATTACTAACAAGAACCTCAGTTACTCCACCTTCAGGAGTGGGTTGTAACAATATTCAACCTAAACCTCCCTTGGCCCAACTTGATGTCATTCTTTGTTGTCCTGTCCTTTGTTTCTGGGGGGAAGGGACCAACCCTCCCCTCACTACAAGCTTCTTTCAGGGAGTTGTAGAGAGTAAAAAGATCTCCTCTCAGCCTCCTTTACCAAAGGGAAAATGTATTTTCAACACATAAAAATCAATATTCATAACTACACTTAGAGCACAAAAACGCTGGTTTTAATTTATATATGAACTGAAATGTTTGGCAAATTTGTGCTGCTCTGAACAGGATCTCAATACTGTTCTAGATCAAGTTCCTGTTTTAGATCTAAAATGGTTTCTAAATCAGCAGATTTATTCAGTTTTGTTCTTAAAACAGTATATCTTAATATTTACTAGACATATGAGCCCAATACTGTTCTTTTTTTTTTTTTTTTTTAAGCTCAGAAACAAGTTGCTCTGCAGTATTTGCTTATAGATTAAACAAACATAAGCCACTGGTGCCAAATTTTTCTTTAGAGGAAACGATTATATTTACTGTGAAAACAATAAAATCCTCCAAAACTATTTACGGATATATAAAATATTATTATAACCATGTATACACACATATACACATTTATACAAACAAATACATGAAAAAATGAACACCAGAAATAGAAAAAGAATTAACAGTCCTACTTTCTTGGTTTTGTCTTAGCTTTTATAATAAAATCCTGCATGACTGTTTCCAGGATCTGCCATTTGCCCAGGATTTCTGGAAACGCGTCCAATATCAACAAAAAAGTCCTGATGTTCCTAGATATAGGAATATTTCTTGTACTAATATACCCATTTATTACAACTCTGAATATTTTATGGAGTACTGTTATGCAGACAGAAATTCTGGACCTTCCTGATACACACAGATTTACCCATTTTGGTTGTTCTGGTCATGCAAAAAAGAACCAACTTTACAGTATCACATTTATTACACTGTTTTTCACTGAGAAGTGTTCATGTTCATGACTTGAGAGGTCATATGCTCTTCTCATGCCAAAATAGGCCATCTAAAACCAGCTAATCAAAACATTCATTTCTGTGAAAATGAGGCAGATGTTAATCTATGCTGAGATCCATAGCGCTGCAACTATAAAAATGAAGAAAAGCTAACTTCCTGTAATCCTGATGCAGAAGCACAACTTCAAATCTTTCTGAGACAGTATCCCTCCATGTTCCAGTTATGGAAATCTGGGACTCAGTCATACAGTGTTACACCATAAACCACATAATAAAACCTCTGTCTCTCAACCTGACCAGCTACCCCAGAACCCAAGCTCTCTGCAACAGCTTCCATGTTTTTAGTTTCCTATCACTTCTACTCATTTTTCAAGTGCATAGCTCAGTGTAGGCATTATGTGATGGTACCCTGAGGATAAACCTGAGAAAGATCCAAGTTTAAATACGTTAATTCTGGCACAGAGAAGGCATAGCATTCAACTCAATACACCCGAGAGCAAAATTATCAAGCTGCATAGTATTTTGAATGAGAAATCAAAAAGATTTCTCGTCTCCTAGAAGAGATAGCAATTGGCAAGATTCCTTTTTCATCTTAAGTACACTGTCAGTTTTATCACCCTTATGAATTGAGCTGCAACTCTTAAAACATTAAAAGTTTTCCTAGTCATGAAGGAAAGGTTTTTTCACTTTGATGACTAATTTAAACGTTGATCAGTGGGATAGGGATGTTTTTAACCTCAGACTTTCCAGGAATTCTTTCAGAGACATTTTATAGATATACAGATATATATATATATATATACACATATATACATATTATATATATGTGTGTGTGTGTGTGTACAGAAGGGTTTCAGAGAAAAAAAAGGTATTCCATTGATCTAACTTTTTATTCTAATCAGGAAGAACATGCAGTAAAGGAATTAAAAGTTTCGTTGCAATTAACAGGACGTGCAGGTGCACTTTAAAATTTACCATCTCTTCTTGACCTGCTAGAACATTATTTCTATTATAAATAACACCCTGCAAGACAAGTGTCTTATTATGCAAGACACTGAAACAAAATGCTGTGAGTTAGCTGAACCGCTAAATCGAATTAAAACTTTTAACTCAATGACTGATTACACCTTTTGAACAAACTGACTTCTATCACCATAATTACTTTTGGAACAACAGACACATGTAATTTCTAGGTGTTTGAATTCATGGTGGCAATGAAAAATCAACAGTTGTTATTTAGGGCTTTCAAATCCAAGCGTAAACTAGCTGGACTAAGGAACATGAGCCACCAGTTGACTCAGACATAGAGAGAGCAAGAGAAAGCAGTTAGGAGTACAATTTGCTGGAGGAGCAGGTGACCGAGGAATAGGATATAATTCCAGCAGCTGGCCCTATGGAGTCAAGCAGATCCATCTCCAGCACAGGTGTTCATGCTGTTAGATGCAACTGCCTTATCCTTATAAACCAACCCAAGTTCCCAAAAAGCTTTTAAGCCCCTTCTCTGTTGGCAAAAGTTTTATTTCATTAACCCTGAAATATAACCCATTTTGATTGATGGAAAATTCTCAAACTATAGCAGAGAAGCACAGAATTTCATATGCAACTTTTCGTCTTCTATACAACTGCTATTCTTAGGCACATTACTCAGTATTTTCCATAGTAAAACATAGCAGATTTCTCTTTGTATTTCTAAATTAATAGGATCCCTTGGTCAACTATTCTGAATGCACATCTTTTTAGAGGAATCTTATATATATTATACTTTCAGAAGACAATGTATCAATATTTAGTTTTTAATACTAAGGAGTAAATGAATTATTTTTCCTAATTACATTTTGAATATATGATAATTGCTAGATTAGGGATTAATTTTCCTACCATTATTAAACTGAATCAATAACAAATTCTTATGGCAGTCCACAAAAGACCCTGGAAAGATTTTTATTTTTTTTTCAAACTATCCTTAGATATATTTGTTAACTATTACATAAACATTCATGGCCTGTATCAGTAAGCCTGTATTTTCATGCGCAGTATCAAGAAGCCATGTGAAATATATATTGCAGCTCAAGTATTTTGTCCATAGTCAACAATGTCATAGCAACACCATAGCAACCTGTAAACAGTTAGTGAAACACACCAGATGTTTAAGAGTTTGTTACTGCACACGAGTGATGTTGGATTTATTTGAGAGGTGTCAACTATAGAAATAAAATATACAATCATAGAAGTAGGACAGATCTGCACTTGTGACTCATATTCCCATCTGTAAGTCCAATAATATTTTGGTGCCTTTTCACATTTTAACATTCAGCTGTCGATTCAGTATTTATTGTATTTCTAAGATTAGGAATTAATGTGTTTAGTAGCTGCTACTGAGAATATAAGAGGCCACCAAAATAGTAACAAAAATTTAGAGAAAATATTTACTGAAAAAAAATTAATTTTCATTCTTTCTCTACAGAATGGGCAAATATGCTTCATTAGCGTAAGGAAATTCAAATAAGTAAAATTAAAATAGCCCACAAACTTTAGAAAATGTATTTAGATGTAAATAATAAACAGTAAGAAGTTTAGCTAAACTACTTGTAAACACAATACAGATTTATGCCAGTAATTCTTTTCTAGTGATTCATTATAAGAAATCTGAATAGTCAAAAAAAAAATTCAGAAAAATTCAATATGTAGCTAATTATGTGCTGGAAAGAAAATATATATTTATTGACATAACTGTCATAAAATCTCTTCATCCTAAACCAGTTTTTAAATTGCAATATGAAGCTAATCACAGCCTTCAATATAGTGAGTGTTCAAGTAAAGGAAAGCAATCACTTGCAGCTAGTCTGTTATGGAAGAAAAAGAATACCTTAGTAAAGATATTGTATGAAAAATATTAAAAAGTATATTTACTTTATAACAATTTTTATTTAGAATAGAAAACTTGTATTTGTATTCAGGAAAGTACTTGGAAGTATTCTGGTAAACAGCCTTTGTTCTGTCATTCTTTCCATAATTACTTCAAACTCGCTTGGGTAGAGATCTGAACAGGCAGTCTACAGGTTCAAACTCATTAAAAGTGTAAATGTATTTGCAGCTAAAATAATGAAAAATTCTCTTCCATTCAACTGAACCCAATTTTAACAAATGTCAGATCGTGATGAATAAAAAACCCTAAATGGATTACTTCTGAAACATTGAAGGAATCTATTTCCTGGGCATCTGTTTTCAAAAATCACACAAGAAATTTTTAGCAAAGGTGAAAAAAATGAAAAGACCAACCAGCACTACAGTTACAAGTCTATCAAGAGTCTCATTTATGAGCTTCCCCTTATGAAGCACCTATGTGAGATGTTGCTTCTCCTCCTATGTATGTTCCCTTGGCTATCCCTGCCTGGCCCATGGGTTCCTGAAAGAGCAGCACCAAGCTGCAGCCACAGCCCTGGGGCTTGCTGCACACAGTGGCCCTAATGGCAAGTCACCACATCCCTAAATCATCCAAAACTCAGATGTCCCAGAGGCATGTCTCAGAGCAGACACAGCATGGTACGGCCTGATGCGACTGAGGGGATGAAAAGGCAGAGTGAACTTCTGTCGGTTCAGTTTAGAAGATTCAGTATTCAAAATGCTGGAGTATGAAGAAGGAGAAGCTTCGTATTTCCCCTCTTTTGCCTGGGCTTAGTAGCATCTATTCAAAGGGCCTTTGTGACTTCCCATGGTCTCCAAAGTCTCTCTTTCAGAGTAACACTACTAGAGTACGAATTCCAACTTTTCCAAAACACGTCTTTTGTAGCAAAATGTTAACAAAAACTCAATTAAATTCCCAATTTGCTAACTACCAGTGTATCAGACTTTTAATCAAGTCCTACTTTATTCAACTGCCTGGTCTATTTCAAAGTTTTCAGTAAGATAAAATGACTAGATGTGTTAAAATTACATTCTCATCTAATTTTTAGCTGGATGGATTAGACTGCAAGATACAGAAACTTTAAACACTGAATTCAAACTTCTACAGCTTTGAAACTCTTAGATAAAGGCAAGTGGGAGATAACATCCTAAGCAAACATAACTCAAGCATAACCTCTTGATCTTCAGTACCAAAGAAAGGAGATTCAAAGTCAATCTTAAGTCTGTGCTTTGCTTGGGATCAGCATTTCACCTTTTAAAACTGAAAACCAGCTTCTTTTTACTGAAGAGCAGTACAGGTTCCTCAAATTGTTTTGAGATTTAGTTTGTTTTCTTGTCTGTTTTTAATTAAGTTGACCTTTTGTGGTCCAAATAATTCTTACTCATTAAAACTGCCAGTCTGTCACTGAGATTAATATTAGCATCTAGTGAACCTACGATCAGTTTCAGTTATTTATGGAATATAATGGTTTTGATCTGGTTTACAGTTCTTATTATTCAGGTAGTTTAATATTTATTCCAAATTATTTATGAAAACTGGATTAACATGTTGAAACTCTTCGAATTACATCCTGTTTAAATCTCCCCTTTTCAAGTCAACTAACCATGGGGTTCATGGTGGTGACAGGAAATATTTTGAATTTACAAGGTCTTTATCAATGCACTGATGGTATTGTATTTTCCTACAAATAAATAATAGACCGTTTAACTGTGCAACCTCAGGAAAACTGACAAAGCAATTTTGTAGAATTTCTCCTCCCCTCCCCAAAATATAATCAGTGCACCAGAACATGAAAAATACCCTCGTGTTTCAGAAAAGCCCAACAGAGAGCCACCAGCATTGGTAACAAGAGATGGTGGTTAAGGGGAACACAGAAGACCAGCCACTTTCTTTACTCCATTCACCACATATTCTCTAAGGATCCACAGTCATTAGGTTAAGAATTCTGTAGGGCTGAGTCATGATAATTTCCTCCATAACCTTCTGTGGCCAGCACATCTCAGACATTCAGAAACCATAATGTAAATCTTAAATCCATTTTACCACCTCTTACATTTCCAGCAAGTAATCTTTACTTCTAGTACTGAGGAATTAGGTCAATAACATTTTATTCCGCATTTAATTTACCCATCAGTTCAACTTTGTAAACCTCAGTCATATGCCTTCTGAGATTTCTCTCCAGATTGAAGATCTCCACCTTCTTAGTCGCTCCTCACAGCACAGCCACTCCAAACCTTGGCTCATTTTATCTGCCTGCCTCTGTGAATACTTTCTGTGTACCCTTTATATCCTTTGACATGTGCAAAGATCTACACATAGTAACCAACATGAGTACACCATGATGTTTGATATCAGCAAAACAGCATTTTTTTTGTTTGTAATACCCTTACTGATGCAGCCTAAATTGTTATGGCTTTTTTTTTTTTTTGCTGCCACTCCATCTTGTGCCAGCAAACACTGTCAGTAATAAGGTCAGGATCACTTTCTAGAGTTGTAACAAACTCAGCATCATTTAAGTATGGGATAGTCTGTTTGTCTGAAATATTCCTTGCCTCACATTTGTCTCTGATGAAGATCATCTGCCACTTGTTGCCCATCTGCTCAGTTTTGGAGTTCCCACTATCAAATCAACCTTTGACTACCTGAGGCATAATGTCATCGGCATTCTTGGAAATGTCACCATACACCTCCTGTCTCCAACTAAATTCTCACATTCATGCACCTTCTAAAAATACCTGTACTGCTTTCTGTTACTCCTGTAATTGCTCCCCTCCTCCCCTCAGCCCCTACTGATCTTTGAATTCAGCTTGAAAAATATGTCTAGAAGGGACTGTCAATGCCCCACATAAAATTTCAAGTCCTCATATAAAACTGTGCAGGATTATCAAAATCAATTTCTTTCATCTGGGTAAGCAAATAGCAAAACCAGAGCTTACAGTATATAAATTTTCCTTGCTAAATAATGCATAGCAACATTACACTTGAATCTGAAATCACTAACAGATTTCATTTCTGGAGTCCATTCAATTGCTAATTTCTTGACACTTTATCTTGAGATCTGCTGAGCAAAAAAATTTAATAGAAAACAAAATTTCAGTCGATTACTACTCCTCTGAGCTACTGAGAATCAACTTTAAAGCAGAGCATAATGTATTAACTACAAAGAATAAAACTTGAAACCTATTAAAAATTTAGAGTCAGTTTTCTTTTCTGATTTGCAGAAGGTTCTAAATGCTAATATCTATTTTATTTTTCTTTGAAATTATTATATGAAAATGCATTATATCCAGTCTGCTCTCCCTTCAGCACCACCTTCTTCCAATATGGTTTTAAACTATGCTTCCACTTTCTCATTCTCAAAATTGACTTTAAAAAAATATTAGAATCCCCTTCATAAAAGTAAAATTCTTTTAACTATGAAAATTTAATTTTTAGGAAACATAGACAAATATAAAAGGACTATTAAAACTTCTGTTAGCCAGGATATAAGCATTCTGACTTTGCAGGTGCCTTTTTATATAAGTCTATTAAAGCTATTCTGAAAAAGAGAACTCATAATATGTCAATTGACCCATATTTCTTGTAATTTATATTCTACTGAGATACTTAAATAAATTTGACATAGTACCAACACACGCATTGGGCAATGCCATGACTATATTAGCTCTTCTGGACTGCAAGTAGAACCCACTTCAACTTTTGTTTACCTCATGCTTTGATCTTAAGGATAAATTAAAGCATTTTGGATGACATGGGTTTCAAGTCTTAAAAAGAGAGAACCTGACTGTACCCAAAACCAAATTAGGACAAATAATGAAAAACTTATAGATGTCATAAGAGTTATGAAAATCCCATGACACCATGGCTATATAAAGACTGTGCAGCTGATAAGCCTATGGTCTTTTCATGCCCAGGTTCATCAATAATTGAGACCTACTTAGAACACACCACTTTTTCCTGGCAATTAGGTTTCTTTCCTTTGAAAATCCACTCTAGAATAGTAAAAAGATGAAGAAAACAAAATGCCACATATGTGGTGGCAGAAGCTAGGGTAGGATATGTTTCCAAGACCTGGGAGCAAAAAGCATTTCCTGGCTCTGACACAGCCCAGAAGACTGGGTGATGAATAGAAGTATCCTGATGCACATTAGTCTCACTAGAGTGAGTACACCAGGAACATTTACATCAGTTTAACACAACACAATCTCTATTCCTCCTGGTGCAATGCGTTTCTTCACGCAAAGTTCGCTAACTGAGGTCTCTGCAATCATTTTCCTCAAAATTACACAAGCTGCTGTTCCAGAGGAAAACAAACCAATCAGTCAACATACCAAACAGACCAAAAGGAGGAATGCATATGGAAGTGTTTACTTAAGAACCTTCACCTGGGGAACATAACTGGATTATTCCCACTTAACAAATCCTAGTCTCCCTTAAAATGTGGGGTGTGCCAAGAAACTCCATGTAATATTACTAACACTGCATTGAGCCAAAAGAGCATTCAGTTAGACATTTCTACTGATAAATGAAGGAATGAACAACAACAATCTTAATCAGAACAGAAACATATTTCATATTCTCAGGCAAAGCTCAACCACCAATCTCTTTCTTCTGTGTTGCCGGAGCAGATTACAGGGTTGTTAAAATGATGTGTTATTGTTTTGTAAGTGTTAGCACTTATATAACAAGTTAATGCTTGGAAACACAGATGGGTTTCCAATGTACAAAAGAACAGCTTTTAATGTGACAAATAAAGGCCAAGGATTCCCTTGTGTAACAAGCAACAGTACCATCAACACCTGGAAATACAGCAGAAAGAATTATTTAAAGCATCCCTGAAGCTTCTGACAGCTGTAGATTACTTGTTGCATCTTGTTCTTTTAACACAGAATCACTTAGGTTGGAAAAGACCTTTGGGATCATTGAGTCCTACCGTTAACCCAGCACTCCCATCACTAAACCATGTCCCTAAGTGACACATCTACATGTCTTTTAAATACCACTGGGAAACCTTATAGCACCTTCCAGTACCTAAAGGGGGACTACAGGAAGGCTGGAAAGAGGCTTTTCCCAAGGGAATGTAGTGATAGGACATGGGGGAATTGCCTTAAGATAAAAGAGGGTTTTGAGTCGACATTAGCAAGAAATTATTTGCTTCTGAATTGTGAGGCACCGATGCAGGTTGTCCAGACAGACTGTGGAGTTCACATCCCTGGAAGTGTTCAAATCCAGGCTGGAGGGAACACTGAGAAATCTGATCTAGTAAAAGGCTCACTGTCTATGGCAGGAGGGTTGGAGCTCGATGAACTTTAAGACTCCTACCAACCTTAACCATTCTATGATTCCATGGAGACTCAACCACTTCCATGGGCAGCCTGTTCCAATGACTGACAACAAGTGAAACTTTAATCATAATTAGAGTCAGTAATAACCTTTCAGGACACTCCCTTATGACTCTAGTAAACATTTTCACAGCTTTTTCTCCCCCATGGCTCTGAACAAAAAATGGTATGTAACATATCAGAAGTAAAAAAACTTGTTGCACTACTACCAGTTCTTCTAGGACATCTCCAGCACTCATTAATGTACCTCTATAAAGAATTTTCTGGGGTTTAAAAAAACATGCATGAAGAAAGCTCTACCTGTATTTTCTACTGTATTTTAAAGCAGAATGGCATATCCAGTTAGGCCTAGCATCTAGGTCAAAAACATATTCTTTAATAAAACCTAGTTGAACAGGGGAAATCCTCTTTTTAAAGGTATAAAACCATTTTTATATTATCTCTAACTCAAACACTCTAGCTTTCTGTGACTGCATGAGAAATTGATCTAAAAGTGATCATAAATAACACCAAATTGATAAATCCATTCTTTTTATCCAGCATATGAAATGTAGATGTCAATGGCATTAATTTTGATAGATCAACTAGATTAGGATTACCTGTATAAATCAACCAAGGTATTATTAGTACTACAGAGATGTGCTTTAATAAGATACAAACAAGCAAAAAGACTATAAACCAATTGTAACTTCTGTAAATGGATTGTTCTAGCTCAAAATTGAGCAATTATGTATGCTTGTTTGTTTTTTTTAAACATTAGGAGTTAAAATATAAAAATAGGGAGTATGGAAGGGAGTGGTGGTCACTGACAGGAGTAGAAAAGAAACAAATTATAATGTATGAACAAGTTATAGGATGTAAAATTTAATTACTGATAATTCCTTATATATTTGAGAACTCTAGAAGCTGAGAGTTCCTTTGAAAGTTCAAACCAGAATCAAATCTAAAATAACAAAAAATAATTTCACAATATTTTTACCCTCTTTTAACCTACCTCTTTTTTTTCTCCACCAACTGTCTGCAGATCTCCTTCCACCGGGTATTCAAACTTTCCAGTTGTTCCCTCAGCACCTTGGCATCTGCTGTTGATGACTGCTCAATAATCTCTTCACCAGTTGCATTCAATGTTTTGACAACAGTTTGCTGCTGCCCAATGCCATCCTGAAGCTCCTGCAAAATACCCAACATATTCACGTCTTCATAAGGAAGTTAAGCATGAAAAAAATGCTTCATCACATACTGGCCAGATGGAAAGAGGTGAAAGTTTTCACTCTTTGAATTCCAAATGAAAAATTCAAGGATGAGTAGACATAAAGACATCTCATCATTTTGTAACCAATACCTTTCAGTACATCTCTGCAGGCTTTTATCCCCTCCTATATTGCTGTCTACTAGAGATCATTAGAGTAATATTCTGCACATCAATTAATAAGTAAAACTTGTGAACAAATGTACTTCTACACACCCAAATGTATATATCACATTTATTTAATAGCCTACAAAGCACTGGAAGATTTAAACTCCACAATGTGTGAAGATCCTATTAGCTATCAACTCAAATAAGCAGTGTCAGGGAAACAGAGACTGAAAAACTTCTGATTCCATTAAGGAACATATTTTTCTCCAGTTGTGAGAAGCCTAATAACCCATTCTCTCTTGTGGTTTTTGGTTTTGTTTGTTTGTTTGTTTCGGGCTTGTTTTTGGTTTTGCTTTGGGTTTTTTTTGGGGGGTTGGTTTTGTTTTTGCTGCTGTTGTTTGTTAGGTTTGGTTTGGAGTTTGGTGTTTGTTAATTGTTTTTTTTTTTTGTTTTTTTTTTAAACACGACTCGGGGGGACTACACTCCTAAGAAAAAGTATTGCAATGTTTCTACTTACACACAGAATTAAAAACGACCAAAATATAACTGATATGGATCATTATCAACTTTTACTAAACGCACTGGGATACATTTTTCCTGCATCTTTTATGATAAAAGAAAATAATTTTTCCTGATGTATTCCTGTAGCTACCTTACTTCATGTTTAAAAACAACACAGTTCTGAATCTGTAGCTTAGATTTTAACAGTGTATGCCGCTTGAAGCAAGTTCATATTTATAAATAATCAATATTTACATATTTTTAGTCATCAGTAGATCATGAGTATTTTTCCCTTGAATTCCTCAGAAAACAAGCAGAAAAGTGTAAAATAATTTTCAACAGTTTACTGCTAAAATGAGCAGGAACTGAAATTACGTCACCAGTCTACACTGTGATATTAATACTTATGACAGATTTTCACAATCTCAGGAAGCGTGTCTGGATCCTATCTACATACAAGGGCTTTCCAGTAAAATGCTGAATCTACCTTTTCTGGGGGAAACCAAATACTTCAGTATATCAATCTGGAACAAAATTAGATGTTTGCTTTCTCTCTCTAAATGCATAATACAAACTGCAGAGCAGGCCAGAAAACCTGCATACTAATGTTAAATAAAATTTGTCCATGAAACAGTTAAAATTGGCAGGATACAACTTTCCAGGAATGTAAAAGATGACCGTAACTATTCCTCATGCTTTTTTAAATACATACGTTTGGTCATGAAGTTATGATCGAAGTTCACAAACTGAACCTCTCTGGGAGTTTACTTGTTCTAATGTGATCAAAACTCAGTTGCCAGCTACTCATTCATTAAACTGCACAGAGTTACTTGAATGCCCTGTTTCAGCTTTTCCGCAAATTTTACAGGGACACCTTGAACACCAACACCAGCAGAGCCTGGGCCCCAAAGGTCAGTGTCGGCAGGTTGCTGTGGTGTTTACCCACAGTCCTGGACAGGAGCCAGAGCTGAAGCAGAGGTTTAGCTTATTCTTACTACGCTTTTGTTTGGTTTTCTTACAGTTTCTTTTTAGGTTGTTAAAGTGCACACACACACACACAAACACACACAAACACACACACACACACACCACTCCCAAATTATCCCTTTCTTAGATCCCTGTCAGTAAAAACTGAGTTCTGCTGATGTGTTGGGGTTTTTTATCCAAACTATTTTCAAGACCCACAGTTTCAGAATAAGTAGCTGTAATGAGCATAACATGGCAGTAACCTGCATCCCGTTTTATTACGTTTGGATAGGATGAGAAACATTTTTCTGCAGGATCCTTGCAAGCTACGTAACACTCCAGTCACGTCACCTCAACCACCCTGCTGCCCCACAGTGTCCCAGCACAATTGCTTTGCCTATGGAATACATAAGGTTTTTAAGATACCTTTGTATCTTAAACTTTGTATCAGAAACTGCAAGATTTTCTAAGACCCAGAAAAGACTCATAAAAGCCTCTTACTTTGACGTATTAGATTTTTTTTATTTCTAGGATGCACATTAATACAAAAACACCTGCTCCAACTTTTGATTGTTATTTTCAGGTATATGATTCCACTATTAGGAATAAACAGAAGCAATGGCTAGGTCTTTTGTCTAAATGCAAATATTGCCTACTCTTGCAAGTCTGAATTGGTCTTTCCACTACACACTTCTCTTTTGGTAATGTCCATCTTAAAACAAGTACCGAGTTTTTGCACATTTTCACTGTATTTCACATTGTTTTTAGCACTAGAGCCTTGGCATTGTGCAGTAGGGATCATTACATGGGTAAATCAAAACAATGTATAGTTTGAGAAAAAATATATTAGAATAAGTGGCTTGTTTCCAGCTAGGCACTTGAGACCTTTGTGCTACTGCATGCACATGTATGAAGATCAGATCCATAGTACCTACCGAAAAATAACTCAGAACAAAGCTTCTACTTCTATGCAGAGGCCCGTTCATTTGGAGTAGGAGATCAAGGCTAACGCTGTCTGCGTCATTAATTGTTGTCTTCCCTGATGGGGGAGACGTTCAGATTTTTGCCAGGAGAAAAAAGGAGGCAAATGGGACTTCATGCTTCTCAGTCTCCAGACAGGTGTTTATTAGTTCTTATCTAAGGAGTACAAGCCACTGGCATGGCTTAGACATAGCACAGAGCAGAGAATGCAGCAAGAAGACAACTTATCAAGATCTCCCAGCCTTTTTAAAGGTGAATTATCCAATGAAAGCTTAAAACACAAGATATTTCCACTTTTTTACCCATGTCCAACAAGTTCCTAAATCATGTAGACAGGAACTGTGGAATTCTGTATCCAATCATCCCAAACCACTGTTGCTGCAAAATATGGAGTTAGTGAAGAAGGAGAAAGAAGCTTTTAACTACAAATTATCTTCCATTTTGAGGTTTTCTACTTCTATCTATTTACTATGCAAATAGACCTAAAAACTCTAAATTTTTCACCCTGTGATAATCTCACATAGTATTCTATCACCTAATTCACACCATTGTAGATTCAAATTCTTCCTAGAGGCTAGGCAAATTTTCCTATGGACAAAGGTCAAAACCAGTACTGTCCAGAGGGGAAAAACGTCTCAAAACAGGCCAAGAAATATTCTCTGCATTCTAGGTTCCCACAAAGGCAAGGGGAACAAAGAAGGGAAATTCTAGTTCTAGAACTCCGAAGCTTTTAGAAGCAAATTTTGTAGAAATTACTTGTTATCTATGTTTCCATTTTTCTAAATGACAGAAACAACAATCAGTCAGTATAGTACTATAAAGTGAAATGCTAAGTGAAAGCCCATTTAAATACTCTGACCCTTTTTCCTGTGCTCACAGCATCATAAATTAGTTTTTCTCCCTCCCCCAGCATACACAAACACAAAACAGCAACTGGTACGTGATTTCCACACTTACTTTAATTGACACAAAGTTAAACAAAGGAATTTTCTCATTTATCCTCTGACGTATTATGTAATAGGCCTTAAAAAGTAAAAAAGAATATAGCTGGCTCAGTGGCAGGGGTGGTCTTGGAACTTAAGATCCTTAATGTTGGAATGGGAGCCCTGCACAGGATGCGTAGGAAGCTGAAGTGTGAACTTCCCACCATAACATGAGAGAAGCCTTCTGGCCATCAGCATCTTAGATCACCATAAAGTACTCAATCTGAGATGCTTTTTTTCCAAGTACTCTATGCATTTGACACTTTTCACATGATTAAACAGAAACACATGTGCTGATGAAGTTTTCCTGGATTCCACAGCCCATGAAAAAGATTTTTGTTGGTAATGGGTACTGCACAAAGCACTGCCTCCCATGAAGACATTTAGATTTTTTAAAAAGAAATTTTGTATGAAGAGAACAAAAGTTTTTTAACTGCTTTTCTCAAAGCCACATTTTCCTACACCCATCCCAGAGCTATTAACCACAAAGATGTTTTTCACAACTTATATTATTACCTAAAATTTGCCAGCCGCTATAGTTTCCTGCTAACATCCCCTTCCAGCCTTGCCACACATTGCACGATGGCGAACTGCTGGGAGCCTGCACAACCTTGCCTCCCATGGCCTTATGGTTTATGGTTCTCCAGGAGGAATACTGACTGTGAATGTTTCAGGCACCTTCACTTGCACTTTCAGCTCTTCATACAGAAATGCAAAGCAAAAGGGCACATTGCCCTTTGGATTCCCAGCTTACTCAAAAGGCCATTGGAGATACTTACACTTGCAATTACATAGTTTCACTTTATGAACAGAGTGAGCCAACAAATTTAATTAAAAATTATATTTTTATGTGATATTAAGAATGAAAAGACTCAGAAAAGACCTCACTATATAGATACAAGAAAGAAACTTTTCACAATGAGGGTTGTGAAATACTGGAACAGCTTGTCCAGAGAGGTGATAGATGTCCCATCTCTAGAAATATTCAAGGTCAGGCTGGGCAGGACTCTGAGTAACCTGCTCTAGTGGAAGATGTCCCTGCTCATTGAAGGGTCGTTGGACTAGATAACCCTTAAAGGCCCCTTCCAACCCAAACTGTTCTATCATTCTATATTCATACACCCTGAGCTAATCACAATTTTGAGTAAGATACTTTTACGCAATATTTGTTTTAAACGTGTTGCATTTTAAGCTACTGAGAGAAGCAGAAGATATTAGAAATACCCATCACTTTAATTTTTCTTTCTTTTAATACCCAAGTATAAGCAGGAAATGGCCAACCATTAAATTAAGGTTTAAATAATCTCTCAGACTAAAAATTGCAGAAACTTTATATTGAAGGACCTCTACCTCTCATACAGAGGGTTTTACACTTTGATAATGATTTCAGCTCATTTAGGATAGTAACGTATAACTGCCAAAACATTAATATGATGCATCTTTGAATAAATTACTTTCTTTTTATTTTCCAACATTTAAATAAAATGAAAAATTATACACACTCCTTCACACTGTTTCCAAGTGGAACAGAAAAAAAAAGAAATATGGGATAAGCACAGGGGAAAATATTCACCAGTCAAAAGAGCTGTCTCTGCAATAGCAGGGGACTTCCCACGATCAGCTTGAAAACTCTGGCCTCGTTCACTACTGGTATTAATTTTAGTTCTCGTTTGTACTTTCTAGAAGAAACTGCTTAATGACAACACAAGAGCTGCTGCTTTATGATATATTTTGAATCAAGCATAAGAAAAAAAGGAAATGAGGGAAAAAAAAAAGGAAAAAGTGGAAAGATAAGTTCTCATAGGAGTTAACTTGACACTTCCAGCTTCACTTCTGACCTCCCCAAGTGTATGTAAAACACTATTCAATTTGTACCTCCAAACACTCAAGGGTTTTTGCATCAATATTAGCATATCTGTGACTTATAAAGCTGTTCTTAAGATAATTATTGAACAAATCAAAACTGCTTGTGGCTAAGTTGATAAAGTTGTTCGTAACACCATTATCTTTTAGAAAATAATTTCCAACTATATTGTATGCTGCTTTCCTAAGAAAATTAAAGATCTGAGAGACCCTAAATCTACAGGCATTCCTAGTATCACCTTGGCAAGAGCTTTCAGTTTATAGCCTAAATGTGAGGTAGGAATCCCCTGAAAAGGAGAGAGAACAAGAATATAATGAATCATGGAATGGGTTGGACTGGAAGTGACCTTAAAGATCAACTAGTTCCAGTCCCTTGCCGTGGGTAACAACACCCTGCCCTAGACCAGGCTGCTCAAAGCTGGCCCAGCTGGTCTTGAAAACTTCCAGAGATGGGGCATCCAAAGCATCACCACCCTCACAGTGTAAAATTTCTTTCTAATATCCAATCTCAAACTACTCTCAGTTTGAAGCCATTCCCCCTTGTCCTGTCACTACATACTGTTGTAAAAAATCCCTTTCCAGCTCGCTTGTAAATTCCTTTCAGGCACTGAAAGGCCACAATAAGGTCACTCCGGAGCCTTCTCTTCTCCAAGCTGAACAATCCCAATTCCCTCAGCCTTTCTGAGGGAATACCTAACAGTAAAATACATGTCTTCCCTCTCATCTTTTACTAATTTCCTTCCCATGCTGTTTTTTGTTTTATTATTTTTGTTTGAATTTTTCAAGGATTCTATCATGTGTTGTCATTTTATTTCTTGCTCTATTATTTTCTTTTTAACCCTCTCCTAATCAGTCCTGAGGCTTACCTTCCCCTAACTACAACCAAAGATTAACTAAAAAATGCTATACAAAGGATCTTAGAGCTAATCCTGTTTACAAGCTTGCTGCAAATCACTGCAAAGAGAACTATTTTGTGTTTTGGGAGTTGCCATCCTTATGCTTTTGGACTTCTACCCATTTAAGCTTTTTTCCAATGTTATGCCACTCTTTTTCTTTTAATATTCTTTTCACAATACATTTATTTTTAAGAAAATGCATCATTCAAGGAGCCAAAGGAACTTTCTCCTGGATATGGACAACCAGTGTATGCTTTGAAGTCAAGTTGTTAACAGGACCCACAGTGATGCTCAGGTTAATGACATCTAAGAGTTACACTGCAGAAATTTCTACACAGCTGTGCACAAGGACTTTACAGACACTTTCATGTATCAAAGTCCAGTACAGAAAATTTTTTGATACCTAAAGATGCCTTTACTTCATGTGGGCCATGCTGATGCTTTGTGAATCATCTTGAACACGTGCATTTCAAAAGCAGCAATGTATCCCTGTTGGTTCAGAGTATTTTACCTAAATAATAAAATGAATGTGAACAATATGTTCACCAAAATGGTTTCTTACTGATATTTGATTCTCTTTTTAAAGTCCTTCTTTTTGGTTTAGACTGCTGCCAGTAACCTTAACTTGCCAAAAACAAACAAACTTGACAAAACTCCCCTATTTGGTTAAATCCCATCCTATAACAGTTTTACCTACTGCATAAAAAATATGTTAATATTAAAAATTATGGAGTTTTAGGTTTTTAGGACTTTTTAACTGAAGCATCAGTATTTTTTTGGTCTTTTTTAATGGATGCTTGTTAACTGTTCAAGATCTATATTGTGATAGTAATCCTACATTTTTACTTAACTATCACAGATATTATGAAGAATTAATACAGTTTATGCTGTTTTTTTCCCCAAGAAACCAGGACTAAACTTTTTGTATACAAAGAGAAGTAACTTGTAAAAATGATTAAAGAATTCACCCAGCAATTTCAAATACATTACATCATCACATTTCTAATTGTCACCTTTTATCCTGATGCCTTTCACAGTGCTCATGACAATTGACTGAGCAGTATGAAAAAAAGATAAATTCTTTGTTCAGATATATTCCTAATATAAATTAAAACAGAAAAAAAAAAAAGAAAAATAATTGAGGGGATGAGGATTTTAAGTAAATCTTTTAAAGTTTGATTTCTTTTCCCATATTATGTAAATTAAAGATTCATAGGAAGCCTTACCCACTTACCTAAGAGGGTACCTGAATGGCATAATTTTGCTTTATTTGTTATTTCTCAGTTAACTTGACCGTATATCACACAAATCTTTCTGCAACCTCATTTCCACTTGTCATTGACAGAAATAGCATTTTACTGATAAGCTTAATCAGAAACTATTCTATGAGCAATCTTGGGAATACCTTCCTCTTTCCATTGTGGTAGACAAACGTACTTAACAATAATTTATTGTTATGGAAAAGCCCTGCAGCAACATGAAGAAATACCACAAACAAGCTAATTTCTGTCAGAAAAATTAACGGTCACAAAATGATTTAAGAGAAAAATAATGTATTGCCTCTCCTTCATTCAGTGCAAGTACAGCTCCAAAAAGCACATAAAGGTACTATGCACCACTTCAAGAAAACTGTAGTCCTAAATTCAACATTAATTGTTCTAATCTTCAGTCATTTACATAAATCTCTCTTCTGCCTTAAATCACATAAAACCATAAGGTTGACATAAGAGTGCCTACTCAGATGCAACAATATAAATCAGAGAACTGTGAAAACATCTGGTGGAAAACTATCCCCAAAACAATTTGCTACCATTTGGTTACCAGAATGAATTTACCCATTACAAGTATGTACCTCTCTACAAGATTCTATTAGAAATAAGGAAGAAATTAATTTTCTAGGCAGTTAAACCCCAGTGATTTAATCTGGAGACACATTACTGGAATTTTGTTAGGATTAAAACAATCAACAAAGAGTATATGTTGTTTCCTAGCAGTTTTGTGACAAACAGCTATGAAATCTTTGTTTCTTGGTGTGCTTTATGTTGGTTATTGTGCTATTATTATTGAGTTATAGAAATTCAGGATAGCTGATGCAGATGGAAGAGGTGAAAAAACAGTGAAAAAAAGTCAATGTTTGCTAAGGAGTTGACAATAATTTAAAGCAGTGTTTTCTTCTTAGCATAAATTGAAATAATTATAATGGCTTGAATATTACTATCAACTCTGTTCAAGAGCAGCATTTGAAAGAGGTGACAGTAGGCTCTGGGCAGATTCTCCCTATGAAGCAGACCTGGGTTTATGTTGTCAGTGTTACTCGTTTTGTATATCAGCCGTACATGAGAAACCAGAGGAAAATTGCTGCAGACCTGTTTTCTGTATAAACAATAAATATTGTAAAATAAAAAGGAGATTTCATTCTCACTTTGAATAAAATTATAAATAGAATTATTTGTGGTTTAAGCAATAGTTTATATAAAAAGTTTACAAAGAATATAAAAATTTTGCTTTGTGGTGGCCTGTTAACCCCGTGATTCTGTATGTTCCTCTTGTTCCCTCCCTAGCTTTGGCCACTCCCTCGGTTTCCCCCTATTTGCTTCTGTACCCCAACCCCGCCCAGGGATCGCCCCTGGGCCCCTGACAAAACCATCCCACCCAGACCGTGCTGTCTCTCTACCTCTGCACATCGTGGGGACAAGATGTGATTAAAGCCATCCCAAACCCTCATGAGAGACTCTTCTCTGCCTTCTTTACCATCCACTGCATTGTAACACCGCTGGCTGCCGGAGCCAGATCACGGGGCTGTCCGAATGGACTCCGGGATGTGACCAATTGCACGGCCCTAGGAAACCCTCACTGAGCTTTCTGGCCTCAGCATCCTGCTAGGCAGAGTCCAGTGGTTACAACATTGCTTGATTTGGTATGCAAACTGCTTGGTTGGAGAGCCTTAAGAGACTACTTTTCCATCCTGCTCTCTGTATTACTTCTTTTTTTTCTATATTTTGGTGCTGTTTAGTTAGGAAGACATGAGGACCAGTGTTTCCCCAGATGCATTTGGCACTATCCATGACTGATACTACAGACAAAGTTGGGTACAATGCTACTCCACAATTGTATATTTTAACAAAATAAATGGAGATATACAACTTCTTATACTCTGCTAAAAGCTTCTAAATCAGCAAGAGTTCCAGATTTATTTGAAAGTTTTAATCTCATCCAGACTTTATCCCTTGACTGTGCCTGTTGTCTCTAGAAAGTGACAAATTCATTCTTTAGAAGACAAGTCATAAAAGTGGCAATTTCATTATTTTACCTATACAAATTCTTCAGTCTATGCTGCTGCCCTTTAAAAAGCAATAATAGTCTAATATATTTTAGTGGCTTAGTAACTTCACCCCTCAAGTTGCTATAGAAATTCCCGATTCTTGCCACTGCTACCTGTGCTGCTATCAAATATAATTCCAAATTCATCTCCAGTTCATCTCCAAGGTGGACCTGCTGCTGGCCAAGGCTGAGCCATCCGTGGGAGAAACTCTGGGATAATATGGTTAACAAGGGAAATAAAATCCTGTGTAATTGAAGTGAGAGAGAGGAGTGGGATATGTGATAATACGTGAGAGCGACAGCCCTGTGGACAGCAAGGTCAGTGGAGAAGGAGGGGCGGGAGGTGCTCCAGGCACCGGAGCTGAGATTCCCCTGCAGCCCGTGGTGCAGATCATTGTGAGGCAGCTGTGCTCCTGCAGCCCATGGAGGATCCCACTCCAGATCAGGGGGATGCCTAAACGAGGGAAGTCTGTGCTGGTGCAGGCTCCTGGCAGGATCAGTGGCCCCATGGAGAGAGGAGCCCATGCTGGAGCAGGCTGGCTGGCAGCACCTGTGTCTCCATGTTGGACCAATCTGTTCCCAAACTGCACACTGTGGGAATGACACCATCCTGGGGCAGGGAAGGAGTGTGAGGAGTCCTCCCTCTGAGGAGGAAGGAGCAGCAGAGACAACGTGTGATGCACTAATCAGAGCCCCAATTAATTCCCCATCCACTTGTATCCCTGGAGGTGGGGATGTAGAGAACTCAGGAGTGAAGAAAAGCCTAGGAAGAAGGGAGGGGTGGCAGAAGGTGTTTTAAGATTTGGGTTTGCTTCTCACTGCCCTGCTCAGATTTAATTGGTGATAAATACAATTATTTCCACAAGTTGAGTCTGTTTTGCCCATGTTAGCAACTGGTGAGTGATCTCTCCCTGTACTTATCTTGACCCATGAGCCTTTCATTATATTTTCTTCCCTGGTCCACCTGAGGAGGGGAGTGACAGAGCAGCTTTGGTGGCCAGCTACTATCCAGCCAGGGTCAACTCACCACAAAAACACTCTCTGTGGCTTATAAGCATTGAAACAAATTATATATTATTGGTTCAGGTGAGAGCTGACCTTGGCAATTTAGCCATCTTAAAAAATATTTATATAAACAGGATTGTCTTCAAATGCTGACACTTCACAATCAAACTAAATCCTTGTGGTTTTACAAAGATAGTCACCAGATTAATAGTAATAATAATAATAATAATAATAATAGTAATAATAATAATAGTAATATAAAAAGAAAATCACTTTCCTATTTTTCCCAGTGAGATGTAATTGTTAAAATGAACCATATACCTTTAAATTCACATTTCTTGTCCCTTTCTAATGTGACACAAAATTGTGATGAAAGTCATTTCAGTATTGAACTGTAAAGTGCATGACCAGAGGTCTATTTTGTGTTTCTAGCCCAAATTACACAGTTGCTTCTTATTAGTATATTAATTCAATTTAATTTTAGAACTGATTTAGAAATACTGCAGGGAGAAAGAAGAGACTTTTTTTTCTGCAAAAACTCTACTGCTACTGCATGCTAACTATTATGCTTCAGGTTAAGCGCATAAAATTCAACTCTGAGCCCAAAAACCTACACACTGATTTTGTAGCACACGCCACTGAATGCCATTGTAATATATTAATTTCCATACTGATGTAGCATCAAAATTGTCATCAAAATGACAATTCTCAGTCAAACAACTTTTTATTTTACTTCTGCACAGGATAGACTCTGGCCTAATTTGATACCATGTTTATTTTTAATTTCTGATACTTGCAACATTTTGATATCTTACTTGCTCTGCAAAGCAATAACTGAGAAAATAACGTCAACAATAAGAAAAAAGTGTCCTCCATGTTCAATTCTTTCCATCTATCACAAATAAAGCTACTCACATAATAGGTCCCAGTATATTAAAAATAACAACATGGCCTAGTTTCTTCAAACACAGCCGAGTCTTAAGTTTTCAAGGACATCAGTAATACTGATGGATTTATCTTAATATCACAACAACATTTTTAGCTAAATAAGTGATTTTAATCCAACTCAATGTGAATGCAGTTCTTAATTTTTTCTGCCACATTTAAACTAATTTATTTTGCTTGTTTTCAATTAAAAACAAATAGTTACAACATCTTTATGATTTCACAGATTTTCCTGATTCTTACAGAACTATCGAGACCTCTGCATAACACAAGTTATTTCTTATATACCTTCTGTGCACCAAAAACTAGAAAACCCCAATTGCTTTCCTGTGGAATCTATACCTGGAAAGTGTCATCTCTATTCATTAACCCAGCAACACTGGAATAGACACATGTGCCTCAGCATCCTGTTTTTCTTTCAAACATTATATTTAACCTGTGCATATTACCTCTTTGTTTTGAAATTTATAGATTGTTATTTGTCAGTGCTTCCACATATGGGAAGAACCCAACCCATTACATGAAAGTGGCAGATTGGAAATATTGAACAAGCTATGCATATTGACTCTCTAGTGTTGGTCATTTATAGCCCCCTTTAATATAAGCTACTGCAGATATCTCCCCCTTCAAGTATTTGAATAATATATAAATATATTTTTACATTTGTATATTTGTATAAAATATATTTGTATAACCCTCTCTGTCAGAATTTTCATCCATACCCTTTACAATTTATTTTAAAGCAAATAAACATTGTACATACATTTTTCAATCAGAAAATCCTTGTGTGTTTGTTCTACATCACTAATATTTAAAATATATATCTTTGACATGTACAAGAAATGTTTCTGAATACTTTTTATTCTGTCAAAACTAAGTATTAGTCACATACCAGATAAAAATAGAAAAACCTACTACTAATATCATTCTGCCTGCTTGTAAGAAGATGATGGCAAAAAAATTTGGACTAGTAGTCAGTGTACACTGACTTGGCTGCAATTGTAGCAAGTTATAAAGGAATAAATGTATCCTAAGCAATATCCAGCCTACAAAAGTGGCTTCCCAGTTGTGAAAAATTACTGTGGTAGGCAAGAGGGTGAATCAGTTTAGGCTTGCAACTGCTTACATACAGGAGCTTCAAGTGCAAAGCAAGTAAAGTGGTATTAGGTACCATGGACAGCCCCAATTAACAATTTTCCTGTTATCCATCGTAGCATTATGGCCTTGCCTTACAACAACAGGAACAAACCAGGGGTATTGGTTCAATGAGATAAGAGAGACACAACTAAAATATTGCCTGAGATTTTAGTTAGGTTAAAAGCAGAACAAAATAAACCAAGCCAGCAGAAACACTCAATTTTCAAGAAGAACAGGAAGGAATCTGATTATAGCAACAATGTTATTTCCCTGCCCAGTGCTGGAAGGATCATATAGCACAAGGTCAACTGTCCTGAACTTAAGACAGACCCCAGAACCCCCAGCAAATAATTTACCAGAGGATTTTGGCAGCCAGAATTAATTATCTACCTGCTGCTTCTCCTCCTCCTGTCTCCCTTAAAGAAGAATTTGTCTCAACCCTCTGAACGAGACCAGCCTGTGGGAGAATGTCAGTGGCAAGGGACAGACAAAAAACCAACTGTTTGTAAGCAGACATCACATCATCTTCTTCTTCTGTTTAGATCTTGCTGACCCTTCCCTTGCCTTTCATATCTCCATCATCTCTAGATTCCTAAGAGCTGCTGGTTTTGCTCTTTTAGTGCTGAGAAGAGGATTTCTGTCCCAACTGAATCATCTTAATTTAAGTAGACTGGCTTTACTCCCTACGACAACCACTGGGGTGTTTCTTGATCCCTGCTACATTTTATCTTCTTCAGTATCTTAGCCTGTGAATCCATCTTGTTCCTTCTTCAGAGCATAATTACAGCATTGGGGTCTGATCTTTTATTAATTCAAATGCTTTTCTAAGCATGCCAGTGTTGCTACTCAAGGGATATCTAATTTACATATTCCCATAATTTCATTTCTGATTACTAAATTCGTCAGCTTGCTTCAAAGTAGTTCATAGTATAAACATAGTAAGACTTTCAGGAACTGGTGTTCATTGCATATTTTAATTTTAACATTTTTCTCAGAACAGCACCACAGTTTCAAAATGCAGATCAATATGTTTATTGGAAAGTTTTCTTTCAGTGAAAAACATGCATCTCTACATCCTGATCTTTAAGGAGAAGAGAAACAGGCTGTTTTAAAACATCAGGAGTTTGGCTCTTCTCACACCTTCAACCAGAGATTAAATTGAAATTGAAATAAATGAATCAAATCTGAGAGAACTATGTGTTGAGAACAGAGGCATTCCAGGCTAAGGATGGGGACCCAGGAAGCAATTAAGGATGGGGACCCAGGAAGCAAGTAATTCAGGAAATGCTACTTCTTTCTGAAGATGTGTTACTATTTCATAGACTTGGTATGAAGAGAAACAAAAAAAACCCCAAACCTTGGGTTTTTTTTTACTTTACTGAAATATTTAATAGGGGTTATGGGTGGTTTACTAGACCCATAGAAATTTAGGAAGCAGAAGTGTGAAGTTGTACATTTTTTAACATGCTCAGCTTCCCTGAGTGATAGACAACGAGGGGACTTGGTGCTGCTCTGAACTAGATTCCAGCAAAGTGGCTTTGGGGAAAAGTACCCTTGTACTTCTATCAAGTAACAGTGCACAGGGAAGAGTCACACTTAAGTAAAAATCAAAATGCTTTTTGCTTTCTATGGATAATGTATAATGTCTGCAAACTTCCAAGTTTCTAAAAGTAGTGATTTTCCTGCTCTGCTCTGCCCTGGTGCAGCTTCCCCTCATCCTGTGTGCAGTTCTAGGCACCACAATATAAAAAAGACATTAAACTATTAGAGAGCATCCAGAGGAGGGCCATGAGGATGATGAAGGGTCTGGAGGGGAAGCCATGCAAGGAATGGCTGAAGTCCCTTGGTCTGTTCAGCCTGGAGGAGACTGAGGGGAGACCACACTGCAGTTACAACTTCCTGGTGAGGGGAAGAGGAGGGGCAGGCACTGATCTCTGCTCTGTGGTGGCAGTGACAGGACCCAAGGGAATGGCTGAAGTTGTGTCAGGGAAAGTTTAGGTTGGATATTAGGAAAAGGTTCTTCCCCCAGAGGGTGGTGGGGCACTGGAACAGGCTCCCCAGGGCAGTGGTCACAGCACCAGCCTGACAGAGCTCAAGAAACATTAGGAAAAGTTTCTCAAGCACATGATGTGATTCTTGGGGCTGTCCTGTGCGGGGCCAAGAGTGGGACTCGATGATCCTTGTGGGTCCCTTCCAACTAAGGATGTTCTATGATTTTATAACTCTAGGATTTGATTGCAGACAGCATATAATCAAGTACAGTTTCCCATGCTTAGAGAAGACAAAACAGAATTAACCCAATGCCATTTACAGCTCACTATTATGACATCCAATCACTATCCATACAATCATCTGAGAATGAGAACTATGTACCAATGCTATATTAATGCTAAATTATATTAAAAATCCTTGAATACAGTTTGTAAAAGTGTTATAATAATAGAAAGACAACTTGATCACTGCATTCTAATTTTTTTGCAGGGTGCCACACATAGGAAAAACAGTATGTTTTACAATTTAGGGAATTCTGGGGAGTTCCTCTGTTTTTACTCACTAATTTCTACATTTACCTTTTACATCTCATTTCTATGCTGGGACATATTTTTAATCAGCATTAAATTTTGCCTTTAATAAATACCTGCTTTTCAAATAATTCATTTTTAAAATTATAATATTATCTTAGGTAACTTAAAATATTATTTTTTATAATAAGATGACAAAAGAACAGTACATCCCAAGAAATAACTGGTGTAGGTAAAAACCTTCAATTCAACCCATCAAAAAAATCCAAGTGAAAAGTAAGTTTTGCTACAAAAAAAGGAGTCTTCTAGTGCACATCAGTCTCTCTCAGAATAAGTTTAAAAATGAGTCCACATATATAATTGATTTTGTCTGCTTATTTTGTATCTACACTAAAAATATTACAATAAGAATAAACAGATGCAAATGTCACCAGAATTAATACCATACTAGAGAGCTACTCAATATTTAAACAGAACTAATAAAGTTATTTTCTGTATTGCAGCATCCCTTGCAGCAAGAAAAAAGATTACCATGTAGAAAAATTTATTGTGGTTCAAAATAAATATATTGATTTTTTTGTGAAGGGAAAAGATAGACAGAATTTTTCAGTCAATCACTAAAATTCCATTTAAGAAGTTAGATAAAGCTAGATATTGCTAATAATTTAATAAAGCAGTAGGAAATAGGAGAAACAACTTAAATCAGGTGTTTTTTGCAGCCTTTAAACCTGATTTTGTCCCTTAAAAATGCTAATAGCTCTAACTGTACTTAACATATGTTACAAATATTTTGGTCAGAATTAAGCGTTTACAGTTTTCTGAATAATTCTCACCAAGGTATTTCTTTAATTGCACATAATTTTGTTTCATGGTAATTTTAACATTCAAGGAAGTATTTTTCTTCAATTCACTGTGACACTGCACACCTAATACACTTTATATATTGCATAGGTTATGCAGAAGTTGGGCTATGAAATTCTAACAATATAAAAGCGGAAAATATTTGTTTGGCTATAAAATCCCCTTCACTATTCTGTTTTTCTGCAGAATCACTAGAGGCCACAGGACTGAGTATGCATCAAGGCTCAGATAACCCATCCCAATAAACAACTTTTCTGGGTATGGAGACGAAAATTAAATGCAGAATTCAGTTTGAATCACAGACTGAAGATGGACAGTGACCTCTCATAAGTTCCATTTACACAGGAAAAGAGGCTGAATAGTCCCTCCAAGTCCTCCCAGTCCCACAGTGCCAGAAAAAACCAGGGAGTGGAGGGCTTGCAGCAGAACTCTGACCCTTGCTCTGTGCTCGGGGAAGTTGCAGGCGCTTTATGCACGAGGCTTAAACTATTGGAGCCACAAGGGAAAACTGGTTCATCTAAGGTTCACAGCCACTTCTTTGTGGCTTCTCTGCTCTCCACTTTCCAAGAGAGGCAAGGAAGATTTTTTTTTTTTTTTTCAGAAATCACCTACTTTGAGTCTGCCAGGAGTTATAATCTCAAAATAAAAATGCTTACATCATCATAATTATTAAATCTCTGGTTCTCATATACATGTCCTTGAGCAAAGTTAAAGTGTTTTCTTACAACTAATTGCTATATCAGAAAAAGGCAAATGATATCAAAGAGATATAAATACTATTTCTTTGCATAAAGACAGACAGGAAGCCAGGAAAAATAACTGTCCATAAAAGTATTCATGAATTTGTACACATTAATGCATTTACTAAAATGCATCCTCCCAGACAGATGACCAGACAAAAAAAGAAAACAAAGAGTATAATTAAAAGCAGATTAAATATTACAACTAAATATATTGTAATTGCAGAAAACCTACACCAAGATTTTGTTTGTCATTGTTGTACATGCCAAAACACCTGGGAATATCCTAAGCACATACTTGTTTCTATGAAAGCCAGTCTTGAAGCATCTCAGGTGTTTCACTTGGCGTGATAGATATACTCTAAATCTTGATTACTTCCCAATTAAGGACACTTGTGATTGTCAAACTCCACTGTCCTTATGTATTTCTTATGAACAAATTATCAATCCTCAGACAGGAAGAAAACTGCAGTGGGTACTGCCAAGAAAAGAAACATCTACCTGCAAATGGAAGTGAGAGGAGTCTGAACTCACTGAGTTTCTGCACAGTTTCTTTTATGTGAAACTGGACATTCACAAGACAGAACATAAGGCAAAATATGACTTAGTCACACCTTTCAGATGAATGAGATCCCCTCTTTTTTTGTTGTTTTTGTTTTGTTTTTGTTTGTTTGTTTTGTTTTTTGTTTGGTTTTTCAATTGGCGCTTTTTTTTTGTGGTTGTTGGTTTGTTTTTGTTTAAAATATTCTAGTTCCTGATACTAGTCAAAAATAATGCATTAGTCCTTAGAAAATCTGCAAAGACTGAAGTTACATAATTCATTCTTTCAGTGGTGAATCAAGATTTCTATTTGTCTGGGTAAATAACCACACAAGACTGATGGCAGGAGGATGCCTCCCAGAAGTTTTGTCAGTGATAACATGCATAACACAATGAGATTTTAAAAGAGAACACAGCTTTTGTAAATAACATACACTCTTCAAGACACCCTAGAGACACTAGACGACACAATTCCTTTAGACAGAGATCGTATTTAAAATATTATTTTTCCTCTGTATTCCTGATCTCCATTAGAAACTTAAGTCAGACAAAAAGAAAGGGTTTCAAGTGAAGTGTTTTGAACCCTAAGAGGAGGGCATGATAAGAAACAGATCTAAAAATATAACATAGAAAACTATCTGAAACCAGGAACAGTGTTGCTGACTTTTCTTATTTGAAATGATGATAAATCACTTCTATAATTTTAAGAGGAAAGGTAACTTTTGCTCACAGAAATGCATATTCTGCTGTAATTTCTCCACTTACAGGCTCCAGAAAAGGAGAGTGAAAAAGATTCTGCTCAACCTACTTGTTGAACCACTGTAAATTGTAGTGCAATTCAGAGTTAAGTCTAACAAAAATGGATGAGCTGTTTTTCCTGTTTAAATAAGTGTCTGGTTTTGAAGCATTTGGATAATTCTGAATCAATGAGAGCTTATTTGCTAGTGGAAGATGAGTTATCTTTACTTCAGCTGAAAATGAAAAAACTACATTAAATTATAAAACTGTACCCTATCTCTTCAGTCTTCAAATATTATCCTCTCTTTTACACCTCATTTCCATTTTCATACCTTTATTTTGTCTGTCAGGCAGCATAGAAGGATCATGCCAGTGGAAGCAAGAACAAAATAGTCACCAGACATAGAAGCACTCCACCATTGTCATACCCTTTCCACTTACATTCTTGATCCTTATCTTTGCCAAGATTTGAGATCTCTCTTTTTGTCAGGACTTCAGCTAAGCTAAAGATAGCATGTAAATAAATCAGGTTTTAAAGACAAACCATTCTTTCCATTGATCTCAGAGAAAATTCTAGAAATAGCAAGGAACAAAAAAACTGGGACACAGGCGAAAAGCAAGCATCTTTCACACTCATGACTCATTGTTAACACATACTCTGTCCTGTTTGGCTCTCTGGGAAAGATGGTTAGAGTATTTGTGTTGCTCTCTCATTTGCATTAGTAGTTTGTACCAAATGTGTCAGTGTGTTGGAAAGAATAGTATATAGTTCTGGAGTTTAAACTGCATTTTACAGAAATTAACCAGTGATAATTTAGAAGCACATGCACTGCCTTTAAAACACCACAAAACCCCCCTAAACACAACAGGCAAGAGAATAGCCAAAAAGTCACTGCTATGTTATTTCTTCACTGAAGACCTAGGAAAAGGTTTATAGATGTTTGTTTATACATATTTAAAAAAACAGAATAGGACATTTAGGACTTTTTCCTTTGCTTGTTTTTATTTTCTCTGACCTATTTCCAAAAGCCCTTTTCTAACACTAACTACATTTTTTAATTTCCCTACTGCTAAAAACAACTTTAAAGTATATTTACATGAGTTAAGTAAAAGTTCTACTCATGCATGCAATACATAAAGTAGTTTATACCAATGTAACAAGACATTTATATCATAACTGTGTGTTTGTATTTGGATACAGAAGAATGGTACAGTGTTACCATAATTCATATTTATTTCATGAAGTTTTTAAATGTATGTTCCTCTGAAATCAAAGCATCTCAGAATTGCCTTTTTGAATTGAGGTACTCAAAACTTTAAAAGAGTCTGTATTACTGGCATCTCTTGGTTACCTTTATCTCAATTTTGACCTCTGAATTTTGCTTTAAAAATGTCCCTTGTCCTATTACTCAACTGCTTTGATACATATTGTGTCTTATTCTTAAGAAAAAACAAGGTACATAATTTTTAAGCCTTTTTTTTAACCTGGAGACCCTTTTTACCTTGTTCTGTGGAATGCATCTATCAGATTTTTTCTTTATGACTAGGATGTCTCTGGGCCTTTCCCATTCATTTTCTTAGTCCTCACTAGAGCCAGCATAAAGCTCTTTTCTGAAAAGCAGCCTAGAGGTTAAGTATAAAAAATAATTTCAATAAACAGCATTGGTTAGCACCAGTTTTCCTAAAAGCGTGGTGTCTTAGTAGGCAGCTATAAATCCGCTCACAGGTGTTTAAAGAGAGCGCTTTAAGACAAGCAATCTTCTACTCCTTGACTGCACTAACATCTTCAGTGCAGAAAACAACCCCAAAGACTACCATTATGACAGAAATGTTTCCAAAATAAGAACTAAGATTTGGGGTGTGGTGTATTACCCCAATATTCTGTCCCACAAGGGCTCTGACTGACTGGCAGACCTGTTCTAGTTATCTTCAGTTTCCCCTTCCCTATCCCAACACAAAATTTCTCCCCCCACATACCTTTAACAATACAAGAAATCTATATCACAAACTTAATATTGAGATTGACAAGAGGATGAATTGAATCAAAATAAATAAGATTCTGTCAAATCAACTTCTGTCAAACATCCAATCACATTTTAGAGAGTTTTGCTTGTTTTTAAACTTCCTATTTATCACTGAAATAATATATATGTCCCTTGACAAACTAGGGCTTGTCAGAAGAACCTGTAGTGGCCTGAGTAGCCAGTAGGACACACTGCTTTGCACCACTGCTTGTTTATTATGCTTAACATGGAAAAACAAATTAAGTAATGGGGTAGATATGGTTTGGAACTGCCAGGAGCAAGAGCAGATTTTCATAAAATATGTGTGACAGTCTGGTGACTGTCACAGTTAGAATTATCATACATGAGACTATCAGGGGGAGAGGGGAGAAGCTATTATTATTATTGGGCTTTGGAGCATGGCTGCTTCAGATGGCACCTGATTTTAAAATATTAAAAGGTGATACACAATTATTTACTAGACTTGTTTGGGAGGACTTGCTAAGTAACTGCAATCTACTTTAAACAAAAACTTGGTTAAAACCTCTCCAGATGAATCTATCAAGCAGCTGGAAAATCAGTCACAGCACAGTGCAGACACAGACAACCTAACTGCAAGTGGACTTCAATAAGAATTTGTTGTGTTTTTAGACAGAAAAGAAAGAAAAAAAAGTTAAAATGTTTTTCCATATCTGTGCTATCCCTGCCTTCTAAGATGAGCCCATCCTTAAAATTTTCAGCCCAGTTTTTATTTTTATGAGCTTATTCAGGGCCATCATCTTTCCTCATTAAAATAAAATGTTTACATGAGGTTTTGGAGTAAAAAATTCACCCAATTAATCATAATTTCAAAAAACATTGACAGTATTGCAAACCTGATGCATTATAAAGTCTCACACCTAATGGGAAAATGAGGTTTCAGTAAGAACAGAAGCATTGGGTTTTTGTTGTAAAGGGAGCTGTAGCTGAAAGGCTACATGATTAATGTAGTATCATAGACTTTACATAAAAACAAGATATATTACTGTTTGGGGATCAAGCTAACTTTAGAGAGAGGCTTCTTAAGGAAATTTGACTGTCAAGATAAAATTTGATAACTGTTTTAAATTTCAATTTGTCTGTAATGTGGTTTTGGGAAGAGATACTACATAATTCTGATGCCTCCAAATTCAATTCTTTGTCACATTCAAGCTTTACCACATAAATAGGCACTGGTTCCTACAAAAAGAACATCCCAAATCTTTAATCATTGCAAAAAAACAGAGTACCTTACCCTTGTATCTTAAAGTTAAATGGAGTGACATTATAAAAATTAAATTACTTTTTCCTCATTTCCATAATATCCTTTAAAACGCCTTGCTTAGGCTGGAGTATATGTTCAATTTCTTTATCTTTCTTGATGACCCTCATGCCTGCAAGTCAGCTCATTTTTCTCTGGTGAAGACTGCACCCTACCAGCACACGCTCTAAAATTTCCATTAAAATCTAGGGCATCATCACTCATTCTTATCTGCAGCAGGCTGCCGAGCAGTGCGAGACCAGCAACTGCAGGAGAACTCATCTCAAAGGACAATAGAGTCATACACATCACCATCCAGAAGGGAAGAGAATCCTACCTGCATAATCCATTATCACATCCAGTACACGGGGAATCTTAAAATCACCAGGAGTGGTGTAGAATGTTGTCGTAAATTCTCATGCAATGGCAAGTCTTACTTAAACAGCAGTTTACCAGTAGGCAATTAGCTTCTCAGAGAACATTTTTATTACATTCACGTCACAATAAAACGATCTGTCTCATCAGCTATTGAATATTTGCTGGTTAAAGCATTATTATTCTAAATTAGCATATAACAAGTACCTGAGGGTATTTAAACTTGTCTGTGTGTTTAACCTTCTGGTTTCAAAGTCCCTCTTCTCCAAGCAGATTCTTAAACAGTTCTCATACCCAAAGTACATGAACACCTTTCCAAAGTGTTTTAAGATCGCTGTGCTCATTTATCTTTCTTTATCTTTTCTACTTTGCAGGGAGAACTTATATATATAATTTTTATGAGCATACATTCTGTAATATTGCACATGAACCACAATCTTGCCATGCTATTTTGCTGGATCACAGGTCTCACATAACTCTCATTTTCACCCTTCATTCTACAGCATGATGAGCTTTTTTGTATCATGAGCCCAAACCATTACATGCCTTGAAGTGAGAGATCAATAACTTGATTTTGCATTCCATGGATATCCTATGTGTACTTGTGTACAGAATGGAAGATGGGCTGCAGTGCTCTGGTTGAACTGGCCGGTTGGCTGTCACCTCTGGGGCTCAGCAGACAACTCTGTCATGGTCCAGGCAAAAGAAGAATGCAGAATATCTAACTATAGTCAGGTCAAGATCAGACAGTCATGCAGCCAAATGCACCTGAGGGGATTTGCCACTAGCAACTACTTCTACAAAAGAGCATCTACAGAAACCTAAGACTGGATTGCTGGCTGGACTGATCTGCCCTGGTCATAGGGGTTTTTTCAAGTGTGTTTGTTGCCACAAGCTTTTCCACATTCTGTCCAGTAGACATAGACACCTGAGTTTTTCTGGTGTACCACACAAGCAGCTTGAACTCTTTTTGTACTCACAGGCTTTTGTGCCAGAATGGCCCAAACACACCAATGTATAGTACAAAGTATATTCCAGTCAGGTGCCTGTTTCTTGCAGCAGATGAATGTATGGATTGAATGAAGATAGAATAATACATGAATGACTCCTTATTCAAAGAATTCAGTAGAGAAAGTTTATCCTATTTTATTTTAATTTTTTGGTCTCCTTTGGTCATAAATACCTGCACAATGTTTAGCGCAGGAAGCAGTAAGTCATGGTCAGCTCTGTTATGTACTCAAAAAGACAGATGAATAGAAGAGCTGATGTTTGCCCTTCACATACTAATTTCAAAATACAGCTAAAATACTGACTAGAGTTGATGTCCGTCCTGAATCTAGACGTACTCTATTTGTAAGTGACCAGACAATCTTAACAGCAAGCTTGTGTTGATTCAGACATTTCACAATGGATTATAACTAGGCTGGACATAAGCAAGGCAGCATTATAAGTGATGAATAAATGATGAATTGCAAGCCAAGGTTTCATTGACTTGCATAAAAATAGATCACAGAGAACAAAATCTGTTTGCACTAAGAAGGCTAACAGCACTTTTAAAGAGAAAAAATGTCATTGAGCTTAGAATCTTCAGTGATTCCAAGACAACATGTTAACTTTCTGAAGCAAGTAAAGAAAGAATTAAGGTCTCTAATGACTGAAACATAGCATAGACAGAATCCAGGCAAAATGAATCCAGTTCTACTAGGATTGTGCCTGCAGCATGGCTTTCTCCTTTGGGCAACAGGAGAAAATTGGTGGCAATGCTCTCACCAATTTTCATCAGGCTTCCCACACCATGTCTTTCTCTACTGCTACCACGATACAGATGCCTTATGAAGCATATATGAGTCAAACATTATCCATATGGCAACAAGATAATAATTGGCTTAATATTTTAGTATACAGGTTACAGGTGGAAGTAAACAAATTTACAAATTGAAATGCACAACAGCAAGGTTACATGGTTTCAACTGCAATCAACAGAACAGTCTTGCAAATACCAAACTTTTTCTAGGAGCTGATTTCAAAAGTCATCATTGAGAAGGATGAAAAGTACATTGATTTTTATATTGAGCAAGTAACCCCACTATTATAATTTCAACCCCACTCCCTGATCTTTCTGCATGGGAGAAGGATGGCATGTAGTCTAGGGAAAATGATTGGGCTTTAAAAAGCCTAGAAATAAATACTTGGTTGAAGAAATTTAGTGAGTACATATATTGTCGTGTAACCAAAAGTGGCACAAAGAAACAAACCATCTTTAAATGGCATCCAGAAGACATTTGTCATTTGATTTATTCTGGTATTGTAGGCTGATACAGGACTAGTTTTAGTCAGTATAATTATACCCAAGAACAACAGATTCACTGCATAAAAATTCCCTGTCCCAAAATAGTTTCATGTGTTTTATACTAAATTTTAGTATGCCTTATTTAGCCATAATCCTACATCTGAATCCTACAGCTGGAAGATCAAGTAAAATAAACAAAACATGTATTGTTAGGAGTACAATGAAAGCTATTGACAAAGTGCTATATATCCATTTATCTTTTTCAGAACTATAATAAACATCCAGTTGACTACCTTGGAAACGCTATGAGAGCAGGAGAGGGCCATACTATTTTGAACCTGTGGATGAATACAAAAGTAAGAAGATCAATTGCTGTTGCTAAGAAAACTTAAGCCTTTCTGACAGTTGGGTTGAGACAGCCAGTAGTATTAACAAGCCTAGATGAAACAGCATTTTAATGCCTAAAAATCAAATTGGAGTCTCTAAATTCACACAGTAATATTCATTACTATCAATAACTGTTTTTGTTTCACTGCATATCTCCTCTCTGGAATACATGTATAGCTTATTTTAATTACTTGGGACTTGAAATATGTTTTCCAGTATCTGCTGAGAAGCAAGCATGGTTTTCATGGTACGCAGTTTAATATTATACAAATACCAAAATATTATCATTATTTAGCTAGTTAGAGAAGTGTATGTTTTGAAATAACATAAGTTACATAGCCTATATTAAACTTTTTATGTTTAAAGCATCATGTGACACCAGGACGCTTGAATTGAGGACAGAAGTGGCTGAATTTGATTTAAAATCTCAGTGGCAGAGTTTTGTACTTTTCACAGGTTTAAATATTTGTTAGATTGGAGACTTAACACTCTTTTGCAACCCATCATGATGTTGCTACTACCTGTTCCAGTTATTACCCAGAATTAATTGGATTGGAATCATTTTAACAATTCCACATGGTGCTTCTAATCCTCAGTGAAATCTAAATGTTAATTAATTTAAAAGAAATTAAGTAGTCCTCTCAGATTTTCAAACTTCTACAAAGTATTATGTGAACTGATATTGTAACTCACTTTAAGTAACTAATCTTCCATTCTTGCCCTGTCTACGTAACACTAAAACATTTTGAAGACCCCTCGGTGGTGAATCAAGAATAGTTTACAAAAATACATGCTAGGACATGAATATATTTTTTAATTAGGCCCAGAAGAACCAGGTCTTTTTGTTCTCAAAAGGCTATGCACCTTAATTTAAACTGGCTTACAAACTGCTCTGGTTATTAAATGCAAAATATCTTCCCTGGGACAGCAGCAAAGGGAGTCCACCAATGACAAGTCTTACAGGCAAGAGGCCACTGCTGGGCAGAAGCTGTTCCACCAGGCGCCCAGTGAGGTGTGGCCTACTCTGAGATCCCTCCAGCCTTAGGAGGGATGCAGAGGCCACAAGCAGATCTTTCTCTGTGGCTCTTCCCTGACGATTAGCAAGAGGAAGCAGTGATTGGGAGTTCAGTGAGACAAGCAAAGACCCTGTGTTAATCACTCAGCTCAGCTACACCACCTCAGCCAAAATGGTTTGGCACCAGATAAGTAAAACTTTGGGGCAATGAAGTCCATGGCAGCATTGCCATCCACTTCATTCATTTCTCAATAGCACCATAAACATCAATCTGTCAGAAGATAGCATTTTCTCTTCCACTGTAACAATCAGATACAGAAATGCTTATGGTTTAATACACAAATAATAAGAACCTTACAAAAGATTTCAAAAGTTTCAAGTAAGTATTGTGCATGAGCTTTTGCTTCAGTTAATGATTACCAATTCTTTGTGTCCACCTGGTTCAAGCAGAAAATTAATGTTTAAACTACTTTTAAACAACAGATTTGAACTTCATTCTCAAATAACTATCACAGTACTTTTAAGATGTAAATTTAGCAAAAATGAACACACAATACAAATTGTATAACTTGTCACTTTGAGGCTGTCACACAAAAGTTATTTGGAAGTAGAATTTGAAGCTGATTTAATCTAATCCAAGGCCCAGAGTAACTACAGTGAAAGTCCAAAATAACTATGACATGTTTGAAAATAAAATTAGGTGATTGGACTACATTTTCCTTACTTTTTCCTCTAAATTTTATGGCACTTCTATAATTCATAGTTTTATAGATGAGGTCTAAAAAAATTTTCCCTACACTTCATTGAAAGCAGCAGATGAAAAAACTTTACCTTTGTAAACAGAGACTTTTGCAGACACTGAAGTGCATGAAGAATATCATCCCTCCGTTTAACTTCTTACCGAATTCTCATACTTAAGATAGTATAAGATATTTCTTAGAAATAAAGACTTACACCCCTAAATTAAACTAAAATAAACCACCACACTATCTCTTAGAAAAGTTTGAACTTGAACTGCTAGGGTTTCAAACCAAGAAAAAATAATTAGTGTTTCCTAATGCTAATTTAATGTCAAAACTTGAGTAATATACTTTATTAGTAAAGAGCAGTATCTGGAAAAGCTAGGTCCATATTAAAGTTTGGGAGGGCTGAGAATGGTTGGATGATTAAAGTACTAGCAAATATTGAAGAAAATATTTCTTTCTCCATTATTCATTATCGATTGAGTTTGTTTTCTTTAATCTTCTTCTTTTTAGCCCCCTGCTAGAACTCATTTAAGAGGGAAATGTTTTGGTACTTTTTGGAAGAAATGGAGACGTTGGAAAAGAATAAACTAGCCCTCAGGGAAGGAGAATGGAGAAAGTGAGCTTCATTCAGCTGCTTTAATGTCTGCGTTAACAGACAATAAAAGACCTTTTTTAAAAAAAAGAAAGGCTTGCTTGAATTTAGATCTTAGTGGATGGAATTACAATGAACTTAATGGTTCTCTTACCTGAACACCAGGGCTAATCTTTCTCCTTAAAATGAGAACCCATCCCTGCTTTTCTTATCACTATTTCCACAAACACATTAGTTCAGACTGTAAAATATATTTTCCAAAGTAATCGCCATGACATACAATAGTGTATATTTGTGTGTCTGTGTCAGTTTTAATAGTTTATTCCCTTTTTATTTTTCAGATGATCTTGTCTATGGGTATTCAGCTGTTTAATATCTTAAATCCCCATCTCAATTACAATTCTAAGGCATTGTACACAATTTGGTCTCTTTTTAAAAAGCCAGTGCAACTTAATCAGAGGGACTCCTCCTGAATGCTTACAGAATGAATAGAGGCACATGCAGTGACACTACAGCAGACAATGACTGTAGCAAGGACTTTAAACACTGTAATACTTGCACCCTGAGCTGTGTCAGGCAGAGCATTGCCAGCAGGTGCAGGGAGGTGATCTCCTCTCTGATCAGTTCTGGTGAGACACATCTGGGATGGTGGGTATTTTTCTTAAGCCTTCTGTACTTTTTTTCTCGCTATGTGTAATCCTCTTAATATTGGTATTAAGTATAGGCTAAAAACTCTTAGGCATAACACTGTGCTATTTGTTATTAAGAAATTTATTTTTACTGGGTGAAAAGAGCTATTTAATTTCCCATGGCCCAAAAGATTGGTCCTTTCTTATCATGATAAGGTCATAGATGACCTCAAAACACAAGTTTTTCTTTTCTTCTCCAAATATATCTTGACTAAAAGCAGTGAAATCCACCAATTTAAGCAGATTTACCCTTTTACAAAATGTAACACGATAAAACATTAGGGAAGTTCATACCCTAAATTGTTACTGCACAAAGAATTAAACCCAAGGTCTGTTATCAAATGCAGGCATCCAACACCATTCAAAATCAGTGAAAAAGGAACAAAGCAAGGTGCAAGCAAGAAGACCTACCATGTACAGACCTATTACTTTCACTGAACACTATGTTAGACAGTTACTGAGAGTTTACATTGGTGATCTGACTTTAGAAATAAATGGCTTCATTTCAGTTGTTGCCCTGAATCCTTGATTCAGGACATCCATTAGATAAAGTTTCAGAAAAAAAGTCTACCGAAATGGAAGTGTGGATTCCTGGATTCAGAGCTGGAGGACATCCAGTTTTGTTCCTTCCCTGGCAGAAGGGGGTGATAGCACAGGATAGCACCTCCTTGCTGACAGGAAGAACTGACAGCACAATTTTCCAACAGCAGCAGCAACAACAGTGGAAAACAAGAAACTTTTCTTCTTCAGCTCAGGTCACATAAACCATTCCGTTTCCTTTCTGTCTCCCTTCTCAGCAGAAAAGAACAAACAAACCAGGGTTAAACCCTGCTGAGACCAGATGAACATTGTGGGTTTTCTGCAGGAGAAAGCAAACACAGCAATTCTCCTTGGATCATCAGACAATGAACAATCTCAATTCCTTCCCTCCATAGAAAGCAAACAAGAAACAAGCCAACCCAAAACCCTACCATAGCCGTGGTACCTTAACACTGACAAGCCACAAATTTCACACTCCACAGGAAAGCAAGTTTTTCTCGTAGCTAGAAGCTATGGGACCAGAAGTCCACTGAGGGAATTCAGAAGGAAATACTAATGATTTCAGTTTTCTGTGAAAAACAATTGACTGCAACAGCCTGAAACAGCTTCTGTGGTGAAATCTCACATGTACCTCCCCTAAAAATTGTGGCATCAAGCAGTTGATGTGGATGAATCAGTAGAATCTGAAAAAGAAATTTCATGCATATCCACTCTTCTGCCACAATACTGGGGAGTCCTTACCCTTGCTCTTGTAAAAGATTTATTTTCTTATGCTGCTAGAAACTACTTGAGGATTCTCCTAGAAACATAAATTTATACATCCTTTGAAGAAGTGCGAACCAAGCTCAACTGCTTATTCTCATGTTGTGATAAACAATAACTTAAAAAAATAATACAACAGTTTTAGCTCTTTCTAAAACCAGTTTATATCAGCACACAACTTAATTATTACAAACTAGCAGAGTATAGAAAACTTAGTTAGAAAAGTTAGAAAAACTAAGTGCAGACTTGGTAGTAAAATAGACAAAACCAGAATGTAATTTAATCCATTAAATTGTACTTTAAAAATTAGCTAATAAATATAGAAATTTAAATTAATGAATCCCCACATTCAAGAGTGCCCAAGAAAGGTACGATCATGTCAGTAAAGGAAATGGATGGTGCCAAATTACTTAATCAGATGAATGCATTTGGAACAGAATGTGAAATTGTTAAAGGGTTTACAATGATCACAGGTCAAGAGTTACAGCTACTACACCTCTGCATAAAAACAGTGCTGACCAGAGAATGACAAGATGGGGAAGAAACACAATGTACTCAAATCGCAAAAGCAAGGCCAAGAAGAAGCAACTAGTTGTTTCAGCAGACCATTTCTTAATTAATTACTGTGCTAAAAAACCACCACACTCTATTAGTCTGAATCAAAGTATACTTCAAAAGCTCTAGCAAGAGACAGTTTTTAATAACCAGGGGGAAAAAAAAAAAACAAACTTGTGATAAATTAACTACTTAACTGGGATCTAGGGAACACGCGTCGCCAAACAAGAAGTTATGACACAAGTCTGAATTTGTGGAAAGACTGTAATATTGCCCATGTTATCAAGAACTAAACCATCCTTTTGACCTCTATTCTGGCTGAACTAAATCAGACTTGAAAAGGGTATTTCAGTTATTTAAATGCCACTTTATTCACCTCTTTTTTTCTTTTCTTTTTTTTTTTTTTTAAGCCGACCTATCTCCTTTGACCTCTCAGCTTAAACTTACAGTAAAAACAACAGGGATAACTACCAGGATAATCTACCTTTATCCCTCCATAAGGGATGGATCTTTGTCTTCCCATAAGGCAAAACTGCTCTGTATGTCTACAACATTTGCCAAACAAAAAGAGACCTTAAGCATAATCTGTTGGGGGGAAAAACCCCAGGAGAATAGTGAATTTAAGTATTTTATGACATATTTAATTCTAAATTTTAATGCAACAGAAGGTTAATAAATAAAACATTAACATTGTTCTCCAATCTTTTCCATCACTCTGAAACAAAATGGTGTTAAATTAATATGGTCTTGTATTTTACTTTTTATGAAATTTTATTACTCAAAGATAAAACTATTTTCAAAAGCAGCTGTGCTACTCAGCTTGCTAAATAATTGAGTTTAGCTTTGCCACTTCTCCTCATCCGGTAGCACATGTACTTTACAGACAGAAAGTGAGATCCAAGGACAGAGACAAAATGATGAAGCTTTTAATTATGAAGCACAAAATAAGAGAATAAAAGCAATGAAAAATAGTACATTTCTTGTCAAGATCATGCAAACAGTTGTGTCAAATATCATGTGAAAAACTGGCTTGGTTAGAAGAGGAAAAGTCACTGCCTGTAAGCAGCAGCACCTCAGTTTGTACCTAATTGTTCTCTCGTTCCATGAGCAACCTCATTGATAACTGTCAAATCAGGAGTCCATCTCACTTAGAAACCATAAACTCAGAGCATCTCAAAGCAAATAAAAATATTTCAGATATTGTTTTGAAAACACAGTAGCACAATTGTAGCCAATTTTTGGTTTTATTGACATATCCTCCTACTTAAAACACGTAAAAATACCTGGAGTGAAAAATTCAAATAGCTTACCCCTAGCTTTCTTCAGCAGAAGTGTACATCTTCTGAGACCAATTAATCCCTGAGACAATGTATTTTCTACTAATTATATCATCATCAGTCAAGCTTCTTTTATTCTGAACTTAGCAGTGACTAAATGTGTTTAGAGAGCAAAATGATGACTTTACAAATATATTAGAAAAAATGTCAGCCCATTAACCTGTGAGTTAGGTACCATGGATTTGGTAACTGCAGTTTAAGAAGACCAGTAGCCTATTCTTATCTTTCAAGCAGATCCATCTGTTGTTAATATCTTTAAATGAATGTCATCCAGATATTACATCAGATATTATTTTTATATAATGGCAGGATTTAAGGCAGTGTAAAATTGCATTATTGGCCAGAATATGATGTCAAAATTCCAATTAATAATTGAAAGAGATATAAAAATTTAAATAAGACCTTTTCCCTTTCTATAAGATTGCAACTTTTACTCTATTTTTTTTTTTATGCTCAACTCCTAGTACTTTTAGTTTTATAACAATCTAGTTTTATAACTAGCAAATGTATGCTACAGAAATTTGCCTGTTGTTAGTATATGTTTATACATATAGTTGCAAGGCATAGAATTTGAAATCTAATTTGTAAGATTCTTGAACAAACTGTTGGAAAAAATCTAAAATTAAACAAACAAAACCCAAAACCAACAAAATACTTTTGATGATAGAGACTATTTTAAAGAATCAGGTCCATGGAAAAAAGCTACACTTTTGGGGAACAGACTTACAGACCTTAGAAGAAGTATTTGTTTAGTATCCCAATATACAAGGTATTAAGCCTTTCTCCCCAAAAGTTTGATCTCATGGTTCTTGAAGAAAGAGCTCTTTGGTCAAAAAACTAAGATTCTATTCAGTTCAGTGGTCTTTAGGTAAGTGGATTTGCCTGCTCATAACAAGTTCACTGAAGATGTTTGACTCTATATTCAATATATTCTGGAACTTGTATTTTCTGTAGTCTACCTAAAACAAGCATTTAAAAATAACTAAAAAAACATATTTTACAAATTAAATATATTTAGACAACTATATATAAAATTACTACTACACACATATATAATAAAAAATATTGATTCATCTTAGGCATCTGTGTCTCCTCACCTCAAATACACAGAATCAAAGAATATGTTGAGCTGGAAGGCACCTATCAGGAACATTGAGTCGAAACCCACATCTGAGCAGGACACCCCAAGAAACACACCATGTGCCCAGGAGCATTGTCCAAATGCTTCCTGAGCTCTGTCAGGCTGGTGCTGTGACCACTGCCCTGGGAGCCTGTTCCAGTGCCCAACTACCCTCTGGGTGAAGAACCTTTTCCTGATATCCAACCTAAACCTCCCCGAGTCAGTTTTGCGCTATTGCTTTGAATCCTGTCAAAGGTCCTGAGTGAAGAGATTAGTATTTGCCCCTTCACTTTCCCCCATGAGGATGTTGAAGATCTGTCACTGTCACCAGAGAGATCAGTGCCATCCCCTCCTCTTCCCCTCAAAAGGAAGTTGTAACTGCAATGAGGTCTCCCCTCAGTCTCTTCTCCAGCTGGAACAGACCCAGTGACCTCAGCCACTCTGCACACAGCTTCCCTTCAGGGACCTTCACCACCCTCACTGCCCTCCTCTGGAAGCTGTCTAAGAGTTTAATATCTTTTAGATATTGTGGTGCCCCAAACTACCCCAGCACTCAAGGTGAGCCCACTCCAGCTCAGAGCAGAGTGGGACAATCCCTTCCTTGCTTGGCTGGCAATGCTGTGTCCAATGCCCCCCAGGACACGCTTGGCCCTCCTGGCTGTCAGGGCACTGCTGACTCGTGTTCAACTTTCCATCAATTGGGACCCCCAGGTCCCTTTCCACAGTGCTGCTCTCCAGCCTTTCATTCCCCAGTCTATATTCACAACCATGGTTGCATATAGGTAAGATAGAGACCTTCTGGAAAGTTTCCTAATATGCAGGCAAAAGACAATCTAGTTAAGTTCTTCTCTACACAAGGGAATTGCAACACTGTAGGAAAAAAAATAGCTTTAGAAAGTGATTTAGCTAAATCAATGCAAGTTCCTCTGTGGATAATGATGGCTTATGTTTACTTTTTCTAAATTGTTATAAGACACTCTTCTCCAAATGTAGACTGTCTACACAAGAGGGCTGATCAAATTTATCTAAGTTCATTCAATTTTCTTGCGTACACAGGTTTAATGGACTCCATCGTCACTGGCAATGTAATGAGGGAAGAGCAACACTAAAGAAAAAGAACGTGCTCTACAAACCAGCAATTAAATGTCAATATTGTTCTCCTTGATGGCTATAACCATGTTTTCTTATCTAGACATCTAGGGACCCATTTAAATTAAAGGTCATGTTAAAATGCTCCTAAATGCAAAGACTTTGTAATCACAAGAAATATTGCTGGTACCTGGATATCCTGGGGAGTCAAATGCCCCAGAGATGGGCAGCAAACTTGAGAGGTGTAAAATGTCAAGGGAGGGATTGCATAGAAACATTAAGACTCTTGCTGCCCTGGCAGGGCTTGACTTTTTTTTGTTGTGCGTACTTTGGATTATAAAATACAGAAAAAAGAAGTTCTGAAAGAAATCTTAACAGAGGTTCTTTCAGAGGCATTAGTCCCCAGGAAGGTAAGGTTACAGTCAAGACAAGACTGTTAATATTGTATTTGCAGACAGAATTGAAATTGCAACCACTAAATAAATGGCATTTTTTAAGCAACAGCATTATAACCTGCTGGAAACCAGAACAGTTATAATGGGAGTAAGTTATCTGTAGTTCAATTTTACTTGTAATTTTAGTTTTCTTTATTAAATCAAGGATGTGGTAATATCTGAACACATGTATGATCAATTAATTGTAGAGAATTAGGTTAATCTTCTTCTGAATACTTTTTATGCTTATCTTCTATTCAACTATCGTCTCAAGTAGTGTAAACAAATTATATGCAAGTCTTTTAACAATTACCCCTTTTTACCAGGATTTAATTTTCTCAAATATTTTTTCAGTGTATTGGTAAAGTAGTAGTTTTCAGCTTGTAGAGTTTCCCAAATCACATTTTTCTCCAGGAGATTATTGGATGTATGAAGAAATCCACTAAAAGAATGTCACTCTCTAAAAAAGTGAAGTGATTACCTTCAAACTAGTTATTTAACAAATTATTCTACTTTTAATAGAGTTTTGGGGTTTTTTTGGTCAGTATCAGGCAGAATTAGAAGTGGAACCAGTTTATGCTTACACAAAAGGATGTCAGCCTAGTACCACAGCACTGGCCACATCGCAATAGCCACTCTACTCCAGGTTAGCTTTCATAGAATCATAGAACCACTAAGGCTGGAAAAGATTTCCATGACCATCGAGTCCAACCTTTGACCAAACACCACCTTCTCAACTAAATCATAGCATGAAGTGCCACATCAAGTAATTTCTTGAATACTTCCAGGGATGGCAACTCCACCACCTTCCTGGGCAGCCCTTTTCAATGCCTGAACACCCTTCCAGTGGAGAAATTAATTATTTGACTCAGTCCATGGTCATCTCTGAATGCTGTTAGAGAGCTGTAGAAAGTGGCAGATGCTGACGTGGAAAGTGGAAGGCAGGTCAAACAGAAGGATGAAAATAAAAAAGATGCTGGAAAAACACCTGATTTTTCTTTTACATGTTGTTGGATCTTTTACCAAGGAAAACAAAAAGTAACAATTTCTTCCCAACAAGCAGTTAGCTAATTGGCATTTGTTGGTACAGTTGATAACTCTTTCAGAAAACAAAGCAAAGAGTTCAACTTCAGTATCTGAAAAGATGAAGCCTTTGTATTGAAGAGCCAGAATCTTTCCGTTAACTTAGATTATATTACGTTTGTGTGTTATCTTGGAAGAGTGGAACTAAAGCTACTTGAGTACATCCCCACTAGAGACACAGTATTCAGTCGTTTACCTTGGCAGCTACAACTTCATCATGCATTTATTTATGCACAAGGGCAGCAGCAGGACAGATCTTGGTACATTCTTATTAAAAACCTAAGATGAACTTTCTTGCAGATTCCCAAGACAGCATTTTTGAAACAACATTATTCTTTCTTTTGAGATGACATGCTTTCTGGCATCTAGCGCTCAAATTTTTCTCTTTGTTGCAGCATACATATTTAAATTTCTAAAAAGAAAATCTTTCAGCAACTGCAGTGAAGCATATCCTTCATACTATAGAGTTTCTGAAGTTTTGTTCCTTATATTTATTTCAAAAAACAGCTCAGAGCTACCAAAGTGAAATGTAAAATAAAATTATTCCAGAAATAGATCATTCGGATGTCTAAGTATCTTGCCTGATTTTGTGTTTTTTCCTGCACATAGCACTGCTAGCAAACTTCCCCTTGGTCACAGGTCCTTCCACGCTCAATCAATTTTCTGGCTTCTGCACTTATAAGATAAAAAAGAAAGGCCATGGGAACACAGTACAATGCTATACCTTTTGTTGATAACACACAGTTCAGTTCCCCACTGCTGTCTCTGGAATGAGGTTCCTGTAGCAGAAGAGGAGGGCTGGCAGAGCATCTCTGCACCCTCCCCACTCTTTCATGTTCCCAGACAGCTACATTGCTAGAAGACACCCTGAAATTGGTCTTGGAGGAGAAATTCGAGCACAGTAAACTTCAGTACACTGAAGGTTCAATTCTGCCACAGTCACTTAGCAATGGAGGCAGATCACATACCTCATTTTTGCATGAATGAATCCTTTATACTCATCAACTAGTACATCATCAGTAGAGGTGCAAAAGCTTTTTATTTAAAGAAAATTATATAGAAACAGAGTCTGGCAATTCTGTCTGAATTTGGTCTATAATATATTGTATATCTACCTTTAGTGGCATGCGAGCATGTCTTTATTATTAGATTTTATCATTAGGAACTATGTTAGATTAGATGAAGAGCAATTGTAGATAAGGAAGTCATCCCTTAAGACCCGATGTTTAGTTAGAAACACTAAGAATGAGAAAAAAAAAATACCTTAGAACTTACTCCTCCTCAACTGTAGTATATGACTGTGCAACAGCAAAAATAAAGTTCACTATTCCTCCAGTAAATATTATCCCCATGAAAGATAAGCTCAAAGGACTACGTTAGTAATCCTGCCTCTGATATTTAACAGTCCTGTTGTATCAAACAAACATGGTTTCAGTTTCTTTGTAAAGCAGCAATGCTAATACTTTTCTACTTTCCCCAGTGGTATTGGGAGGATAAATGTATTGTCATAAAGGTCTTTGAAAAGGAAAAGATGTAAGCATTTTTATTGATGTTCTACTTCCCAATCCACTAGAGTATATTAAAAATAATTTCACTATTGTCAAGTGCAACCTCTACCAATACATATTTCTCAATTTACCAGTCCTTCTTCCTACAAACTGAAAAGAGAGAACAGCTCAGCAAGTATATTCTCTAGTCAACAGTGCTTGTGCACAAAGGATAAAATCTGTTGCTGAACATGACCAAAATAATTTTTGCTAACTACAGCTGATCCAGTTTGCCTTGCTGTTACACTCTTGCAAAAATACCTGAATGACTTGGAGATTTGATCACCAATCGATTATGGCTGAATATGAAAAACAGAGACAACAGCCAACATGGCTTTACTAAGGGCAAATCATACCTAACAAATTTGGTGACCTTCTATGACAGGGCTACAGCTTTGATAGATAGGGACAGAGCAACTGCCATCATCTGCCTGGACATATGTGCAGCATTTGACACCGTCCTGCAAGAACATCCTTGTCTCTAAATTGGAGATGGATGGATTTGATGAATGCACCACTCAGTTACTGGAAGGCCACACTCCAAGACTTGTGGTCAATGGCTCATTGCCCATGTGGAGACCAGTGATGAGTGGTGTCCCTCAGGTGTAGCTGATACTGTTCAACATCTTTGTCAGTGACACGAACAGTGGGATCAAAGGCACTCTAAGCTGACAGCATCAAGCTGTGTGGTGCAGTCAACACACTGGAGGGGAGGAATGTCATCCTGGACAAGCTTGGGAGGTGGGCCAATGCAAACCTCATCAAGTTCAATAAAACAAAGAGGAAGGTCCTATATCTGGGTGACAGAAACCCCAGACACATCTACATGATGGGCAGAGAATTGATTGTGAAAAGCCCTGAGGAGAAAGACTTGGGAGTAATGGTTGATGAAAAACTCAACGTGAGAGGGCGATGTGTGCTCACAGCCCAAACGTATCCTGGGCTGCAGCCAGAGGAGTGTGGCCAGAAGGTTGAAGGAGGTGATTCTTCCCCTCTCCTCTGCTCTTGTGAGATCTCACCTTGAGTACTGTGTACAGTTCTGGTGTCCCCAACATAAAGACATGGAACATTTGGAGCAAGTGTCCAGAGGCGGCCACGAAGTTGAAAAGAGGATTGGAGCCCCTCACCTCTGAAGACAGGCTGAGCGAGTTGGGGCTGTTCAGGCTGGAGAAGAAAAGGTTGCATGGAGATCTCACAGCAACCTTCCAGTAACTGAAGAGGACCTACAGGGAAGCTGGAGAGGGACCTCTTGTCAGGAGCTGTAGTGATAGGACAAGGAGTAGTGGGTACAACTGAAAAAGGGGAAATTTAGGATAGCTATTAAGCAGAAATTCTTTACTGTGAGGATGGTGAGGCATTGGAATGGGTTGTCCAGAGAATTTGAGGGTGCCCCAGCCCTGGAAGTGTTCAAAGCCAGGTTGGATAAAGTCTTGAGCAATCTGGTCTAGTGGAAAGTGTCCCACCCCATGGCAGTGGGGTTGGAATGAGATGATCTTCCAGGTCACTTCTAACCCTTAACATTCTATGATTCTGTGTTAATAGCCAGATTAAAATAGTAATTTTAATAAACAATAGCTTCAAAAAAGAAATAATCTTTCTATTGTGTTGTTCTCTTTCCTTATTCTACAGAGAAGGGAACCAATTCAGTGTCAGAAAGAAAGATCATCCAGGACTGAAAACATTTTTTCAACTTAAACTAGTCAGGAATTACACCGGCCAGTTTCAGGGTCAATAAGGGCATATCTGTACTTGAGAGTATGAAGAGCTCAGTAGCTACACAACAGTTCAAAACATACAATGCACAGCTAGAGAAGGAGAGGGAAGAAGGGACTAGGGAACACAACCCCAAACCTAGTCTAATCCAGCTATTCCTTTGCTTCCCTTCTGGAGGGCAAATATTTTATATATTTCATAAAGATTCCCTCTCAGTGAATCCCAGTTTGATTTTGCACAGGGTGGATGATACCTTTTAGGTCCTCTGTGAAATGACTGTTCAAGTTTTTTCCCTGCAGTATCCAGTGAGCACAATGGATTATTACTAAATACGTTTTTTTTTTCTTCTTTACAAAAAGTGTCCTCATTTTCCTGTACGCACTTTTCTCTGGTATATAATAAACAAACAGAGGAACATGACAGAAATTAATGCCTGCAGTGCAAGGCATGAAATGCAAAAATAGTTGCTTGGCAACCAGCATGAGAAAGAAGAGGTTATGCCTGTACAAACAGCCAAGTGAGTGTCACAAGTACCATTTCTGAGTGCTGTGAAAAGGATGAGTAGGAGAGAGGATATATGAGGGGGGATTGCTTTAATGAAATTTGACTCTGTAGTTTACCCACAATCATGCATGTGTGATACCACAATAAAGATGTATTTCAAATTGCTTTCCTTCTATGTCATACCTTTGTCTTTAATCAACAAGTGAAGTTTTATTTTTAAAAAGCTATGTTTTTTCATAACACTTAAAAATGTCTAACGAGGTGTAAATGAATGCTGATTTCCATACGTACCTTCCTTCTTAATGAATTGGACATTTGCAACTACTTTTCCAAGGAGCAATGGATCCATCTATAAGCATTCTGGCAGCCTGGAACAATTCATCAATCTAATGTAACTGTAAATATATTCATCAATAAGCACTTACTTTTCAGTAATAATATACATGCATTGTTCATCCACACAAATGATACCAGACTGACCATATGGAACAATGGAGAAAAAAATACACAGGCCCTCTTTTCACCATATTTGATTCAGTAACTTTGTTTCTACATACAAACTATCGAAGGGAAGTACCACCTCTGGTCCAGAAACCCTTGTACTGCAAATTGTTAGAGGTGAGAAAGATAATTCTAAGGAATTAGAATTTTATGCTTACGTTACTATTATACTTCTATTTTAGCATCCATCATTGTCCACTGTTGGATATTAAGATTTGACTGATCTGTGGTCTGAGCTATGTGATCATTCTAATGTTCAAATTAGAAATTTTTAAAATGTGAGGGACATTAGACTGAGCCGCATCCAACATGAACGTGCTCTTCATCACAAACAAGATGATGTGAACATCTTACAGAACTGAACCTGCCTGTAGTATTATATCCCATCTTGTGTCCCTGGATCCATTTGCCCAGCAGGACTTGCAACTACGTCATGTTCTACAGAACACCACATGTTAGTACTGACAAGTAGGTGTCTGTTACTGTGATCAGCAGTAAACTGAATTGATTCACCTCCTTTCAGTGCACTAACAATCACTACAACTACTATACTCTTTTTCAATGTCAATAGATGTAGCTATTCATGACCTTATTTTAACCCTACAGGTAGCTGCAAGTGGCAAATGAGACTAAAGCTATAGTGAAAACCAGGATGGTTGAAGTAGTTGCCTTAACATATTAAAAAATCATTTTGTTCTTGTTGATTATACCAGGACAGACCTCCAAATGATAGAGCATTATCAAACTTGGACAGACATGGAAGAAGATAAGTATCACTAGAAGGGGAATTATTTTAATTCCTAGTGAAGATTAAAAAAAGAAACAACAAAACCAAAAATACCCCACCAATCAGTCAAACCCCAACAAAAAACACAACCAAAAGCAAGACACAGTGCTATGTATGGATTCAGTAGTTTTTGATTTGTGATCTGAGATGGTTTCAAACTACTGATGGAGAATAAAAAGATCAAAGAATGTATTTTTACTCTATGCAATCAATATTACTCTAATGCAAACTTCAGTAGGCTACAATCTCCTTTTGAAGACTAAGACATCTAACTTGCAAATTTCATGAGAATGTGTGGGATCAATAAAGGAGAATTAACGCTCATATATTCTTCCATTTTATTCCTCCTGCCCCTGCAGAATTCTGAAGAGATATTTCTCTCATCAGATACTAAAGTAATGCTCTACAACTGGTCATTCACCTAACTTTTATAGTTCTGCATTTTTGTTAACTAACAAAATTTTACAGCTTGAGAAGGTATAACATTTGAAGAATGAGAGACTAAAAGATTTCCACTCCATTTGTTTCTCTGTCTATGCAAATGCAAGGTAAACTTAAACAGTATTCTTCCTAAACCACTCTTGACTACACAGTGAGCAAGTATTTCAGCTTCATTCAGTTGCCTCCACTGTGCTCAAATACGTGGTGTTCTCAGAGCTATCACAGGCAACTGGTCAAAGAGGGCTAATGAGACTGAAATTTAAACAGGGGGGTAGGCACACACCTCAGAAGTCACTTCCCAAAGAGAACAATGATAAAAGGTATCAACATGTTTTGAACTAGACAGAAAGATCTCTTTCTTTAGCTGTTCCTCAAATTCTGTTCAGGTCAGCATGTCAGCAGTTTTTTTACCACAGATATATGCTAATCAAATTTATAGATCAGATCTTATCCTTAGGAAAGAGGTCTGAGTTTAAATTTTATCTATTTTTAAATTCTTGGGAAGCTTTCTCCAGCAAAACAGGTTGAACAGAAAAAAATATATATATTTTCGGAGGTATTATTATTTATACCACCTACAATAAAATAAAGCCTTTTTAGGAAATTTTTTCATTAAAGCTCTACTAGGTCAAATCTTATTTACATTTATTTCACACTAAATGCAAGACCTTAGTTAGCTAGAGGCTTGTTTTATGTTTATGAGGTATCCGGATCAGCCTTAGCAACATGAGATTGAAACAAAGGCAAGACATTAAAGATGTGTCAGCAACAGGTTGCACCATTAATGTTACTCTGCAAGAAATCTCTGTCCTAAAAATGGGAACGTCCAGTGGTTGTTCCAGAGGTGCTGGCCAACACAGGTATGATGGAATAGACTCCAGACACTCATAACTTTGCTGAAATTTTCCAAACAAACTTCCTTGTAAATGCAAGATGCTGCTGAGACACTTGAACAACCTAGCCAAAATTCCAGTTCTGAGCATCACAGAGGATCAAGTCCCAGCAGTCTACATGAGATAATAGGCTTACTCATAAACACCATTCTGTTTCTAAGGCATTTGTCCTGATAGAAATTTAATCCAAGCCATTTTACTTAAGTTTTCAGTTGAAAAGTAATATAGCATTTCAAAGAAAATAAAATCTGAATATAAAATGAAAAATCATCTTTTGTCTCTAAACTTCCTATGGTAGCATCAACTTCAAAATATGCCTGCCAGTTACTATACATGCATGAATCAATCTTTTTGTATAAACAGCTTCCTAATAAGATCAGTAATCAAATTACAAGAAAGTTACCAGGGAAAGCACTTAGTTTAATTGAAGGAACCACCACACAATGATAGTGTCTACATCAAGTGTGCAGGTACTCAGACAGAGCGGGTGACCTTGCCTCCCCAAACCCAAATACTGGAAGGAAAAATAGAAGGCAAAACATAATGGACTCAGTCTAGCCACAGCAAGCATACCAGGGATATGGTATGGATATTCCTCCTTACAGGAATTTCATGCAGTATTCCAAAAGTGGAAATTATCTCAATCCAAATTCAGACCTAGCACACTACTGGTTTTAACTCTTATATTTCTACAGTTAATGTTTTTTTGACTTTTTTTTTTTAATACATCAAAATACAAATAAAAGGTTTTTCAGAATGAAATAAATTTGCCAGCAACTGCAGTTAAAAGCAGAGAAGAAAAATACCAATCCAAGAAAACAAGCAAGCAATGGAGCTTCGTTCTTCAGTTGTTATGGGATTGTTATCTGGCTACAGCTAATTAGAATGACATTGCTCTAGTGGCTAACACTACAGCAAGATAATACTTTGTTACACACAACTTCTTCTGTAATCCAGCACAATGGTCAGTTTAAATCTGTGTTTATTTAATATACAGTTAAAACATTTTAAACTATACCTATGTTAATCTAGACAAGCCAACCAAATTCCCAAAAGATTCTAAAGAAAGGCTAGAAATTCAGTTGCCATTATCCTCAACACATCATTTTATCTAAAGAAGACTACTTGAAACTCATTTGAAAAACTTATTCTGTTCTGTTACTGGAAAGTAACAGCCTAACAACATATTCCCTGAGACTTCCTATCCACACATTAGCTGATGTAAAAAAAAAAAAAAAAAAAAGAAAAAGCGCAAGCTAAAGGGAACAGATAAAATTGGGGGTTTAAGCTTAAGATGGTGGTTACGGTAATATTAGATTTGCATTTTCCTAAATACTTCCTCTAGGAAATTGCTAAAATAGGAGTAAATCGCAGTATTGCCTCTGAAAAAGAATAACTTTTGCATCCTAGAAAAGTAGTTAAGAAAGGTCAGTAGGTTTCTTTCCAGTGACCATGGATGAAACCCACAATTAACATGCAGTTCTTTGAACATAGGGACTACTTTTAAACTGCACTTTGAAATTGCACAATTTCCAGTCCTAGTGTGAATACTTAATAATGCTTTAAGAAAATAAATGCTTATGTTTATGGGAGAAATTAATTAAGTATAGGCAACCTAGGAAAAGCAAAGTATAGTATGACAACTTTAAGGTTAAGACTTTGCAAAGCCTTCATTATCAAAAGATTGTATAATGTTTTACCTGCAAGTATTATAATGCATCCCTATGCACCATTGAGTCTGATGACAATTACTCATGTTTTCAGTCCTACTATTTTTGCAAAAGCTTTTTAACTGCTTCCCATTAAAATATAGCTCTTTTTGGAAACAAGTTTATAAACTGTCACTAATAGGGTAATACAGGATAAAGAAAAGCTTGAAGATGGCAGAGCATTTCTGCAGTTTTTCTGGAGGCTGAAATTTTATGAAGTAAATGATCTATTGGCTAAGTTCCTGTATTTCATGGGAAAATGAACTCCAGAGAATCTAACTGGAAAGGAGCTTTATTTGTAAGGCTTTGATTGTAAAAACTTCAATTAAACATTTCAATCAATGAGATTAAGTGTGGTACTGAAGTTTTTCACCACTGATTTTTATTTTACTTTTGTCTAAAACACAACACAGCTTTGCTTCCCAAAAATCAAGATTTTATCACAGAGCAGCTAAATCTGTGGAACTTCAAAGAGGAAGTTACACGGCACATATATTGCTTCTTTTAATTCTAAAAGCCTGATCAATCCTTCAAAACACTGAATTCCTTCCATGCATTTTATGAGGATTAAGTGCTTCCATCCTCATCCTCCGGCAACTCTGCCCTGTAGTGTGCAATTGTGCTTCACTGTCCATCAGAGAGCATGGGAAGCCCCATCCAGAGCTGGGACTGGGGCTGATGGTTTGTCCAAGTGAACTCCTATCCTACCCATGGCACCCAAGAAGCACCGAGCTGGGCTCCTCCAGCGGGGACAGCAGAAGCACCTTCAGTTTTCTGTTGTGCTGCGCTCTAGGAAATGGTAGATGGAGAAAAGTGCAAGAGCTCAAACAAGAGTGGTGAGCAGTTTTGTGGTAGTGCTGAGCAGCACCAAGGGGCACAGGGTACATTGTACTGCCCACCTTAGCCACAGTGAAGCACAGCGTGCCAACACCATTTCCCTTGACAAAAAGAATCTTACTAAGCAGCTTTTACAAGAGCAGAACAGTTAGCTACTTCTTTCTAGCTACTAACAAAGGCTACTGGTTCACTGAAGTGAAAAAGTTGTGAAAGCTCACCCTATTCCTAACAGACAAAATACAACCATTTCAAAAAGCACATTTTGATTTGTTTATCCTCCCCCATCCCCCATCCCCAAATACTGTAGTGTTTGCTCAGTGGTAGGCAACTGAATGCTGAATCACGAGACTTTTTACCTAACCCTGATGTACAGAATAAGAGCAGTAGATGTTTTGTCATCTGTGCAGCAAAGTATAGCTACTTAAGTGTTTTCATTACCTCGGACGTAAATATATTTAGCAGAAGTAACTATTCTACTTTAGAAAAGTAATAAAAAAAACCCCAAACCCACTTTCCTCCCCTTTGAACACAAATTATTGATGCAGTTCCGGGGTAACAGGTTTGCTCAATAATTGCATCCACCCCAAGTACTAAAAAATTTAAACAACTGAATGGAAGAGATAAGTGTCTGTACCTATGCACCGACTTAAATTTTTTTGCTTTGTTTTAAATAAGCTTCCAGAATTGAATGCAAACCTCCACAGATTCATTAATACCTTTTATTTTTAAATTACATTTTCATTTAAGCAGATTAAATATTTTAAAAGTGGCCTCTGGGTCTGGACATAAATAAAAGAATGCAGCGATATCCTTTAAAAGATGGGAGGCAGTACAACCAATTACGTTATTACTTTTCTTTTGAGGCAGACTGCCTTCTAAAGGGAAAAAAAAACTAGTTTCACATATAGGAAAACAAAAAGGTAAGTAAACATTTTTCTGGTCTTTGTAAGAAAGGTATTGATGATAAAAATGACAGGTTAGTGTATTTCCTAGTACATTTACTCTTGAGCTTATTTTGTAAGCTATAGAATCAACTGTCAGCTTTCTGATAAAATTCAGTACACAGCGACTTTTGCTAAAAGATACTGGATTCTAGATGCTCAAGGAAAAGAAAATCCAAACCAGATTCTCACTGACTATTCAAACACATATACTTTACTGTACAATATTTAGACTAAGAATAGAAATATTACTCTTAAAGACAGAGTAACCAGGTAATAGTTTAAGTAGCATACAAAAGGAGAACCAGGGTTTTAAATTCTTTGAAAGTGAGATCTACTAAGGTAGCAAAATACAGATTTATATATTAGATATGTCCCAAATTCATACTAAAACACATTCCCTATATATACATATATATATTTATACCTGTATATGAATGTAAGGCATGTGTATGTATAAGTGCTAATATATCAATATATACCCAGCCTAGGTAAATGTGCTTTATTGTTGAAAGACATTGGAAATGTTTTGCCTGAGTTTAGCAATTGTACTGAAAAAAAAATGTTTTATATGAAATGATACTAGGGGAAAACGTACCTGTGACAACTATAACTAACTTCAGTATTTTATACATGTTAGACCTCCCTTTTGTGGAGAGTGTATATTAAAGAATCGGTATTAAAAAAATACCAAAACCAAAACCAAAAACTTGTACTTATATTTTGAAATGCTATTGCAAAATTAATCTTCTTCAGAATATGATACAGATTATTAAGACACTTAAATATATAAGTAGCCCTCTAATTCTGGAGTCAGGTTTGTGGGCAAATAACTAATTTGTACTTGAATTTCCTAATTTAGAAGTGGAATAACAGTAAAATCACTTTCTCAGTCTCAGATATTTTCTGTGGATTTCTAATATTCATTTCCCATATTGATAGAACTAGGATGACACATAAATCATTGATGAGTGAGTGGCAGGAACCTTAAACTAGATCAGAAAGAAATAAACAACACTTCTTTTTCTATTGGCTTACAGAGAATAAGGCCTCTGTGAGATGGAGATATAGGTTCATGAAAAACCATTTAGTTTTATAAATTAATCATTATGATATAATCGAGAAAAGAAACCGTGCTGAAAAGGTAATGATAAATTTGTCACCACTTTAGGAAACTGATTATCCTTACACATGTGCAGAATAAAGCAAGCTGTTTAAAAGTCCTCTGGAGGAGTTTTGATTTCTACCAGATGGCCAGTGCCTTATTTCCGTATTTTTTGTGCATTTCATTTTATTAAACTTTAGTTACTTGGTACTGCAATACTTGAAGTCATTTTAGGTTTCAACTTAGGAATGACACATAAATAATACAGCAGATTTTCAGGACATTTCAATAATTCTCATGTGTCCCTAGCATGACTTGTTGTGACACTAAGTCTTGTAAGATTGCTTGAGCTATGACTGGCATATGCCTACACACCTGTAGGAGACAGGGCAGGACAATGTCTTCATACTTGCTTGGTTGCCAAAGAAATACAGCTGCATTAAAGGGCCGCATTTAAGCCCATGAATTCTGCATCTCTCTAGAGTTCATTAGCTAGGGCTTAGCAACACATTTCATCATGGAACTATAACACCAGCATAAAGTCATAAGTCTTAATGTTCAAATATTTACTGAGCTTGTATTTGAGCTACTGCATGTCATTCACAGTACTTCAGAGCTATGCATGAAATAATATATTCCTCAGAAACTTGGGGATAAAATCAAGCATTCTTCCCTCATATTTTTTCACTGCATGCAACATCAAATCATTTTGGTTATGCATGACCACTGAACAACTTGTGACAAAAATAATTAAATCCCTAAATTCTTCTCTGAAAGAAACATTCAAATTCTATGCCAGTAAAGATCACAATGTTCTGGGTGCATCCAAATGTGAGGCAAAAATTCCTGTAACTTGAATGATGACAAACAAAGAATGGATCGTTCGCACAGCAAATTGATTATCTACTCTATTGGATAGGACTTATAATGAATGCACAATATGCTTATTCAACAGTCTTAACTTTTATATCATAGTACTCCTGTTAAAATCTATGATCTTTTACCTTTCACTGTTTTCAAAATGAGTAAAATAATATTAAGCATTTATTCCACAGAAATATTTAGTCTTTTTCTTTACAGGATAATTTGTCTTGCCAGTATCATTTTTTAAAAGAGTGGTATAATTAAGTAAAAGTATTTATAAGAAATTGAAAGTCAGTTTTGAGGTAAATGGAAATAATTTCATTTCCTCCCATTTGATTAAATATATTTGATGTGGCTAGTGTAATTATTTCACGTGAATATTAGGTATATTAAAATTATGTGAAAAGCCAGTGCAAAGTCTTCAGCAGTTGAAATTTGTGCTGTATTACAAAAATAACTGTAAAATACCTACCTGTGCATAAGCACCAGCCATTTAGAAGCATTAATTGAGTTTAAGCCATCAAAAAATTCATGAGATTAGTTTTAACTACAAATTTGCAGCCAAAATATGCACATATTTTCATTCTACATTTATAAAGGAATTCTGAAGGCTCATGACTGCTGTTTTAAATGAAAAATGCTCTCTCAGACTCCAGGAGTGGTTCTTCATTGCAAGATTTGCAATACAACACTTCCTCTCTCCCTCTTTTTTAAACAGTTCACACATTAACTATTAATGTGATACTTCAAAGACTATTCTACAGTATTTAAATCCAAAGAATTTAGATTATGTTTAGAAAACTCACGTGTGATCTTCCCCTTTGTATGACCCTTTAATCAAATATGTCTCCATGATCCTTATTTTTAAGGCACAAGTAATGTTCTCTGAATGTGATAAAAGGCAAAGATCCTAGCACCTTAATTTTTCTGCTCTTTGCTAAAATAAGGAATTGCCAATAGCCACGACAAATATAGACAAGGAAATCTGTCTACAGAGACATTTCATAGAGGAAGTGTACAATTTGGTGAAACACAGTGTGATCTTCAAGCACTTTAGACTATATTTGTAGCTAACCAGAAATTAGTTTGCTTTCCAGAGAGTGGAGATTGAGACAGAAAAAGGCATGAAAGTGAGAAATACAACAACTAAAGTGTCATTTGTTTACAATTTATCCAAGTTGTATGCTCTTGCAGACTCTGTTCTACCAATAGTTACATAAGCAAAATGACTAAAAGAGAGTCTCATGGGCTAAATGCTCTGCTTTTCAGGAAACAGCATGAAGGAGAGAAGGCCCAGGAGAGAAGAGTAATGAGATAGCTGTGCCAGTGCAGAGGCCTGCAGGATACCAGCCTTATCAAAACTAGAGGAAATGCCAGGGGATACCATGCTTGCCTATGAACTATTTCACAGCCTAGAACAGACATCTCGCTCTAGCATACTTATTGAAAGGAGGCTGTAGTGGAGAGGAAGTCAATCTCTTCTGCCATGTCTCAAGTGAAAGGACAAGAGGAAACTGCCTTACATTGTACCAGGGGAGGTTCTGTTTAAGTATTAGAAAAAAAGAAACAATGAAGTAACTTTAAGAGTGGTTGGGAATTGGAATAATTTGCCCAGGGAGGTGGGCAGATCACCATCTCTGAAAGAGTTCAAGAGATGACTGGATATGGTACTTGGGGATCTGATTTAGGGGTGATTTTGTTGGTGCAAGATTGATGGTTGGACTCCATGACCTTGAAGGTCTCTTCCAATCTTGGTGATTCTATGGTAGTTTCAATCCTATTCCATGCCTACTCAAAAGTCCCTGTCACGGACCTTATACCAAAAAAGAACATTTTCTAGCTTTGCACTACAGAAATTCACAAGTTTAGCACTGTTTAAGTTTTTAGTATCAGAAATAAGTTCAATTCTTGTGATCTGGAGTGGAAATGACCTTCATGATTTTGAACTTTCTTTAAGCACTGTGATACTGAGTGCTTCCTTTCAGTTTCAGAGGATACTATGAAAACAAACTTTCTTTTGCCTGTTCCAAGCAGTTATGTCACTGTAATTCCATACCATGCAGTGTGTGCTCCCAGATTGCATGCAGCTCTCTCCCTTACTTCACAAACATTTTCTTTCTCTTTTTTCTTCCCCCACACCCACACACCACCGATGTGTCAAGATAAGAGACATTTCTGGCCATATATTTCAAAAGGAAGAGTGTTAAAAGCAAAAGGGAAAATTTTCATAAGGTAAAACTCTCCTTCCTCTAACTTTTTAAAGATTATTTAGTTGAATGAAAAGAGGTAGCATTTCTTCTGAGGTATAGACAGCCCCCACTCCCATTCCCACCCACATCCACTCAGTATCCAGCATGTTAGGCTGCATTAGCCCTAAGAAACATCTTCTAACAGATGTTTTGCTTTTGTATTAAATTTAAACATTCTTTGGAGTTATTCCCTTGAGTCTGCCTACTGTAATTTTCATTACAGTTTTAGTTGGGGGTTTTCTACAAGTATTAAAAGGTACTGAAAGATATTCCCAAACCATGCAACAGAAGGAACTGCCAGAGGTCAGTTTTTACTTTTCTTACAAGTCCATCAAATAGGAAACACAGCACACACTTTTCGTAACTCTGCTCTTTCAAATGTGAGTCAACAACAGGAAGCTGTCAATATAAATTTCAAATTAAGTGTGAAAGTTATAGCATCTAAGTGCCAGAAGACAGGAAAAAAAATGCAACTTTTTTTTTTTTTCATTTTTCATCTAATTGATATTTTCTTTTGAAAATTCTTTTAGCAATTTTGAAAAAATCAGAAGGTTACCTTAATGTTAATATACTCATTATTATTTAATCAAGAGCACCTTGTTAAATGCCAAAGAAAATTATTATCTCTATTTTAGTTAAGACATTCATCATAAATGGAATAAAATAAATATGACATTTCTATCTTTAATGAGAACATATAATGAAAACATAAAAAAGAAATATCACACCAATCCCTGACACTTAGCCTGTTAATCTCTTAATTCTTTCCTTTTGAACATTAAGAAAATCTTGTTTACCCACAAGAAGGTACATTTCCAGTAAAACTACCAAGAAATATAGAAGAGTTTGAAAAATTGGGTGACAATGTCATCAAGTCTATAATGCTCTAGGTGACTTCAAATAATCACATTCTGATTTAATTTATTTTTTTAAATAATGCATCCTTGTAATACTTTGCTGTTCCTGTTTATTACAGAATTAATTGTTCTTTTTATAAGGATTTTAAAACTAACTAACTGATGTTTTAAACAGAATGCCTATTCAGAATAGCAAAAGTCAAGACACAAATAGGGTAGTATGGAAGTACAAATGTAAGATAAACAGTAAAATATGAATATTACATATTTTACAAACTGTGCCAGTTTCTTAACTGTTTATGAATAGAACATTAAGACAAATTCTAGCCTGTACTTTTATGCATAAATTTTGAGTTTACGCCGAAGTTTGGAAACATGAACAACATATACACCTATATTTTTCTAAATGCCTGTTTCCAGAATAGCCAACCTGCAGGAAATTACTTCTGAAATATTTTGCATTTTTTAATATGCTCTGGTAAGGGATGTTGAAAATAATTATTTAAAGACTTATGCTCTTATGCTATTAGCTACAGAATTTTGACAGTAGTGGATCCTCTCATATGTGACTGCACTGGACATATACTGATGCCAGAGGAGCTGCAGTGTCAGATCTCCATAATTTTTTCCCTTGAGTTACACACTCTACCTTTTCAACTGTGTGCAACAGATTTGGTAGCAGCAAAGTTGTGCCCACAATGCTGACACTTACATTAACCATCTCACTTCTTTTGCACAAATCACTTGGATTAACCACTGTTAATTATTAAGTCATAAACTTCTGTCACACTGCAGTAAGCAAAGGAATGAGACAGACAGCTGAAGTCACGTTGTCACAGTGGCCACTGATCCACCTCTCATAGCACATTTGAAGCTCTGTGAGACCTACTAGATGAGAAAATTAAGTCTTGTAAAGAGGCCCTGTGGCACAGGATATGGGAATTTATGGGACCATTTACACTAGGCCTTTCCCAGTAAATGCCAGAGTGATTACACACCTTAGGAAGATTACAGTAATCCCAGACAATTCTGAAGAAATGACAGCATTGCTGTACAAACAACACTTCCAATAGTGAGCTGAGAAGAAATTTCTGTAAATAATGCAACTGAGGTGTTGAAACGTTAACGAATCACAGGGAAGTTTTTTAAAATCAGTTGTGTGAAGGGAAGCCACCTCAGGTGTGCTGGAAAATAAACTGTAAATACTTATTGAACACAGTGAGAAATTGTTAATGAGAAAGGGATCAAAGCACTTGACTCAAATTCTAGACAAAGTAAGCTACATGACTTGCTTCACAGATATACTCCCCTGTAAGATTCTTGGAAACAAGTATGCCAGTATAGGTAAGAGTCTGAGCAGAGGTCTGTACATACACTTGAAAGGTAAGAATTTAGATTTGACTGACTGGGAACTACTTGCAGGGGAAGCTCTGCTGTACCCCATCCATCCCATGAGATGACAGAGCAAGAAAGAAAACCCCACAAGTGCATGGCTTGGCAGCTACTCAGGGTGGGACAAGATCACAAATCTCATGTGTAATGACCACAGCTTGAGAAGTATGCTTACTGCTGGTGGCTTCAAAGGCTAATAATAAATACACCATAAATTCTCAGGTGACAGCTACGTGGTGGCCCAACAGGGGCAGACACAGTATGAGGTGTGTCTCCATGCTACAACTGGAAGTGCACCTGGACATATCCATCCCTGGTGTGCATTTGGAGCACTCCCTGTCCCCATGGCCATGCGTGGCAGTCGTGGGGCCACTGTCCGAATCATTATCTTGGCTCTATTTGCCCACCTCTGGGCATGGTGGGGCAAGGCTTCTAAGGGAGGTCCCTGCCCCAGTCTGCCCCATACCCTAAGCCCCCACATAGCCAGGGGCTCCTCACTCATTACACAGTGTGCAGTGCCCCCACAGGTGCTGCATGGCTCACAATCTGTGACAAATTACCAAAAGAGGATTTTGATGGGCTCTGCAACCTGCGGCTCCTCCATGGCTGCATAGAGTGAAGGAGGCTGTTTGCTGTGGGCTTTGCCTTCCCAAAATGGATCTACATGTATGCCAAAAGTTCAGGGGTGCACATGGTGCTAACATGCATGGCCACACAGGTCAGCGTAACTGGAGAAACGTACCTTTTTTGAAATGCACATTTCAAAGACAAGCAGAACTCAGTGAACATCAATATCCAGCCTCAGGGATCACCACAGGAGGTCACCAGCAGTCAAACATGGATCCCTGATAGCTGGCCCTGGACTCCTGGTCTCTGGAGCAGCTGGTCCTCCGATCAGATATCTCTACCTTTACTCCCCCAGGCCTCCTGTGATCCACCACCCTTTCTCCAGTATCTGGACCCCAATCTCTCATCCCACCCACTGCACAGTCCTGCTTTGTCTCTGATGGTCACACACACAAGAGCACACTCACACAGAAAATAATCAGTATCAAAGTTTAAGCCAGGACAACCTGCAGCGAAAAGGTGCAAGGTCCAATCTGCCAAGCGTATTGACTATTGGCTTGCTTAAACATGATCTGCCATTATTATACTCTCTCTTCTCCATTTTGACATCCTTCTTTCTACTCTTGCTTGCTCCCAAATCAAACACTTGTGCCTTATTGAATTTTTCTTGATAATCTCAGATTTGCTACAATACCACTACATTTACATTTTCTGATATTGCTATCCAGGTCATGTCAGCCTTACATAATATCAATGATACAACTAACAAGGCACCACTTGACCTGCAAGGTCTCACTTCCCAAAAGGTTTCCAGTACTCTCTCATTATTGGTGCGGTCTGGCCACCTTTCTCTAATAATGATGGTCTAACAATGACCCCTAACAATCTGTGAAATGCAGACACTCCTCAAGGCGCTGTAAATCCTGCCACCTTCTCACCCTGTTGCTCCATAGGTCCAGTGATTTCTCACATCATGTCTTGAAGTTTCTCACTGTTTTTTCAATGAGCTCAACATTCAGGCCTGAACCTAATCCTAATCATCTGCATGCATACCCTAATTCTGCATTCTCGGTTCTCATCATTTACAGAAAGTCTCTCAAAAGTCAGAAAAACTGTCCAAGAGCCTTTACTTTGTCCCATGAAATTTCACTCCTGTTTGCCTGAAATGGATACTGATAAGAATCAGCATTTCCCTTCTACTGCTGATGTTGGCAACATCATCTGACATAATGACAAAAGTTTGTCTGAATATAATTTCTAATAATGGCCTTCAGAATTGTGAGCAAGACACTAAAAAGATAACCCACCCCTCCACCTAAAACACCAGAAAAAATAGTTGTTTTAAAAATTGTGAGTTTTTAACATCTATTTTGTTTTCTTCTGCTTCAATTTTGAGCTTTCAAAATTGAACATTTACTACTGTTTATAGATATTTATGGGGAAGAAGAACCTGAAAAATAAAAGAAAAAGATTAAGGTCTTATTCATCCATCCAAATAGGTTTGCTCACAGGTAAATTTTTTCTCTGAATAAATTTATTCACATGGGGATGTTTTAGGAAAAAAGAACATAAAAAAGCATGGAAATATGCAGCAGAGAAGAAGAATGTTTTTCTAAGAACAAGGGGAAATAAAGTCCAAACACACTGCCTCGGCTCTTTTTCCATGCACATCAACTCTCAGTGGTCCTACTCCCCTCAAGAGTACTAGACAGGAATGAAATTCAGCAGCCTAAACTAGCTCCCCTCACACTTGCTGCTGCTATTAATGTTAATTTTCTCATTCAGGCTGTATCATAGTGCCAAGATGAAAGATTCTCACTGCCAAAGAATAACTAGCGGCAGTGAGAGGCTGCCTGGGGAAAAGACACAGTTGCACATCATCTAGTATAATTTTTTCCATCAGGACTGACTGAAGAACTAGAAAGAAGGCAAGGGGGTGGGAAGAAAAAGAAGTAAAGTAGCACAAATTATCCTTTGTTCATGTCAATTTATTTTTTGTTTCAGAGAAGAACAGTAGCCCTAGTGCAAGATCTTACCAGTTAAAATGAAAATTATAGGAAGATTAATTCAAATATCATGACACAGAATATACTGTGGAAGCTAATAGCTGCATTATTGAATCATAAACATGGTTACTCATAGGGAATCATTTAAACTGCTGTATTTTAATTTCTAATGCCCTATTCTTACAAGAAATTTTAGAGTATAAAGGCTGGGTTGTTCAGTAAATAATTAAAACTTTTAGAATAAAATAGAATAGTTTTAGCTTTCTTATAGCTACATATAGTTCCTGTTCTGCTTTGTGGCTTAGTTTGTGTGTTCACTGAGTTACACAAGAAAATTCTATCCAAAAATCAAAAAAGTGACCCCTATTCAACACCTACTAATTTAACTTATCAAACAAAAATAGAAAAAGCAAAGCAAAACCTAAAAAAAGATGAGCTGACCTATCAGTATTGATACCAAGTCAGCTTTTTGCTTCTCCATTGATAATACCAATGACATTTCCAATGCCCAGTAACAATTCTATGGTGCAAACCCCAGTACTTCTATTAGGAAATGCCTCCAGCAGTTAAGCACAAAGGTAAGGAGAAAGAACAGATATTTTGCTGAAGCTGCACAGCATGCAACTGAAATAACAAGAGCTAGACTATGAACCATCAATTCCTCACTTGCAGGACACTACCTTGCTTCCCAAAAACCACTGGAAAACCTCTTCCTGAGAAACACCTGGACTGCTAAATTCCTGACTGATTACACACACCATTTCAAAACAGCCTGAAAGCATGAGCACACACTCTGTACACCACCATCCAGTAATACCTTCCACTGTCATTTGGGGATGGAATTTAATCAGGAGGTGCATGATCTTTATCTACTTACCTGCACCTTTGAACATTCACAGTTTTGTTTGGTATTGGTTGCTGGTAACAGCAAAGGGATTTTTGTTTCTTTTATACAAAATAATGTGTGAATACCAGTTTACGGTGTATTGTAAGAAATCTGATGAGAGAAATGAAGGAAGGAAAGGGGAGGAAAATCCTCCTTGACACCCCTTGCACCTGGCTGACTGCACGGATTTATAAACACCACAAAGGATACACGTATGGATGCCTTGCCCTAGATGGTACAGTGTGGGGAAACATAAAAGGTGGAAAAGCTCTTAGGTGTGAGAAAAAAAGCAGGTTTCAGAAATAAAGCAAAAAGAATTTAGGAATTAGCTCTAGCTGTGAAAACTTGAAGATAGAAGAGGATACAATTATATAGCAAGCAAGGACATTAAAGCAATGGTTAGAGTTTCTAGATTTGGCTGAAATTGGTTTTGAAGTTGCAAAAAATATGCTTAGAAAGATAGAGAAGTTTAAGCTTAATAATGGAATATTGTGCATTGTTATATAAAGGCATAACAAGCAAGTATTGTATACAACAGATGTACATGCACTGTTGAGGATTGGATAAAACAGCTGTCTGTAACTTTTAGAAGCATGTTAATTGGCTAAGAAGCTTTTAAGAATGCTTTGCAACAAGGAAGTCTGTGGGTGCCTTTGATGGCATGAGCTTTGTACCATCTCTGTCTCAACTCAGTATGTGAGACTGATAACAGAATAAAATAATAAAAAGGCTCCTGGAACGCCTGTCTGGGCTCTCCGTCCCATTTGCTTGCCGAAAACGCTGACAGTACAGCACATTTTTACTGGTCTTAAATTCAGCATTTCTGTTACTTATGTTGCTTCAGAATGGAAAATTGACACCTACTGTATATTGTGAATTACTATAGTACCATCTTCAATATAAGACTAGATCTATGCCTGGGCAACCTGATCTGACCCCTTAGCTGTCCCTGCTTTGAAGAAGGGTTTGGATTGCTTGTTTCTTAAGGCCTTCTCCCACCTAAATTTTCAGTAATCCTAGTATCTATTTGCATTTGAAGAACAGAAAGGCAACAGAATTGCTTGTACTGAAAACCTGAGTTCTGTAGGTTGTTATTTGCATGTTAGATAACAGATATATACAATTGCTTAACAGATATATAGGATTCTATGAAGACTATGACAGTACCTCAAATTCATGACACATTTACTCAGTCTTGGAGTTGGCCATTTGCATATCTTAGTGCACATAAACACAGAAAAATGAACAATAACAGAAGGGTATCACATATGACATGGTGATCACTGGACACAGATGAAGAACAGAACCACTAAGTGAAGAAAGTTAATATAAAATTTTATTTAATACGCAAATAAATGAAGAATTGAAGCAAAAATACTGCTTCCAAACTAAAGGAGTAAATGCAAAATATATTTTTAAAAAGTCAGATAGTGATAAGTATTCTCTACTAAACTTGGGTTTCTTTTTGATCTATTGCTACATCTCATATTGCCTAATCTCTACTGAATGCAACTATCTGTCCTTGTCCTCACTACTTTCAGCTAAACTGGTCTGAGCTTCCTTTATTTGAGACATTAACCAGTCTAAATATTTTTTAAGGAGTAAGATAATTCACAAGAGACAAAGTGGATCACACAGAAGTCTATTCCCCTACAAATAATCCACCTCAAAACACGTTAGAACACTATTCTTTAAATTTCCACAAGTACATAGTACCAAAGTAACAGAGGCAGGTTTGGAAATCTAGACATCATGAAGCTAAAACTTCCCATATGCAATAGTTTCAGTTTCTTAAAACAGGATAATATCTTGTCATCATGGAATAAGAAATGGTGATAAATACATAATTAAATGGTGTGGAGTCTTGGTTTTTCTGGGCAACTCAGACAATCATATTGGGCCAGCAACTCAAGCTATGGTTAACATAGAAGCAGCTAGCTCGTATTCTAAACCTTCCAAAATGGAATAATTTTCAGTAAATCAGGCACCAGAAGACAGTCTTCAGTGCTTGGCTCACAAAAAACTTCCCATGATATTTAGGAAAACTGTCAGCTTTGTACCAGATGAAGAAAAGTATTCTTCTCATGGAGGATTTCCCTGAAGAAGAAGGTGGCATATGAGCTTTTTAGATTTGCATTTGCAGGTAACAGTTGGCAAGTAACAGTACAAAAGTCTACACTTGATATGAGGGTTTTAAGCTTAATTTGTCTATCAAAGAGTAGAAAGCATTTACTCTGGAGCATAGATATGCAGCAGTTTCTGTGACTAAGCAATAGAAGGATCCTTAATTATAATTGTTCTCTTTTGTTTCACAGACTGTAATTGTGGCAAATGAATCTGAAAATTCACCCTTTAAAAGAAAAGTTCCCCAACTTTTTAAATACTGAACTACATTTGGAAGGGTAAGGTAGGAAAGGTATTATTTTTTCTAGTGAGGGAAAAGCATTAATTAAAGTGGTGAATTTTTCATGTAGAAAGTAATTTCATATTTTCAAAACTTTTGATTTATCTCAGAATTATTCTTTAATAAAAACTTTGCCAGCCTGATGCAACTTCTAAGTTTTTCCAAGATGGTCTAATCCATTGTTTCTCTGCTCCATCATTAATACTGCCTACATATTCCAGAGTTCAAATTATGTTGTCCCACACATGCACACTTTCACTTTGAGTTATTCCCCAATTTCATCAATTCTTCTCCTGTTATTTTTTTATTGCTTTAATAAGGTAGGAATTACTCTGCTCCCAAGCCTCATGCAACCAAGCTAAAAAACTTGCAAGAAATTAGTTTTTATCTCATCTTCTTAATACTGATCCTAAATATCTAATCTTTTAGACATTTATAGAGGCTGAAATAGGTGAAAGCTGAGCAAGTAATGATTTTGGTTGCTCTTTAGAAGACTATTGTCTACAGAGCACAGGAGCATTCATAATAATATCAAATATAGAATACTGTAGTTCCTGGTTTATAGAAAAAGGGAATAAAATTACTTTTTATATGAAATAATTTGTGCATTTGAAACATCCTAAATCTACAACTGTATTGCAATAAGTGTGAAGCCACACCTACATATTTTAGAGGGAAAGAGTTTATGTGCCTTTCATTTATGCTATGCAGGTTTTTTGGGTTCTTTCAGGTGGGGTGGGTGTGGGGTTATTTTCTCTTTCTCTTTCTTCAGTCCCTGCTAGACATGGCAAACTTGTTTCTTCCTCAGTTTTTTACAAGTCTGTACTTTGGTTTGTGAATCTCCAGGGCAAGACAGTAATACAGGGAATTGAAAAAGCATCTTACAACCTTCTTCAGCAGACCATACAAAATGTACTCAGCTGAAATGAATTGTTCTAAGAAGAATTTATAGGGATTTCTACTTTTTTTAGCTTAAAACCAAATAGCCATTTTTAAATATGTCTATAACGTCAGTATGCTTTTTTGTCCCTGAACCAATTCCTACATTTTAACTTTTTTTGTGACCTATTATATATTATAGTAGTGAAAGCTGTCAGGTTCATAGCTTTTTAAAAGGGGTCTTACACTTACATTGCTATATCTAAATGACATGCCAGCATTTTACCTTAGTGTAAAATCCACCTTTGAGAGACACAAACCCCAAAGAGTCTGCACAACTGATTCTACAGTACATATATTTTAAACATATATATATATTTTAAAGGCGCTGCTGAGTGAAGAGTGTGAAATTCCTCCCTCCAGCCTCAACAAAAAACTGCCTACAGATTATTAATGTTTCTTTAAGGAAAAGAAAAGTCCACACATCAAACATCATGAGGAAAGACTGTCTGTTCCACCAGAAAGTACAGCAAAATCCACTTGAAGTAAATTGAAAGCTTAGGCACATTTTCCCTCATCAAGCAGCAGCATCAGTTTCAGCCATGACCACAGCCCCATCACTTGGTACTGTGCCCCTCTCAGATGCCATTTCACTGGGCCTGTTCTCAGGAGGACTTTGTGAACACTTATCAGCCATCTCAGGGCAAGGTCCGGCTGCTTTGCTCAAATCACCGACTGGGGCAGTTTGAGTTGAGAGCTTTACACTGACAAAGATTGAGGCATACCCGCCAGTTCTAGTTCAACATCACTTCTTGAGACAGATGTTTCTTTAGAAAATACATTTCTGAGCTCTTTAACTATTTAAACATAACAATTAATTTTAATTTAATATACTGCTCTCTTGAACAGTCTTCAAATTCATCACTGCAACACAAACTCAGTATTGATTGAGTGCATTTGTGAGATACAGGCTTAAAATAATTAGTAATGATTACTTAAGATGCAAAACAGATAAATTTAAGTGGGTTTTTTTTCAAAAGAATAGGCAACAAAAGCCTCCTTAACCCTCCCCAGTGCTGTATTTGGGCAAAGAGACAGAAAACACAGAAAAAAAATCCTGTGCAAGTCAGATTTGCATTCAGTCTGCTTTTTTCAAGGTTTAGGAAAAACAAGAAAAAGAGCTGCTGGCATAACACCACAGAATCACAGGATATTCTGAGTTGGAAGGGACCCACAAAGACCATCAAGTCCAGCTCTTAAGAGAGTGACCCATACCCTGGTCAAGCTTGCAACACTGGCATTACTAGTACCATGCTCTAACCAACTGAGCTGATCTCAGGATCAATACACACTGCTCTTAATTAAAGCTCTATATTAATCAATTCAATATTCCATATTTTCACGGTGGACAAATACTAAGAAATTAGATCAGCCCTACTGACAGATTCAAAGAATACTATAAATTTCATACTAATTTTCTAAGGTACCTTGTTGATTTTTACTGTTTCAAGAAAGTTTGCAATGCAAGTCAGTTCCTTCATGAAAGGATTAAATAAATTAGGAATTCCCAGTACTTGGAACCTTCCAGATCACACTATGTTTATCTAGAGCCATACTTCAAACAAGACTAACAGTAGTTTCATCAACACATTTCTCTTTAGGTACATCTTGAACTTGCCAACAGCCCTCTCCTGCCATGAGAAAAATACGTTAGTGGGTACAGCAGTTGATCAAACAAAACATTTTCTGTGATATGGCTATGGAAGTTTTCTTCAAATGGAAATGAAATATATTTTATTGTAAACCAGAACTCCACTCTTAGAGATAGTGCATTTCACAGATTTTCTTGGTTTTTTTTTCCTCAAAAGAATGGTTTTGACTTTTATTCAAGGAAGTCAATAGAGTCAAATAAACGAAACTCCCTTTGTTCAAACAGGAAAAATGATCATTTGATCTAGTCAGGCTATTTGACGAGCCTTGTAGACAGAAGATTTTCATGAAACAGATGAAAACAGGAGAGAAAAAAATTCAAACACAACTATACTTTAGTACAAAAGCCATGATGTGGAACAGAACTAGAGTCCTATAATATACAGTCTTTCAGCTGAATAAACTTGTACTGTGGCCACTGGTTTACAAGCACCTATTTGCATAAGGAATGCAAAGGAGCACTCATACAAGGTAGGAAATAGTATTTGTTTAGTTATACCAAAATTCACATAGCTAGACCGGAACTGCTAATAAAAAGAAGACTCTTTATTAATATCCAAATTAACTCATGTTCTCAGGACAACTCAGTATCAGAGCTATCTTAAAACTTTTGGAGGTCTTGGGCACACAGCTGAGAGGTTCTCATTCCCAGGAAGATGAACTGCTAAACAGTGAGCACAGGACTGCACAGCACCCAAGTCCAAATAAACTGCTTTTCTTCAGCACATCTTTCATTTTTAAGTGCTTGACACCTATTCTTCTAGGATAAAAAAAGTTACTCCAAGCCCTTGACAGATAACCATGTAAATATAAATATACCATATTTTTGAGGAAAGTACTCCATCTTGTTGGTTCAAAGAACCCTTTAAATAGTTCTGTATCTTTAAAGTTTTGACCCTCATTCCTGTAACCCAAAATTTTATGACAGAATTATTGGAACAAGAACTGAATATAAAGCTGAAAAAAAAATGCAAAGAATGATATTTTTTTTCAGTGTTTTTTCTCTGCTTGTGAGATATCTGTATAAATACTTTATAAAAAAACATATTCCCATTCTGCTCTGTAAACGAGCAAAGAGAACAACATTTTGGCCTTCTCCATATGTAAAAACCCTTTGACCTCAATGCTTACAGAAGTCATATTACAGCTCCTACACTCTGATTCAGTAAATAAAAATAATTTTAAAAACCCAAATGTGCTCACCTTCCCCTCCAAAAAAAAACTCAACAAAAAAACCCTAAAACCCAAACAGCAAGCTCTTACAAATAGAAGGGAAAAGAAGTGAAAGAAATCTCAAGATTTCTATTTAAATGTAACTCACATAAATAACATGAATGGGACATAGAGCTTCTCCAAGTAAATAAATAGTCCCAAGACAGTAGTCTTGTGCCAGTCCGATGGCAGTATCACAAATAATGCTGCAAGTTAAACGAATTTCACTGCATTAGCAACAGATGTAGAACTCTTAAATTGGTTGCAAAAGACATGATGATAAGGAAAAAATGGTACTTGGTCTGTCACAGACATACTTTGATATGGTGCCTTTTGGCATTTCAGTCCACTGAAAGTAAAAACAAAATCCTGGACTCTGGAGTATGGACATGTAAAAGTTCCAAGACATCTCAACATTATAAATTAGGTTACTCATGAGGGAGGCCACTAAGAAGCAAAAGAGAAATTCTGAAAATCTAAGTAAATTTTTACTCTAAAAAGCATTGAGACTTCCTGATTATTTGTTAGAAAATAATTACAGTTCTCCAAATGGGTAATGAAAATTAAACTTTGGTATTTTTACAAAACAGCATTTCTGTAAAATCATCTATTTATAGATTTTCAGAACAGTTCTGTGAGTGCAGTCAAGGATTTACCTCTTTTAGACACTTTAATCTTTTAAGAATTTGAAGAAAAGACATATGCCTTTTGGAGATGAGATGTAATAATTACGTCTTTGTTTGACTTATGATTCCCTAAAATACTGTCTAACATATTATTTAAATAACTTCTGTACCTAATGAATTGGGGATTGAAATGACTGAACCACATTTTTAGTTTGACAGCTCTTTTAGACCCCATCACCTGGCCCCATTGCTTTTCCTGTATTGTTCTAGCACACTGGAAGTACAGCCATTCTGCTTTTGCTGAATTTAATGTATCTAAAGACTTTAATTTACTGTAGCTAGCAAAATCTCCCAGCAAAGGGATATAACTGACAGAAGAAGAGAGAATCAAAGCCTAGCTAACAATGCATCCAAAACCCGTTCCTTGGCAGCTCATTATAAAAGCACACAGTGACAGCAAGCATGATGCAATCTTACGAGGTTTTGAATCATACATGATAGGTAATGGTGTAATGTTTAACTCGTACCTTGGAATTAATTACTTAGCCCATATTGAACAAACATTAATCAAAATTGTTTATATCAAAAGGAGTTAGTGCCTTGAAATATACCAACTAGAACTGCAGCTGTGCAGTATAAGACTCCTTTCTTCTTTCTGTGGATTTAATGTGGAAATGTCCTATCTAGGATGCTCAAAGAGCCCAGAAGCCTTCCCTTTGCTATAGGACCTCGAAGATCAGTTCCTGGCCATTTGTACACATTATGAGACTGGGTCCTCCTGTAGTCCTGTATTCACTTACAACCTGCCTGCTTGCCTGCCTGTTTCTACCTCCTCCCCATCTCCAAATCCTTTTGTCATTTTATAACAGTACCAGGTACTTCCAAGATTAATGACTTGCTAGGGCCAATGGCCTACAGCAGTATCACAGGTTATCAGCATCTTCCAGCTGCTCTTTAATCTCCAGACAATCCCCAGCACCTTCATCATTATTAGTTAATTAGCATTAATGAAAGCTATGCATACACAGTGAGAGACTAATATACCCTCAAGCTTATATGTCACTAATCCTTACTTTAAAAAAAAGGTATCATACATGAATAATATCTGCATTGTTAAAGGAAAGAATATTTCCCTACCTACCCAAAGGCATAAGCATCAGTTAAGAGACTAATGATCTGTAAAACTTCATGGAAGTTAACAATACTGCAGACTTCAGACATTAGAAAGAATTCAGTCTCTACCGCCTATCTCCATTGTTTTTCTCTACCTGTTCTCAGCCCATGCCCTTCCTCTCTACTCAACACTACCTCTCTGGTCTTCAACTACTACCTTATCCACCAATATTGGCCTTAAGAAATTGTAGGCAAATCATCTTCATGTTCATTGCTTTGAAACAAGATGATATAACCTTGAAAGCTCCAGAAATATCTGCTGCACAAAACTACTTGTGAGATGACAGTTGTCTCCATATGTTACCTATAATATTCACACTCTACTGGTCTATAGGGCAATTGACTATGCCTGGCATTCTGCCAGGCTTTATATAGCTATATGTGGTCTGCTCTCTTGTACTTACTCATCTACTGACTGAAACATACTTTAAATTTTCTGTGTCCAAACTCACAGCATTTTGGCCCTGAGGTTTTGTCACATCCCCAGCCTTCTGAGCTTTACAAAAATATCATGCATTGGGAAACAAAATAGTATGAATCATTGGATCTAAATACTTCAAGAAAAAAAGATCAAGAAATAAATATTTAACCAATATTTACATTGTAAAGGTAATGTTGTAAATCATGCCAACAGCATTTCTATTCCATATGCAAAGAATCAACATTTTCAAATCCACTGCTTAACACTTTTTAATAAACTCGTTCCAAAAAATTGCAAATTTTACTTGTTTTTTTTTTTCCTAAAGGACACTAATAGTCACATTGATATATTTATTTATTTACTACAAAGAAACCACTCAAACTTCTTCTAAGAAGCCTGTGAATTTTATCCTGGATTCTGTAGGCCTGTGCCTCCTGCCATGCCAATATAACTACAAAAAAAATTCTAAATTTTTGCCAAAAGAGAGAAAGGAATAACTTCATTAAATCAGCATACACAAGACACATTTTTTTTCAAGCTATACTTTAGATCATGGACATTTCTAGACTCCAGGTTCAAAAAGAAACTCCTTGACTAAACTCTCAATGGTCCCACTGCTAAGTTTTTAATTTATGAGCTAAGGATCAGGGTCTCCTGTGAGTGCCATCCTCCACACCAAAGTTAACACACAGAGCAGTGGTACTCTGCAAACTTGAAATGACTCATGCCCTGCTGCAATCTCACTCCAGCAGTAAATAATAATGCCAGTTTCTGTGAAGAATGTTTACTATATGGAGGTAGTAAATACTATTCAGATAATTTTGTCAACATATCTTGTTTGCTGAAAACTTTTAACTAACATCACACAAGATTTACATCAAGTTGCTGCAAATCCAATTGGATGTGCAAGAGTTAATGTTACCAGAGACTTGCTTGGGACAGGAATTAGAACAAGTCTGTCACACGTTTCAGGGTTTCAGATTAATGCACAAAATCGTTGTAGAAACCACTCCCCCACTCTCAAGTTCTGGAAACAGAGTAATTTATGAAGTAATCAAATCTCTCAGTTTACATAAAATTAAAAGTCTTCTGGCTTCTTTAGTTGACAATTTCAACAACACTCCTTTATCCATTCAAAACATAGCAAACACAGTGCCAGTTTATGTACCGTACTGACTACCAGCAGGAGTCAGACAAATATTTTTGTTCAGGCTACACTAGAGAACTAAATTGAGAAATCATCACTGGTTGTCTACCTACATTATGTACAGTCACCTCATCTAACTCAAATGACTAATGCCTTGATGTTTAATTTCAAATTGCATTGTCTTGCCTATGTCCTGAAGTTAAATATGCTTAAAGTTTTGGGTTTAGGTTCTCTGTGAGGATTTTCTTCTTGTTTTTTTGAAGCCTACTGTCACACAGTTCTTATGGACAGGAACACTGCAAGAAAACACTACTGATCACAGAGCTTTGGATAAAGGAAGAATATTGTTCTTTGGTCCTACCTTCTCCTCTGTTCTCACTTTCACCAAAGATATGGAAACCTTATTGGAGACACATATGTTTGTTGCATGAAGTTTTTTAAGGGTATTGTTCAGTTACTTCACCTTAATATAAATATCTACACATGTAAAGACTTCATTAATCTGAGAGAAAGTTCCTACTTACACTGAACTCATACATTTGTAAGTGGGTATATATACACAAGTATTGGAGTCATAGATACATGCACATACTCAAAGTCAAGAATACATACTAAGAAATACTTTTGAATGGGTAGGTCTTACCATAGTTAATTAGGTTTTAAAGAGTGAAAGTATAGAAATCAGTTCCTGAGATAACTTGTGGCAAGGAAGCTGGGACTGTGAGGAAAGGAGCTGGGACTATGACTTGACTTTTATCTTAATGCAAAACATAGAGAAGGTTTGATAGGCTTAACTTGTTTATCTCTACATACCATAGTACCATGCGGGCCTACACAGATAAGTCCTTGCACTAGAGACAGCCATCAAAGCCAAGAGCAGTGGAAGAAAGTGCTTTGAATGATAAATACATCAGGGATGCTGCACGTTCTGGACTGAGGCTGTGTATTATCAGCCACATGAAAGTATAGGAGCTGCCCTACCCTCTCTAACAGTCTGAGCAAGAATTTGTCAATAGGAAAGATGGCATTTTTTCCCCTTAAACTTGGAAGAGATTCTCTTTATCACTTCATTCTTTTCCCCAGCTGTCACACATTCCATGCTTTTGACATCTATTCACCAACTGGGTATTAAAAAAATTCTATTCTTAAAACCATTTCTGACTCTATTCTCTGTACTACCTCATCTCTAAGACTAAAACCCATAGATGTGAAAAAATTGTACAAAATATCACACTAACACATTTAAGCAAAAAAACCCCAAACCAAAACTAAAACACACATGCAGCCTGTTGATTATCTAATCATCCTCTCTGAGAGGAGACAGGTAAGATTAAGAGCTCCTAGAGAGTAAATATGAAGCAGGAAGTGTATTAATCATGTTCAACCCTTTTTTAAGAGGTTTCAGTATAAGCACAGTCTCAAAAGCTGGCAGGAGTACTAGGGTTTGCCTACATTGCCCCTCCTCCCTACATCATCTCCCCCCAAACCTTTCCCATGTTAAAATAACAAAATAATTTTGCTAGTTGCATAACTTTGATCACTCCTCTTCACAAACAGCATTTATTACTGTGGCTTAAGAAACTTCTAGAGAGACCTATCTGAGATATTTTTCTTTATCTGGGAAAGGGAAAATTGTTTTCCTTCATCCTGAACAGAACCATAGAATTATTTAGGTTTGAAAAGACCCTTAGGATTATTGAGTCCAGTAGTTAATATAATATGATTTAGTTATAGGCAATTCAGTGATTTTTTTTAAACATAATCAAGGTCTACAGGAAAACAACTAGTGAAGTTAAAAAGCACTCTGCTGAACTGTAAATCTTTAAAGAATATGGGAAATTCTTAGCAAAAATCTCTGTGTGTATGTCAAGCATGGGGTTAGAGAATATAACAATTTATCACAAGGGAAATATTTGTGTGAAAAAGGAAAAATACATTTGGCCGTCCATATACAGTCTTGAGAGACTCTAGGATTAAAAAGTCCCTAATAAAACCTGATTTGGCACTGTACAACTTCACACATTCACATGATGTGAATTAACACGCTAACAAATTTATAATAGCTCATTGCAAGACTAACCTGGTTGTAAATTAAGGTGGCATTATTAGAGGAACACGCAAGCTAAAAAAAACATGGCTAAGATGACAAAGCTGAGTCTGCTGATTTAGGAAAGTGACAGAATACACTCTGCCAGGATTTATTTCAGTCATCTTCTGCATATGCACTATAACAAAAATTTTTTTCCATATGCAGGGACGGGGACTTAAAAACCTTTGTTTCAATGGGTAAAAAAGGACGGAAGTTCTTCTCATTGGGAGAGCCTACAGATTATTTCATTTCATCTTCACTGTAGAAGATGGCCTTTTCAGGAACACATTCCTTACAAATCTTGTACATCCCAAGCTGCACCTTTATGTACAAAGGAGACAGTAATGTACTGATACAAAACAAAGAACTGAGAGACAGTGAAACTCAGGTAAGGAATCTCTCCTTTCTTGTATCAGTTTGAAATGCCTGTCAGAGCATCCAGTAATGAAAGATCAGTGGGTAAGGTCAAAATCCACTGCATACAAGTACAGCTGTGGAGTTTGGGACTGCTGCCAGTCAGATCCTGATGAAATCAAGTCAGGCACTGAGGAAACATTTGCACAGTATCACATATGATCTCTTTGATATAGATATTTCTTCAGAACAGCACTCATTTTTGTCTTGTCCTTGCCCCTTCTGAAATCCCTCATTTAAACATGAAAAGTTCCACCCATTTTAATATATTTTTATGCAAACAATTTTCATGCAACAAATTTGGAAACAAATTTTCTGTGATTACTATGACAGGCAGGAAAGAATCTCAGAATCATTTAGATTGAGAAAGACCTTTAAGATCATCATGTCCAACCGTGAACAAGCAATCTACTGGATGACCAGTGGACTTTATAACTAATCTCTCCATGAAGCAGATCTCCTCAGTGCATTTCATCCCAGATATTGCAGAAGCATGGTTCTACATGTCGACTTGCCTGGAAGATAATCCCATTGGGTTTCTGTCAGTAGTATAGGGAGTCATACATTGTCCAACACTTTCTCATGGCAAAGTAGCAGTGAGGTCAAGGAATTTTTCATTCTAATTCAGATGACAGAAAGACAGAGACTTGAGGACTTGCAGAAGGCCAGGCTTTTCTACCTGTTCTTTCAAGCAAGCCCTAGTTTCCTTCTGTTACCTGATCTGTCCCTTCAAATCTCAGTCTCAACTTTCTACTCTTTCAGGTCTCGCCATCAACCAGATCTAGTATTTCCAACTAGCTCCGAGACATCACTTCCAATTCTTACCTAACTTCCAATCCTAACACCCTGCCTCTCACTGTACAAGGCACAATCCAGCATCAAAATTTAATCCCTTTGGTCAGACTTTCACTGTGTCTTGCCACCAAGTTCTAAGACCATTTTTCCACTCATATTAGGTCCAATTCACTCCCTAAAACTAATGAGGCTGCTTGTTTGTTTGTTTGTTTGTTTGGTATTGTCATCTTCAGCTCACATGCACCATACTGCACATGAGACATAGCAGAAGTACAGAACTGGACCTTGCATATTCTGAAGCAAACTCAAAGTGTAATTATTACAGAAAATCCTGTGCGGCCTTGAACTGGAATAAGCTCATTTGGTTTGAAACTTCAGGGCATGTAAGTGCAAAATTCAACTAAGCCTTTACTGAAAGCATGTAAAATGTGATCTTCAAAAGCTCATGGCTCGGTCAAGCTGGGGTGTTTCATAAACTCCTGCAAAAGTTTATGAAAAGTTTATGATCTACACCTATAGAGATCATGCTTTTCAGCAGACCCATACCTTGTGCTCTCCATACTGGCAATAGAAATTTCCAAATGTTTCATTATTTTGTTTCCTCTCTTCATTCCCACATTGGAAAACAAACTAATGAACAAACATCTTATCTCACCTTGAGAATATGTGGAAGCAAATAAATTGCCAATCTCAGTATTACTCAAGCTCAGTAAAAACTTCAAAGTAGAAAGGTCAGTCCAAAAGTTATCCCACACCTAAAGTCAGGTTTGCAAAGAAAATATTATGAACAAAATTTATGAGAAAACCTACCTAAAAATGGGTTTACTTTACCTCTTACTACTGGAAGTACTCTATAGCAGAATGTGTGGGTTACTTTAGCATAAAGATAGTTCTGATTATGAAATAAGCAGTGACTCTGCTTCGGCTCCCTTTCTTTACCTAATTTTAAACTCTGCCTCATGCTACACACCATAATATTTAGTCCATTATCATATCCTGATTTACAGAGACCTGACATTTTGAGGGTTTTTTTATGATCTGTTAAGAAAATGCTCCTCTTTTTTTTTTAATAAATTACTCATTCCTAGTCTTCCCTTGCATACACCTGACCAGAATGTACAACAGTGTCACAGGCAGGGTTATAATTGCAACTATCCCTGCTGGGAAAGGCAAGTCTTGGAAGAATAATAACCCCTACACTGAATTCAAATATTTCCAAAGGACCCTCAGCTCCTTTATTTTGCATAGCATTACAGTTTATACAACTTACCACCTGATGAGCCAAATAAAAGTGAAGAAGCTTACAAGTTTATTGCTGTCCATCAGCACTTTAAACACATTATGTTCCCCAGCACGAATTTTTAATTTAGAACAAGAAAAGGAAGTCTGTGTGATTTTTTTTTCCCATTTCCTCCTTGTAGATATATTGAGCTTTTTATTATTCATGCCAGTATGCTATGCTGACTCCTAAAGCATCTGTCCCACTGTTCACAGTTCCTGGAGTGCAGTGATATCAATCCATGCTGCTAATCAGAGGACCCTCAATTAAGTACCTACAAGGCAATGAATGGTAAACAAGAAAAGGACAAACAGATGAATTCTTCTCTATCCCAATTCACAGAAGACATGAGAATTATTTTTGCTTTAGATTTGAAATTCAAATTCCAGTGAAAATCCATTAAATGTTCACAGCAATATAAAACCTGAAAAAATCGATGTAAAAACAAATTGTTCTGAAGACAGAAAACACAAGGAGGTGAATGAGATATATACGTCCTCAGTCATATGCCACTGTGATTCTTTGAGAAAATGAAACTTTTCCCTAACAGCACCAATAATTAAAGATCCACTGTTACCAAAATACTTTACTATGACTGAGAAAAAAAAGCTGTCACAAAGTAATTGCATTAGACCTCACTGAAACCAGCCCTTGCTCACTTAGGAGAGCTGCCCTATGTTTTAATTTTGTGTGAATTTTGCAGCAGTAGCTTAAGTGCAAATCTATTACCTTAGAATAGGAGAGGAAAAGTAAGCAGACTTCTGGATTCTATCACTCTGATACACAACAATTCCTTTTGAGGTTATAACAGCAAGTAACAGGACTAATCATATAAATGATGCCACATTATTAAATGGAACAGTAGAATGGTGTGACATATGCAGAGTCACCAACAGAGAAAGCTGACAAAAGGCTTCGTGCTTGTGACGAATGAGAAGGGCAATTGGTAAAGAAGTAGAAATGTAATGGACAGAAGACATTTGGGAATTTGAATTTTCCTGAACAATGTAACAGACGTAGAAGACGTTATTCTCTGTAGCAATGCTAGGAGGGCGTGGAGGGAGAAGACACCCAAACAAACCACAAAACTGTAAGAGGGAATATGTGTACCATACCCCAAGCTGAAATCTCATATGGTGTTGATGTGTTTTATCACAGTCTTCCATCAGTCTTGGCACTAAATATGAAGGAATTAAACTGCAACTTTCCTTGTTTGACTCTTTCTTCAGATGAATTTATTTTCATAAAAATTGAGGAATTCAGAGTAATAGACAATTATCTAGAGTAAAATCTTCAAATAGCTATGAAAACAAGAAAGTGTTTGTTGCTTTTTCCATCACTGCTCCCTCAGCTTTATCCGAGAACACTGTTAGTGTGACTCAGTGGTGCAGTTGTACGAAACCATATGCTCAGAAGACCGAGGGCTGCTTAAACCTGTCAACAGCCAGACATATCACTGCTGGTATCTGCACCAGTTGTCAAACCGATGAGTATGAATGTCAGCGATCATTAGACTTATTTTCAGTCATCCAGTTATAGTGACATGACCTGTAACTCTCTTCTGCTTCTACAGGATACAAGGACCAATAGTCTGACTCATCTAATTTGAGAAATAGTAGAATGTAGATAATACCCTCAGTTGCTATGACAGCATTCCAGGGAGGATGTGATCCCAGAGCCACAAAGCCTGATAACAGGACAAAGTCCAAGCTCTAAAAGTTAATGAAGATGCTCTTTTTTTACTTTCTATACACATTTCTAAGCAGGAAGAGAGGAGAAGCTGCAGGAGCCTAGTACAAACCCCCCTTCATAAAATATGCTTTCTTCTAGGGTGGTTTCTTACACATACAAGAGAAAAAGTCAGGACGGCAGAGGCAGCTGGAGAGCCCAAGAGCAATCCCCAGTCCTCCTGTTCATATGAAGTACTGTTGTGATCATTCTTGGAAGGAGTAAGAGAAATATTTATCTTGATCTGTTTCCTATCATGTGGATGCTATCAAAAAATCCAGTCAGAAGTTATGCACTAACAAGTATCACTTTCCAATAATAATATGAGATGCTCTCTAAGCTGTAAATCCAATACTATATTTTCTAGTTCTGCAAACAGTCCAAAACTTAGTAGGAACTCTTTGCAATACTGAGTGGGAGCATTTCTCCTCCTCCATGAACACCATACATTGTATTCGAACCTTTCTTTTCAATGCAACTGCACTAATCTTGTGAGAGTTCACTGGTTCTTAAAATAAACCAAAAGGCATTTGTTTATTTATTTAAAAAATGTAACAATTTATATCCTAGCACTTCCTAGAAATTTCTAATCCATAAATACAAATGTTACTACAATTATTTACCTAAATATATATTAATTCAATTGTTAATATCAACATAAATTATTACATGTATCTATATAACAGTATCTACATAAAGAATTCTTTATTCAGAGAAAAAATGATGCTCAAATGTCTGTTTTAGCAATCTTTTCCTAATGATAGCACTACAAGTGACACCAGCTACTCGGGAAACATGACGTTACCAAACCACCCTTCCAAAGGAAATATATATAAAATATATATCCTTATGTATGAGCATTTATTTCTACTGTGGCCTAACAGTTTGTGGCACTGTAATCTGCAGCATGACCATTCGTCTAATTACTGCTGAAACCGTGATATTAATCTACTCATAAAGGGCAAGTTAAGGGTCAATTGCCAGCAGTGGAAAGCACTTGATATGGATAATGAGTTGCAGACCTGGTTTCATCTGCTCTTACCGGTTTCAGCAGTCTCCATAACTTGACTTCATTTCTGAGTGGATAAAAACACAGAACTCAAAACTGGGTCAAATCACACCTGCATGGTGCCTTTGATGAATATCTTCATCATTTCTCAAGATGTGAGACAGTGTCTGACCTATCCATCATATCCCAGCCATGTGGACTCCCAGACTGACATATCACCACGACACCTGACACCACAGACAAATTGCTCTTGCCCAGGACCTGCCTTGATACTTCACTTTCCTGACTCTTCTGATCTCCCCTAGGTTTCAACACTCACCATTTATATGATAATTGTGGTGTACAGTTTAAACCTATGGAGACTGTTGGACAAGCAGTATTACAATATTTGCTAGGCAACTTCTGAAACATGCACACAAAGGCACACATACACTTTTCCTGGGAAGGTACAGGTCCTTAGGAAAACAACGAAAACCTTAGGTTTTTTTGGAGGGGAAGGGGGACATCTTTGTGAAAAGGTAGCCCTAGAAAAGTTGATTTCGACTCTTTTTCTATAAGCCACAATTCTGACTTGGCACTTGCCATGTCGAAAGTACACAATTGTAAAAATGAACCATGAATAAGTTTACCTGCTCCTCAACCTGTATTTATATTGCCCACTCTTTAGGTCTCAAATGGGAATGTGGTAAAGAATGACTGAATGCCTCAGCTCATGTCACTTTTTACTTCTCTCTTGCCCATGAAAAAGGCCAACAGACCTTTCTGAACTGCTCATTCTGCTTCCCTTCATAGAAAGTTATAACCCACACTAACTTTCACAAAGTGAACACGTTGTACAGTCCAGTGACACGCATAAGAAATAGCTGTATTCCCCAAACCAGGTTACAAGGAATTTAATTTCTCTATGAATAACAATACAACAAAAATACTAGAAGATTTGTGGAAAAACCATGCCCCACACAGAAGTCAGTCAACTACATTTGTTAAAGTGTAGTTTTCAACATTTATTTGGTATCCAGCAATGTCACTTTAATGTCACTTTAAATGTTATTCAAAAGTACTAATTATTTTTCTGAAATATGTATGTGTGATCATAATATTTTGCTTAAACTTAAGTGACATTAGTCTTCCCTTAAAGACTTAACACAAATTAGAATTGAAAATCTAAAATTTTGATTAAACATTTTTGCTATGATTATAGGGTAATAAGATTGAGTGCAATAAGATATTAACCTAATTTAATTCTTTGAATTAGTTTTCAAAAGATAGAGGCTAGAGGCACATCTGAGTGTTGTTGCTATACAATCATAAATCATGTGAACTGGTATTTAAGATTCACATGTTCCATTTTTCCAAATTCTGCATCTCCACAGAAAATTTTAGAAACTTAATTACCTTTTATTACTTGCACTAGCAAATTAAAACTTCATCAAATTTAATCAGTTACTTTTTCTAGTTGTATACCAGCTCCAACAATTGTTTTTATTTTGTGGTAATGTATTGACTCTAAGTTATTTCTATTCTTCTTCTTCCCCCTTTACTTCGAAGTATTTTTTGGCAATTACAAACCTGCCCAATTGTAAGATAAATAGAACATTGTAATAGATAATGTCAATCTATAGGCCAAGTTCCCTTATAAAGTACAGTATATTTTTACTTCTTGAATCAGAAAATAACCAGCTTTATGACTGATTAACAAATGGCAGGGGAGAACCTACTTCATTTTCAGAAAAAAAGACCTATATGGATGGATTTATATTTATGCTTTAGTTTTAAATATTAACAAAAGCTTCCCTTGCAAAGGCTCTTGTTTTCCTTTGCCTTCTCAGTCCAAACTTCACAGGTTTCCTCTCCCTTAAACACGCTGAGTTACCAGATGTGTCATGCTTTCTCAAAGACTGAGCTTTGTTCAAGAGTATAGAAGACAGGAGCAAACTGGAGCTCTAATGAGGAAAAATTATGCTATGTAGAATAAACAAAAAATAAGCAAATTAAATGGTTACAATTTATCACATTCATAAAGCAGTGTTCACAGGAACTTGGCTTTACATTTTTACAAGCCAGGTTACTCTACTGACCATTCAGTAATTCCATAATTAGCTATTTTGCTTTAAATTATATTTTGGACTTAGTTCTGTTTTCATATTAAACTTATAAACAAAACCCTTTACAGCTGATATAAAATACCATAATCTTCTCCAAAACACATCACTGGAGACAAAACAAAATATAAACTTACTACTTGATATTGCAAGCTAGAATTAGCAGATCTAAAATATTAGGTTTTCCTTTGGATTGATTGTCTAGGCTTTATTTTAAGGATTGCCTTGCTAGTAGAAAACTAAGGGAGTGCTGAGATATCAGCCACCTTATATCCTCCTTTAATTCAGACAACTAACATATGTCTGAGCGGTGCAAATTATTAGGAAAACCCCTGTATTCTTGTATGAAAACATTATCTAGTGAACAACTGATGGAGGCCAGGATTCTGTAAATCCCAAAGAAACGTAAAACAAGGAGATGAAAATGTGGCAAAACAAAATTGAAGCATTAGGCATCTCCATGATGAGAATGAGCACTGCTCTGTGATGTGTCTCTTACTGTACAGTTTACATCTCAGTAACTATGAGTGCTTAAAGTACGTACCTTAATATGGTGTTTAATTCATTTTGTCTTCATCCACATTTTAAGGCACATTATCTTAACTGGGGGATCAATTTCTAAAGAAATATCACTGATGATTTTATAGGTGCACTTTCAATTTTTATTAGGTAGGAAAACAGCCTTTTCTTTCCAGAAAGATGCTATATGACTACAATTAATTTACAATAATAGGTTTTGATGGGTTATCTGCTTGCTTGTTTCCTGCTCTACTCCTATAAAGACTTCAGCTATAAATGTCAATTTTCTTAAGGTATCATTTGCTATATTCAGGCATACTGCTTCAGATAGCATTACAAGAACATTTCTTTAATCATACAACATTGCCTAAAGTACAGATTTTGTGCTAGGTTTTGTTACAGCACAGATCTGTACAGTATTTTAGCTGGCTGCCTATAGATTGTCTTTCACCTATTTGTATTGCACTTTAACACCCCAGTGCCAAGATTTCCAAGTTCCACTCAACTTCATTGCTCAATATTTATTTTCTGCTTTGGTTTCATATTCTTATTTTCATCAGAATCATTTTCCTAATCCTGTACTTTCTTGCTTGTGAAGCAAGTTTCTGTTTTCTATTCCTGCTCTCTGCATTCTCAAACCATTATGATGCCTACAGGAGTCTGAAAGTTTAGTTTTTCCTTAGTTATGTGTTCTGGAGTGGGGGTTTTTTTTTGCTACATCACTAGGCAGGGACACTGAGCTTTTTATTAGTGCCAGTCCTGTGGTTTATAGGTGTAAATTATTGTGAAATGCAGATATGTTTATTCCTATCGGTTTTGTACTGGAGTTATTCCTTCTCCCAATCTTTGCACAATCATTAAAAACTGAGTAAGGGTGTTGAGAGCAGACAGCAGTGTGTACACTCACATCTCTGCACAGCACTCCTGTGACACAGGGCCACAGAATGTCTGAGCCTGGAAGGCACCTCTAGAGATTGTCCAGTCCAATCTCCTACTCCAAGCAGAATGCTCAGGGCCACAGGTGTTGAATATCTCAAAGGATGGAGACTTGACAAAGCCTCGGGGCAACCTGTGCCAGACTTTGACTACTTTCCCACTAAAAAAGTTCCCTGGTACTTTTATGTAGAATTGTGACCATCATTCTCTCACTGGGCCTCAGTGTCTGGCTCTGTTGTTTATATTCCCTCCCCCATCAGGTGTTTATGCACATGAATAACACCAAGTAAAAATTAAGATATGTTCTTAAATAAATAAATATTTTTCATCAGAAAACATTGAAACAAAACTCTTACATTCTTCTATATGTCTCCAAACAAAATTGAGATGTTCATCAGGTAAATTCTGACACTAAATGACACTTCCAAAACAATAATTTTGTATCTGTAGATTTAAAAGCAGTTTTTATCATTGGGTTCTTGGTATCATTGTATTCTTGGTAGAACTAAAATCAAATAATTAAAAAATCTCTCTCTCATCTGGTGCAAATTAGTAAAATTTCATGGGAATGAATATAAATGCAAACAGGCAAGCAAACAATAACTCAGAATCTAGTTATTAATGTTGATTAGAACTGCTCTGTTTGCCAGTTCATCACCCAGCCAATTATCAGAAAAATTAATTACTTCCTGAAAATCATATTGGAGGTGTATTGAAATACAATATAAAAATTGTCAGAATTATTTCATCTTCCTTCTGTAGTATGTGTCACTTGAATTATTAACTATTTTTAAATCCATTCTTTCACTTCACAGAATTTTTCATTTCTCACTCCTGAAGGAATCCTAGGATTTAGGTGCTTCTGATGCAAACCTGGTCTTTAAAAAACAATAGCTTCAGTTTTGAGAGCACATAGTTTAGTTTTTAAAAGCCAATCAGAAAACAAATACCCTGTCCATCTTATCAAGCAAGAAATATAACCAGCCAGACAACAGACCCACAAATCCACAATAGATTAAAAATCTACTTAACTCATTTATGACCAGTTTTTATTAGTTTTGCCATGTGTTATTAATTATCCCCATCAGTATTTATATGAGAATTAAAATTACTATTTATAACAGCAATATAATGAAATGTTTCTAAAGCTCAGGCTTGCATAATAAATGCAAAAAATTCTACAAATATAGTCTTGTCATCTCTTTAAAGGTGTTGTTGCCACATTTAAACTGTGAAGGTACAATGTATAGATTAAGAGTAACCAGATTTTCACGAGCTCAGAACAGACCACAGTTGTAGTACAGATGGTTGGCATCTTTTCATATCCATCTGAACACTGAAAGTTTTCTGAAGATTAAAAAGGGGAATCACCACCAGTAAAGAAACCATACAGTAATTAAACCAGATATTATAGCAATAACAAAACCACAAGACATTAAATTCAAGGAATGCTTATTCATCAAGAATGCAAATTTCTTTTTAATTTCCTGACCTTATAGTGTAAGAGGATGATTAACATATCATAATCTCATGGAATTTATAGGTTACCAATACCCTATTACACTACCCAAATACCCAATTACAAATACTCTGCACAGCAAAAGACTATAAACATACTGAGTATTCTGAAAGTAGGAAGCTGACTTTTTAAAAAGAGGAAGAAGATAGAAAATTTTGTGTTACAAAATTACTGGGGGGAAAAAAAAACTTAAATGTATGGATCTCTTAAGCAAGACTACTTCCTGACATCAAATGTCTGCCTGGTAAAAGTTACACCAGTCTTCAACTACATTGAAACGTACATATTAAGAGATTACCCCTCTTAATTCTGAAGATGTTTTTGAATGGCCTTGTTTTATCTATACAGGTGTGAGTGTGTCTGAGCTTAACACCTCCTTCCTGTGCTGTACACCAAGAAGAAAATGGCTCATGAGCACACCTGCAGTGGCTCTGCCTAGGATGGGTAGGAACCCATACAGTGCTGTGCTTTGGATTTATGACTAAAGCAGCACTGATAGCACAGCAGTGTTTCAGCTCCTGCTGAGCACTGGATCAACTCTCTTCCCACACTCTTCCCACCAGTGAGCAGGCTGGGGCTCCTCACAACAAGGAGTTGTGAGGGGACACAGCTGGGACAGCTGACCCCAGCTGACCACAGGGATATTCCATAAAACGTAATGTAAAGAACTGGGCAGGGAGTGTTTGTCTGGCAGGTACCCATTGTATATATTGTATTTGCAATTGAGTTTGAGGTACTAGTGTATGGCTAAAATAAATAGAAAAATAAGCTTTATAGCATATGCAAATATGCACAGAAATCCTACCAAATTAATCCAGTGGGGGGTAAAAACAGACGTACATGCATGTGCATATTTTAATATATATCATAAATATAAAAATATGCATTTTATGTATCCTCCCACTCACATCCCTGTGGGAGACTATCATTTATTCTAGTGACTATTACAGGAGAGAAGACTAGCATTTAAATCTCCTTTCTCCTATTTTTTGACCTTACGTGAGGGCTTTTCCACCTGAGATATAATGTCTGCCCCTTAAACTCATCTATTAAATGAGCTTAATTCATATGAGAAAAAAAACATACTTTATACCAAACGTGCAGGCTGACTTTATAACTCAATAGCATACTGCTGGGAGTCTCAAAAAGTAGTCTCTCACTACTTAAAAGTAGTGATCCAGCTAAAGTAGTGATCCAGTAAAAGTCATGCCTTTGCTTGGTATTAGGAACAGTCTATGGGGAACAGGGTGCGACCAAGGTTTACAGTGCAGCTCAGTAAAATCTCAAAGTATCATTTATTTTGCCATGGTGCTTTTTGGGTTCATTTTTGTGATCTAGACCTGTTGCTTCCTGTACTATACTTAGACTGAAAACTCCATTTTGAGTATTTTAATATTGGCCAGCACTCAGACGAGTGGTGACCTGGCTCACAAATTTCTTGTATTAATGCTGTACAGAGATATATCATAATTGTAAAATCCTATAGATGGAAATATGCTTTAAGGAATCACTAGTAGCAGAGACATACTAGCAGAGACATGTCTAGTTACTTGAATAATTGTAGCATACCTTTTAAGTTTTCAAAAGTATTAAGTATTATTTTGAAAGAATATTGAAAGCATAGGTTTGACCAAGAAATCCTTTTAAAATTAACCAGGTAGATTGTGAAAGGAAGAGTAAACAGATTAAAAGCAAAGAAAGAAACTATTTGTAAGCCTTAATGAGAATACAAGCAAAATAAAAGGTTATGAAATAGATAACCATTGAACACCCAGCTGGAATATAAATGAACTCTAAGATCTCCATTGTGTGCAGTCCCCTTCTATTCCCCCTCCACACTGCACTGCTTACTCAGTGCTTTGTTTGCGCTGATTCCTCTGAGCCAAATACACTACAAATAACCTTAACCTTTCTCAGCACAAGTTATGTCCTCTTGTTACATTATGCCTTAAAGGAAATTTAGAGTATCACTATTGTACATCGTTAATGTACACAGAGGTTTTTCTTCTTTCTTTGATCAACGAAACAAACAGTGTAAAGACAGTAAAGCAGAGCAGTCAGCAGAAAGCATAAAATGGGTCCTGAGGCCTATTACAGGAATTATCCAGTCATAACAATTAGAGCTCAGATGAAATTAATATTGGATATTTTTTTTTACAGGTGCAAGCAAGATTGTATCTGTTAATAATCATTCCTTCCAGCAGATCTCCCCTAAGCAACAAGTCCAGGTTCATGGGAACCAGATCTTCAGGCTGTCAGCAAAAGATCTCCTCCCACCTCCTCATCTTCACTGAGCCACTACCTGGGATGAGCCAGAAGCTGCATCTCTGCAGAGAACAACATCTGTCCCAGCAGATAAGCAGAGAGCCAGCCTCAGAGCCCACACCCTCAAAGTCCTGCTTTCTGAGGGTAGCAAGGTCCCGAAAGGAGCATGACAGGAAGAAGCAGAACAAGGATTCACATTAGTAATTGTTGGGGGAGGGTGTTTTCTGATTTTGTCCACTTAACAAATGAAATTAAGGGAAACACCTGGAGACAACAAGGCTCTGGGGAGACCTTGTAGCAGTCTTCCAGTACATAAAGGGACCTACAAGAGAGATGGAGAGGAACTTTTTATACGGCCATGTAGTGATTGGACAAGGGGTAATGGCTTTAAGCTGAAGGAAGTTAGGTTTAGATTTGGAATAAATTCTTTACTGTGAGATTGGTGAGACACTGGAACAGTTTTTCCAGAGAAGCTGTGGATGCCCCATTACTGGAATTGTTCAGGGCCAAGCTGGATGGAGCTCTGAGCAACCTGGTCTAGTGGAATATGTCTCTGTCCATGGCAGGGCATTGGATCTAGATGATCTTTAGGGTCCCTCCAAACCATTTCGTGATTCTATGAAACTATGCAGAACTAGAAATGGGTCTTCTTAAAAAATTTTTGTATTTCAAATTTTCCTTTTATCTTAGACCAAGACAAAATGTTGACATTCATAAACAGTGAATTAACTTTCACACTTTAATTAAGCTAAGTGATTTTTTTTTTTTTTTTTAATGTTAGCAAGTAGGAAGATTTTGCTTGCTTGGTAGTTCAAACTACTGCAGAGTTTTGGGTTGTTTGTTTTAGAGAAGAAAAAGAAAAATGAAATTCAAGACACATGAGGATTAAATCATATTTCCTTAGAGTGCCATGATTCCTTACGAAAGCTTTATATCACATTCTTACTTTTGTTCTCCTGTGAACAAATTATATTTCATATAATGTACTCCCTAGCTTACAGGGAAAAAGATAATACAACATGAATAATGTAAAAGCCAAAAGCCCCTCATCCCCCAAACCAAAGAAATCATTCCCAGCAAAGAATAAGGGGCCCATCTGCACATCCAACTCGGAGGGGAAAAAAAAAAAAAGAGATGGCAACCTAAACTAAAATTTCACGACAATTGAAGTTTTCTACAGGAAATTATTGATTTTCAAGGAGCTGTATTTTCAGAGGAAAAAATCCCAGCATAACATGGCAGATTTGATAAGTCTGTCACTAAAAACCCAGCACTCAGAAGTGTAATTCTCAAGAGACTTGTAATCTTAATTGATTCAGTACAGACACACAGATAATGTGCCTATTATTTCCCTCTACAGCTCAAGCTACTCATTTGCCTTCCTTCTGTTTTGAGACTATTCAGAATATACATGATCCTCCAACTCAGAAATCTCACATTTTCCAAAAGCAGAGAAAAGAAACCCGCAAATCCACACAACCAAAGAACGAATAATTTTTCCAAGGCATATATGTTTTGAATGCCTACTGGCTGTTGAAGTCACACAGGCAATTAAAATAACCTTGCAGAAATCTCTTTTCCTTGCTGCATCTTATGTACCAGATACTCTATTTTGTTTGCAGCAAAGTCAGAAGTTTCATACTTGCAACCAGATTTTACATAGACTTCTAGCCTTGTGTCTCCCAGAAACAGTGCACTGTGGTACTACAGTTGGCACTACCTGGACTTAAAAGAGAAGATGAGACACTAAACATGAGATAACTTGTGCTACTTTTTAAATCTAGCTGTATGTTTATATGTATATACTGAAGAATTCAGAAGGCATTGTGAGTACAAAGAAAAACCTCTAAAATGGCATCTACACACAACTAATGTACATGCAGAAAGGCGTGTTTTCTGTAAGAGGTTACATAATCCCAAAATTATACTAAATATAGGAAAGACACCAGTCAGATTTACAGTCACTTCCAGGTTACCTATCACAAGCCATGTTCTCTGATACACACTCCACATATCCCCCAGATGCAGGTGAAAACAGTGTTACACGGGATTAGCACACCCAAAAGATAAAAAGTAAAAGAATTTACATTGCTTCTGCAAGTGTAATAATACCTCTTGAGCAGATAAAATTTTGATACAAATTTTAAATACATAGTCACATCATTTAACATGAAACTACTCAGTATTTAATTTTTACCCAAATTATTTAATGGGTGACCTCATGTCTTATTTGCTGTGCAGTACTGAACTGTGAATTGAGAAACAATTATCAGGTCCCACCATGAGCTGTTTGGAGCATGCATCACAGTAGTGCCAGAGTGCTTACCAATTCTAATTATTTTCCACAGGCCTGCACTGAGACAAGGATCTATTATTATCCCCTTTACACAGAAATCGAGTTAAGACAGTGTATAAGATCAAAGTATTTGCTAATTTTGGATACCTATTTGAGATGGATAGGATGTGATTATTTGCTATTGTATACCACTTCACATTCCCAAATCAGAGTACTCATTAATAAATTTAGTTAAAGGGCTCAAGGACTGAGCTAAAAACCATGAGGATTAGCTCTTCCTCTTACCTCATCCTGTTCTCATTAGTCAAAATTGCCAAGACTTCTCTGCCCAGATACCACTGTTTTCCTTTGTGAGCTGCTCTAAATTTCTGATGTCCCTTCTCCAGCCTGTTCCATTTACACCTTGTCACTAATGGACTACTGAATTCCTATCTTGTCATAGCCTAATGTGATTCTCTTTCCTCTGTCCTACCTTTCTTTCATCAAAGAAACCTTCATTGCTTTTCTTGCATTTCCAGTCTGAGACTCATCTTCCTCCTCCCTGGAGGACCGATCCTAGTCTTTTATCCTTTGCCCCTAATCTCTCTGTAAATCTGTGCATTAATCCAAGTTTTCACAGGTATAGATGTTATTATGAAGTATGTTAAACATAACAGGCAAGAATTGACAATTGCTATCTTCATTAAATTTGAGCACAAGGAAGCCAAATGACTGTCACACAGGGTATCAAGTGCTGAAGAGATCACAGAGATATCTGCAAACTTAGAGGACTAATGTCTTCATTAGAAAAAATAGTTACTTGTTTAATATATTTCTCAAAGCATCAAGAGAAAGACTACCTATAAAAGCATCATCAATATTTGTAAAGGACTTAACAAGTTTTATGGGAAAGATATCTAGATGTGCAAATACTCTCATTCGTAAGCATATTGAGGCAATCAGGAGTTAATGCATTCTTTGCTGGCCAGCAAAGAAGTAATAAAACATAGGCATACTTTCAAAGCAAATATTCCACAGCTAAGTACAAACTGTGAGTTACAACAGCATAATCAACTATCAGAGAAAGTCTTATATCAAACATGAAGCCTGCAAAGCTGAATTTTTTTACAAGTATATTCAAGTAAAAGCTGCTATTAGTCTATGACATACCTTAGAGAACTCTACACCATAGCCCTACCAGAAAACGAAGGCAAATGGCCTTGAATAAATTCCAGCTTGATTACCACCATCACAGTGAAAGCCAAGACCATGGCAAACAATCCCAGAGGCAAACACTCCAAACCATGAAGCTTAAGTTCATCAGCCTGTTCTAATCCCAGTCAGTAGTTAAGAGATTTTTACTGTAGTAATGACAAAATAACCCAGGTATTCCCCACACCAAGTCCACTTTTCCAGTATTTCAAGTGCAGCACAACACTGAACATTGCTGGAAGTTTTTATTCCTTCTAATGGACTATTCTAAGGACTGAACCATCTTTGAAAACCATACCCTGTAGTTTAGACCATAGGATCCAAACCAAAAAGAGTGACAAAGATTGACATTTCATACTCCATTATATACTCCATGATTACTGCAGTAATATTATATCCAAAGCTCCTACAGACACCTATACAGTGCTTGTTTTTCTTTATGAAGATAAACTACTAATTTATGTTAAATCCACCTTTTATAGTCTATTCCTTCATATGATAGCATTATTCTGCTTTCTCAAGCCATAACAATAATACAACCCTTATTACTAGGAAAACAAAAAGCAGATGAAAACAAGATGTAATTTATCAGTAGGAAGTGTAAAGTAACACAAACTCTTTATCTGACTCTAGGGAATAGCTCAAAACCATTTTCAAAGGTTTGACAATGACTTATCAGAATCTTCATATTTAAGAAAAGTAGTCCTAAATCAGTCTAAAACAGAAAATCCTGTTCTTGTATTTCCCTTCATCTTCCTATATCAAGAGGCAAGCTTACAACACAAGATTTTGGAATTAGGTAGTTGTTTAAACACTCAACCTGCCTGTACATGATTACTGCAGATGACCTCCAAAAAAACTAATCTAAACCCCAACAATAAAGACCCAGAAGCAGAAGCACCTGGTGCTGCAGCAAATCTGTCACAATGGTCTGGAATGGGTCAGCCCACAGATGAGATTCATTAGCATACAATAATGTTGAATGAAAATAAAAACTAAGGGTCAAATTTTGGTCCTATTTACAACATTGTAAATTTCTACTAGATTGAGTAAGAGCAAAACAGAGGTAGAAATGTTACCCTGTTGTCTGCAAAAGTAAATACTCCTGTGAACTGATGGAAGGTGATCTATACTTTTGACAAAATTCCCCTCTATTTCACCAGTCTTTGTTCATATTCCCCAATTCATGATTTTAAAAGTGATACACACTTTAGCAATAATATTTTGTGCACTAATTAATATCAGAATAGCTATTTTACAATATTGATTATCAGAATAAAGGTGACATAATGAGTCTGAATAGTTAAGGATTGTTTAAACGGAGCTGCTAAAAAGCTTTCCTTTCCCATTCTCCTCACATCTGCGTCATATGAGCAGATGTCTAATTTACTGGTATGATCAACTTTTTCCTTCTGTGCTAGAGATTTTACTCATAATATATATATAGAAAGGAAAATTAATAAATGTACTATATTTTCCCCCTCTAAAAATACTGTCTTATATTTAAATAAACAGTCTGAAATGCACAATTTCAGCAGGAAGTCTGTATTCAGCACTATAAAAAATCATTCAGCATCCTATATTTAGGTTAAGCTTTGCATATTTTAAATTGTTCACTTTTATTTCATTAATGGGGTGAGTACTAAAAATCCAGCAAACTCAAACCATTCAATTTTTGACAATTATCCCATGTATTTTTCTCCATCACTCTTAAACAAAAAAAACCCGATAAAGGCAACGTACAATGAATTTTGGTAAACATACTCTACGTTTTCACACACCGATAGACAAGTTATTCAGTGAGAACAGGGAAATACCAGTTTCTTGCCCACTGAGGATGCTTTATATCATGTTATGAACTGAGAGTTCTCATTTTACGAAGCTGCTGTGCTTTGTAAAATAAATGCACTAATGAAAGCAACGTCTCGTGACTGCAGATGAATTACATTACATGCATGAGAATAACCACTGCTGTTCTAACAAATGAATTTGGTGGCTTCTGCACAATTTATATAATGATAAATATAAGCAGCTGGTGCAGGTGTTCTCAGACAGTAGAACATACTTCTTTACTTTTGCAATTTTACTAATTTTTCTGCATAATATCTTGCATAGTCACGTGCAGTTAGAAGATATGAGTAAGACTGTGTGTTCTGAAGAATCCAGCTGATGTGAAAAGTAACTTTTAAGTATAGGAAAATTATGGAAATTTTCCACTGAAACATTATTATTTAAAATTATTATCATCATTATTACTATTATTATTACAGAAATTGAGAGGTTATAAGGCTTTGAGGTGACAAGAATAAAAGATATACCTTTGGAAATGTAAACATTGATTATGTAAATGAGAAAGAGTAAAGTATATAACCAAAGTCTTACACTAAGAAATAGTAATGATGATATTAAGTACTAGTGGCTCGAGATTGGTGCTGTTTGCTCTATTAAATACAGTCATAGTCTGATGTCATGGGTTAGCAAAGCACAGTCCTGGAAGTGATGTTCTTGCAAAGGGGTTCTTACAGCTCCTCTGTGACTTGACAGAACCTATCAGCTGGCCAGTTTGAATATGGACAATTCTTTAAGCCACTTAAAATTGTGACTGCCTCTGTGATCCACACTTAAGAATAGACAAACCCCGGGCAGAGCCCTCTCTCATTTCCAGTGCTGGGACAGGTGGCTGCAGGCCCCGTGCGGGGACCGGCGGGCCCGGCCCAGGCCCTGCTCGGGCCAGACCGGGCCGGGCCACGGCCATCCTGGAGCTGATGGGCCCTGTTCCACCTGCAGAACCCCCCCACAGCCCTGCTCTGTGCAGCCGGAGTGGCTCGGCTCTCCCTCTCCAGTGCGGCCAAGATTCAGCTGAAGCTGCACCGCTGCCCGGCAGAGATCATGTGAGCAACAGCGATCAGCGACATTCCAGCTGCAAGGCCTGAGTGAGATTAACCCTTTTAGTGCTGTGAAGAGATGAAAACCTGAGGGAGAAGAAAGAGGAGATGCTTAAAGCTGAAATTCTGTTGTTGAGCTATGATGTATCAGAGTACCTGTATCAGAGTACCTGTTGTAATTCATGAAGGCATGGGCGGTGGAGTGTTCAACTTGTACTTGTGAGCAAAAGCACCTGCGCTGAGATAGGCAGATGCTGATGCAGCTGTAATTTCATGAGAAGTTTGAACAGGGAGAGATGGAAGCGATGAGGACTTTTGCTCCAAATGGAAAAGGACCTCAGTTCCTAGAGATGCTCCCAGAGATAGTCCTAACGATGAAGATGAGGAGGACCCTTTGCTCCCAGGGAAGGAGGAGGGCCTCTATTCTTAGAGATGAAATGCTCCCAGAGATGAGTGAAGAGAACTTTTGTTTCTGAACGGCTCAACCTTAAAATTGCACCCCAGTAGCTCAAGATTGGATCCTCAAAAGCAGTTGTGGGAAAAGCTGCAAGTGGTGGGAGGGGGACTCTCACATGATGCGAGCAGAGAACCAACCCAGGCGGCTGGCTCATTGTGATAGTTTCTCCATAGCATGAGCAAGAGAGACTCCTCTTCCTAAATGAACTGAACAAGGTTATTATGGAAGTGGTAAACAGACTGAACATCTGAAGGGTTGTCTTTTTACATTGTCAGTGGGAGAAGGGAGGAAGGTGGAGGGAGGAGAAGAGTTCTGAAGGTGTGGTATTATTTTATTTTTTTTCTTTTTCCCTCTTTTAGGTCTGTTAATAAATTTCTTTATATTCTTTTGAGTTTGGTGCCTGCTTTGCGTTTCTCCTATCTCACAGAAGGTAAATAGTAATGAGTATTTTGGACCAAACCACTACATCTGAAGATCAATTTATACACATGGGGAAAATAAAACAGGAAAAAAAGAACACAAATTCTAAATCCCTAGAATTATTTATAACTGAATTTTTAAACCATTTCACTTATTTGTGCATATAGTTTTGAAGTGCAGTTTATTAATATTTGATATCCTTACTACACTAGAAAGAGACAGGGATCTATAAATCAGTGCCTGACAAAGAGATATTACTAATCCCATCTTCTTCCTGGCCTGTTCATAACAGAGCCCTCCACCAGCATGCACATGAAAATAATGTACAAGCCCAGTGGTTGTCAAAATAATACATTTAAGTCTTAATTACAAATAGTCATACTTTATCACAAGCTAATTCAGAAGCTAGCTTTAATATTCCATTCAAGAAAAGTTATATTTTTTTCAATTGTTAAAAGTGCCAGATAAATTATGTGCTTAGATCTACACATAGCAGAAATTACAAAACAAACAAATTGGTTTTTAGAGCATTCTCTGTAGATTCCTTTCTATTTACTACAAAGGAATACAACTTCGTTTTTATCTGTTTCAGACTACTTTGGTGATGGAAGCACTACTCTACTTTTCTATTCCCACTTAGCAGAATTCATATATCTATGTAGAATGATTTTCTGTTTTCATTTTCTTTGTCCCACTTACAAAATATATTTTCTATCATCTTCTATTTTATCTTCTATTGCAAATGTCATCATAGATCCCACATGTCTATCTCTATATAGACATCTGCAGGCAAAATGCAGTGAAATATTTTTTTTTTCACTGGAATTTGTAATGCTTGATAATAAGAATGTTTCAGAGAGGCTGCTTGGTTTTGACATAGCCTTGACAACTGCAAATGCTTCTGATGAAAGCCTGCTTGGTTTCCTTCAAGCTCATATGGCTGAACTTTTGGTACATGACTTTATAAAGCATTAGTTCCCTCTGGAAACTAAAAGGAAAATATTTATGTGAGATATAGGAAGGAGGAGGAGGAGGCAGAAGAAACGTGGGTGGAATGCTGGTCACGGGCAAGTGGCAATATAATACAACCAGTGAAGGAAGAAAGACAAAGAAATGGGGAAAACAGTGATCAGGCATGAAAGTAACAAATTTAACCTTCTGTTTGTCAGACAAGATCCAAGCCAGGGGAAGAAGGGTGGTATAACTTTGCAAAAGTGCAAGTATTTCACAGGAGTTATGAACCAGATGTTACCACAGCGTTTGAACCTGTGTTTTAAACTCACACCTGAGCCTGTTCAAACATAACATTTAGCTCTCAGCTGAAACAAAACATAACATAAAAATACATGCAAACTAAATCCTAGGAAGCCTGGAAGCTGCTCCAAATTAAGCTCCTCAGTTGTTTATCTTTTTAAATACATCTTTTTTAATATAAGAATGTCTGTTTGTTTATTATATTTATTGATGTATACCTTCATTATTGGGAAGTTATAGTTTTCTCTAATGAAAAATGAAGTCAATTTGGGTTTTGTCTAAAATAAAATTGGCCTATTAATCTAATTTTTAATTGTATAAGAAGACATTACTGTGTTTGATTCCGCATATGATGGTGATTTACTCTTTCACAATAATTTCTTTTCCTATTGCCACCTTTTTTCACTTACTTGAGGGAAAGGAAGGGATGTAAAAGCGTAGACATTAAGTTATTTGCCCTGATATTTTTCCTCTTTCACCACTTTTATGGGCATATCTCATGTACCTCCAACGGTTTTACTGAAAGCATTTCTGTCTGATCCTGCAAGTAGTGAGAAGAGTAGAGTGCAAATAATTTCATTGTCACTTTATTTTTTTAAAGTCACATAAAAATTGTTTCTTCCCAATATTCTTTGAGAGAAGGAAAGAAAAGGTGCTTTTTTTTCTTATAGTGGTGTTTTTTCAGTTTCCTTGTATATCAAATTCCCTGTAGATAACAGCCTTGTAAATTGAAGTCTAGCTGAAATGAAGAGACAAAATGGTTTCCTCTCTTTGGAAGTAGGAAACTTTATTTCTTAGGTTTTTGGGGGTTTGTTGATTGTTTTGGGTTGTTTTTTTCTTCACACACATTAATGTTAAATTACCTCGTGTAGGAGCATTCTAACTTTGGTCCTTTGTGATGATAAAAGTTAATGGATATTATTCAGCCATTTTACTCAGTAATTAGATTTGGAGTTCAGTAATTTAAATAATCACTGCAGTAGTCTCTGTAGCAATTTATGCAGTGCTGTTGCATTAAATTCATGGATATGGAGCATGTAAATATTCCAATGTGATCAGACTGTACTTAAGAAGCTTCAGGAGGTGAGGTCAGCCATTTGAATATAAAAAACTATGAGAATTAAGAAACTTTTAATATATTTATTTTTTAATTAATAAACATTGTTTGCACCTTTGTTTTAATTCTCCTCCACAGAACTAATCCTATTATGCAGTCAGCAGTACTTCCAAATGAAATGTTTGGTTCTACTATCAGAATGCTTGCAATCGCCACATCTATCCCCAGCAGAGGGTACTTCAGGATAAGAAAAATTTGCATTTTTAAAAAATCGAGGTGATTTTGACATGATATGCTATACAAATACATTTTAGAATCAACTGTCCCCAGTCCATTACCAGCCCAAAGTCTTTGATTACTGTTATACATGGTCCCAATCAAGAGTCGTGAATAGATGCCAATTTTGCTGCTTAGGTGTAGGTTTTTATGTCTTGCTATTCCAGCTGCACTAGAAAAGTTTGGAAGAAATGTTTAACATGGATGGAGAGAGACTTAAATGTGGAGGACTTAAAAATGAAATCCAAACAGCTGGCTCTAAAATCATTCAGAATTCTGGAGAACATAGGATCTCAGCAATAGATACAACCTGAAGTATAAGGTATGCAGAAACATATTATCCTTGTCTAAAAAGTAGATACATTTGAAAGAAGAGGAGAAAGAGCTTTTTGACTACTTGGGAGTACAGATTATGTGAACCACACTGTGGGCTTCCAGTAGCAAGAGTGGTCCCACTCTTTCCTGTCACCCTGGCATTATCGTCCCTCTGTCTCAACTTGAATCCAGCAATGCTGCACTTGCTCATTCAACCAGCTGAAACTACACAGGTTAAAAATATATATATATATATATAATTACTTTAAAACAGGCAAGTACAAGAACCAGAAGAGATGGGAGGAAGTGCTTGGGAACAATGTTGCTGGAGAGGAGGATGGCAGACACAGACTATTCCTTTTGGCTGCATTCTATGTTACAACAAAATCTCACCTTTAGTACTAGCAGAACAAATATGGTATTTTTTCTTTCTAGTTTTTATTTGCTTTTTGTAAACATTTGCAGATGTTTTCTATTTGGGTGCTGTGAATATTTTACATTGTGCTATTATCTAAAATGAATAGATGTTTGTCTTCTCCCCCATTCATTTCTCTTGCTCTCCAGTACATAAGGCTACACCTCACTCAGTATGGCAGCCCCCACTGTCATTTTTCTTAGCACCTTACAAACAATCAAGCTCAGGCTGTCACTATCACACCCAGAGTTTGACAAAATCTCTATGCATGACCACTTAACTACATTGTTAAATCTTTTTCTATATACCCTCTGCCAATTCTTCTGCATCTGGTTGGACACTGGCTGCTTCTTGAAAAGTTATTCTTTGAAAAAACTCTTCTGCCTCATACCAGTTTCACTTGTTTTGCTCTTTATAACTACTTGAAGGGAGGTTGTAGCAACATGGGAGTTGGTGTCTTCTCTCAAGTAACAAGTGACAGGAGAGGAGAAACTGCCTCAAGTTGTGCCAGGGGAGTTTCAGACTCAATATTCGGAAAAAAATTCTTCACCAGGGAAGTTGTCAAGCTCTGGAACAGGCTGCCCAGGGATTGAGTCACCATCTCTCGGACTTAGATGTGGCCCTTGGGGACATGGTTTAGTGGGGGACATGGCAGTGGTGGGTTAACAGTTTACTTGATGTTTGTAAAGGTCTCTTCCAACCAAAATGATTCTATGATTAACAAATTCATCCACAAAGGTCCCTTTCTCTTATTTAAAGGCTTCCAAAAGCCTTCCCTGTCCATATTTTCTTAAAACAGTATTTGTGTTTGACACTTCCCCTAGACTGCCAGCAGGCAGGAAGCATTTTGTGGCTCCTGAACACTTGATAACATTTTGCAGATTGTAGATTCCACCCGCAGTTAAAGAAATGACAGCATAAAATCTCCCTATTTTCCCAAATGGAAAATATCTCATACGCTGTGTTAGGAATGATTCTTCCTGTGATCTTTGAAGTAACCTATGATTTTCTGCTCATGGAATCTCTTACTATATTATTCAGCACACAGTATTTACAATCTCTAGTACGTTTCACAACACATCATAGACATGCTGCAGGCATGCAAATACACAGTTCTGTAATGGAACCTGCATTACCCAACCAGTCAGGGCATGTTAAGTGGACATCTTGCTGGAGATATTATTTTGATAGAAGTGTTTTAGAACTTTAGTCCGGCAATAAATTTGCAAAATGGCTACAATACTGGTTTCTGGAGTCAAATGAAAATCATCACAGGCCTGAAGAAGATACAGTCTTTACTGTGGCATATCCATGGCTTTGGTAGCTGAGTACTGGAGGCCCATAAAGAACATTCTTTAGCCTTGTGTAACAGAGACTACTTCAGAGGTCATTTATGTCACTTACTGCTGGCTGAAACCTTATCTGTTACTCTCTAACTTCTTTTCCCAAGCCTGCAGCTGTTCAGCTCCATTTGTTTCCCCTTCTCTACACGTTATTGAATCAGTTTGACATTTTCAGCAACTACAAAACCTGGTATAAAAGTATAAAATATATATGATGTATCTCACAATACACATTTTAAATACGTGCTGTACCCATGTTTTCCCAGGCTGTCCAAGCAATTTTTTTGCTAAACACTACATAGACATCTAACAACATATGTCTAGTTCTTCATTTTCCAGAAATATAATAAGGAAAGCAGGCTTCTCCACATTACTTAAAGATCTTAAAGTGAGTTTAAATATATGCTCTAACTAACAGGAGTCTAATATTTTGGACTAGCAATTTAAATTGTTCAGGGTTTTTTTGGTTTGGTTTTTTTTTTTTTTTTTGGCGAGCAGCTTTTCCCCCTTCTTTTAATTTCAGTCACAAAGCATGAGAATCATGTGCCTGAACTCAGATACAGAGTTCCAGTTTTCAGACACTGTCTCCAAGGAATCCCAGCTAGCCTCCAGCTGCTGCTTGAAAAAGTCTCTCACTTGTAATCCCTATACATCTACCAGCCCTGTGTGGTAGACACTCAGACACATAAAGGTGTGTGAAATGGCAAGAAGTGCCGCCTCTTGGAGAAATTAAGTTACCCTTTGATGAGAGCCTTCTAAAAATTTGAATAAGGGAAGCCTTGAGACCCAAAGAGTCTTTAGGGAGTCAATTGAAAAAGATTCATGGAGAGCAATTTTTTTACAACTTATGTTAAAACAATGAAACATTCTAAAGAGCCCTATATATGAGAATTTTAAGGTGCCTTCACTACTAGTACATCAAAAGATTTGCCCTCCATTTCATCCAGGTGTTTAAGAGTGTGAATGTGTTTCCAAGCAGATACCCAAACTTTCTTTTAAGAAAAGAGGAAGTGTTGCACCATAGTGTGTACGTTGGTTACAGATACACTGGAAGAACACACAGCACAGATCCCAGATTTCTCGGCTTTCCTTGATTTCATGACATGGCTGCCTTACTTTTCCAGACCATTTGTGCAGGTTTTATAAAAGCATCACTGTCATCAAGTCATGCTGACCCTTGGTGGAATATCCAAGTCGTGAAAATAAAAGAGCAGGAAATTCTGCCAAGGTATTTCTCTGATGACAAATCCTTGGAGGGCCATTGTTATGGTCCTCTGTCAAAGAATCAATAAAAATTAACACATTGAAAAGAAGATAGAAACAAACATAAAGCATCATAATGGAAAATCCTTCTTTAAAACTGTGCACTTAAGAACCTTGTAAATAACTCAGCGTGGTCCCCTTGGTAGTAATTCTAGCTAAGAAATAGCTAGAATTTTCAGGTTTTAGCTTCAGTTTTCTTCTTTTCTTAACAGGGTTACAAGTTAATCTTTTCTAGGTTACCAGTGAGCAGAGAAAGGGATTATGAAAGTTACTCTGCATAACACACAAGGTTAATACACAGTGCAGTGTATTCAGACAATATATTCGTATTTGGAGCTTTTTTAGTAATAAGATATTATCCCTTACTTCTCTGTGCCACAGGCTTTAGGGAAGATGCTTGGCATCCCAACTAAAGTTAAGACACTAAGTGATTTATATGAATGGGGTGTTTTGTCCAGACCAGTGAATAATTATTTCTCCCTTGAAGGATTTGGGCAGCAACAAAGTCAACACTGAAGCTTCCAAGGCAGTAAGATTCTCTATTCAAATTAACCATTAGATATTTACTGAAATACCACAGTCTGAATTTTTATTAGAAAAGGCTCAGTGTTATGGAAATCTAATTACCTTAAACGAAGTATAAATTACTAGATACTTTGGTAATGCAGTAAAGTACCACTTCACAAGTATGCGAGGTTTTATATACAAGATGAGGAGATAACGGAAAATTTCTGAGCTTGTCTGGGGCAGGTTTCTGAAACTTTGACACACCCCTCACTATCAAAATATGCTACTTTTCTTTATCGTGTATTGGGTTTCTAAATCTCAAACAAAATATTACCTTATTGTTTTAGGAAAATAACTGAAATAAAAGAAGTTCAAATTTTTACAATTACACCTTTTATTATTTTTTTTTTCTCAGAAAATGCTTTTGTTACAGAAACTTGTCATAGTAACCACTCAGCAGAAAAAAATACAAAAAATATGGAATTTATTATTATGATGCTATTAATTAGTTCCATCACACAATGCTGCCTTTTTCAAGTGAAACATTGTCTTTGAACTACTGTTACTTAGATTTATCCTGTTCTTTCAGCTAATGCTTTAGAATTTTATGCATTTGACCTAAGTTCTGCATTTTCTCTCGTAAAAATCATGCACTGAATATTTTGGGGGCTTAAGTCACTTAATTTGAGTATAATTAATTCCAGTGTATGACTGTTCATGTAATTTGATATTTTAAATGAGGTTTCAATTGAATTGCAGGTCCTTTGGGAAAATGGAGTTCAGAACTGTTATTTTCAGAATTTCTGTGTTGTAAAAACATTCTTAAACTTGAAAGAAGTCAAGAGTCTGTATTGGTGGAATAAAATGCAAAGGCTTCAATAGAACACAGTTATGCTGTTTCACTGTTTTATTACTTAGCATGTCTTTACTAGCCACAAATGAAAGTCAGGTAAAAAAATCCTTAAACATGATAATTTCAATATTTTTAGAGGAATCTTGCTTTCTAAAGTCACTTTGCCAAATTAGTAACTCTAGAAGTAAATTATAAACAGTCAATGCTGCTGTAGAATATAATTATCTGGAGAAAAAGAAAAATCTGGAAAAAGAAGATTGCCAAAATGTTCAAGTAAACAGCTTAATGTCTTTCACCAAACTAAATGAAAATTTCAATTCATCCATCAGAAAACAAGAAAATGGAATTTCTTCCATTATGTTCTGAATCTGAAATAGTATGAGAAGCCTTATTTTCCTAGATTGGCACACTGACCTAAATATATCAGAGAAAAACACAAGGGACCTAGTGACAGCAAGATATCACATAAATGAAAATGACAACTTGCAACTTAGAATTCTAAGAAGAAAGGATGAACATTTCACCTTTCCCTGTAATCCCTTGAGATTCAGTAAGTATGATTTTTCCCCTAAATATTACGGAGTTAGAGCATGTGAAGTAAAATCTCACCCACTATAATTAACTCTTATAGCCACTAAAATTTGAGATAATGAAATTAAGTAACATACCAGTTAAATAATTGCTATTTTGATGTAACCCAGATGTTCCAAATAGTGAAGGTTTTGATTGGAAGACCAACATCCTTCTCCTGTAACTATTGCCAAAAAATTATAAAAACTCCAAGACTATAAGGAGAGAAGAAATATTGGAACATTTAATTTGAAAACATGCTTACTCATTAATCCTAAAATCACAGAGTCATTTAAACTGGAAAAGACCTCTTAGATCATTGAGTCCAACCATTAACCCAGCATTGCCAAGCCCTCTAATAAATCATGTCCCCAGGCACTGTGTCTACATGCCTTAAATACCTCCAGGGATAGTGACTCAGCCACTTCCAGGACAGAAAGGAATAACTGGAGGTCCGTATCAATTGCTGGGTCAGACTTTGTCTGCTGAGGCTGAATTCTCTGCCCCTCGGCATTTCTTCATGCTACAAGACCCTGTGACATTCTCAGAGCAAGCAAGAGATAAGGGGACCTTGAATTAGCACAAATGACACAGAAGCATATCTACTGAGGGCATGTAACAAAATTCTTGCAGATGTTCACATAAATATTGTTATCAGTACCACGTTTGTCTTTTTCTGTTAGTTGGACTGGAATGATAACTCATGCTCATTGGGCACTGTATCTTCTCCACAACATCACATAGAAAATTAGTCCTCACAGCAAGGAAAAATTCATTTTCTCAATGAATTTGGACAGAGTTATTTTGTTAAATGCTCTGGCACCTACGAAAAAGGTTGATTTTTAAAATCCTGTAAAGTTAACAACAGTAATCTTTAATGAGGAACACATGACTATTTCAACCACTGATTTTGTTACAAAAGAAGCACTTAGCAAAAATTTAAGAAGTCCTATTTCTTTATAGTTGAGCCATGTTCCAAAAAAAAAAAAAAAAGTCTATTGGACTTTAAGAAAAAAAGTCTGTTTCAAAAATCTGAGAATCAGATAGTTTTCCTAATGTAAAATCACTGAAAATTGGAAACAGGATCAAAATACAAACTAAGCAACAATGAAGAAAAATTGAAAAATTTTCAAGATCCATTCCTCACAGTATACACTCATGTATAGTACTGTGCTGCATAAATGAAATCTGTAGTCAAGGAGGTATTATACCAGAACCATGCTTATTCTCATGTATAGGAAAATTAGATTAAGATTGTAAAGAAAGATTAATATAATTAAAAAAAAAAAAAAAAAGAAAATGGGTATTCCTTACAGTAATTTAGAAGTATACCAAGAAAAATATATTTATACCATAGTGTAGTGTACAGTGCACTTAATATATATTAAAAATTCCAAGGAGGATATCTTCTTTTATCAAATCTATGGCTCCAGATATATTATATTGACTGTGGGTAAAAAGATAAACCACCTTATTATGTGTGTTAAAATCATCTTCAATACACATGTACTACATCCTGCAATAACATGCAATTACGTCTTCCTTAATTGCTAGTGAAAAATGCTAAAGTTAATCAATCTTTCAATATATTTTATTGCCTGTAGCTCTGCTCTTTTTAAGACATTATGATGCAGATCTCGCCAGTTTGTTAACTGAAAGCATTTGCAGTTATCATATAACTTGCCATCGTGTGACATATTTTTTTACACATTTTACTTGGAAATTTCTGTGGCACCAATGAACTATGTGATGTCAGATGTCACATTTTTAATGATAGACTGATATACTGAAATGCTAAATTTGAAGTCTGTGTCTTACTGACTTTTGTCTGAAACTGAAGGAATTAAGGAGTTATGCTCTGAACGATCTTCAATTTCTGTGCCCTTGAGACAAACATCATCATAGAAGCTACACAAGTACTCAAAAACCTGGCAGTTTGAGGTGTCATTCTGAATTTCTAGTTAGAGTTGACTAGAAGGTCAGAAGTCACTGCAAGGAAAAAATTATTTTAACAGAATAGCTAATGATATAACTTCTGACTGACAGCTTATGCCTAGATTTTGCGAGGTTTACTGATAAATCTGTAAGGACAAACTTTGACAAGTCAGTCAGAAAGTCAACAGTGATTCTATTTGACACCATTTCAGGCAAAATGTTGGTGTCAAAGGTCAACTCCTTGTAACACTTTGTATTTCCTTAAGTATTGCCTGTTCCTCCTTTTGGCTCTTCTCAGGCTACAGATTTACTTTCTCTCCAGAGATGATTGAATATAAAGAAATAGCACTTATTCTGAGTCACCCAGACTCTTCAGAATGCAAGAAGGCTTTTTTCCCCCCTCCCCTTCAGAAGAGAATAACTTCTTAAACATGAATGCATTAAAATGTAACAGCCTTATTGAAAAGAAATGCCTGATAGTTAAATTCTACTTATTCAGTTGGAAAAAAACACCAAACAATAAAACCAAATGTGTTTTAAATGCCACCTTTCACTGTACTGACTAGTTTCTATTCTCCAGCTTTTCTTAGTTGTGTATATATATGTGTGTGTATGTGCAGACATTTTACACTCACATCTACACAGCAATTTACCTTTGCAATAAAACTGCATTCTCATAAAATAAAACAAAATAAAAACCACTTCTGTGAAATACCATTCAGTGTAGGATGTAGGAGCAACAGAAAGCAATAACGATGTAGGAGTGAACTTATTTTCAATATCATTTGTTTATTCAAGTTTTGTAGCTTGGGGATTTACAAAGCCCATATTAGTAAATAATTAATGATTCTCATTAGAATTCTTTATTTTTGTACTGTAGGCAAAAATATAATTTGCAGTTTGCAAACAATGGATAAAGATCAAGTTTCTACCAGTGTTGTCACCTTATCTTTTTTGAGTCTTGGGCTACAAGTGTAACGAAGGTAATATCTGACTGTTCCCTGAAAGAATATATTTTTGATATATTGTTGAGCTCTCTCAAATAACAACCATACAAAATGCCAGTGTTATATAGGATATACCATTGAATGTATTTCGAGGTATCCAGAAAATTGCTTATTTACATTTCACGTAGTACAAACTTTCATAAAAGAAATTATCTTCTGATGCTACTAATATACATGATTTCAGAAAAATCTGAATACTAAGGATAGGGGTAAGTAGAAAATGATGCAAGAATCAGCAT